>NC_085046.1:70840891-72165067 GCF_963662255.1 Cinclus cinclus
AAATTTCAGAAACTCAGCTCCAAGTGTTTGATTCTGCCAGGCCAGGTGCAGAATATCCTTTGCTGATACTGAATACTTACCTGCAGTTCCAGTTGGATATATGAAAGAAGTTATTATCTGAAATTTGTTTCCTTTCCACTTCCTTTCTCTCCCTACCTTTTTTTCCTGCTACAAAAGACATTTTCAGAAACCATTTACTTAGCAAAATCAGAGGTTTTTCTCAGAATTCTGAGAAGAAAAGCTCAATGCTTTGATTTTTATGTGTAAGACAAGGAGGTGCCAAGATACCAGATGCTTTGAAAGAAGTGAGAGGACAAATCTGAAGACTGCTGACAGAGGAAAACTGATGTCCAGGATAGTGAGCTATCTTAGCTTTCTGACCATTTAATGTACCTTAGAGGAACTGCCAAGCTGGCACAGCTCAAAGACCAGTGTGCCAAGGGGCCAGATGCTACTGTTGCAAAATCATTCCCGAAGTTGGCATCTCTGGCCTGTGGAAGTAATCCTACAAGAAGTATCAGAAGGACAGTGTGGTATGGTGAATAAATGGTGTATCAGTGTTGCCCTAAAATCTGCATAACCAATTGGTGCAATTTTATTGTCCCAGTAATTTAATATAATAAAATACACAAAAGCACAGGAGTCCTTTTGTGTAGTCCTAGTCTATGCAGTGTTTTCAGGGATGGCTGTGCTTCCAGCTGTTCAGGTTCTGGTATCTCACAGTAAGACAGCAGGAGCAGTAGTTTAAGAACTACCATACAGAAAAAAATCCAAGAGATGAACAGCTGAACTATAATCAGTGCTTGCTTACTGTTAGCTGTGCTTTTTTTATTGAATGTCTTAAGTTTTTATCAATAATGGTTGGATTTTTTTTTAGCAGGAAATAGAAACTTGACTTTGAATAAGATACTTGAGCTATCTTCTCATATATGAAAAATCCCATACCACCTTATGCTGCATTTTTTAAATAACCTACTTGTCTGAATACTACATATTAATCATACCAAGTAATTATTTTTGTGTGCATAATCAAGTTATAACTTGCATATTTATATAGACAGTCACTGCATTTTTAATGTGCAGTGTACAGCTATTAAATAAAAATGTGCTTCTCACCATATGAAAATGTAACTCTTCCTTTGCTATATCCTCTAGTATGAATTGAGATATAGCTCCCTTACACATTTATATGGATTTGGTGCAAGGAAGTATCAGTAATGTAGACTGAGTCTTTCTACATAATTGCACATTATGTATTTTGTCAGTGATAGAAAAGAAAATAGAGTGTAGAGTATCTTTGAAGATTACAGAAACTTCAAAAAAACTGCCATGTGCACAAATACCTCTTTTCTTCCTTTCTCTGATGACAGGAGATACAGTACTACATTGTTCCCTCTGTCTGATGGCCTTTCAAAGCTTAAATAATAGATATTCCCACAAAATTGACATTTGGATCCAAGTGAAACAAGTGATTTCTTTTCCACCATTGAGCAAGGCAGGGTTCCTTAAGATGTCAGTATATCTTTTGGAACATACTATTCTTGTTTGTTTAAATAAATTACATTTATTGAAATAACTGGTAATATGCAAGATACTTGTGATACATGTGATAATGCTTGCAAGAGCAAACATTAAGCATTGAATGCCAAGCACATTTGTTGGAGTACTTAGACCTTTTATTTAGCAGAAGCACTGATTTATCTGCAAAGAGATTTCAGCCCCTTCATCCTCTGGTCAAGAATGAAAGACCAGCAGCTTCTATCAATTCTGAGTGAACCCTGGCAAGGCAGCCAGCCTTTTCCTTTCTGTACTTTGTCCCCATTGTGTTATCAGGTGTGAATCTAGGCATATAGCTGCTGCTGGGACTGCTGGTACCAGCCAGCCAGTGTGGGCACCTTTAGCCTGCTGGTGTCAGGAAGCAGACTGGCAGCCCTCTCCCTTCCACACTTGGCTTTAAGAACATGTGTATATATATCAAAAAACAGAACTACAGTGCTGTAGACACAAAGAGCTCAGATGAAAATAATGGCTTTGTGTTATTTTTTACTAAAAGTTCTCCTGATTAAATAGTAAAGGTATTATCTCTTTAGGGAGGAATCAATGCCTGTTCTTCAGCAAAAATGTCAGCTTCTCTCTCTCTGAATGGACCATGTCTGAAGCACACTGTTGCTCAGTGAGGATGCAATCCTCTTAGAAAACAGACATCCTGCTGGTCTTCAGTTTCAGCAGTGCACTCGGTAGCTTTTAGTTTGAACGTGAAAAGCTAACTGGCAGCAGCTTCTGCACAGGAGGACTGGATGTAATTGGATTTACTATCAAGTAGGAAGTAGGTAAGGTCTTTGGAAGCAGCTAAAAGGCTGGTGTATAAGATAAAATATCACAAGATTAATGTATATTTCTCTATTTCGTTGTATCATAAATCCTTTTGGCCTTTTCATGAAACTTGTGAGGCTTTGTGCAGTGAGGGTGAGGGAGGATTTACAGCAGGTGGTAGGAGGGGATGGAGAGAGAATGCTCTGCTCTGGAGCCTGAGGTAAGGAGCAGAGTACAGGGATCTTCTCTGGATCTCAGTAAGAAAGACCCAATAACAAATAACTTAATCAAATGGCTGTTTTAATAATATAAAAGGAATGGAAGAATACAGATAGCAAGTAAATCATACGTCCCTTCAGATGCTGGGTACCCTGTGTTTGTGGAGCATTGGATCAGTTTTCTGATGGTGCCAAACAGATGCTGGCTGTGGAGATGTTCCGTTCTTTTGGTCACTCAAGCTGCTATATGATTTTCTATCAAGAGATCAACTCTGGTGATAATTTCTAGTGTCAGACAGAAAGGAGGTTCACATGAGAACTCCTTGCAGCTCTTACATTCATGAGGACAGGCAGGCAGTGTAATCCTTGTTGTGGAGTGGGAATTGCCTGCAGGCTCTTCTGTTCCTACCAGCTGACTGGGTGTGTCCTGTGGCCAAGATATTTGGGTACCACAGGCTTGGGCCTGCTTAGGGTATGTGGATCATTGACTCCTTGATGTACAATGGTCTCCTGGTCAGGATCAGTATAGGTGGTCTCCCAGACATGTTTTGGTGGCCACGGGGGTCCTGCTAGTAAGTACTTGCCCAGCACAGCACAAGCTGTCTACTCTGGATGCAGCTGCTTGAAAAATGGCTGCTGGGGTTTAGGATGGGCATGTAGGATTGTGGAGCACAAGAGGAGCTGTGGTATAACACTAAATAGCCACAACACTGCAGGTACCTAGATCAAGCTCATTGTCGTAAATCATACATAAGTCATTGACATAAATCATCATGCATCTTGCAGAGGTGAGGACTCACAGCACTGGCAGGGTGTTGTGATGAAGAGTCAGCATATATTCCTCCCCTGTAGTGCTAAAATAGAAGAGACTTTAAAAGTGGTGCCTTTCTTTTCCTTCAAGGATCTTCCACCTCCCCAAAGAGCAGTTTCCCTTTTCAAGATTGTGGTATCATGTCCTGCTATGGCTTTCTGGACAAATTCCCTGCCACTGGAAGATCCCTGCATCTAGCTTCTCAGTTCTGTTTTAAAGGGGCCAGAGGGACAGTTTCAGAGTGTGGCCTCTTCCCTTCTGGCCTCTGGTTCTCTGAAGCTCTTGCCATAGTAGTTTACATGCGAAGTATGCTGTGTGCAGCCCAGTTACCTTAATTGCTTCTCTGTTCAGTGAATTGGCAGCTGGCAGTTTAGTTGTCAGCTCCTTTTTCTCCCATCTTTGTTATCTAAAGGATTTACATAAATATCCTAAGGCACTATGCTATTGAATATGCTACATCAGGGATTCTGATTTGTGAATATTAAAGGCTATTTTAATTCCTGAGACTTGACTTGACAGGGTTAGCGCATTAGCAGTCAGACCATTTCCTGTGGGTTCACTGATGTCCCGCTGTCCTTCTCTGCATGTTTATGAATCTGATGAATACAGAAGCATAGATGTACTGAGGGGCTTCTGCAATGTGTCAGTAAATATATTTTGTATATTTATAAAGTGTATTTGTATATACTACAGATATACCTTTGGCCTGTGGAAGTGTGTCCTCCTTTCATTTCATTATGCTTTAAAGAACAAAAACCTCAGATCATAAAAACAGGAGCCTCTTATTGACTTTCTTAATCCTTTTCTTTCTTTTGGAGTGCAAGCAGTGCTTTCTAATGCTTCTTAAAAGAAAAAGGATAGCTGAGTTGCACAGATAATTTCCTACTACCCTACAGTTAGACCATCTGACTAAAAAATTAACACTGTGGTCAGAAAATCCAGAAATACAAAAACCCTCTTGAAATTTAGACCCTCCAAAACTGAAAGTCCTGGCAGCGAACATCAGGAGCAAAGAGATTAGATTAAGTTGGGAAAGGGAATATTGTGGGTTCTGGGCTTTATGAAGCTGTAATAAACCCTTAAGTGTCAGTTAATGTAGAGTACATTTTCTTTTAGAAAGCATAACTTTAATATACTGAAACTATGGCTATAATTTTTAAATCTGTCATCAACATGCATCTTCTAATTATGAAAATGAAGTTTTTTAGGACTTGCCTCTTTTAGCACCTTACCTGAAAATATTTTAGTAAACAATTAAAATTAAGGCCATCTAAACACATTAAGGATCTCTGAGTTACCCACCAAATTGTTTAATCTTTGAAGCTTCACTTTTTGATCAAAACTAAACTGTATGCAAAGGATTGTCTCTTTATCTCATAGTATGTGCTTTCAGTCTGTGTTTGGCAGATATTGTAAAACAGTCCTTTCTTTTGAAAAGGCCCATCTTTGGAATTGAATGCATTTTGAAAATGGGAAAAAATTGGCTTCTAGCCATTAAAATTCATGTAAATAGGAAATTTGGTGAGATCCGTGGAACTGTAACAGCTTTCTTTTTCCTGATCATTCCCCCAGGTAACATCATGTATTCTGTATTATGCAGCAAGTTCAACAGAAAGCACATATCATGGTTCCAGACTTAGATTTTTGAAATGCTTACTTGATCAATTTTTTCACATTTTGTTGAATGAACGTAAGTCTTTGCATCACTTGCCGTTCATTGTATTTGTGATTGTTCTCTGCTGTTGATGAAGTGGGAAGGTTTCCTCTTATGTATTTTGTTCTGATTCTACAAGACTGAGCATAGTACTTTTAAAAGTAAACAGGAAACAAGGAACAGGATAATGACAAAGTTCATTTAGTAATTCTGGGTTCATTTAACAATTCTGGGTTTGTGATTGCACTGTCATCAATATTAAGTCTCTGCACTCATGGGTTGCTAACTGGAGTGAATTTGTTGTAGAACAGAAACAAGTGTGCAATCATATTTCTGCCACATTAATGATGTTGAATTACTCTCGTGTTACCCATCTGATGCTTTCTCAGGTGCCATCCAGTTGTGCACTGGGAATGTTTCAAGGCAGCTCCCATAGCATAATGCATTTTTGAAGCTTGTTGCTGTACTGGCTCAGTTGCTTTTGAATAGCAGCCCTGCAAAAACATCAGGCCAGTCTTACATCTGTATTTTCAAGATTACATTTTGCCAGCAGTGGATCAAATTATTGCCTTGTGGATCAAAGCAGTAATAGTGGGTCCTGTAAGTGCTGTTTCAGCTGCTTGAAGAAGTGCTGGAGTGGAAGCGCCATCTCTTCTCTGGAGTATGGCACTCTCACAGAGGGGTGCGTGACAACAGAGTTTGAGCATACTCAGCTGATTCTGTTGCTGGCAATTTTCTCCCATGGGGAGAGAGCAGAGAGGCCCTAGCACCTGCTCTCAGCAGTGTCTGGATGGCAGAGGCCTTGGATCCTCTGCAGGGTTGTATGGTGCCCATAGAGATGGGCCACTTTATCCTGGGTGATCTATTTCAGGTTGCAAGTTACTCAGATACCAGGGATCTTCCTTCTGGAGAAGAGGACAAGAACCTGTAATTACTTAGCATTTTGGCAGAAGAGGTTGCTGGAGTTATTTGGACAGTATCAGTCTGATGGCTCTTTTGCTGCTAACAATTCTGGAGGTAGAAATTTCACAGCAAAGCATGTGAGAGACTCTGCATTATGTGGTGTTCAAAAAAGGTCACCTGTACAAAGTCCTATCATGCTCTTTTCAAATGACCTTGCTCCATTGTGGGGTTGTCATAGGGATGTGTGTCCATATGCTTTAGCCTTTTAGTTTTGCATCAGCAGAAGGAGCTGGTGTTTTCTTCCCCATCTCCCAAATAGTCAATATGAAAAAGTTAGAAGACTGCTGAACAGCTTCTTCTGATATGCTGCTATGTCAGGGTAATAGAAATGTGATCACAGTGTCTTTTATAAATCTTGTCACTCTCAAAGAGTTGTAGGATGTACAGTATTTTCTTCTTTTCTGATGGGGAGAGTGAAAGGGCAGTGATAGAAGGGTGTAGATATGCATGAGCTGACATAGTCGGGTGCCTGGGGTTTGTGAGTGTGAAGCAGTTGAAATCAATTTGTTTTCATCTGACAGTGAGCTAGGTGATGATTTCAGTCTTTCTCTTTGTGCATTTCATCTACAACTGCTGTGCACCAAATCTGTGGTGCTTCCTTGACTTTCATTACTAAATCTTCAGCATTTTAAGTGTTTAGCTAATATAGACACTGAGAGGTAACTTTTTATAGTAGAATTCTGGAAAATTTACTGTGCAATAAAATTACCATAAATCTTTACTGAAATAACCAGGCATAATAAAACTAGCAAACTACCAGTGGTGGATACAGATGTGTTTGCAAGGCATCCCCTTCTGTTCTGAGATTTATTTCATGGTTTGTCAGCAGCATGCTACCTATATTTTTGGGATGGTAAATTCTGTAGTGTGATGATAAACAAGACTCATTGGCCAAAGAGAGATCTCTTTGACATTGCTATGGTGAATGTACTTCATCACAGTCTTGTTGTGAATTGCTGTCAAATAGCTTAGCTTATATGAAGCATGAATGATGTGCTGGAAAGATTAATTTTGTCAGGTATACCTATGACAAGGGTAACTAACATGTCAGAAGGGAGAGTTTACAAGCACTTGCATGATTAGCCCAATCATCTTGTTTCATAATTAATTATGTTTTCATGGATGAAGCTGTGATTTCTGTCTGGAACCAAGAAGTTAATCTCTGATAGCCATAATGAAAAATAAAATTACTCTTCTAGAACCACCATAATTTTCTGTGAAGAATGTAATCTTAAGTCTTTGGAATCCTGATGGTTTATAATCTATGTGATCATGGAGTTCTTGTCTTTTTCTTTTGAGTTAAACCTCTGAGTTAAACCCTTTTCGGTGCATGTGTTTTGCAATACTTTTAAGAAAATGAGGATGGAGTTGAATCCACTGATTTAATTCTCTTTGTGTGTGCCTCTTAATAGGACAGGTATTTTTGTGTTACAGAAAAAGACCTTGGATTTTGCTAGCCTAGGCTATTCATTTTAAATTTGTTAGAATTGGATTTTGATGGCGTATAGCTGGCAAGAGCATATACACATACAGTTTTCCTTCTAGAGTTGAGAATCTTTCCAACAATGATCAGTAAATTCACTTAATTACTATTAATATTAATTGCATGGGTATGTGTATTAAATGACCTTGAGAATATATTGACATTTGCTAGTGCCTCTGGGATGCTGTATAGTCAGACACAGGGAAAAACTCTGATCAGTTTATTATTTCCTTACAAAACACAGGTATGAACTCTGATCAGTTTATTATTTCCTTACACTGTCTTCTATTGGAGACCTTTAAAATAGTGGTGCTACAAACAGTTCAAGCTTTAACTTCTCAGATGTCAATTGTGTGGTTTACGTTTTTGGTAACCCTTGTAGATTTTATACATCCACCATTTCTAAAATCCGTGGGTTTTTTTCATAGGCAACTTTCCACTGTTCATGGCTCATCTTTGTCTCTTTATGCTTTCTGCTACATCTAGATTTCTTTTAAATCTCTCATCTACTTTGTCAGCTTCAGGAAGTGAATCAGTGTCCTCAGTGGATGATGAACTGCTTATGGTGACCTATGCCCACTCTTTAATTGAGGGATTATCAGCATAATTGGTAACCTTTTTAGACTGGTATAAAATACAAAAATTCTTTAATCACTTCTTTGCTTTTTGTTGAATACAGTGATGAAAAGTATCTTATGATAGTGAACATTCCTTGAATTTTCATAGTTATATAATGAATAGTCCTTAGTCTCTGGTGAAATTCATAAATTTTACAAAAACTATTGCTAGACAATTGTAAATTCAACCTCTTGAAAATTATATATATGGAAGCAAGGTAGTATGTGTGTTATGATGTTAGCTATTGAAAATTAATCATGCACCCACCAATGATAACCTAATTTGACAAAATAATTACTTTCAGTGTTTGACTTGGCCAAAATTTTACTGTTTAAAAACCCCATTTATTCTGTTACCCCATCCATGTACAGAGATCCTAGGTGCAGTCTTCTAAGAAGGAATGGGTGAAGACTATTGTTCATTAATAATATAATGATTCAGTGAGAATAAAAAGATAATAAGTGGGTTGTAGCTAAATTACTAAAGATATGAAGTAGAATATAATTTTGGCTTGGAAGGAATTTGCAGTGAATATGACAAGGGTAGAATTCACAGAAAACAGTATGTGTAAAACAATAAAAATGAGACAGGGAACATAAGAACATCTTGAATGTGTTTAAGTCCTAAATAAAGCTTCTGAATATTTACTTCAGATTTTATAAAAATCCTTACCTAAAAGTTAAATTATCTTTTTTTTTCTCCTCCTGTTAACCTCCACACATGGTGGAACTCCCACCTTGAGTGGGTGTTTTGCTCCCTTTCCCCTACCAAACAACTTAGCACAATCTAAGGGCCACAGATTTCCTTGAGGCAGTGCTTTGGGTCTGGTTTGCCTCCTTTAAGAATTATTTATAATTGTAACCCTCAGCCTGTGGAGATGTAAGGTTGGCTTCCATAGGAACATGTTGTAAAGGTGCAGAAACTACCAACATTCACTTTGCTGTTTTTTCAAGTCTGGTTTCTAAAACCTTCAGTTTTCCCCTCAAAGTTAAGGTGATCAAACTCTTACGATGACCTTGTGATCGTCTTTTTCTCCCTTTTTCCTTGGGACCTCTTTCTTCCTACTTGCTTATGGATACCATCCTTCAGTTCTTTTCTAGATTGAAAAGAGACAAACGTTTTCTTAATACAATGACTTACTCTTCTCAAAAGTAAGATTAATCGCTGTTCCAATTATTCAGTGTTTTGGAAGATTCCTGCATGATACCACTGTGCTCTGGACTTAATGAAGTAGCATCAAAATATACCAGGATGTTACTAATAATAAAAATTCAGGTTGTTCAGGCACAGAATACTTGTAATATATTTCATGGCTCAAAGGATGGTGTGTTTGTATTGCTGATGTATCAACTGCTGTATCAGGCTATTGACTGGGTTGTAGGCAAAAGTGACTTAGAGTTTGGGAGCTTCAGGAATGAGCATTTCCATGCAGCAGCTGCATAAAATCAGTACCTGCCCCCGTGATTCAGCTGAGTGACCCCACAGGCATCTGCTGCTCATTTAAATGACCTGATTTGGCACTGCCTGAAACATGAGGTTGGTGGTTGTGTATGAGGCATGGAAGGAGCAGGTGGGAGGGAGGCAGGCATGCAACTGGGCCACCTTGTGCCGTGGATGCTGGGAGCTGGTGCTGTGCCACTGCTGTGTTGTGGAAGGTGTGAAGAAAACCTGCTGTGTGCATCCCCGTGGCCCACGGGGGTTTGTCTGTGGTGCCTAGAGTGACAGTGACTGTGTTGTGGCTTGTAGCATATGCAGGGTAAGGCTTATAACTTATCCACAGTCTGGGATTCTCAGGCCTGCTGCTATACCTAAACATGGAAAGAAAATGGTACCGGAGAAACAGCTCCTTCGCCCTTCATTTGGTTCAGTTTGGCTGACTGGCTTGTTTGTCCTTGTTACTACTTTCTGTAAAGGAAGAATGGTAGCATTTGTTTAGGGTGATGATCAAATTCATTGAAATCAAAAGGATTTTTATCACTGACATCAGTCTAGCCAGGTAACTGTGTTATCCCCTACTCTGGGGACTCAGCTAATAGCTTCTTGATAACAGGACACGTGGTCATACTTTTCAAAAAGAAGATTGTTAGCCATCGTCTACTGTTCACATGGAACATGAGCAAATCATTCAGTGCTGTCTTATAAACTGCTTACAGCCATATTCAAATCAATTAACTTGCTTAATTTTTGTATGCACCATGCTTCTTGTCCAGAGCAATGGACAATAATAATGCACAAGGGAGGTAATTTTCAGCAGTATTAGATGGGACCAGCTACATAAAAGAAATGTCTATTAATGCAGAAATTTTGAGATAAGTTAAAAAGCAGCTGTGTTGACACATGTGAAGATGAATGCAGAGGAATAGATTAGTCTCAATTACCTAATTGCGCCTAATGAAGTTCAGAACATTTTGGTTTCATTACAGAGTAATTCTTTTAATTGCAAAGTTAATTTTTTCTGCTCATGAAAAGGAGAAATGTTAATGTCTCTTTATATTGTTGTACAGACCACTTTCTGCTTCTGAACAGATCAACTTTTTTAAAAAAATAAGACTATATATTCAGCAGCAGAAGTACGATGAAGCGGTAAGTCTGTCTTTGCTATATGTAAATATTTTGTTTTCTTTAAATTGAAATTAACTGAGAGATTAAACTTTTTTCTTTTGATGCACATCTCATTAACTCAAAACCCCACTGTAAGTCTTCAAAATGTTATTTTTTTTATACCAATTCTAATAAATAATACTGAGTTGCTGTTTTTTTCTCATACTTCTTAAACTATTTGTTACTATTTCGTAGTATAATGACACACAGTGTGTGTTTTTATTTTCCACGCTAGAAAAGGGTCAATGGAGAAATAAACTAAGGAATGTAGTTTATCAAATTTGCACTACTTAGACTGCTAGTTGCATGGAAAAAAGTGTGATATCATAGTCCATCATAGATCCTGCTTTACCTGATCCTTTTTTTTAACCTGAACCAAGAGCTCTTGGTTTTACTTTCACATTTCAGTATGTCAGACTGGGAGCCATGCATGGCATTATGCTCCCCAGTTCCAGTATTACTTTTCTAAGCATCTGCTAACACTCACTGTGTGACAGGATACTTGATGGGTGCAGTTCAGCAGCGCTTGTATTCTGATGTTCACAGAAAGAATTTCTAGAGCTAAATTATACCAAGAAGTCTTTCATTTTAACAGGTTTAGTTTGGTCATTGACTTCTGTGTTAAAAAGTATATGAAAATATTGAATATGTGAGATTATATTTAACCTGCCAAATGCATGGAAGAATTCCATTTTGTGTTAGGGTTCAGTTCTTTTTTCCTAATATGATTCTTCAGGTAATAAATTACAATTTTGTGCACAAGGACAGCTAGATCTATTTATGCCTTTTTACTTGATTTGTTGTAAATTGGAAATAGTTCAGCTTAAATAAATAGATCTGTTTTGCTGTGGGAGAAGGTTTTCTTTTTGGTTTCCTAATACTTTTACTTAGCTGTCTCATTTACTGATAGGAAAGATTTTACACAGTTAAGAAGTAGAACCAGAAGTGATTTTGTGTTGTTGTTTATATGTAAATTTTACTCCTTGTTCATTTGAGTGCTCCAGGTGTTTAAGTTCACTCTTGATTAGTCACACATCAGACTTTCGTCTGTGTCATGGTTATCCTCAGCATCCTGTATTGCAATGCAGAAAGGTTCTTCCATTCCCAGCACCTGGGGTGTGGATGATTCTTTGCCTGAACCTTGCAACTCTTTGCATTGAAAATATGCACTCATAATTATATAGAGTAGATGTCTTTTGGAGTGAGTTTGCCGACTGGTGATCTCTTCAGCTGCTGTACCTTTTTCTGTGTTTATTGTTGAATCCCAACTGCACATATGAAAAAGCTTCGTTGTGTATGTTCAGCTCCTTACTGTACTTTTCCAGATCACACAGGTGAGTTTCTCTATTTGGGTAAATCACAAGGGTCAGCACACCCAAATGGCATGGTGGGGAAACCCACAGTCTTTATTGTGGTGTCTCCCCAGTGGAGGCATTGAGTGAAGGGACCTGTGATTAGACTGGGTACAACCCTTCTTGTTTCCAAATGATTTATGTCCTGAGAGCTACAAGCAGCTGCTTTGTAAATGCATCTGGAGCTCCAGTTTAGTCTCTGAATTCACTGCTGCTGCTTGTGGTATCAGGTACTACTGAAGTGGAGGACATCAAAGCCCAGGCAGGGAATACTTCAAGCTGTGGAGCACGAACATGTTTCAGCTGCATCCATAATCCTCCTCCTGTGTAAATGTGCCTTCAGAAGCACATGACTGCTTTTTAAGGGGGTAACTTACACTGAAATATGTACAGTCAAATGCTTGTGGGAAAACCAAATGGCATGCTTGGTAGTAGATGGTGTTCAAAGTGTGTTTTCTCTGAGGCTTTCACCTCCTAACCACTGTCATGGCCAGGAAGGATGGTGAAAGAGCTAGGTGATGGTTGACTTGATATCCAGCAGGAGTCCCAAGCACTATGTACTCCAGCAGTTGGTGCTGGCCAAAGCACTGTACCTGAGCATGGAGAGGGCATGTGTGCCAGGAGTGGTAGAGCTGCTTGAGCTCCAGTTGCTGTCATTTAGGTTGATTTGTGGAATGGGGAGCTCACACTCTTCTAATACATTGATTAAATGTTTTGTCTGTTTCCAGGTATCCCTGTGCAAAACCCTGATTAACCTTGCTTTGGAAGGCTTGTCTTACTACCATACGTATGATAGATTATTCCTGGGTCTAAGTATTGCAGTGGGTTTTGTGGGCTGGACAACTTATGTGATTTTGGTCATTATCAAGGCCCATACCAATTTGACCAAGACTGTCCCAACTAATAAAAAGGTAGGTTAGAAGCATTCAATTATGTTTTTCTATCAGTTTTCAGTATTACATGTATGCTAAGTGACTCTGTGCAGGATAGATTGAACGCTTTACACTTCTTTTGACTTAATGTGGAAACTGGTAAGCTGTTGAGTTTTCCAGCTACTGTAATCCTGTGTAGTGTTGATGGGATGTGTAAGTCTGAGTCTGCAATACTGTGCTTCCTCAGTTTTTCTTCCTACAGCTGTCCATTTGAGATGCTAATGCAAGTGTGAGGAAACAGTGATTTAAAACTCTTAAAGGGTCTGTCTTTAACCAGGTTTGGTTTTCCCAGGTTTAATTTTCAGTATTATTCAGTACTCTGTTGTAATAATAGTTATTTAGAAGAATACAGATTTCAGGCTTCCAGCTTTATTGATGTTCTTCACTGTCAGGCAAAAAAAAAAAATCCCCAGCATGTAAATTATTTTATTCCTGCCCTCTTGGCAGTTTTACATATGTTCTCAGAAACTGTGAAGTCCAGTCATGGCATTTTAAAAATGTATAGCCTGTATAGAGGGTGAGCTGTGGTTTCACAGAACAGTGTGCTCTCTTGCTCTTTGTGACTTGCAAGTGTGCAGCAGAAGACATCAAAGATGAAGGAAGCTCTTTTTGACAAGATTACTATGGTTTGATTTTTCACCAAGTATAAAATCCTAAGAATTTATTTTCAGTCATTCATCAGGAAAAGAGAGACCTAGGTGAATAGGCAAAAAGCTGTCATTTCACTAGAGAAGGGTTAAAGCATTTGAGGGGAGGGGAAATTCTCCCAAACATCAAGAATTTGTTTCAGAATAAAAGGAATTGTTTCATTTTGTACTGCAGGTGAGAATGAGCACTCACTTAATATCTTTACTGCCTTCAGAGTATTACTCAGAGAAAATTCCTATCATACTATCTTGAAGTTTTTACTTCTGGCTGAAATGAGATAGTCTTGACCTTTAGTGAAAATGCTCAAACAAAATTAAAATGGAAAATATTCCTAAGTGCTGTACTGCATGATTTAGGTTTTCTTTTATCACATAACTGAGAGGAAATAATCCAGGATGCATGTTATGTGAGATGCAAACAAAATAATTATAATAAGTATGCTGAATATCAGGCATATTAATAACTACATTAAGGAAAAATTTGCATTCTTAGTTGACATAAATTTTAATTTGGTATATTGATTTTACTTGTTGAAGACA
Source organism: Cinclus cinclus (assembly GCF_963662255.1). NCBI lineage: Eukaryota > Metazoa > Chordata > Aves > Passeriformes > Cinclidae > Cinclus > Cinclus cinclus. Next base: position 70,855,024 of record NC_085046.1, read on the forward strand.
AATTTTATGCTAGTGACACTGGCAGGAAAAAAAAAGCTTTCTTAGTTCTTTGTCTATAGAATTTCTCTTTTCAGTTTTCATAAGAGGGCCTTTTCTGTAGAAACCTTTTTTAGTGCTCCTAAATGCTTAGAGAATCACAATGTGAGGCTAATGCTTCATATATGGAAGTTATTTCGTTTATAGCTTATGTTGGAGCAACTTAAAGAAATTTGCTGAGAGACTAATCTACCATTGACGAATAGTCTCCTGCAAAGCACACCCTTATAAAATCAAGAAGCCTCTGAATAATGAAACTGCATATACTGTATATATAATCTTTAAAAGTTTTTGGCTTTCTATGCTGCATATGAAAAAAAACAGGTATCTCTTGGTGTAGAATGTTGTAGAATGATTGTTGTAAAGTAAACCTTTTAGTTTACTTTAAACATACACAGAAATGCCAATCTGGTTTCCATTTTCAATGGATGACTGACTGTATTGGCCTCTATAATATTTATGTTGCTATGTGGAATAAAATGTTGATTGTGTATGTTTACTCATTCAGTGATAAACTGTATTGTGTGCATATCATATATGTGCATATTCCTTCTGTCTATATGTCAGCAAATGTAAAATTTAAAACTAATAAAGCAAAATTGGCATCGGTCAGCTTTCTATATGACGTATCTTTTCTTAGTCTAATGGTATATCTTAGCAAAAATTCTATTTAAAAAATCATTTAAAACTTGCATTTGCTGTCAGTTTAGATCAAGGCAGTTGTACATCAGTTACAGGGAGGGGGAGCCAGAAAAGATGTTAATCCATCTAGGTGAACTGCTAGCTGATTGTCTCTTCTTCTCAGCATATTTAACACAGTTGTGTATCTATCTACTTAACTCTTTCAAAAGACTACCATTTGTGCAGAAGAAAAGACTGTCATTACCTTCACTAAAGCTGCCTTTGTTATGTCAGGTTGTGAAAATGAAGATAAAATTGTTTATTTAAAACTTGGACATAATCTTCCCTTAACAGTAATTGTTCTGATATCAGAATGTCCCTGAATAAGGAAAACAGTTGAATGACCAGATAAAAGGCAGATGCAGAGTGACTATTTAATACTGCTCTTTGCACAAAAACGAGATTTTTGCTATCTGATGGTTAAGGACTGACCTGTCTATGTGAGGTAACCCATTTTAGAACTTTCTCTCTTTCATGTTTATCCTAAGAGCGCTCTCAGTCTGAGAATGTGTTTCTTTGAGTACATAATGTTCTAATCTTATATCTATTTTTTTCTAAGAAAAGCCCAAAGCAGTACTTGTAGGGTAAGATGAAGCACAGTAACAGTTGTAGCTATGCTACCTTTTACTGCTGTGCAGCACCAGTCCTCTGCTGTATTTTGAAACTGTAGGTTCTTTGAGAAAGACAGTTTCTCCTGTGGAAGGTTGGTCACAAGCCTCCTTTTGTAGCTGTTCCTACATCCTGAATAGTTGTGGGTTTTTTTTCTGGTAAGAAATATGTTAATATTTTAATTTAATTAGTTCTCTTACAAATGTCTCAGGAAGGAGAAGGAAATGTGCTGATGGAATTTTCATTAAATGCTTTGACTGTAAGGCTATGAACTTGAACTCAATGGGTTATATTCCAAGTGTGTTTCAAGAATCTAATTTTGAGAGTTGTTTTTCCCAAACGCCTTAGCATCTCTGGCTTCAGATGGGTTCCAAGTATCCATTGAACATAAATGACATTGCATATCTTGGGCCTCCAGATTGTACAAGTAGGTTTTTCCCATGCAGGTTTTACTGCAGGGCTTTATGAAGAGACATATTTAGAATTAGTTCTTCAAATCCTACTGTTGTTTGTTTTAATCTGGCTGAAAACTTTGTCTAGAGTTGTGTAGAGACACATGGCAGCTTGTGTGGCTGTGTTAAAATAGGATTTGTTTTACTGTGTAACTAACAAATGGAAAATAAAGTGTAGTTTGAAACATTTTATCGCTGTTAATAAGAATGTTTGTCCAAACATTTGTATTTCAGAAATCTACCATTCTTTTCTATGGCTTTGCCTCTGCTGGAATGATAATAGCTTTTTTCCTGTTGATTCAAAAATGTCCTTGGACATATTATATATACTGCCTCTTGCCAGTGCCAGTATGGTATGCAGTTGTGAAAGAGTAAGTAGAGAATGCAATTTATTACTACTTTTTTATAGGACCAAGTCTGTTCTTTCTCTTTGTAGAGAATTGAATTTTTCCCATAAATTTTGGAGGAAAAGTTAGGTACAATTCTATTAAACTTCCTTAAGTATTTCCTGAGACATTCCTAAGGACTCTGGTTTATATTTCAGTTGACATGATGAGTAGTGTCCAAACTGACTGATACAGCTGCCAATTTTAGAAGATATCTTGTCTATTAGCAAAAATAAACTGTTTCTGTGAAAACATATTTTTAGAACTCTTGTAACTGTTGCAAAAGACTGCTAAATCTTTGCAAATACCTGTAGCAGCTAACTTAATTTGTGAAATGATCCTGCAAAACGTTAAGTCTGTGGAACCCCAGCTGCTTTTGAAGAACACGTGCTAGTCATGTTGAGAAATGTGCTCCCATATTGGAATATATTTGTCTTGTTTGGGTCTCCTTTTACTCCAGGCCCAAAAAAACTTGTTATCTTCCGATTCCTTTTATTTTCCTGATCTACTGGCAGTTTGTAGATACCAACTCAGTATTATTCAGAGAAAATGAGACCAACTGCAGTTAGATAATGAGCTGTCTCATAAAGCACTGGAAAAGCTAACAAGGAAGGTTTTTTTTTTCTCTCTAAAGCTTCTGAATGTTTCATCAGTTATGACAGACATTAAGCACAACATAACCAAAAATATTCATATACTCAGAGTCAATTTGGGTAGTGAATAATCTGAAGCTTGTCCAAACACTGGGGAAGATGTGCCAAATATGGGAGGAAAAAAGCTGGAGTGTTTTATTGTAGATTTTCTATCAAGTAAAACCAGGCAGAAGGCTCATCTGGCCATCAACCATGGGTCTTGGCAAGATCAGCAGTACCTCTAACTTTTTTTGTGCTCTGACCCCATCCTTGCCCCGTAAAAGCAAAATTCTATGTTATATCTCTTGTTTTAAAAAACAGTTTTAACTTGTTCCATCATTTTGAACAGAATTCCTGTCATTCGAGACCTTGCTGCAAATGTTTTGTTACTTCATTTTGGTCAATCTATAGGATTCCTCTTGGTTTGTATACTGGGAATTGAAATACTAGTAAGTATTTTATCCTTATGTATCAACAGCGTGTCTCATTTCTTGTATTCTACCTCTTTGAGGAATTAATGTGTTTGATTTTCAGTCCTCTCTTGGATTGTTTTAAATTAGGTCTTCAGCTTTTTCTACCGCTCTGCACTTACTGTTGGTCTTCTTGTCTTTGCTGGCTGGCCAGTGATCACACAGCTGTGGATTCAAGCTAAGGTACTGTACTGCTTTGGTGAACAGCTGGATTGCGTGTTGGGAATGCTTTGGAATACTGCTTTAGATTCTTCAGTTATGCTCTTTTTCTGATCTCTGTCATAAGTTGCATGTAGCAAAGCAAGGGAATATGATCTGGATAGATCTGTTATGCAGAATAAGAAGTAAGAATGATTAAGAGTTTTGGGGTAGCTATGGGTTAGCTATCAGTTTTCTGTTGTTGATGACTAAAAAATGCTTGACTCAATCATATGAAATGCACATTATTTATCCAACTCGCAGTGATTGTGGTGTTGGCCTGTACAATTGGTGAGGGTGTCCCTGTTTAACTAATATGTTCATTTATTAGAAAAAAATACTGAAGATAATGGAAAGGCAGTTGTCAGCTCATCTTTAGCTGCAATCAGTTGGGACACATTGCTCCTCAGAGGCAGCTTTCTATATTGTTTTTCCTTGGAAAAAATCATCACTTTCATCAAGTGGCGCAGTATTTAATTTGAGACATTTCTTCTAATAATTGATTCCAACGTCTCTTATTTCAGGGGGATACCTAAAACTTAGAATTCTGGGATAGTGTAAAGGAGTCAAATTGCTAAGTCTTGCTCTCGAAGAACTGTCAAGATGGAGGCTTGTATTTGTTAATTTACAATTTTTTGTTCTAGTTGAGTAATCAAGTAACTTGTCTTAAAGCTGGATATGCACAAATAGTGTTTTGTAGCCTGGAATTTGCTTTCAGGAATATGAATTTGACTTGAGCTTAAAAAATTTAAATGATACAGCTCTTAATGTTTTTAGTTAAATAAAACACCTGGGTTAGGTGGTTTTTCTTTCCTCCTACCAAAGAGTTTCAAGAACTACTTAGATGATTATGGTGGCTAAATCAAATGGCACATAGATGCAAAGGCTGGATAATGTTACCATATTATCTGAGTATTTTCTCTCAATGCTGATTAACTGCTGCAACCTTCTGAGGATATTAGTTTTATGCTTTCCTTCTATAAAGTCAGTTGTCAGATTTCTGGTGTCCGCAATATGTGTCAAGGCCACACTTTGTGCTTATCATTGTCTTTGATGGGATTTTAACAGTTATATAAATGAAATTCTTTTCTGTATTAAATTGAAGTACTGTAATACCAATGACTCCATGCTCTTTTTTTTTGTTTTGTTTTTAGCTAATTTTTCTCCTTGGTGATGCATGGTCTTTGTTCAGGGGAGGTGCTATTAGCTGTTAGTACTTCACAGAAGTATTCTTTGTGATTAGACAATTGTCTGTCCACATGACCTCCTTTTTCTTTTAGACAAAAGCATTGATCTGGACTTTCCTGTGTGTGCTCCTGGCAATATTTCCATTAATGCCTGTTGTAGGAAGAGAACCAAATATTCCTCTGGTGTAAGAATCTCATCTTGTTCTTTAAATTTTTTATTCCCTCTTTGATTCAAAATTTAGTCTGCCTTTTGGTATGTGTGAGGAATTGTATTATTGAAAACTGGTTGAGACAGGAGTTGAAATTCAGAATTTAAATAACATGATTATAGAGACCTCAGTTATTCACAAATGAGAGTAAGCTTTTAATTCTTTTGCGACATCCATTTGGTCTTTGTGTTATTCTGTAACTTCTTGTCGAGGGAAACGTTTCTCACAATACAAGAATTTGCACATTTTACAGGAAAATAAAGGGGATCATTAAAGGAGAAGCTTCAGTGGGGTGCAAATACAGTAAACAGCACTATCATACATGAATAAGAATTTAGTCAAAAGCAATATACTTTGGACAGAATCTTTCAGAATTTGTCCATCCAGTTTTGAATAATGTGTCTTGGAATAGCACTCTGTACCTAACGAGATATTCAGGAAAATAAACATTATAGGCAGAGCTCTCTTCTTCCTCTGTGTTTCCTGTGTGTCTTATTTTTCCACTTCTGCTTCTCTGTCCTGAGTCTTCTTTTCTGGTATTGCTTGTCTGATTTTCTACAGTTGTTGGTTTGCATTGTTCATCTAGTAAATGTTTATCTGTCCCTATCCTCTTGTGAGCCACTCTTTGGTCATAGGAGCTCTCTCATATCTGGAAGCAATCCAGGTGGTTGGCCTGAAGGCTTAGGCTTGTGTTCTTTTTGTAGTTACTGCAGAAAGTGTGAATTTACCCTAGGGTGCAATGGCTCCTGCTGGCTTGTAGAAGATACCATGCCTCAACAGAGCCAGGATACCTGATCTTCAGTGAAATATGGGATTTGAGCAGTAATATGTGATTGCGGGTAGAATTATGAGCCCAGATATTTCCAAGATTATTGACATTCTCCCTCAATATTTCCACTGTGTTTTAAATTTATCTGTTGAAAACCCTTCTTAGTCTTGATCCTTGGGCACATTAGAAATATTTAGCACAGATTTCCTTTGACTGTGTTACAGCCTCTCAGCTGTATTTCTGCTCATCCAAACTGAAGTTTTTCTATTCTTTAGAATTTACGTGCACAGCTTAGAAATCAAATGGAATTAAATTACCTACAGATCTTCCTCTCTGACACTTCTTCATATTCACCTTGCCCAGGCTGTGCATCTTTCTATTCTTCTGATAAAACATTGTACCTTTGAAACACTGTGTTTGTCTGATACTTTTCAAGGGAGTTTTGAAGCTGGAAAGGTTGAAGCAGCAATTAAAAATACATGTATATGTGACACTTGAGAATGCTGCAGATACCTTGGTGCTGGGGGAGAAGATAGAAGAGGGGAGAAATCAGAAAGCCAGCGAGAAATAGGTGTTTCTGTTCCTGGGCAATGGTACTACCTGTCAAGTCAGGGCTTTTCAGTACATTAATAAAACTTGCACGGTAGAAGCAGGGAGCTCCTGACTCAGCTCAGTCATAAAAAGGAAACATGGGGGTGAAAGCAAGGTTAGATGATCCAGGAGGAACCTGAAGACACTGAATATTCAGGATAGATTAGGAAAGCCAAAGCACTCCTGGGGTTGAATCTGGTGTGGAATGTCAAGTGCAACAAGACAGCATACAGTAGCAAAATAAATTTTTGATGATGTTTTCTGTGATTTTATTGTTCTTTTGTTTGTTTTTGCAGAATAGCAGCTGGTTTGCTGACCCTCTTGATAGCTTTCTTCTCGTTGGCATCTCTTTGTAAAAGTGAAAATAAGTACAGAGATAATGAAGATCTGAAAGTGTATTTTTATCAGGTCAGTTGTTACTTTTCAGCAATTCTGAATGTTAGAGGTTTTTATGTGCAAATTTTTACTTGCCTTCTAAGAACATGTTTCTACCAAGGCTACAATTTTCAAGATAGAAACGATTGTTCCTAAGAGTTTTCTCCTTGGCTATTTCAAGAGGACTGTGTGCACATATTTAAGCATCATCATGCTGGGTTCCCAAAAGCCCATCCTGTGCAAACTTATATTGACTGATATATAGATGTGCATATAGATTTTGATGCTGTGCTTGGAGAGTTTGAGAATTTGTCCTGCCTTTAGTCTGTGTATATCAAGTGACCTTTGCAGTAGTTACTTGTGCACACTAAGGACAAGCTTGCTGGTTTAGGGGGCTGAACTAGTTCCAGTTTCTGGCTGTAGAAGAACAATCTGAGACTGATACTGATCTGGTTTTCTTGGTTAAGTCTTTTTTTCAGCTGAATTATAGCTTCATGAAATAGGTAGGTTTTTTTCATGCTTGAAGCTAATTAAGCTCTAGAGAGCTTTAGGGTTCTAATAACACCTTGCACGTCTGCTGTCCTCTTTTTTTTCCTCTTTTTTTCCCCCCCTCAACCTATTACAAGATAATAGTTGTATTTCAGGACAAACTTTATCTGTTATAATTTAGTGTGTGCTGGAATTTCTTGCTGAGCAAAGCAATGCACTCATTATCAGCAATTTAGGTGTGGATTTAGGTATGGAGCTCAAATTGATTGAAAGGAGGAAGGGGAAGAGTAATGAAATGGCTTTACCTGAGCATGAATGCATTTTTTTAGACTACATGCGGAAAAGAGATGTCAGTTCCTTTCCTAAGCATTTAGAGCATAAATTTCCAGAATACACTTGGCAATGGATTTCTTGCTGGAATGCATGAAAAAAGCTTACACTGGGTGGGGAAGTGAGGGAGCAGCCCAGTAGGTCACTGGCCAACCTCAGCTCACCACACAACTGCTGCCGCATCTCATGACGATAAGGGAATTGGTCTGTAGTAAAAAAAGTACTGCCATATTATTCTTGAGCAAATATAGAGAATCAGGAAATTCACTCACACAGGGGTAATTAAATGTGAAAATATTCTGCCTGCTTGCTCCGGAAGTAACATCTTCTTTTTTCTCTGGACTTTTAAGAGGATCCTAAAGTTCCTCAAATTGCCCCTTAATCAGAAGGTATTTTACAATAGTAACATCTAATTACTAGTCTCTATTAGTTTTTTCTTTCAGTATCTTAATTGGGAATGGAAAATATGGGATCTACCATTCACATTTTGGGTAAGGAAAGAATTAGGAGGTGAGATTATTCAGATGTAGAGGGATAAAAGGACATTACAGAGGCATTATATGTGCCTCTAAATAAATACCTTGTTTTGAGGTTTGGTTACACTTAGTTGCTTTAAAACAATACAAAGGAAAATGCTTGTCAGAATACTGGTATTTCTAGGCAATGGAATTCCCTAATTCTACTTGTATGTTTTCCTTTGAGTTCAATGTTTCAGAGGGAACAGGAAGGGGTACCCTTCCAAAATGCTCATTTTGAAATCCTGAGTGTTGATTTACAACTCTGAGACAGTTTTAAAGGTGAGATGAATCCCCTAGTGAGGGATGGATACCTATTTTGCAGTGACAAATGATGATCAGGCGAATGACATTCAAATAGATTAGCACACTCACTCAGGTTCATATCCTGCATCTGACAAGGGATTTCTTAAAAGCAGACTTTGCAGGTCCCCCATAAGTGGTGTTTGGAGGCAGTCATCAAAGGTTGTGCTTTCCTCTTATAACACTGTTAGTTAATGTTTGGGGTCACTGATGAGTTAAGCCTAAGATAACCTAAGCAGTTCGTTGACTCTGTCATCTCTGAGAGGTCATTAGGGCTTCAGTAATGATGAAAACAGGAATAATTCATAATGCATCAGCTAGACTGCTGCAGTGCTTGCTGTATAACTTAATTTTTGCTGGAGAGAGCACCACTTTATCTTTGCCATCCATTTCATAGGTAATGCCCAGTTTCTGCCACACTACTGAAAACATGCTGTTTTCATTGGCTGACAATGTTGGACCAAGTTATTATTTCCAGGATGCTTGGACTTCATATGTGTCCGAGGTGGTTTCCTCCTCTAAATAAGAATTATAGAATAATTTTGGTTGGAAAAGACCTGGAAGATCAAGTCCAGCCATTAACCTAACACTGCTGAGGTGACCACTAAACCATGTTCCTAAGTGCAACATCTACATGTGGTTTTAAAATAGGAGAAGTGAACAGTAGGAATCCATGTCATTCTGGTGGAACCAGGGGACAGGAAGGGTGTTTTCAACCAGCCTTGTGCCCAGCTGGTGATGTTGTTTCTCCTGCCATTCTCACTATGGGTCCTTATGATGTTCGAGTCTTAAGGCCAGAGCTGCTGGCAGTGTTGGGACTGCAGGTGTCACCCTTGGTTTCTTCTCTGTATCTGTAACCTACAGGTCACATGTGTATCTGAGACCTGCTTGTGAGATCCTCAAGAATTGTCTCTGAGCATCGGAGAGAGTTGTGAAGGATGCAAGGAGACAGGTTCTTAGCTGGAGACCTCTGTTTGCATCTCCAAGTTTCTTCTGTTGTGTTCTGCAGTCCTGGGGGTGTTGGTGGAAGCCAAGAGCAGTTTGAACATTACTTAAAATGCAAACACACATTCTCAGAACCACGTGCTGAACCCTTCTCTGGTCTCTGGCATGGATTTAGCAGCAGTACATTGTGCTTACTGATGTTCTCAGGCCATCACAAGTCTTCCATCCTCCTATTATGGAGGTCAGTGCAAAGTGATTTCACCAGTGTCTAGGGGATATCAGAGGAATTACCAGAGCTGTGACACTAAAAAGAACTTGATAAGATATATCAAAGTGCCTGAATACAGCAGAAGTGTTCAAAATAAACATCAGAGGTCCTGATGCCATAAGCTTTTGGATGGTAATGCTTTGACCTCGTTTATTGGCGTCACAGAGAAATACAAGGTATGTGTTCCTGTGGCCTGAATTTAAATACAAGCAGCAGATACTGAGCACCTGTGAAACTTGTCAATAAAAAATGCTGATGTTAAATGTATCCTCTTGGGCTGATCACAGTAGGTATCACTGCAGTCTAGCAGGGAAATAGCTGCTATTCATAAGGTACAAAGTGATGGGTGTGAGCAGTGTAGTTGCTGTGCACTAAAAAGCCACAACTGCAATTACATCTTGTAATGCAGTTTTTAAGCACATGTTTGCAAAGTACTGTGCATGCTTGATTTGCCTTTTAGTGGAACCACGGAGTTGTGAATAAATAGCAGTAATTGAAAATTTGGCTCAAGCCTTTTCTTGGATAATTGTCACCTTTCAGAAATAACTGACTCATGGGGTAATTTTCAAAAGTTATTTTGCATGTACTTGATGACTGAATGGTGTCTCTTGAATTAGTCAAAGAAAAAGCCTTTCCAGCTTCTCTGCTTGTGCAAGGCAGAGGGCTCTGCTTGAGGTGTGTCAGTTGGGGGGCAAAAAACCCAACAACTTCTTTCCATCTCTTAAAAGCCACCTCCGATTTGTTCTCCTGCTGCTTCCCTTCTTACAGGAGCCTTCCCCTTCTCGCTGTACCTGATTCTGCAGCAAAGCCAAAGGCTCTGCTTGTTCTTTGTGGCTGCTGTTTGAGGACAAGTGCCCCTTGAAGTACTGGGGGCATGTTGGGAGTGCAGGAGTGTTTAAATAGTTACTCTTGACAATGAGCATATCACATCAAATCAGTGGTCCAGGTGTATATGCTATTTTAAAATAGCACAAATAAATAAGAATGCTAACAAAAAAGTAATCTAGATGGAAGTTTTAAAAAGCTGGTAATTTTAAGTTATAAAAAGTTAAAAAAATTTGATATTGTCTTTGACTTCCTGTTCTTATGGTGATTCAAATGAGGTATGTATGCAACTCTAGAACATATTTACACATTTCGTATGGGATGGTGGAGATCCATACATTAATTTTGTGTTTCATTGCCTGATTTCTTCTTTCTAGATGTTCAGCGTTGCACTTTCAACCTATGTTGTAGGCAGTACCCATAACAGTCTTAAGATCAAACAGGGATTACCAGTAATGAATCAAATTATTAGCTGGATGATGCTAGGTAAGAAAATCTTCCCTCTCAAACGTTTATGCTGGCAGCTTGTGGAGCCTGGGTTGGGTGGGGGATGGTGTCACTTTTTCATTAGTATCTTATTTTCCTTTGTCTGATTGATGATAGTTCTTCTGTATGTTTGCTTTTCTAAGTGAGGTTTCTTTTTTGAGAAATGTGTTAAGTCTTCTAAAATATTTTTACTTTGTATGTTTGTGATAAAATGCAAATACTTTTCATTTACAAATCACTTTATCTTTTCTTTTGAGTGTTCTGAATATTTGAAGACCACTTTTAGGGCTTGTCTTGGGGTGACTTTGATGCTTGTATGTTCCCAATCGTCTGTTCTGTTGGTGTTGAATATTGAGTTCTGCAGCTTTAAGGCTGGTTCCAGGAGTGAAGGGAGAGAGAAGAGGTGCAGAGTTTGTTATCAGAGACTGAACTTGCTCCCCTGCATCCCTCCCACAGACTGTGCTGCCTGCAGTGGACAGCAGGAGAGAGATCTCCCTTGCTCTTGGTTAGTTTCTGACTAGCAGAGGCAGAGAAGCTCCCTGGACTGTGGGGTTTTTTTCCCTTTTTCTTGGAGCTGTTCCAGCCTGCTCTGGACTGAAAACCCAGAGGAGCACCAGGAGCTCACACCTGTGTCCCACCAGGCCTGTCCTGTGACATTTCCCAGCTCTGGAGGGAGTGAGAGCAGACTGAGTGAGCTGGGCTGCAACCCAGGGAAGGGTCTCTGCTGAATTTGTCTTCTCTTCAGAGGGGCAAGAGGTTTTGCTGTTTACTATTGTTCATTTTTGTGCTGAGAAGTGCTTTGCCTGTTGAATAAATGGGTTTTTTTTCCACTTCTCTCCAAGGAAATATTTTCCCTGAACCAGTTGGGGGAGGGACTGCTTAAATCTGTTTCCTAGAGGGACCCCACTCAGAGGTTTCCTCACGGATTTGCCCTAAACCAGGACAATGGTATAAATTCTCTTTTTGTTTCACTTGGAGCTGGGTAATCTGAGATGTTCTGCCATCAATCCAGTTGACATTAGGGAAATGACTGAAGGTTGTTGCTGTAATTCAATGTGAACTTGAAGCTGCAGTAGATGACTGTGACCCTTGGGATGTGGAAGTGATTTTAAAAGCTCCCTTGCAAAATACCTGTGAAATAATGATGATAGAGTATGTTTGATATGTTAGTATCTAATTATTAAAGAAAAAAGCAATTTGCAAGCCTATGAATTTTTCACCACTCAGAAAATCTTAGTGTGATTAAACAGAGCAAATGGAATTGCTGCTGCAATCTGGAATGCAGTGAAGCAATGCCTTTCATATTCCAGGTCTAAAATAAAAAAATTCTGTAGGGCTCCATTAGAAAGAGTTAAGCATTCTTTATCCCTGAGTGATCTGAAATGTGGGATTTGTTTTAGAGCTAAACATATCCCATATAAAGTTTGATAGGAGCTTTTTGGTATAACTTGAAATCAGGAATTCAAGCATAGCTTGATGAAAGGACTGTGGCCTGTGTTACCTACTTGCTGGTTGTCTTGTACATTCCTGTACTGGTGATATTGTTTTAACTTAAGCAGATCTTGTCAGTTTTAGCAATCCTACTTGTATTTGAGCAAGTGGATTCAAGATTTAAGTTCAGTGACTGTGATCAGTGTGTGTGAGCAATGCTTTCTTAGTAGTGTATTTTTCTTTGGAACTTTTCCTTTCCATCATGTTCCCCTAACTATTTGTAGCCTGCTAAGCTAAATGGGGATCTCTGTGTGGATGAATTTCTTGCAGTTGTAAAGTCAATGAAATCGATGAAGTCCTGCTTGGCTTACTGGAGCAGGAATTGAGTGTAAAGGTTATATTTCTCTCCTGTGAAAGGATGAAAGAGAAACATTTTTCATCTAAGAGATGATTCAGGCAGTCAAAGAGGTTTAGAGTTACGAGGGAAAAGTATATTAGAAATTCTCTTTGTTGTGGGTGATGATAAAAATAAAGCTAACAGTGAAGTAAACTGTAGGTACTCAAAATGTCTACTTGCTGCCACAGTAGTGTTGAATATTTTAGCAAAGTCTTTCAGACTGGAAGTAACCATTCTAAGTGAATATAATACACAAGATAGGAGCTTTGTGTACTTGCTGAAATTGCTTTCCATAATTAAACACAGAAATAAGCAGGTAAAACACTAAGGCATCCAACAAGTTCTCTGTACTCCTGTTGGAGAGAAGTGCCTTGTCATTACCATAACCACAACTAGGACCTGCCTTGTTGCCAGTGTGTACCACAAAAGGGATACCATAAGAATTAAGGTACCAAACTCTACTGTAGCTTTTCCAAGGTTAGTGGTATTACAGGTGGTCCAACTCCTTTTTGACTTTTTGCTTAGTTGTGGAAGAATGGCACTGTTACTGAACTCTCATTTTGTGTCTCTGTATTTATAGAACTAGAAACACCTAGTTATCAGTATTTGTTCATAATAATACAGATTTATTTTTGTGTCAGAATAACAGTATTTCTGAAATTTTCTAGGGAATTTTTGTCCACTTTCTCAGCTATTTATCTTGATTAATATGAAGCCTGTTTAAATTTTAACTTTGACCTACCTTTTTTTTTTTTTTGTTTGTTTGTTTGTTTTTTTGAGAAAGACTGGTATTTGAGGAACCAGGCAAATGATTAGTGATGGCTGGGTTCCTGCAGGCCTGTGTCCAAATGGCTTTAGCTGTAACACTCTATGGGTCATTCAGTGTACTTAACTGCAAACATTAACTGCTTCCCATGTTCTTCAGAACCATCTTAATATTAGCAGATATTTCTAAATGAATGTATATTATGTCTTAAAATTTTCATCTTTGGAAATTTATCATAGCAACTTGCCAAGTTTTGAGGAATTTGGTGTCACAGCTTTGTACAGAAGTCGTATACAGATGTATGTGGAGGTCAGGCAGAAACCTACATGTCTTTTTATGATTAATATTTGATTATCACATCGGAGATGGAAGAGAAAGACTAAGTATCACCTACTAGCCCCTCATCTGTTCTCACCTATTATTGCACTCAGTGTGATACCCATCTGATATGTTCAGTGTCATTCACAGAGGCCAATTGCTATACTAAATTTATTTCTAACTGTTCTGAGTTTCAGTGAGGTTCCTGGAGTTCCTCCTTGAATTGGGCCTTCTTGGAACCCCTTAAAGTCATTTATTCTGTAAATGTAGCGGTGGCCGTGGCTGAAAGCCAGGAAATAAAACATACTGACCCACAGGACTTAGAAACCCCCTCACCTCTCTTTCCTTGATATGTTTACTATAAATACTGATGTATACAATGATGATGATCACAAGCAAGTACTTCCCATATCTTATAGTTTTGTGTTCCTTAGAGTGATTGTTAATTTTGACTTAGTGTTGATGCAGCCTTTGAATGATTCAGTAATGTGAAGTTATTATACTGCAGTGAAGAATCATATGAATGTTATTTGTCAGCATATTTTTTTATAAACATGCAATTTTCCTATTAAAAAAAAAATCAGGTTTTAAGATTAAGTCACAGCAATGCTTGTCCTTCTCCCTTTTCCTTCTTCAAGCATTGGCCGTCTTTCCTGTTTTTCCTCTTTTTTACTCACATTTGCAGTTGCCCAGTTCTTAATTACAAAGGATAGAAAGCCAGGTTGGATGGGGCTCTGAGCAACCTGGTCCTAGTTGAAAGTGTCCCTGCCCATGGCAGGGGGGCTGGAACTAGGTTATCTTTAAGGTCCCTTCCAAACCAAGCCTTTCTGTGACTCTAATCCAGAGGAGTAGTGGCTTTGTCACTGCAGTCTTTGAGTTGACAGAGGTCCTCAGGGCTGTGGTAAGTGGTTTTCAGAGTAGTATTAAACAGTCAAGTTTGACTGGGTTTAGGGTAGTGCTTCTGCATCATCTTAAAAACTTACTAACATCAGTTCATGAGAAATTATAAAGGCTGTGGCATAGAAAGACAGGGAATTAAAATGATACAGAATTGAAATTACTTTTGGTGAACGTGAAACATTCCAAATACTGGATTTTCTTTAGCAAAAGGGACTTCTGAAATTACAGCGTCATATATGATCTGTATTGTATTTTTGTACGTAAAATGTCAAGATTTGAGCAAAGTTACCTTGTTACTGAGAATGAAATGTTTTGCATGTTGTGACTGGATCTCTTCTTATTATTACAGTTTCCTCCCCAGTGTTGCTGCTACTGAGCCCCACGTTTCTCTTTGAGAGACTGTTCAGCATATTGCTCTCCCTGATGTCCACCTACCTACTCCTCAGCACAGGGTACTTAATTCTTACTCTCTTTGAGTTGGTTTTACCTATGAAAATCCAGGACAATATGTGAAACTGCTTCATCTCAAGCATGTTTCTGTTAAAGGTGTAACATGTGCTTCCAGCGTTTATCTCCTCGTTAGTTTACTAAATAAAATTTCAGGGGAACTTTCATGTTCTTCCTTGTATTATAAGCACAGTTTGTTGACATTCCTTTCAACTAGCCAAGGCAGTGGCTGGAAGAGTGTGTGTTCAAACAATATTGCACCAAAATAAGAAAGTCTGGTTTTGTTTATGCCTTTTTTTTTGTCGTGATGTGTCCTTTTTCTGCTCACGAACAAAAGGAAATAGCATCTATCCCAGCTGCTCAGCACCAGTATCTAGTTAGGGCTTAAATGATGTGTGCCAGGAAACAGGTTGTCCTAAAATGAGGGAAAATTGTGTTCTGAGAGATTTTTGTGGAAGTAATTTTTTTTTCCAAAGGGATGTTGTTTCCCATAAGGATTAAACCTTGCTTCTTTTTGGATAAAAGTCAATTTATCTGGTGTTTTATATGAGGAAAACACTATGTCAGCCAACCCTTTATTTTTTTTTCAGACTTGGTAGCTCTTAAGAGCATAATTAATGGGGAGTATAGGAACTGTTCTTTCCGCCTCCCCTCCCACTTATTCTCTGGATTTAATTACACTGGAAAATTAAGTGGAATAAAACATCTTGCAGCAGACATTTTGCAATAGCTGCCTCCTGTGGATACTCTCAATTTAGTTGAAGCATCTCCTTTTTTTTCCCAGTCTTCTGCATCCCCTTCCTCCCACTTCTCTGTTAAGACTTTGATCCAAATGTTACTCCTGACTGCACACACGTTCTTACGCTCAACCTTCTTAGCCTATGCTGGCTACTGGATAAAGCATGAACGTTGTTCTCTTTGAGGCTTTCAATCTCCCTCTTTGTATTTTGGCCCTGCAGCAGAACACGTAAATACTGGCAGCTCTCTACTGTCTTCATACAATGTTCAAATAGATGAAAAAGGTTTGGAACTATTCTTAAAAAAAGAAAACAAAACTCAAGGCACTGGTGCCAAAAGTGTACCCAGTGTTTCTCTCCTCAGTGCACTCTTCTGCCCTGTAGTGGTAACCAGCCCATTGCCTGGGTAATTGCAGCACCTCTCTAGGGGTAGTTAAGTGGAAATACTGAAGCCAGCTGAAGAGTATGGTTGCATACAACCACTTGTCACAGACTCTGTTGAAAGCATTTAATCTGAAGGCAAGTGTAGACCCTTGTAAGGGATGTGGTGTTTCTATTACTAACAGCATAACTGTGTTGTCTTCATGTTTAGCTGCCTGTTGCTCTGATGATTAAAGTGGAAATGTCTGTTTAGTTTTTGGATCCAGTTTGAAACTGCTTTGTAGCCCAGCAGAAACAATATCTAGATTGACTGCAATGGTTTCCTTATTTTTTGACAAACAGGTGTTTGTTTAAGGAGGAAAAAATAAAAAGGAAAATGTTTGCAATCTTGTGAATATTGGTATTATAACTTGATCCTGAAAGAAGAAGGCCTGGGATGTACTGTGAAATGCAACAGGAGAAACTAAATATTGTCCAGTTTCAGTCTACACCCTTGTGTTATCTGGGGGTATTAATCTCTCACATAAATACACTCATACTTTGGAATTTGAGTGCTGTAGGAGACAGAAGTACTCCTCAGAGTTTGGGGGTATAGCTAGAACAGCTTAATGGCCAGGGCTGGAGTGTGACTTGATGCTGCTATTGTGAAGGATTGGAATACAGTGAAGAAAATAACATTTCACAGAAGTGGAATGTAATGCTCTTTTTATTATACAGATGTCTATCTCCTTAGAACCAAACTGAAATCAACATAATAAGTTTGTGTGATTAGGTCCGAAAGAGAGACAGTCTCTAGCTGCTGTTTAAGTTGAACTGTAACTCCTCAGTTCCAAGTTGCTCTCATTGAAAAATGTTCTATTTTGCAGAAAATTAACGTAAAATAAGGGGTTTTGTTTTTTTTTCCTGTTTCATTGAACTTTATTTCAGTTTTGTTAAAATTTAAAAAGGCACTCATCCAACATTGTGGCAGCCATTGAATAAAAATATGCAAAATATGACAAAGCTGAAGCAAATTCTGTTTATCCCACTTTTGCCATTTAACTACTTCATGGCTTTAAAATTCAGCTAACTGTGGGTATTCAGAAATGGGGAAACAAGAGGGAGAATGTCACTAGGTCTTGGTATATCCTTTGTGTGAAGAAAAAGAAAAGAAACATGTCAGCGTTTGATATGAATTAGTTGTCAGTGACTGGACTTATTTATGATTATTATGTTACTTTTCAGATATGAAGCTCTGTTTCCACTGGCACTGTTTGGTTTGATGTTTGTGTGGATAAATATGGAACAAGAAGCACTGCAGCACTATGGTCTTTCACTCAAACCGAGGGTAACAACTGTTGATAGATATATCAATTTAATTCACAGATTTTTTTTTATTTTTTTTTTTTTTGAGGACGTCATAAATACTGAGTGGTTTTCAGAGAGCAATGCTTCATGTTTCTTTTCAGTTTGGGAAGCCAGTATTAACTGTTTCATGAGCCAGGAATATACCTTGTAAGAAAGATTTGCTATTCAAGTTATTGCACATCAGAGCTGTTTCTAGGAATGCAGGAAGACAGTGTGACTTAGTAAGACACAGTGGTATGGTCTGTAGGCTGTGGAGCTGTCTCTGTGAAGAGTAGTGATGATCCAGCATAAGGTACAGTCACTCTTCAGAGGAAGTACAATGTCACTGTACTTTTTTTTTGTCTGATTGCCCTCTTACAAGTGAGAGGCTAAAAAGAAATGATTTGATTTCTGAAAAGACCCACTGGAAATATTAGAAATATTAATTTGACTTTGTCTTCTCTTTGTTCAAGGATGGAAACTTATTTTTGTTTAGACTGACAAGGAACTGTAGACTTGGAACTAGCACCTTCTCAGATTTGCCTGGAGGAGGAAAGGGAATTTTGTAATCAATGCAACTTCCTCCCCCTTAAAATTTAACACATTGTCAACAATTTGCAAAGGCCATGCTGCTCACACTGCAACTTAGCTCTTAGGTTAGGTCTAGGGTTGAACAAACTGGGGCTCTGCCACAGATCCAAAGTGCTGGTTACAGTAGTTTGGGTCCTTGGAGGCAGGTGGGTGTGCACCACAGCTTTCCCTGGCTTCTCCTAGATGAGCCCTCCTGGCTTACACATGCGTGGGAGTGGCCAGAGTCACTTGAAGAGGAGTATTGGTACACATCTTTCCTTCCTTTTGCAGCTCCTAATAATTAGGGAAAAGTCCTGGAGGTTGCTGTCCTGAGCCAAGACAGTCATCAGAGGGAACCTGACACATACTGTGGTTTTGTAGTTCTCCTACAAGGAAGACATTTTTTGAAACTTGAGAGAGCAGGCTTTACTAATTCAAAGCTAAAAACCAGAAATCACTTTCTATTTATTCTGCCCTTACTTATGGTAATTTGTGTGATTGTGTTTTGTAGCATCTTACGCGATTAGGGATGGAATCTGAATATCGAAATTACAATTAGTGTGATGCCATGATTGCGACTGAAGATGTTTAGCATCTGTGGAATGTATTTTCTCTTGCACTCTGGAACCCATTCTGCCTTTTGCATCTTGTTACAAGGCATCTGTGATGCTTGCCTGTTGCCTGTTAGTCTGGTGTTCTCTTAGTTGTAAAATAAAATTCTATTTAAGTAGTATTAAACAGTGATGAGCACTTTACTAATCAAATGCAAGTGTAAAGAACATAGGTTGGCTCTAATTATGTTTTAAGTTGTCACTCACTGTATGTCAACATTCACTTGAAACTTTTGGTTTCAAATGAAAGGAACAATAATGGTTACCCCGGTTCCTGTTTTTACATTAGAAAATATCATCCCTAGAATGCCTGTTAATATATGCTGCAATGTAAATCTTGTATTAGAGAATGTAACTCAATTCTCTGATGATGAGAGATTACTTTAAATTATAATGTTATTAGTCTTGAATGTCTATTATTTGATTTTTTTTCTTTTTCCTGTTGTAAAGCAGTTCACTGACCTCTTAAATTCCATTAAGCTAATTTCTCTTCAAGTCAAGTGATATTGTGCTGAGGACTGAGTAAAGGAGATGGAGAGTATTTTACTATTTTCACTCACAAAATTAGTCAAATGAGGATAATTGCAGTCTTTTATTTCTGGGGATCTTTATCCATATGCTCCTGTGAGTAGTGGAAGTGTATGTGTGTAGGAGGAATACTTCTGATGAAAAAAGATGATTATAAGTCTGAGGCATAGAAGTTCATTTTTAGTGTAGATAACAGCAGAAGCTTCACTGTTCATTTGATTGTCTCACTTGTACAGTCTTTCTGGCAGATTCATTAATTCATGAAAGTATAATGAAAACATGGGAAAGGTTTGCAGTCCTTATTATTATACTCTAATAACAGGTAATAGGGAAATAGGTTTCTTTCTCATTCATTTCAGTAAAAATATGGTGGCTCTGTCAAAGTCTATTAGTTCATATTTGGTGTTGATTACTTCTGCTGTCTTTCCAGCTTGCTGTTTTCAACTTCACTTGTGCTATGGATATAACTCAGTTTCGACAGCTCCACCTGGATGATGTCCGGAGGTCCTTCTTTTTTGTATCCTTTGGCTGGTTGCTGCACTCCAGGGCAAACAAAGGGTTTGTTTCAAAAGGACCTTCAGTCAAAATTTGTAGCCTGGTACTCACTGAGAATGGAACCTGGTGAAGATGGATTTGGCTTATATTGCTCAAAAGGCAATGGTCTCACACATTAGGCATTTTATTGAGTAGTTAAAAATGCACTGTTTTGGAATCTGGCTCCTTGGCCACTTATGACCATTGCAGCTGAGGTAAATTTACTTCTGAGGAGTTCTGGTTTTAGTTTGCTTTTGTTTGATTACATTTTGGCTGGAGGGAACTTGTTCACCTTCAAAAATCTGTTGAAATAGGTGATATTAAAGTTATTCTTGTTTTCAGAGCATGGCAGTGTGTTAGAAAGCAGATGTTAGGTAGCAGACAGATGAAATAAGAAGGAAATTTCCTGCAGGCTCATAGTGAAACATGTTCCCAGAATTTGGCCTAGAATTATTTATATCTCAAGTGATTTCTGCTGTCAGAAATTATATGGTCTTAGGAGGGAAGAGCTATTTGTTCACTAACATAGCAGTTAGTTTGCATTACTGTAACTGATACTGCAGCTGATTTGGGGGTTTTTTTAGTACTGTACATTGATAACATTGACATTTTTCTCTTTCATTGTGAGACTGCCATTATGAGAGAGCTCTTCGGCAGCAGGGATGATGGATGGGCAAATGGGAGAGAAAGTGAGCCAGTCTAGGACATAAGGGGGGTTAGTGCATGTGAGTTACTGTAGCTGGGGAGGAAGTTGTCTTAATATTGGTTCCTACAGATACAGGCTTTATGATGTGTCAGACAACCAGATCTGAGAGAGTGGGTCACAGTCACAGAGTCCATGCTTTTGTAATTGGTTGGACATTGGGAACCTGCAGCAGAGAAAGTGTAAGAGACACCAATTTAAGAAGGCAGATTAATGCTAAGAAAGAAGGCAAAACAATTTTCTAGGTGTTTGATGCTTGTCTTTGCTTTAGTATACCTGAAAGAGCTGAAACCCCTTGCAATACATGCATCAATTTATTTTGCTATTTTAACAAAAAATATGCTAACTTCAGTAAAGCTGCTGCTGTCAGTCAGTTGCTAAATACTAGTTAAAAAAAATAAACAACAACAACAAAGAAGCCACTTATCCAACTGTATTTTCTAAAGCTCCAGCATAATACTGCTTTAGCACTGGAATGTAGCTGTGCTGGTTTTGTCTCAAGTTAATTTTCTTCATAGTAGCTAGTGTGAGGCTATGTTTTGCATTTGTGATGACAGCAGTGTTGATAATACAGTGCTTGCACAGGGTCGAGGCCTTTTCTGCTCCTCACACTGCCCTACAAGTGAGCACTACTTTAATTTAAAACACTTGAATTTGTTTTTCTCAGCTCCTGAAAAAAATAATTAATTTTCAGATCTCCTTTGCCTGCTCAAAGCATGTTGTGACTTTTTAAAATTTAAATCCTGTTTAATGTTTAGAAAAATTGTATTAGAGGAGAAACCTTTTCTACTAGAGCAGTCATATTAAAACTATGACCCCATGAGCTGTGTGTCTTTAGGTTGTCCCAAGGCTCCCATATCCAGCCCAGTAGCTGGCATCTGCTGAGAAATCACAGAGCCTGGTCTTACAGGAAGAGATTCAGGTTGCTCTTGCTTACATTTTGATTAGACCTATGTGTTACTGGTATTTTCTTGTCTGTTTTATTGCAGACCTGCTCTTCTTATAAATATCAACTGGCAGAACCACTCTAGGCTGTTAGACTGCTGTGTTACTAAACTTGAAATTATGTGATACTCTTGGGAAGCCTGATTTCTTCAGTTATGCTGACCTAATCTTTCCAAATTATTGCCTGCAGAATCCCAATGATTCTGCTGAACAGTTGGTAACAAATTGTTTATGAAGAGACTTAAATGATCCAGGACAGGAGCTATAACAGGAGCAAAAGGACCAGAGGGAGCTCTGGCAACAGCATCCCATCCTCACTGACTTATGACCCTCTGCCTTATGCAAAAGAAGTTAAAAACCATTCTTTAGCTGAAGCCATGTGAGCTATAATGGGCTCCAATGAGCTCAGGAGCAAGAAAAATACCTTTCATGGGCTCATGTAACACAAGTGTTGTATCTAGATGAAAAAGAGTTTATCAAAAAAACCTTCTAGCTGTACAGATAATGCTGAAGTCGTCCTCCCTCAAGTGAGGAAAAAAATGGGAGTCCCGTATTGCCGTGGATAGACTCAGCATAATCTTTGGACAAAACAATCTATCGTAAGGGTAGCACAGGTACCTCTAGCCTTTTTTAAGTCTTGGTCTGTTCCTCAATAAAGGAACCTCTTCCATGGTCTGTTCCTCAATAAAGCCACCTCTTTTGGTGTGCAGAACATGTGTCATTACTTTCTGCAAAAGCATGTGCTTGAATCCATAGCTGGGTTTGTGGTCCAGGGGTGTTCCTGTCTTGCTGGGCAGGAACCCAAAAAGCCAGCTGCAGCTTTCTTACAGGGGCCTTAAGACAGGCTCTAGAACCTTACCTAGGCAGTATGCGTGTTTAAAATTGATACACTTGTGTGTGAAATCTAGGGAAGAGCTAAAAAATACTTCAGTACTCTTAATTCACTGGAAACCTGTAACAGTGAATCAGCTTCTTGTGGTTTCATTTTCAAAGTGAGTTGGAATGAAGTAGGAGAAATGCTAGTTTTATTTTATTGCAGCCATTTCTGTAGTCTATTTTCCTTAAATACATCTAGGTTTTCTTCATAGTGACAGCCTTTTTTGGCACTGGAAACATAGCTTCTATTAACAGGTATATTTTATTAATTTATTTGAGACACAGAGTGCAAAAAAATTCTTCCTGCAGTTGACATACTAAATGTAAATTTAGTTAGCAAAATCAGGGCAGCAGAACCAAAGCAGTAATCAGTGGGGTGATAACTATTTATTGTGTTTCTGCTCTCTGCAACATCTTCCCTAAGAGCCTGAGCTCCTTGGTTATGAGGTTGTCTCAATTCCATTAGATGTTATCAACAGGATGAGCAGAGAGAGCTTGGTTGCCCACCAACGGCATGGCACCTTGGAAAACACAATCAGAGAAAAAATGTAGAGAAAGAAAGGTGAGGTTGGCAGTCCCTGCTGATTTAATATTTCATCAAGAGAAGATAAAATTGGAAGCCTTGTTTAAAAATGTATATACAATCCAGTGTGTTACAGGGTAATTAAAGGCTGTTTTTAAAAATGGAAAACACCATTTCCAAGATATGTGATGTATTTTTCATGTTTCTCTAGTTTTGATCCTGCTTCTGTCTATTGTTTCTTGACTGTGTTCAGTCCCTTCATGATGGGAGGCTTACTTTTACTGAAGGTCAGTAATCTCACCTTGGTGAAATTTTCTTGAAGAACTGTGGAATAAATAATGTATCACATACATGATTGCTACCTTGCAGTTCACAAAAACATATATATGTATTTGAGCTTCATGTGTGAAGCTTTCAATCTTTGTAGTGTTTCTAGAGAGATCAGTCTCTTTCCCAAAAGAGAAGCTGAAGTGCGTGGAAGTGTAATTTAAGAGTATTAGGTCAGTTTTTTTGTATTAAAATGGAAATTTCAAATATTGAAACTACTTTATTAATTTTTAGAGTTACAAGATTTTCCCGTAGCATAATATAAACAGAAATGTTGTGGATATATATAATTAGCTCTATGTATATTACATTAAATTGAGACATTGAATGTTCAGTATACTGATTAGGTTGTCATTTTACAGTGGCTGTTATTTTCTGCATCTTTTTAATAGTCTGTCAGAGATTGGATTGCGCTTCTGGTTTGCAGGCAAGGTGTGGTAGATCTTTTCTAGTATTGAGTAAAGGATCTGCCAGAGGGGTGAAGTGGGACACTGAATTTATTGGTTATTACTAAATTAAGCAGTATTTTCTATCACAGCTTTTCTGCTGCTTCTGTCCCAGAGAAAGCAGACTGAAGTTACAGGTGCACTGCATGTTGTCCCACAGGACATAGATCAATAGTGCAAAACCTTGTGATGCAAGTAGACAGATTTTATGTGCTGCTAACAAAAGGATTGCAAATCAGCTTTGGAAAGAGCAAAAGGCAACATTCATGTTTTCTAGTCTGTTTTGTTCTTAATTTACTGAGCCATTTACAGTTGCTTGAGTTGGCTCTGGAGGGGCAGTGTGCCTTATTGAATGCCTTCTGTATTTAGACTTTTTTGTGGTTGTGATGGGATTGTCCTTTCACAGTTGAAACTCTGCAGCCTGTCATGTGAGATGCTGGATCTGAATAGTTCTGTCTTCTAGCCTTGATGAAGTATTTATCACTAGTGCTAAAATTGATAAATGAAGTGAGAATATGTTTTAATTATAATTTTCCATATTACTTCATGGCTTATTTCACTGCAGTTCAGCTATGACCATGGAAGGGGGTTTTTATGAATTAACTGAAAATGTTTCCTGCAAAATTATTTTCTACCCTGTCTAGCCAGTATTTTATTTTGTAACATTCCCATTCCGTGATAATTTCAAAAACAGGAAAATGTTTCCACAATCTGCCCATGTTCTTTTTGTAAATATGACTATAAACCAAAATGTAGCTTGTGTTTTGAACAGGTTGCAATCCCATTTGTTCTGGTGTCATGTGCTTTTGAAGCTGTTCAAGTCACAACACAGCTGTCTTCTAAGAGGTACATTACATGCTGTATTTCTGCATCAGTAAGGGTTTCAAATCTATTTTGCAAGAATTCAGAATTTTCAAATCTCAATGTAAATTTTTAAAAAAAAAACCTATTAGATTGCATTGTTGCTTTTATTTGTTACTAGGGCTTGGGGTTTTGTTCAGTGATTTCTGCAAGCTCAGGGGTTTTTTTTCCTTAGTGATAAATGAGTAGAAATTGCAGTGTTTGCCTTGTCTGAAACAACCAGATATTCTTCAATGGCAATACAGAGAAGGACCCCTTTTCCTCCATAATATTAAAAATGAGCTGAATTTAAAGTCTTTTTACTTTATACAGCATCTCTGCATATAGCACAGTACTTTTTATATAGCCCATTTGTAATGTAACCAGTTTATAGCTTTGTAGCACTGACCTCACCACAAACAGCATTTAAAAAAACAAAGGGCCCTGGAAGTCCTTGCATTGCAGTGCAGTGCTTTCCACATGTGTTCAGTATTACGTATTTTTTGCAGTAGGAACAGATGGCTTCCAGTCCTTTTCCTATCTCTAAGGACTTTTCAGGGGTGAAAGTATGGGCACCCAGCCTCACAGAGTGCTGTATCCAGACTTAAAATATCCTCATGTTTTTCCTGTCTCAAGACTTTTATATTGCTAGCCCTGCTCACCCCATTCAGCAGACTCAGTGCACATGACTGAATCCTCCGCTCATGGTGTGATATTTTGGATGGTGCTGAGATGGAGGAGGTCCTGTCAGCCATGTGATTTTTGTCACTGTGGGATGATGCGTGGAATTGACCAGAAGTCCTGCTGTGTGTGCCAGGAGGACTTGAGGGATTTTCTCCTGTGCATTGCTCAGCTGAGTGTGAGGAAGCTGCCCTCTCTTGCTATGATGCCCTCCGCTTTTCTTTTTGCTTTCAACCTGCCTGACCCTGCCTGTTGTCTCCTTGTGCAACACCACCCACTACCAAAAGAGAGATGGGGCAGCCTAAAATCTGATTCCCTGTTGGAGCAGCAGCACAACTCTCCCCATCCCTTTTACCTGCTATGCCTTAGCTGTGTGCTCACTGTGCCTGTGTCATCCTTGGACCCCCAGGAAGGATTAGTGGTTCATCCTCATCCCTGAGGTTTGTACAAGAGCAGGGCTGCATTAAGCACCTGGGGTTCCTTAGATGGCTGGCTAGTGATTTCCATTCCTAGGGCTCAAGCTTCATAAAGGTCGGCATTTCCCAATTTGTGAATGCTTGCCTTGGCAGCACTGGTGATATTACAAACTTTTATGGAATGTGCATCTGAATGTGTGTGAGGGGAAATGATACTGCCTACATAAACTAGGGGACACAAATATTTCTGTGCCACTTCATGAGGCTGTGGCTGTAACTCTGTCTGGTGTTTGTGCCAGCTTCATGTAGCTGTGCTCAGGTAGCAAATGCAGTGATATTGCCACAGCATCCGCCTGGGAACAAAGCAGAAACCGCAAGGTGCACCCGGCTTCCCTGGAGAGGTTGTGCTCTGATTGTCAGCATATCCTGAGGTCTGTGCTGCACTTACTGCTTTTGCTGCCCCTGCTAGATAAAGCCATCACTGGGAGCAGTCTTGTCTTTGCAGTGTATAATCATGTTCTGAAATTAGTCTTGTCCTGTTGTAAAAGGCTTCCTGCAGTTCAGAAGGGCAAAAAGTGGATTTTTGTGATTTGGACAAATTGCTCCTGAACTCCCTGTTTACAGATTAAAGACCTTTTTTTTTTTATTTTTTCCAGTGAGGAATATTCTGTCCCAATATGTTCTTGGAGCTTGTCTGTGAAAAAACAGCCCTCTGAGTGCACTATGGTTGCAACATCCTATCTATGCGAGCCATAGGTTAGCAGAGAGAAGCCTTTACATTTGTCTGAGATACAGTCGATTTGTTGCACCCCGATTTACTAATGAAGCACCACTGATGTAGGCAATATCAGAAAGTTCCTCATTTGGAGGCACTGATGTGGGTATCTCACCAGTACATGTTCCTGCAATGCTGCAGCAGGACATTTTCCAAAAAAACATTTGTAGTTTTATGATGGCAGTACTGATAAATTAGCCATATTCTAGTTACAGACTTTTGTTAATGGGTCAGCTGTTTGCAACATTACTTCAGTGTCATTAACTTAGAAACCAGTTTTAACCAGTTATAGCAATTGCTTTTGTGTAATTTAGGATTTACATAGTTTGAGGAAAAGAAGATTAGGTTAATGGGGGGGAAAAAATAGCTCTGCCTCCTCCCTTCTGGTTCCTTTTACTAGCCTAAGCCTAATTTCCAGAAGTAAACTGCTACCTGTAAAGAGGCCCGCAGTTTGGGAGCATACCACCAGAATGCTAGGTGTTCTCAGAGCAGGTTATGGGAATCCAGAGATGTGGAAGGGGGCAAGCGCTTCCTTCAGCAGCCTCTGACCCAGCAGAGTGGTTGTCAGGGTGGGACTGATCAGTTCAGGTACCTGCCAAACAGCTTTGCTCACTCTTGAGTCCATCATGAAGCTCCTAAATCCACTTTATTTGGTCCAACCAGCACACATCTCTCTGCATCAGGAATGGGCAGGTGCTATTCATAAGATTGTTTTGTTCTCCAAAAAAAATGACTCATGTTAGGTTTCTGTGTTGCAAAACTGAAGCTCTATTAATGTGAAATTATAAGTGCCAGATGTCCTAGTCATGTATTTTGATTGTTTTCTAATAGATTGAAATGTACCTGAGTGTTTGAAAGGCAAATACAAGAAAACTTATCTTACTTTAATTTCTTTCTGTGGGTTTTAGTAAGCTCTTTTAGTAACTGTGGCCATAAAGAAAGGTTGGTGCTCTGACTTTGCTGTTTTGTTTTTTTTTTTCTTTGCAGCCTTTTCCTCATTGTGCTTGTGATTTCAGACATTATGGCTCTGGTAAGTTGTTGTTGCACATTTTCTTCAAATAAGATCAAGAAGCAGAGAGTTCTCCTAATTCCATCAAGAGTGATCTGAATTTGTTTCAGACTTCAAAGTTTTTCTAACTAGGGCAGAGAATTGGATTGAAATCCTAGCACAACTTAGAGATAAAACTCTTCCAGTCACTGCTTTTCAAATTTCATGTAATTAATGCTTCTGAAGAAGCAATATTCTCATAATAATGAGAGACAAAAATGAAGTAATAAGTTAACATTTGGAGTTCCTCATGTGCTTTTCAATTCCTTGAAAAAAATTAAACAAGAATATGGGTTTTAGCTGTGTGCAGGGTTTAGTTAATTGTTCAGGAATTCTGAACCTTTTACCTACACCAGCTTGTCTTGTAAAAAGGGAGCAAAAGGAGGGAAGCTTTACCCACCAGCTCTATTAGACTTGGAGATGGTGGAACATCCAAAAAGACACTTTGTGGCCTTTGTAATAAGCTGTCAGGAAATGCTATCTTCAGAAAGTCTGCATCCAGAAACTAAGCTAGCCAAAACAACCCAAAGCAGAACAATCTCCCAACACAGTTTTTGCAGATTAAAAGTATTACTCCAGCTGTCTTCAAATCAGCAAGCAGTGCCGCTGATAAATAGAAACTTTTTCAAATTAGCAGGTAGAGCTGATGTTGTCACTTTATACATGCTGGGTTTTGTTTTATCTCTTGGACTAAGTATTCCTGATCTTATTTCCTAATAAAGTGTGATCTGTAAATATCACTTGATAGGAAAAACAGCAAATAAAAACCAAATAGTGGCTAATTTGTCTCTAGAGTGAGAAAAGGAGAAGGTATGGTTGTGTCAAGTTTCAAATAAGTGTTTTGGGGTAACTTCCACAGGAAAAGAAGTAGTATACCAATAAAGCACATTCATAGCATTTCACTAATAAAAATCAATATCATTAAACCAGAAGAAGACTACAGGTATTTTACTGGTGTGTAGCAAGCCCCAGTATATCCAGCTCTTATATCTCACGTATTCTCCTATTTTGGTTTAAGTATTTTTAAATAATTAGCAGGTATGTACTTGGTGTACAAAGAAAGAAAGAAAGAAATTACCAAAGCAGTTTGTAGGAGATATGTGG
This sequence comes from Cinclus cinclus, assembly GCF_963662255.1. NCBI lineage: Eukaryota > Metazoa > Chordata > Aves > Passeriformes > Cinclidae > Cinclus > Cinclus cinclus. The sequence goes on from NC_085046.1 coordinate 70,883,410, forward strand.
AACTCTGTCAAAAAAAGAAAAAAGTATGAACTAAATCAAGAAAAGAGTAACTAGCAGGACAAAAAGAGAACATTTGTAGTCTTAAATCAATGAGGCCACCAGCTGGAATTAGGGGAATTTGCTAATAGATAAGTACTATCTTCTCCCAACATTCTACTCACTTTACAGGTGGAGAACTGCCAGCATTGTCCAAAGACATTTGTGTTGAAATTGCATGAAAACTTTTAGGCACTATGCATTATTCGACATGTTGTTATTTCAAACAATAAGGTGGTTTGGCTTTTCTTATTGAAAAAGTTCTTGTATTTGTCAGTTTTTTGCAAGCCAAGCTAGACAGAACTTAGTCCATCTCTTGATGTTTTTGTTTGACACCATGTTATTATTTCTGGTTCCTAGACTATTCTTTAGTGTGGTCCAAATAATCATTCCTGGAAAGGTCTTGCGCTTATTCTACATGAAGAATTAGAAGTTTGGAGTAAGCAGCCTTAAAAATTCGGGGTTTTATTTTCTGTTTCAAATTGTGTAGTGTTGACGTACTAATCAAAATTGTTTTATTTCCTAGCATTTTTTCTTTTTGGTTAAAGATTATGGAAGCTGGCTGGATATTGGCACAAGGTACAGTAGCTTTTTGCTTCTGTTGCATTTTTACAGTTTCATAGGTTCATACTACTGCTTATCTACTCATAACTCTTGTAATTTTTTCCAATTACTCTGCTTAATCAAATGCTTCAGGGATGTTCCACATATTTTGAACACATGTGCACATGTATGTATACATATCCCAAGCTAATACTTTTGTCTTAAAATCTGTGCCTGGGCAACACAGAGTAAGTAATAAATCCAGTATGGCAAGAAATATAGTTGGTAGGATTTGTTTCAAGAGTAATTACACAAAAAGTTTTTTAATTAATGTTTTGCCTTTTAATTAGTTGTAATCACTATTAAAATAACCATTTATTGAGGTTGTTAGTTATCTTGTATCTAGTTAAGCCTCCATATACAGTTCACTGTGAATTAGTGAACCTTGTGTAAATATGTTGGTGGCTACCAAGGCCCATGCACTTTTCCTCCCCCTAGTTGGGGAAGAGTTTAGCGTTTAAACACAGCAATCCCAGCTAAAATGAGAAAATGTGTCTTGCATTATGAGTCACATTAACCTCAAATACAAGGAATACACATTTCAGATTTACCTTTCCCGAGTTGTGGAAATAGATAAAATGCGGTAATAAGCTTAGTGACGACTGTGTTGTTACTAATCCAGCCAGTCTGGTCACTTGACACTGTTATTTCAACAGAAGCTGAATAGTGACCCATTGTTAATATTCTGTTTAGTCTGTATATACTCTGTGCTTTGTTTTTGTGAGCCCTGATGTTCCCAGCAGCATGTGGACACACCTGTGCACAAATGTTCTGCCTGCTTTCTTTGGAGGTTCCAATTCCTGCTCATTGTTACCTTTTGAAGGTTCCTGGTGGGCAGAGGTACACTTAGATCAAACAGTGAAAATGTTGCTTTATCATGACACTTCCTTGCTATGGTCTGCATATAGTAAATCAGAGGGGCTTCATCCTTTGGTTTGAATTCCTCAGTAGATTAATAAGGATATTGAAGCCCTCAGAAAATTTCTGCTCTGTTGGGCAAGAAGTTTTTTAATTGGGAGTCAGTGAAAGTATAAATTGTTACAAGTGTCCAAAAACTTCCTCTCTGATACAAGGTCTTCCTAGCTAGAGCTTTACAACAGTAATGCATTGCTGCATCTATTTCAGCTGGAAGGTTGTCTTATTCTGAAGAGTTTAGGAGAACTCATTATGCACTGCTGTAATTCTGCCTTTCCATGTGTGTGTTTTCTTCACTGAAGAAAGCACTGAAAAAGGCTTTTTGAAAGAGCAATTTGTGATTATTTTTTAACATGGAAATGCATAATGTTTAGGAAGCCTTTGTCATTACTTCACTTTTGAGTGCTTGACTCTACCACCTATGTTACTTTATTGTAGTTTCTTTATATATGTTTTATATGTAGGTGTGTATATATTAATAATTGATATATATAAAATAATTGGGTTGCATAAGAGAGGAAATGAAGCCATAGGTGCGGAGGGGGCTAAGTGGTCCTTCTTTTATCTAGCATGAGCATTATTTTGGCACAGGAGCTTTCTCCTCTGAGCAGATTTCTAATGTGTGATCGTCAGGCTTGGCAAAATTAGCAGGCAACAGCAGAAGATATTTTTTGTTTGCTCCTGAAAGGGAAGATAAGCTTCAAGGGGTTTTGGGTGATTCCCAAAACCAGTGGGAGTGAGATACTAACATAGCTCTTTCCTGTCTTCCTGTTGCATGTGCAGTGACAGTTCTGTGGCATTCTCATTGCAGTGTTGTCTGTTGCTGCTTTGACAGCAAAGTCTGAAAATACCCTGTCTCAGTCAACGTTTTCCATGTTGCCAAAACTTTCCTGAGAATTGGAGCAGTCTTAGGGACAGCTGCTGTCATATTTTTCTTCTTTTCTTGTCACACTGATAAGAAGTGCATATGTGTGTGTCAGCAAAAATACCTGGATTTGTGTTATGTTACTGGTTACCACATCAGTAAAATGAGAGGTGGAAAACCGGCAGCTTAATTGCCTGGTGCAGATTCATTCCTCTGAAGTCTCTCAGAGTCCAGTGATGTATATGCCACATTTGTAAAGCTTTGATGTGTGTTTTCTTACTCATCCTGTTTTGTGGTGATGGGCTGTCCATGGATTTTCTAATTACCGCAGTTCAAAAGTTCTCTGTGTTCTCTCTCTTACTTAGAATATGCAACTTGAGTAGGACACTTCGTTAGGCAATACTTGGTTTTTCCAATAGCCAAGTTTCAGGTAGATAAGCTGTCTTTAAATCCTTTGCAATGAAAAGACCTTCACTGCTTTTTCACCTTGATGTTTTCTTTCCTAGTGGGTCTCATTGTTTGGAAGTAAGGATTATTTACTGAACTGATAATTTTCTATTTTTAAAAAATTCACCCCTAACTCCTGGCTTTTACATCCTATTCTATTATGCTTTAACCATATGACATGATATTTTACCATGCCTCACATTTGCCTTAACAATATGATGTCTTTTTTCTCCCAGTGAAATTCACCATGTCACATAAATATTTGAATGAAAACAGATTTCTACCTCTTCCACTCTTCCAGTTTGTTAATGAAATGCTGAGCAACAACAGATCCAACATACAGTCCTGTATTACCACATTCAGCAAGTTATCGACGCACCACTGATTCTCTTCTCAGTAAATTATCAATTACCATAAATATTTATGGCTTCTTAGAAAGTTTTAAAGCCTCTTTTCTTAATGGTCATGCCAAAATCAATGTAAGCTTGTCTTTCAGGGAGTGCTTTTCATTGTTTTGTTATAATAATGGAATAATAATCTTGCAGTGAGTGCAGAACTCAAAGCAGCACCTTACGCAAACTTCTAAGGTCTGCTAACCTTGCCCTTTACCTATATACCTTGAGATAACCTGAATTGCATTATATGCCCTAGAAGAACACACCATTAAATTTCTTAAAAATAATAATGTAATTTCTCTTGTGTTTTTGATGTACCAAGGTGTAATACATGATCATTAGAAGTTTGTTCTGACAGATCCTTTTATTTTTGAATAACAGCCAAATAGAATAGCTAGCTTTTCAGCCTCTTTGTCAGTAAAATAATTTATCTGCAGCTTAAAAGGTATGTTTGTCTATCTCTATGTGTAGTTTTCCAGGAAGAGAGAGAAAATAGCCTTTAAAACCTACTATATCTTTATAGTATATGCACTTTGTAAATAGTTGTATAACCTGATGGCTAAGATAAACCTTAAAGGTTCTTTATATGGCTATTATATAGCTTTATACAGACACATACTGTAATATTCCTTTTCTTTATAGCTGCTGGAAGATAAAGATATGATCTTAACTGTTCTTCTGGAGTTTTAAAGGTCAGGGGGCATAAATAAAGCACAAAAATGGGGCTTTTTAGGTTTTAGGAATAACAGAATTTATTTCAGGGTTGGGGTGCTGGGGCTTCTAGGTCAAATTGTTAAAACAAAAGTTTTGTGATATGTTTTTGGTGAAACTGGGGAGAGAGGGTGCAGCATCCTGGCTGGAAAAGCAGGAAAATTAAAATTCAAAATCTAAATCTGGGGTCTCAGTGTGTGCTTGGAAACAGTTCAAAGAGCATGTAATGTAGAAATAATGTCTCAGGACTCTTTTGGAGAGTGCTCATCCAAGTCCTTGCACAAGTTGTTTTTGTTTTACTTATTTTGATTCTAGTTTTTTTTTAATTGCTGTGGTGACTTACTCTATCTTCTTGTCTTTCCAGCTTCTAATCAGGTCTGTCATCTTAAGAATTAGCCTCTCTTGGTAGCAAGCCAAGTTTTGGAACAAGATTGATTCCCACCGCTTACCCCCCTCATTTTTTTAATATCTTAGATTGTTCTTGTCTTTGATTCGTCTTTTTTTCTCACCAATATACACTTTCACAAAGCTAGAGGTGGTAGTACCTCATATGGTTTCTTGCCACTGAAACTGGTGTCTTGCTCTCTGATAAAAAAACTTTCCAACCACCAGCCTTGCCTGTTGACATTGATCCATACATGGAACACTCACCTTTCCATTGAGCAGTGCTGTCTTGCCGTAGATCATCCACGATCCCCCACATCTGCTACCTCTGCCATCTCATCCTTTATAAGCATTGCCCCACTGTGCCCCATTATACTATTCTCTTGTGCCTGTTTAATGGATCTTCTTCCTCCACGTGGATCTAATTTGCTTGGAGCCTAGTCTCACTCCTTCTCACTAGCTCAGGTTTGACTTCTGATGCAGAAAGCTTGTTTTGAGTATTACTTCCTTCGCTGTAACTACAGATCCAGTCAAAGGTGCAGGTTCTGAATTGTATAGGGATCAAGATTTGACACTGCTGTTGTGGCATATACCTTGTTTCCTTGTTTAAATACAGCATTACCCCAGCCTAAAAAGTCATTTACCACGCAGAGCTGCCCACAGGCAATGCAGTACCAGTTGCTGAGAGCCCCAGAGATGCCATTTGTAATTACATGATAAGTAGATTGGAATTGTTTTTATTGTGCTCTACGGCATTATATATATATATATGTATTTGAATGTCTGATATTTTATTAAAGGGGCATAGCTATGCAGACTTTTGCAGTATGGCAAGGGAGGAGTGTGTGCAACACTCTTCTTCACAAAAGTATAGATGATCCAGTCCCTCAACTGACAGGTGGCTAAGCAGAGTTTGAAGAGATCTTTTTGCTTTGAGAAAGCCCCTCCCTATGCCCCACCAAATCATTGATCACATCTGAAGGAGCTCCTTCTGGGGGTTGCACAGGAACTGAGATACTTGTCTGGGGACCATGCATGGTCTGTGATGGTTTTGAGGTATCTATGGGAATAAAAGCAGGGTCGTAATTTGGCTTGTGATTTTCAGATTTCTCATTCAAGCTTTCTTTGAAAGTTACAAGGAAACTGGTGTTTGCTGCTTACATTAAAAATTAGAATTATGGTGCCAGGTGATAAAGCTGAAGTGCTACCAGTAAGGCAGGAGACACTGAGTGTCAGCTATTTACCAGAGTGGCTGTTCCCTTAAGAGCCTGCATCTACCTGTGGTGAATGTACAGTCCCCAAGGGTACATTACGCCATGAAGATAACTGCAGCAAGAGTTCGAGTTTCATCTGTTAGTGTGTTCTTTCCCAAGGAGAACTGAAGCCAGTGTTGTAATACACCCAGGTGGTCTTTCAAGGGGGCTCTTGAGGAAGTTGATCTTTGTTGTTGTAAACGTGCTGTGAACTATGAAGCCCAAAGTGCACCAAGCAGGTGATAGTAGGCTTTGTGCCTGACTTCATGCTCTCCCTGTGTCCCTTACAATTCCCCACAGAAACAGGGCAGGAGTTTGGCTCTTGTAGATGTGCTGCTCACTGAGGTCTGAGCCTTTTTATGATGGTGGATTTTTCTAATTGGTTTCTTAAAACTATGTATTTTGAGCAAGATATTTGTGAAATGTTTTCGTCAGACTCAACTGAAACAGAAAAATCTTACAGCATGCATCCAAGTCTGTTTTCATGTTCTCCATGTTTGGTCCTTTGGTCACTGGCACCCCATCTGTGGAGGAACTTTTTTGGATTACTTTTATTCTCACACTGGTTAGTGGCCCAGCTTTGTTGAGAGCTGGTGCTTCTCCACTTTACAGGGCTAAATTGTGCTAGGCTAGCACCAGAGTTGTCACAGTCTCAGTGTTGGGAGGATTGATAGCATTGGCATTATGAGCTTTACTGCTCTCCTCTGGCTAAACTCTCAAACTAAATGAGTCCTCTGGCAGAAATTCCAGGTCATTAAGCCGGCAAGCGTTCCTTGCAATCCGTTTTTGTGACTAAACTCAGACTTTGTCTGAAGTTACTCTGTTTGTCCTGAAGAGCTATCTACATTGGAATAATAGGTGTGGGTGCATCAGGAGGTATGAGTACCTCTCATGTCTGAGTGCTAGTTTCTTCAGTAGTCCCAGGAAAAACCAAAGCCACACTGGATGTGTAATGGACACAGGTGCATCAGTGTTTCATCTGCAGCTCTAACTTGAAATGTTGCTGGGTTTGGAAGATTTCTGGTTTCTGAGTGACTAGTGATTTACATTAACAGTACCCAATTCAGATCTTACAGAATCACACAATGGTTGAGGTGGGAAGGGACCACTGGAATCTAGCCTCCCTGGTCAAGCAGGGTCCCCCAGAACACATTACTCAGGACTGTGCCCAGATGGCTTTTCTCCAGGGAAGGAGATTCCACAGCCTCTCTGGGCAGCTTGTTCCAGTGCTTAGTCACCTGCACAGTAAAGAACTTTTTCCTCATGGTGAGATGGAACTGCCTGTGTTCCAGTTTGTGCCCATTGCCTCTTGTTTCTGTTGCTTGGCACCACCAAGAAGAGCCATCCATCCTCTTGATACTCTCCCTTCAAATACTGATTGACATTGAAGAGGTCCCTTCTCACTTGTTTCTTCAAGACTGAACAGGAACAGCTCTCTCAGCCTTCCCTCATAAGAGAGATGCTCCAGTTTCTTAGTCCCTTGATCATCTTCTTGGCCCTCCGCTGGACCTACTCCAGGGGCTCCCTCTCTCTCTTGTACTAAGGAGCCCAGAACTGGACACAGCACCCCAAATGTGACCTCACAGGGGCTGAGCAGAGGGACAGAATCAACTCCCTCGACCTGCTGGCAAGAATGCTCTTTCCAATGCACCCCAGGATACTTTTATTCTTCTTGGCCATGAGAACACACTGCTGGCTCATGGACAGCTCTTGTCCACCAGAACCCCAAGTCCTCCACAGAACTGCTCTAAAACAGGTCAGACCCCAGCCTGTCCATGGGGTTATTCTTCCCCAGGTGCAGGACCCTGGATTTGCCTTTGTTGAATCTCAGGCAGTTCTTCTGTGCCCATCTCTCCAACCTGTTGAGGTAGTTCTGAGGGGCTGCACAGCCCTCTGGGGTATCAGCCACTCCTCCCAGCTTTGTGCCATCAGGGAACTTGCTGAGGAGGCATCTGCACATGTGGATGTCAGGTTTGAATGTCTGTAATCCAGTTCTCCCACAGGAAGGTAAAGTCTGCCTTCCTTCAGACTTTATCCCTGATCTCCTGGGTCAGGGATTCTTGAGAGCTAGCCTTGGCAGTGAAGGCTGAAACAAAGAATGCATTCAGTATCTCAACTTTTTCTGCAGCCTCTGCTTCAAGGGTCCCTGCTCCATTCAGAAGCAGGCCCACATTTTCCATAGTTTTCCTTGTGTCTTTGTGTTTATTGGTGTCTTTGAAGAAGCCCTTTTTGTTATTCTTGACATCCTTAGCCAGATTTAATTCTAAATAGGCCTTGAAATCATTGAACACAGAATGCTCAATGTCCTGGATTGAATCTTAGTCTCACCCTAAATAGCCTATCTGTAACACCAGTGAACCTTAGGTAACAGAATTTGAGCAGGTGGAGAACAAGCTCACTGCTTGTTAGCCTTTTAATCATTGGTGGCTTCAGGACATCCTAAACCAGAAACTGCATTTTCATATTGTGTTTATTAGCCACTCTTCAACTCATCTCTTATCTCTTTGCATGTGCTTCCACAGCAGAGAATTCTACAGTTTTTAGCAGTGTTCAGTGAAAAAGTAATGGGGTTTTGGGGTTTTTTGGGGTGGTTCTTTTTTGGTTTTGTTTTGTTTTGTTTTTTTTTAAAGCTATTTGTCACTAGAACAGTGTTTTCTCTAGAAAATTGAACTTCATCCGACATAAATATCTGAGTTGTCTTACTACCAAAGAATGTCTGCTTCATGGCAAGTTCTCTCTAGGTTCTGTGTTATAGTTGACAGTAAATGAAAGTTTTGCAATTGTTTCAGTCACATATACTGAATTATCCATTTGAGTTAGAAACGCACCTGGTGTTCTTACTCACTTGGTGTATGCTCAGTTGTGTTGTCCATTGCCCCTACCCTTGTATTTTGTCAGAGACTTGAGTTTTTACATGTCAGGACTGCTGTAATACTGTCTTCTAAGAGCAGTGTATATAAAATTGCATCCTAGGTGAAGAAAAAGGCCTGCTTAAAATGGAAAAAAAAAATTCAGAGGTTTGTTGATGTCAGGGGTCTTTTTCTCTCTTCTGCAAATTTGTGTTTTTCTCTGACTTTTTTATCTGTGTCTTCCTTGCAGCATCAGCCACTATGTGCTGGTGATGTCACTGACCATATTTATGATGGTGATGAATGGACTGGCCCAGCTGTTAACTACACAGAGACTTGGACTTCCCAGAAGGACTAAGCACCATTCAACGTGATAAAGCATCCTCAGGTTTCCTCTGAACCAACCTCCAACTCTGGAATGTAAACAAGGGTTAATGGATTAGAGTGCCAAAACCCCTGTCTATCCATCTGAGTGCTGTGCTGATACAGATTAAATGCTGTCACATGACTGAAATTTGCATTTGAGGGTTGCCATTTAGACACCAATGGGAATAAAAAAACCTCTTTTTATTCTTCAAGTTTACATACTTTTTGAAAATGAAAACAGCAACAAAATTATTTTTAAAATGCATAGGCAGCTGTCTTTTAAGTTGGGTTTTTTGGGAGGTGGGTGTTTTTCTTTTTCTTTTTATTTTTTTTGTTATAACTTGGCTGCCAGCTGTTTGTTCACACTTACTCTCATTAGGAGCCTGCAAAGTTCTAGCTTCATTTCATGTCTCACATAAGCACCTCCCAGACTAAGGCATGAATGAAATCAGTCTGGGCAGATCACTGGTTTGTGTATAACTGATGTGGCCCACGTGTTGGAATATCTCTAAAACAGGCTGTGCTTTTTGCAAGCTGTGTCAGCGTGCCTGTGAGAATATTTTGAGGCAGGTTAAGGCTGGTGTGCTGTGAGGCTGTGGCTGTAAGACAACATCTTTCAGCTCATCCTGCTGTGAATTGCTGCTGCTGACTGTGCTCTCCAGCTGACTCCTGAGCTTGGGTGGGCTGAGCAGTATGACACTCAGGTAGCTGATCCAAATGAGAAGGAACCTGGTTAAATAGCAGTCAAATTCCCTGGGCCAGCTGATGACAGGGTGGACAGGAAGGTTAGGGCTGATGGTTTCCATAGCATCCTAGAGTTAGATCAGCATAAAGAGGTCATGAAATTGCAGCTGGATTTGCTGGTTTGCAAAAAGCGATGCTATGTGGAGGTGGTTTTTTTTTTTTTGTTTCCTTGTCTTTCTTTCCACTTATGTTCTGCTCCTGTTTGCAAGTATCAGTAATGGCTGCACAATGAATCTAATGCAGATTCCCTGTATAATGATTACAAGTGAGAAGCAAGGAAAAGAAAAAAATATTGTTCATTCTGGCCCATTCTGTGATGGCATCACTAAAAAACTGTGCTATGTTAAATCCCTGTGTTACACTCCCAACTAGCAGACAGGCCTTTCTGTCTGGGAGCTGATACATATGGTGCATGATGCTAGCAGCCAAGGGTAGACATGCATCATGAGGGCTTCTCCAATGCTCTTTCCAGCCATCTGGTATTTGGCCATGGTCATGTGTCTGTTAGACACTCTGAAAACTAGTCATCCCTCTGCAGGAAGTTTGGCTAGGAAAAACCAGTCACAAACCTCCATCTGCTTGTTGGGTACTAGAAAAACATAGCATCACAGGCCTGCAGTCATCCATACAGCTTCAGAGTGCCTCATGAGAATGTTTGAATACTGTTAAGGGAATAATATTTTCCATCAGGTGGTGGTCCAGTGTCTTACTGGGCGTGTTGCCTCACAGCTGGCCTCAGTTGCAGAAGATATTTTGCATTTGTTACAGGCTGTACCTGTGGACTCCACACCTAGAGGTGGACAGGTGCCTGGTGCTGGTGGTTGTACCCTACAGCCAAGGCAAGGAGCAACCACGAGCAGCTGCAAAGTTGCCCCTATGGCAAAGTCTGTGTATAAGCATAGGAACGTGCTTCACTTCTTCCAGGATCCAGTGAGGGTCTGCTATGGAGAGCTATCCTCACCTCAGCCTCACTCCACAAGTACCTACAGCGTACTGTATCATTGTGGGTACTTACTGTATGCTCAGCTTTCTGTGACCTAGCTCATGTCTTGAGACTTCTGTCCCTTCAGTACGCAAAGCCCTAAGCCACTGACCATTCCAGTTTCCATGGCTGGAGTGACTGCTTTGCAGAACTAGTGTTTGTAGAACAAATTCACTCAAAGGAGCAGCTGAACAGCTGGCATTGATGTGATGTGAAGAAATTGAATGAAAAATTTTGAATATAGGACTCAGGGCTGCCACCCTTAAGTCAAACCTTCTGCAAGCTCATCAAAATTGCTCGTTATCTATGACAAGATAGATGTACCTACCCATTGGGATGTACCTATCAAGTGGATGTATCTACCTATTGGGAGGTACATACTGCTGGTACTGCAGGGTCCCTGGGAGAATGCAGAGGAGATCAAGCCCTGATGCCTTTTTTTCCCACATGGTAAATAAAGCAGCATCTCAGCCCACCGGGTCTGGTGCTGCTCATCTGTGGTAGGAGGAATAATCTATATACTCTGGTTTGCAGGCAAGTGGAAAGGAACGTGCTGAGTACAACCTGCATCAGTTACTCTTGCTGCTTATGGTTTCCATAGCACCAGCACTCACTTTTTCTACAAAATATATTTTGTTTGTTCCATCCTTCTTGAAAGGGAAGAAAGGGGACAAGAAGCACAGGGGAGTATTTGCAATATGTGTTATTTTTCCCCAGTGCTGCTCTGCAGGGGTTTGTTCTTGTTTGCCATTTGCTCTGTTTGAGCCATGGTAGTAGCAACCTCAGCTGCCCTTTCCCTTTCCCCCTCTGGTTCCTTGCGTCTCTGTGCCATTTGTGAATTCAGTTTCTATCAGAGGCCAAGGGAGTGCTGGAGAGCAGCTCTCATGGAGAAGCAGGGTTGGTTGTGCTATTCTCACGTCTCCCCAGGGAAGGCTCTTGCTGGAGTCTTGGCCTGCACTTTTGGGTTGACTCCAGCATGGAGAGGTGTCAAAAATTCTCCCACTCAGCTACTTTACACAGCCCCTTGGGGTGTGTGACAAAGTAGACTCTTCCCTCCCACAGATGTGTGTTCTCCAGAAACAAATGGCATCAGCAATAAAACGTCCTCCCCAGCCTTAGGAGCTAAGGCTGGGGGTAAAATTTTGTGTTTAGATGGGTTTAAGCATTCTTTTGTTCTACTTGTGGGTCTTCAAGCATCATCATCCCTCTTCATGGAGTCCTGACAGGATTCAGGCCACAGAAGGGGGGTTCTGATCCAGGAGAGGCTTCCAGCATGGACATGAAGACAGAATTACTCCAAGCCCTTCTGCCTGCCTTTTTTCACCTGCAGCAGGGCTGCACACTCTGACTCTGGAGCAGGTGAGGCTCCAGAGAGTGAAAACCTCAGGCTGCAAAAAGCAGGTAGATTTAACATTGTTATTTATGCCAAGGGTGACACAGTTTTATTTTTTTTTAAATTAAAAACCTCTGTAAAGCTTCCATCTTCTTGATTTCAGATCCATGGATCCCTGAAGAGCTAATCATAAACCTGGAGTGCCCATCAGGTGGTGTAATGCAAGGGAAACTGTACTGAAGAGCAGCTGATACAAAGGTCTTGTAATCTTCAGCACTAGTAATTGTTCTCTGCTTTTTTGTTATCAAGGCTGTACACAGTGGCCTTTTGATATCTGCCCAGGGAGTGAGCTGTTTCTTCAGAAATGATGAAGCTTAGATTGTATCAAGACCTCTTACGACTCAAATGAAATAACTTCCCCTTCTCCCTCACAGAATAAATCAGATTTTACAAGCTTTGGTAATTTCAATGCATGTTAGTTGTAAGTCTGGTACAGTCTCCACATTCTTGAATGAGAACAAAGATATAAATGAATATTCATGGTTTCATCCAAACCTTAAACTGTAGTGTCTGGTTTGGAGAAGCCACAATGCAAATGTTTTTTCAGCTCTTACCACCCCAGCTAATTTGTAAGGATGTGATGCTCATTACTTCTCCAGATTGTTTGTGTGAATCCTGCAGTCCCGTTTCCTGTGGCTTTGGAGTGCTGGGGGTACTTCTCCCTGATGTCATTGGCAAAAAGGTTGAGAACATGGAAAGTTCCATGCTGCTGCATCTGGTAGATCTGAGGTTCTGTGAGCAGGAGCCAGCTGAAGAGAATATTTTTGGGAGCTATAGTTGTGGTAGGGAAGGGAGAACTTCTGTCTTGCACCTGCTCTGGGGTGTACTGTGTGTCACTGTGGTTGGACATCTCCAGATGCCCCCTCTCCATCATCACATGGTTTCATCCAGCCTGAAGGTGAAAAACTATCTTCTCCTGTGCATTGTCATTGGGAAGCTGCTTTGTGAGCTTCTGTGGCTGGGGAGGGTCTGGGAACCTGTCTTGCAGAGCTGCCAGGTGAGTGGTACAGCCCCAGATCACTCCTTGTTATCCATCCATGAGACAAGGCTTGTGGTGATCCAGAAATGACTGTCACAACGGCTGGTGGTCACCAAATTATTTGCAGTTCTCTCTGGTCTGTCTTGATTAGTTATGTTTATAAGGATGTGTAGTGTTGAAACAGATCATCTGCTTACAGAGGCTCTGTATTCAGATGCTTCCTGCAAGAGCTCCTTCCTCACCCCAGGGCAGGGCACAGTATTTTAGCATTTGAGGACTGAAAAGAGGAAGAATGCTGAAAGCGTGGCATTCTCCCTCTTCCCGTGACCTTTGAAAACAAGCTTGTTGATATTTTCATTATTTGTTTATTTATTGACTTATGCTTGGCGTAACTTTTTAACTTTGAAGGTGGATAATATAAACTGGATGACAACACACCTTGTTTTGTTTGCATTTCATTTTCCGTGTGACTTGTAAGAGCAAGTGCCTCTAGACATAAAGGGAAGTTGACTTAAATGCTTACCTTTTGCTCAAGTCAATACTGCTGACAAACCTGTTAATAATGGCTGGATCTCATCCAGTGCTTTCCCTGTGATGGGGAGAAAAAGTACTAGACCAAGTTCCCCTCAGCCATCTGTGACTGCTGTGGGACACAGCCGGAGATGGAACCCACTTTTGCTCTGAATTCCCTGCCATCTGCACTCTCCTTCTTGGGGTGTCACCTCTGCTGCAAGGAGGTCCTTCCTGGCCTGAATTGTCCTGTGACCCAATGTACAGCCACCAGTCCTGCACACCTGAAGTTGGGGTTAGTGGCTGAGCAAGGGGCAGAGTAGCATTTAGCCAGGCCTGGGGAATTTAAATTTAAATCACTGCAAAAGCAATGACACCTGGGTCCAAAGTTTTTGCTTTGAAATGAGAAGAAATATGAGAAAGCCATGTACTATGGCTCTTCACTGTTACCACTGCCTCCTCTTCCTTCTTGAGGGGTTTGCAGCTCCAGCAGTACCTACCCAAGCCTGACCTCAAGCTTCAGCAACCACAAGCTGATCCAAAGGGCACATGTCCAGTAACAAACATTGCACAATTGAACCACTGGCATTTAGGGCTGGGGAAACCTCTGACCAAGACCTAGACTCTAATTAAACTCAGCTTATCGCTCTTGTGGAAGTGCTGAAGGACAAGGCATTCTCAGTGCAGTTCTCATATTGACTTTCTGTGGAGTAACCTTTATATATCTCAATAGATGTGGCCTTTTAGTGATGGACATCATTATTCTGCCTTCTTGGCAGGAGAGGCAGTGCAAGACAAAAGCTGTAGAGTAATTTCCACAGAGGCTGAATTTGGTGATATGAGTCCTGGTGAGCACACAAACAGAGACAGACTCTGAAAATGCTGTGATTTTATTTTTGTATCAATTTCCATATTAAGTTAAGAGACACTAGAACTTACTGTACAAAGCACTGCTATCCAGAACTATATTTAGCTGCTCAGATATTTGTGTCTCCATCTCACCAGATCTCCAGAAGTGAGTGGATATTTTCCATCAAGGGCTTGTTATATCTGACCTACTGTGAAAGGAAAATATGTTTCACCATCATGCATTTTTTCATACAAGTGGTGTCTTCTTTCTGTGTCTCATCTAACCTACTCTAACACATTATTTTCCTTTTAAAATGCTACAAACTTACTTGCTTTAATGTAACTTGGTAATTAACTGATAGTTACAGACAAAAGAAGAAATTAACATGTGTGCCATTTTTAAAGAATTACATAGTGCAGGAAAACCTCCTAGTATTTGGGATGATGGCCAAATCTCCATCCAGGACCTGAACAGAACACAAGTCTTCTGAAATTTGTCTGAGGCTCCTTATTTTCTGGGACTTTATTTCCCTGCCAATCCCAAAACAGCCATGCAGTGAATCCTGCCTAAGGTTTCTTTTCTCAAGCATGAGCGTTTCCCATGAGGGTCCCTCCTGCCTTTACTTCTTCAGTGGTCTGTGTCCTGGGTGGCCCAGGACCTGACCTGCCAGCCTGACTCTGCAGAAGAATCCTAGGAGCATTTTGCTGTCAGTGCTGAAAGCCAGGACAGTTCCAGGGATGAGTTTTGTCCTGTTTGGTGATTCATGATGGCAGCCAGTCTATCATGGGAGAGCCCATTTGCTTAGTTTGCTGCTTCTTTGTTTGTTTGTTTGTTTAGGAGTTGGGTGTTTCTTTTAAATTTATACTTAAAGCTTGATGTTTTCTTCAAGTAATGATTGTGAGACCAGCTGTTGGCATTAATTTGCTTTAATATGACTCAATCTGAGCAGTGTTCAAGCTTCCTCTTGAAAATGTAGCTGATTGCAGCATTTGTTTTGGGTTTTTTTTTATTCAGGCAGTTTGCTTGACAGAGAATAATTTTTTACAGAAAGTTGCTCTACAGAGCAAGAGAACAGACTCTGTCATTTTCCCTTCCTGCTGCTCATTTCTTCCAAAAGTACCTGACATCTGGGGAGAAGCAGCCTTTTCATTAGTGGGTGCATGAAAGGCCCATAGGCAGGAGCACAGAATAACTGGCTCTGCAATTTATAGACTAATTGTGTTTTAAGGCTCTATTTCAGTGAGGCACCATTGCTGCCTATCATTCCAATAAATATATTGGAACTGAATGGCAGTAACTATATTTTCTTCTCCTTGTGGCAATTTTCATTCTTTGTGAAAAATCAGAGCATCTGTGAGGTTTCTGAATACAAAGCAACAAAGCACAGGTAAGTGGAGGTGACATTCCCCTCTAGTTCACAGCAATTAACCTCAGGAGGGAAAGAAAAATTAAAATTGACACTGGTGATTGGCAGAATTACCTTGTGATGCATTGCAAATACCCTTGTAGGGAGTGATTTAACTTAATCTGTGCCAAAGTTACGCAAATATGCTTATGACAGGTTTGACAGCTTGATCCCTTTCTCACTCTGGGAGTGGAGGAGAAAGATGGATTGGTTTACATGCTTCTAGAGGCAAAATGTGTGATACTTGTCAGGTTAGAGCTAACTGGCATTATTTATTTGCTTACTTTGTAAGTCTGTGAATGTGCCTCACCATTAAGAAGACCAACACAGTAATGATTCTGTTTAATTAAGGGAGAAGTAACTTTCTGCCAGTTTGAAGTGTTGCTTGATCTATCTGAGGTGTCACAGGACTGGAGAACTGCAAAGGGCTGAGGAAGCATTATTTGTGCTCAGTGAGTGGAGCTTTATGAAAGCAATTTACATATTTGCACACTGAAGCATAGCTACCAGAACATAAGCACATAAGCGGGGTGATAAATGATTAACTATAAAAGATTGGCAGCTTGGGCAAAAATCCACCAGAGCACTTAAGTATGTGCTTAACTTCAAACAATCTGGCTCTGCTTGAAGTGTCAGGGCCTCTCTTAAGTTTGCAAATCTGCTCCTGCACTTTAGTTAAATGTGGGTTTTAAGTGACCGGGAAGACCAGAGTCTGGCTAAGCGAGCTTATAAACAGGAAAAGCTTTCTTGTAGAATGCTTTTAAATCGGGATGGCAGCTGTAAGCAGGACTGTAAACAGATCAGAGCTCAGCACAGATGGAGCATCCCCAGCTCTTCTTGATGAAGTGGGAATTCTCAGTTGCCTAGCATTTCCCAGACAAAGGGCAAAACCAGAGGTATTGCAGCAAAAGACTAATCTAGTCTGCCCATTTCAGCATAATGTTTTGTTTTGTGCATTTTGTTCTGGTTTGTTTTTAATTTTTGGGAACATAAACATGCTAAATATTTTATTGCTCTTCCATGAAAATCATGCTCTGCTTTGGCCAAATGTTGCTTTCACTAAATGGTTTAATTGAAAATGGGATTTGGCCAAAAAAACCCCAAACAAACCCCAGAAAATAAAACCCCCAACCTCCCAACAGTATTTTCATTTTCCAGTAATTTGAAACTCTTCTCCAGCATTCATCTTACACCCACCAAGAATCCTGTTAGTAACTTTGCTTCATCACAGGCCTCTTTCTTTCAGTGTATTTGGAAGTTCCTGAAGCTGGAGGTTGAAGAAGCTGCTCTGAAGCACAAGTGTTAAGCAAAAGTTGAAGGCCCAGATGAGGGTCATTCTGATGGAGCTGGTTTTGGTCTCCATGTATCAATTCAGGAATGCTTCCATGCATCTGGGTGAAATTGACCAATAGAGAACTACAAATGAAGTCCACTGCATTCTCCTTTTATCCCTTCTAAAGGAGAATATTTGGGCTAATATCTGCTGTCACAGTGACTTGCTCCTCAAGTTACCCTTTCCATCTCCAGCAGATATCTGGGAGCAATGGCTACTGTACATTCACCACGCATTCACTCAATCCCTGTGGGCTTTTATGTCACCACAGGGTGGTACATGCTGTTGTTGTATGGTCTTTCCGTTTTGGGAAGCTTTTTGGCTCCATAATTAATTTTTTTAAAAAATTATTTTATCTTTGCTGATATAATCTTTCTTAAACCATATCTGAAATTCTTGGTGGTTGAGTGAAGCTTAATTAAAGTGTGTCAATGTCTTTCATTCAGGAGACAAGAAGGAAGATGATAATCTCCTTTCTTGGAATAAATGTGAATGGATTCAGTGACCAAAACATAGGCTCTGGATAATTAATAAGTAACAGAAAAAAGCGAAAATATTTTTCCAGGGTTCATATTAAGCTCTAACCAATAAAATACTGTTACTGGAGTATGTTCCTAGCCTGAATAGCCAGGAAACAAGCAGGAAAAATAGGATCTAGAAAGTCCTGGAGGCAGAAAAAAGGGGTGGAGATACAGTTTGGAGAGAACGGCTTAAAATTCTCATAATGAATATGAGTGCAGGCTAGAAAATGATAAATTATCTCTGATTTGATTCAGACTGTCTTCAAGGCTTTTGCAATTTTTTTTTTTCAAAATCAACTTGTTTGCATAAAATTACCTAAATCCCTCAGCAATTTCTCCTCCTAATGGACCTAACTTGAAAGATGCTGAACAATGATCAAACAGCATGAGACACACCTACAGTGAAAGCAGTCATATTTTTGTAGTCAAAGGGTGGGGGGGCTGGAGCTTTCTCCATATGTGTTTAAAGCATCAAAATGAATTTTAGGCTTCTGTAAGGCATGGACTTGGATATAAGCCAACAAGTGTCAAAATCTGCAGGAATTTGCTAAAGCCTGTGGAAGCCAGGGTATTGAAAGGTCAGTTGTAGATAGATCGACAGTCAAAGTGCTCTCTCAGGAACATAAGTTAAAGGCTGGTTATCACAAAATTCAAGTACTTTTGCTTTTTATAAGCCTACTGTTGTTCCTTTTTTACAGCCAGGTTTAATATGCTGGACCTGTATGGAAGTTGTGGCTTTCCAGAATGTTATTGCAGGTGCCACAGTGCTGCAACTTTTCCACGTAATGGTTCAGGTGACCCCAAGTTGATTGTCTTCTCATATGCAACCTAACCCACTGCCTCCAGCCAAATCCTCCAGCTCCTTTGGTCTCAGATTTGAAATCCCAATCTTTACTCAAAAGTCTTTGTACATTGGTCAACCCATGAGTGTGGGCAGAAGCAACACCTGATCAGAACTGAAGAGGGGAAAAACCACTAACATTAATTTTCACAACCAATCCTGGTTCCTTGGGAAGAAGGTGGATTTTATCACTGGCAAATTAACTTGAGAATTGGTGAGGGATGAGGAAGAGGAGTTGACAGCTTTTCCATTACCATTATTGAGTGGTTTGGCTTTGCTTCTATTACTAAAGGAAACGTGTGTGTGTGTGTGTATATATATATATATATTTGTACATACATATATAGTAGGGGGATTTTTTGTCCTTTTCCTCTGGACTTAGACAATTAAGAAATCATTAAATCACATAAATTCATACCAGGAGAGGCACGTGTATTGTTTTCTGGTTTAAACCAGTTCTTCCGTGTTTGTCTTGCCTGCAAAATCCTTCCAGTTTCTCAAATACAGGATAAGTAGGCAATATATGTCAGAAAATTTGTGATAACAAATGTTTAACTGCAGTTTTCCATTCCACATGCTGAAAGTAATAAAGGGGGTGGGGGAGAATAGGCACGTTAATGATGTCCTATCATTATCATATTTTCTTAAGCTAGCATGGGAGGAGGATGCATAATTACCTGGACAGAGACTGACTATATTGACTTCAGCTATTCCTCAGCTGGAGCTGTTTTTCAGTGTGTGAGCACAAAAAGCTTTAAGGAATAATGCATAAAAATGCTATTATCCTTGGAAAAAGCAATATTCAGCTGTCTTGGCCATTATGTAGGTGAAAACGCAATGGGTACCAGGACTGCTGAGTACATTTGCATGAGATTAGTTAAATCATCGAAGCAGAATGTCCCCCCTGTCTGTTTCACCCCATGCTCAGATGCTGGGGAGCCTGGAAGCAAAAGTAGAAAGAAGATGCAACACTGCATGAGCACTTGCATTATTTTTTTTCTGATTAAAGAGGAGGAACAAAAGGTGGGGAGGGACTGGCTAGTCATGGGAAATGTCAGGGGGGAAGTTGGGCGCCTCTGAATTCTTTCACAGTGTGCAGCTTTGGGTAACTTGATACAGTGTCTGGGACCACAGCATATTCAGTAGAAGGGTCAGTTCTTTGCCTGTGAAATGGGAATTGTTTGAGAGGATGACCCGTTCACACTTTACCCCTCATCTGAAAGGTTAATAGCCTCCCTAGACATGAGGGGCAATTTCCTTTGTACTTACAGCAGGAATCTGATCTCCCTTGGGGTTTCTGGGAATCTCAGTCATGCAAATAATACCCCCTCCAGCATCAACTTGAGTGCCATTTGCCAAGTTGTGACCTCCTGGTGCTGATAAGGTACACTGTTACTTGCTGGAGCCAAGACAGACCCTGGCCTGTCTGGCACAGCACCACTGAGGATGGGGCCCTTTCTCTGGGCTGCATTTGTGTGGTTCCAAAGCCTTTGCAGGAAATTTGGAGAAAATGTCCCCAGGATGTTGTGCTTTGGAAAACAGGCATAGGGATTGGAGCGTGTTAGCTCAGCTGCGGTTTTACTGGTAGTATGGGACATAAAATAACACAAAGTTTTCATTTGGCCATAGAGATGACTAAATAGAAGTACTTTACCACTTAGGGAGTGTTACATTCTTGTCGTGTCTCAGCATTTTCAGATACAACAGATGAAACAAATTAAATTATGCAAGCACTAAAAGAATGCACTGTTAGCCCCATCTTTAACTTTCCTGCAAATAAACACAAATAACTTATCTTGAAGATACTGTGGGTGGAACTTTTGCCTTGTGCTGGTCCATGGAACATATGTACATGTGTGTGCATCTGTAGGTGACCCATAAGCTGTTCCTGCTGCACGTGTTGCTTGCTGAGTCTCACAGTGTAGGAGAAACCACATGATTGCACATCCCCTGTTTGCATTCCAGTTGTGTACAGCTTTGGCAATTTGTTTATGCAGTTGAATGTAGGCAATTATCAATAACAGAACCCACAGTAAGTCCCAGTTAATGTTGCCTCAGGAATCTTCCTTTATGTTGTGCTGGTTTCTGTAGATTTAAACACTCAGCATTACTGTTGTTTTCACCTGTGCTTTTGGGGACTTTGGGGGGCTTTTTTTTTTTTTCCTAAATTCAGTGCTGTGGTTGCAATATATAATCTCCCATTTATTTTGTTCTCTTTGCTCAGCAGGAACACTTTTTCCAGTGACTCTTTATGAGACTTCTTCATGAGTACAAAAACCATTTATCTTTATTAGTTGTATATTTTGCTCATCACCTCTCTTGCATTTATGAATTAAATATTTATTGATTTTTTTCACAAAGAAGAATGCCCCACTGCTCAATAAGAACAATTACCAGCAGCTATGCACTGAGAACAAAAAGCAAAGCAAACTTTCATTACTTCTGCATGCATTTCCATGTCAGAAGTGACAGAAACTGAATCTGTATTGTAATGGAGATCCTTGTAGGGCTATTTTCTTTCCAGGAATCTGTATAATGGGCTGTGAAGGAAGATATTGCATCTGTTGGGGTTTTTTTGTTTGGTTTTGTTTGTTTGTTTTGTTTTTGTTTGGTTTTCTGATACACAAGCAAAAGTGAAGGAATTTTTTCTTCCCCACTTTTTGCTTGTAATCTTGTCAAACTGATATTCATTCTGATATCATATGAAACCTATATAATTAAAACTGAAAGTGATTAGCTTAGTCTCAGTTTTTCATTAATTAATTTTAAGGCTCAAAGGATCAGTGTGGTCAGCTGTCAGATACTGCGACATGAAGCCTTCAGCCCTGACTGGATCTTGCTGCAGGAAGGTGTGCAGCCCTGTGCTGGAAATGGTGTGTTCGCATAGCATACAGGACAAATCCCTGTCACCTCTGAAAACAGGGAGATTGCTTTCAACCTAGATAATGTGCCCTCAATCTGCAGCCAAGGAATTTGATGCTGAGTCTCTGTCAAAGAAAGTAGTCACAGAAAATGACTTTAAAATTGTTTCTTCTCCCCAGCAATATCCTGTATTGCTTGAAGTTATGTCCCATGAGCAGAAGACCTGGTGGACCCTGGGAAGACTGTGCCTGTGCTCCCTTCCCCTGGCTGCCTGGCCATGTTCCTCAGGTGTCCAGGCAGGGGCCATCCAGACAAATGGCGTTGCTGACCCACTGGCCAGTTGTGCCCGGTCTTGGCCATGTGCTTTTCCCTGGGGTCTCTTATTCTCCCAGACTACTATGTCTCATCAGTCATGTGGAAGTTCAGTTATTTTTGAGACTTATACCTTTGAGATTCCTTCAAATTCAGCTGAAATTGGCTGAGAGAGAGAGGCAGAGAGGGATGAAGTCTTTTCTCCTGAAGCTAGTAACTCTGGACTTTCAATGACCATCCTTCTCTCCCCTGCCTTATTGCAGCTCTTGGCAACTGGAAATTAAAGACAACTTGTGCCCTGTGGCAGAAATCATGTAGGTGGATCACCCTTTCTTTTTGGCAAATGAAGGTTTTGCCTCTGCACTTTGTGATCCAAATGGGCCAAAACTAACCCTGTCCCACTGTTCACTGCTGACTTCCTTGAAGTTGGAAGGGTGCTATGAAGACCTGAGCTTTGGCTTTTTTTTCCTCAGGCTTGATGGTGTTCAGGAAAGAAAGGGAGCTTCTATGCCCTGTAGGGTTGCTGAGTGCAAGTCTCCAGACCCAGCTGGGCTGGGTCTGTGGCTCATCAGGGAGCTACTATGCACTAGCCCCTCCTGAGTGTACATGCAGATGTAGTGGCTTTTTTTTCAACTTGTTTTTTCTCAGCTGGGCTGGCACCACGGGGATCACTATAAGGACAGACAAGGAAATGTGGGTAAAAGGCCCTTTTGCCCAGCATCCTTTACTGAGGGATGCATTTTAACACTAGTGGAGCCAGCAAGCTCAAATTGGCTTCATGTCGGCTGCATTTTTCAGTGGACTACCATAAAAACACATTTGCCAGTGCTTGGAGATTTGCTTCTCTTTTTGAAGAAATAGAAACATAGGAAAAAGTCTTTCCTCAGCAGCATTGTTGACACAGACACAGTTTTCATTATCTGCACTTTTCTTCCTCGGCAGCAATAATGTCACCTCCCTCATCTCCTCGGGGCTCTCCTGACACATCAGTCAAATGCCCAGAGCAAGATTGCCACAAAATGGCTTTTGACAGGAAGGCAGCTTGTGCCCTGCAGCTGCAGCTGACTGAGGACAGCGCAGGGGCCAGTGCTGAAGCGGTGCCAGACACCGGGCTTAGCTCGGACACCGGGCCTTGCACTGGGATCCTCAGAACACTCCTTAATCTGCTTTTCTTACAGGACTTCTCCCCTTTCACTCCTGATGGATTCATTTCTCCCTGTGGCTGCAGCCCTGTATTTGCTGTTCTGAAGCACCTCTGTAGTGATCAGCTAAAAGGCAGCAGAACGGAAGGTGATTTTCTGTGTGTCTTGGCTGGGGAGGTTTGTGTTAATGCTTTCTTGCCAGGCACCTGCCACACAGGCCATCCAAAGCTAGGCTCTGATTAGTCAACCTCCTACAATTTTAGCTCCACTGATACTCAGCTTCATTTTATTGTTTCTACAGTAAATCCTTTCTTTGCAAGGTGCTTTCCTCTGGCTACCGGTATGTCACCCTTCATGGAGGGGTGACCATGCCACTGGGATAAATACTCCTGAGGGTCAGGAACCACACTGCCAGGAGATCTACTGGAACCATTGCTGCCGTTTGATGTTAAAAACCCCAGCTTGTATGATAAGGTAAACAATCCTCATTTAAATACACAGGTGCCATCTCTCTGTCATCCCCCACAGATGTTTCTAGGGTGAGGTGTTGCAGTGGGAAGACCCCATTCCTTGAGTACCAGAGTGCTGGGATGTTCTCAGCGATGCAGAGGAAGGAAGTTAGCTCCATATTCTTTGCTGCTACACTTGACCACCTGGGCAAAAGCAGGTTCCAGTGTTCCGGGGCACATTAGTCTCAATAGGTCTGTGCCCACTGGGGAGAGCCCAGGGCTGTGCAGCAGTTTGGTCGCTGCCTGTTGGAAATGGCCTGGCTCTGCCTGACAGTGAGTAATGCACTCTCCAGTGGCATCAATCTAAGCACAGCTTCTCCCATGTCAGGTTTGTGATGAAAGATACTCTCCTCTGCCACCTCCTTCTCCTCCTCCCCAGGACTGACTCTTTGAAAACTGTGGCCGGCTTTCAAAAGCTGGCTGTTAAAACGCTGGCTGCTAAAAGAGATAACAACGTGCCTGTCCATGAAAGCCAACCATCCTGGGTGAGCTCATGGGAAAATCTGATCTAACCTGCCTGTCTGAGCAGTATTTATAAGCACTGCTACCCAAGAATTAGGCAGCCCAGCTGCACTGATGCAGTCAGTAAAAGCAGCTGTTTATATTTCAAACTTTCTGATGCAGTAGGGTTTTATAACAAAGTCACAAGGCCACACTTTGTCTTTTTTTTAACTTTTTTTTGGGTAAAGCCTCCAGAGGAACAAGCAGTACTTCAAAACACTGCTGCCTCCATTTATTTAAACATTTCAGGATCTTGCTGTCATGTCCACGCCCCCCATCCCAAACCTCAGCAAATAACAAGTTTTATTTTTGACACTGTAAAGGAAACCAGGATGCATTCAACAGAACCTTACAAGATGCAAATTCCTAGAGTTGCACCTACTGTGGGCATGTGGAGCTGATTTTCATCAGCTGATGAGCTTTAACTGTCAGTGCCCTGCTGACAATTAAAGGACTGGGGTTTTCAATCAGGTCTGGCCAAAACACAGCTGGTTTATATCCTTCTCGAGTTGTGAGCCATTGGAACAGCCTCCACTGGGCTATGGTTTTCAGCTGACTTTTTCTGACAGAGGGGCTGGAGAATGATGGGAAGCAGCTGGGGAACAAGGGTTTTCCTGCTGAGCCCAAGAGGTGGGATTGCTGTGGTCTTCCTGCTTATTCTCTTCCTGAGGGGTCCAGTGGTCCTTCAGCTAGATGTCCTGAGCTCCTTCTGTATGGGGGTTTGGTATGCAGCTTTTATCTCGAGGCAGAGAGGCTTCCAGCCTGCTCGTGGATCTGTGCTGCATACCCTTTGTGCCCAGGGTCTTTCCAGCCCCCCTTTGAACATCAAGGGGCTCCCATGCCCATCTGCTCTTGAAGGAGCTTTCCTCCTCTCTGGGGAGGTTTGTGATACGCCGGGAATGTGTTGTTTTTATTTATTTTTTTAAGCAGTTGTTTGTTGTTAAAGCATACTAATCCTCTGATTCCACCCCAGAAGGATTAGAAACCCTGTGTTCTATGTTTCTCAACAGTCAGCATTTTCACTAGATGAGATTGAGTGATGAAGGATATTTACTTAGGCCTGAGGGTGTGTGATAAGACAATAAAGTTAATAAAATAAAAGAATTATTAATATTGTACTTAGCTTTAAGTATTTATTTTTTCTGGCTATTCACTCAACCAGCTAGCTTTTTGGAGTAGTTAATTGTCTGCTGCTACTGGAGCTGGGATATTCTTACCTTTTCCACTGATTTTTAAAGGTGGGTTCTAGAGAAGCTATTCTAGTTGCTGTCTTCCTTCATAGTAAACTTTCTCTTCCTCCTGTCTGCTTGCCTCTTGGTGCCTGAGATTTACCTCAGGGACCTGGCTCTGTAAAGACTTGTATTGCTTCTGTGTTCCCCCACCCCCGCTTCAGGTTACTGAATTTACATTTCTATTGTACAAGTAATTACCTCATTCCTGGCTCAGGGCTGTATGCCTTTGCTTAGGAAAACACTTGTGCTGTGTCTCTAACACTTTCCGTGATATATCATTTATAACAGTGCAAAAGCCTTTGAGGATTTACAATTGATAGCTTGCCACAAGCTTTGCATATAGCCTAAATGTATAAACATGACCAAAGGGTGATCTGAGGACGTGCTTCCCAACATGGTGGATGTTTGGCTCCCAGTTTATTAGGTTTTTGGGACTCCCAGACCAACGAGCTGCAGAAAAGATGCTGGAATTCTCATAGCTGATGAAGGGCAAATCCCATACCTGTTGCTCTCCCCCTTTTGGCAGCATGTTGCCGCTTTTGCAGCCGTTTTTCTACATCAGTATCTGTGGCAGATGCAAGCCCAAAGAATCGAGGGATCTCCAGCATCTGGCTGGTGGCCTTGAGGAGACGTTTCTGCAGACCTGGTGTGTTCAGGGATCAGTGCTTCCCTGCCAAGACGATGGCGTTTTGCCACCATCAAGGAGAGGGCATGGGCTCTTCCAAGCAGGAAGGAGCTTGTGTACTTGCCAACCCTATTTCTCCATGAGCTTTATGCTCACACAGATGAGTGTGAGGATGCACATCTGGCGTGTACCTCCCTCTCTTCCACACCCCCAAAGCTGTCTGCAGCCCTTGCCTAGTAGTCCTATGGATGGATAAAGAAAGGCCAACATTTTCAGAGTTCATGCTATAATCTTTAAAAAGGTAGCTTGGAAAAGCAATTTTAACTGAAAGGCAAGGCCAAAGAGGAAATATTTTGCTGAAAAGTGATTTCTATCTAAAAGAGCAGCTCTTCTTTGCCTAGTTTCTATATTTAAATTTTTATCAGAGCAAACGCTGCTTTTGCAGGAAGGTTTCTGTGCAGAAATGGTTCAGTGCAGGAGTCAGTCTCAACAGAGGGTAACTGTTTGCTGAGCCATATTTGAAAAATCAAGTCTCCAGTTAATTTTCTTTTTCCTGAAAATATACCCTCTGTCACTTGAGAGTGTCTGGCAAATTTCAGGCTCATGGTTTCATAGAGCAAATATGTGCTAGGGCTAAATTCAGGCTTTATATTGGAAAGAAACTTGTGACCTGCCCTTTTTCTACTGCATCTTTTGAAGGGATGTAAATCCATGAATTTCATTGTCAAGATAGGTCTGAAGGACCCATTTGTTATATTCCCATACATAGCTACATGTGTTTGCTCTTCTCAAGTAGGGATGATGTTCTGAATTTGCAGCCAAGGCTTGATTCATAGATAATAAAACAGCTCTGAGATTCTTGATGTAGCCCTTGTAAAAATAATGCACAGGATGAAAAATCTCTGTTAGGAAGCCAACTAAATGGTAAAGTTAATAATCTCTGGCAGGGCCCTAGGCATGGGTTGTCACTTAACAGTTGGGATGTGTGGACCTTTAAGAGCTAACATCTACAATACAGCTCATGAATCTGTAACACTGGTGCAATTTAGTGGTACTTTAGAAGTGGGGTGGGAAGGGAAGTCAATCAAAATATCTCCTCCTTACTTAAAAAAAAAAAGAGTGAACTTTTTTATCAACCTTGAGGTTTTAAGTTGACTGTGTTAAAACAGCAGAGCAGTAGCTTTTATATAACAATTACGAGATAATAATTTACTTTGTGAGGGTAATCCTCTTTTAATGTTTCTAATTTATAATTAAGCTAATTTCCATTAGAAGTTATACCACTCTCCTGCCCCATAATCTACCAATGCATTTACAGTCTTCCAGCATGGAGACAAGCCCATCAGCAATGGGCAGTCCCTTTCTCTCTCACTCCAAATTAAAAGGATTCAAGAGCTGTGAGAAGTCACAGACTCTTTGTGAGATGAGGTCAAGGTGTAGGATGGGCTGCAAAAATGGGCCCGAGGGCAGTGGTGACCCTGGTGCTCTGCTGTGGGGACTAAACTGGGGCAAATGGGTGACAACCCGAGCAGGATTTTGCTGCTCATTTGCTCAGGTCCAGAGCAGACACCCTGGATGCTTGGGGTGGCTGAAAGGTTCCCTGCTGCACAGCAGCCTGGGCTGGAGAGGGGCAGCCAGAGCAGCAGGACTGAGAGTCCTGACCAGGGACATCCCAGTGTGCACCCAGCTGCAGGGATGCTGAGGGAGGGGGAACTGCAGCACAAAGCCAACTTCTGGCTACTGCTGCCACATCCTGCATTGGCACTGGGGAGAACCCTGATTTGGAAGAATGCAGAGATAAAGTGCAGATCCTCTTTCCTTTAAATAAGAAGTGTCTGGACAAACCAGCTTAAAAGCAGGTCTAAGTTCAGAAGAAAAATGAAAATTGGAAAATGCATTCAAAACTTTTTACATGTCTTCATTCCTGGTATTAAGAAGATAAATGGAACTCATAGTTTTTTTGGTAGTGTGATCTGGGAGGAATATTTCCCAGAAAAACTGCGAGGAGGGATCTGAAAGAAGGTTTTGCTTTTAATTTTTTCTCTGTTTGCTTATCTTAGCATGAGGTCTGCAGTTGAGGATGCTATGTAGCTTATAATCTTCTAACCCTTTTTCTTTTGGTCCTGGGTTATTGTTTGCCTTGGTGTTTGGTTGTTTGTTTTGTGTTTTTTTTTTCCCCTGGAAAAACAGTTTTAATAATGAGGCAAATTTATTATAATACTTGAAGTCTCCAAATCATCACTGTCTTGCAGTACCTCATCTTGATAGAAAAATGAAAACACAAAAGCTTTTGGAGCTGGACTTGACTCCTCTGCATTATTTTCTTTCTTTTCCTTTCCCTCTCTCCCCTTCCAGAACCACTGATGCATCTCTAATAGGAAAAATGCAAAGTGTGCAAGTTGTCTTGGCGCTGTGGCTCAACATCTTGTCATGTTGCACTATTATGTTGACTCTTCTGCACAAGGAGATTGCATGAAAAAATCCCAGAAGCACTGTTCTGGTTCAGGCAACCAAAACTCTGTTTTTTATTGGCGCTGGGAAAAGAGATTCTACAGAGATGGACATCTCGGAGCTAATCAGCTGGTTTGACTTAAAGGGAGCTGTGTGGAGCAAAGCCCGTGGCATATTGCAGACATAACTGTGCTCAGACTCAGTTATTCTTTCTTTTGTTTGCTTCTTTGGAAGCAATAAGGAAAAAGAAGGATGTGAAGAATTTTGCTTCCAGAAACTGGGTGTATTGAGTTGTTCATAATTATCTTATAAAATAGGAGGGGATGAAACAGGGAAACTTGACCCAATTATTTTCAAGACTTCTGAGGGACGAATTTAATTATTTTGGTATTTTGTGGTTTTGCTCACTGAAGTATGAAGTCCTTTAGCTACATATGTCTGTCCAAGTGTTTTTAGTTTAGATTATTTATGGAGCTCCACTATTGTGGTAGATGTGCCTTTCACAATCCATAGTTCAACACATTGCTCTGAACTAATATTGGTGATAAACTTGCTCTTTACACAAAAGGAACCAGCACAAAGCACATGCATTTATTGAACTCGGAGCAGGTTATTCCTCATTTAACAAAGAATGTTTGGTTCAGTATATGTTCTGTTATCATGTTTAATGTATTTGGCCAATTCTTGAAGATCCTCAGCACAATGATTCAGAACCATTAACCCCTGTCCCAGATGAGGCAGTCAATGCTCTGCTGCTTATAGCTTCCACCTGCCTCATACCCACATACATCCTATAACAAAGCCCTAGCACAGTCTAAGAAATGGGACCCAGCTTTGCAGAAGCAAGGAGTCCTTGGCCAAAGCAGATAATAAGGCTCAGTAAGGAAGCAAAACTGTTGGTGCCTCATTTTTTTCATTATTACAGAATGGTTTGAAACAGACCTAAGGGTAATTTGACTGGAGCAGCAACTTTGTAGCTTCTTATTGGCTGAGGTTTTTGTAGCAGAGCTTTCTAAAGACAAGGATGCTCTCTGTTTGACTTAACAAGAGCAGCAGCAAATCACCAGCCTGTTAATTTTCTGGTTTGTTCACATGATGTGTGCCCGCTGAAAATGCTACCTTAGGTTAAAATAAAACTCAGTAGGAAAGCCATGTGACTGTGAAGGGAGAGAAAGGGCATGCTGAGCAATGCAGTAGCATATTAAAAAATACCTGTTAGGCTTGATTGCAGAAGTTAAAACACAGTATCTTCTTCAGCAGGTTTTGATCAGGCTTTTATGAAAAGCATTCAGTCTCATTCTACAGCAGCTTTTTGTGTAAGAGATCTGTGGTTTGACTATTGCAATGGAGGGATGCCTCAAGGGGCTTTACACAAGTCACATGGACATGAGCAGCTGTGTGGTCACACTGTTAGAGCAGGAGCCTGGGATGATCCTCTCTGGGGTCATTCCCTGCTCTGCTCTCAAACATTGCTTCAGCAGTTCTGATACCACCACAGTGATTAGATTCCCTTACAGATTTGTACGGTCACAATTTTTCCAAGCCTTGATGTTCACACACTTGTTTCACTATCAAAGTTTGTAGGTGATCAGTCAACCCTCTTCTATCTGTAAGCCACACAGAAAAGGCCTCTGAAGCTCTTCTTGTCTCTGTAAAGAGGAGGCATTTGGGTTTAGGCATGCTATGCTCTTTCAGTGGACATCTTTGGGCTTCCCAGACTTTATTGATCCTCAGAAGTAGATCCTTCCTCTCAGTAGCACCAGGAAGTCCAGGAGACTCTGGATCATGGCTCAGCACCCCATGCTGCACCCCTGGAGCTTTGCTGTACCAGGGAGCATGGTTTAGATCCAGCCAGACCTGTGAAGCTTCTGAGCACATGCTGACCCTGGGTACGGGGGGATCTTGCTGTGCTGGTGGTGGGAGGGTGCCAAGGGAAGAACTCATCTGTGTCTGCCTGGTTGGTTGGCTGGCTGGCTTGGGCTTCCTGCTACACAAAAGTGGGGCATCTTCTCCTGGAGCTGAACCAGGAACCAATATTTCTGTTACTGTGTTGGGACACAGAAGTCTCCCAAAGTGTGAGCTGAGTTCATAGAGGCAATTTCAACCTGCAGTCTTGCTTGTCTGCAACTAAAATAAGCAACCCCTGTATAGCTTAAAGTTGCCTACTAAAAATTTATTTCTCGTTATCATATAATGATACAATGGTTTGGGTTGAAGGGGACCTTAAATCTACTTCCAACTCCTTCCCATGGGCAGGGACAAAGCCATGTCCAACCTGGCCTTGACCACTTCCAGGAATGGGGCATCCACATGCCTGTGTTTTAATATTGGTGTCAGTGTGTCCACATGAGCAAGCACTGCCTTGCTGTACTGTTTGTTTAGCAGCACCTGAAGTAGGAGAGTCTTCATCCCTGTATTTTGCCTATAATACAGAGAGATGGGGTAGATGGTCAGGCTATTTGCTCTTTCAGTGAGGAAAAGCCTATATCCTTAGCTGAAGTCACTGTGGCTCTGCTTGGGTGACATAAAGACATCAGACTAGAAGTAGATGGTGCTTCTGCTGGGTGGGCAGAGGTCCTTGGCCCAGGGACATTGACAATGCACAGCTGTAAAAGGGAAATTTTCCACATATCAGATCTGCTGGCTATTCCTCTGAAATATTTAATATCCTAATAAGTAAAGTTTATCCCTTTAGAGATGGCCATAAAACACAGATTTGGGACGTTGAGGTGATGCCATGGTTGGCCTGCAATATGACAGTGGATTATAACCTTGTGTTAGCAACGCATTTTCAAACTCTCCAAGGAGAGCACCCTGGATTTGTAATTCATAGTATTTAGGGCCAGAAGGGACTATTAGGTCATCCGGTCTGACTTGTATAATGCAGGTCACAGCATTTTTCTGAGTAATTTCTGATTCAGCCCTGTAACTTCTGTTTGAGCTGCAATGCACCTTATAAGGGAACATGTACTTTCAATTAAATGAAGCTAGAAATTAAGATTTTAAAAAATTATTATTATTCAGTGGTAGTTTGATCTAGCAGCTAAGTACTCTCAATGGTTTGTGATTATTAAAATTAATTGTATCTTCTTAGCCAAGTTTCCAGCTATTAGATCTTGTTATGTCTTTATCTCATAAAGAGCCATTTAGTATTAAAAATATCTTTTTACAGTCAAACTTTTCACTATGAATTACAAAATCCTAAAGTTCAGGATCTTGATCATTTCAACTGGACATAATGTGAAGAAGAGAACCTTTGTGATCTTTAGATGGATCACTTTTTTTTTTTACTGTACATTTTATATGCCTGCAGAATGGATTTGGTATTTGTGAAAATTAACAAAGCAAATCCCTTTTAATACCTTACAAACAGTGCTCGAAGCCTGGTTTTTAGTCAGGCAGAGTAATTGTCTCCTGCCTTGGAAAAAACCTCAGCTGAAATAAAAATTTATATTAGAGCAATGCAAAGCATTTCATCAGACTTCAGACACAACTGAACTTAGCCTTGGGCCAGAGGATGAGTTCATGAACCACAGCTCATGCTGGCAAAAAATTCAGCTTTCAGAAATGCTGCCTCTTCTTCTGCCAGCACAACTTGCACCTTTTACCACCCTCCTCAGAGCCACACACAGAGGGAGGACATGGAGGGAGAGAAAAGCAGGGGGAAGCAGCTTACATCTTCTGTCACCACTCATTTTTGCTGAGGGAGGATTTGGTTGCCCTCCTCTGCTTTTCCTTCAGTGGGAGGGGATGCAGGATGGCGTGTGAGTGTCTGAGACATCCATGATTCAGAGTGCCTTGTATTGTCCTTGAAGGAATTTCTGGGTTGTTGGGTACTGAGCCTGCCCAGAGGAAAAATAAAAAAGGGAAGAAACCTCCCATCTCATCTGATAATGTTTGGAGTGAAATACTTTTATTGGAGGCAGGCATCTCCACCAGAAGCTCTCTGCTGGTAAAGTGTTCCTGATGCAGGGGTAGTTTATAAGAATCCCCTTAACAAAATACATAATGACTGCAGAATTGTTATTGCAATTGAAAACTTCAGCTTCTAAATCATAAAATGGAGCTTCTTGCTGCAGCTATGCTGAAAATGTTAAGCATGGGCCACAGTTTAAGAGAATCTCTTTTGAGGTGGTTGGTATATCTGGTTAGTCACTACAGTGAGAAGTCAACTGTGGGGAAAAGATGTGTGATTAAGAAGTCTGGGTTGTTTTTTTTAATACAGAAAGAAGATTTGGAAGTAATAAAGGTTACCCACAGATGCCATAATATCTGATAATTATGCAATAGATGCTACATAGCTACTTCAAACATAGAACGTTAAGGGGTTTGAATGGGCCTTAAAGATCATCTGTTCCCAAACCCCTGCCATAGGCAGGGACACCTCCCACTAAACCAGGTTGCTTATCCAGCCTGGTTTTGAACACTGCCAGGGTTGAGGTGTCCACAGCCTCCCTGGGTCACCTGTTCCAGTGTCCCACCACCCGCACAGTAAAGATTTTCTTCCTAATATCCAGCCTAAATTTCTTCTCCTTCAATTTGTGCCCCTTACTCCTTGCCCTATCACTACAGTTCATGATGAAGAGTCCCTCTGTGGCTTCACTGTTGGCCCCCTTCAGGTATTTGAAATGAGATCTTCATGCAACCTTCTCTATTCCAGGCTGAACAGCCCCAGCTTTCTCAGCCTGTCTTTAGAGAAAAGGTGCTCCAGTCCTCTCATCAGCTTTGTGTTTCTCCTCTGGACTTGCTCCAATAGTTCGATGTCCTTTTTATGCTGGGGACCACAGAGCTGGATGCAACACTCCAGGTGGAGTCTCACAAGAGAAGAGAGGGAGAATCACCTCTTTGACCTGCTGGCCATGCCCCTTTTTACGAATGGAGGTTATATTTCCCTTTCTCTGGTCATCAGGGACTTTACTTGACTGCCACAATTTTTCAAAAATGACAGATGGTGGCTTAGCGACTTCATCTCTCAGGTCCCTCAGGACCTGCAGAGGAATTTTATCAGGTCCCGTGGACTTATGCGCACTCATGTTTAGGTTTCCTCCAATAGATGGTTACAGATATTCGTCCCAGCTTTCTATTTTGGTATTTTCTTTCCCAAATTTTTCAGCTGTGCTTATACTGAAGAGTGTGCTCTGATGGATTGATGCATGATGCAGTAAGAAGATGGTCAGGAGTGTAGCATCTGTGTTTTGCTGGGCTAGCACCAATACTTGCCCAGCCACACCAAGGGTTTCCACCAGCAAGAGGGACGCCACTGTGTCTTCAGTCCTCCATGTCCTACTGTTCCAGTACCATGGGACCAAGGGGTAGCAAGAGAATTTGGAGAGAAAAGAAGTTACATACCAGTGATATTGGAATTCATAGGTGTGATGCAGGGTACAGAGGAAAGTGAACAGCAAGTTTGGTTGTAAAACCTGTGCCAGTGAAGAGACACTGTAAAGGAGATATGCCTTTCTTATTGGCCATTTGTTCCTTCCCTTTTCTTTGTTTTGACACAAAAGATGGTGAAGATTAGGGTGCTGATCTGGCTGAAAATTAATATTAGAACCATCAGACTTCTACACTGCTGGTTGCAAGTTGAAAACAATCTGTAGAGAGCTTTCTGTAAAGGTACAAAATCTGATGTCAGGTATCCTTCCAGCCATGTTTCTTTTCCTGGTGACTGCCTGCAGGAAAGCAAGCCAAGGAGTGCCTTGTCCATAGATGTTTTGATAAACCAGACTAATACCTTGCCAAGACAACTGATTTTATTTGATTTTATGTCTGCATTTCTTTTAGAGCCAATTTCTATTTTATGTCCAATGGTACTGCAGTGCTACTGTCTGTTTTGGTGACTCTCCCCTGCATTGATGGTGTGTTGGCAGCTGATTGATGGCCACAAACTGGTGTTAAAAGACACAGTGGTGGCAGTGCTTGCAGTAGTGTAGAAGATGCTTTGATGGTGCTACCGTGGAGTGCTGGACTGTAATGTCATTGGTCTTATTGGGATGGCTCACCTGTACTAACTGCTCTGATCTGAATGCTTCACAGTATTCTCTTATCCCACTTGAAAAACTTTTCTTCTTTGCAATGAAGAGGCCTGAGTAGCACTTGCAGAAGGGTGTTTTATGTGGATATTTGTTTTCAATAAGTATATAAAGAGATATCTATCTAGATGTGTAATAAACACCCCATAAAGCAGCTTGACTGTACATGGAGATTTGCAGCTGTGTTTACGTAGCCTGACACTGCAATATCCATACATCATCCCTTCCTCAAGGAAGACTTGCTTCTCTTTTATCTCTTCTTGCCTTTTAAAAGCTCTAAGAATTTACTTTGCTTCCACATGACCAAAGCTTACCATGACCTCACTGTATCTGCATCTTAGCAGATATTGTAGAAACATGACAGCATAAAAGTGTTGTGCTAACTTGGAAGAGGTTGACTTGAACTTGAGCACCACTGGAGGGAATGTGACATGAATTAATGAACATCCAGGTCAGATTTAGACCTAGTTATTCTCATGCCAGCAGACTGTGAATCTTGTGGTCTCCTTGGCTGGAACTATGGTCATTTGTCTCATGAGACAATTCACGTGCTCTTACACAAACCTCTCCAAAGATGCTAACAAATTAGAAAGGGGTTGCTCCTTTGTGCTTTGCTGGTGTCACTTGTTATCAAGAAATGAGTTCTGCAAAATTTGTCTGTGGAAAGCAATACCTCATCTCTACAAGCAGCTTGGTACTGCAAGCACTGAGCTCGGACTTTTCAATGGAATCCCCACCTTCTGATTTGATTTGCTGGGGTTTCCTGAACTTGCTCCACAAGCTCACCTAGGCAGAACTGCCTTTTTGTTCAGTCCCATTCTCTTGCATGATGCCTAAGTAGGGATTAATTTGTTCCTTTGTTATAAATCTTGCGGGATAAATGGAGCCTGTCATCATCCATGTTCCTAGGAATAACCAACATCATTAAAGTACATAAGCTTGTATGAATGTGCAAACTCACACAGAAACACAAACACACACTTCCCTAGTACTAGAAATTTCCTGTAGGTGGTAGGAAACTCCACAGTTTACATTTACTGCTCATTATTGCAAGTTACATTGTGGTGGCAGTAGGTAGAAGTCCCATCTTACATCTTCTACACATGGTGACTAAAACCGTGG
The DNA here is from genome assembly GCF_963662255.1 of Cinclus cinclus. Taxonomy (NCBI): domain Eukaryota; kingdom Metazoa; phylum Chordata; class Aves; order Passeriformes; family Cinclidae; genus Cinclus; species Cinclus cinclus. The sequence continues at coordinate 70,918,580 of NC_085046.1, forward strand.
AGTTGCCTCTGCAGGGTGTTGTGGAAGGTCATGCCTCCTCTCCTTTGCTCCTCCTGACTGTTTTCATGGCTGATGATGGGTGGCAGGAGCCCCAGCAGAGGCTGCTGTACTGTAGCCCTGGTTGTTCCTCCCAGCAGCTGGTCTCATTGTGATGGCAATTGTCTGGATATCTCAGCATGTGGCTCCTGGGGAGGGCAATGTGAGCCACAGATGAGGCTAAAGCTCTGCCTGGTTTGGGCAGGGGTGATTTGCAGCAGATCTAAGTGGTTCCAGAACAGGCTCTCTACTCTTCTTCCCAGTCATGACCTCCTGAGCTGTAAAACCCCAGGTCATTCACACCCTGTGGCTCCTTAGTCTGAAGGATAAAAAAGCAATTGAGCTTGGTGTGCCTGATTTTTCTACCCTTTGTATTGTACATGCAAACTTGATATCCAGACCTGAGGCTTTGAGTGAGTAGGATAGAAAAGCCATGTTTAATTGCCACCAATTCTATGGTGTGGAGATACCCTGCATCTAGAGATCACATGTTTTATAAGTGTTATTAATCTTATTTTCACAGACACAGATGCTGCAGTGAAGGGTGCATAAGATGACTTTGTGAAGCTGTCCAGGAGGAGAGGGCCATTTGCTGAGATTTAAATCCACGGCAAAGTTATAGAGATTGAAAACATAAACTTGCATTAGCCTAATGTAAGTAGCTCTTCCATATGTTTGGTCTACTCATCCAGTGTTTTCAGTTACATCTGTCATGTTGTTAATGCCCAGAAATGTTTGTAAAAAAGTTCAGAAAAAATGGTGCTGCCCTCCTTGCCCAGGCTTGGGATGTTTCTTCCACATTCCCCAGAACTGCTCATCAGTCTCCAGGAATTTAACCTTGATTCCTCATCCTGTTCAGGAAATGCTTTGTCAAAAATGGTTGTCCATCAAAGAGATTTATATCTCAGTACAGTTCATAGGAATCCACTCTCAAATTACTTTGTTCCAGGTGCTCATATTTGATATCCATATTTCTAGAACTGATAAACTTGTATTTCACAGTAGTTCCTAGTGTGCCCTGCAGGTGAGGGTGAGGATTTCTGGGTTAGCCCCAGAGCAGCATTATGAAAAAGGAACAGCTTCCACCATAGCCCTTGTGGACTGTCCTTGCTGGCAGCATGGGCTTGCCTTCACTGTGGGGAAGTTCTTAGCAGTGATGTTTTGCAGTGCGGGAAGAATGCCTCAGTTGTTCAGAGTATGGAATTTATGGCTGCTCTCAAATCTCTGCATGACTGTATCTCAGAGAATGCATGCTGCTCAGGTTTCAGAGCCTTGCTCATTCTTGCTGAGGCATGATTGCCCCCACTTTCTCCACAAAGCATCCTTGGAAAGGCAACTGGGCAGTATGTCACATAAAATATTGCAGAAATTTCCACCAATAATTTCCAGCAAAATTCTTTTTCTGTGCTTCCTGTATAAACTATAGAGCAAATTTATGGAATATACAATGAATAGTTTGGGCTGGAAGGGACCTTAAAGATTGCCAAGTTCCACCCCCAACTGCCATGAGCAGGGACACCTTTGCCTACATGCCCTTGTCAAAAATCCTTCTCTGGCTTTCTTGTAGTCCTGCTTTAGGTACTAGAAGGTGCTGTAAGGTCTCCCTGGAGCCTTTTCTTCTGGTTGAACAACCCCCACTCTTTCCACAGCCTTTCCATAGGAGAGGTGCTCTCTCCCTCTGGTCATCTTCATGTTCCTCCTCCAGTCTTGGTCCAATAGATCCTTGTCCTTCTTATACTACAGGCCCCAGAGCTGGACTCAGCACTCCAGGTGAATTCTCATAAGGGCAGAGTAGAAGAAAAGAGCCACCTCCCTCAACCTGCTGGTCATGCTGCTGTCAACATAGGATACATTTTAAAGTGGGTAGATTTTTTTTTTAAAGGGTTTTTCAGTCCTTGTTTTAAGCCAGATACTGTTGTCAATGTTTACGCATGTGGCAGACGTATAATGAAGTACTTGCATATGTCTTTGTGCTACTTTCTCTAATAGCAAGGGGCTTTTTTCTGTGTTGGTCAGATAGAGACTCTCTATTCACCTCTTTTTGGTGTCCTCTTCCTCCCTGACCTTCTGCCACCTGCTCAGCTGACCCAGAGCTCAGCTCCCACTCCAGAGCGTGCTGCGGCGACCTGCCAGCTAATCGCCCTGAATTTGCTCACACTGCTGGGACCTGACTTGCAGATTCCAGCCATCTTTACTTGAGGAATGGCAGCCTGGCAGCCTTCCAGGCTGCCTGCTGGATCTGGGCCAGCTATTTATTGTGAAACTTTTGCTCCTCTTGGACTTTGCAGTAATTTTGATCCCCCTGGGGGATTTGCCTAGTACCAGGTAGAGAAATCCAATAAAAAGCCCTGGGAACACACAGTTGCTACTGACTCAAATCCTGTTTCTTTTACAGCAATATAAGGAGATTGTAAAACCAATAAAAAGTACTTTTACCTGTGACTGCATATATTTTGGTGAATGGGGAAAAAATGCTGCATGTGCTGGGAATTGAGATAAGGTCCAGATTCGATGCTCAGTGTGAACTGTTAGAAGAGCTGTAGAATGCAGAGAATGTAGAACAGCAGTAATTTTACTCTCCACTTTTGGACTAAGATTGAACTTACTCTTATCCTGTGCATTGCTGAGATCCCTTTCCTTTACTTGAATATATTAAAATGAGCTAAACAAGCTGAGTTTCTCTGTTGTCCAGATGAGCCTCCCGCTGTTGCACCCTGTGCAAATTACTGTCCCCACCAAATGGGTCCATGCTGCACACTCCATGCCTACCCAAATTGTTTCAGAGGAGCTCTTCATGAAATAATCCCCAAGGAAATGGGAACCTGTGCTTTAGATGCATGCCAGTTAAATAAGTGCCTGGGCACCAGGTTACAGCCAGTGTTGTTTCCTTCACAGAGGACACAAACATCCATCTCAGGATAGCTCCTCTGACAGCCTAACTGTTCCTCAGCATGGGAACTGCTGCTACTGGTCTGTGTCACCCTGCACACAAGTTACCACTTGCTCTTACATAATTTAATGTGTAATGTGGGAAATCAGTCTGAGAGTGAGGTAAAATGCAAACCTCTGAAGACAGCAGGTCAGCTGGAAAAATATCTTTCTCCTATATCCCCCTATGGCCATGTAAAGAGGTGACCCACAGCCAGGAAGGCTGATGGCCTAACACTTCCACTGCACTAACTTTGGCCTTTGCAAATGCACACTAGGCTGGAAGTGAGGATTTGCTCAATTCCCACAGCTGTCTGTGTTCAGTCCCTGCATCCAACAGCCAAGCATTTTGGGGACTAAGGGAGGATATGTGGTGTCCTGCTTGATGGAGACCAAAGATCAGTGCTAAGGGTCAAGCCAATCCACAGAGTTGCCTTGAGCCTGTCCTAAGCTAGAGCCTGCAGCCATGATCCTCAGCTGCAGCTCTGGGAAGCACCAAGCTGGAAAGTTTTTAGGGTGTCCATGGGTATCTCAGTCACATTCACACATCACAGTGCTTAAGAAGTAGTTATTTTGCTGGCACTTTTTACTGCAGCTGTGCTCCCAGTCTTGGCCTGGAAGCTGCTTCCAGGGAAGAGGATTGAGGCACCTTTGCTCTTTCTCTTCCTGAACTGTAGCTTGTGGGATCTCCTAAGGGGTGGCATTGAATAGGAGGGGAGCTGGGAATCATTGTAGTGCCATCTTTCTTGAATGTGTCTTGCCATGGTCTTGGATGAAAGGTAGCAATTACCCATTCCATTACCCCGATAATATTTTATTAGTAATTGTGGTGATTGTCTGTAATTGCCACTGTTAATAGTGTGCTATGATTGGCAGGGTTTAGCTAACACTTGATTTCTGCCTTAGGTAGGGGAAGAAATGGCTGTTTAGTTTGTCACTGCTATCCTCTGTAATAATGTTTCATGTCAACTAAAGGCACAGATTAGGACCAAGTGGTTGTATTTAGGATGTTGGACTAAATTTGCCTTTCCATTTGAAGTCTAATGTCCCCCAAGCCAATTCCAGGCTATGAATGACTTCTAGAAGTATCTAGGACCCCCAAGAAACATGCTGCATTATTTAACTATGCTTTGAAGAATTGAATTTTGTTCAGGAACATTCCCATTGCTAAACGTAAGCTGAATTAACACCTAAGTATCAGAAAACTTGCCTCACCTGCATGGGAAAAAAGTTGGTTCCTTGATTTGACATTTTTAAAGAAGAAGCCCAAATGTTATCCTAAACTAAGATTTCTATTTTAGAAAACCTAGGCAAAGAAAGAGGTTTGGCAGCTGTACTGCCAAAAGGACTGGCTATTTATCATTATGCAGCATAGGAAAAATCTTTCCCCAAAAGAGGGTTCCATTGATTTTGTTTCCTGACAGAAAAGAGTGCAACCTCTTGGCCCCCCAAACAATATGGGAATCAAAAGAATTATTTAACAGAGGTGTTTCTGAATCAAAACCCTGCTACAGCCTGAGCTCAGTGAGTTTCAGGTTTAAATCTTGATTCCCACCCTTGCATTTCTCTGCTTGGCTGAACCTGCTTCTTCAAAACTGCTGAGATATGGGTGTTTTAGAAGGAGGGTTATCTCAGGGGATAGATGAGTATAAAAGCTATTCAGAAAGGAGTGTGAAAAATTGTATGGATGCAGAAGCACTTTATTGAGTGCCTTTGCAGTCCATATCTTCAGTCTACATTAGTTTCTGTGTATAAAATACAAATTTAGGGCTTAGACCTACACTGGCATAGCACATATGATGCCCCTGTATGTTAACAGCCTTCCATAAAGTCTGATGAGCACTTTTTGCCGTACATAAACACTTTTCAAAGCTCTGCTCTCCAGGTTTCCTTCCCAGGTCATTGGAACAAGATGACCCTGTTTGGTTACCAATCAGAGGTGGAAGACCTGCTTGTTTATGGGATTGAGGAAGACCCAGCAGACTGATGATTAATGGAGTCCTGGGAGCAGCAACTTTAAAGCCACTTTAAACTAGCTTTTGTTTTCTGCCAGAGCTGACCCAGAGAACTGGGAACAGTTTGGACTGGTTGCACTTAGCCGGGTGCATCCTGACAGTAATATGTTATGTCCTGTCCTGCTGGGCACTGGAGGCAATGCAAAGACAGTCTCTCAGGAAACAGCCTGGTGCAACTGTGATGCAAACAGCATGATATACATTAGCTCTGAGCAGGCACCACTGGCTGAAAAGTTGGGCTTTTAAAAATCTTTTTTCAATGTTTATAGTATGGCCATGACTTCCTGCAAATTATGAAAATGTGAAAGAGTTGAATTCAACATGTTTGTATCTGCCAATTTTTTACATAGTTGCTTCTAAATAATTAGGGGGTTATTCAGTGAAATTTGGCTTATTTTTTATTTTCTACCCCCTTCTTTTGCTTTCAGGACCTAGGACAAAAAAAGAAATTTAAAAATATTTATCTTTAAAGTGTTTCTTGGGCTTGAGGAAAGAACCACAAGTACTAGTGGTATTTTTTCTTTAATGTATATTTGTGTACGCATTAATGTGTATGTTGAATCAAGTTTGTCCCTCTGGTGTCTCTTTCATCTTTTTCTGGATTATTCTTGTGGTTATACAAGTGCATGTGGTCTGAGATTTGAAAAAAATTAGTCCTTTAGCTGGACACAAATACCACGATTTCACATAGCCATGGGTAGTTCTGCATTAATGGGCTCAAGTGTCTAAGACACTTAAAGGAGGCTTGAGCAATTTAAGGAAGTGATGAGGATCTCCCTCTGAAAAGCCAGCCTGTTATTTAAAGATGGGTCAGATCAGATGCTGGGGAACTAATGAATCCCTTGTGCTTACATCTCAAAACCCCTGGCTTTCCATAAGTGACATGTGGTTGTCCCTACCAACAGCCAGATAAAACCCGAGTTAATGGCGTAAGAGGCAGTTTAGCTTAAAGTTGTGTGCATTTTATTTAGATAATTATAGGAGCTGCAATATGCTCATTAAGAAATGTGGAGACAGCTTACATTTACAGGCTCATCTTATGTTCATGTGAAGAAAAAATCAGGGATAGGGTGTTTAATTTCCTGAGAACAAGTGCATGAGTCAGAAGCTGAACACCAGCATAGCTCATGAAAGGTCTCAAGAGGGAAAACAAATGTCCCAAGGTACAAATATTCTGTTTTGTTTTTTTTTTTTTAAGTGGAGCTTTTATTTAAACTTCTCTTCAGATCCTAGCTTCTTCACTCAACAACACCAAAGTGGATTTTAAGATGGTGCTCTTTTATGAAAACATCTAGTTTAATTTTACTTCTGACATCCTTTGATGTATAAAGCATCAGACTTGTAGGTGATAGTTCTCCCTTAGGGCAACAGAAGCATGAAAGAGCTTTAAAGGCCTTTAACCAAAGCCAGTATGGAGAAACTCTGCATCACCAAAGTGTTTTGCTAGCACAGAGTGTCTACAGCTACCACCTTGCCCCAGTCTACCTTAAGGAGAAGTTTCTCAGAATCATCAGAAAAATAAAACCCTTGTCCCACTGACCTACCTGGGGGATATTTTCCCATATGCTGGCTTCACAGAAAGCAATGCGGTTGAGATGCTGGTTCTCCCTGAGGCAGGGCTGGTGCTGGCAGCCCATGAGCTCAGTGTGCTGAGCATGGCTGGGCACTGCCTCTCATGGATACCATCCTGCAAGTGCTTCTCTCTGCAGGTCGTCCCTCCCTACCCTTCTCCATGCAAACTCACTCTGCCCTGTCTGAGGCTCTTGGTGAGGCACATGAGCTGATGACAATGCTACTTGTGACTTTCAGACTCTTGGATCTTGGGCTAGAGGTGAATTACTGCTATCGCCCTGATTGCCAGTGTGCGAAGGGGCTGGCAGGAGGAATGGGGACACGTGGGCAGCCCTTCTGGCACAGCTCTGTGGGCTCCCTTCCCTGCCACAAACAGAAAGGCATATTTATTCTCAGTATCAGAGGTTACCCCCGGAAAACCACAATGTTGGTATTGAAAATACCATTAATCACCACAAGACCTGAGATGGCCACTATTACATACTTCACCTGCCATAAAAAGCTGTTCACTTCCATTTATCAAGGTTTATAAGCTAATGATACTATTGTTGGCTGTTGCTGGTGCTTTGCTCCTTCTCTGTTGCATGACTTCTGTAAAGGCAGTTACGTGGCCTAGGAGGCACATGCAAAGGACAGGTCCATGGAACCCAAAAGTCGTGTGCATCCACATGACTCAGGGAGATGCCTGAGTCTGCACATGTTTTAGTATGCTATGTACCATGCCTTTGTTTGTATGTCTATTTTATTCAAGGCTTCTGTGGAAAAGGGCCATGAGATGGACCATCACACCAGTTTTGGAACAGCTGATAAACCCCATGGTGTCCATTGGATCTGGGAATGTGTTTATTCCCAGCATGAGGCAGGGACCAGACAGACAGGGACTCTGGGGTTGGGAGAGGAAGAGGAAGCAGTCCTCTACCCCACTAGTAAGTTCACAGCCATGTGTGTGGCAAACTTTGGATCCTTAATGGAGTCTTCATTGATTTTCTGATGTATGAGTGAGCCAGTATCATAAACATGTTTTTGTGTTTTTTGTTGTTTTTTTTTTTTCTTTTATTTGATGTTTTTTTTTTTTCCCGCCCCAAAAGAGCATGTATAGGACATTCCTTTCTCACTAAACAGGCAGAAGGGACAGTAAGGTCTATCTTCTTTTAGTAGAGTCTAGACTAGACAAAACCACTATGTGTATTTTCTTGATTGTATTCCCAAGACCTTGAGATTATAATAATAGTTATAATAATGATAATAATAGTAGTAACAGTAATAATAATCTCAGATGTGGTATATTATAGGCTACGATGTCATTCAGTATCAGACTCATCCAAATGCTGATCAGATGAAACCCTTCCTTGAGATGCAATTTATTAGAAGTATTTCACAATTCAACTGTCAATTTAGCATACAGCGAGTTTTTCCTTTCTCTGTTTCTTGAGCCTTTCACTGCAATCAACATACCCCAGGAGCAGAGGTGGGGCCTGGATCTGTGCTGCTGGTGGATCCCTGCAGAGTACTCCAGCTTTCTGAGGCAAGGGTATTTTTCTCCTCACCCTGCCTGACCCAGTGCCATTGTCCTCAAAACAGAGAGAGGACAGCCTCAAAAGTTAAGCCTACTCACCCAGCTGATGGAGAGTCTCCCTTTTTTTTTTTTTTTTTTTTTTGTTTCCCTTGAAAGGATGACCCTGGCTATCACACCTGCCTTTCTGCATCTCTGTTTATAGGTTGGACTGTTACCTGATTGACTACAGCAGCCAGTCCAGGTGATCCCAGCCTCACAGGGCTTCTCTGGGGGTTGTTTCTGAACATTGGTGCTGGCTCATCCACAGAGTTTGGGTTGGATACAGATGGCTCCCAGCGACTTTTGCACTGCCTGTCCCAAAGTGATGCCTTCTGTACCGCAGAATCCGAGGAGATGCCTCTGCCTGCAGATCATCCAGATAAACGCAAGCCAAAGCCCAATGGCTTCAACAGCAGCAGTACTGAGTCCTTGGCAGCCAATTTGAAAAAGAAGCAGCAACAAAACAAAATAAGAGTGGGGCTTCAGTGCCAGCTGAGGCCAGAGAACTGGTTGGAGGAGCTTTCTCAAGAAGCTTCCTCAGTGAGCTCTGCAGAGACAGATCAGTCATGGTACTTCACGCCTACAGCCAAATCTTCCTCCGGGTTTCCCTGGCTCTGCCCCAATTCTCTTTAATATCGGCTAGAATAAATGAAAAGAGAATTTGGCCTTTGCTGTCAATTGCATTTTTTATCTACAAAGTATCTTAAGGACACTAAGTAATGAGCTCACACTAAGGCCTGTGAGGGAAGTGAGGTGTTATCACATTATCTTTTTAGGGGAGCCAAAGAGGCTAAAAGAATTGCCCTAGGCCAAAGACTATCAAGGCCTGACTATGTATGAGTCCTGAGTTCTTAAAGCTTTGTCCCAGTGGCAGGGTCTCAGTTAATTTTCATAGTATCTTTTCCCACAAATTCTGCATGAATAAAAGCATCTGGGTTCTTTGACATCCTTTACTTCCACTCCAAATGAAGCTTGATGCTTCCTGTAACGTCCTCCTTAACTGCAAGCAAGAGCAAGAAACTTGCCCATGATCAAAGACTGCATTTTGACAGTTCAGGTGCAATTAAATGTGAGCATCAAGTAGGGTGCCTGCAGTTTATTATTAAATCTGTGCTGAAGTGCTGGCAAAAAAACTAGAGCCACAGCACTTCCTTGCAGATCATGCATTTAGATATCTAAACGGGTGCACTTGCAGGCAGGAAATTGTGCTTGAGCCATTGGAGGCTTGGGCACAGCCCAGCTGAGTGCTGAATAGCCAGCCACTCCTATAACAATGTATTTCATCACATACACAGGTCTCTCACCTGGCTGAAAGAGAGCCAGGGGCAAGCATTCAACAAAAAATTTTCTTTAATCTTGGACCAGGTATAAGGGAGCAGACAGCTGCTGGGTTTAAAGCAATTTTGAATCAAGACCATTTGCTGTATCTTTGGTATTTACACTCAAAGGTTTCTCTTGGAGCAAATATTTGCCTGAGTGTGGAAAAGCAAGATCACAATTGCTGTTGAAATCTATTCTCTGGTGGATTAAAAACATTAATGTTTAATCCACTTAAAAAACACCACCAACAGCAACAAAAATTGTAGAGGAACTTATATTAAGCAAAATGTGCTGTGGGATCCACATAGAATGAATACTAGAAACCTCAAGTGTTAAGGCAGAGGAGAAAAGCAGTTGTTCTTTAATTTCCTCAGGTCCTGAAAAAAGCACTCTTGGCTTCTGTTCTTCTTTTGTAAGGGATCTTTAAACATGTCAACTAAAAGAGAGAATTGCTGACAACTGTGAATCCAGGTCGGTATTTTTGTGGGGTTTACAAGACATGCTTGGACACTGGAATGACCGGTACGGTTCCCTCTGAAAGAAATACATCAGCTGCTCTATGGCTGTCCTATCCACTGTTGTTTATCCTTGTCTCTCATCAGAAAACAATAACTTGTACTCTCTTGTGAAAGTAATGAAAATCTTTTGTCTTTTGCTGTCGCCTCTCTTCGTGCTGGACTGGGGCTGTTACAGCCACTATTGGTGTACTGAGACTAAAATTCAGTAGCAAGCTCAAGTCATATTTAAGGAAATGAGTCAATAAGCAGAACAGGAAGGAAACACACCAATTTAAGCCTAGAAAACCACATAATCTGGGGGTTAATAAATTTCTTTGTACTGTGAAACTGGGGACATAAAGTTTCAGGTGCAGTGGCTGTGACAGGCAAGTTCCCAGTCTGTCTCAAGTCAAAACATATTCATTACAAAAAGATCAAATTGGTATGAGGCAGTGCTGTCTGTAAATATTGAAACATAAATTGCCTGAATGGCCTCGCAGAAATTCTGCCATGAGCAATGTGTTTGTCAACATTACTGCAAGGGAAAGCGAGCCAAATTAATGACAACTGCCAAAAAAAGTAGAGCAAAAAGGTATACTTTCCCCTGTGTGTCAGAAGTTGAATTTATGCCAGGCTGTGTCAGGATGTGAAAGAAAACATGCTCAGAGGCTGCCGAATCCCACAAGTCTTCATTTCCTGTTCTTAAGTGTTTTCCTCTTTACATTTTTATTTGGCCAGGTGTAAGGGAGGGTGATAAGGATAGATCCATTATTTCGTGGAGCAAGAAAGAAGACAGGACTGCTAGAAACACATGTTAATTTGAATTTGGTGCCTTGAGGCCATTTTCTCTTCTCATTGTACCAGAACCAGCCATGAGAGCTTAAGGAAACTTCACTGCACTTCATGCCCCAGTGATACCTTCCATGCAGGGTTTGAAGAAAGCTTGGAAGACTATAAACAAGTTTTTGAATACACCAGAAGGTAGGTTTTATTCTCTCTGGTTTGCATATTGTGAAACTGGACCACTAAAAAGTTGATTTTCAATTTCCTACTGCTCAGCACCTGCATGAAAGGTCAGCATTTCAGAAGCACTACGAGTGCTTGGGAGGAACCAAGCTCTTTCACATAACTTCGAACAACAGCCACTTCTTAGCAAAATTTGCTAGTATGCAAATGCTGGGTAAAGTCAGTGCTGATGTTGACTACAGCAGAGTTTGCAATCTGTTCACAGCATCCGATAGCACCTTTCCTTATCACTGTGGTTTTACCTTCCCAAATGACTAATACACTAGGAATAAATCAGCAACATGCAAACTGGTTCATTTTTTAGCAAGCACAATCACCCAGGAAATTTGCATAATTTTTCTCCTTCTCCCCATCTTGCCCATCTTTCCCTAGGAAACTGTTTCTTAATGGGAAGGATCATTTATGGTGCTGGCAAATGTCTCAAATAAAGGATTATGGATGGAGATGTCTCCAAAGGCCAGATTCTGGCACCCTACCACTTGAGAAATGGGGTGAACAGGAATTTGTATTTGAAGGCTTGGTCTGTGAATAAGAGACCTGGTTGCTCACATCAGTGTTTTGTCTCATGACATCTCTGGGCAGGGAAGAAGCAGTGTTTCTGTGACCCATGATCATGCCATAATTATCCCAGGTATAAGTGAAGATCTGTAGCCACAGTCATTGAAACTGAGTCAATGACAGTGAATTTCACCTGATGTTTCTGGTATTATTTTAGAACTAGTGACCCAAATTGAAGCACACAAACTGCTATGTATTTATTGCATAAACATATAAATTTTGGACAGCTGCAATATGGTGTGTACTCCTGCTGTTGTTTTGACAGTCTTAGCTCAGTAAAACTACTAATTGAACTTGCAGTGCTGAAAATAATACAGCCATATGTGTAACTGCAGTGTGTACTTCATAAATGAGATGGTGCCACCATAAACTGTGAAAATAATGCAGCTGTATAAAATTAGAGTGATGAATGTGCATTGGCCTGCAATTCTACTGTGCAAGCCAAAGCTGGTACCAAACTGCTCCCTCAAAAGCGCGGGCGTTTAAACAAGCTTTACAAGGCAGCAACTGCTTACTCTGCACTTCCATGTATGGGATACAATGTTGGTATGTTATTTCCCCCTTTCATCCAAATGTTTTTGCTTTGGTGACATTTCTGTTATGATGGTCGTCTACCAATGTAGGTGGTCTTTGTTTCAGTTTTGGAGAAAACCACCCATTCCGGGCTTTGACTGGCTGCTGTGAGCCGGGAGGGAAGATGCAGGGAAGATGAGAAATGGGACAAAGCAGAGTATGGCAGTAGGGGATTTGGGTTTTGCTGCAATTGTCCTTCTAAGGACAGAGAAAATCCTCAGTTTAGCGGGTTGTCACCATCACGGGCCCCCTTTCCTCCCCCCCCCCCCCCCCCACTTCTCCCGCACACAAAGCTCCCCAAACAAAGGACAAGTTAGAACTGGGGACAAACAAAGACCTAGGCCATCAAGGGCTGAGATCAGTAAGATAAGGAACATGAATACAGTGAAATGACACCCAAGTAAAGAGACAAAGGACCGGGAGAAATCCTGATGACTCACAGAGGAGGGAGAGGATGAGGAGGCAAAAACCATGATTGCTATCAGCTCCTGGAGGGAATATCCCAGCCACATCCCAGGCTATCACATGGTGCCCGGAGGGAAGAAGCCAGGAGAGATACTGAGGACTGGTTAGTGAGTGAAACACCTCTTTGTGGCCACAGGCAAGCCTGGCCGAGACTGCTGGGACATTATCTGGAGAAGACAATGGTGATGAAGCAGGTTAGGGGTTGTTGTAGTGGTTTGGTTTTTAAAAATAATTTTTAAAAATAAAAGTCTGCAGCTGCTACAGTATTGCCACATTAAAAGATGAAGGCTTAGCGATTAAATCTCTGGCCATTATGAGTACGCTGCTGGATGTTTCCTGAAAGAGGCACACTCGGGATAAGGGTAGTTAAGCCATCAGCAGATAAACAGAGATTTGTCAGCTTCCAGATCCAGAGCAATCGCTGCAGGTGAGGGTGCATCACTAGGGTGACTGTCGCTGTTTATCGATCTTGGTAAGCATGCAGAAACCTCTGTGATCAAGTAGCAGCGGTGGCTCTTATCACTAGGGCCATAAACCCGAGACTCTCCCTCTGACTCTAGTCCACAAAGAAAAAAAAATCCCAAATCCCTAAATCCCAGAAGTGATTAGCAGCATGTGAGAGATCTCTAGGAAACTACGGTGAGTCCACATGCAGAGCCCTATGCCATAGCACACTTTTCTTGCCTAAACTTATAGGTGGCAGAACGAAACGAGATGGTGCACTACAGATACTCAGCAGAAAATCTTGCTCTGTCAATATTCACTATTTTCAGTTTCATTTTTCATGCTGTGGCAACACCATTGCACCCCCTCTGCCTTAAAATAACATTCACAAGAACCAACCCGCTGGTGAGGCTGTGTCGGGGCTTCAGACATGACTACATAGCATCAGCTCCAAAGAGAAGTTTGTCATGCTGCCATCAGCACTTTCTTGTTATATGGGATGTCTGGACAGGTAGGACTTTGGCATTAGGCTCTGGCAAGCAGCAACCTGCAACTGCAGCTTTTTCCAGAGCTCAGAAGTAATTCAGTGTGAGGCAAGGATTGGCTGCACCAAGAATTGGGACTGAGGCACCAGAGGCGGGCTCCTCCTCACCTCAGATCCTCCTTGTCCAGTCGAGCACTTCTGCCAAAAGCCATGTGGCAGTCTCCTGGAGCCACTGTTGCAAAACAGAGAAGTTTGCCTCCTAAATTAAAGGATAGAACAAGCTGGCTGGGGCTGGATCGGGATCTGGAAGGAGCAGGATGCTATTATTTATAAGATGGCAAGGATGAGGAAGGTGGTTAAGGAGTTCAGGCCAAAGAATACTCTTCATAGCAGCAGGGAAGGAATTAATGGGCCATGAGGTGGAAAGAATAAAATAAAATCCTAGCGCTGAGAACTATGTTATCTGGTCTAACTTTGATAAAGTCACAAGGAACAAGATTAAAGCTATCTGGGCCAATGAATGTCCCGTGGAGAGCAGGCCAGTTTGCCTGAGGCAGCTGTGACCAGTAGGAAAGGTTCCATCCCAAGCAAGAAAAGGGTTTGCTGAATGATTCTGTTCAGGCATTGCCTGAAAGATGCTGATCCTGAGTTCAGAGCCTGCAGACCACTTAATTTTTTCCCACTTTGATATAGTGCAGTAGATAAACTGTGTTTTTTCTCATCTGTGACTAACACCACAGGTGTAAAAATGCGTTCAGAGAAAGCAAAACACTTCTGACTTTAAAATGGAATTGAGTTCTGCCACACATAGCCAAATTATTTGTTAAAGTTGGGAAGATTATGAAAGGAAACATTAGCAGAAAAAAAGAATAAGATAAAACAGGCTTGGACATCTGCAAAGTGGAGTTTTGTGGATTTACATCAGAATGGTTTTTAAAGAAAATTAAAAGAGAGAAATTAGTAGGAAATTAAGAAATGGAGAGGGGAAGCTTGCAGGTAAGGAGAATACAGCAGTTTAGGCTTTAAAGGAAAAGAGAAAGGAAGAGAACAACCCATGATAAAAACTAAAATGAGAAATGGTTGGATGGGAATTGCAGTGTTAGAGGGAGAGCGTGAAGAAAACCATGTAATATTAGGCCTGACAAAATGTATTTTATTTATTCATGGTTCTTCTGGATTATTTTTTGCTGGCAGCTGCTGAGGGTCCCATTGCTGCACATTCCCCTCCCTCCATGGAGGGCAGCCAAGCACTTCTGCTTGAGGACGATGAATGTGCAAAACAGTTTTGAATGCTTCAACCTTAAACAAAGCACTCTCCAAAACTCCGTTCTTCCTTGGGCAGCCAACCCCAAGTCTCCCTGGTGGAAACCTGGCAGCTTTCATGAGCTTCTTTTGCAGGTTGATCCATTATTTATGCTGAAATATAGATACTGGGATTGAAATAAATGAGAATCAGGTAAACTTCCCTTGCAAAAAAGAGAGATGTAATTTACTCCCTCCTTGCATGTGCTGTGTTGACTCCTTGCAGAAAGGTGGGCAGGGGATGTTCAGGTCTCCCAGATATAGAGCAGCTTCTGTATGGGATCCTCCAGATCCTGTTGTAGTCAATGGAAACTCCACCACTCACTTTAATGGCATGTGGTGTGGCCCTGCAAGGCTCACAGCCCTGAGAGTCTCACCCACCTGCACCCAGTGGCCTCTTCAGAGAATCTGAAAAATTGGGAAAGTTGTGAAGTTGAAAAACAGCCTAATCCTTTTAATTCTTTTCTTGAGTAAGGGAAAGCCTTTTCCAAGGCTAAAATGAATGTTGAAAGGAAAAGCATTTCTCACAGGTAATTTTTATTCAGCCCAACAGTGACACAGTAAATTTTGCAAAAGCTTTAAGGGTGTAAGACCCATCTGACTTCAGAAATAAGACTTAGGCAGATTTTGCCCTTCAGACACATCTCTAAGGAGGTCTGTAGTCCTTTACGGAATGTATGAAAATAGAGTTCTGAACACCTCTTTTCAAATCAGAGTTATGTTACAGGAGTGACATTAGACATGGATTTAAGCAAGCTTTGCAGTCCACAGGTCTGAACTGGGAACTCTGCACTTATTTTCTGGCAGCAATCTTACATGAGATACAAGCAGTGCTGTCGTAGAAAACATGAGCACACTTGACTGGAGCTCTAGAAGAGTGAGTACTAATGAGACTGATCTATGAAGTTAATAAGAAGCTTATTCTCTCAGACTATAAGCAGGTTGTTTGAAAAAACACCTACTAACTGAGTGAGGCTGGGAAAAGACTGTTTTGAAGCTCTGCCCCTGCAGAAATTCCCTCAGAATCATCTTGTATTCAGCAGGGCAGGAGGCAGGAGCCCATGTGGACATTCAGCAGCAACTGTAGTCCCCCAGACTCTGGACAAACTAACATAAATTTGAATGTATCTGCCTTGGCTGGCATGTCCTGAAGACATTTGCTTGCATAAATAAATTTCAAGTTAGACACCACTGAAATTCCCCAGACTTCTTCCAGGGGTGTAAGGACTGAAGGATGAAGCCCTGAATGAAAGGCTGCTGTGCAATGTTATCATCAACCAGTGTAGTTTGACCAGGCACCTCTGGCAGGGACAGCATTGTTTTTGATGTATTTAATGGGTACCAGCAATGCCCTCCCCTCTGCGAGGCACAGACAGGATGCTTTCATTTTCAGAAGCCCTAATAAAACAAAAAAATATTTACTTCATATATTCATGTACTTAACTAGCCATACCATCTATCCCAGGAAATCCATGGGGTTTCCTGAAGAGCTCTGCTACTTAATACATTGTAAATGGTGGGTAATCTGCAGCTGTAGTTTTAGTTATAAATTATGTAATTTTCAGGAAGTGTCAGGTTGAAGCACAGTCACTGCCATGCCAGCAACAAGCACATAAATATCCCAGTGGGCTTGTTTTCCTATGAGTGCTTCAGATCTGACTCTGAAATTCCAGGCCTTGGTTCTCATTCTGTAAATACTGTGTGAGTCAAGTTACTCAGCTGAGGATGCTTCAGAGTAGCTTGTCCTGCAGGTAAGAGCTGGAAAGATCAGCCAGTGGCTTGGAAATGTGTAGTGTAAACAAGTCAAGAAAACAAGTCTGCATAAATATAGATTTGCACACCTCACTTTATTTTCTGTGCTAAAGTACACCATGACAGACATGATGTCTTGATGATTGCTGGACTTTGTTGGACATGGGCTGGGTGTTCTGCCTGGGGTAACCAGAGAGTTTATAACACCAATCACGGGGTGTAAAACACCCTGAACCTGGTGACTGGTCCTAATGAGCTATATTTAAAGTGTTTACACAGTGCAATTTCATCTTCTCAAGGCCTGTAGTGTGAACTGTGGACTCTTAGTATCCTAAGGATAATATATCTGGTACTTCTGCTAGGCTAGAGAAAGTAACCTTTCTTCTACTCAGTTTGCTTTAATTAATGCCAAAGTTGAGTTGCACCACTTATTTTTTTTTTTTTTTTCATTTTCTGTAATTTGCTGAAACCTTAATCTTTTGGGTTAACATTTTCTGTGCCAGAGGAATACCTCAGTCTGATTGTGGAGGGATGCTTCTGGCTGTTCAGTTCTTTCTATGACATTTTTTCCCATGAAAGACATAACACCACTGAGTGCTTGAAACTAGATTTTCTACATAACATTAATCACTGCCTGGTTGTGATTCCCCTTCCAAAATGCAAGAGCAAAAAAAAAAAATCTTTCAACTCAACTCCCGCTCCTGTGAAAAATACCCAGATTCAGCTAAATTATAATTCCTTGCAAAGCTGCAGTTTGCACACTCCTGGCAGAGGCTTCTAAGTGTGGCTGCTGATTACTTTGATGTTTCAGTCTGTGCAGACCTGTGCTCTGGTCTGTCTATGGCTGCAGGGACTGAGTGAGAGGTTTTCTGGCAACGCTCTTCTTGGTGCCTCCTGGTACAGCTATAGAGACTTGTGCTCTGTGTCAATAACCTCCTGGATCCCAAGAGATGACAAGGAAGGGACCTGGACTATATTTGTAGAGTTGGCATAAACAGGTGGACTAAAGCAGCCTGCAGTGAAAGACTGGAACTGGGGACTTGGAGTGGAGAAGGTACTTGGGCCTCACAGAAAGAAACCTGGTCTAGGTGTTTGGGTTGAAACTGAGGCTGGAAACTTCTGGAATGAAATGTCAGTAATGAGGAAAAAGGGGGAGATGGTGCTGAAGAGTAGAAAGTGGCCTATCAGGGTTGGAGACCAGGAATGAGGGAACAGGGAACCTGTGACATGGAACTTGGGCAATAGCAAAGGGGAAGATGACAGAGAAGGTTGGCACTGGACAGCAGGAAGCTGGGGTTGTGCTTCTGAGATCCCATGCAACTGAAGGGAAGCTCAGAATGCTGTGAAAAGCAGCATGCACTCATGTAATGAAAGCGTGTGGCTATGTCAGGAACAACTTGCACAGTCAGCCTTAATTTGGGTGCTTTCTAATTTTAAATGCTTATGTTTGCTACCTCAATTTTCTTTTTAATTGAACTTTTTGTCAGCGATAGAACTACCTGTATTTATTCTGTAGAGCTGGTGCCAAAGGGCTATGATGATGCTTTAGTATGCAAGTCCTGAACAGCAAAGTAGTTGTTGCACTTAGTAAATTATGATGAAGTATCTTCATGCCATTTATTTGTGATGCTGTTTGTATATGAGGACTGTAATTCTCTTAAAATTCATCTACTTCAGAGGAGAACGAATTAACGTGGATGATTGAAGAGCTGTCTAACTAATGGACTTCCAATATAGTTAGTGCCCAGCAACAAATTCAGTGTTGCTTTGGATAACGGAAGAGTTAGGGTTTTTAAAATAATCACATTTTGGTAATTGAAATTCACTGATGTGAAAATATTTTTCACATATATGTTTTCTCTTTTGTTCAATATACAGTGAACTATTAAGAAGATACAGGCATGACTCAGTACAGTAAAAAACCAAAATTTGATTAATATAAGTGTATTTTTCTAAATATTGCCTTGTGATGGGATAAGGGGAGAGAAAAGTGCAGCTCTGGAGATAATTGCCAGAGCTTATAAACAACCCCTCCCTTTCATTTTGTGACAGCTGCAGCAGCAGAGACAATATCCAGGACTGTACAGAGAGCAACTGCTGCAGTAGCACCCCTGGTGTGTTCATCCAGCTCTCTGTACTGGCATTAAATGTTCAAAACGCAGCAGGAGACAGCCCTGAGTGCCCGGCTAATGCTGCCCCTGCTTTGAGCAGGGGGATGGACAGGAGGATCTGCAGAGGTCCCCTTCCACCTTGGCTGTGTTGTGCTGACTTGGGGAACATTTCAGGCACATCCACCCATGCTGCCCAGAGGCAGGTGATTGGCACTGTGCCAGAGGTGGGACCCTGGTTGGTGGGATACAGGGTTTGTGGCTCCTTCAAGGTTACTCACTGAGAGGAGTCTGAACCACTTCTTTGAAGGAAGCAAAGGGATGTGTCAGCAAACCCAGGTGGGTCCCCAAGATTGGGAGCCTCAGGGGGCTCTTTGCACTGCCTGTGTCTGGGCACTAAATTTCAGTGCAGGAAGCCTTTCCCCTTATTTTATCTGTGGAGGAAGATTAGCTGGGGCAGCAGGAAGGTGACTCAGAGTATGGATTTCTGCTCTGAATTACCTCCAGGGACATCTCCCCTTTGAGTGTCAAGGCAGTCAGCTGGTACTGAAGGAGCAACTTCCCTACATTTTGTACTTACAGATGTCAAATCACCTGACATGTCAATGCAGGATGAGAAAGTTGGGATTGTTCAGCTTGCAAAAGAGAAGACTTCAGAATAACCTAGCCTTCCAGTACCTGAAGAGATCTGACAAGAAAAATGGAGAAGGGCTTTTACAAGAGTGTGTAGTTACAGGACAAGGGAGAATTGATTCAAAGTAAAAAAGAGTAGGTTTAGATTGGAAATTAGGAGGAAGTTCTTTGCTCTGAGGATGTTGAGGCACTGTAACAGGTTGCCCAGAGATTCTGTGGAAACCCTGGAAATGTTCAAGGCCAGGCTAGATGGGGCTCTGAGAACCTGGTCTAGTGAAAGGTGTCCCAGCCTATGGCAGTTGGGGTTTGGACAAGATGATCTTTAAGGTCCTTTCTAACCCAAACCATTCTATGGTTCTATGATTCATTATTAAGGTTATAAGTAATAGATAAGCATTTACAAACTACTGCTATCAGGAGAAAATTATTGATAAAATTTCTGGACCCAACCCAAGGACAAAAAAGTGGGTTGAATGGCACATAGGTGAATAGATAATTTGTTGCTCTCTTAAGGCAGGCACATTGACCATCTTCTCCTGCTTGGAGCCTTTCATCTTAATAAAGGGGTGAAGGCTCTCCTATTAACTTTAGGGTAGAATTTTTTTCTTTTTCAAGGGAGACTGGGGTTTCACAGCAATTTATTAAATGGAGTTACCACAAATATGCATCCCTTTTTATGTGCCTGTTTTCAGGTTGGCGACCTGTAAAAATACTCACTCTGCTGAATCTTTTAAAGCATGCAATAAAACAGAGTTTTATGGAAGAGAACAAGGGAATGTGTATGAGCCTGTCAGATTTCAATGAGCCAAAATGTTAATCCTAATTTTATCACAGGGTATCAATGTGAGAAGTGACAATTACCTGTGACCAGCAGGGCTCAAAGCTGTTTCCACCAATAGATGCTTTTTTAATCGCTATGGGCTGTACTTTTGTCTCAGTTTTAGGGAACAGCCTTCTGCAAAGCTTTTGTGCAAGGTGTGGGATTTGACAGGCCTTGACTCAGTAGCAATTTTAATGGTCAGTGTAATTTTCCCTCATTAGTCCCAGAACTCTGAGATCATAGAAGTCTTAATGTTTTTCCACTGAAAGATGTTACCTGAGCAGAGGATATTATGAAGTTTGGTGAGGTACTGCTGTCTCATGCATGTGTTCTTGCTGGCTGCTGGACTGAAGGGAAAAGTGCTGAACATTCCCTGCCTGTTGCTTGGGGAGGGTTCAAAGAAGCTTCTTTACCCCATTCCCTCAAAGAAGATTTCTTTGCCCTGTTAATGATTTAATAAACAACAACAAAAATTAGGGACATTACTGTCTGATTTCTTATCAAGCTCTGACAGCTTGACCAACTGTTTCAAAAGCAGCTGAAAGAAAACAGCAAGATAGAAGTTTACACAGTGAAGTGATAAAAACTTTGTTTCTCTAGGAAACTGGGCTAAAAAGAGTTGCTAGGCTTTTTAATAACAGAATAAACATTGGAAATATGATTTAAGCCTTTAGTGTTGACTCAGAAATGAAAAGGAATGGATCCCCCATGTGCTGATTATTTTTAAAATGCTCACAAGCTCCCATAAAACCATTCGGGTTTATGATTATTTGGTGACTTGTTCCTGGAACTGAAAGTTTGACACTGAGGCCTTACATACATATTGTGTATTAGAGGTCTCTTGGGTGATCATAATGGAGGAATCATGAGTTAGCTACCTTTGTTATGATATCCCAGTGCTACCTCAACACTTGCCGGGATTGCTCCTGTTATTCCTGTGAATGATAGGCGTTCCCACCTCCCCAGTACTGGGTATGCTTGAGTGAGTGTGTCTGCTAGCACTTTGCTCTCATTGACTCATTTACTGTTGCATGTGATGTGCTTATAAAATTTGTTAGAAGAATCCAGATGGGGAAACAAAAGTCCCCATATCCAATCTGACTGGTGAGAGAATAGCAAAGGGCAAAGAATAGCAAAAGGCACAGCTGCCTGCGTGGTAGAATGCAGGGCCCTCCTTCCCTGTCTTTCGAGCCTCTGGCACTGGATGAACCCTTTTGATGCTTTTTATTCAGGTAGGAACTGAAAAGGGCAGTACCAAAGAACTTGCTGCCTTTTACAAATCCGTCTCCTAGTGAAAAGTTTTATCGAAATAAACCATGTGAAGCAATCTGAAGATGAAATCTGTTTATCTTTCTTTTTTTCTTCCCAAGCCTATTGCTGTGAACTTTTCAAGATTTCCTCCCCAGAGACTTAGACTCTTTTCATAACAGGTGCAGCCTGGGGGATGATGGCGGCAATCCAGGGATCCTCCTGGGAGTAATTACCTTTTCCAGTTCCCCTCATCTGCTGCATCTCTCTCTGGTAGCACTTCTGCCAGAAGCCGTGCATTCAGCAGAGGGAGTCAGATGCTAAAATCTGCGGTAGCCCCTCCAGACCAGGACCTTGTATTTGCATGCGGGATCTGAAACCCTTGATTCTTTGCTGTCTACTTAACCTGGATGGGTGTGTATGGGTTGAGCTGGCTAAACTCTGCTGTAATGATACAATCACAGCAGCAACAACAGCAATATCATTGAGTCATTGTGTACATGCTGTTCAACACTGCACTGTGAGATCCATCTCAGCAAGTGTGTGATCTTTTTCTACATCTATGTAGCCACCCCTGCTTTACTGGTGGATGTAATTTGCAGCAGGACTAACCAGTGCAGAGTTGGAGGGACATTTTGTTCGATTCTGTAATGCATTTTCCTCCCTTAAGCCGTGGAGATCTGGAACCTGTAGGTACCAGATGCCACTTGTTTTCTGAGGAAGAAAGGAAAAAATTACCTAGGGAAGGGTAGGTACTTGGTGTACAGAGGCATGTTAGGAATTGTGCCTCCCCAGCTTGGTATGTCTCTTCAAAGACAGGATGTTACACAAATGCCTGATGTGAATTTAGCATAAGCATCTTCTTAAATTGTAAAAACAACTGTACAGCTCTCCAGCATCTGAAAGGCTTTTTCTGAACAAAATCTGTAGAACCTTGAGTGGCCACGGTCGGAAGGTGTGGGTCACAGCAGGTGCCCCAAGAGCAGAGGGAAGGACGGCTGTTCCCCTGTCCCCTGTTCCTTTAGGGGACACCTCAGAAGAAACAGTTTGGATGTTTGCTCTTCAGATTACTCAGCTGGGCAAGGGGTGGGGGGAAAGGGAGATTGGCAAAATACTCCATACAGTCCTTCCAGCTGATCAAGAGAGAAGTGAAAGTCATCTGCATTGCTAAAATGATGCCTGTGGTGTAAAATACATCGTGAGAGGTGAGAGATGGTAGTGACTAATACTTCAGAGACAGACATGAAGGGGGAACCAGACTCAAATTGATGGCTGAAATTTGACCTATTTGACTTCTCCTGTGTTATCTCAATTATTTTATTACGAAGTTTTGAATCAAGAAGCACCGTGGGATGCAAAAATCTGCTTCAAACGTTCATTGTGAGAATGGTAATTGAGTTTTAAATATTTATGGCAGAACCTGGAGTTGTACTAGTGAATGCATTATAGACTCTTCCCTAGTGGTAAGCCTGGCTTGCTGGAGACCTTGCTCTGCAAATAGCCCCAGTACAGTGAAGAAGGGGGAAAGGAATTTTATTTTCTGAATATTATTTATTTAGCTGATTATAGAGGGCATACTCCTTCCTAGGCAACACTTTCAGCGTGGAGCTACAGGATATGGGGAGGACAAAGGTATTCTAAACAAGCCTGATGCCTGGATAACCTACAGGTCTGTGTTCACAGCACTTGCAACTGTTTGCCCCCCAAAAACATCGGATCTACAGAAAGATGAGGCAATGAGGAAACACTCCTACCTACCGTTGCCATTTCTAAGTCTTGCCGCTTGGCATTACTGATCCCATGTGAGACGCTAGGAGGTACATATGCATTTTTTCTTTTATTGGGTGATGGAAACAGGATTGTTTTCTCTGCAGGGAGAGCAGAAATGAGTCTGTGGTCCTTTGCTCTGTTGCCGGCATAGGCCTTGGTGCAGTGCATGAAAACGAGGCCTTATTCCCTCGCCTGGCCCTGGGTCTGCTGTGGTAAGACAACACACCACATGTACATATTACTTTAATGTGCACTACTAATACAACTCTAAGCCTCCAGCTGAGACTGACGGTCCTCAAGGCACTCGAGCCTTGCGGGGTGTCCGACAGGCCGGCGTTCCCTGGGAGTAGCTCCGGAGGGGGCGCGGGGCAGGCGCCGTTCCGTCCCGCCGGGAATGCGCTCAGGTGCAGCCGTCCCTCACCGTGGGCCAGGTGGCACAACCAATTGCAGCTTAAACCCGCAGAGCCCTCTACTCAGCCCCGAGGAACCTCCCGGCCGCTACATCGTCCCCCTCGGCGCTGGCGGGGCCGGGTGGCACCGTGCAGGGCACGGGGTGTCCGCGGCTCCGAGACCGTCCCGCTCCCTCCTCGGAGCAGCGACCGGCCTGGGCTGGGGCGGGGTGGGGCGCACCGGGGTCCGGGGCGGCTCCGGCGTTCCCCGGCGCCTCGGCCACGCCTCGCTCGGCCCCGCACCCCGGCGGGGCGGGGGGGACGGGGGGCGGCGCCGGCTGCCGGGGCGAAGGCGCCGGCTGCGGCGGCGGGCGCGGGGCTGCCATCCCGCGGGCAGGCACGGCGGTGGATGGCGGCAAGGTCAGTGGGCGCCCGCTGCCCGCCGGCGGGGCTCCCCTCCCGGGCTCCCCCCCCGGGCTCCCCCCGGGGCGGCGGGCGATGCTCGCGCGCGGTGGATCCAGCGGCTGGGGCGCCTCTCCCTCCTCCTCTTCCCGGCGGGGAGCGGGCCCGCCGCGGGCGCGGATGCCCCCCGCCACGCCTCCCTCCTTTCCTCCCTCCCGCCCGGGCGAGGGGCAGACGCGCGTTTCGTAAGCGCCTGCCCCGGCCGGCCCCGCAGCGCTCGGGTCCCCCCCGGGCGGTGCCGCGGCGCGATGCGCGGTGCAGGTGAGCGGCCGAGCAGCGCCCGCGGCCGCCGCCGCGTCCCGGGAGGGCGGCGGGCGCCGAGGTTACTTCAAACCCGCCGGGGTCGCGCCTGCATCACACCAGCGCTGTTGGGAGCGGAGGAGGGTTGTCCGTGTGCTTTGCGAGCAAGTAAATCCAGATAACTCAGACACGGGGTTTGGTGGGGTCCTTTGTTCCAGCGGGAGGTTCGGTGGTGCTTTAGCGTTGGTCTGTGTTTTCTTTTTTTCTTTTTAATTTTTTTGGGGGGTTGAATTCCCTTCCTTATGCCGGTAGTTAGCGGGGAAGGTACGCGGTAACTCGGGTGCTGTCATGAAGTGCCAGACATCTCGCCGAGCTTTTAAAAAAAAGGCTTTAAATATATATATTTTTTTTAACCAGCCTGGCGGTGAGGCGTGAAGCCCCCTGCCCAGGTAGGATCCCCCCTGTACAGAGCGGCAGCGCTCAGAGTTCCTTACGGCGGGAGATGCCGACCTAGCTGAGGTCGAGCTGCCAAAAATGTGATTTACGGACCCTGCCGATGTCCGTCACCCAAGCGCTTTGTTCCGATCCCGTCCGGTGGAGGGACTTCTCTGCAAGCAGCTCTGCCTCTCCTGAAATGTGGATACACTTAGGATATGTGCACCAAGGTGCCAGACAGCGAGGCATTAAGTGTGTGTGTTTGTGTAATAGGTGTCTTACCAAAAAAAAAAAAAAAAGCAAACAGGCTTTTGATAAGGTCCCATTAATTGAACTGTAAAACTGTAAACGTAGTAATTCCTCTGTGCTTGTTTGTTCACTGTAACTCTTCCTCCTCGTCGTCGATATGGCTCATGGTTTGTTTTTGTTTGCTTCTTATTTTTGTTTTCAGCTAGTATGTTTTAGAGAGCTTTTGATGCAGAGTTATTTAATTTTTTTTTGGTCTGATTTAGGCTGTTGGAAATTATTTGCAGCCTTTCAATTCAGGATTAGTATGAAGGTCCTGTTCTCAGCCTTTTTGAATTGCCCAGTGAGTCTGCACTAATGTGGAGCCTATGGGATGACAACAACAGAAGTCTAGGAAAAAAACCCTTCTGCTGAGAACTCAGTTCTTGGCTATGTAACATTGTGCAGCTGGATTTCCAACTTCTTACTAGTTGCATGAAAGGTGGAACGTAAAAGTAGTGCAGAGCTGGGACAGCCTTGTGCTGTTGCTGGCCCTGGCGCTGGTGGCACTGGTGTGCTCATGGCTGTCGGGATAGGGCTCTGTGGAAAATTCCCACTATGCACAAGCTGGCAGTACAGTTAAAAAGCCCAAGCCTCTGGATCAAAGCTGGGAGGTCTCTCAGAGGGTTTAGACAGCTGGCCAGGTATGTGAAGACAAATGAAAATGATGCCTCTGTTTTTCTGCTTTTATGGGGGGAAGAAAGTTGGTTGGACCACACCTGATAGAAGTTTTACATGCTTCCTGTGAAGTCTTCTTGGGAGTATTGGACAGTGCTGTGATATATCGAGATTAGAAATGCCAGGATGACAATATTACTTTGGCCTTAATATTGCATGTTTAAATTATACATGGAAACGAGTCTCTCACCTGAAGACCTGCTGTGGCTTATCAGAGTGCCCAGGGAATGGGGAAGTAGATCCTTCTGGGTCCTGGTCACCCTTCCCCGAGGGACTCGCTTGGTCCTTCAGCTTTGCCAAAATCTGCGGGTATGTTTTTGTCATACCTGTTCTTGGCTTCAGTTCAGGGTTCTCACCTTGACCCTGTGATGAACTAGATCAGAAACCCCATCAGCCGCAGCCCGACGGAGGCTTCAGCACAGGTTTAAACTTCAGTCATGTGAGATGCCCCAGTGAAATTAGAGGTAGATACTTGAAAGCAAGCTTGCATATGGAGATTTCAAGCTCCGGACTGCACATCATTTTCCTTGCATGGGGCTGAGAACGAATGCCATGTCATGTTTGGGTTCCATCCAGAAAGGCTGACCATACTTGGGACCAGTACTGGCAGAGTAGGAGCAGTGGTGCTTCTCTGCTGGAGTTTTATGGAGCATTAGTATGTGCTTTGGGCTTGAAGTCTTGCTGGAAGCTAATGAAGCTTATACTCCTAAATATTCAAGCCATCCTTTTGAATGGAATTTAGTTTTCTAAATCGGTGAAGTATTTTTCAGACTGCGACCTCAATCAGTTGATGTGGCCTGGAGATACAGGTCTAGTGGTAAGAATGGTGCCCTGATCAGTTGACATGACTGTACCAAAGACCTGGTGATTTGTGGTTCTGACCACATGGCTGTTGACTTTGGGACTTGGCCTAGGACTCTAGCCTTTTTAAGAGTGTCCTTCCACTGCCTTTTGTATACCTTTCCTATTTATTTGTCAGCCAATTCTGCAGCCCATTTCCATACACCAAATAGAAGATACTCAGGCAAGTAATGTTACTGACTTGAGTGTGGTTATTCAGCTGAATAAATGGTGTGCAATTCAAGTTCAAAGCAGCAGCTTTTGGGTGTGAGTACTCTTTTTGTGGAGCATGTGGGAAACTAATTTCCAGAGCCTGGGATCTTAGCATGCCTTAAATTTTCTCCTGTTCTTACGCTTTGCCTCTATCCGGTGGGTGGGTGGGCTGGAAGTCAGATGGCTTTTCTCCCCTTACAGAAAGCAGCTCTTCAGAGAAATTCCACAGCTGTTTCTGACTCGGTCTGCAGTTGCCTTCTTGCTTTGTCGCTGCTCTTTCCTCCTGCTGTGCTGTGCTCTGCGAAGGGAGCAGTGGAGTCCTTGGAACTGACACAGCTCTCTAGCACTGAGCGGGGTCAGAGGAAAACCCTCCCAGCCCTCATCAGTGCAGCTTCTTCCTGGGTGGGGGAAGCTCTGGACTGGCCAGAACTCAGCATTTGCTGGTTGGACTGCAGCAGAGCTGCCCCCTGCCTTAAAGGCATCGATGGTGGCCAAACACCAGCAGCATGGGTTAAGGGACACTGGGGATGGCAAGAATGCTGAGGTCTCTGGGATGAATTAATTTCCAGAGTTGTGAAGGAGAGAGCTGCTGTCACACTGAGATGTGAGTGATGGTCCTTCAGCTCTGACAAAGCATTTCACCATTTTCAGATGCAAATCCCCTTGCCCTGTTTTTCTGTTGTAGAAATTACCCCTTCAGAGCAACCCCCAGATGTAAATAAGTTTGAAATTTGCCGCTTCCTGCTCCAGATGTGTAACATCTGGGTAGTTACAAATCTGAACTGTTTTGTGTGCTATGCAACTCACAGGCTGGATTGAACAAGGCGTTTTTTGAGATGTAGCAAAACATGGGAACACCACTAATCAAACATCATAGTTTTCATCTGGTTTTATTTTATTTCATTTTAACTTACTTTCCCCAGGAAATGAGTGCTGTTTGTATCCTGTTTGGCCAGTTTCAACCAAATTGCACCAGTGGTTGGTAGTCTGGAAGATCACTAACTTCCCACTTGTGTTTGTTAAGAGTAGTGGGTGGGCTGGGAGATCTTTGAAGCAGTGCTCTCTCTGATGAAAACTAGACTGCCTACAGCTACACTCTGTTCTGGTAGTGGCTGCCCAGCCAGGCATTGCATGTGTGGTGGTCAAACACGCAGCATCTCTGCAGCCCTGGCCAATTTGCAGGGTGTGTGTGGCAGGGGCAGATGCCAGGCAGCATTGAAGGGAGCTGCAGGGGCAGGAGGGCAGAGGACCCAGATGAGTCCTGTTTGTTACTCTTCCTTGCAGCATGGCTACCCTTTGGTTTGTCAAGCTAAGGCCACCTGAGATTTAGGAAGGCTTGTGTGCTGACTGCCACAGCTTGGACAAGCCTGCTTTCTCTGACCTCCAGGCCACCTTGGGACGTGAGTGTGCTGGAGCAGATGGGAATGTGCGTGCTGGGCAGGATTTAGCAGAAGTGTGTGTGCGTGGGCAAACTTGCATGTGTGTAATGGCAGTATGATAATCTGGGTGTTAACTGGTACCAGCCATCCTGTTGAATTCAGTGATAATTTGACACTGATAACATTCAATGCTGTATGTTTCTCCCAAAGTAGCTTCTGTGAGTGGATGCAGTCCTGGATTCCCACACAGCCCTCTCCCCAGAGTTACTTTAGGTAGGTGTGGACTTGGGCTGAGATGCTGCTGTGAGATGTCAGGGACATGCCTGTGTGTTGCTGAGCATCCCAGTATAGATGAAGCAGGTTTGGCATGGCTGTCTTGAGGGGTCTGCCTCTGAAATCTGGACACCATTGTAAGAAAAGCAGACTTATCCTCACCTGGATATGCTGGATGTGGTGAGCACATTTCTTCCAAAGTTGGACTGAAGGAAAAGACAAGCATTGACAGTATAAATAAGAATGTCAGAGGTGTCATGCATTTATGTGCATCACATGCAATTCCTCACCCAGTGTGGAGGGGTCATACCCTTTTGGTACCCTTTTTGTTGCTTCTGATTGTCAGACAATGCATACCAGCTGTCATGGGGCATAGAGCTTGCCCTGTGGAGATCACCAGTGTCAGGCTCTAATGTCAGAATATTACGTGACACATTAGAGGGCCAAGGTAAATCTCAAACACCCATGTAGATCCCACCCAGATGCATCTGTCAAGGTTAGGTGAAGGGAGGAACTGTATAGCCAGCTCCCCATCAGGGTTTATGGAGGATGTGGAGCACTGAGTCATGCCAACAAGGCAAGATGCTGTTCCCCTTCCCCACACAAAACTCTGCCTGGGCATCTCCGACATCCAGGTACAATTCTCTACACTATTAGGGATATGTCACTTAGTGAAGCAGAACATCTCTTGCTTCCCTTCTTTTCCCTTCCATGAAAACACCATGTCTGACCAGTGGTAGCTTAGAATGGTAGATGACTGTGGTAGGTAAGAATGGACTCTTGGGCTTGGACAAGACATTGCAGTTCCCTCCTCTGAAGATGCCAGCCACCTAAGCTTCTGTGTCAGAAGTCCTGAAGCAGGCAGATGTGGCTTAAAACATGGCTGTGATATTATCTTTGCCTGCTCTCGTTAGAGGTATTGTGCTACCTGTATACCTTTAGAGATGGTGTGGTGCTTTCTCTGTTAGCTTTTAAACTGAACTGAGCAGGTTGCATGCCATGAGGGAAGGATTGCAGTGTTTCCATTATCACAGTGGACTTTTCCATGGTAGAGCTTTTCCAAAAGATGCTCACTGAGAAGAACTGGTGTGACCTGAGTGCCTGGGACACTGCAGGCTCTGACTGACTGCACCTCAGGGAGTTGATAGCTCCATGTTTTGCAAGCTCCGTTCTCTGAGAATGGGGAAAGATAGAAGTGAAACTTGCTTTATGTGCACAAGATCACGTAAAGCTTGTGGCAGGAGCTGCCAGCACCCCACAGACAGGGTGAAAGTACTACTTAAAAGAAAGGCTGGGTGTGTGTTTGCAGTTGGGGACGTACAAAGGCAAATAAGACTTTTTAAAAAGCATGAAGCATGCATAGAGAGCATGCTGTCAGACGCACTGCCTCTTGCCAGCTAATACCATCTGCAAATAAAACAAGTTAGGTTATTGCTATTGCAGCTGCTTTCCCTCACAAAGCAGGGTGACCCAGACACTGAGAAACAATTGGCCTGAAGTCGGAGGTATGCAGGGTAATTTACTTAAAATACCCGATATAACAATTATCATCCAGAATGAACACATACAACTGTAGTGTTTGCTTGCCAGTTGTATTTTATATGATGCTCTCCCTGAAGTTGCTCACTGGCTGCCTCTACTAACAAACACAGAAACACAGCCTGGAGATGATGGGCTTCTTCTGTGACCTGCTGTTAGGAGCAATTATTACACTGAAGTTTTATTGTGGAGGTAGGAGGGATTCAGTGGCTTGGGCAAAAGGCTGTTAGTTGGGGTCATTTAAATCCAGGCCTTGGGAGCTTTCCTTCTGACCTTGGGCAAAGCACATCATCTGCTTAGCACTTCTGTTCATAAAATCTGATTTGTGACAATCAGCTTCAGAGTAGGTGATTGATATTGGTCTTGGTTTCCTCCTCTGAAACAACCCCAAAATTCCGAGATGTTTGTGCATGGAATTGAAGCATAAAAGCTCCCTTTCTTCTTGCTCTTTATCTCAGATAAAGGTGGAAGAACAGGGGTTGTTCACAGCCATATGCTGGAGGCATCCATCATGTTGCGAGCAGAGGCTGCCGGTTCTTCCACATGTTATTAATGATGAAAAGATATAAACATATGATCACATAATTGTGTTGCATTTCAATTGCTTACAAAATAATGACATCAGGAGAAAAACAGGGTAGCAGAATCAGGCAGACAAAAGCAGTGAAGTTCCAGGACTAATGTTGCAGAACTCCCCTTTGCATCTGCATTATGATACAATCTTTAATTCTGTAATTGAAACATTTATTCCCTTTCACAGAGTCTCTTTTTTCACTGGATAGGTAATTGCTGCATAATTCATTTTTTCTTCCCCACATTTACTTTCTCCATGTGTCTCTTCATCTATTTATTTTACACCCTACCCAGACCTTGAACTGAATAGTTGTTAATTCCTTCCTGGAGGGCTTTCTCAAGTGGGGAAGTTATTCTTGCAGCATTATCAGGTACAGGTACTGTCTTTGTTTTCATACTTGAGGAATGAAGTCAAAGAGCAAATCAGTCTCAGGTGATTGAAACACCTTCAATTTTGGCTGCATCAAAGAGGTACTTAGGTATTTTGTTTTTGACTCATCCCAGAGTACCTGGCATGATGTAGCAGGTCATCTGCTGGAAGCACAAGGACAGCTAACTTCAGCTGCTGGTGTTGGTAGATTAGCCCTAAATACCTTGACTAGAGGGTGGAACTGCCCCATTAGGGGGTCACCTGAAGAGAAAACTGGTTTCAGACTTACTGATCTTCTTAAAAGATTGTGTGTGGAACCAAGAAGGAGGTAATTCCTGCCTGCAGGTAGCATGTCCAACTTCCTCAAGCAAGGTGGTTGTCTCTCTTTCTTCCTGCACTGCTTTGTTCAGTAATGTTTCTGACCTTCACTGAGTGAGGCAGGGTTTGAGGGACCGCTGTTGCTTTTATCACACAACCTTTTTTTGAAAGCATTTGATTTCCAGAGCTCAAATGGTTTGTGATCATCTAATTGGAAACGGACTCAGCGCAGATATATACAGAGGCTGGGTGAAGGTTGTATGGGCAGTCTTCATTATCATACCTTCTCATTTTAAAGTGATCAAGTTTGCAGTCTTTGTATTAAAAAAAAAATAACATAGCTAGGTTTAAATGTAATTTTATAACTGTACAAAGGGAAAAGTGGGAGATAAATAAAAATTAGGCCCCGTCATAGGAATCTGCAGTGGCCTGAGTCATCCAGAGAGCACAGACCCTTGGGATGTAGCATTAATTTGTAACCCATGAGATTAGGGCCTGGTGAGGGAGCACTGTTTGGCTATGGGTGGTGGTCAGTGACTGGAGTGGGATGACATGCTCAGCAGGTTGTCTGGTGCTGTACTGGGGGGCTTTGTAGCCCAGAGTCTGGGTATCCTCAGATCCCACTTAAGGATGGGGTAGGCAGAGTTCTGGTGCTTCCCAAGTCCTCTCTGACCTGCCTGTTTCTGTTCTGCTCTTCACTACATGGCAGCCTTAAAGTAGTAGTCATGCTCTTAAAATCACCCTTCCCAGTCCTGCCTCCTTTCTCCCTCTGTTTCTGTGTTCCCCTAGCTAATGCCATCTGCTTCTTTCCATGCTCTTGAGTAACATCACTTTAGCCTGTTGTTTGTGGTTCCACTTAACATTTTCCAGAGGTCCCAGATAGCCTGGTAGGGTTATGTACAATCTTGATTCCAGTGCAGATTTGTAGTTTTTGCTTGTTCAAACTGTAGGTGAAGGCCAGCCCAATGCCTTTGAAACCTTTTAGAGGATTCATTTTCCTTACTTTTAGACCAGAGCCATTACTGTGGGATACTTTGAGATCTAACAATGGGGAAATGGCTGCTTTAGGCCAACTCTATTTATACCTTATATCTGAAGAATATGCTGTTTATATGCTGAATATGTTCCACCCTGTTCCTCAGTGTTTTGTTGTATGCAGTTTTGCTTGATGTCACCTACCTTCTATGGGGTTGAATGTGATACTGAAATTGCAACAGTTCATAGTGAGGAACACTAGTTGCTCATGCTTTAATTTTCTGGAAATTAATATTTCAACATGGTAGTGCAAGAAAGAGTGTGCAGGTTCTAGAGGCTGAGCTTCCAGCTAAAATGAAAGTTGGTAAACTTGGCCACTTTCCAGAAGAATGATGTCTGTTCTTCCAGCAAGTGTATTAGATGTCTGCACTTCTGTGTTCTGACCAATTTACAGTGAGTCTCTTCATACATCTTTATTCGGGGGAGGGGGGTGATTAGTACCAACCTCATGCAGCAGCAAGAGAGGATGAAGTAGACAATTTCTGATTTGTGTTCAAATGAGCATAACGATAGGCTTTCTTTATGTACTTTGGGATTTTTTTGTTTCATTTTACTAGATGAGGAAAAGTGGATGTACCAGCAAAGAAAATATGCTTGCCAACAAGTCTGGTCTTGGAACAGATCAGGCTGACCTGCAGTGAAACAGTTGGGATGATAATAATTTAAAAGTCAGACTTGTGTTCTTGGGAGTTTGTGATGTAAATCATGGCCATGATCCCTATAAACCATGTCAAACTAGATTCATAAAATAATGTCAGAGTATCTTAAAAAAGTTTCAGATGACTCAAAGGATTGTGTGCCTTTATGAAATAATTAATAAGCCAGATGCTAAAAACTGGCATTGACTGGTTTTTCTCCTTGCATTGCCACTGTGTTTAAGTCCAAGAGCGAGTATTTGATTACTGAACTTCATTTATTTGAGGAGGGACAATTAACAGGAACGTGGGACTGGTCTTCAGCTCTTATCTGAAAGTACTTGGGGTTCCAGGGACTTTGTCAGGCCTGTGGAAGGTTCCTGGGAGAAATGGCTTGTATCAATGGAGATACCTACACATTTTAAGAGGCAGGAGACCAGTTTTGTGGGAGGAAAAAGTAAATAGCAAAGAACACTGCACACTACCGGCTTAGGCATCTCCAGCCTGGAAGGTGGTGGTGAGCCTGTGTGCTAGGATTTAGTCTCAGCTTGGATAGGCTTCACTTAATCACTAATGGAACCTCGTTCTCTCTCTTTTGTGTGTATGGTTTTCTTTTGAAGTAAGCATGTTAAGGCAGACCTTCAGGCACTCTTAAGTTGCCATATCTCCCCTGGGAAAGAAGCAGCTCCGTTGTGGGGTGGCCCCCATGTTAGGTGTGCCCTGCTGGCCTCACTCCACCCCTGGTTTGCCTCCCTGCTCTCCTCTTCCTCACAGCATCTGTGGTCAGATGCTGAGAGGCAGGGACAGGGCTTGGAAAAAGCTGGCTCAGCAGAGGAGGTGGAGAGCCAGCTGATGCCACTATTAATGTTCTTTCAAAATTGATGGATGAGACGATTACAGAATTGCAGAGGGAAGTGGAAGTTAACAGAATCCATGTTTTAATTGTATTCTGGATTGTTTTCAGCAACCAGCTTCTGAGATGTGGGACAGATCAAACATTTTTGTGAGGATGTTGATGTGGACTGCACACTGTACTGTTTGTAAGGAAAGAAAAAAATTGAGCCAGTCTGTTTTCCACACTCTGCTGCTCTCAGTCTTCTTCACTTGTCCTGTGTGATAGTATGCTGTGTCTAGATAGTAAATCAGATCTGAAATATTGTCCTGATGCAGCTAGAGAAAAAAGAGGCTCTTGCAAGCACCTGTGGTTTCAATGTGTTCAAGCCTGTAAGGGGTACCTAGGTTCTGGACTTGTAATTTCTTCTTTGTGCCTGCCCTTCATCCCCATAGAAAGGAGTGAGGATGATGGAGATGTGTGGCTTCTGGGTGACCAGCAATGCTGGCCTTTAGCCTGAGGGAGATTCTTTTTCAGCTGATGAAGCCCTCCTCCTCAGTCTGGAAGTAGCAGTTGTGTGCTGCATGAGGTTTTCTTCTGGACAAGTGTTTTGCTTGAGTATGCTTCATCCAGGATTGGACCAAAACATTTTCTTTTAAGTTTTGTTTTTCTTCAGGCTTTAAATAAACCAATTTTCTTTCTAGTATTTTTCCTAGATTTTCTTTCCTCTGTGACTGAGAACTTCTCCCCACAGGCTCCTTAATTCAAACATAACTTGCCGTAATTCTGCATGTTTTGAAAAAGTACTTGTGTAGGTGGTTAAGAGAAGAAAGCATCAGTCTTTTTGCTTGCCTCCTCCTGCTTTCTCCCAAGTCAAAATCTGAGAATGGGACATCTTTCAGGAGTGGGCTCTCAAATTAAAGTCCCAGTCTTAAAGTCCTGGCATCTTCATCAAACAAGCATACTTTTCCATCAGTTTCAGGTGGAGATGCATAAAATAAGGTATCCTTGGGGTCTTGGACGGCTGCTCTGTTCCTGAAAATGAATGATGGGGTGGAGATGGTCTTCTGCCTCAATGCTTTAGCATGTGTGTTTCTTCCATCTCTCTCATGCCTTTGTGTTTCTGGGATCCAGTTGGGCAGTGAGGAGTCTGCTCCATTTTTCCCTACTTAACCTTCATAGGGCAGCAGCTGCCATCCTAGTGGCGAGGTGTAGAAATTGATTTCTCTGGCTTCGTTTCCTGCCCTGGAGCTGGTTGGTATTTTAATGTCTGTAAGCTAGCATTAGGCAGGGTAGCACACCAAGGAGCTGGACTCCTGTAAGAGGAAAAGTTCTCCCAATTCTCGCAGGGAGGAAAACGGGCTTGTAAGATGTGTTTGTGATTCCTGTGAGTTCCAGAGGCACCTTAGCCGAGCAGGAGGTAAGTGGGGGAAGATGAGCAGTGGATCACAGCAGCTTTCTGACATCCTAAAGGACACAAAATCTTTGCAGTGTTTACTCTGAAAATATTCTCTTTGCCTTTCCAGAAGTGCACTGTTTACACACATGCAAACACTGAGATTTTGCAGCGTACGTGCTTGCTCTGTTTGTGCTATGGGCACAGCTGGTAATGCTGATAGGAGGGGTTCTCTTGTGCAGACGCTTGCTGCTTGGAAAGTAGAAATTTGCTGAGAGTGGCACTGGAAGCCCAGCAATTCTGCTTCCACTGGGGTAGGGAATTGCTGGCGGGGGCTGAGCTGTGCCACAGCAGGACCAGGGGGGCTGAAGTGCTGGCACTGTTATTTGGAATATTTAAATCCTTTAAGCTTTTTTCTCCCCCTTAGCAATACTTTCCAAATCTATTTAGTTAAAAGAAAACCTGAAATATGCTATTTTGCAGATGCTTGGGAGCCTGTTTTCTTCCTTCCACCGTGGTTGATCTGTTAACGTCAGTTACTTCAGCTACAGGTTTCTTGTTCAGGTGAAGTTTGCTGTTTTGGTATCAAGGCCTGTTTGGTATGTTTTGATCTGATTCTCACTGAATTTCCTTTTGTTTGCTGCACTGTTGTTTATGCCAGTTTCCCTGTAAATGTTATGAGAACTGGCAGTATGGGCCTGATGCCAAGGGTAAGGGACTAATACAAATGCATTTATTTTTATTTTGGAAGCTCTTGCAATTCTCACTTTGCTGGCAGGGTGGTAATGATGTTTCACAGAAGAATGCCTTTCTTTTCATTTTGATTTCAAAGTTCTCTAACAGTGTCCATCCACACTCTTGGGCATGGCAAATGATGCACCAGGAAAAGGGGCCATTCAGCAGCAGGAGATGGGGATCTAAATGGGCCTGGGGGCACAGGATGAGCCTGAGGATAACAGCACTGCTGTGGCATCCCCAGAGCCAGGGTGTGATGTCCTTGGGGGTCTAAAACAAGGTCATGCTTCCATTTTTTAGTTGCCAGGCCAGTGCTGTAGCCGTTCTGCTGCCTTGCTTATTCAGTGTTTTGTTTTCAGGGGCCTGAAGATGTGTTGCTGTAGCTGAACAAGGCGTCCTCTGTGAGATCCAAGATTGCCTTTGCAATTCCTGCCTGTTTGGGGTGTGCAGAGCCAGGGACAGAAGAGGCTGTGAGCCCTTAGGGTAGCTGAGGGTTTGCTTTGGCTCCTGGTGTGGCTGTGCTCTGCAGGCTCTGTGGGATGTACAGAGCATTGTGATGCCGAGGTTCTTCCAGTGGGACACAGCAGCTTTGGCACCCAGGGCTGTGCAGTCCGAGGGCACGGTGTTTAAGCTGGAAAGACACTTGATGGGAGGTCAGGATGGTTATTTGCATTACTGATGAGATGATTAGTAGACTGTGTTCATAGCTCTCATTAGAGACCTGTGGAAGATGGGGTTCAAACAGAAGGATCTCTGTGTGTGCGTAATTTATGAGGGCTGCTGCTTGGACCTTCATTCGTACTCTTAATTGTTCCACAGTGGCAGTGGGGAGGAGAAGCTGGAAAATGCTAATTGTGTCCTGTGCTCTCAGACAGGAACAAAGGCAGCCGTGGCATGTGGTCCACAGAGGCTTAGATGCTCCTCTATGCTGTGGATCAGCAGCTTAGTGCAGGGGGATCTGATTTTCATCTCCTCTGAATGTCTGTTTAGAACTGATGATTGGCTTTCTTTCTATAGAAACAGCCATTTTTTAAAAATAGCTGAAATCAAAGGCTCTTTGGTTCAAAACTATTTGTTCTTGATATTTGTCACATGCTTAGTTGACTGAATTAATCAAATGGAAAATGCTTTTTCCCAAACCAGAAAATGTCCGTGGAAAGAAATGTACTCCACCTATTTTTTTAATTTAAAAGCAAAATAGAAAAAGGTCCCTCTTCTCTGGTTCCTTGTCTTACCCTCTTTCTTCTGTTTCTCTTCATGACAAAATGAGGAAAGTAAAAGTTTGAAGGAAATGTTTTGTATGGGTATTCACACTTGTATGTATGGAGGAAAAAACCCAAAATATATGGATGTTTTTGACCTACTGAAAATAGGCTAGTGAAAAATCAGTGGTTTATGTAAATCTACTTCTGTGAAAAAGATGCACTTAACAACTTGCAGTAACTTTGCAAGTTATTCCACTTCGTATTCTGGTGGTACATAAACAAAGGCTTAATTTTCCATTTTATTGTCCCTGCATATCCTTTTCTAACTTACAGCACAGTTGCTGTTCATGTAAAACTAGTCTAGAGTATTGAATTAATTATCTAGGGTATGTCCAATTAATTTTCTTTAGCTCATTTGCTTTTTTTTTTTTTTTATTATTTGCTATTAATTAGTACTACCGATGGTGGCAACTCTTCTTCTGAAGTATGCAGTGCACTTCTTGGAGTGTCCTGACCTGCATCACAGTTCAGGAGCCTCTCGTCTCCATTTCCTTCGTGACACGTGTCTGAGCAAAAGCCAGGGACTGCCTTAAGAGGGTCTGAAGTCATGGGTGTGATGTGCTGCATATTTTTGAGATGTATCAGCTTCCCCCTTTTGTACATCAATTCATTCCGTGTAAGGTGCAGTTCCTTTTATATTTCAGCACGGCTTGCTTTTTCAGTGAAAGGAATGCATGCAGTTGTCTAAGTGGATGGAACTGGTTTTGAGTGTTTCAGTACTGCCACATGACAGAAATTCTGAGCTTCTTTGTGTGAAATGTCT
Organism: Cinclus cinclus; assembly: GCF_963662255.1. Lineage (NCBI taxonomy): Eukaryota > Metazoa > Chordata > Aves > Passeriformes > Cinclidae > Cinclus > Cinclus cinclus. The sequence continues at coordinate 70,956,341 of NC_085046.1, forward strand.
CTTCCAAGAGAGGACAGTCCTTGACTGTACTTTCAAAACCTGGGCTAAGTAATTACTCTATCACCACATTAACATTTTCTTTTCTTGCCACTTTTCCTGTTGTGGTAAGATTTGCAGGCAAGAAAAAAGAAAAGTAATGTAAGGGAGCAGATAGTTTGGGGGTTTGTTTGTTTGTTTTGCTTCTGTAGTGCATCTTACCTGCATCAGATTTCTGGCAGTGTTTTTGTGACCTCCAGTGGATCTCATGAGCGTTTCCCATTTGAAGCTCCAAGCAGGCAGAAACCTACAAGCCAGAGTACTGAAAGCTCTGAACTGCCCAAAAGAAAGAGCTTCTTGCATCAGCTCTTCCTCTTTTCTCCTGTGTTGGTGAACATTGAAGGCAATTGTTTAAACCAGCTGAGCTTTCCTGCAAAAGAAAAAAAGGATGAAACCACAAAACTGTCAACATTTGGAGATGAGTACAGAGAGAACTGACTATTCCTATTCTTCCTCAAGGCAATCCCAAATTTATTGCTGGCTTTATTTCAATAAATTTTTAAATCTTTCGAAGATCAACTTCATCTGAAAACAGAACTGTGGTTTGGTACTATTGCACCTAGGAAGTGGGGATTAGTCTTGTATGTGCTTAGATTGTCTGGAGCTTGAATATTCCTGGAATATATTTAAAGTGAAAACTGGGAGTCATCTAGGCATTAGCTGAAGAAGAAAAGGTCTAAGTCACAAAAATCATAAATAGAAGAAATGCAAGTTGCATTTCTTTAGTGCTACATAAAAGGAAATTGCTCAACATGTTTATTTGGTAAGCAAATGAGTTCATGAACTGTATTGTATTGACTTTTTAATTTTTTTTTTCGTAAATGCCCCCATATATCAGCTTCTGTTCTAATACAGATTGCTGGCACATTACCTTCTGTAGCCAAAAATCATGAAGAAAGAGGTTTGTAGGAGTAGCAGTTTCAGCAGACTGCCTGGAATCTCAAACTGATTATTAGGTTTCTTTGAATTACTGGGTGATGTATTTGGTAGGTGGTGCTTTGTATCAGAAGTACATAATGTAAATGCATTTACTTAGAATAGTGCTCATACACTTTCAGTCAGTCTTTGACTGGATTTTGCTAGATTTGTAAAGCACAGAACTTTAGGTATTGGCATAAATCTCTTCTTGTGAACACCTTTCCTCTAAAAAGCTGGTGCAAAGTCATTCTGTTCTATCAAAGGGAAAGACTAGGAGGTGTGCTGCTCCTCCCAAAACCACACAGGTCTGTCTGCTACTTTGAGGATGCATGTTGATGATTTAGCTCTCCCTTCCTTACAGTTCCAGGGTCCCCCTTTCCCAGTGCCTTGGCTGGCACTGCAAGGCTTCCTTACAGATCTTGCAGTGGTAGAGGGAGGTGCTCCTGCCCTTTCCTGTTGAGAAAGAATGCTCAGCACCTGGGAGGCACAGACACCATATTGCAGCCCTTGCTCTCCCTGGGAAAGCGAAGGCAAATTGGAAAGAGCTAGAGAAGCAGGGTCCTGCAGTCCACACACTGCTTGCTTCCTCTCCTAGATCTTAGTACAGTGGCTTTTTGGAAGCAATGAAATTAGATGGCCATGTGCCCAGTGCAAGAAATTATTCACTCCAGTGTATTTATTTTTATAGTGAAATTGCATTTTCATATCTCTGTGAGAGAGACTGTAGCAGGATACAAACCCAGTGAAGCATTTCTTTTTGTGGACATAGTGACTTTGGCACAGCTGTGATGAAGCTCGCTACTCTCTTCATGGAAACACACTGAGCTGGGAATACTGCTGGTTTGTATCCTCTCCGAGGAAATTTGGTGATGCAGTTCTCGCGGACGGAGGTTTTCTATTTTGTCACGCTCCAGATGGACATTGCTGTGCAGGAAAAGATGCACAGGACAGGACAGGCATAGCTTTAGTAACGTTACGTGACTGTGATTTCACAGTGAAACATAGGATTAAGAACTACCTAGAAAATAATTTAATTTCACTTTCTAGTGACTCAGGAATGTTAATGCTTTATATTTGAGGCACATTTCTTAAAGGGGTTTTACATTTCAGTGCACTGAAATTAATACGCATGTAAAAGCTTGAGAGTACGAAGTCTGTGCTTGTGAGTTGGGCATTCAGTGGTTTGGCCCACCTGCATTTTGTGTTTGCATGCAAAGTAATTTGCATTAGCAGTAGAACATTCCACGTGCATATAGCATGTGTTAGAGCTAATCTGCACACAAACAACGTTGTTCTGAGAAATATAGGAGGCTGTATAGTTAAGACAGGCTATTTGTTGGAGGTCACTAGGTTGTGTCTTGTCTTAAAAACAAAAGAGGGGGGAAAAAAGTTGTGGGTGAGGTTGGTGGGAGTTATGTGATTGTTGTAGTTAGGATCCAGTCCACTTCGAGTAATGCTGCCTGCTGTTGATGTTAGAGAATTACTCAGGAGGGCTCTGTTTCAACTGGTCTCCAGAATGACTCAGTGTAAGAACCGAGGTCATGTGGATTTTTTTTTTTAAAAGACCTGTTGGACTATTTATGCTATGCTATGTGGCTTAGTATTAGTTAAGCATGCCCAGAATTACTGGTAAGAGTTCAACCTTTAGTTTTCTGCTGGAAGCAACTTCCCCTCAAAATCCAGAGACATATATAGCAGGTGTGATTAGAGGTTGTAACATACCAACCCCAAAGCATTGTAGGAATTACAGGGGAAGGAAAGAAGCTGTAGAAACTGGGAGTTAATTATATGACAGAGGATTCACTGAAAAAGCAGACGGCTTAACATTCGGTGTCGCAGGGATTGATAGATTGTATGAGTGTTTAGTAAGGACTTTGAGTCTGTTCATGTGCCTATAATATGCATTAAAAAATTGTGGCTGCTGTGATTATGTATAATAGCTGATTATGTAGTTATTAGAATGAGTCAACAGAGAAATAAGACTTTCAAACGTACTTCTTTTGCTCATTACAAACATACAGTTCCTCTCTCTCCACCTCTGGACACTCCAAATGTTGCTTGCACATTATCTGTGCTCCCTTGCTTCCTGCTCGCTCTGTCCCTACCCAGCTGTCCCCCTGCCCTGGCTTCCAGCTTCTGTAGGGTGTCTGGTGTCTTTTTTCCTACTGCCTTCTCCATCCTCTTCACACACTTCCTAAACCTCAGTGATGGCAGATGTAAATCAGGCAGATTTTTGGTTCCCCCTTAATTTCTGTAGGTATGTAAATTCAAAATATTTAAATTTTAATAAAGGTCTTTTTCCCAGTGTTTATTTCTAGGTACTGTAAATGGTTGGTAAAGATCTTAGATTATTTCTACAAGGAAACTCTTTCAGTGTAAACTTTGCCAAATTTTACATGACTGAAAAAATAGTCTCTTGACCTATAATTCCAGAGGGGTTATTTTACTGAGGTTCAGACTCAGGTTTTGTGTTGTAGGAAGTCTGTATCTGCTAAGGAAGAGCCTTCATCTGTCACATACTATTTACTGTCCAGAGGCAAATTTGAAGTCTGGAAGTGTGACGCCATGTGCTGTTGGAAGGGTTCTCTCAAAATTGAGTCGTTGTATTGCCAGACCAGAGGGCAGTATGATCAGGTGAGCCAGAACGTGCAGCGGGGTGTTTTTAGTGAGAAGATTTGTAAGAATACAGAGGACTACCTGGCTGTTCACGAGGCCTGCTGAGCAAATGCATGGAAGCAGTAAAAACATATTGAAGGAATGCTGTGCTTTGTGCCTGTGGTATCCGTGCATAAGCTTTGGGTTGCGTCAAGGCCGTCTTTGCTTTTGTGTGACAGGTTGGCCTTGTGCTGGCAAAGGTTACAGGGTGGCATTGGGTGCCTGTTTGTCCCAGCTTAATGTTCAGCGTGGTGTGCTTCCTCCGGCACAAGATTGGCTTGGCTTTCAGGATGGGCTTTGATCCAGAAGAAGTAACCCCTGCCACCACGGGGCGGGTATGCATGGGTGTTGTACACAGCATGTCACTGCTACACCTGCCCACTTTATTGGCAGCCAGCGCTGAGTCCAGAGTTCTCTCCTTTTCAGCTGTGCTTGGTGTTGGCACAGCGTAAGCTAAACTTAAGCTGCCTGAATACCAGCTTAGCTAACTTGCTGTTCTTTGCTGCTATTTGGTCTTCCCAGCACAGACAAACATCACTTCATTTCTCCTCTTCAAAGGCTGTTTTTACTTGCTGCTTTTTAAATTTCTCTCCACTCCCCCCCCCCCCACCGCCAGTGACACCTCCAGTAACATTTAATTGCTATGCAGAAGTAGGAAAGCACTTTGTCAGCAGCCTACTTCAGGCAGATAAATTTATATCTTTGAGAAGCATATCTACGGAACAGCAATTATTCAGATCATCAATATTTATATAGCAGATAATAGACATCATGGACAAGATGAATATTGTCACAAGAGCAATCGCTGCTGGGGGGGGGATGCAAAATGTAGTTGCTAGGTTTCTTTAAATGGGATAATTATTTAACTTTCAAGTGATTGGTAAAATAGCTTAGAGTCTGAATTAACTATTGAGTGTGAGTTCATCTCCTTCTAGAAAGTAAAGGAAATGCCCCTTCCTGTCTACCCTCAGTTCACACAGTGAAAACTGCCTGGTATATTGTCCCTTGCATGTGACTTTAGCTGAAGGCAGTAATGGTTCCACTCTCAGAATGAGGAATTGTATAAAATAATGATAAAGTAATCAAGCAGCTTGATTTGAAAATTAATTTTTGCTGTGTCTGCTGTGGATGGACACTTGTGGTTGAGATGGAGACAGAGTCACACATGCTTTGATTTTAAAAGCTGAACCCCAATGTTCAGGTGGCCATGCTGGGGCAGATTTTTTACCAGAGCTTTGCAGCATCCTGCCTGCCAGCTGATGTGCTGCTGCCTGCCTTGGCACTGCCTGATTGGACAGGCAGCCCAGTGAGTCCCTCTCTGGCCTCCTGGCTGGAGGGACAGACCAGGTCACGGCTTCCTGTTTGCACAGGAGATGCAGCTCCTGAATTCTGCAGATAATGCCTCCTCCCACCCACCCTTTTTAACCTTTTTATGGCAGTGTGATTATTTCTAGGGCTTTCATTCACTGGCAAGAAAATCTACTAGCTTGTCCTGTTTTTGAGATGTATTAAATAAAAAAATTAACTGTATGTGGGTTGTTTGCTACAGATAATTTATTTGCTGACCTTTTTCTTCTGCTTGTGAAATGCCTCTGAATAGCTCAAATTTTTTTTTTATACTGACTTAACTCTTCACATCTGGCTTCAGATGAGTATCTGAATCCCTGCACCCTCCTGACTTCTGACTTCTTTCAGCTGAGGGGGAACAGTGGATGGGAAGGTGCAGTACTTGATGTTCAGTGCATAGCTCAGTTGGGTTGGCTGTCATTTGTAGCATTAATCACATGGTTTTCAAAATATTAAAGCAACTAGGGAACATTTGCAACAGAGTTGGTCCACAAAAGATATAAACTACTGCAGTATCAAACCTCTGGGCTCTGTATTCTATGGGATGCATATAATAGGGTTTCTTGTACAATGCCTAGAGGAAAAACTGGAATGAGATTTGCAAAAGCTGGCATCCTAAATCAGGAGACACATGAGCTGGCTACAAGGGAGGATCAAGGGGAGAATTTCTAAGTCGGTATCCCTCTTTCTGTTGCGCCAAAATCAGCTGAACTGCTCCTTTGTGTTCCTTCCTGGAGTTAAGTGCCTTCTGTTGAGTTTTAAGCAATGGAGGAGCTAGGGCTTGCTCTCTCTGAGTTAGGTCTGATACTCAGCTCAAAGGAAGCTAAGGCTGAGTTCCCACCTTTGTCTAGCAGCTTTTGATTGTGGATCTTTTTCTCTTCATAGGTAAGCTCATTAGACTGCCTGGATTCTAGCCCTTTTTCAAATTAATTTTTAATATAAAATAATTAAACATTAATTGAAGCAAAGATAAGAACTTCCTTCTCCTACTCACTTGTCCTTTCTGACCTGGTTATTGAATTGTACACCTCAAAGTGGAATGGGGTGAAGGAGGAGGCATTGGTAAAGCTCTCCTGGACTACTGAAATTCCTGATACTTGGAACTTTAATCTGGGAAAAGGGAAAATAATATTGTAACTTAGTCAGATTCACCCTTAGTGAAGAAAAGTTTTCCTTCTGCTGTGAGCATACCCAGGTTCTTGTGTTGGTTCATTGAGTCTGCCACTGGTATGTGGCTGGGGGAAGTCCTGACTCTCTTGCATACAGCTTAATTTGAACTGAAGGCTTGTTAGAAGCTAAATTTAGGCCATCTTAGATCTTGCCTATTGCAGGTAAAGCTGAGATCTCCAATAATATCAGTATTAATAGTTTAGATGCCTTTTCCAGTGCAGAACTGTATTAATATTGGTGGTTTCTAAATAGCAGATGAGACCCAGTATTGCAGCTATGCATGTTTCAACTTTTTCTAAAGTAGTATCCCCTAAGCTTTTACTGATGGTGGTGTAATCTTTGCTGGGAATTTAAACTTGAAGTCAAGAGGTTCACTTTCTTAGTTACCTTCCCCAGATCCCTTTGAGGCAGCCACTCTTGAGACTCTGTTGAAAGACTGTCTGCAAAAGGGTTAATTTAGACATTATCTTCTGTCTGAGGCTCTGCCTTGAGGAAAGTAAGCACTAGATACCCCTTGGGGAGACCTCTGCCATTCTCAAGCCAGCCCCTTTCATAGGTGAGCCAGTCCTGTGACAGACACATTCATTGCTCCTCTGGTGCACTGCAACTTGGAATAGCTTTTTTTTTCAGAGTAAGGAGAAAAACAAGGGGCCATTGAAAAGAGCAGGTTATCAGCACTACTGATATATGCTAGATTATTTGATTGTGTTGAAATAATGAGTTTTTCATCAGGTTAGATTGTACCTAATTCTCTGAAGAGCTTTTTTTTTCTTTTTTTTTTTTTCTTCTTCCTTGCTGTAACTTGCATGGAGATCTTCAAAATGATGAAAGAGATTGCTTTCCCCTCATGTTTAATGAGGTACTTGCTGTGTTTTGGCTGTCTTGTCCCATTGCTAAGCTCTGACATACTTATATTCTGCTTCGAGGATGAGGTGTTAGTGGTATGAGGAAATGGTGTGTTTGCAGCATCCAGAAGCCATGACCCTCTCTCAATTCCATTCCACTTCAGTGTCAAGCACTGGGGCATCACTATGAAGGTTATACATCACGGCCTTTCTGTCAGGCTGGGGCAAACTACACAAAGCCTTGAGGGGTTTTTGGTGAGTTAAGTGTGTAATGATCCAGTCCTGTGTAGTGATTTTCTTGTAAGGCAGAAATGGGAAGAACTGCATGGTGAGGGATGGGGTCAGGGATATATTGATACAAAGCTTAAAGAATGTTCTTTGGAAAAGCCCTTCTCTTTAGCAGTACAAGGATGAAGCTTTGTTTGCCTCTTCAGTTGGTTTTAAGCTGGTTTGAGGATTTGCCCTGCATCACCTTCTGGAGGAGTTTTTCTGCATCCTCAGTTTGTCAAAGTTCATGGGTTTATTTTATGGAGGGACACTGCCCCCCCCCGCCAAATCTCCTTTCATTGAAAAATAGAACTGAAGGATTAGATTGAGAAATGCTAGCACCATATCCCATGGGAACTGTAACTGGCATACTTTTATTTCCCATTCTTCCCTTGGGGTTTGACTTTATGGCTGACTTCCATTTCCTCCTAAAAAGTTTAGTTGCCATTGTGGTTATGGGGGATGCAGTGTAGCTAGGAAGCCCTGTTGGAGACTGGGAACAAGGGTCATCCTGTATGCCAGTACCCTGAGCTGAAAGAAGCAGCATTTCACTGTTCTGAAAATGGATTGCCAAATTTCTAATATTTAGTAAAAAGGCACCACTTCCCTTAGTACAGGTGGTATAGCTGTTCATTTCATGTAATTCATAAGGTGTTTATTTGAAAATTCATAAATTTTCTTGAAAACTCACTTTTCTCTGTTTTTAATTTATCAGCCTGTCTTAATTTGCAAGCACAAAATACTGTTTTTAGGGGCTTGTCCCACACTAATGAAGTGTAATTCTAGGATACTGGAGTTAGTTGTGAGTTCCAAGTGTAGCCAAGTAGGGGATATGATATGATTTGCCTGAGGAGACCTCTTGTTTGCCATAAATATTTTTGACATGTGGAATGGAGCTAGACTGAGAACAGGAATAAACTACTCTTCAGACTTCAGATTTCACTTTCTGAAGTAGATAAGATTCCCTTCTTTAAATTGAAATCAGCAGAAATGTTGGAATTGTGTTAATTGAACAGGCTGATAGTCTGGAGTTGGAGATGTATCAGTATGAACTTTAAGGATGTCTAGAAGAGAGAAGCTGGTCAGCAATAGCAAATAAGTTAGAATTTGGTGGAGTTGTATTACTTACAAATTTGCTTTCAATAAGCAGTGAGCTATTTTTATGAGGATTGTTTACAACTGCTGCTTTCATGGTTGGCTAATTAGCAACCCCCTTCGGAAAGAAAAAGGACCCTCCTGAAAGTCTTCAAGTGTACAGAAACTTGGATTTTTTAATCCTCTCAATTTCATGGTGTCTTCTGCCTTTCAGCTTAGAGTCTCTTGCAAGCTGCAACCCTTGCTGTTTATGTGACTTCTACAGAAAACATAAGTAATAGTAGTTGAAAGGGAATTTTAAAATAGATCATGAAATCTAGGGCATGTCAGGATGATTTTGAGGTGGTCTTAAAAAATCCAGTGGTTGTCTTCTTTGAAAGCTTTTGCTGAATGTTTGAGATTTAGCCTTCCTCCTCTTTATCTAAAGATTGGGAAGGTCTGTTCCTCTCAGCACATGTCACATGTGTTGGCATTTGGGAATTTGACCAGAATGGCTTCTACACTGGAAGGATTCCTGGGGCAAGTCTGGCCCAAATCTACTCTTGAGAGCAGCTACTGTGAGAGGAACTTCACCCAGCTCAGTGGAACTGTTTCATTTGAAGTGATTGGTGGCAGAAATAAATGCTGTCAAAACTGGACCCAGGCTGGTTTTCACAGCTTTAAAGGCATTGTATGTTCACCTGCAAAGCGTCCATGATACATTTCCTTAAACTCATGTATAAATTGATAATTATTTTAATGTGTAAAATAAATTAACTCATGCTATTATACTGGTGCTCCTGAACATCTTTGCAAAAAAGCAAGGTAAACAAATGAAAAGCATTTTGGTAAGAAAGTGTGCATTTTAAGAGTTTATTTTGCCCATGTTCAAAAGCATTTTAGGGAAGAAGCTCCCTCACATTTATTTACCTTTTGGAGTCCTGATGTGCTGTGCAGATATCTTCTGATGCAGCTGCATCCCTGACACAAGGAGGTGTGAGCTGGGTCGCTTATGGTAGTGAGGAGTTATTTGAAGAAAAGTTGGAGTTAATTGTGTGGCATACTGGCTTTCCTTCCCTTAAGTCCTTCTGTTTGGAGTTAGTGTGACCCAAAGATAAGTGATGGTGTTTGGTGAGGAGCAGTGGAACAACTACAGGAACTTTATGGCTGTTGCTCTGGGAGGAGCTGCAGCAAAAAACACTTCATATTTTGAGGAACCTGACTCATTTTTTCCAGTGTTTCAGGCTTATATTGCTGTGCTTCTGCTTCCTCTGCTGGCTGAAACTCCTTTATATTGTCCATCAGAGAAACTCTTTATCTTACATGTTAATGGGTGGTTATGAAATGAGAACAAAAAATTTAAGGATCATGGACTGGCAATTTTAAGAAGTGATAAGAATCTACAAATATGTCCTTTAATAAAAATACAATATTGTTGCTTTTTGAAATGAAGAGGAACACAGAGGTCCATAACCTGTACTTGTGCATTTTTAAATCAGGATATAATGCTAAATTGGACCTCTTTTAAAGGTCTCATTTTCTAGCATTCATACTGTTTTCTTTTGTGTCATTTTAAACAATATAGAATGGCATTTTTCCATCAGCAAAGGCCTGTGCATTTCAGTGGCCTTTACTGCTTTCATTAGAGGGGTTATGCAATCAACACACAGAAATGAAAACATGTAATGATTTTTTTTTTCTTAAAAGAGGTCTCATGTCTTTATTCTTACGATTGTACAACTCACACCTGTGTCTTGCACCTGCATTTTTTATTTTGAGGAGCTTGAAAGTCTGCTTGCAAAATCTGAGCTCATCTGCAAAAAGCTTAAAAAAGAATACAGGTGGATAAAACAAGCAAGAAGCTTTCTTTAAAGCAAGAAGCTTTCATTCTAATGTTCCTCCTTTGGTCTCCCACCCCCATTAAATATATGATATTTCTTCTAAATTTCACAGAATCACAGAGCTTACAAAGCAATTAACCCTTTTCCTATCTATTGACTAGTCAGTGCCAGAGAATTTAGTGTGTCTTTCTGAACCTCCTTACAATGCACTTGCTGCATTGTAAGTACACACTATTGCAGTCTCCTCACTAGAGAGGGAGATTTATTGTACCTAATAGCAAGGAGAGTACTGAAGCCTCATCACCCCTTAGTTCTGCTTCCTGATCAGATGGGTGGGGTATAGAGGAGAGCATCCATACATCTGTTCAGGGACATCGTGGAAACAGGAGATTCAAGTAAGTTCTTTGAGCAACCTGTGTGACTTGGAATTACTTGGTATTAACCAGACAGTTACACACTTCATTGCTGCTCTATGTATGGGTTACAGTTATGCTTCATGATTTGTTTTTCCACAGGTGAATTATTTTATAGTCCATATCCACAGTGAGATAACAGCTAGGAAGGCAGAGTAAGCATGAACATTTGCTCATTCTTCTTCTTTCCATGCTGTCAGCCCATCTTTGGGTATTAAAGATAACTTACTCTAAAAACATGTTTTGAGCAAACTTGTGTGCAGAGCATACAGTGTGTAAACCTTGACCTGAACTGTGCCTTGTTCAGTGGGTGATACTAGTGAACCATCAAGAAAAAAGGTGTTTATAGCTTGTGAGGAAATGAATTTGAATTTCTCAATACAAAGGAATTTCCTAAACACAATGGATGTCATGGCACTGATTGTGGGCCCTGTTCTGCAAGAAGAACACATTACTTTGGTTTTATTTGTTGCTCATATCCACAGATGTGACCTTAAACTTTTCCAGTTTTGTGTCTATTTATATGTGGAGTCAGTTTGGAGGGAAGGGGCAGGGGCAGGGAAATGCCAGTGATCTACTGACATATACAGGAGAGGAAAGGAAATTACTTTATGACAGATCTTTTCTGCTATTTCCACATGAACAGATGGATCCTATGGTACATGTTTGCCTTTAAGGAGAGTTTAAGCGGTAAATACTTTGCTTTTTGTAAGAGTGCTGGTTATTTTCCATATTTGTATAGCTTTTAGGTAATTAATAATGACTTATGATAAAAAATGCAGGCTTTTCTTTTTTTCCACTCAGTTGTATGACTCTTTGGTACCTTTAAACTCTAAATTTTTTCAGGGTAAAATGATGTGAAAATTGCATCTTTGTCAACTGAAGCAGTTCATTAACTCTCTAAATGTTGACTGTTGTGTTTAATGCCTAGAGTTGGACAAAGCAACTGTCTTTTATAGTTTTTCTTTAAAATTCTCTTTTCTAAAGGAACGGCACAGTCTTTCTGGGTTTAATGATACCTCCTTCTATCTCCCTTGCACAGTGTTTTAAAGGGCCTAATTTTGAACACTGAAGGATTGGGAATGTTTTCAGGAGGAACAAAACGATGTTGAGAGTTGGATGAGAGGTGCAAAGACCAGGTGGGCCACAGCTCTTTCAGGTGAATTTATTTCTTCTGGCTGCTGAGACCTCTAGATGGAGGCTTTACTGACAGTCATTGTTTGATTTGTAGAAGTGCTGGTGTGACTGGCTTTGCTGTGGGAGGAGTGTTGGGGCAAGGCAGAAGGCTCAGAGCAGGGTGGGTGCCTTCACCCCTGGTGCCTTGTGGAACCATCTGTAGTGACACTTCCCAGTCATGCAGGTGAGCGCTGTAGCTGTTCTGCGTGTGTAGGGCACAGCTGAAAATATGCACAAAGGAACTGGTCTCCTAATTGCTGGGGGTCTGTTTTTTGTTGGTGGTGCTGTCTTAAAGCAGTAAAAGCCAGCATTACTTCAGCTCTGCCCTGTGTAGGGAGGAGTGTAGGGAGAGGGGTGGGAAGTCAGCAAGGTGCTGGCACTTCTGCATGCACAAGGTGGGAAAGCCACTCTGCCTGCCCTGTGGGAGCCCTCCCCTTGGTCAGGGAGTGAGTAATGAGCTCAGTGCTTTGGGTGTGCTTCTAGAAAGGACTGCACAAGGTGCATCTCAGCGTGCTGGTGCATCGCATCCAGCACCAAGGTAAAAGCTGTGACTGGCAGCACTTTTCCCTGCTGTTTGGGAGAGGGAAGGTGGAGACAATCATCCTAAACCAAACCTCCTGAAGGGTGCTAAAGGGGTAGTGGGACAGCCAAGCAGAACTGGCTTCCTTGGTCCCGTGAGCCCTGGTGTTTAATGGTTTATATTCTGGAGTGCCACCTGCTGGCACTTCTCTCTTAGCTTGCTCTTTTCTGGAGCCAGCTGCTCCAGAAGATGAGAACACAGAGCAAAGAAAAACCTGAATGTTAATAATAGGAATAACAGTACTAATTATTTGTATTGATCTTCACTTTTTTTTTTTAAATCATCATGGCACTTAAGGATCCTCTTTATTGGCAAAGAGCACACTCTGGCAGGTGTTCTGCAAACTTGGCATGAAAGAAACTGGCAGAGGCTTCATGACTGAAAAAATAGAGAGCACAGTGTGAAGGAGCGGTTTAAAAAATAGAAAATTATTTTTCCAATCCATGCTGTTACTTGGCAAAATATGAAGCATTTTAAAAAATTTATGGCTTGCTTTAGTAAAATGTTTGGATCGTTTCTGTGGTTGGCAAAAACCCCCCCAAAGCAGTAACCATTCCATTGAAAGACCACCTGACAGTGAAAGCACTTAGGCAAAAGTTAAGAAAACACTGACTCAACTCTAAAATGTAAAAATTATGTCAGTAAATTAATCCTTAAAACCTTTTGGCTGTAAAGCAAGAGATACTGTAGTTTGTGTCACAAAGCAGATCTGGGTCCAGAGCTGGATTTTTTTTTTCATTGTAGCCAAGGACTTGTTTGGGCAATATAAAAGAGGCAGTTTTTGATTCTGTTTTTTAACACTGATTTTCCATCTGTGGGTCAAAGCCTAAATGTTGTTCAGTCAGTGTGGTGGTGCCTTTGGCATCAATTTGACTGTGTGCGTTGGCATTGCCAGTGTTCAGTGTGCCACTGTAAGACACAATACTGTAAGAGAAATGAGGTAAAGAATTCAACTAAGTGGAATATGGTCAGATCTTGCAGATATTCTTAAAGCTGTGTGTATTCACACCTTAGATAATGTCCTTAGATAATCACATCCAGTGCAACACTCCCTAGACTTTGGGCCTTTCCCCCTCCTTAGTGAGCTGTCCCTCAGGCACCTCCTTGGTTCCTAACTGCTCTTCTGTGTGATGTTGCATGGAATCGAATCACGGAATTGTTTAGATTAGAGGAAGCCTTTAAGATCATTGAGTCAAACCATTAACTCAGCATTGCCATGTTCACCACCAAACCATGTCCCCAGGTGCCAGATTTCCACACTTTTAAAAACCTGCAGGCACAGTGACTCCACCACTTCCCTGGGCAGCTTATTTCAAAGCTCGACAATCCGTTTTGTGAATGAATTTTTTTAACATCAAATCTAAGCCTCTCCTTGTGTAACTTGAGGCCTCTTGTTCTGTCACTTGTTGCCTGGGAGAAGAGCCCAACCCCTTCCTCACCACAACCTCCTTTCAGGCAGTTTTAGAGAGTGGTAAATTCTCCCCTGAGCCTCTTTCTCTCCAGGCTGAAGACCCCCAGCTCCCTCAGGTGCTTCTCATCAGACCCTTCCCCAGTTCTGCTGACCTTCCCTGGAACACGCTCCAGCACCTCGGTGTTGCTCTTGCAGTGAGGGAGCTGGAACTGAACACTGAATTCAAGGTGAAATACATGTTGGAAATACTTGGTAAGGCTTCTCTGATGTGAGGCCTCAAAAGTAATTAAACAGTCTTGGGATGTACAGGATGGAGAACATTGGGATGAGTGTGACTTTTTTTTTTTTAAGACATCTGTGAGTCATCTGCCTTTTTGCTCTAAGATCCTTCAGATCCTTTGCAAGAAACACTTGTAAAAACCAGCAATCCTATTGACCACATAATCCTCTTCAACTTTTGGTCACATTGTGAAACATAACTTGTATGTTGAAAATGCCCCATGTTGTGATTTTACTTTTAAGCCAGCAACCAAAAAAGCTGAGTAACAATTGTTGAAAACACACTTCCATAAAACTACAGCTAATAGTTTCAGTATATTGCATTTGTTAGACTAGGAAAACAGAAAAAGTCATGCTGTATTACTAGACTTAAGCATTCCACATTCAGCGGTGGAGCAGTGTGAGACACACTTCTGGCTCAGCTAGTGGCTCACCATATCAGAAGAAAAAATTATTCCAGAGTCAGTACAAAAAGCTTTGTTTGCCCTTTATGTTACCTTTTTATAAATTTCTTCTGAAAGAAGACAGTAAAATTGAAATGGAAGTTGAAATGAGCTGATGTGATGGAAATTTCCATTTTTGCTGAAGGAGAAAGTATTTGCATAATTTCATCTGAAGCTGCCAATGAATTTGTTCACCTCAGAACTTCATTTCTTTAGTTAGCTCTAACTCTCATGCAGAAATCATGAGACTGGCCTGCAAATCAGAGACTGAAGTTTAGGAGTCCTACCTAACTGGGGTCTGAAGTTCATATTTACAGGCTTTTCATCAGATAAACAGGACTAGCAGCCTTCTTTTATGGAATATTGACTTGGTTGTCCTACTCCTGTGAGCCTAGGACTCACTTGTGTCCATAGACTGTCGGGGTTGTGATGATGCGTTGAGCATTAGCACCATTATGCTAGTTTCCTTGTCTTAAGTTTGTTCTGCTGTTACACTGCAAGAACTGCAGAACCAAGCACAAAATTAAGAAGTGTGAAGCAGTTTGCTTCACTTTGATTGTTTTGCTCTAATGTGGTGTAACACAGTCCTTCCTGAGCATTTGCACTCCTTCATACAGCAAAAATGCTGTAAACTGTTAGTTTAAGTGCTGCCAATTCAAGGGTATTTTCACACCTGGATATTTCAAAAGCCGATTTTGACTGGCAAGAAGTATGACGGGCAATGTCTGGCCTAAACTTTCAAACTCACTGTAAAGAATGAAATTCAAGATAACAAAGCTTGGCAGGTCTGATAAACTTCATGCAGCTGCAGGAGTGGCTCTTGGAATTGAGTACCATCTCTGTGAAGGAAAGCAACAGTAGGTTTCACAGAAACCTACTAGGAATAGTTCATCTTCCCATGCCCTGAGCGTTTGAGCAGCCTGTTGCCAGTCCCCACTGCAGTGTGCCTGCCACAGCCAAAGTGGTAGCAGCTCTGAGTTCAGTGTCCCAGAGCTGTAATTTATCTCAGCCCACCGGAGAGGGTTGTGGTAGTGCTAACCTGATTTATGATCATTGCCCTTGAGAGAGAGCCCTGCTTTTATTAGCTGCAAGACTAGTTCTGTCTGAAAACAGTGCTGGTTCATATGATGGAGAGACTGGGTACAAATCCCTTCACTCCGTTCTAGAAGTCACTTCATTCTAGAAGTTCATCCTTGGGAGTCTTGTTTCTGTCATGGACATGCCAATGCCCACGCCCATGGGCATGGAGAAAGCTGGTAGCCTTTCCTGGTGTTAAGTTTTTTGTCTCACCACTAATGTGTGGTTTCACCTGGTGATACTGGGGCTTTGTGTGATGGTGTGGAGCTGGTTGGGATAGTTGATGTGTAACCAGTTTGTTTAGTTGCAGCTATTTTGGGAAGGTTGCCATTGTGTTTGTTCAGATCACACCTTTTCATCGTGGTGTAGGGGAAGCAAAGGTGTCAGCACTTGGAAATTACCTTGCTCTGCCTGTGGCTTCTGGCATGGGGTTCTGTACTGGTAGTGTTGATAGATCATGTGTTAAGTATGTAAATGTGCAACTGACCTCAAGAGCATGTGTCATCCCATTAACTTCCCTGGCTAACATCAAGTCATGTGTTTCATAACTTGTCTGAACTGGAGCTTCTGGTGTGTATAGTCACAGGTAGAAACCTGTGGTTTGGAAAAGAATTAGAAGTAATTATTTATCTGGTATAGCCTGCTACATCTCTTTGGAGGATTTTACTGGTCTAAAGACAGAGAGATAAATCATGAAATAGGAAATAATCAATATTATGCAGTTCAGGGTTGATCTAACTCTTCTTGTGATCCATATTTGCAGTGAGAGTTGGACTGTTCCCAAAATCCAGGAAGCGAAGGTGGTATTAATATTACAAGTTGACAGAATGTTACAGGGTGAATGATTAGTTTCCAATAAGAAAGGAGTTTTTGGATCAGTTCCAGTTCCTTTTGGTGTAATCTACAAACCTGAATGGCCAGTGCTGTGACGTGGAGTATCTGTAGTGCTTACCAAAGGCCAAAACTTCATGAAGATCTTGATTTGTCTGCATTACAAAATGACTGAGCCATTGACCTTGAGGAGGTATATTAGTTGGCTGTCTTCCCCTCTCTTGTGAAGATAAACTCCTGGAAATGGTGGTCTGGCATTGGCACAGCTGTTAGGCATTCTCTGTTGATAAACAGGGGGCTTTGATCCTTTGTGCTGCCCACTGAGAGGATTGCAGGAGACAGGTAAAAAATGAACAAAGCTGCCTGTGCCCTTCTAATCTCTTTCAGACCTTATTGTACCAATTATGGTGTATGAATGAAGAGAATTTCCTTACTTAACTGTTGCGGGGCTTTTAACAGAATCCTTTCCAGTTTCTTAATTCCATTTATTTCAGTGCAAAAGGATTTATTACTTGGACTATCCTAGGTCTGTTGTGCTTTCCCCCACATTTTTTTCTGAAACAAAAGAAAGGAAACAGCCCTTTCCTGCACTTGAAGAAAACAAACCCATCAGGCCATCCCAGGCCTTGAGAGCAGCCATGTGGAGGTGGGTCACGTAGTCATGTCCTTGGGGAAGCTGTGCTGGGTGAGTGCAGAGAGGAGAAACCATGCTAAGCAGGTGGAGGCACAGAGCAGTCACAGCAGTTAAAACTGTCATATGAAGGGCTTTTGTTTCCTAAGGTAAGTGTTGAAATCGAGTTTGCAGTTTTTGCATTGTATAAGCAGTGTATGAAGATATGAGCATTGATTCCTTTCCTTGCTGTTTGGGCCCATAGGCAGATTTTATCCTAGTTTTATCAAAATTCACTCAGTGACCTTGGAGAGCTGTAGCAGTCTCTCCTGTAATTATAGACTACTATCTTAATAGACTCAGTCACCCACTGACCTGTATCAGTGAGAAAAGTCTGCATTTGAGCTTTATTTAATTTTTTTTTATTACATATTTTGTAAGTGTAATACCAGATCCTCAGGGGAGGGAGGGGAGAATCTTTTAATTAAGTTTCTATTTAGGTATCAGGTAAATTCTATCAATGGCAGATGAAGCATAAAGCTCTAATGGGAGAGTTAAAATTTGTAATTTAAGTGATCAGGTGCTTCATGCCTCTCTTAGCAGTTTGAATGTCACAGTAGCATGTCATGTTGCCATAAGTGAAAATCCCTTAGAAAAAGGATGTTACATTGCTTTTAAAAGATGTTGCTGTGTGTGCGTTTAGCACTAGTAGCTCCTCCTGTATTTTGTGGGATTTTGGCCTCAGTGACTTGACTTACAACCTTACTTTAAGTTAGGGAAGTGGTTTCTAAATCTCTTTGCCAACTGCCTAACCACTTGCCCCTTAGTCCTGGTCATAAATAGTTACTGGCACTGATTTTAATAGGGGCTGAGAGGTAGAATTCTTTTCACACCAGACCTTCCACTGCCATTTTTCACAATGTTGATTTGAATGGCAAATGGATCTCTCACTCAGTAGTAGAAAAACCTGGCTTTTCATTTGTCTCATCCTGGGGTTTAGTAGTGAGTTCAGGCATTATTAAGAGCAGCCAACAAAACTGAGGAAGTGCTAATGGCCTTGCAAGCATTGTGCTCAGAGTGGGATGTAGAAATGAGCATCATCCCCTGGGATGCTGTGAATGCTGGGGATTCTGTTTATTTGTAAAATGTGAGGAACCTTTTTATATCCCGTGCTGGAAGATTTTCAGATGTAATATGTCTTAGGACCACAGTCGGGTCTTTCATCCTGCTAGTGCACCCCTCATGGAGAGAGAAGGGAAATTTGGAACAGCAGGAATGGTGAGAAGTGCCATCACCCTCCTTTTAGCAGGGCAGAGCTGCACCTGGGGGTGCTCTGGCAGCATGAAGGGGGACTAGGAGATGTAGAGAACCACAGCTCTGGGCCAGCTTGACAATTGACCTTGGCAAAAACCTGCAGACTTATCCGAGTTGGGCTGATGAGGAGCAGATCATGGTCCTACCACCTGGCCTCTAGAATCACTTGCACAGAGGGCTGCTGAGAGGCAGGAAAGCTGTCCACTCTCTGTCTCTGCCTGCCTGAAACTGGCGTATTTCTTCGTAATATTTAAATTTCAGATAATGTTTTTTGCTTGTAAAGTGCCTCATGTGAAACTGTCTGATGAGCATATCACACAGAAGAGCTGTACTGTTCTGCCTCAGCACGACAAAATGTTTGCTGACCTGGCATGTTGCAGGTGATTAGTAGTGTTTGCTGTTGGAACAAAGTGCAGCTTATCCTGGTCATATTTGACCAAAATAAGGTCTTTGGAGGCAGGGAATGTGGACGTGTCAAAGTTTGCAGATAAAAAGAGGGAGCAGTGGAGCTGGTGATGTGAGATGGAACACGGAGCAGCATGTGAGTTTCTCTCTGTTTTCTCTAAACACCAGAGGCTAGTGTTTTCACCTGATATGTTCTTGCTCCAAACCCATAAATATCTACATCTCATTACATTCCTGTAGGTGACCTTTCTGCTTCTGTCTCCTCTTCCTAGGGCTAGCTGGTGACAATTTCTGTGGTAAATGCTGTGGAATGATACCTTGCAACTAGGCTCCTTTTTTGTGATCCATCCCTGATTTCTCAGCTGCCTGAGGGACAGGACAGACTGGTGTTCTGTCTGATGTGTACCGTCAGGATCATCCTCAGCAGGTTCACTTGCCATCAGCATGGATCCCCTGGTGCTGGTTCATAGGATATTACAGACTCATATATCACAGTTTCACTCAGCTTTATTTTTTGTGGCTTTATTCATCCAGGACTGTGTATACCAAGATGCTCATCTTGGCAAGGGACTGAACTAGAGCTAAAGGAGCAGTGACAGCTTGCACTGGCTAAGGCTTTGGCTAAATTAAAGTGCTTTCCTTCTGTAATATTTCTGTGCAATTGTGAATAATGAGATGGAAAGGATGGTGAATGTAGGCTGCCTGGCTTACAGGAAGGTTCCTGGAAAACAGCTAACTCTGGAGAGAAGAATGGATTTACTTTGTTGTTTTATTGTTAGCTTTATGTCCCTCAAAATGCATATAATCTCTCAGTTGTAGTCTGCATGGTGGATGAACTAGGCCTGTGGAGATACATAGCTTCTGGGCACAGGGTCTCGTGTTTTTCATCATCTGTGAAAAAGCTGATAAGTTTAATGAAAGCCCCCCCAATTCACAAACATACCATGAGGATGCTGCCAGCTGAAAGAGGTGGGGAGAAAAGTGTAGGTTTCTGAGCTTTGTTGCAGAGCAGAATCTGTCACCTCTGCCCCGTGGCCTGTGAGGTAAAAAGTAGAGTTGTGATGAAATTGTGCTGGAACTTTGAGGCAGTCTGGGTGGTGCTTGCATGACCTTGGACCAACTGCTTTGTCTCTCAGTGCTTCTTTTCTTAGATGATGAAAGAATATAATGACGATAATACTTGTCTCTTAACAAGGGTGTTGTGATGAATAAATTAATTGTTCGTTGTGCTGTTCTCAGTTACTATGGTAATTAGTGCTACAGAACAGCCTAAAAATAAATAAGATCATTTAGTGAAGGATATTCAGGGGAAATCAGTACATCCTGGGCATTTGCAGTAGCCTGAGTGTGTTTTGTCCAAATGTGAATTTGAGAAAAAAGTTCACCGATGCTGAATTTTTGTAGCAGAAATGCTTCCAATTATCTTTTTGGAGGCGTCTCTAGCACACATTTCCTTACGTATCTGTGGGCACATGATTCTTGCAATTAGTTCTTCTATTGAGAACAGCACTCCCTCCTCACCCCATCTCCTTTACAGCCTAAGGGCACCTGAAATGAACTATTCTTTCTTCTTCATAAATCATACATACTCAGCAATACTGCCAAAGAGTTGTTAATGTGTTTGGGGAGTTTACATAATGAACCTTTCTCGGTAAAAGTGAAGTATTGTCGATGCACTGCCTTGCTGAAATTCTGTTATAACCTTGCTGTATGGCAAGTAGACCACCTAAATCCATGTGTAAGTCTGTGGAAAGTTTTTGAGGCTTTCTCTCAGTGACAAGTTAACTACATCAGCATGCCCCAGAGCCAGCCTTTTAAAATGCTATATGATGTTTAGTCATCTGTGAATTGTATTGGATTCCACAGGCATCACTGAAGTGTATTTTTCGGGTTTTCAAGTTGTATAATTTTGGGCCCTAGTAAATTAGGAAGTATGTCTTAAGGTAGTTCTGAATCCTTCAATGGAGGCATCACCCTTTCAAAGCTGTGGTTTCCATTGCTTAATATCACAGGGGCTGTCTTTACATAGGAAAATTTTAAGTGTTTGCCAGGCAAGGATTTACCATTAATTACTATGTTCTCTGACAGCTCTGGGCTTGGATGTTCAGTGTCTTCCTTTGCACTGGGCTCCAAAAATGGCTGTCTTTTCTGACCTGGCCAGCTGGGGACCAGTGTGGTTTGTAGCTAGCATTTGTGCAGAGTAAACATGTGCTTTCTTCCTCTCACTGTCGCAGCTACAGCAACCTTCATCTGTTAATCTCCCACAGCACTTCCCCGCATTGTGTTGGGAAGATGTCAATAGGAAGAGCAACAGATGCCCCTTCTGCTTCATTGGGAGTAGGAAGCTGATGCCTAGGCATTCCTGGTCTCCTGCTCACCCAAACAAAGAGAACTTGGGTCATGGCTGTGGTCTCCAGTGAGGTACTAGCAGAACAGATAGTGTGACTGACAGACAGCTGAAATACGTGCTTTATTCTTCACAGTTTTACTGCTCTTGAGTAATACAATTTGAAAAACTCACAGCTGGTACAGAGGGCAGCCCAAATCTGCATGGAGGACTTTTGTGCCTTGTTCCCAGCTGCCTGGTGGCTGCGGGGATCATCAGGTTTGCAGGTTTCTCCTTGGGTTTTTGTAACTGCTTGTGAATTCCTGTCCTTTCCAGCCAGCAGCAGCCCCATGCATATTGGGCAGATGTTCAGAAAGGGAGTGCAGGGCAGGCAGAGAGGCTTCTTTTCATGGCCTGTCTCTTCTTGCTTCCTTTGTTCCTGCTGCACCTTTCTGACAGGAGTTTTGGAACTTGTGGATTTTCATTTCAAGTTAGTCATTATTTGCATTACAAGTTAGATGTGAGCCCTGAATAACTTGCAGGTGCTGTCAGGTTTGTGCCAGGCAGTCACTGCTTGTAGCTTCTGTTGCTTCTGTTTGTGTAGTTTCACTGTTGAAGTCCCCAGTCCCCGTTCCACATGTGTGCCCCTTTTCACACATACATATGTTACTGCTTTTGTGGAGACTTGTGGGTATCCCTGACAGTGTTTCTGCTTTTTCTAACCCCTCTGTTTTCCTCTGTCAACAGTCCCCTTGTGTACCTTGGAAGTCACTGAGGAGAGCAAATGACATGACGATGGTTTTGGCTGATACTTGACACGAGCTGTGCCCTCCTGTGCAGTCCTGGCTGCCTCTCTGTCTTTGTGCTTGAAGCACAGAGAAGAGTCTAGTCTGAGTAAGCTTTGAATGAGCTGTTCACCTGTGACGTCTCAGTACCTTCAGCTGGTGTGAGGGTGCATTGAGCACAAACTAAAGAGCTTGGTTTCCTGTCCAAGAGGAAACCTGCTTCTCTTGGCATAGTTATTAAAGTGAAGTGGTAGAAGAGAGCTCCCATGGATTTTTCCTTCTTAGGTACATATTGCAAATTTTATTTCACATAGATTCTTTCTGTAGACAATGGCTTGACTTGACTTTCTTTTATCTGGAGACTGAGCTGTAGCAGAGTGCAAGAGGGTTGTATGGTTGGAGATAAAATTACATTGCACCTGTGAGGCTGCATGTCCAACCTTTGAACAAGGCAATGTCAGCAAAGGCCAAGGGGTTAGATGGCTGTGGCTACTCTTTAACTTGTCTTTAGTTATGTTCTGAAGGAATCATACTAACCTCTCTCTGCTTACTTGTCATTACTGCTGATCCACACCTCTGATTATTAGCATTTGAGATGTTTTGGGAAAGTATGAACAGTTTATGTCATGTAGGTCCTGACCTTGCAGAAATACTGATTTACATCTGCAGAAGGGGTACCTCCACCCTGTCCTTGGGCAGAGTAGTCATGGGACAAGGGGAAATGGTTTTCAGGTGAGAGTAGGTTTAGGTTAGATATTAGGAAAAAGTTCTTTACTGTGAGGGTGGTGAGGTACTGAACAGGTTGCCCAGAGTAGCTGTCGATGCCCCATCCCTGGAAGTGTTCAAGACCAGGTTGGATGGAGCTCTAACAACCTAGTCTGGTGGAAGGTGTCCTTGCCCGCAGCAGGGATGCTGGAACCAGATGATCTTTGGGGCTGTTTTATCATTTTATGATAAGCCTTAATTTCTGAATTTCTGGGCACTGGGAATTTTTCTTGTAATAGCACTGCAGTATTATTATACCTGAGGTTTTTTGATAGATTTGCAGATAAAGCAGGTAAGAGTTGTGTCTTGTAATGTCTGAGCTCAACTTTGACTTGGATGGTCTGTGTCTGCAGATTCTGTGTAGATACTTCTGTGCAGAATGCAAATCTGGGTTGCTTGTGGCTGAAAACTGGATCTGCTGGCTTCAGTGATGCTTTTCTGAATTTCTATAACTAATTTCTATTCTGGCTCTTAATATTTTTTTTCCCTCAGCCAGAAATTGCCCAGCATAATGGATATCTCTCATTTTTTTTCTCAGCTGCATGCCAGTCTTATTATGTCAGCTCCTTTCTTGGTAGTCTTCTTTTGTGTGTGCATGTGCCATAGGGATATAGAGATAGTAATGGATAAGGAAATAAGGAAGATAAAACGTCTCCTTATTTTCTTCCACTTTCCCTCCGTGTGGCCTGCACACAGGCAGCAGATGTGTAGCCCTTTCTGCAGTAGTGTTCAGCTTCCCAGCACACAGAATATCTGTTGATGCCTTTGTGAAGCATGACACCATTGTGGAGCAGGTGTCCCAGGGGCTTTGTGATCGTGGAGGTCTCTCTCAGTGGTGGCCCCTGTGCCACATTGAGATAATGCATCCTGAAAGTGCTGGTGCCACAGTGTGTGCCACTTCCCCCTGTAGCCACTGTACATGTTTCAGGAGCTCCTGCCTTCTTAACTGCAACCCCCGCTCTCTCCCGAGTCAGGATTATTACTGTTTGTTGAAGCATCTTGTGAGCCAAATTCCACTGCTGTTACAAAATCAGCAAGCAGGGCTAGTTCTGCCAATGTTGGTGATATCAGTCATCAGCATCTGAAGAGATGACGTGAATTTTGTTTTCCCTGTTCAAATACTGGTAACTTCCAGAAGCAGGGTACAGGACAGTGAGGTCCAGAGCACTGTCCTGGGTTGCAAACCCCATGTCTATGCCTGCCTTCTCTTAAACTACAATATTTATTATACTGATATCACCCATTGATTAGTATTCTGCAACCTAGTTGCTACAATCTAGAGAGGAGAGCAAAAAGTTATTGTATAGAAAGGAAGAAGTTCTCTGAGAACTGTGGTCCTTGGGTATTAAGACTCGTTTGGCAATAACATTGCAATACGAGAAGATCAAAGGTCTGCAAATATACTGTGTTTTCTTTACTCTCTGAAGGCAAATTTGGGCTGATACTTATTCAAATGCAGGAAGGAAAGAAGTGTAAAATGTTATAAAACTGTCACCCCTTCATATTAATTGTGTTGGAGTGACCAAAATCAAACAAAGCTAAACTACAGACTGTGCAGGTAAACACAGATGCCATCTTTTTGGCAAAGATGTAAGTAAGAAGTGGGAAAATGGGTACAGGGAATCCCTTTGTAAGGATTCAGAACAAGATTAGTAACAATTTGCTTTTAATTCAGTGCATTATCTTTCTTTCTGTTATTACTCTGTTTTATTTCTGTTCTTTGTGGTGTTCAGTGGTCCTGGGTCTGAAGAGAGCCTTTTGTCTCTGGTGAGGTTTTCATTAGTGAGAAGGTTTATGTTTCAGAGGGCCATGTTCAACAAGCTGCTTATGTAACTGGGCAAACAGTTAATTTGACTGAAAATGATACCATTCTTTTTCATTATGTGCAAAGGTAGGTGTTGCAGTAAACTTGCTTGGTTGCTCATTCGTGCACAGGCACAAGTTCAGGAGCTTGTGGAAATGCTTCCATTTAAACTACTTTTTATTTCCCCCACCTTTCATGGAGACTTAGCAGTTGAGCCAAATAGCTAAAAATCCTCAGGGATTTAAAGGATTAAATGAGAACAGTAGTTTTGGTGCAGGAAGGGCTGAAAAATCCTGAAAATATGACAGGAGGTTGCTCTGGGACCTGGCTAGTGAACTATACAGCTACCTCTGTTATGGGCATAAATACAACTGTGAGCAGTGGACTGATGGGTTGATGGGGGTTTGATTACTGGGGAAATCAGAAAAAAAAAAGGTAACCTAATGATAGTACTGATGACTGACCTGAAGGTTTGGCACTGGGCTGGTTGGTGAAGCTGGTGGAAAGATGCTTTCTGGTGAAAGATTACAAATTTGTGTCTCCCACCAGATAACAAAGTCAGTGCTAGTTTTAATTCTCCCTTGGGTGGACTCTTCTGTTCCCACAGGCTCCTGTGACTAACCTGTTCTTTCACGTTTTTCTGTTTGTCTCAGGTACTGAAAGTTTCAGGCCGGAGGTTTTCCTGTGCTCTCTGTAGTTGCTGCCCGGTACTGCCCTGAGGAAAAGCAGCGTTGGGAAGGTGGATGCTGCCCTGAGAAGCAGTGGTGGGAAGGCTGCTGCCCCTTGCCTACGGGGTGTCAGGGCGAGGCTCATCACAAAGCCTGCTGTGCTTTCCCTGTGCCGGCCGCCATGGAGACCTTATCCCAGGACTCTCTGCTGGAGTGCCAGATTTGCTTCAACTACTACAGCCCCCGCCGGCGGCCCAAGCTGCTGGACTGTAAGCACACCTGCTGCTCCGTGTGCCTGCAGCAGATGAGGACCAGCCAGAAGGACCTGCGCTGTCCCTGGTGCCGTGGGATCACCAAGCTGCCTCCGGGGTACTCCGTGTCCCAGCTGCCCGACGACCCCGAGGTGATCGCCGTCATCGCGATCCCCCACACCTCAGAGCACACCCCTGTCTTCATCAAACTCCCCAGCAATGGGTGCTACATGCTGCCCTTGCCTCTCTCCAAGGAGCGAGCGCTGCTGCCGGGAGACATTGGCTGCCGTCTCCTGCCCGGCAGCCAGCAGAAGTCCCTGACGGTGGTGACGATTCCCGCGGAGCAGCAGCCGCTGCAGGGCAGCCTTCCCGCCGAGGCGGGGGCGGAGGAGCCGGACCGGAGAGGCGCTGTGAAAAGTTCCACCTGGTCGGGGGTGTGCACTGTGATCCTGGTGGCCTGCGTCCTGGTCTTCCTGCTGGGCATCGTCCTCCACAACATGTCGTGCATTTCCAAGCGCTTCACGGTGATCTCCTGCGGCTGAGGCGGCGGGAGCTGCGTTCCCCCAGGGACCGGGTTGGGTCGGGTCGGTGGTGGTGGTGGTTTTGAGCAAGACAATTCCGTGGAGCTTTCCCCAGTGACTGCAGGACGCTGTGCGCCAGGGCAGTGGTGCCCGCCTGGCTGCGGCCCCCGGAGGGATGGCGTCAGGCATCTCAGCAACCTGCGGAGAAATCCACGTCCCGTGTCTGGCAGCAGTGGCACTGAGGGAGGACTGCATGTGTCACCACAACCATTTATCAAAGGGACTGCAACTTCACAGTGATCTTTTTTAATTGTGTTACCAGGTTAAAGACCTCTATGCAGCTGGTTATACTGTGAAGTATACAGTACGGGCTCTTCTTTAAACACAGCATATGAAAATTAAAACTGCTCCACGTAGAATTAAATGAGAACTGGCACACAACTGTACAAGGTGTTCAATACCAGTCCACACATGCATTATTTTTTAATGAGGGGAGGGAGGGAGACTCGTAAAATGGAGAAATCATTTAGCTGGTAAAGTGTTTTATATGTTTTGAATGGCACGTTAATTAAACCAAGTTAGGGAGTTGTACAATAGTTTTTAAAAGGAAGCATTTTACAGGCAATCATTTCCTTCCTTGTCTGTTTTTTGCCTTTGTTTTTCCCCATTTCTTTCAACTACAGGGAAGTGGTACTTCAACATCTTTTGTTTGAAGGAGCTTTCAAGAAGGGATGCAAAGTGGGCTAGAAGGAGCACCTAAAAGTGCAGTCAAAACAGTTCTGCCTAAATGGTTTTATGGGAGGGATGGCTTTGCATGGTAAACGTTGACATGCTGTTTTACCTCCAGTCTGGCTGCAGACTTCCTGATGACCTGGCCTTCATAGCCATTAGTGAAGAAATGGGTCATGAGAAGTCTTAAGCCTCCTGTGAGCATGTGGAACTTACTGCTCTTAATTTTCTTTTTCTGCAGGTTAGGTTTACTTAATTGTTTTTGAAGAGTTTAGACCTATTTTGCCTCCCTCTTTCCTAGAGTTGCAACTGTGCACTAATGGGTGGTGTGACAAAGGCGTTGCTCTAAGAAAGCTTCACCATCGGAACTGAGACCAAGGACTCTTGTATGCAGTCATCTAGTAAGAGGTAGTGACATATCTTGGAGAAGAGTCCAGGCCAGCCTAACCTCTTACTGGGTGGGCCACCCTTCCTAAACTGCTGTGGCTGTCCTGGTGTCACAATGTCTGGGTGAGCCTAATGGAGCCTCTTCCCATGTTTCAGTCTTGATAATGTTGATCATTTCATAAGGGCAGATTTGAAAAACAAACACAGTGTCTCCCTTCACCTGTGACTGTCATGAAACCCCAGTCATTTGCAGTTGACTTCTTTGGAATAGCCAAATTCTTGAATGTTCACTGGAGTAGCACCTTGCTCTAAGCAGTTCCACTATCTTTCATAGTACTGCTCTTAAGTAAAATAGAGCCCAGTGTGAATTTGGGTATTTGGCAAGTCTGATTGATGAAACTTACATGAGATTTAGGGATTGGATCAAGGGGCGCATGGCATGTCTTTAATAAGACAGCAAAAACTGTTGATTTGCACTGCTTTTTTTTTGTGAGAACAGGGCATAACCTCCCTGAAGCCTACCTACTGCTCTTTCCAATTCTTGGAGATTGCTGAATGCCATATTGTAACATACTTCTGACTATGCAGTGCCCAAGTTGGCTCCCTAGTCATCCAGTCATCCTTGGCTTTCTGGTTTTGTCACAAAATCCAGCTGCTGATTCAGAGTAAACATTCTCAGCTCACACTTCTGTCAGGAACATGCCTCTGACTTCATGCTGGATTTCTTTCCTTCCCTGTTTCGAAACCACCGTTTTCTTCCTTGTTTCCTGTTAACTGAAGAATAGAATATAGGGTGCTTAGTTATGATAATGTGTGTTTGGTCACATGTGGAGAGGAACCATTGTTCTGATTGTCATCTGTATGCATAACACAGGGGAGAAAAAAAAATAAAAGTCTTCAGATAACACACTCAATGCCTTTTGTGTACAAGGCCCATGTGCATTATGCCTTGAACCTGGCTTGCAAATATTGTAATTACATGGACACCTCTCTGCAGCATGTATCATTTGGTTGCAGTAAGGAACACCAGGTATTCCCAAATGTGTCTTGTGAACGTGCTTGTCTCTTGTTGCCAGTAGCTAGCCAGATTTCTACTGCCATCCATACTACGCTGCTTATTGTGTAAAGGAAAGCCAGTTCACAAAAAATCCTGCCTTTTGTAAGACTCCTGAGGAACTGACCAGACATAGGACTTGACCCTCTACTGCCTTTTCCTGTAGCAATTGCTGGGTGTACCAGATGCTTATGGCATAGGTGAAGGATGCTCTGAGAACAGCATGGGTGTATTTTGTGCCAGCTTCTGCATTTGTTTATCAGAGTTACCGGTGAATACACAAAACCACAGGGCAGTCCAGGAGCAAGTCCCGGTCCAGGAGCAGGTCCTGGTGACAGAGTGGTGGTAACGTTACCTCCTTCCAGCCATACCTGCCCGACTGAAGCTCTTGAGGCTGAGGAATCTCTGACTCTGCAAAGAAAGGCCCTCTTCATCTCCATGGGGGGAGTGCAGAATAAAAGAGGAATCAGAAATTAGGTTAAAATACTACAGTGCATAACACATTATACAACAGGCAGACCTGGAGTTTATCCGGAATTAGCGACGTGCTCTATTAGCAGAATACCATCGTGTACTATGTAACACAGTACATTGTTTCATTAATATGAATTTCCTGTACTTTTGTGCCTGCTGAAATGCATGTTTGACCTAATTTCTGATCCAGACATTTGCCTGCTCACAGCCTTGTGTAAGAGCAATAAGTAAAACCTCAAGATTTTTGCCTGCGTGTACGCGCATGGTGTGTATGTTTATTCCTTTTTATGAATAGGAGTTCTGGAAAAGTTTTTGTTCTGGCTTTAGACTGTGGCTAGAATTTTAAATTTGTAGCTGTCATATATGTTAGATCACCTAGCTTTTTTGACTTGCGTAGAAATGAACTAAATAGTTCGTTGTAATGTACAGTGTTAAAATGTTTCTCAAGTATGTCAATAGTCATACTACTTTAAAAATGCAGTGCAGTCTGTCCCATTCCTTAGTTCAATACCTGGCATTAGAAAGTGATACTGCTAATTTTTTTATTATTTTAAAACAACAGCCTTGTCTTTGTAATTTTTCCTTTGTGGAGAAACACATTTTGACTTGTGCCAAAATCATCAGGTTCCAGGTTAGCTTTTGTTCTCTGGTGTCCAGTAAGAAGTCACTGCCCAGTTCCACCAAAAAGAAAGACAGAAGCTTACTGTGACCCAGTACTGTTTTGAGAAACCAAAACTTATGCTAAAATGTGTGGGTAGTTATTCAAGCACCTGCATTTTTAGAGCACATTATTCTGTATGAATGTGTATTTATTTGCTTGTTTAATAGGAAGGATGTGTGTGTTGGGGTCCAGCTTCAGTTTTTTTCCTGGATGGTCCCAACTTCCATTGTTGGCTTGTGCTTTGCTGGCAAACAGACTTTAGGGTTCACTCTGTGAAATTTTGTTTAGTGAATTTTAAAAATTCAAAATATGCAATTTTGGTATGCAGGATTTTTTTAGGAAATTGTGTGTTCAGTGATTGTTCATGCTTAACCACGATGTAAAGGAGCCTGTATGTTTTGTAAACATGGAGCAGTAATGAGTCCAAAGTTTCATCTTTACTAATGAAGCTCATTCTGAATAAAATGTTAGCAGGAAAAGAATGATAGCAAATGAATTATGGTTCCTCTGTTATTTTGCCATCAGATGAAGAGTGTGGAAGGGAATTTGGCAGAATTGCTCCATATTTCATGAGAGGGTGGCTGAAATTCATCACTCACCGTTTAAAGGCAATGTGTCAAGTATGGGTTGTGGTAAATAGTGAAAGTGCATTCATATTTTAATTAGTATGGCATACAGAATTATAGCTGTTGACTACTGAGCCACAAAACTTTTTTTCTGTTTTAATAAAATTAAAAATTTTAAGTAAACACTTTGCTTACAGGAATGAAGGATTGCTGGCCTTCACTTAAGCTGCATTTTGCAGACTGATAAACTGATTCCCTCTTGGCTTGAGCCCCCCTTCCCAGTCACATAATTGCTGGAGCCATGGACAGCCAGCTTTTTTTGATAGTGCAGATGATTTTCTGGAGTCGAGATGGTCAATATTTCACGCTGGTTTTGTTACATTCACAGCAGGGCTGAGCCAAAACCAAACAATCCATGGTCTGAACTCTTCTGTAGATGCCCCGGAACCAAAAGCTCCAGGCACCAGTCTATTTTGTGTAAATTGAGCTGAGCCTGTGTTCTCTGGATCTTTTCACAACAATGCCAAGGGAGTAGAGGATGTTGCTTCCTCCCACTCCTAAGAATGGATCTGTACCCACCATCCACAGCCAGACTAGCCCCAGGGAACGGGTCCTACTGGCACGAGACACCTACATGAGTACTGCAGGAGATGTTCACATGACAAGTGAACACCCCTCTAGGAAGTGTTGGGGTTGAAATGCCTCTTTATCCCAATTGCACAGAAAGTGTGGCTTGATGTTTGTTTTTCTCTGACCTTTTCTATGGGTGGATGGAAGGGGGGGAAGAAGGTACATGGCAGCAAATGAATCCCAGCAGCATCGGGGAGGCTGCTGAAAGATCTGCTGCCCCTGAAGGAAAAGTTTTTGTGCAAGAGCTTCAGTAGGGCAAGATTGTAAATGTAGTGGATTTTAGAACATGTTAGTGACCTTTCTGGTGCTGTACAGTGTTTGTAGGCCTGACAGCTGGGCTTGCTGTCTTCTCTCTCTTTGTCACTTTACCTCTTGCATGCTTGTGTCAACAAGCAAAGCTTCTTGCTTCAGTCTCAAGCTGAATGATTTTCAAGACATTTCTTAAGTTGCCCTGAGCATCTCTAATGAAAAAAACTAACCTTCCAAGTTTAGTGAAATATAAGGCTTAATGAATGCTCAGAAAATGCATTTTCCAAGCATTTTCTTACATTTCTGTTGTAGTTCTAAAAACCTATAAAATTTTTGTGCTAATCGTGCTCCTGAATACCAGAGTCAATTCAAGGGATTCGTTAAGATCCACAGGCAGAAGAAAACATTTTCTATCTATCCCACAGTCCCCCTTCAGATCTACACGAGCCTGTTTTCACTTTCCTCATCCCTTTCACACTGGAGCACCTAATCATGTGGGGTGAAACGGGAATTCATAGGCATGCCTGAAGCACCCATGCATAGGATCACATTCCCATGCTCGGGGAGGGCATGCACACAACACATGCTTGTGTTCAGTAAGAGAGATGGCAAAAGAGCCTCAGCTGCTTCTGTCTCAGGAAGGTCATGTACTTTATGGTGCTGGGATAGCTTGGTACATGAAGCTTTGTTATGGATACCTGGGCTTCCAGGTTGCTAGGTGGAGCTCTGCTCCACAGCTGATGCTTCTTCTGGAGTTCAGGTGAGGAGCCATACATCCCTCTGTTCCTCCAGGATGGAATAGCCACCCAAAAGGGAACATCCAGATGCCTGGGCTTTTAGTTTATAAGGAGTTTGTGAGCTCAACTGGAGTTCTTTTGAAACAGAACTGCACTGAGCACTCTTGCAAGCTGGAAGGCAGCATATAGACTTGGCCTGACTGGTTTGAAAGAGTGAAGAGTGGGTGGAGAAGGAATGGACACCCGAAAATGAGCACACGATTAGACACTAGCCTGGAAATTCAGATCTGCTTGTGCAAAAAATATCTACTGGGCATGTTTTGCAGTGGCCTGCTTATGTCATTTCTGTCCAATTGTCCCTCAAGAATGTTACTGAAACTGCAGAGATCCTGCTTTTTCTTCAACACCTTTGAGCTGGGAAGCAGCCTATTTCAAAAGTGCAGTTTTCTACCTCACCGAAAGACTTGATGGATGTACGGAAATTTGTTAGGGTACTGAATTGTCACTGAAGCTCAGGACTAAAGCTGAACAGGAATTCAGTGGGGAGAAACTGGGATAAAAAAGCCAAATCTTTAATTATCAGTGTGTGCAGTTGAGTCGCATTGTTTAAAATAAAATCTTTGCATGCATGTTTCCCAGAACAAATAATGAAGTTGACAAAGTTGGTAAAGCCAAACAGCTGAAGACAGGACTTAATGAACCTATTAGATCTGAGAAGCTGAAAACATAAAAAGTGGCCATTTGGTACAGTTATTGCACTCAAAAGAAACAGTAGGGTTAGGTTAGTTTTCTAAACTGGCTTGGCTTTCAAAATTAAGTAAAAAAACCCAAGCAAACCTGAACTGAGAAACCTGAGTGGTTTTAGGCTGAAGGTTATTCACGTTCCTGTCTTGAGAGTTATGAAAAGATGAGTGTGTGTTGTCACTGCACTCATCAGTTTGGGAAGCATTGCCCTATAGTTGCTTGCATGCCCTGACTTGGTCTGAACCACTGGGATTTGCAGCTGCTTTAGAGAAATCTGGATGTGCCTCAAGATGGGGGGGGGGGGGTGAGGGGGGAATATGGTCTTCTGCAAGATGGTTTGAATTCAGGTATCATTGTAAAGTGTGTGATCTCACTGAAGAATTTAAAAACGGTGAATCTTACAAGACTGTCAAAGCAGTCTCAGGTGGTAGACATGTGGCTCTGGCTGTGAGCATAACAGGGAAATCAGTTCCCAAGTATGGCCAGTTTGCTGGTTGAATTGCAAATTAATAATTTCTTGCTTAAATTTTTTTGAATAATGTTTGCAGATGTTTCTTGAAGATTTGCTTATGAAATGTATTTAAATACTGGGGACACAATTCAGAAAATATGCTAACTGAGAAAGCACTAAAGTATTAAATCTGAGGAAGCCAAAGGGATTCAGTAACAGATGATTAAATACTTTCCTGAGCAAAGGTGGACTTTACATTCATGTATTTGTTTCTTGATGCTTGGCTAGTCTGCACAGTTCTTAATATTTGAAGTAAAAAGCTTTGCTTTGGGGAAGGCTTTATTTTGAAATTTGAAAGTATATCAACGCTTTAGTAACCCAAGGCAGCTGTGTCCAAGCATTTGAATCTAAAAACTTTTATTTCTGTAGCTCCTGTTTTTAATTGCTTATTGCAACATAGCTGAGCATAATTAACTTATGTTGGAAAACCCCACAACTCTGCAGTTCAAACCCACACCAAAACCCACCTTAGGAATCCAGAACAATGATTTTGGTTTAAAAAGCTTGGGAAAAATAAACTGAATTCTAATCACTTCTTTTCTGCTATGCTGAAATGCTGAGGGATTTGCTAAACCTACAGGTCGATAAAACTGAATCCCTGCTTAATGGTTGTGTTTGCTAAACCAGCTAACTGCAATGGATATATAGTGTGTAGTGTGTTCTTTCTTTTTGACCTCCCCTGGTTTAGAGAAGACAAGATTTGGACAGTTGTAGCTGGATTGAACAGTGTGATAAGAGTTGTAAAATGTTACCAGCAAGGAGTGTGGTTTTGTGATAAACAAAGGATTGCAACACTGAATGTCTTTCGGCAGCCATCCAGGCAGAACAAGCATGCAGCAACTCCAGCAAGCCCCTGGGATTGAGAGAAATGTCAGGAGTAGTGCATAAATGAGGATATTTTTTAATACCATAGATACTGTCTGTTATTGCTGATGCTTGACATCTTTGGGTTGGGGTTCTTTCTTTTGTCCCTTGAAACAAGCAGCCTAAAAAATCACTTTCTGCTGCTTCCTTAGGAGCGTGCCTTTTCCTGTTTCCTCTTCTTCAGCCCTTTGTTTGGGCCATCCTGTTTCCTTAAAGATTTGCAAGGAGAAACTTACTTTTGTATCAATGAGTGACTGCAAATTTCTACTGCATTTTCAGTGATGAAACTGGTAACAAAGTCTATACAGAAACAGGAACATCTCCAGGGCTCCCAAGTTCTATTTGCAATACCCCATTATCTGCTGTTATTATCATAGGTCCTTTCTAAATCAGTTTTTTTGGATTATTGTTTCTTTAATATAGCCCAAATGTTTGTGAAAAAAGCTACAGCAGAACAAGATAGAGCAACTTGGAGACTAGAGATTATTTTCACAATCTGATTTTTAAGAAATGAACATTTATCAATATTAATGAATCATATTTTTTCTTTGGTTGTTGGGTTTTAGGTTTTTTTTTGTTTTGTTTTTGGTTTTGGTTTTTTTTGGTTCAGTGTATCAGTGACATTAATTTTGCGATTCCTCTTCTTTCAGTGAGGGAGGGAGATACGGAAGAAGAAAATCTGTATTCACGGCTCAGATTAGATCTGCTGAGTCTCAGAATGTGTGTATGCGCTTCTGTTTTGTAAAATCTCATGAACCTCCTAACAGCTGAAAGCTGCAGTAGCACCGAAATCTTAATGAAATGTCACGTGCTGCCTATTAAGTTTAAAATGCCTGCTGAAATGTGCAGAGCCTGGACTTCCTGGCTGTCGAGCACACAGAGCACTGCATGTGGAATTGGTTGTGACTGTCAGTTCTCTGAGACCAAACTTGAGTCTTATGCCTCATTTAGAGCTGTTAGCAGACTTGGGCTCTGAGGGTCTGTCATGTGTCCTAGATGCAGTGGCAGCCCTAACTTTATAAACCTAAAGCAACCAGCCTTTGATAGGGAGACATTTACAAATTTTGAGGGCAGGTTATCCACCCTCTTAAGAGATTCTTAAATGCTTGATTTGGTTAATGACTCAGCTTTTGCTAAAGGAAGTGGAAATTTGGTTAAATCTGTCCTACCCTGCTCTTCTTGCTTAGTGGCCCAGAGGAAGGAGGTATCTTGGGATGGGTGTTGAACCAGGTGATGGGATGTGACCCACCACAAATCTCTGTTGAAGCAATGGCCCCATGAGTACATATCTCAGATAACGGTCCTTGCTGGAATGGTCCAACATGAGATCTCTGGTAAGAGCATAGGAATCTTCTGTTGTAGATAAGACTTTTAAGCTTTAAAGGAAACTGTAAAATTCTGCAAGATTCCTTCAGCTTTTTAAGTTGACAGAATTGTACAGCTCGTCTGGCCATGAGGTGCTCTGCAAAGTGGAGGAGCTGCTCTTCTAGTCAGCTTAAGGTAAGGAAAGTCGCAAAGTAACCTGTCTCATGGCAGGGCACTGTGTCTGATGCTCCACTGAGGATTAGTGTGCTGCTCAGATGCCCTTTTGCATAGCCACTAGAAAGTATTTCTCATCCTTCCCCTCCTCCCTCACCCCTGGTTTTTTGTTTTGTTTTTTTTTTCCCTTGTAATTGTTTTGGAAAAAAAAGCAAAAACAGACACTAAGAAAAACAAAAAGAAGAGTAAAGCTGTTCTTCATGCAGGCCACGTTTATACCATCTGTTCTGTATCTATTTAAACTGTTAGGAGAAAGCAGAGGTGCCCCTGAATTTCAGCTATGCTTCAAATGAATCCCATTTGGCTTCCTGTTTTGGAGACTAGACCTTGCTAAGCAGAGGACCTCTGAGAAGAAAATTATTTTTTAAGTCCCAGGAGTGAGCAGATGTGGTCGGTGGTTGCTGGAAAGAGCAGAGGGAGCGGTGGAAGTCCTTGCAGCGAGGCATTTTCCCTGTTTGCCTGCTCCAAGACCAGCAGGCTGGTGCAGCACAGGGCAGCAGCAGGAGGGCAGGACTGGCTGCACACGCACAAGATTCTCTCAGGGTGCTGCTTGACATCTTCCCAATGTGAATTTTAAGCTGTTTGCAGTTGGTATCTGTTTAAATTACTTCAGCTACCATATCCCTGATTGCTCCAAAGGCATTGCAAGTGAGCTGGAACCTCTAAAGCAGACATGAAAAGCCCATCCCACAGGGCCTGTCTTTGCATTATCCCCATTAGCAAAGGTTTCTGTATTACTAGGGGAGATATGGAGGAGTGAGGATGGTTGGAGGGTTGGGATGTATTTTCTTTTTTTTTTTGGTGAAGGCAAATAAACTTTGACAGGTGTTAAAACAAAAAGGCAAAGGAAAAATACTGAACAGTCTTTATGTCAGCTGAAGTGTCCTCAACACAGCTTTGAAGTGAGAGCTAGTTCCCTGTCTCAGTGCCAACTTTGAAGATGTGTGCCTCTATTCACATACTTGGTGTGTTAATTAAAACAAGAGCTGAATGAAGGCTTGTGTCTTATTTTAGGAATAGTTGCGCCAGAAACTGGAAGGTTGACTCTAGCCTCAGGCATGCAGGTATTACATGGCTCTCCTAGAGCTCTACCACTGTCTCTGCTCCTTGTTTTACACTGTTTTACATGGTCCCCTGCCTACCCTAGGCTCCCTCCCCAGTCCTCATTAATTATATTCTAGCTAAATAAGCAGACTGGCAGCGTTCAGTGGCTGTGAACTAAAGTCCGTGATATGTTCAGAGGCAAGAGCATGTATCACTTGGTTTTACATAACTTCCCCATTTCTTCTTTTGAAGGGGCAACCAGCCTTTATAGATACAGGACCTGCTGGGCCACCATGTCAAAACCTTGCCAAGTATTTACCTTGTAAGCATGAAATCAAAGTGCTGGGTAAATCAGAATGTCTGAAGAAGCATTCTTTGCTTGCTCTGGCTGCCCTAGAAGGTGTCTCAAATACTGCTCAGTTTTTAACCACCCCCTTCTCCCTTCCCCTGTTTTGTAGGTCAGCCTCTGTAGTGCTGTCTTTTGTATAGGTGGAAACACCACTTTAATGAAAACAGTTTAGACACATTTGCTATGATTAAAATTCTTTAAAAAATATTTTCAATAGACTACTATGTGCTTTTTTTTTAAAATACAAAAAGTAAAATTTGCTGGAACATTCACTCATTCTCATTGGTTCCACTGAGAGCCTTAATAGAGTTGTGCAGTAATTAAGAAAGACTGAGATCCTCAGCCAAGTTTCAGATGGGTGGAGGTGGCATTCAAGTGGTTCATCAGAAAGCCGCTATTGCAAGCTTGTGAGAGAGAGGGAGAAAAATGGTTTGCACTCCCCATCTTTCCCTGGTCAGCTCTACCTTTTCCAGTTTGGTAGAACTTTGGTCTTGGCTT
Source organism: Cinclus cinclus (assembly GCF_963662255.1). Classification (NCBI taxonomy): domain Eukaryota; kingdom Metazoa; phylum Chordata; class Aves; order Passeriformes; family Cinclidae; genus Cinclus; species Cinclus cinclus. The sequence goes on from NC_085046.1 coordinate 70,993,189, forward strand.
AGGTGCAAATCTCTGTCCTTTGGGACAAGAGCTGTTGTGGTATTTCCCTACGAATACTCTGTGATGCTTGAGTGCACATGTGCTCGTGCACACTCATGTCTGTGCTCATGTGTGTGCATCTAGAGATTCTCTCTTACCTTCTTAACTTACATACATCCTTACAAATATGGAATTAATGGACTGCTGGTATCAATGAATGTAAATCCAGTGACTTCAGAGGGCCTCTGAGGAATTGCAACACCCAGAGTGAAGACCAATAGAAATAGATAGCTTTTTATGTTCACCAGTCTCTGAAGCTTCAAGTCAGTGTATTATTCAGAACAGAAGTGCAGCTTATTTTCCTTGTAAATCTTCAATTTTATAAAGCCTGATTTCCTATGGAAATGAGACATGCCCCCCCCGCCCCCCAATACTCGGCATGTGTATATCCCTTTCCACTGACCTTTGAACTAAAATTTAACACAGTGACAGCTATCCAAAAGATAATTAAATTTCTGTTTTGATTATGTGTAAGTAGAAGAGTAGAGGGAAGACAGAGACAGATACTGCTAGTCCCAAATATTTGAAAAAGCTGCAGTGTGTACTTGAATCTCATTATAAAGACCATGTGGGGGATGACTCCCAATAAAAGACACAAACAGAAGAAAAACTCAAATTGAAACTTGCAGTGAACACTGAGACAGCACAGGATTTTTTTAAAATATTCATTTGTATAACATATGTGGATGCCCAATCAGTTTGGGGGATAAAAGAGAGTGGGTTAGTTGGCTTCAAGCAATAAGCACTTACAGTTTGAGTTGGAGCATGAGTAAGAGGCTGCTGGCTGTGCTGTGAGGAGGTAAGGGAAATGCAGTCATGCAGTGATGAGAAGATGTTTGAGGGACAGTCAGGGTTAGGAGGCTGGGAAAGGGACAGCTTGAGTTCAGCCAGTCGTGCAGAGTGGAAAGGAGTCAGAGTTGCATGAGAGAGGTCTATGAAAGAAGGCATGTGGAGTTTGGAAATAAAGGACTGGTGGGGATGCCAGTGTTGAAGGGCTGGTGACCATACCAGTGTATGTCCTGACATAACTGTGACAGCATAAATATTTATTTTTATAATATAATGTAAAAATAATATTTCTTTTTATAACATAAAGATTTTGTTTGCTTCTTTTAATGCAGGTCCTTTTCTATTGAAATGCAGCCTCTTCTAGCATTTTATACATATATACTTTAGTCTTGAGTGATGAATTTAAGTGGCATTGGTTGCTAATACACAACTCAAGGCAAGTGGAGTTCTGCAGTCACCAGAAGCTGTCTTCATTAGTAGAGTCATAACACAGTTTTCATGACATCACTTTAAACAACTTTGTAATTTCACTGAGATGGGGACAGATACCGATTGCCAGAGCTGTAGAGGTGCATCATCCAAGGGAAATTCCTGGTAATGATGTGTCTCACTGGGCTTTAGTATCAAAAGCAAGGCAAAGCAATACAGTGCTCTGTTGTTTATGATCGCATAGTAGAAATGGTTGGTTTAGCTGGGATGAGATAGGAGTGTGAATTAGATTAGGTGAGGTAACATGTTCTATAACTTGAAGCAATAAACAGGAAATTCATTAATTATTGTACCCACAAGCTCCCCTTCTTCAAGGCTGTAATAAGAGTAGCCAACATCAAAACTAGGTACAGGTGACTTAGTTATGCCACTTACTTGGAATACTGAGCGAGTAAGAAAGATAGAGTCTATGGAGGGGAGGAAATTTTATTGAAGGTCAGGAGAGCTTTTAGCCAAACAGAACAGGTAGAGAGTGCGAGAGGCAATTTCACTAGTGAGAAGTTAAAGTAGTTAAGGGAGAAAAGGCCTGAGGGAGACTTACAATTTCGTACGAAATATGGATATTCAGTAGATCACAGTCTAACAGATGAAAAAAATTCAGGATACAGTACAGCTGTTAATTCCAAAGCCAGATGGAAATATTCTCAAATAGTAATACATTTTTTTCCCCCTGTGCCATCAACAGCCAGGTGTAGTGGGCATTTCCAGTGTCTTTAAACCAAGTAACACCAAAGAGGGCTTCTGAGTAAAGCTCGATATGAAAGCATTTGACATTTTCAGTTGTGCAAGTTTCATATAAGGCAGATTTGTCTAAAGACTTGATACATTGCTTCAGTGAGTAAAAGCCTTTCATATGTCATTGAGCTATCTAGAATAACTTAGAGTGCTAAGCAGTGAAAACGCATCTGGGGAGCAGAAATTGTGTGTCAGCAGTTACCACTTCAGACCGATGGAGAATGAGAAAGAAGGAAAGAAAAAGACTGGACTAGGCTTACCTAGAGGTTGAATAACCATTAGGAGATGCATACTCCCCTGAACCCTGCACTTGTGCCTGTCCCAGACTGCAATGCTGGAATCAAGAGCTGCATCTCCAGTGTGAGTTACGTGTCACCGTGCAAAGCTTGCGAGCATCTGGCAGCTGTAACCTGTTCCCTGTTGGTGTAACAGGCAGGTTTGCTCTGCTGAGCTCGTCTTATGGTGGGATGCTTCTCTACTTCTCTGAGTACAAAAGGAAAGCAAAATAGGGCCAGTTGTAGTGATTCTGCTGCTGGGCTTCATCTCCATTGCCAGTGCAGGAAGGTGGGAGGAGACTTCCTACAAGAAATGGAGTGAGGCAACAGCTGCACGCTAAGGTATGAAAAATGTTGTTTCATCAAATCACCCCTTTCCTACCAGCTGAAGGCATTATAAAAGATTGCTGGTAGCTGAAGTCTAACGCAGGAAGACAGGTTAAATTATCACAGTGTTCTTCATGGCCTCCCAGGCAATGAATCAGTGAAGCAGTGAAGTGGGTTGTTGCTTTCACCATGGAAGAATTCATCACAGTAGCCAAATTAATGACTGCTTTTCAGAAGTTTCTCCTGGTATCTGAAGGACTGATTTGCTGTCTGCTGTTTGTTATCTGTGGCAGTTTTAAGTTTCACTGAGGTGAGTATATTGCTTTGTGTGCTTAATGCCTGAATACATCCTTCCTAACCTTGATGGTGTCCATTGCCTTGCTTTCTTCCTTCACTGGGCTTGATGATGATATCACAACAATTTACCTAGCTAAGAGCCAGTTTGTCATTTTGCTTTGTGGCTACATTAGGGTGACTGCCTCTGCCCTTTCAAATGGGCGTGCTTGCAAGTTGACCTTGGGATAGGAGCAGTAAGGCTGTAGAGTTTCAGCTGTGTGCTGTCTGTGCTTGAAGATGTAGCACAGGGCTCTTGGTGGCACAAGGGAAGGGGAATGAAGCAAACAGATTAAGGAGTAGATGCGAATGAGCTTATGAGGCCCTGACTGGAAGGCGTAGTACTGAATGGCTGATTTGCACACACCCTGAGCTGGGCTTAGATTATTGCCAGCACTCTCCTGGTCTGGGGCTCTTGCTTGCATTTTTTTTCTCTCTGTTCTTCTCTCACCTGCCATAAGCTGAGAGCTGTGCAACTATGGTCAGAAGGCTGCCAGGACAGGGGCTGCCTGCAAAATGCAGTGGGTCAAATTAATCCTTCAGGAAGCCTTACTGAGAAGAAAGGTGTTGGTTGTGTTCTGGACTGGCTGAAAAATAAATTAATAGAATAAATACAGTGGCATGGCTGACAAAGTGTATTCAGTGGTTTTCACTCTGACACTATCTTTTACCCAAATAACATACCTCCTAACTCACACAAATTAATTTGAGTCTTTCATCAGCTTCATATTTTTGCTGCTGAGGCATCTGGATACATGGTCTTCCAGCTCTTCTGTGTCCAGGACAAACCAGAATCCCTAAACTTCAACAAATGAGGTGTCTCCTTCACCCAGTGACGCCCAGCTCTTCATTTTACCTGTACTTGAGAAGAACTACAAAACAAAACCAACCCAAACAATCTAACCAAAAATGTGGAGGCTGTAATTTAGGACATATTCAGGGGAATCAAAACACACAAATAAGTAAAGAAATCAGTGTTTTCATCCACTTCTGCCCTGGTTAGAAAGCCAAGACAATTGTCTATGCCAGGCAAGTGGCCCCCAAGATGCTGTTCAGCTCAACAGCCTAATTAGGTGGTCAGAGGTGCAGATGATCACTTTAATTTCACCAATATATCATCACTTTTGACCAGTCCCAGTCGTGCCTACACAAGGAGAACAATGCAACTTGTGCAGATTTTTGTGGTGGCTCTACAAGGAAGGTGGATAAATCATGGAGGCCTCATTCTGCCACCCCTGTGCTCACAGAGTGAGAAGCCTTTTCAGGAGAGGGGTTTGGAGCACTGGGGCTAACAGTGAGTGAAATACTTTCAGCATGAGTGGGTGTTCCTGAACAGCAGATTAGCACACTGAGCCAAGTGCTTATCTAAAATTAAGCGTTTTCCTCCACTTACACCCTGACATTCTTGTCTCCAATTATGTTTATTTTGTTTGCTTTTCCTCTTTTCTCTGTGTGTATTCAAATGCTGATGAGAGAAGTCTGCACAGAGACCAAGGAATGGGTAAGGTCTGAGTAGCACACTAAAATAAAAGCTTGGGTGGAGTTCAGCTGTTAAATCTATATACTTTAACTATTGTTATCTTCGGTTGGGTTTGAAGTACTAATGTACCTAGGCAAGAAAACAAATTTGCAATAGCTTAGATAGAAAATCCTTCTCCAGGAAGAGCTAGAATAAACAAAACATAACCTGAAACAGGGCCAGGTTCCCTTGGAACATATTGAAAGGGATCTTTGTAAAATCAAAACAGTTGTGTTCTATTAAATTAATGCAGATCCCATTTGGCCACAGGCAGACACCCAGTCCCAAAGCTGCATTGCAGAGGTGCCCCAGCAGGATCAAATTCACTCGTGTGATCGCTGGTTTTAGGGAGGCAGCAGCTGCTGACATGGCACCTCTATGTTAGTCTGCCCCCATACCATCCAAGGAGGGCTCTTGTTTATCTTTCTTCCCAGAACTGGGAAATCCTGTGTCTGCTGGCAGTGTGCTTGGACAAAAAGAGTTGGGCTGGAGTGCTGGGGTACTACAGCTGAAGCAAAGGGAGGGTGCAGACAACTGCTGGTGCAGTAGCCCCTATGTCAGGGTCCTCTTCAACCTCTAGCCCCACGGCAACTTTTTTTGCCAGAAGTCCAGTAGAAACAAAGTAGGAAATGAGGTTGTAGGTGTTTTCCTGTGTTTGACAGTCTGTTGCACTAAAAAAAATATTTTTCTTTTGCCTATGTTAAAAGCCAGTTTTGAGGGGAGTCTTAAGATTTCAACTTCCTCTGCTGGCATTTTTGGAGGTGGGGAGGTGACTTTGTTAGTATGTGTGGGCACCTGAAGGCTGCAGGGGATCTGAGAGTGGAGCTGCTTCCTGACCTTGCTGATAAGCATGTGGCATTTTTTGTAGGTATAAAATTGAATGGAGCAGCTTGCTGCTGACACTGAGCATTCTCTGAGATGCCCTATGACCATGACCATGCCCTGCTCACATGCTTCTGGCAACGGTAATCAGCAGTGCTAAGAACAGCAGAAATATTTCTCTCTAAGGTTAGATGGGTGGTGTTCTGTCTCTTTATAGGCAGAGAGATTCAGCTGCTGGGGGCATCTGCACATTTACCACACGGGATAAGACACTGGAGAGCTGCCAGGTGAGGATGATGTGTACCTCCATCTTATTTTCCATGAGTGCCCTAGACTTTGACTTCTGCAGTACTGAAGCATACCTGTAGCATCAGGATATTTGGATGAAACTGAAAATGAGGCCAGATGGTCTAATATGGTCTAATAAGCTGGGAACTTATAGAAACTCCCAGATTCTATAAGGTTCTATAATTCTGCATCTTTGAGATGTAACATAGTCTGCTTGTGAAAACCTGAAAGAAAAGCCCACTCCTACCAACCCTCCATACTGCACCTCCTGAAGACCTTGAGCAGCAACAATCTTAAAATAACTTTTTAAGAATATATTCAAGTGGTGTTTTTAAATCCAGTCTCTGACCTCGATTACTCGAGAATACATGGCTGAATTAAAAATGAACTGCATAAAATTTGTTTAAAATATTACCCTGCGTTTCAGAATATGGTTTATATGAAAATTGCATATATATTCAAAATTGAATTATATATTAATATATCAACATCAAACCTTTATGTTAATGTAATTAAAACCACCCTTTCACTGCTTTGGAAATTATTCAACAGTTCAAAGGCGAAAGAAAGTAAAAATTTCGGGCAAAAAACTGCAGTAACAAAGTTACTGCATTACTTTGGTGATGCAGTAAAGGTTCCTCTTGTATGCATTTATTGTCTTAGTCAAACAGGAAGTATGATGTTGGTATCATGTCAGAATTGGGTAAATTTGCTAATAATATGTATTCCTCGAAAATTTGTGAAATAATAACAATAATAGTGCTGCCATGTTCTTTCATGTTTATCCAAAAACCTATGTGTAAATTTAGAAACAGTGCAAGCTGAAGCATTAGACATTTATATATGTGCATATATATGTGTGTTTATCTTTAATGACACATATATTGAGAAATTTCACATAGCATTACCTGAGAAGCCTTAGCAGCACAAAATAATTTTTGTTATGAAAGCCTCATAGGGAAAAGCTTGCAAAATCCTTTCATCTAAAATAATGACAGAATCATCATAGATTCACAGAGTGGTTTGGGTTGGGAGGGACCTTAAAGATCACCTTGTTCCATTCACTTGCTATGGGCAGGGACAGCTCCCACTGGACCCAGTTGCTCACAGCCCATGTAAGGTTGGAGATTTTACTCCTCAGTGCATCTCACCTCAACATGGAGTTTTCAGTTTTGCAAGGAGCATTCTCTCTACTCTTTCACCCTTTCCTGCATGCACACATGTGGATGGATATGCCCTCTCATAGGTGCAAATTACTACATAGCTGTTACTCCAATGTTAAAAGAGCATCCCCTGGTCCCTTTCATCTTGGAAATAACTTCATGTCAATGTCCTGTGCAAATTGATCTATATAATACACTTGATGCGCATGTGAAAATCTGGAGGAATGCTTCATAACAAAGCTGGATGAACACTACTGGACCAGATATTGCCTGTGAGTACCCCACTGTGTTTTCATCCATCCTTCTTTTGCTCAGCAGGAAATTATTCAGATGTATCTCAAAGGCAAAAGTACTGTGGGTCAGTAGAGTTTCATATGGATCACATAAGAAACTCTCTGTTGAGAGTTTGTGTGGGTATGGTTTATTTTTCCAATCAGTTTTTTTTAATTAAAAAAATGCATTTGTTGGTCTTGCACTCTTAAGATGTTTATTTTTGCTTCTATTCCTTTGGCTAAATATTTGAGAGAAGAAAGTATGAGCAGATACACCTGAATTCATCATTCATTTAACAGAGTGTCCTGGTTTGGGAGGGCAGGGTTAATTTTTGCAGCAGCCATGAGGGGTCATGGCTGGGACCCTGAGGTTGTTTTGTACCACCTCAGGTCATTTTTCAGGGATGGGGAAAGGGGTCCCTTCTGGGTTGGTGTAGCATGGTGGAGAGAGAGAGATTGAGGATTGTCAGGAGTGGGAACTCATGTGCAAATCCTTTGCTTCTTGCACACCTTTGTTATTAATATTATTGCTGTTATTGTTCATTTTCATATCTCATTGGTGTTTCCAGTAAATTGTGTTTTTTCTCAGCCCATGATCTTTACCTTTTGTGGCTCCAATTCTCCTCTCCATCCTGCCACAGGGGAAGAGGGAAGATGAGCGAGTGAGTGAAGAGCATGTAGTTTGGAGAGGCTCAGTGGGAGCACTAAATTGGGGACTACCATTTCTAAACCATGCTACAGAGCAACTGGGGTAGTTTCCACTGCCAGTTGAATGTCAGTGAGACTCTTGCAACTCTTTCTGTTGTTCTGTTGGTTAATTGAACCAGCAACATTCTTTAGCTACAGCACTTGGATTTTTTTTTTTCCTCAAGCTTCTTCAAAGCACAGGTGCTACTAGAGCTTTTCACACTTACAGCCCATAACCCCTCAAAGACACTAGAAACACTGCAGAGGAATAATTGATATGCCCAGGTTAGTTGCATTACTTGTAGCTGAGACCTGAAAATATGCAAAATGTTCTGTGGGAGACTTTACACTGGGGTCTTAACATGTAAAAGAAATTAGGCTGTAGAGTTTGGAGACAGGGAGGTTGCTGGGAAAAAGGCACTGCAGTAAGTACATTATGTACACAAAGGGTTATATATGCTTGTAACCTAAGCTGAATTGCTGCGGTTTCTTACACTACAGCAAGTTGTGTATCATATCTTTCTCTATCTCCTTTCTGTGGGTCTTCAATTTTTTCCCTTCACCTGCAGTGTGACAGTCCATTTTTCTATGCTTATGGTTGCCACCTCATGCAAGAAGAAAATACATCATTTCCAGGGTAATCTTGTGTGGAGAACCAGGCATAAACAGATAAGCATGTTTTATTCTTAAGAATTCTGACTTGTGAGAGAAAAGTTGTTAATGGAAGAGAGGGTCCTGTGGAGATGGGGCAGCACTCTTCTCACGCAGCTTCCTGTTCTGCCTTGAGCCTTGTGCTCATCGTGCCTGCATCGCCTCATCCTCAGCCCAACTCACTTCCTGGAGAGCTCTAAAGATCTGTCTGTGCATGCACAAATAATGCGATGTGCATGGTGTAGAAAACCCATTTTACATAAGGGATGTGCACCAGATAAACTAGAAAAGGAAGTGGATCAGTCCCTTTCTCGCTTTATTTCTCTCTGTTGACCGTAGATTTGGACTACCCACAATGGCAGGACCAACATGGGATCTAAGGACTGGTGATCTTTTTCCTTCTCTTTCTCCCTTTTCTGGTTTTATTTCTGTCTTCCCTTGCTTTGCCTTGGCAAAGTGCAGCTATCAGGTTCTTACCCTGCACTCTGTACTGAATTTTGCTATAAGGATTGGGTGCATGTTAAAGGTAGTTGTAAAAGTTGAGAACTTGTTAGCCAACACTTCTCTGATTATATAGTGGGCTAGTTTCTGGAATTACAGCGACTATATAATAAAATATAAGAGATCCCTGACATATGGACTGGTGTCTTTGTTCAGTCAGATGAGAATTTATAGTGAACAGCATGTCCCCTCCTGAGTGGGTTGTGACATGCTGCCCATGCAGTTTTGACTACCATGCAGAACAGTTCAGGTCCAGATGGAAAACCACCTGTAACCTAAATGGATGATATCCATTCAGTGGCATTTTCCGTAACAGAGATTGTCAATTGGAGATGTGCTCTGCAACTCTGCTTTATCCTTGGAAGGGTTTGAGTAGAGTCCTGAAAACATCCACAGTTGTGGGGAGGAAGCGAATGAATACTGGGCTTCTCCTAAGCACTGCTGTGCTATAGGGCTTACTTGGGCTGTGTTTGCACCCACGTGTGTGGTTTCACTCTGCCAGCTGGAGTTGCACTGCCTATTCTAGCCATAGGCACCCAAGCTCTGCTCCTTTCATAGCCTGCAGAGAGGAGTTCTGCTTATGGTCCATCAAGAAAGCTCAAGGATCAGACGACACCTCCCTTATTCCTTGCTTGTAAATTATCCAGAGAAACAGTGCTTACTTCTGGTTAAAGAACTGATCTTATAATGGTGTATGCAGATGGGACTGATTACAAAATAAGCTGGATGTATAAAACCAGAGATACCCCTTTCACCTTTCAAAGCAACAGAGAAGCTGCCACCTAGAAACCATCCAGGGATGTGTACCTTTCTCTCCTGTTCTGAAACAAAGGACAGCTATTCTCCTATTGGCTTTTCTGTGAGAAGTCTTTCTGTGTATTGATTTTATGACCTTTCAACTGCTGTCTCTCAAGTCTTCTGCATTGGCAGCATTATGAGGATCAACTGTATAGTTAGATCTTAGAAAATGTTTATAATTTTGGTTCTTTCTGAGTCAGATGGATTCACAAAATCCTTGGGGCTGAAAGATGATATAATTTCTCACCTCTGTACTTCACAGGTCAAATTATTGCAGCTTCTCAGAGAATTGGAAGAATTCAAGCCAGAGAATTAGCCTTTAGCATCCATTTCTGCTCTTGGTGAAGTTAAGGGGAAATTCCTTCAGGATCAGAGTGGCTACCTGTTTGCTCATGCTGGAGTCTGTGGCTGTATGCCACTATGTTGAATTCTTCACCTAAAAATAGATACCTTTGCAGAAACAAGGGGCTTGCTTTGTTCGCATTTATTCCTTTATACCTGACTGATTGCTTCTGTCTGTCAGCAACAACGAAGCCTCATTGTTTTGGTGCTCCAACTGGGACTCATTAAATGTATCTTTTTTTCAGAAACTGCTGTGACTCCAAGACCTTGAGATACCTGCCATTAGAGTGTTTATCCCTGGATAGCCCAAAGTGGTGCCAGTTGTACCTTTCCTTCTTAGTAATACCTGCTTTTGATGCAGTTTTCTGCAACTTAATGATTTAAAGCCCACCTAGTTTGTGATTGTTGGGGAGAAGAGACAGTAGATTGCTCTTCAGCTACTCACCTTGGCATTTTGTAGAAAACACTGCTGCTTTTTAGCCAAGTGATCCCTCACTTTTGTTCATCCTCATCCTTCTGACCGTTCATTCTCCATTCACCAGGCTCACAAACAACCTCATTTTTCACACCTACTTCTCCATTTGTTGACACTTTGGGCTCCTGCCCATTGCTCTCCTTCGGCAGCAAGCTCATTCACATTCCATATTCAAAACCCACAACATGATTCATTGAACACCAAAGTGCTTTTGCTTTGCAATGTTTATCTGAGATTGACCTGAAGGATGACATTATAAATGAGCTCTTACATCTGAATTGCTTTGTCCTGATTAGCAAAGTCAGTAGAAAATGGCAAGGAGCTTTTGGTCTTGAGTGGGATAGTTGCTTCTCTGAAGTTTCTCTACTCATTGATCTTACATCTTTGCTTCCCTCTGTTGCATGGAGTGTGCCAGTTTCAGTTTTTAGGCTCCTGAGGGAGATTTTTGCAAAGGACAGTTTACTACAGATGACTTTCACAAAAAAAACCCCAAAAAGACAAACAAACAAACAAACAAAAAAAAACCCTAAAACCAACAAGAACAAAGCAACAAGCCCAAACACCCCCCCAAACAAATCCTAAACCAACAGAATGGAAGTGGCGTTCAGTTTGAAAAGAGGGGGATGAGTTGGACATTGGAAATGTTGTAAACCATGAGCAGCTGCAACTATTATTTTGCTGGTTTGAGAGGTTTCAGACTGTGCATTTAGAAGATCATTAAAATTAACAGGAATATTCACTCCTCAATAGTAGAATTCGACTTAGAGATGGCACAGTATTCTTTGTTGGTTATTCGACCAATGTTCCAAATCCAGATTTGTGACTAATTTTGATGCATGTCACTAAAAGGGAAGAACCAAAGATCAGTCTTACTTCTGTCATCCACAGATTAATGTGAAAATATTGTCCCAGTGAGCTGTCTGTTTTGCCATAATTACTCCGCTTTCTCTTAATTTCAGTTGTATTGTGTATCCATGCCATCGAAATCTCAGTCATGACCGTTGACTACTACTGTTGTCAACATCAAGATTTATAGAGCTGTGAAATGCGACTCTGAGGGCTAAGACTTTATTTTGAGACATAATGAGTCTCAGTAGACATCATAATAGAGGTTATTAAGTGCTTTATTATGCACAGTAATTATTGTTGTTGTGCAGAACATCTCAGCTTGTGACATAAAAGTGGTGCTTTTTCAGACTAATATTAAGGAAAATGAGTTTAAATTTGTGATCCAGAAGAAAGCTGTTCTTAAAAATGATCAGAGTAGGTCATGAGCTTTCGTAGCACCTGTTATTTTGCACTGGCATGAATGAAACTGCAGTAATACAAGTGTCTGATGAAGAGCAAAGTTTTATTCTGTCATAGAAAGAAGTGAAAGACAGACGTGGAAGCGGCAAATGAACATAAACATAGGTGAAATAAGTGTCAAACTTGTAGTGTCTTAACACTGTTGAAAGTTAGGACTCCTCTGGTTTTAATAAGTTATCATAAAAGGTATAAAAAGGCTTTGGTGGAGTAGAGTAATGGTCTCAAGGAACCACAGGCATTCAGAAGTTAGAATCTCTCTAAAAGGAGGTGGGGAGGGAGAGAGGATGATATATAGGAAACAGGACTTTGTTGTACTTCAGGAAGGGTGAAATATAGGTGAAACATATAAGGTAATACTTGTGACTGATTTACTGATTAGTTAATAGTTTGTGACCAGTGTGTTAATATTATTAACTCAGCTGTAAGTAAGTTATTAATTAATAATATGTGACCAATGTGTGGCCACAGTGAGATTGTTACTGAGTCTTCCAGTGTCTGGAGTTTCAAAAGGATTTTTTGAAACATAAATGAAGTAAGAGTGAATGTTTTTTGGAGGCTTAGGGATCTGATGTTGAAACAAGACTTAAGTATCTCAGTTTATTTTATCAGCAATGAGAATCAAGAGGTGACAGGTTTACAGTGGAGAAGTTCTTTCAAGGAGAGAGAGTAATGAGGTCTAGACAAGCGTGTGACATGATCTTATAGCTGGAAGCTAAAATTACACCAGTGGAGACAGCAAATAAAGCACAGATTTTGTACTAGAAGCTCTGGTAACAACATAACAAAACCCCCACAGATTTCTTCCCCATCCTTCTGATGTTCACATCACCTCTTTGGAATGTGTTCTTCAAGAACAAGATACTGGTTCCAGTACAAGAGTAGGTAGATGAGTGCTAGTCACTTCTAAAATACAGAGTGGCATACTGGGTCAGTTAATTACTGCTTTTTGTGGCTCTGTGGATCTATTATGCCCACTCCTTTCAATCATAAAGTATTCAGAGACCTGGATCATTCTGTATTATTTGTCCAGATGTAGTATCTTTCCTCTGTGTCATGAATATGGGAAATAAAAGTGATAGACACTCTCCCCGTTCCTTTAGCATTCAGGTCTGTCTCCCATTAGCTCAGAGTTTAGGACTGAGATTGCAGATGCTGCTTTGTCATGCAGTTTGTGGCTTTCATCACCATCTTATAATTTAAATGTAGGATTTCAGTTTCAGATGAGGATGTTATCACAGGATTTGGACATAATGCCCTCATTGTTGCCATGCAGATGTTGGCAGCATGTTAAACAGTGTTTAACTGAGTGTGGTCTCTTTCATGGCTCATACGATTGCTGTCACCTAAATTCTAAACTCCCAGACCTTGGACACTAACCTTGAGGCACTGTTGTCCTGTGGTTAATGAATATAATGTGGTAATTTCTGGACAAAATAACCAGTCACATCCTGTACAATACAGACTCATGTCTATATTGCAATTTTTCTTAGAGGGGAAAATAAATCTCTTTTCAGAACAATATTTCCCTGTTTCTATTATTTACTTATGGGCAATGATACAGTAAAGACTGGGAAAAAGAATTTGAAATAATTGATATGAGGTGAAAAGATGCAAACAGTGGCTACAGGTGTAAGAGGAACAGAAAGTAGGTACTACACTCAGCTGTTCTTTGATTCTGGAAGTTTGAATAGAGTTTGTGCAGCTTTCCTCCTATATGTGTATGGGACAGAGCTGCTCTTTGCCTGGTACACAGGAAGATAATTGTAGGGACAAAGGTGTCCTGGTCTCAGGCCGTTTATCAGGTGTTCTACCCCAAAGTGAAATCCAGTAACTTAGTCCTCACAGAGGAAGATGTAGAGGAATTAGTATACCAGGGTTTTCTCACCAGCATGCTTTGGGGAAATTGTTGGCCAGAAGGATGTAGACAAAACAGATATTCTGTCAGCAGAAGGTTTAGTGGGAAGAGAATACAAGCATAAAATGTGAGGAATGAAATCAGAATGAAGGACAGCTGATCTGATGGGGCAGGCCACTTCATATATCTGCTTTTTCATGCCTGCAAGGCTGAACCCTGTGCTGGTCATGAGCCAAAGTGAAAGAGCTGCCCAGTCAGTTCAAGTGGAGCCCGTGTAAAGAAGGCAGGTGGCTTTGGCTGTGCAGTGATGCTCTTACAATAATCCTGCACACCAGGAGGTGCAGGCAGACATGAGCTGCCTGGGTCAAAGCCTCGAGCTGGGAGGAGTGGGCAGAGTCCTCTGGGCTGTGTGGGTGGGTGCAGAGCAGTGAGCTAATGAAGCCCACTGTGAGGATGACTGAACTCCCAGTTCAGTCCTGGGCTGTTTTGCTTGGTTTTACAGCCTGATAGCAGGTCTTTCAGAATAGTGTTTATATGTGGAATATACTTGTTTTATCAGTTTCTGTGTGCCCTTTTCCCAGAAAGTCAGCATCTGTGAATTTATGGCACTGTACTGCTTGAACTGTGCCACTTCCATCTCCCTCCTTTAAGCTGGGAAGCTACAGCAACTGGTGTAATAGGGTTTATGCATTTAACCTGAGAGATTTCTGAGGTATTGGGGTGGAGGGGAGAGAATCTGTGTGTGTGTGTTGTGTGTTTGTCTCAACATGGAGCCAATTTAAGCCCCAAGGAAAGATTTCCACTGATTATAACACTGTTTAAGTCTGGTCTGTAATACCTACTAAACAACAAATCAGGTTGCGATCCTTTTAAGCCATGACTTTTATATAAAATCAGGAGAATTATTCTTATTTGTTATCCATTTCACTTAAACCTTTTGGGGATAGAAACACATTCAGTTGCAGTGATAAAGAAAACACTGCAATAAATGGCTTGGGAAAACCACTACATATAAAGGGTTTGTGTATGAGATTGACTCGGTTTTTATTCTGCTAAGTACCTATTGTGGAACAGGAGTGATTTACTGAAGAGTTCTGGAGAAAACCAGAGCACAGTAATTTTGATACTTCTTAGCTAACTGATGGAGGAAAAGTTTTAAAAATAATACAAAGATGTCAGAAGCTTTTCATAACTTTTAGGGTTTTCCCTACTGGAACTTAATTTCAATCTGTACACAATTACCTGGAGTAGGCCACTCTGGGGAGTAGAGGGGGGAAATCCTTTAGTATTTTCAAAATTGATGATGAAAAGAAAGTAGCTGCATGTTAGCTAAGACTGGAGTTTTTTTTCTTCATGCCCAGATTTTACCTTCTCCACTAAGACTGCGACATACTTGAGGCTAGTATTCTGCAGTCTCATTCCTCATTGTCATCTTAACTGTCTAAAACTGCCTCTAACATTTGAATGAAGAAACACAGGAACAAATCACATAGTTTCTCACATTTCTCAGTATAGTCTGCTTTCAGTATATGCCATTTTCTGAAATACCATTAATCACAGGAATGTTTGTTGTGTTACACTTATTCCTTAGGCCAATTACAGAAGTAAAATATCCTCTGTATTTCAGATCATCTTACAATATGAAGGGCATGGCTGTGCCTCCTCAGCTTTGCAGGACAGTTTGGCAGTAAATGACTGCAATTAATTTATTTTTCAACCAGTGTGGTTTAAAATGCACAGACATCAGAAATACTGATATTGCTGCAGATAACCTCCCTGTGTGGACCTTATGCCACAATACCTAAGCAACTAACTTTTTTTTTTGCACAAGGGATTTGTTTTGTCCTCCAGTCCCAGACTTGGAAGTTCTAGGCTCAGAGAGGCTGGGATTCTGCATGGAAGTCAGACCAGAAAGTCTGTGGGTGAGCACACTGCCTTTTACCTCCCTGTTGGCTTAATGTAGATTTGTATTTTGATTATTTGCTGTTCAGCTTCCTTCAATACAGAGTTTAAAGCAAGGTTTGGATACATATCTATCTCTGGGGGCATCAGAAATTTATTTTCCTATGGAATGCTCCCTCTCACTGAATTGTTTTCTGAATTGAACATACATCAGAAATTTATTTTTCCATGGAGTGATCCCTCTCACTGAATCGTTTTCTGAATCGAACACGAAAAAGGTACCTCACAGTTCAGAAGCAGCCTGCACTGGCTTTGTACCAGCTCAACCAGGTGGTGCATGCAGTGGAGCAAGAAGCATTTTCCATGATGTGAAACCTCTCTCCGGGGTAAGGAAGACCCAGCTTTTTCTAGGAGGCTAGCACTCCTGTGAGTAATATTTTGTAGGTTCCTTAAAGACAGTTTCACAATTATACACATCCATAGCCTGTGAGCTCTTTTTGTGCGAGCTTATGTGATTGGAAAGGGGTCAAGTAGGTCAGTACCTTTGGTTTGCTCTGAGTGACTGACTCCTAACTTCTCTGTGGAGGAAGGCAAAAGCATTTGTGTTCACATGCTCTGTGAGGATTTGGTAGATATGTCCTTTGGCCACTCAATAGTTTTCCGAGAGGGTATATCACAGCTGCTTCTGAAGGGATTAAGCTCATGCTGCTTTGGGGTGTTGACAGGTGGCCCTGGTGTGCAAATCATCTCCCCTCAGGCAAATCCATTCTCCTCAGCAGAAGCTGTTTTATAGTTTTGAGTGATTATATTTCAAGGGTCGATGAAAGCAGCAACCCCCTGCTGTTAGTCATGTGTGAACACTCCTTATGAATTACCTTTCAAAACAAGGTTTGAAAGGGGTACTTAGGCAAAGCAGAGTCTTGCAGTTAAAAGGGAGGACTTCTTTAAAGTGCACTGTGACTGGGAAGACTTCCCGTCTCAGACTCCTGTCAGTGTGCAGATGTGTTTCCAAAATGGCTTTGCTTATTCCTCGCTCAGAAATCCTGTCATGTTCATACTTCAGAAGCATACTAGCTCACTGAATACCAGGTTTTACTGCCTGAGGAGATGGCAATATTTCTCCCTTACAGTACAATCTTGAAGCCTTATGGCAAAGCTTTTCTTTGACATAGGCAAAATATTTTATTTTGCCTGACTAAGGGACCAGGACCTTAATATATGCAATCTTTTAAGCTGGCTCAGTTTTTAATGCTCACAGAAGTGAAGTGCCTTATGAATTACAGACTGACATCTCCTTTATCAAATGAAATTACTATGTTGGACTCATTCATGGAATATTTCCAAGCACAAAACTCACTCTGCTTTCTATTTCTGTTAAGAACTGATCCATAGTATTCTGGTTTATGCTCACTGGTGGCCATTTAACTCTTTTAATATAAAAACTTTGCATGATGCTATGTGTGGTTGAGCAGAAACAATCTCTCCTGTGCTACAGTGACAGCTTTAAGATAAATAATGGTATTTTCAAAATAATTTGAATTTTGTTTATAGCTTCATCTACCACTTTAGTAGTAATGCACGGTGCTTTAAGATACATGAAATCATCGTTAGGTTCCTGGGGAGGCGAATTTAGAGAGTACCTTGAAAACTCATTTGACAGATTTACTAGCAGCAAGAAAGTAAAGCAGATATAAACTATCATAAGTAAATCCACCCTTTTATTAAGAAGGCTCATATTTCAAACCCTTCTGAAAAATTGCTCTGAACACTGTCAGTTTGAAATTTGGTTGATGCAAATGAGCACCTTCCTACTGGCACACAAGAGGATGTGGGGTTTTCCATTAATTTTTGATAATTAATGTATAGTCCCTGCAGCCCCACATCAGAAATGACAGTGGTTGAAAGTACTGCTCATCAGAAGCAGTTGAGTTTAATGTTTATCCCATTCCAGTTTACATTGGTCACTGAACCCTGAATCCATTTCCAATGACAAAATAAAGATATGAGCTTGCAACACACCTAAAATTTTGCTCTTAGATGCACACAGTTCTCACCTGACATAGACCTGGCTTGGCACTGGTATGTCCATTAGATTTTGCTGCATTTTACTTTCCAGGATTTTATCCATAATGTAGCTAATCTCAATACCTAATTGAAGACTAAGTTTCCTTGCTTTTTGTGTCTTGGACAGTGATAGAGGTACAACCATCTTGGCACTGATGGTGAAGATTTGTCATTGTGATTCTTCTTTAAGGTCACCTCCTGTAACTCCTGTGGCTCACCAGCAAAGGCTCCCAAGGTTTCAAACAGTCGATAGTGTAAGAGATTTACTGCACAGGTACCACTGAGGAAGAGCCCTGATAATTTTAAGCTGTGCTCCAATCTCATCTCCTGTATTTTTTTCCAGACCAGTTCTTCAGGTCTAGTATTTTCCATGTTTGGGTTTAGACCATTTCTTATTTTGAAAGGAGTTTTGTTTGTTTGAATTCCAGGAACTCCCACCTAAACTAGGAAAATAACTTTACTTCAATATCTTTCCATACCTTCACTTCAGATTTTTGTTGTTGTTGTTGTTGCAGACAGAGATATAATTCAAGGTTATGAGAGCAATTTTTTTGTCTTCATAGTTGAGGTGTTCTATGGCAGTAAGAGCCAGAAAGAGAAGAAACTCACAGACTCAGTGCAGTGTCCTGCCATTCCAGCACCTGCAGCCAATTGCTGCTATCAGAAAATTGTCAATTTCCACAGTATTTTGTTGTGAGGTGGGTTCTGAAGTAAATTGGTTCTGCAGGTAGGCATTGGTGATAGCACATTGCCTTAACCCAGCAGTTCCAGTTCAATTACAGTGTGAATTACTGACATACTTCCATATGGTTATGAAAATTGTCTCAAACAGGAAAACGAAGGATAGGATTATTCACAAATGCCACATGGCTATCTTTTGCCTTATGAATGCTGGACTATATTGTAATGAGAAGTGTTTTTAAAGCAAATAAGAATGTTGCTTCTGCAAACATAGGTGTTAAATAATCAGAGCTCTGCCCCAGTACTGCTGAAATACTTAACAATTTTCTGGCTGCCACTCACTGTGATTCTGATGGTGGTGATGAAACGCTGGTGTCAGACCTGCTTGTTGGTGCCCTGTGAGACTGCAGCAGGTGTCATTCCTGTGTTAAAAAAGTACCAATTTATTCCCATCCATGTGGTGAGTCCTGTGTAAATGTGAGTAGAAAAATACAGTGCCAGGGTGACCCATCCTTTGCAGGCAAGGTGTGGGACCCCCTCTCTCCCTCTGCTCAAGGCATCCTCTAGAAATAGTGATGTGTGGTCTAAAGCTGCCTTCCAAACCCACTCCAGCCTAAGAATATTTCATGCCTGAACTCTGGGATTTTCCCTTTAAAGGAAAAAGATGGGACACAGGCTATTGGCATGGGGTCTGTATAGGAAGTGTTTATTTTCTGTAATTAGATGACTTTTCGATGTAACTTAGACTAGACTTACTACTTACTTAGACCACCTAGACTTACTGCAAAGTATATGAATTTATTTTAGCCCTGAAACTTTATCTAGAGATCACTTTATAGACTTGATAGGGATGACAAACAAGCATAAAGAAATTACATTTATCTCTAATTCTATTTGTATCATTAGCCCTTGAGCACAGAGAGAGGAAGTAAGAACGGCATTTAGGTGTACCACCCTAGCCAAGGGAATACATGTGTGTATAAGCAACAAAAATTCCTCAAGCCTTTAACCTTTCACTGGGTGGGTACTAACTTCCTGTGGTTTTTTTACTTTTCCACACATTTTTTTTTAAATGTATAATTCAATTTGGTATAGTTTAAAAATTAAATTAAACCTCACATACTAAAGGATAAATGCCTTTTTTTTTTTTTTCTTTCCCAGATCTTAATCTCCTAGGTAAATTTTCCGGAAAAAAACACTTCTTTTTTTAACCAAGACTTATACTATATGAAAGTACAAATGTATTCAAAGACTTTTCTGTACTGCCTGTAGTATTATTTCTGCCTTAGAGGGGCTCAAATACTTGTATGCAATAATATACAAGCAATTCTTTTCTGCAGCAACCTCTCTTTTGAAATCCTATTCCATTTATTATTATGAACTGAAAGGTATATTTTAAAAGTAATGATGAAATATAGACTAGAAAATTGGGTGTGCCAGCCATGGGGGCCTGTCCCTCAGGGGAAGGAGCTGGTTTGACAGGTGGCTGACATGAAGCACCTACGTTTGTCAGCTCTTTCAGTGCTGGTGCAGCTCCAGAAACCGTAAGTGAAGTGGGATCACCAACCATGACAACGCTAGTCAGTGAATTTTACCTTCTTGTCTACTGGCCTGGTCTGGAATTTGAACAAACACATCGCAGTTCCTCTGGGCTTCCTTCCAGGAGAAATGCAGACACAGGGAAGTTCCTCTGTGCCCAGTTCTCTCTTGGACATGAAGGCAAAGTACTGCTGGAGTAAGGTGATGTGTGGCCCAGCTGAGACATGGCCCCCACACCATGTGCAATGCAGATGCAGCCTGTTGTCTCTGTCACAGACTGCCAAGGCCAGCGTCACGAGAGCAGCTGAGGCTGGAAGGCACCTCTGGAGGTCATCTTGAACAACCTTCTCTGCTCTAGCAGGGCTGCCTTCAGCCAGAAACTCAGGACCATGTCCAGATGTCTTTTGAGTATCTCCAAAGACTGTGACTCTACAACCTCTCTAGATAATTTGCTTCAGAGCTTGGTCACCCTTACAGCGAAAAAGTGCTTCCTGATGTTCTGGGAGAACTTCCTGTATTTCAGTTTGTACCCGTTGGGACTGATCTGTCACAGGTCACTGCTGAGAAGAGCCTGGCTCCATCCTCTTTGCACCCTCCCCTCAGGTATTTGCACACATCATAAGACTCTCCCCAAGCCTGCTCTTCTCCAGGCTAAACAGCCCCATTTCTCTCACTTTCCTTGCAGGGAGGTACTCCAGTTCCTTCAACACCTCAGTGGCCCTTCACTGGACTCTCCTCTTGGACTTGGAAGCCCCAAACTGGTTACAGTCAGTCCTATCTTAATGCTATCCATCTTAGAGCACCTTGGGCCAAAAATCAGAGGGATTCAGCCAGCCAGCCCTCCTTAACCCTGGTGCTGGGGAGTTACCAGACAGGAGCCCTGGGGGCCAAGTCTCTCCTCTAGCTATGGGGAGATGAGGCTAGAGAGCATTTTGTGGTGCTCATGCTGATGGCTCTGTGTGGGGCAGCATGGCCCAGGAAGAATGCTCTGCCTGTCCTATCCAGCTGATGTGAAGGCTGGCTCTTGAGCAATCCATGACTGGATAGCCCCAAGCAGTGCTGGGACTGCTGCTGCCATCCTTTTTGAGTTACGGGGCATGCCAGGGTGGTATAGTCAGGAAGCATTTGTGTTTACTCTTTCCTTTCTCCCTCACTTCTTCCAGCCTCTAAAAGTATCAACAGCAGTATGACCTTCCATGCAGCCCCACTTCTCCATTGTTCCTCCTCTTCTGCCCAACCTCCTGAGATGTTTTTTCACCTCCATTTTCCCAGAAAAACAATTGCCACCACCTACTCCCTGTCCCTCCTTTCCTTCTCTCTCTCCTGGGCACTCGAGATTTTTTTTTCCAGGATGGGAAAGATGTTATATATAATTAAGTTAGCACACGGATTCTACATTTATATATATTTAGGAAATAACAAATAATATTTGAAACAGCAACTAAAATTTGAAACAACAAATAAAATTAATGCACAAAAATAAAATTAGTTATTTGGGCTGCAGATAAAGCTGAACTGCAAACTAAGAAATGTTTGCCCATTTTTTTCTCTCTTTTAATATAGCTCGATAAAGATAAAAGAAATACATATTTCTAGGGGAAAATACCCTTTCAATAATAGACAAACCAGAGTATTTTATCTTAATGCACTAACTCAACAGTATTGTGTTGAGGAACAGAAATAACCTTGGATACATGCTCAAGTTTAATAATTAACAGCTAACTTTGAAATTAAAATTTGCTGATATGAAAATATCTTTTACAATGTAAGTTTACTTTAAAACCTTATTAGTTACATATTCCCTTAAAAGTGTATATAAAGATATAGAGATTATTAGTTGTCGAAAATATGCCTTCCTCCCATCAAAGACAGACAGAGTGTTTCAAATAAATTCTTTTTGTTTTCAATTGAAACTCCATGTTGATTTCATTTTCCATACTACGGTTTGGAAAACAAAGAACAGTTTTTCTGGTAATCTGATTCCTCTTCCCACTCCTCACCCTGCTCTTCAGACCTCCTTCAGGTGAGAGATGCTGCTGCTGAGGTTTCCTCTATGAATTCCACCAAGCAGCTCATGCTCATGGTGAATAAATGAGGGGCAGAGGTAGGGAAGAGAGGTGAAGAGCGTTAGGAGATGGGAAGCAAAGCACATCTTGATTTCCTGAAGTTGACTGGTAGGGATCATTCTTTTCTTTGAGATATTGCAAATAAGCATTCCTGTGTGGAAAATATGGGAGTGACAATGGTGTGCTAAATGGTGTGTTAAACACAGTTTTTTTCTCTGGACCTCCTTGCTTCTTATGAATTGTGTTACCAGGCTTTTTGGAACTGTTAGGGTGTGAAAACTTTCAGCTTTGTCCACCCACAGGTGGGCACTTTGTCCACAGGTGTTCACTGTCCAGCATGGTCAGTGCTTCCTCTGACCTTGATGAAAAGTGCAGCCCTGGCTGCCCAGCCTTGAGCTCAGAGAAAGCAGAGAAACCTTCAGGGTTTTCTGACTGAGAACAACACAGAGGCAGAGCCTTGGGATGGCATAAGCATGCTGTTGAAATGAGGAAAGAGTTTCAAAATCCAGGTTTTCATCCCCAGATCTGGAGGCATCCTGGCCTTGCACATCATTGGTAGGAAGACTAAGTAAGGACTGGTGTTGCATACCTTTCTCCAAGCAGAGAGGAGTAATGTGGAAAATTCTGGGACGTTTTGTAGGACAATTATAAACTTCTGACAACTTCATGCTAAAGTGGAGCCTGGTCAGAAAACTTCCATAATGCAGAGCTGATTGTTTCATGCAGGAGAAACCTGGAGTCACAGATGAGCAAAGACAAGAGCTATAAAGAGATAGGAACCTCCTCCACTCCAAGATAGATCTTAAGAGAGGTGGTTGCCTGGGATAGGGCAGTTTCTACTCTACCCCATGTGCTGGGTCATCTCTTCTGCAGAGACCCTTGCTTAGTCTAGGGGGAGTGTTAGGGCAGCCATGGGGAGGAGAAGGAATTTGCTCTTCTGTGTGCGATTAGGGAGAGAAAGCAATAACAAAAGCACTGGAAATTGCAATGAGGGAGGAGGTGGACTGTGTGCACTGTGGGTTCTGTCTTTCCAGGGGCTGCTCTGCTGCCTTTCAGAAGTGAAGCAGAGCTCAGGCTTTTAAACAGGAGGAGGAACACAAAGATTGAGGCTGATAGCTTCACTTCTTACAGTATCATACCTTTGGATGCTGACAGGTTTTAACATGAATTATTGTCATCCAAGTTCACTGCTTGGTTGAATCGCTTTGCCTGTCCCAAATGTCCCTCAGATGTACTTGTTCCACAAGGCTTGTCACCTAAGTACCACTGCAATAACAGAAATCTCTTGTCATATCCTCTTTGCTCGTATCCAAGACTTGGCACTGCTGTTACTCATCAATTTGGTGGCTTCAGAACAGCTGCTAAGTACACTTGGGAAGGACTTTTCTCAAGGTGCACCTGAGCCAAGAAATGTAACAACGAGAAAAGTTAATATATCAGTCTCGGTCACTTACTTGTAGTGGGGATGTGGTTGCAATGCTCTTGCATTACATTACCCAGTATTTATCTACAGAAAGAATCAAAACTAAACAGAAGAGTTTCACTTTTTGCCCAATTGTGTTGTTTTGCCTTTGGCCATTTCTATTTATGTGTGGATTGTGTGTTATCGTACATCTGTTTAGAATTCTGCTAAGACATCTGTGTTATATTTTTAAAATAGTATTCCCTTTTAATGAGAGCTACATCCTGTGGTGATGACAGAAATGCCATTCCAAGTCTCAAGTTGACAGTAGAAGGCAAGTAACACCAGATCTTCCCAGCTTGTTCTTTTCCCCTGGATGAACTATTCTTTTTGTGTTTGTTTAGTATGTAATATTAAAGGGGTATTTAGCCTGTAATCTCCTATTAAATCAAATGAGATAGGACTGCTGATTTTCTTTAAGTCTGGTGGTGAGAGCTGCTTGCATGAAGATATTTCTTTGCAAAAGGGACCAGACTAAATAATTAATTAAAACAATGATTAATTTTTTTTTTCAGGCAGCAAGAGAAAGAGCTCAATAGCATAAACACCCAGGGTATTTGTCATTAATTTAGAAGTCACTTCCATGAGAACAATAAAGAAATCACTTGTGGGAAGATAATCCGAAGTTAGCTAAGCCTTGATTCAGTGGTGATGGATTTGCTGTCTCCTGTGGTTCATATTATGACTTTAGGTCAGCAGCATTGTTCTTTAAAGTTTGGTCTTGGAGTCTAGTTAAGTGAGAATTTAACTTTCATTTAAATAAAAAAAGAAGGAGCTTTCTGCAGTCTAGAAAAGGAATTTAAAATGCCACCAGAACCAGCTGTGATTAGGATGAATCTACTTTGTGTGAAGAGGGGTGAAGGGAACTCAGCAGTATTTATGATGTGGATAAGCTATTGGCCACTGCTGTGGGGATCCACACAGGCATACAGATGTGCATCAGAACTGGAAGCAGAGCAGGTGTTTTTTGTGCCCAAAATTATTAAAACATGAGTGGACTTGTGTGTGGACATGGGTCATACCATATTAAATTAGACCTTTATTTAACCTGGTGACATGATGACATTTGTTCAGTGTGTTTGACCACAAGGTATTGTCTCCGCTCTATTTATTACTCTGTTTTGTTCGAGGTCACAAAGCAAGTAGACTGTCTGGATATTGGGGGTGCAAAGTTTTGTATTAGTTTTGTAGCCATAAAAGGTGGGATTTTTCCCAGTGGATACCCAGCATGGGATACTTAAGGTGGAAAACCCTAGTTGAAACAAGACCTCTGTAACTCTTACCCTGTGGTAGGAAAATGACTTCAGCATTTTGTGCCCTACATGTGGGGTAAAATTCTAGAAGTTTGCCTAAAAATGAAAACTACAGGAGCTTTGTCTTCCCTAGCATTTTATTGAGAATAGCAGATATCAGCTTTTCATGTCTATCTTCTTTAGCAATGAAGACAAAACCAGTCTTGGAATACCATCTGAATACTCTCAGTATCCTTTTCCACCGTGGTGACCATATCCTTCCCTGAGCATTTCTGTGGCAAGTCATGACTCCTTTGTCAATCCCACCTCTGCTTGCCCTGAGATCCTACCACAATGTGTGAGGGAGAAACTCATACCTCTAAGGGAAATAGGTTAGATAATGTCTGTATAGAAAATTTCTGAAGACTTTGCATCACTGCTAACATGTGAAAGTAGGGAAGGGGAGTAAGCAATGGGTGGGAAAGCAAAAGTGGTGATTCAAAGTATTTCCTTAATAGACTAAAAAAAGAATCACGAGGAAACATTGCCTGTCAGAGAATATCTCCCCTCCCATGTGAGGAGGCTTTAAAGTATAAACAAAATTAAAGTGTGTCCATGAACTGTCAATTATCATTACTTCAGTAATCATTATGCAGTTCTTGGGAGAAGGAATGGAAGGTTAGGCTTGCAAGCCTCTAGGGTCCTATTTACACACCAGGGGGTTTCTTCTCCAAAGGCCTGTTGTACCCTGTTAATTATATATGCTTGACTTTACACCTTAAAAATACCTTTGACTCTATGATAAGAAATTTCATGCATGCTCTGTCTTTCTAAGCAGATCTGATATTCAGACATGCAAATTAAATCTCACATTATTTCCCATAACCAGTTAGAGTTGTGCTCATTTACTTCTCATGGTTTTTATCATGTGGCTGTAAACAAAATAATGAGCAATGAAAAATATTTAGGCAGAGTTAAAAAAGGGTAAAAAGATAAGTCAAGAGATATTTTGAAAAAAAATAGTTATATTAATCTCTAGTCTATGCAGATTGCATGCCACAGAATTCAGTACGAAGAGGAAAAAGAAAAGAAACAAAAACATTTCTGGTGTGTTTGAATCAAGTTTATTTTGGTGATGACTTCTTGCTCAGCTGTGCACATCAAAACAAAGCGATTGTTATGCTCTCGGTGAGAATTTTATTTATGTGCCATGACACTACCAGTACTGAATCATGATGTTCTTCTGAGTCTCCCCAAAACAATGGTCTGCCTAAAAGTATTTAAGAAAATACAGCTATTATTGTTTTCTTACATGGTTTCATACGCTGAATATGGGAAGTCTAAAAACACAGCCAGAGTCTTGCTGACACTGTTGTTTTCATACAAGTGAAATGTGCTGTAATTTGTTTTGAAAGGAGGATCTCTCTCCCATCAGGGAAATTCAGAGGTGTCTAGGGCATATCATTAAAAAATATAATATTTCCATTCTTGTGGTCAGTTGGTGGGTTGAGAGTGCTTTGGGCTTGCTTGGAAGGATATTCAAAGCCACAATTTGCTCTCTGTTCTCACAGTAACACAGTTAGCAACACGCTGTGTGTCCTGCAGGGCTTTCACCGAGTTCTGCCTCCACCAGAGCCAGCTCTGGATGTGTTCACTGTGGCTTTCGCGTGACCTTATAGCTTTCCTGACTCATCTGAATTTGTTTCATGTCAAGAGACCACTTTCATTGGCAACTTGCCTGCAGCCAATAAACTCCTCTTAAGGCTTTGTCAGAGTACTTTGGGGGTATGACACTTTTCTTCATGACTCTCTTTCTATATATCTGTGTGTTTAACCAGTTAAAGGCTGTTCACACTCCTTAAATCTAGATAAGTGCCTAAGTGCCTGTTTCTTACCAAGTGGGCCTTTGCAGGCTTTTCTTTTTGTTGGGCAGCTGTTCCTGACATGCCCAGCCCTACAGAAGAAACTGCAACTGCAGTGGGGTGTATAATTTTGCAAGGAGGCTAAGAAAAAGGAAGAAAAGCCTGTTTCATTCCTTCTTGTTGTGCCTATGTAATGGGAAGATACCTGGCAACGACTGAAGTGATAGATAACTTGCTGAGCAGAAATTCCTTCTGTTTAAAACTGTCTGTTGTAACATTAAAATAGGAGCAGCTTGACTAAACCTTTTCCCCTGAAGTATATGAAGGAATGAAGAAGAGATGGAGGAAGTCTGCCCCAATTCCCATCCTAATTCCCATCCTTTGTGGAAAGTGCTAATCTGCATCCCAGCCTCCTTCATAAGTGAGTGTGGTGCCTTTGAAGGCCTAGCCCAAAGAACAAGTGACTGGCCAAATGAGGTGAAGAGTGCCTTCCTTGCTTCTCTCCCAGTTCATATGCTGGAAACCCATACTTGCAGCTGCAGGTGTGCTAAGCATCCTGCCCCAGTGGAGGGTGCTGTTGTCTACATATTGTCCTTTCTCCTTTAAACACAAGCCCTTCATCATTGCTGCATAGCTTTGTGTAAAGAGGAAGTGTAAGTAGACTTCTGTTTCATTTATTAGTAGTTTTCCTGATCTGACAAATACCGATTCCTGAATTTTCTTCACATTTTAGACCAGTACCTCATCCTAACTACAATTTGCCACCCTCTCTTTGAAGAATTCTGAATCTTCTACTGAATTGGGTCCTGTCCTGCCACCTGTATGTTTCCTCCAGATTCCACAAGATCCAAGGGTCCTGTGTCTCTTTGTGTTACCTCCAAAGTGCTGGTGCAACCATCCCCAGCGAAGCAGTTGAGTAGTAGTCGCCCTCTGCACTGCTCTGGATCTGGTCTCTATTGTGGTGGAGCAGGTACCAGGCTACACCAAAGAGCCTGATTTTTTTTCCACTTTAAAATTTTGTTATAGTTTCCTGTTTCCCATCGATTTTAATAGCTGAGGGTCCTGACTGGGAGCTTACATGGATGTTCACCCATTCTCAGCAAGGATGCCCACTATGATCTTGGGTAAAATCTCCCATGTGTGTCTGCAACTGACCATAACTGCACAGGGTAGAGCTTTGTAACTGATTAATGGGCCAGAGCAGATTGTTTTGGAGGAGACTCGAGCAGGTGTGCAGTGGTGAATAAGTGTGAAATAATACTACAGGTTATGATCCAGTGGCTCAGTGTAAAAATCTCTCGTCAAGTGTTACGGGGAAAGCCTGCTTTGTGAAAGTTACGCATGACATCTCAAGTACTCTGGTTGCTCATACAAAGACAAGGGTGCCACAGCAATATCTGACTGGGATACCTATAGGGACAATATCAGATCCAGCGAATGAGATGCTAATTGCTGTTAATATGTGATTTGCATTCCAAAGGGGTAGAGAAAGTGCAACAACTTCTGTGGAGAATTTTATGAAGTCGGATATACTGACGATTGTTGTTCTGGGTTTGAGATGCACCACACAACAGGTGTGACCCACAGGTTTCACCTTTGAACAGTAATAGTGATTGTGGAAGTGTAACAGATCACTCTCTAAGTGTGAAAGCTAGAAGTGACCTTTTGCATTTGTTCAGCCTTTGTTGACGAGAAGAGATTGGCCTCACCACAGTAAACTCAGCAGTTCGGTGTTGCTTTGCCCTGGGTAAAACAGTCTGGATACACTGAACATTTATAAATAGAGACATGCTTCTCCATCTCCTGTGGAACCTCTTTGGCCTCCACTTGAACACTGTGGCAAGCTACTTATCTTGGGGGGCATTTAAAAAGCAACAGCACAAATCTAGTCTTTTATCTTTCTATGAGAAGAGGACAGCAAGTTTTCTAAGTGTACTGTTCACAGCTGTTTGAGTTGCAAAGAATGGGCCCATGTTGCTCTACATCTTTCCTGTAGATGTGTATGGATTTTTGACGCTTACCTATGCAGCCCTCTGCTCTCACTGGTGAGCTTTGGTTGAAGAGAGAAACTTCTGAGTTTCAGTTTCTGAGAAGAACCCCTGAGCTCCTGAATGCATTCACAATGGCATGAGAAGGAGTGATTTAGCAGAAAACCATAGAGCCTGTCAGCAAGGTGTTTTGCTCAACTACTTCTGACAAGAAAAAGAAATTACAGAAGAAAATCCCTTGGCATAAGGGTCAGCCCAGTACCATGAGCCTGCTTCTGGAGCTTCACCTGCCCAGCATCAGTTTTCTACCTCCTGGCCATCCACTAGCTCTTCTGAACAGAATACAAGCAGAAGGGAAAGTAGGGCTGGAGTTAACCCCTTGTTCAGAGCCGAGCACATAGTAGATCACAAGCCAGTGTTGCCGTGTCACATGTTTTTTGGTTGACAGCTCTGTGCATAACACAGTGCTCAAATCCTATCCCAGTCCCTGTGGCTTAAACTGTGCAAGAAACTCCCTCCTGCCCAAGATCATCAAGTCCTATTTTTAAGGTGCAAACTGAACACAGATTAATCAATCTCCATTAAAAAGTAGTTAGAACTTCCTGCTTGCCTTCTTCTGTCTTCCATTAGAAGGCTGCTCATGAATAAAATTGCTTTGCCAGGCATAATTTGCAGTCTAAGTGTATTCATTACTTGCCTTTATCCTCTGGTTCTTTGGCTTGAAAGGTTCTTTCCCCTATCTCATGCTCAATGTTTCACATGTTCATAAAAAACAGCTCTGGCAACCCTTTTCCCCTTTTCTTCTTTCTGAGGCAGAACAAGGCAATCTTGGTGTCCTCTTGTAACATAGTGCTTCCATTTTGTCTGAGATTTTTGGTAGATTCGCTCTGGATGGCTCTCTTGTATATATCTGTTTTATTAACTTGTGCTATACTTCGCTTAGAATTGCTCAGCCTCATATCCTGTTCCTGATCATGTAAAGCCAGCAGCACTCAGAGACTGCTTAAGAACAGCTAAAGGCCATACAGAAATCAGGGTGTGTGTTAAGTGCCACAGGTTAGTCCTTGTGAATTCAAAAAGTTATTTTATCTTTTCATGCTGAAGTCAATGAACATGTTTAGAAAACATAACCCCAGTGTCATTTTCGGTACTGATGGCTAACTATGAAAATAGATAATGCAACAGGCCAACACATATAGCTTGATTTTTTTGCAATTGAAAAAAAAATACAGCTATTAAAGATTTTGTAAATGTGTCAAGTACACAGACACTGTTTATAAAGAACTTCCAATATTTATGTGTGTTATCTGGTGCAATTTTTGGGCTCATATCTGAAAATGTCCTTGTGGGAATGGTAGTTTGAAAATATTAGTCCTGTGTGATAGTCAGTAAAATAGCCCCTGGACTCTCCACACATATATACCATCAGTTTGTACACATGATGCTGTTGCCCATGTGGCACTGGAACCACTGGTAGTGTCTCCTTAAGGTTAAATTAAAAATTGCAAAGTCAGGGACTTTATTTTTTTATTTGTGTGTAAAGCTTTGTGCATCTTTTTGACACCATGTAAATAATATTACAGGTATCTGCTCATTTTCTTCCTCATAGATGAGCAGTTTCTGTCACAGCAATAGACAAGAATAAACTCAATAATATATCAAGATTAAAGTTAGATATTAGGGTTGACTGATGCAGACCTTTTATTCTGCATAAGCTCTTGCTGAGAATTGCAAGTGAAGCAGCTATTTAGACTCTGAAAATGCTTACCTATTTACATTTGCACTTCTCACCCACTAGAAATCATTTAAAATGAGCTGGGAGACTGAATTAACAAGAAGAATATGACTATAACCATAGAATGAGTACAGTTACTTGAGAAAATATAGATGACTCCTGCTTAGGATGGAGGAAAAGATACTAAGTGATAACTGGAATGTTTTCTTTGAAGGTCAGTTGTTTTCACATTGTTGAGCCAGCTGTCCAAAGAGTTTTCTTACAGTTGCCTCTTGGCTGGAGACATAAATCTATGCAGCTTGTGCTGTTTTTAGCCTTTTTTCTCATTGACAAGAATGGTGTAGCTTATATTGCTCTTGTCAGCTCAGGAGTACTGACTATGGCATTAGAGATATCCCCCAGAAACAGAATTTCAGGGTCCCTGTGATGTGTTTTCTGCTCCAGCAGTTTTCATCCTTGGGCAAGCTAAGATGTATGATGCTGATGTATTGGGCATAAGTGTTACCTCAGCATGTTGCTAGCAATTCTGCATGTAGAATTTAAGATCCTCTCTCATCTTCACTATCAGAGCAAGTATTTTCTTATGACATCTTGACACTTATTTTTGTTTTTTACCAACCATGAGCCAGTGGTGAAGGAAACTGATTGCAGAGGTATGAGCGTGAGTCTCTGCCTGTTTGTACTGGTGATCCTCAACTGGTGCTGTGAGGTGAGTTGCTGTACTCTTGACATGTTTGTAGAACATTTAACTATATGGGGAAACTTGTATTTTCATTGGTTTTCTTTTGTACCGTCTACGTTGGCTTTTGACCTGTTTTTCTCCTATTGGCATACTGTAGTGACAATAAAGCCAGGATGAAAAGAAATATATTTAAAAGACCCAGTCTGTCAGGCAGGGTATATAGTGTTGTCACCGTTCCTGTCCCAGCTTCATGAAGCCTATTGCAAACTGGGTGAAATGCAAAGTGTCTCTTCTCGGAAGGAGTACATCTCCTTAGACAGTGCTGCTGAGAGGGCAGGGCACACATCCTCTGTTTTGCTGGAATGTCAGGTGGATCTAAAGAAAAGTCCCTGTGGGTCAGCGTCCCCAGTTCTGGCAGCAACCAGTGCCAGACTCCTAGGAAAAGACTGTAAAGTGTAGGGCAAGCTGAGAGGGTTACCTCCTTGCAAAATCTACCCTGCTGCCAGCCATAGGAACTTCTTGCACTGGAGCTTGTTTCATAAGTGATTGAGAGGGCCCAATTTTAAATACAGCAAGAACAGCAATAGATTCCTACAGATTCCACCAAATTATAGAGAAGGCTTAAATCAGAGTCTTCTGTGTTCTGTATGTCCTGTCTCTTTCCTTTGCTCTGCAGCATTTACACCCACTGTCTCTAGGGGTTCCCTCAGTATCAAGATCTTACTTCTGTCTAGCAGGCGAAAGCACCGACTGTGTCTAACCCACAAGCTATGCTGACACTTTTCAACACTAACCATATATAAGATGCATTCCTTAAGGGGCTGTGGGAAGTTGAATACACCGAGGAGAAGGCAAGCCCATAGCAAAGTTTAGTGGACACCTTTTCCTGCAGCTCAGAGGTCCCCTGAGGTGACTCTTTTCCTTATGACCTCAGTTGCTAAATTCCTTGTCATGCTGGGTGCTGATCCAGCTGGTGCAGTAAAAAATGCAGAGGTAACCGGAGATTGCTTGGCCCTCTTTAGTCTTCATTTGTATTGGGATTTCTCCCCCTCAGTGAAAGGAGATGCTTTAAAAGGATCATCTGATCAGTGTGTCTTCTGTGACTAAATCATCTCTGGTATTGACCACAGAAGTTCTGATTTCCATTCCCTGCAGCTGCTAATTTGTAAATACCATCAGCATCTGCATGAAGACACACTCTTCACATGATGGATGTAAATCTGAATAGCACCTGCGCTGCGACATTTAATCAGCAGCAGTCATTTAGCACAGCAACTGAATTGTTACAAAAGTGAGTCCTATCATCACAGAGTAACACCTAATAGCTGGCTGATTGCTACACAGAGCTATGTGCTCTGACTGGGATCTTTATGTCCAACTGTTGCTAAAATGAAATCAAAGACAGTGATCCTGGCTGATACTGTGTTGTATTTCTCTGCTGTATTCGATATAGCCCTTTCCACACACTGCTTTTCCCTGTCAAGGTCTGTCACACGATAAATCTACTGGAAGTCTTGCATTAATTATGTCCTTGTGAATTATCCAGCAACATAATTTTTCTGTCAGTCAACCTCCAATTTGAAATGATAAAGCCTGCTTGCTTGTCACTGCTGCATTATCACTGTTTCTGTTCTTACTGGTGTTAGTAGTAGAAGCAATGGTCTTAGACTGGTTCATTTGTAATTCCATTTATCTGCTTCTTGCCAATTCTTGAAAATCAGATGTCTAGATGAAGCATAGGCACTGTTTTCCAAGAACTAATCTAGAAGAGCCTGCTTTTGGCTGTAGCAGTGTCCTGCCCTCAGAATCACACAGGTGAAGTTCACCCTTACAGTATGATGCCACTACCATAATATTCTCATCAAAGAATATTCATCAGAAAGAATTGATTTTTTTAAAAGAAACTGTCCTGAATTGACTGAATTAAATCAGAGAAATAAGACACCAGCTGTGTTGCATGGGCAGGGATTTCAGTTGTTAGCTCAGTATTTTTCTCTATAAAGAACAATGGGAAATCCTAGCCTTTAAGTAAAGAAGAAATACGATAAGGTAAAGAGAAAAAGAAAACTGTTTTGTATGTGGATTAAGGAGATAATTTAGGCTCTCAGCCTGATGCATAGCGCCAGATTAAAAAAAAATCACATTTCTGTCTGCATGACTGTGCCTATAAATGTTACCTATTATCCAAGAGATTGCAATTCTTTTATTACATTCCTTTTGTGTATTTCAAAGCACTTTTACATGGAATAATTTCACTTTTCCCCCATGTACTGTCAAATGATTCCTTTGTTGTCTATATGGATTTTTTTTCCCACAACAATGAAGGAGGAAAAAGATTTTTAAAGACAAATGTAATTATAAAAACATTGTTTTAAAAAACAATTATAAAAATGTTGCCAGGGGAATGTGAGATGGGGCAGTGCTATTATCATCACTTTGATAGACTAAAGACAGTCTTTTTACTCTCTCCCTCTAGGGATGCCTCTTCTTTTCTCTCCCTTTTCTTGAACTATATTCTCCTGTATATGAAACTGAGCCATACTCTGTGGAAGTGGAAGTTCCCATTTCCTTCAAGGTAAAATGCAATTCACTTGCTAGTCACAGGACTGCTTCTGTACATGATTAACTTGAAGGTATAGAGGAATACCTAGAACCTCTTTTGGGGGGTTGTACTGAAATTCTGGATATTGTAAAAATTTTTTGAAGGCAGTGATCTTAGACACACAGATGCTTTTTATACACCTTGTGGTTTATATTTATAAGGAGCAAAACTCAAGACCTCCTAGAAGTCAGCCAGCAGCACAGCTGTGGGTAAAGAAATCCAGGTTTTGTCTGTTGGCTTAGTGCTCGGTCATTTAGTGGTAGACTATGAACTGTTAATAAGTTTTGCTTCTGTTAAGATGAGCAGGAGAGAACTCCTGAGCTGAAGTCTGTCAAGTAGCACTGACTTTCACCTTGGAAACACAGATGTAAGAAATGAGCAGTGGCACTGCATGAGGACTCCCTTTCTCCTAGTCCTGCCTAATGCTCTAAGATGAAAATCTAAAGTGTATTAATATTGACCCAGGACTGTTAGTATCCTGTACTCAGCAGGGTTTTGTGCTTGTGGGTAGCAGTGGTATTCCTCTTGTCCACACCAGACACACCACTACTTCCACTAGTATGTTCATGATATGTTGTAATAACTTCCCGCCCTGCCTCTGCCAAGTTCTGGTTCTTGTCTGAGGTTGTGCATTTTGTTACCCTAAGAGTAGAAGCTTCTTGTGTTGTAGGGCTTCTTATTTTCTTGAATTTTGCATGTTTTTCCTGAGTGTCAGGCTCTTGAGTGGGCTATAGGGCTTTTCTTTTTCTGAGACTGGTTCCCATTGCAGGGTCTGATCCTGTCCCCTCACCTGCAGGCACACATCCCAGCCCAGCCTTGGCCCCTCCCTGGAAAGGTGTACGGGGCTGTCCTGGTCTCCTCTCAGCTGCCTTGCTCTTGGCTCGGGCTGTGGGACAGATCCTGACCTGGAGAACCACTGGCCCCACAAGTGTCCTGACACTGAGCTTTGTGTGGCCTTTGTTTTCCACTTTTATTTTGGGTAGTGTTTTGTTATTTCACAGTGTGAAGCTATTGTTCACATTTCCTAAGGTCAGCTTTACTCTGGTTGGAGCTCTTGTGCTTTCCCAGCTACTCCAGAAATTTGTTTCCCTGTGCTCAGATGTGAGGCACATGCGTGACACAGAAAGTGTTCCTGCTCTTCGAATTAAAATGTGCACAAAGTTTTTGTTTTTTTCTGACTTTTGCTTTAAAGCACCTCTGCCAAGACTTTATCTGGTGTGCAGGCCTCTTCCAGCTCCTGTAATTACATTTCATAACCCCCTGTACCTGAAATAACTAAAAGCTCTTCAAAATGTCAAATGATCAGAGTCAAAGCCTGTCAGGAATGGTGCTTGTCAGAAACAAAGCTGTCTTCTGATTGCCCTCTACTTTGCTGGCTCCCATTTCTTGCTTATACATAATGAAGCTCTGTTTAAATTCTTGGCAGTGACCTCCTATTTTTCTTTCCATTTCCCATGAGTTTTGTCTCTGGTTGAGGCTTGAACAATTCTGTTCTCCAAAGGTGTTTTCTGAGCTTGCTTTACCCATGGGATGATGCGTAATTTGGGAATCACTCAGAAGAGCCAAGGAGGCCACCAACAACTTGGGCCATCCCAAGGTGGGAACCCATCATCCCATCACACACCTCCTGCCTCTGTCTGCCTCTTCCTAAATCACATACAGCTCCTTACCATCCCATTGCTTTTGCTTAAGGAGGAGAGCTGGTCATCAGGACAGTCAGAGGATCCTCTAAGAGGAGCAGGCTGACCTTGTCTTGTATTAGCCCTGGTATGGGGGTTGCTTTTGAACAGTTCCCACAAAGGGTGTTTCTTTCTGTTGCTTGAAAGTAAACAATCCTCCATAATTTTTAGTCCCAGGCCTTCAGTTCTCTAAGTAATGTCAGTTCTGTACGTGTGAAGTTTGTTTCCTGGTTTTATGTGTGGGGTACCCAGGTAAGAGGAGTCTAAGTCTGAATCTGAACTTAGATTTCCTTCTCACAAGTTTCTCTGTGCCTCTGGGGTAGTTATATTTAGGTCACTCTGAGCATGAAACCCTTCCTTCTGCCACTGATAAAAGAAACAGGCAGATTGAGCTCTACAAGATCAAATGAGAGATAAATCCCACTATCAATCACTTTGCTTTTCCTAGAAATAGCAATTCATCTAGCCTGTCTAGGGCTTTCTAAATACAGAAATTTGTGAGAAAAGGACCCAACTTCTGCTCAAATCACAGTACAAAAGATGAATGCTGTTAATGAACGTTTCAAAACTTGGTTTCTCCCTCAGGACTGTTCTGCAGGTTGTTTCTCTGTGATGAGGTGGTTTTTACACATCTTTGCAAGATTCTGACAGGGGGTTTTTGCTTTAGGAAATTACTGCCCTCTGCAAACCACGACTTTAAGAAGGTCTGTGGCCTGCTAGTTTAAGCCAGCACTGCCCTCTTCTGGAGATGACTTTAGGCCTTTTCATAGAAATGATGTTTTTTCTGTGACCTGGCACTGAGCTTCATACTCATTCAACTTGTATATATGATGTAAAGCATGTCTATAGGTCTGCTTAGGTGCTTAAGGACATCAGCATATCAAACTGAAACCATTAATAGTCTGACATCATAGCTTGGAACATCAGTGAAACCACTTGTGTATAAAATCACGTGTTTATACCAGACTGAACTGTGAGTCAGTGAATTCTAAATTTTGGGAGCAGCTCCTTATTTGACCTCACTAGACTTTGATAATGCGGCCACACTGAGCATCTGCGCTTCAGCTGCCTTAACAACCACACAATCTCTAAACTAGTGTCTGTAAAGGTTTCATAACCCTTCCTTCTTTCTGGCAAGGTCACTTTCATAAAAATGAATAGACTGTCATAGTTGCTGAAGAAGGAGCTGTGAATCTCAGCTGGCTTGTCAGGAGGAAGCCCGGGTAGGGACAGTGTCTGTGCCTGTTCATGTGGACTGCATGTGTGCTGTAAGCATCTCTGGTGTCCTGGACTCTCAGCTATGGCCATGAGGGGCTTGATTCCCCTGGGATGCACACATGGGTCTGAGAGCCAGCAGAAATTGCCTGGAATTGCACCACTGAAGCCATAGGTGATACTTTGTGTAACTGGCTCTTGTAAAGCCCTTGAATTTTAAGTTATCTCTCAAAGTGCATGTCAATTTTGAGAGCACTTTTTCTTATGGGATGTGATGTGCTCAGCTTGTTGCAAAGGCTGAGAAGCAGAGCTAGATTAATCTTCTAACTGTTACCAAGCCCAGATTTCACTTTAAATATTTTATGTTGTGCATTTGAAACCTGGAGAAATTTGTACCACTCTGTCAGAATTAAGTTTTCTGAAAAATATCGTGTGGGGTATTAAAAAGGAAACCCCAAACCTCATTCAATGAAAGGTGTAGTGCTATATCACTCTAGTAATTTCAGCCAAGAATTAGTGCTTTTCAAACATCAGTGACAAATGATTTACAACATCCTTGTAGCACTTAATGTGTGTAATAATGAGAGAGCTAAGCTAAGTGACTTACATCAAGTCATTGAGTACCTCGTTTGTGAATTAGGATACCCAATGTCTAATTGGATCAGACACCGTGGTTATTTTGGTGTGACAGCCTTACCAGAACTGCGAAACAAATAAGAACTGAACTTCGCTGATGTTCAATAGAGTTTGAAATGGACATTTTGCATTCTTTCTTTCTGTGAGCTTCCTAGATACTCCAAGAAGGGTAACTGAAAGAAAACAGTAAAAGTTGGCTGAGTGATAAGAAAACATTGTATGCGTGTATGAAACATGTATGTTTTCTCACAGTGCAAGAAACTTACACTCTTTTATAAGTTTTACTTTCTGATTGGTAATGCTTGGGTATCCTAAGGAAGTATACAAAAGATTGAAAGTGGGTATTTATCCAAACCAGGGCTCCAACTTCTCAATATTTCAGTCGCTTTCACTAATTGTCTCTCTGTCCAGCAAGACCTTGATACACTCAGATATTTTCCTTTCAAGCTGTCCACATTTTTAAGAGAGAAGGGTCTTCCACAATATCTTTTGAAAATATTCAGCACAAAGTGATTGCATTTCTGATTTTCCTACAGACAACAAATGATTGTCTTTTCATTATCTGTTGTGTGAAAAGACATGTACAAGACTTTTCACATTCACCGACAGAAATCTCTACTGCCAGTGTAGATTAGGAGAAACTCAGTGAAAAACTGTGAAGTTCAGCTGGTGTGAAACTGCTCTGTAGAACTGATTCAAGGGCAATTGGAGTTAATGGGAATGTTCCCACTGACTTCCATGTGCTTTGAAGTATGTCATGTGTAGTGCAGAATAAGCAATGGACTTGTGGGTTGATGGTGCTGGTGACAAGAAATGTTCAGAGATAAATTTTAGCATGGGAAAGCAGTTATCCTTAGTCTTCCTATGGAGTCAAAAGGGAGAAAGCCATTTCTCTTCTGGAATGCTCTTCCTTGCCACAGCTCTTTGAGTCAATAATTAGCATTCACTTCTGCACCAGTTTCACCTGTCTGATACCTTCAAAACTCCACTGAATCAGTAGTCCTCCCCACACTTATAATTACTGTTGATTACTTGAATTATACTTTAATGGTTTTGCTAGCAGCACATTTTAAAACTACTGAAAATCCCATAAGGATAGTACCCAAGTAGACTTTACATAGGATTAGTCATACTGGATGACTACCAGGTACCCTCTTCTTATATTAGGGTCAACAATATTTCAAATAGTATTTTTGGTATTTAGGGATTTGTAAAAGCTATGCACATATACAAGGAGTAAAGGACAGCACTCCTGAGCACACAGGGTTTTCACATAGTATTCTGTTGCTGTGGCACCTGCAAGAACAAAAGGTTTTGAAAGAAAAGAATGTTTTTCAGGATTGGAAATATATATACATATATATATTTTTTTTCCCTTTTAAGGCTTTCCATAACAGTAGGCAGTATAGAAAATATCTACCACAAGTTTAATTAACAAAAGGGCTGTACAGCTCTGAGCTAAGGAAGACTTATTGAAAAAATGAGCAAGGCAACACTTCAGAGAGACTGAGCTCTGTGCACTAGTTCTGCTCTGTCTGGCAGATCTTTGTTGTGATTTGTTGTGATGTTAAGAGTATTTTTCTTTCATTCTGACAGAATAGCGTTAATTTTTCTAGGAAGAAATTAATTTCATGTTGGAAGATGAAAAGTTTTCTGGCTACTCTATGGTATATTATAATGCAGGAAAAGCTGTGCAGATTTTAAAAATTCTGTTTGGTCTTCATTGTGTCAAGATTTCATAGTGTTTCATATAGATTTTATAATATTTCTGTGGTTATTACAAGCACTCAATTACTATGGAAATTATAGACTGCTTGAATGTTTGAAGTGAGGCATTTTAGATAATTTCTGGTATGTTGGTCCAGTTTCTATGGTAATCTGAATAAGTGTGAATTAATTGCCTGTTGTTGCCATGGCTTTTTATGATAATTCCAGGCTTCTAATGTTAGAAATGTACCAGGTTACATGTTATACATGTCTTTAGTACTTGTTAACCTACCTCTTAAGATGTTCCAGAGATTACTGCCATCTCATTTCTCCTGTTTTTTACTATCTGAGGATGTTAACATGAAGAGCTGGAAGATAATCTTCTTTAAGAAAATCCCTCTGGCCACACTGGCTTTACTTTGCAACCCAAGAAGTCTATTAAGAAAAATTTCCCATTACTACTTTAGATTCTGGTTGGGACCCATGATCTTTCTTGGGTAGCCATGATTGGCAGGCCATTACTTTTTACTTACCTTTCTCTCCTGCTATTGTTATCAGATGGAACTGCTGCCAGTTTCAAAAATTTCTTGGGAAATGTAATGAGCAAGCCAGCACAAGAGCAACACTGAGATCTTTCTAAACAGGGATTTTTTTTGGGGGGGGGGGGGGTAAGGGGGGGGACTGGAACAAAGGAAAAACGAAAAAGAAGAGGTAAATAAAAAAGAGAAGAAGGAAATGCTGAAAAAAACAAGAACACTGGAAAATAAGTGTTCACATAAAATTATTCTTCCACTGGTGTTCACAGCATTCTGGTGGATGATGAAAAGGAATACTACACCCTGAATGGGGGGGGGGGTACAGCTGTGAAAAATTGTAATGATCTTTCTTAGGGGGCAATTACTGTGTTCAGGATAAGAATTCATGAGAGGTATAAGGTATCATTTATGGGTAAAGCCTATACTTCATTTAGTGTTGAGCAATGTGGTGAGGAGGTATCTGCTGTTGTGTGCATTACAGGAACATTCAGAATCCCATCCAACATGTTTTTGTTTCCAAGCGCTGTGTTCCTCAAAACAGGCACAGGCTCTTCTTTATTTTTTATTCAGTGGAAACAATATGAAAAACTTGACTAATTAAGGATCTGTCTTTACCACCATGATAGTAGATAATTATGGATCTGTCACATTAGTCATCATTAGCTGCACACAACTCCTAAATGAATTAATGCTATTTAAATTGTAAAGTCTAAGATTTCAGGAAATGCTGCTTGAGTTTTAAATAACAGAATTAAGGTATTTGCCTGTGCAGGCTTAACTCAATCCCCTTCTGCATGGCCTTTGAGATCCAGCCTTTGATTACATAATCATGTAGGTTTTTTTTTTTTTTTCGTATTTGGTACCAGGATGGCAGTACTGTCTTTATAAGCCAGCTAGCTGATATTTTGTGCTTATACTTTCTTAGTGGGTGGTACCAGGAGTATTTATGATTTTCCAGTCAGACACTGTAGATGTGTTAAATTCCCTATTGTTTACAAAGGGAGTGGGGACGCTGGCCACCCAACCATTTTCAGAAAAATGGCATTTAAGGAAGAAAGGGTTTTCATGAAAGTTGACAAATTTCCTGTAGTGTTCCTACTACATCTACATTGTTTTGAAAAATGAAAAGCAAGCAGGAATTTAAAAATTTAAAGCAAAATAAAAACATGTTAACATTTTGGAAGTACTGAAATGAATTGGTTCAATATTTCAATACAAGCCTGTGAATCTCTTTTGTTTGAGAGCAGTGTATCTTTAGACACTGTCTGAAAAGCAAACAAGAAACACAGAAAATTATTAAAATGGTTAAATAAAACAAATAATTGTGCCAGGAAGTTGTCTTAGGTGGAACAAAATGTGTAGATGATTGTGACTGTCTGGAAAATATCTGTTTTGACTAGTTCTGGATCAGATTTTTTGTTACATTTCTCATTTGAGCTGATGCGTTAAAAACCCAATTACTTTTGCAGTAAAATGTTAGAGTAACTGATAGCAGTAGCAGCTTCTCTATTAATCAAAATGAAATTGTGGAGGGCTCTTGTCACTGGGCGTAGGTATTTATTGATGGGAAACAGCTAATCTAAGGGTAGGAGAGCATTACAATTTAGCTAATCAAAATGTAAAAAGATCCAGAGATTAAATTAGGTAAGTTTTATCTTCTAGTAAAAGACAATTGATTGTCAGTGATCTTTAGAAACTTCTAAATCTGTGGGGTTGTGTTTGTTTGTGTTGCTGATGGCAGAGCTCAATAGACTTGCTCTTGGGTGGAGGTATGAATGTGTCACTGAACACAATTCTTTCATTTCTACTCTTTCTGGCTTGCTCTTTCTCCTCAAATTTTCCTCAAAGCTGGACAAAGAATACTTTGTACAGTATGGCAAAGCAAGTAAATGAGTGCTGGGAATGAGCTGTGATTTGAAGTTGAGAGACCGTCTCCAGGCATCCTGTGAGAAAGCTCTGGGGTCTGGAGAGTGACTTTCTGGATCATCAGATCATAGACATGGAGAACCCTGCAGCCTGATTTCTTTCCTTGTGTGACCAAGGTTACAAGGCCCCCCTTGTGTCACTGTTCTTCCTAGTCTCTTTCTGATGCTCTGTTCAAATAGAGAACAAGTATTTAAAATTATTACATTTTGAAATTCTTTAAGCAAAGTAAGAAAAGGAGGGGAGGGTTCCAAAAGACACTCAGAGGAAAAGGCCAGAAGGAGATGGCTCACCCAGTGTCACCTGGTGTTTTTACTCCCAAAGACCAGCTGGTAGAAGATGAATGCAGTCAACAGTTTCCAAACCAAAGATCTTCCCTGTGGTGGAAGTCCAATTGCGAACCTGTGAACAGAGAGATTCCTGGGAGGCATCTTTGCTGGGTGAGTTCAGAAGGGCTATAAAACTGATGAGGAAAGATCATGGAGGGGGAGGTGGATAAAGGGCCACAGCAACCTCTGGAATACCCTTCTGCTGTGTTCTCGGGACTTCCATATATCCCCTGGGAGCCTCTATGAGACCACTAAATACCAACCACACCTGCCAGATAGGGTGAAACTTTCTACAAAGTCGTTATATACCCACCTCTCCTCAGTGGATTCTCAGAAGAATTCTCAGAAGAATTGCCTGGCCTCAGCTGCTCCTTTTGGTATTCTTTGAAGAACATTATCATGCATTGTTCTAGTGGGCTTAATGGGCTTCCAGTCCTAACCTTGCCAAAAAAAAAAAAAAAAAAAGGCTTTTTTAACATCACTATAAAAAGAAAACCAAAACAAATCTTATTCCCAATCTCTTGTTGAAATTTGCTTTGAACTACTTGTCAGTATTTTTACCTTTCTCTTTTAATGGATTGCTGTTTTTTTGCTGCTTAGGATGCCTCTTCCTCACCATTCCAGTTACTTCTGTGTTCACTGTTAAAGGCATTGCACTCATTGCCTTTGTCCCTGTAATGCTCTCACATTTTTAAACACCTTTTTTCACACCTATTTTTCATTATTCTTCAGGAAAAACAGACAAAAGGTCTGCATGTTTTGCCTGGGATTAGTACAAAGTATGTGAAATACAGAGGCAATGTCACCTCCTTTTCTTCCTAATGACTCTATTCTTTATGGATCAAGGCATCTCATCAATTGCTTTTATTACAGCATGGGAGCCTGTGTGGAATTGTTTGTTCACTGTGGCAGTGAGATTTTTTTCTTTCCCCAGTCCTTCAACTGTGTAAGGCATAGGTTGTTCTGACAGGAGGATGTGGC
This sequence comes from Cinclus cinclus, assembly GCF_963662255.1. Taxonomy (NCBI): domain Eukaryota; kingdom Metazoa; phylum Chordata; class Aves; order Passeriformes; family Cinclidae; genus Cinclus; species Cinclus cinclus. The sequence goes on from NC_085046.1 coordinate 71,035,678, forward strand.
ACAGTGCTTTATTGTACCACTTACCTTGTTTTATAACAGTGACTATTTAATATTTATTTCTGAATATTTGATAGGCATATTTGTAATAAGAGATTGTCTGAGGGTACTCAGACCACAAGTACATGAACTCTAAATGTGATTTTTCTCTGCAGTGTGGGAAAATCTGTGACTCAAAATGTGTGCATGCTTCGGAGTTCTTTAGTTTGGCTGCAAACTACCATAAAACATTGCAAATTGGTTACAAATTTGTGCTGTGAACAACTGCTATACTGTTATACTTTATTTCTCCTTCTCTTAAGAACAGGAGAAAATATATATAGCTTGATGATTTGTTTTTATACTTCATATCTAATATTTAGGGGAAACTGAGTCAAATTAATATAGTGTGACTTGAAAATATTCTTAAGGTGCTAAAGCCATGAGAACTGCAAACCCTTTGATTCCTAATCTCAGGATCCATTGCCTTATCTTTCTTGTCTCTATTTCCTACTTCAGGCATAATTCAGCTGAAATTTATGCCTGTCCTTTCATCATCTGCCATCAAAGAGAGGACTTTCTGTGATCTGCTGCCTGTGAATTTTGTCATGATTTGGCTGAGCCTCCCTAGTGGATGGTGGCCAGATTGTGTTATTTGGACCTAATGTTAAAATTCTGTAGTAGGGCCCTCTTCTTCAAGCTGAATTCACTTCTCTCTTCTTGATGTGGAGATTGTCAAATGCTCTTTCAGGGGCACATCTTTTCTTCTAGTCCCTTTCCTGCATCTCAAAGGCAGTGCTGATACATCCTAAAGCACATACATCCTGGCTTACAGCTTAACCCCTTTGGGAGCTCTGTGGCAGTTGAAATAAAGAGCACAGGATTTGCAAAGGAACTTCCCAGGCACAGATACGTGACTTTAAGCAGTGCAAGCGAACCACAGGTCCATGGAATCAATACCTATCTGGATGCAGCACTCTCTTCATCCTTCTGAAACAATTTCTTCTGACATTCAACGGATTAAGTCAGTGTCCTTCAGTTCTTTGTTGGAGGGTTCACTTTCTTTAATGTTTACTTAACAGTTAGTGATACCTTTCCTCTTTCTTAGCATTTTCTGGATATTTTGATTCCTTAAATCACTGCAGGATTACTATTGCAAAAAGTCTCTGAAAGTCAATGATTTTGTTAAAACAGCTGTCTGTCTGTTAGGATAATACTGTTTCAAATGGACGACCCCAAGAGGACCCCATTCAGCTTTTTGGACAGGGTTTATTCTTGTTTTTAAGCTGAGAATCTCTGTGATACTAAAGGTGAAAATGAGAAAATTACTCTATTTACTTGAATAAGAATTGTATGCCAAGAACATACCCATACACTATTAGCAAGTTGGGCACTTATCACAGTTATAAATTGCTAATTTTGAAGCAGACCCCGAAAGAATACATCCTGGTTAATATTTATGTACCCTGTTCAATAAAAAGTAATTTATTAAGCATTAAAGTAATTAAAAAATCTGATGTATATTCTGCGATCAGTCACGGGTGTTTTTCCTAGACAGATGCTATAGCTCAATCAGATCTTATGTACACAGCTGAGAAATGTCATCTTCCTCCTTTTCCACAGCCTGGTAGTCACAATGGCTTGGTGGTGTCTTCTGACTCCTGTGCTCTTGCAGCATCACTTGGAAAGTGTCTCTCTATGATGTCTTAGCTCAGACTTGTCAGAGAGTTATGTTTTTGACTGTAAAACCAGCCTATTCTTATTAGAAGACAATTGTGTGAAATAAACACATGCATTCCCAACAAACTGAACAGAATTGCAATGTTAAACCACTAGAACACCCCGGTAGAAAGTCTGTGAGCCGTGCACCTGTAATCTCTTTGCAGCAGAGCTTGCACTGCTGCTGGTGGAATCACATGCCTGGCAGGAGGGCAGACAAGGTCCTGAAAAACAGCTTCTAGGAGAAACACATTCTGGCAGTGCCTCTTTGATCTCGTGCAATTCCGTGTCAAGGTTTGAAGGTGAGGGAAAAGAGCATCAAAGAGTTTGTATAGATGTGGAACATTAGAAACAAGGAAAGAGGTTGTGATGAAGGTAAAAATGGGATAATGTTTTAATTGTTTTTTGTTAGTAGAGAAAAGAAATGCTCTTTAATATATGGCTCAATATGTGTATAGCCCTGAAAAATACTGGTGGTGTTTTCAAATGAGAAATGAAGGTTTTGCCTATGGGTAAAAACTCCACACTTCTCTTTTGAGAGTAAGCAAAAGCTGAAAGAATTTTTGGATTAAGTGAACAAACTCTTAAAATGCCTGGAGGCAGGATCTGACTGAAGACATGAATGATCCTCTGTAGTGCACTGATGGGTGCTTTCACTGCATCTGGACATAGATTTGCATTGCCCATTTTCAGGATTCCCTCTATAACTGGGTGTTTGTGTTGTAGGTTCATTGCTCAGAAATGGGAAGGGCTGGGAGCATAAGGATGAGTAAGCAAGAAGAGGGCCTGTTAATGCCCACCATCCATCGAGGGGATCTGCTCAGAAGCAAACTCAGCTAATTCAGGGATTTTCAGAAAGGTAAATATTCTCAGCAAGGCATTGGCATGCTGGGATCTGGTAACAAGAGAATGTAGGAGGTGGTGTTGCATGTACTGGTATGGAAGTACAAGTATAATAGACCACTGAGGGACAGGGTAGGGGAAGCAGAAAAATATATTTTTCCTTTTTCTGCTGGAAAATGTGAAGGAAACTGTGACCAACTTCACTTCCGTTGTGGCATATTTCCATACATCTTATGTGGGAAATATTGCAGAAAGAAAAAAAGTTAAATAATTCAGCATTGTTTTATTCTATATTGCAATATTCTGTGAGGACTTGCATACACCATATGAAGCACTGTTTGCAGTAAATAGTTGTTGAATATGACTGTAGGTACTGTGGCATGGCAGATATGAGGAATGTCATGTTGTGTAAACACTGATAGAGGGAGATGTAAAATGGGAGAATTTATTGTAGCAAAGTTAGGTATTGGTCCCCAGGAAGAAATGAAAATGCAATCACTAACTGCTGTTCATCCCATAAAAATCGATTTTTCTCTCTTTCTATTTGGATGTTCTGATGTAGTATTATATTTTAGAAAATATCATCCAGGAGTAAAAGAAGAATTGGGATGTGAGCATTTAATCCAAAGTCTTGATATAGAGGTAACGTCTCACCTTTGATTTTTCTGAGATTTGTCCTTTCTTTGGACAGCCATATTTTTCTTGCAATGGCATTACCTCAAAAACACGTATGAGAAATATTTGGTGTTGAGATAAGGATAGCACAGTGAGACTAGCATTAAGACTATTAACAAACTGGATTACTGAGAAACTTGCTGATGCTGAAAAATGCTAAATGAAACACAGGATAGGAAACAATAGATGGATCTATTTTACATTATATTCAAGAAATACTTTTTCTTATAATTATTTTTGCATTAATCTCTGGATATTGTGGGTCAGAATTGATACTGACTCTCTATTCATATGAGAAGATGAATAACAGCTTACTGGCATTCATGCCTCTGTGGGAGGAAGCTGGCTGAGCTCTAGAGAAATCAGTGGAGCACCACTGGCCCAAATTAATTTTCTAAAGGAAGTGGTACAAGGTGGATCGCTATAAAAAGAGACTGAGTCTGCTGGCATGGCCTGTCTACCCAGTGCCTGTGCTACTACTAGTAATTTCATTTTCATTTTTATCATTCCGTGATGTCAAGTTATTAGAGCTTTTTCCCTTCCCAATGCTCCTTCTATGTGATTAATGAAATGAAAATATTTCTTCTAGGATAATGAGATCCAGCAAAGATGAGCCTGATAAGCCAGCAATAGCTTATTCCATCCTTCTCGGGATGGCATTTGTGGATAGTTAGAAGGGAACCCTTTCAGTTTCTCTCATCTTTTCACAGAGATTTTACCTCCTAGACAGCTGTGAAAAGGCAGCTTTGTATATTTAGCTACCTGTTCTTGCTATGTTCCATCAAGGGAGGGAGTGGATACATCCAGACCTCAGCTATTTTATTTTTTTTTTGTAAGAACAAGGCAACTGAATTATACTCTTGCAGAGCTGATGAACACAGCACAACCACCCCAGGAATATAAAGATACTTTGAAACAGGTGGTAATCGTTTATATAACTTTCTTGTCTTCTGACAGACTCTTAAGTACTGCTAAACCTGTTCAGTATTTTGGTTAGTTGGTCTGGTCACTCTTTAATCTCAAAGAGCCCTGGCTGTGGCAAAGAAAAATAAAACAATTTAATTGTTTCATTGTTACCTATTTTTATTTTGCTAACACCCTATATTCTGCATTGAGGTCACTGGAGACTCATTTTCTGTGAGCGCAAGAACGTCTCTGGAATAAAAGCATTCATAATGTCTGACTAATGAGAGGGTAGATAAATGGCATGAAATGATTTTAAAAAGATAGTATTAAAGAGGCAAAGCCAAGTACCCAGAAACAAAGAAATGTTGCAATTCATGCTCAGCAGAAGCCTTAATTTGCTTCCTCCCTATGTAATATGCCTTTTGTTTGCTATTTGTTCAAGTTTTTTCCTCAGGCCTCCTGTCTCACCCAGCACACAGGACATTTGGTGCTCGTTCACAAATATCTTTCAAAGTATTTTTCCACTCCTCCATATATACTTTCCCATAAATATGGATGACATCTTTTCACCTTGGATTTTTGTAGGGTGCTTGTGCTGAAATAACCTTCTAGCTTTTAAAGATACAGATTTCAAAATTTCTCCTTTTAAGGAGAGGGGATGATAATACCCACTTTTTTACAGACTGCAGACTGAGACCTGAAGATTAAAGCCAACAAACATCAGAAGGAAATCCAGCAGCAGAGATAGAGAGTGGATACTGTTCTTCAGGTAGATTTTCACTTTCTTTACCCATGAAATTTTTCAGCTCCTCCTCCAGCTTCCTGCCTGCTTACTGTTTAGTGATCCTATATTAGCAGATGACCATGAGTCTTACAGATAAATGCTCATTCCACTACAAAATCCCAGTTCATCCCCAGAATGGACTTATTCTGTAAAATTAAAAGAAAGAAAAAAAATCGGGAAGGTTACATCCAAGCAACTACTGCATGTGGAAACCTTATAGGATGTGGGAGACTGCAGACATTTTAGGAACCATAGCAGTTATCACCTTTGAGAGATGTAATGAGTACTGTCCTTGCATGAGCTGGTGTCAATGAACTGAAGCAACCCAATGAAGACAAGATAAAAGCTGCAGAAATCAAGTAATTAAATGGAACAGTGAGAGCTTTGAGTCCACAGAAAGTGCAGGAGAAAGAACTGAAAACTAATTGGCTAGTACAGGGCTTCTGTGGGATAATCAAAACTGCTGAGGGGGCTTGGCCACGGAATGGGCAGAGAAGCTGCCTACAGTGTATATCCATAGAGAAACAGTGGAAAGCACAGGAAAGCTGAATGTTGAATTACTGAAAACTGATGTGGAAAAGAGAAAGTGTGAAATGAATACAGACAGCAAGCAGATGCTCTGATTTCTGGAACCAGGAATAGAATCAGGCAATTGCAGAGGAAGATGAGGAATGCTTCTACAAGACTTTTGTAGCCCCTTTGTGAAGGTCTGCATGTCTCAAGACCTGTCTGATGAGCTGGAACACCTGTGAGAGCCTGAGGTAGGACAGCATACTGAAACACAGTCTAAGTTCCCTCAACTTCGCAACCTACCTGTGTGTGACAGAATTGTAATAGGCTTAATGAACTTGCAAGTCTCTTCAGTCATTTGAGGGATGCAGACTTCTCTACAAATGTGGTAGGACTAGAGGTGCTGAAGGTAGAAACAAGAGTTTTCCTTATTAAGGGATGGAGAATTCCAGTGCACTTTCATAATGATACCTCCATGTTACAGTGATGTTGATACAGGCTAGCAGGGTGCAGGTTTGAGATTCTCAGGTGATTTGCACAACAGAAAGCAAATTACAGCACTTTCACAGGCTTATGCATGATTTTCCCTCCTTGTGTTTGGTTACCCTGCAACAGGATGAGTTCTTACTGCTTTTCTGAAGTGAAATTTAGCTCACCAGTTCTCCTTTCCCAGACCTTGTTGAAGAAAACTTTTAAAGAATATAACCTTTAATATGAAACTTATTCTTTACTGACATAAACACATATCTATCCTACAAGCACATATTGGATGTACCTTTGGTTTGCTAATCTTGAAGAATATTCAGAATACAATAGTAGCTTTTGCAGTTGGGTTACTTTGTTTTTGTGCCTCACTTTGTAATGAAATGGCATAGAACAATTCTGTTTCTTTCCCTGTTATTGGACTGCAGAATCACAGTTCAGCTGATTCTCTACCATCACAAGCACAACATGTAAGACTAGGCAAACCACACACAGGTACATGTAATGCTCTGAAACACTGCCATCTTTTGGTGTCTGGGAAATGTATTGTGTAATTTGTTTGGGGTTTCTCACAGGTGTCTTGGAAGAGAGAGATGTGTTATGTGCTCTGATGACTTTCATCCTACACAGCTACGCGTTGCATTGAGGAGCCTGGAGAACTACATCTCCATATTTTGGTGTTTACTTCAGTGCTTGGGAAGGTGCTGCACTATTTTCCTTGGTGTACCTGTCCAGGAAATGCATATACAGCTCTCTCCTTAGGCAAGAGGAAAAATGACCTACACATAGCAAAATTGTTTGGTGCTCTGCAGAAAAATCCTTATACAGCCTTAGTGAAGAGACCTTTCATGAGACACTGTGTGGAGCTGCTTCAGGGTATGAGGGATATCAGGAAAATAAGCCTGATGTGAATCTCATACTTTACCTTGTACCTTTTTAGGAAATGTGTCAAACTTTCTGAAGTTACTAATATTCTCTAATTAACAACATTTCCATCCTATTTCTATTTATTGTACATTTGGGAAGAGTTTTGATACTTGTCTAGATTTCTGATCTAAATGTTTGTCAGTTCTGGTAGGGACCTTTGGCTTTTGTGGTGGACTCCTCCCCCAAACCATTCTATCACTCACCTCCTCAGATGGACAGGGGAGAGAAAATAAAATGAAAGGCTCATGGGTTGAGATAAGGGCAGGAAGATATCACTCACCAATTAATGTCACAGGGAAACAGACTCAACATGGGGAAAAATTAATTTAATTTATTTTCAATCAAATCAGAGTAAGGTAATAAGAAATAATACTAAGTCTTAAAACACCTTCCTACCACCCCTCACTTCTTCCTAGGATCAATTTCACTCACAGTTTTCTCTACATCTTCCCCCACTTCACCAGGGTGGGGGAGCAGGGAATGGGGGCTGCAGTCAGCCCGTGACGTATTGTCTGTGATGATCCTTTCTCCTTAGGGAAGGATCCTCATATTCTTCCCCTGCTCCAGTGTGAGCTTCTCTCTCCACAGGTCCACAGGTCCTGCCAGAAGTGTGCTCTGGTGGGGGCTTCCCATGTGGCCACAGCCTTCTTTTCCCTGCTGTGGGGTCATCCAGGGGCTGCAGGTGGATCTCTGCTTTGTTGTGGACCTTCAGGGGCTGCAGGGGAACCTCTGCTCCAGTGCCTGGACCACCTCCTCCCTCTTCTTCCTCACCGACCTCGGTGTCTGTGGGGCTGTTCCTCTCACATTTTCTCACTCCTTTCTTCTCTAGCTGCAATTGTTGTGGCACAATACCATTCCTCCCTTCTTAAATCTGTTATCCCAGAGCCCATCACTGATGGGCTTGGCCTTGGCCAACTGTGGGTGTGCTTTGGAGTCAGTGGGCATCTGCTCTATTGGACATGGGGGAAACTTCTCACAGAAGGTGCCCGTGTAGCCCCACAGCTACCAAAACCTTGGTGTGTAAACAGTTTAGACTAGGCAGTTTAGGAATGAAGCCTGGAAATAAGGAAAAAGGAGGAAGGAACTCTAGGAGCAAATCCCTCCCATGCTGAGACTAAACAGAGGAATTACAGGGTTTTCTCTCCATGCTGAACACAATCAGGGAAACTGTGAATGTGATCAGAAGAATCCTTCTCAAGGGCTCTGTTGTGTCACTACCTGACTGCTTCCCTGGTAAGTGTATCATTTTGGCAGATGATTAAGGTGATTAAAAAGTAGGGCTGTAATCAGGAAAAAGAAAAAGGATATATATAGTATTGTGTTTATATTGACTAGACTCAACTTCCTTTTCCTCTGTGCAGATTTTTTTGGGGAGTTAACTCTGTTGCTAAAGATGTACGTCAATGCAAGAAAAAGCAAAATTAGGCTCTCTGATGCAAATGTCACATGCTTTGGTAACACCTCTCTAAGAGCAGACTGAAATATGTGAGAGAAGAATTAGATGCCAAGACTTACTATACTAATAGATGCTTACTGATATGTGATTGTACAAGAATGCAAGCTGGTATGATTTTTCTTGGCAGAGAACCAGAAGAAATTGTCACATTAAATTAGGAGGATCTACTTTAATTTTCTCCTTTTGACATCCTCCTATTGATTTGGTCCAAGTGCCTTTATTCAATAATTCTACAGAAGGAATACCAAGCAGTCTAGTTGCTTAAATAGCATTTATATGTCAATACAATTTTTAATACAGAGGATTTCAGTCTGTCAGTACCCAATTTATTTACCAAAGTGCATAATTAAACTGAAAAAAACAAACAAAAAACCCACCCCAAAGACCAAGCACTAACAAAAATGTGTTTTAGAATGTAACCTGTCTGGAAATTAGCTGTAGCATGGAAATGCCTTTTTCTCAGGACCATCCAGATTGCACGTTTTCAGCAATAGTTCTATTATATACACATTGTATTTCAGAGGGGATCTACCTCCTTGATTATTTCCTGTAATCAAAATAAAGTAAATAGATATTATATGGCAGGAGGGAACTTTTACCCTATGGCAATCTTCTAATATGATGCTATTATCATTTATCCACAGAAGTAAATGCAAATGAAGAGGTCATTTGTGAAACAGTTTGGAGGCACTGTACCAAAAAAAAAAAAATCTGAGTATTTTCTGAATGGGATGGCATAATATATAAATATTTTCTGACAAAGAAAAGCTTATGTATTATCTCTTCATGAGCACTGATTACAATATTAGCAAAGCTTTAATGTATCTTTTTATTGCTCTATGTACATTTTGAAAATGTAGTTCATGATTGTAATATCTTATTTAGAGGAGAAGTAAAAGTGAAGTTTTGGTAATTTGTGGGGTAGGTCAGAATGGGAAGTCTGTTCTCCCTCTAACCCAGTCAATTTTAATTTGTGAAATAATGTTGAGTTTACTCCAATACCTCCAACAGAACCAGTTGTCAATGGCATTTTTGTTCACTTCTTTGTCTTTACAGCTATGTTCTGATCCTACCATTCCTAATGCAGAGACAGCATTTCGGGGGTTGCTGCTTTTGCATCTGTAGGTGAACACAGTTATTAATAATATTATAGGGGTTGGAAGAATTAATGAGAAATTAATTCAGGAGCTCACTGTGTGCCACTTTTGTGGGCAGAGTTTCTTTGCTCTTGTAGAGAAGAGCTGGTGTGAATATGCACAGCTCACGTTGTAATGTGTAATGATTACTGTCATACCCTAAATCTGTGAGGTCTCATCCAGCTAATGAATGATTATAATGGTTCAGTATTGATAATAACCAGAAAGCTGGCCATTAAACATGCATTGGTAGACTGCCTAGTGTACAAGGGAGGGAATGTTTGGATGAAGACATGGAACACAAAAGAGAAACTTAAGCAGACTTCAAAGAAATGTGGTCTCTTGTGTAACCCACACACTTCCTCACATATGGATTACTGCGCCCAGTGAACTTCAGAAGGAAACATCCAGCCCAGCCGGCTAGACACCAGAAAACCCTGTATGAAGAACTTAAGTACAAAGTTTAAGACTAATTAGCTCTCCTGTTACCTTAGCAGTGCTAATTCGTATAAATGGATTTGATGGAGCACAGTTTGATCAAACAAGGATCAGAGAGAGACAGTCATTGACAGCTGCTGATGGGAGGAACAGACATCAGGAGATTTATTCCTTTCTTCTCCTGTTCTGTTGGGTCTCTGAGAATTAGTGTTTGTAATGATAGCAGGCTTCAGAAGAGGCTTGCTGCAGTAGCTAACTTATGATCCTGATTAATTTTCTATAACTCTGTAAACTGTAAATAAATGGATTAAAGAGTCATTTGATCTTCAAGAAGAGGTTTAAAGTGGCTTTGATGACTATGTACCTAGGGGAATACAATGGATTATCATGGATAATTGATTAAAGAAGAGGGAACATTAAATTGATGTTATATGAGAACACATAAAATGCACAATTTGTGCATGTGAGTTCTGTGTGTGTGTAAATGCAGACACCCATATGCAAAAGTGGGTTTATAAAAGTATACATTACCATTTATTCAATTTCTCTCCTTTATAGTTAGAAAATGGGAGATGAGACATTGCTCAGTTAAACTGTAATTGCATTTGCAGATGAAGCAGCACGTTACTAAACTCTAGGTGAAGTTCAAGCAGCAGACAAATTTCTGTCAATCAGACAAGCTGTATTCATTAATAAAACTGTCTGAATGTAAAAGGCAGCACAATAACTGTAATCCTGTGTGAGCTAAAGAACTTGCTGACGATTCAGAAGGTGGTGTAAATGCATGCAAAATACATTGGAAATCACGTGCCATAAATAAGAGCACATGAAAACAAGGTTGTTCTTGCTGTATTCCCTGCTGTGTCTTAGCTTGGATACCAGCATCTCAATCTGCTATGGGTGTGTACTCAAAAAGAGGTCTCTGAGGAAAGCTTAAAAACATGTAGGGCAAATAATAAGAGAACAAAAAGATCAAGGAGCTCCCCCTTCCAGATCTCTTGATGGAAGAACATAAAGAACTGTCCTCAACTTTTAGAAGATCAAATTTTAAAGTTCCACATGACCAGAAGTTAAAACAATGTAACATAAACTTAAGACTAGTTTTGTGACTTTATCAGATTAAACAACTGGCTGTCCTGCTTTGTAAACTGGATTTCAGTTTGCAGTGTCTTAAGTCAGCAGTGATGTATATAAACCTGCTAAAAATAAGGATTAAAATGGAAACAAGTCCGTGTTGACCTTAGTCCTGTGAAGGCTATCTTAGAGGAACTGAAGTGAACCTATGTATGTTTTGCTCTCAATTTCTTTCTTTCTCTTGGATGAAATATGCTAGATTTTACAGGTTCATTTTCCTCTCCCCTCTTTGTGGTAAAGACTCTGTGGAATAGGGAAGGTTGAATATAGCTCGGGGAGGGGAAGAGGGAAGTGATGTTTGTGCCTTGTGGGAGTTACTTTCTTACATCCGTGATGGTACTTTCAGTTCTGTCAGTTTCGTAGTTTAAATGATAATTTTACAGATAATACAAATGTTAAATGATATAAACCAATTCATTCCTTGCTTTTGCTCCTCTCCTGCATTTATTCCTTGCCCAGGCATCATTGCTCTTTAAAATTAAGTGGAGAGAGAAGGATTTATTTTGCACCAGGGCTCTGGGAAATCTCGAAAGCAGCTGTTCGCTTCCACTAGAGCAACAGAGACGGCACAGAGTGTCCTCTGGGAACTGACATTGACTACAGTACTGCATTATAAATACCATTTCCTAAATACAGGCTTGGCTCCCTGCGGCTGATGAATAGACCCACGCTGTCTTAGTACAGGGAGTAAAAGAACAACATTTTCCTCACTTTCAGGGCAAGGTGAAGGTGTCTTATATAATTTCTTTTACTTCCCTGACTGTGAATATGGCTGGATAGATCTTTAACAACCATTTATGGAACTGACCTTGATGCTTGCTACGGCATCATCATTTCCCACTGAGGTGAGCTGTAACCAGGGGTGCAAATCCTGCATGGTGAGTTGGGCAAAATCCCACATGTGGGTCAGGGCAATCACCAGCACAAATACAAGCTGGGGGAGAACGGATTAAGGGCAGCCCTGAGGAGAAGGACTTGGGTTGTTGGTTGACCAGAAGCTCAACTTGGCCTGGCAACACGCACTTGAAGCCCAGAAAGCCAACTGTGTCTTGGCTGCATCAAAAGAGTCTTGTCCAACAGATCCAGGGAGGTGATTCTGCCCTGAAGTACTGTGGTCAGCTGTGGAGGCCCTCGTACAGGAGGCACATCAGCCTGCTGGATTGAGTCCAGAGAAGGGCTGTGAAGATGGTCACAGGGTTAGAGCTCTTCTATGGAGACAGCTGAGAGAGTTGGGGTTGTTCAGCTCTGGAGAAGAGAAGGCTCTGGGGAGATCTTATAGAACTTTCCAGTACTTAAAAGCAACCCACAAAAAAGCCAGAGAGGGACTTTTTATAAGGGTATACAGTGATAGAACAAGCAGGAATAACTTCACACTGAAAGAGAGTAGGTTTGGACTGCATACTAAGAAGAAATTCTTTACTGTGAGGGTGGTGAGAAACTAGGACAGGTTGCCCAGAGAAACTGTAGATGACCCATTACTGGAAGGGTTCAAGGCCAGGTTTGATGGGGCTTTGAGCAACCTGGTCTAGTGGAAGGTGTCTCTGCTCATGGTAGGGGACTTGGAACTAGGTTGCTTCCAACTCAAACAATTCTATGGTTCTCTAATACTTTCCAGTGGAGTGAGAAGTTAGATGTGAATTTTCACCCTTCTGTACTTCTGGGCTTAGGCATTGGTTTGGTGCATAGACCCTGATAAATGGCTTCACAGCATCTCTGCATCCCATTGCTGATTTGTGAATTGGAGCCAAAACATCCTCATAGTACAGTGGGGATATCTCATAGTACTGTGGGGATGCAGTAAGCCACATTAAGTGTCTGTTGGCTTCACAGAGTGCCTCTCTATTCCTAACCATCTGAAATAACTTTCCAGGCTCATTTGGAGAGTTAAATGCCTCTTGGATAATAGGTAGGAATTAACTTCATTCAACCAGTACAAACTAAAATGGGCAGTAAGTAACTGGGTAAGTTCCCACTGACTGCTGAAAATGCTCCTTGTTAAAGAACAATCATCTCTTTGGGTACTTTTTTCCCTTTTGTGTTCCCTTTTCTGCAGTAAGACATAACTCTCTCTGTATTTCATATTCTCATGCACCTGTTCCCCACCAGATAATGTCTGAGGAGGTAAGGAAGTGAAACAGATGGCACTTTGCAGCTCCCTGTGTCAGCTGTGAAAAGCCTCCTGTGAATCACAGTTGAACAGACATGTCCTCTCTTCTTTAAAGAAAGCATCCTAAGACAAGACTGTGCTGTTAGGAGGCAAGCTGCAGGAGGGAGTGTGATTTGTTTTTTCCTTAACAATTCTTAAGTGAGTATTTTTTACTCTGAGGGCTTCTTAATTAATCACCAGAGCACAAGTGATTGTCTGCATTCAAAATGCACAGCTGCGTGATTATTTTGCTCCTGAAGATTTGAAATTGCAGTAGCTGGCAATATCTTAGCCCCCACATGAGCTACATTGCAGCTGAAACTTTGGAACCTCCTGTCAAGGTCACTTCCATGCTGTGACACGAGCCCATGATCCAGAGTTCAGCATGCACAACAGCGATACAGGTAGCAATGCAAGAAACGAGAGAATCCTGATTGTTCCCTCTGCATGAAGAAAGAAAGAAGTTGCAATAGATAAGTACAGTCTTTTGCAGGATGGTGGGGTTAAGTTAGAATTTCAAAGAAGACGTACCTTTGGGAATTGAAGAAGACTTTTATAATCTCTTGATATACCTCCTCAATTAAAGCTTTATAAGTGAATTCCTGAAATTCATTCTTTCCCTCTCATTTTTCAGTGCATTTCCTGGTTATCAGGAAGACAGCACCTACCAACTGCTATTGGAGTCAATAAAAGCAACCATAATGTTTACCTTGGATTAAAAACTTCTGTGCAGGGGATTCTCTCGTGTGAATCTGTCCCTTGATTTTTATTAGACAAATGAATATTTAGACCAGTGCTATTTGCACATATTGTAAGAACCAGTCAGCCAAATTAAACTTGTGTTTAAAAATTGATTCCCACCATCGAGGAAACTGCAGTGTAGATAGAAGCTTAGGAGGAACCATCTGGAAATTGGGTGGTTTTTCTTACGAAGAATTTAAATAATATTTCATAATTTCTCCAAATGTTCATCATAAGATCTCAGTTTTTCTTTGAAAAAGTGAAAAATTAATTTTTTTTACCTGGCAAGACAGAGTAGTTTTCAAGAAAAGAATGCACTTTCTGGAATGGTAACAATTTAAGAACCATAGTAATAATAACAATGACACAACTGGTTTGAATTGATGGATGGAACAGGATGAATGGGATGGAAAGTAGGCTAGAACAGGAGACACAGAAAAACAGGTGGGTAGTTCTGTACATTGAGGTTCCTAGGACCCATGTCACCAAAAAACTTTGCAACAGCAATTAAAATTCCCATCCCCTCCAGAAAAAATTACAGAATCCTTCTTACTCTTCTTTCCTTTGCACGTTGCCTCTTCATGCTGTGTAAAATCAGGTATCTTCTGCTTTCTGATCAGTAAAGAAGTTACCTTACGGCATTGGTCCCCTCTTTTCCCTTTGGCCATGGTGAGGCAAGCTGTTGGGACACAGAACAGAATGCATCCGTACATGTAATAATGTCACTTCTACTGAATATACATTTTTCAGGTTACTGTACCACCCATGCTCCCTGTCTGAGTGTGCTGTTTAATGCTTCATAGCCATTTCCCTTGAAAACAAAATCAGAAATGATGATGCCAAAAGCTATGCCAAGCTATGCCAAAAAGTGCTGATCTTGTGTTTGCAGCTTTGCTATTTCCCTTGAGTGTAGGCAGGACAGAGCTCTTAGTGGGAGCTGTGCCTTGCCCCAAGGCAAAATTAGGGCAAGGAAGCCCATGTACTGCTTTTCCTTTCCTTCTCTGAGTGTGTCCTGTCTCTTTGGAGCAAAAGTATTTCTGGTGTAATGCTGACACTAAATGAAAGTAAACAGGCCTGATGGGCGACTTGCAAAGAATTTAGCTCAGCTAAGCATTCCAGGGTTATTTCTTATTAATTATTGACAATATATTTGTGCTGGAAATGGTGGAATACACAGAAGATAATGTGAACATCAGAACACACAGTGCAACTGAGTGACTGTATTGCTCTTCCACCAAATGCAGTTTAGTGATGAAGGGTGAGGGGTGTTTTAGTGTCATCATGCCTGTGACGCAGGCATGTGCAGACACAATGACTTCATGCAGCTTCCAGAGCACACACTTGGGATGACTTTTACATGAGAAAGCCTGTTCTTCCTTGATCCTGCTGAAATCTGGCTGTCATGTGGCATGAAGGATCACAGGCCAAGGCTTTCCTCTTCTATGTCCGGTCCTCTCAGTGTCGGAACTGGTAGTGTCAATTTCCTTAAGGAAAAACTTGTTCTGGATTCTCTTTTTTCCAGTCTATTGTAACATGTAGGACTGTGAGAAATTAATTCAGTACAGAGCCATGCTGTCCTCTCCAACTGAGTGGAATTCAACTTGATGACTTAAAAGGGAAAGAAACATATAGGTCATTGGCAGTGTCATGTGGCATCAGTGCTTTGAACCTGTGAGAATGAGTCTTCTAAGTTCTTCTCCCTGGAAAATCAGTGAATGAAGTTTTTAATTCTTTCATAGCAGAGTCAAAAGATCTGTTCACAGGACTGTTTCATCTGGAATAGAAGTTGCTGTAGGACAAAATCAGGGCAGATATAAATTTTACAGTGAAAGGGATGCAGTAAGAGAGTGCATGATGTGAGTCACACGTACAAGCATCGAGAGAATGTGCTCTGAATAAGTTGCATTTGCAAGAAGGTTTAAAAGATGAATAATAACACCCAGATTTCAAAACAGAGGTAGCATAGAACCCTTTCAGGTGCCCTCCATCTCCTGTACTCTGACTACTCTTCCAGGAGGTTGTGCCATGTGTGTCAATCCTATGAGGATGTCTTACATACCTTGGGGCATCTCAAATGGCACTTCACACTTATGTTCAGGTAGCCAAAACTCTGTCAATGACAATTCCAGAAAGTGCTTGGGTGGAACTGTGGGGACTGATCCAGCTTTTTGTTCTGTATTAGTAATTCCTCGTAACATTTCTTTGTTCTGCATCACTGAAGTAAAAGCAGCCTTTTACCACAGTTTATTGCACAGTTATGTCTGTCCCACTGTGGGGAAGAGGTAGGAACAGTAACTTCTAACTGAGGTTTGAAAAGTGATTAAATCTTACTGCCACATCAGGAGATTTATTAAAAATACATTAGGTGTTTTTAATCTCTGCTTGAACCCTACTTTAGAATCTTTGACTGAGTAAAAGGATAACAGTATATGTTTTGCTAAATTAGGTGTGAAAAAATGGTAAAAATGAGAGTTCCAGATTACAGTAGTATGTTCTTGTCCAGACAGTTAAAACAAGAACTGCATTAATTGTGTGCTAATCAGTGACTACTTTTGACAGTGGTTAACATTACCATAAATAATTAATAATTCTTGGACTTGAATTTGAATACTGAAACATGTTTGTGTCATATTTATATGGTCTCATTGTCTCTTCTTATTGTTCTCTTTTTTTTCTTATCAAGATAATAAATTCAGTTCTTTATGACTGTTCTGATTCTTTTCTTCTCAAGATACTCAGATTCCTCTCTGTGAATAATAGTTGCTTTTTAAAGCAGTTTTGTGTGCAGCAAAGGGCAATGCACTGGTGTTTGGAGAATCCAAAGTTTTCAAATAATTAGTTTGAGATGGAGGATTTTGTCTTGTTTGTATGTCCACAAAGTGCCGGTTTTCGGTTCTGTATAGGGCCATATGTCATCTTAGCGTCTGGGTGCCTTCTGGCACTGCAATAAGTAGTGTCCTTAGTGCTTTGAGGTCCCTGAGTTCCTCTAGATCAAAAGCAGAGTCAGAGATTGCATTTCTTTTGTTTTTCCAGTTACACCAGGGACCAGTGAAGACACTGGATTTGATACTCCCAGCTGAGCTTGGAAACTTCGGATTTACAAAACCTCCTTTATACTGGCTTTACAATATGTTGCTGATTTGAAAATACATAGGCTGCTTTTAATTCAGCAATGCAGAACAACCAAATGTTAATGGGATTTACCAGTACAGAACAAATGTCTCCTTGGAGCATATACAATCCCAGGCTTGCAAATGATTTGGAAATCCTCTGAGATTTTAATACAATTTAGCTTTCCTTAGAACGAAAGAATTATATGTTTGGGGGTTGTAAGGACTGCTGCTTCCAGCTAGATGGGTTAATCTGATAATGACTACGTGCCTAGAATCTGGTGATCCAAAATTTGCAGGTTTACGTACAGAACTATATTTTGCTGAGGAAGCAATGTATAATGAGCTCTGAGAGCTGCCAGCAAGTGTCTGCAGCTTTGAGTCATGCAGTTAAAAAATGAATTCAGCCCTGTGAATTGTGAACAGCTCCTTTGGAATCTTTTTAACATGTGTAAAGCAGGGTGTGCATAGTAATAGCAAATGCACTGATACCATAGTGCAAACATTTTGGAGCAGGGAAACAGTGTTTTCCCCACTGTTTTATTTGTTGTAACTAACTCACGTGCAGCATCAAAAACAATATCTGAGATCAACACTGGGTTCTTGAAAATCCCCTGTACTCTGTTAAACTGCAGTGGTGGGGTGATAAATCAGTGTGAGCCTGAAGGAAATGTGGCCCCATGCATTATTCTTTGCTGTGCTTAGTGTGAGGTTGGTCGCTGAGGCTTAGCATGGGTTACTGACTGTTTGGGGAGAACAAGGAGCTTCTGCAATGATTGCTTACACCAATAAATCATCAAACTTATGTTCTTACTGGATGCACTCTGAAGGCAGTTCAGAGACTGCTAGCTAACCAGTCACCATGCTTGGGTAGTTAGTGACCCAGCTTTACTGGGTTATTTTGTACCTGCTGGGGGAAAATGGGCTGCCTCAACTGGATCAGGGATCATTCCCAAGAATGCTCCTCTGCAGATGTAGCTTTGA
Organism: Cinclus cinclus; assembly: GCF_963662255.1. Lineage (NCBI taxonomy): Eukaryota > Metazoa > Chordata > Aves > Passeriformes > Cinclidae > Cinclus > Cinclus cinclus. Next base: position 71,053,646 of record NC_085046.1, read on the forward strand.
TATCAATCACTGAGATACGTTTTGCAATTTTTCTTTTACGATTAAGCTTTGGGGAATGGTGAATGGTGACTCTTTAAAGCTTTTAGACGCTGAGGTTGAACAAAAGCCTGACTTTTCAATGACTCCCATGGTGTCTCTTGGTACTTATGGACTCAGTGTCTTCTTTATTTTGCTTATGCTATTGCTTCTGCTGTTTTCTCACAGACTTTAGTAGGCATGCGTCATACTGGCTCAATAATATTTATATATATGGTATATCTTCTGTGATATCCTTGGTCTTCCAAAACATCCTGGCAAACTTCCAGCAGTCCTACTTCAGGTGCTCTTGCAGTGTGAGCAGACTTAGATGCTTTTCAATATACTTATGTTTTTATTCCACTTACCTGTGGGACATAATTGCCTTCTGGCATAGTGATCTCTTTGAGAAGAAAGACAGAAAAAGAGAAGACAGTGTAGCATCCAAGCTTTTGATTATTTTTTCCCTATTTATTATTCTCTGTTACTAAATGAAGCAGAGCTCTCTTAGTTTGCAGGCATAACATTGCCTCTGTACAAAAGCTTTTTTTGTCATCTGGATCACCTTTATTTTTCACCCTCCTCTGAACATAAACAATGAAAATTGTTCCTTTTCTTCCACCCTACCTACAGTTATAAATTGTGAGAGGATCACAAGTAAAATGTACAGAATATGAGATGCTGCAGTTTAAAGGTTTTATAGACACTCTTTTGGGATGACCTGCATAAGTCACTGGTCTTGTAATGCTTTAGTAAACTGGAAGTAATTAATGCATAAATGAAATTAGTGGGAAAAATTACAATGAATTTTAATAGAAGCGTGCTATTCACAGAAATGGAACTTGTTAAACTTCAAAATACAAGGCAGCATCTTCACCCCCTAGACTCCACAGCTGCAATTACAACAGATGGAGATTCAGAGGTACTAAATTGGCTGCATGAAGGCTTTCTACTGGATATGAATAGTGAAAGAGTAAAGGAAGGAGATAGCTTCAAAGAAAATCAAGACTGAGGACAAAAAATCCCAAGTTTATATTATATAATGTTCTCCAGTTTGTGGTGAGTTATAATGTTCATCATCTTCACTACCCAGGGTTTTTTTTTTCCTCAGTAAGAAAGGTAGAAGAGTTTACCCTGCCTCTAATATCCTTGTTTGGGTGTGTTCCCCTCATTTCTCTCTGAGCATCTTTTCCTGTCTCACAAGGTGCAGCCGCTGTGCAACCTGGTGCTTCTGTCTGACTACAAAACCTCCACATCACTGAGAGCAGATAGAGAGCAGCAGCTTTTTTAATATGGCTTGGTGCAGATTGAACTGCAGCTCTGTACCTCTGTACCTCTGACCTGTTTGTCTCTCTCCTGGTTATCTTCCTGCCAGGCAATGCTAAGGTGTCATATGAATACTTGATTACAAATTTTCAAATATGTTCTCCTAAGAAAAAAGCAGTTCTCTGTAGGCTGATGCTACCTGGAAAGCAGAATGGAATTGTATGTGCATGTGTTTTCTTTCTGACTATCTCATACTAATAATTCTCCTGGTCTTTGGAAAAGTAAAGCTTGCCTTGTTTATCCAATTTCTTCAAACAGAAATCTAAAGTTTGGTTCTTTGGTACTCATGCTTTTCTTGCATGTCTGGTGGGTGCTTAGTTCTGGTTCAGTTAATATGCATTTATATGCCTTACTTTTCAATTGAACTTTTACCCGTCACGGCCTGAGAGGCAAGTTACATTGTCAGGCCTCAGTTAATTACCAATGCCATTATTTTTTATTTTTATTTGTGGTGCCTAAACAATCAGGAGAACACTAGGTTAAGTCACATTTGCAAAGAGATCATGACCCAATTAAAGCTTAAGCGTATAAAATTAAAAAAGGAATAATTAAGGGTAGGGCAGTAACAACATTAAATGCCTGGTTTAGTGCTAAGGAACCTGCTCTACGTGGAAGCTCACTAAAAGAATGAAGGATTAAAAGGGATGTATATAATACCTTAAAGCAACAGGGAATTTGTGTGAGAGACTCTTCTCACAGAAAAATTAGAAGAGCTTGTTAGAACAGAGCGCAGCATTTGGCTCTGCAAAATCAAATGTCTTTGGTTTTGAGGATTTGCTGCATGGCTAGTTTAATTTTGGTTGTGCAAACAGAATTAAAAAGCATTTGACATTCAAGATCATGTCCACTCTAATCAAGAAGGTCCCAAAGTGTCAACATTTTACTTATTAGCTCTTCTCTCTCTCTCTAAGGAAAACTGTTTTAACTTCTAGGTTCAGACATGCTTCTTTCTGTAGCATGTTGTAGTTATACTGAATCCCATTTTTTAACTTCTTGCCCCAAAAAGTACTGAACTGCAAACAGTAACTGAATGGATCACTGCACGGGATTGGAAAGAGTGTCTCTAATTTTATTCTACTTACAACCTGGTGGTATTGAGAGTGTGGAGAAGAGTTGCTGCTTCCCTTGAAGTAAAACTGCTAAGCAGCTGGAGGCAGCTGAGGAGCCAGCTTTTCGGGTTATACATCCTTTCATGGAAACAAATTAATTTGAGAGACACTTCATGTGTGCTGTTTGTTAGCTGGGTGAAATATTTCTGAATGGGGTGGCAGCTCAAGGATTTTAAAAGGAATTCTGGAGAAGGAATTGTTGTACACAGGAGCAGAGATAAACCAAATAACTGTTCACCTTTTCTACTGAAAAGGTGGTTCCAGCTTGTCCTCCACCTCCAGGCTGAGAGCAAACAGCCCCTTGGCTGTGGCTTGCTCCTCACACTGCAGATTTATCTTTCAAGTTTGTCATTGCTCACTCATCCGGGTAGTCTGTGTCTGAGCAATATACAACTGCTTGCCTTCTCTATAGGAGACTGACTGGGAAAATAAGACTTCCTTCATGAAGAAAATCCATCTGCTCTTAAATCTGGGTGCCTTCAGTTCACTTCTTTGTGGCACTGTTTTACTCTTCCTTAGTTTTTAAAACGCTTGCACACAGCCCTTGTGATGTGAGTCTGAGTAATGGAACTGGAAGCAATACACAGGAGAATAGGGAAACTGAATTGCAGAATTAGCACAGTAAAAAACAATACTGGCACTGCACCAGTCTGCAGCCATGACTGGGTGCACAGATCATCACAGAAGGTGGATGGGGTGAATGTGCTTCTTTCACTGGGTTACAAATCCATTCATTGATGAGACCCTAGAGGAATATGAATCTGCAGTGGAGACCAGCCACTTTCCTGTTGCCACTTGAATATACAAGCACCAAGATGTTTATATCCCACAGTGCTATGTAGAATACATAGGGAATCCACTTCACCTAGGAAAAGTACAGTTTGGTACTGTGGTGCTCTGCTCTAGCTCTGTGACGAAGCAGAGGTTACGATTTTGAGAAAAATGAAATTTTTGTGCAGCAAAATTTCAGCTAATTGGTATGTGAGCATTTTCCTTTGGACAGGGGTATTCAGTAACACCATGGGGCCTCTGACAGCTTAAGGGAAAAATTATTAAATATTTCCTTTTTACTTTACAGGTGGGTGTGGGTGTGTGGGTGTGTGTGTGTGTTTAAATTGTATGTGTTTTGGAATGTCTGAAATACTTGCTGAGTCTGAGAAACTGATCAGGAAGCATGTTTCTTCATAGAGCTTGCAACCCTTCTCCAGGTGAGCTCAGTGCAACCTCAACCAGCTGAGGTTACACTTATTGTAGACATTTCATATGGATTTAAACAGGCCTGAGGTTTGATTACATTCACTTTTCTTATAGAGGCACCAACCTTTTCTTGAGAGATGCAGTAGGTTGACCCTGGCTGGACACTAGGTGCCCACCAAAGCCTCTCTCCTTCCCTTCCTCAGCTGGACAGGGGAGGGAAAATGTAATGAAAGGCTCCTGGGTCGAGATAAGGAAAGAGAGAGATCATTAACCAATTACAGTCAAGAGCAAATAGACTCGACTTAAAAATTCTAGCTTAATTTGTTGCCAGTCAAATCAGAGTAGAATAATGAGAAGAGTAGAATAACGAGAAGAGTAGAATAATGAGAAGAGTAGAATAATGAGAATGAAACCTAAATCTTAAAAACATCTTCCCCACACTGCTCCCTTCTTCCCAGCTCAATTTCATTCCAAATTTTCTCTATCTCCTCCTCCCCCAGCTGCGGAGGGAGACAGGAATGGGGCTTGTGATCAGTACTTCACAGATTGTCTCTATCACTCCTTCCTCCTCAGCAGGAGGACTCCTGCCCCTGCTCCAGCACAGGGACCCTCCCACAGGAGACAGTCCTCCATGGACTTCTCCAACACGAGTCCATTCAGGGGCAGCAGTTCTTCACTAAGTGCCCCAGCAGCCCAGCGAAGGGGGAATATTGATGTGCCAAAGTCACGGTACACATGACAGAGAACCCTGTCAGAAACAGCTCTTAGCAGAAACCCAGGTAATGAGATGGGAGATGCTGCATTCCTGCTGCTCCAGAAAATCAGGAGCCAGTTGCCTTCCAGGGCAGGCTGCCAAGTTAATCACTCTCCTTCATCCTTGAGCTGCAGTTTAAGAGCTTGAGATTAATGGCTTCCAGGCATTGGGTGGTTCAGATGGCTTTTATTTCTTGTGCTAAGGGTATGGTCATGATCAGAGCATTAGGGGTTAATAGGGCACTAAGGGGTGTTTTAGTACATAGTTAACTAGTTATCATGCAGGCTGATTGATTGCCTATCTATATTAAATCTTCTGTTGGTGGACTTATAAAAGGTATTACTCATCTGTAAAATGGTTAGAAAAGCTATAAATCATTTAAGAAACCTTATAATTCCTTTATGAACCTATTCTTTAGAGTGAGGATCTTCATACCCTGTGTTTTTAAATTACATATATTATGACAGCACCTCATGTGAGAATATCTACCATACAATTCAACAGAAAAGATCAACTGTGTTTCACAGTGGCCGCCTATTTTCCTCTCCAAGTTTTGATCCTTGACTTTGTGAAAGTTAGCACATTGCCTTTAAAGATGCTCTACAAGGTCTGTGCCAAATTCCTGTATAACTTGGAGCCAAGGGGAGCACAGCCATTGGCTCTGTCAGGGGGCAGTACTTGTTCTGGGTTTTACACCACTGTGGAAACCAAAATGTGCCAGCCACATGTCAGGTGGTCCTTTCCAGTGGAACCTGATGGGGCTCTCACTGGCTTAGGAAGAATAATATAAAATCTTGGCCAGCACTATTTTAATTTGATTAAGTCGTGGGTAGCCTGGTTTAACCTGCTGGTACCTGAGGGCATTTCTGATTGTTCTTGTTTATGCTTGTTTGTGGCACTGAGGAATGATTATAGGGACTGTGGAAACCTGGGAGTGAAGCCTGTTTCCAAACCCTCTTACTCCCAGTAAAACCCTCTCTCTCTGAAGAACAAGGGCTGTACCAGCTCTGTCACATATCATCATTTCCCTGCTTTTGGAGAGATCCTGTGCAAGACCCTGCATCGACACTTTTACTTAAAGGGGGAGCTGCGTGGATGAATTTATGGTTTAATTCTGGATATTTGTAAAGCTACAGGTTGGGTTTTTTTAATTTTTGTTTGTTTGTTTGTTTGTTTTTGTTCACTTGATTCACCTACAAATGTATCATTCAGCCCCAGTGCTGTTGCTTGGAAGAGACTGCCAGGGCATTTTTTAAAATTAAATTTTCAAATGCTTCCTTCCCACTCCTATGCTTTTTATATTAAGCTTTCTGAAATCAGAAATTGAAGTCTGTTTCCTCCCTCGGGTTTTCTCTCTCTCTCTCTTTTATTTTCTTTTTTCCCTTATATTGCTTGAATGTTTGATGACTGTTTTTAGAAGTCAGCCTGTAAGTTTATAAAATTAAACAAGCCAAGAAACAAATGGTACTACCCTGAGATGGGGAGGGTGTTAATATATTTTGCAGAAAGGCTTTGCAGGCTTTAGACACAGGCAGGAATGCAGGGACACAATAGGTAATATTAGAATGGAGTGAATCCCATAAATACCTCTAGCACAGATGTGGGTTGCCAATCAGCAGCTGGCACCAGACAATGAAGTCTGCAGATCCCAAATGAAATGTATCTCATTATGAGACATCCTATGTTACACCTCAGGAGATACTGACATGAGGGCTGGACACTGGAACATTGGTCCAACAAACTGTGCCAGTTTCTCTCCGTGTCCTCTTAGTGCAGTGGGGTGTGATGCCATGCTGCTGTCTGGAGGTGATGCTGGCTCAGCCTGGCCTCCCTGGCACCTGACTCCTCACAGAATGCATCAGCACCCCAAAGTGGGCTGTGAGCCTGTGCCTGTCTTATTTCTCTTTCCATGTGCCCTTCCCTGCTGTCAAGGGATTAACTTCAGGTGTGAGATAAGAAGAAAATCAGTCCCTTCTTTTATAATAAAAGCCTGACTCCAGGAACCCTGACCAGTGTTCTTTGCTTGGGGGCTTTCATCACAAAATTCTCGTAGTTCATGTGATTTCATTAAAAAAACACCCACCTAAGAAAGCAGTTCAGCTTTTCAATTATTTAGAGAGATTTTATCATGACTGGAAGCTCTGGGACGTGACCTTCAAAGTTGCAAGTGTTAGTAGCAAATGGTTAAAAACAAAATGCAATTACTTCTTAGAAGAAAAACTCATTATGATGAAGCAAAGAGAGTTTAATAATTTGGAGATAAATGCCTTTTTTTTTTATTTGAATGCTTGTAACTGACATAAACTGTTGCCCCTGCAAAAGAAAAAATAGGGGTACCAGAGGATTACCTGTCCTCCATGTCTCCTAATTGCAGTATGTTTTATACTTCATCTGTGTACTTGGTATTAATGATTCAAAAAAGTATGATTTTTTTTTTATAAATTAAAAAAAATATTGATGCTGTGCAAATTTTAGCTTTGTTATTGAAGACTTACCAGAGAAGGGCTTCTGGAAATGTTCAAATTAGCAAGCCTATATATAAGGAGAAGAAATACTTTTTTTCTTAGCCTGTGGCCTTACATGATTATATAACCTCCTCACCTGCATCAGAAATTCCAGCATGCAGTAGTTGCTGAAGCCATTGTTTTTGTTTATTCTCAGATCTTTGTTCAGGCATTTCTAACAGGGTCCTTCACTGTCTGCCCCTTTTCCTCTTCATCTATAAGAATATGAAGTATGATCAATATTTCCTCCTTATTGCTGTTGCATCATTGTGTTCTGAATGTTCTCTTTGCAGAGATAAACTGAATATCCTCACAGCCATGAGCATCCTCACAACCAAATGCCTCCATCTTCTCTCCACTGTCTGATTCCCAGCCCTTTTAAATGGTACTTTTTGTCCAGTGTGCCCCAAATCTCAAGGTCAGACATCAGCTTCCTTCTGGCTTCCTGCTCCTTTTGGATGTGCACACTGCCAGCGATGGGATGTTACCTCCTCCCTTCTCTCATGAGCTGTGCTGCCCTTGAATATGAGTTCCCTTGCACACCTCAGTTGTGCTTGGCTGACACATGGTGTGGATCTCATGGGCCTGATGAAGCACTGGGTCTGGTTGCACATGGTGACATTGGGATATGTGCAGCCTACGTGGGGTCTCGCTCTGCAATTAGATGCATCTCAACACTCTCTAATGTTGGTGTTTCTGGATGGAACTTAGTCACTCCAGAGGAAGCCCCTGAAGTTAAGTGGCTTTTGTCAGAGCTACAATGAATGCAAAGTAGTTATTATTTACTGTGAACTCCGTCTTGCCCATCCCCTGCACAGCAGATCTGCTTGTCAGTCATCTTAAAAGCAGCTCAGGGAAATCCTGAGCCCGGTTAAAACATACAAATGAGTCCTGAAGGCAGGACCTTATAGCCGCAAAAGACTTCAGTTATAAACTCAGCTCATCCAAACACCTTAAAAGCGCTGCCAGGCTCCTCAAACACTGCTGCTGTGTGTCAAGCCCAAATACCTGTTGCAGGGAAGGCAAAGCTTTTCCTGTTTTCAGAGCTGGAGCTGCTGTAGGGCTGGACTGGACCTTGTCAGCTCCATGGAGAATCAGGGAAGTCGAAAGGTCTGAGGGGAAGCAGGAGGCTGGCATGTGTAATGGTGCAGTTGGCTTGCAAGAAGTTGCATTAGAGCCTGACCATTGTGTGGCTCCTCATGCCTTGCCACATTTTCAGCAAAGGGAGATGCTCCAGCCTTTATAATGTATTGATTACTGGGAGAAAATAGTGGGCCTGGAGACACTGTCTGAGGCTCTCTCTCAGAAACTTTTTGGCCAAAACTAGGTCAGGTTTGAAAACCTAACGTGTGCACTGAAGCACAAAGGCAGTGATAGAGAGGACTTGTTTCCTGTAATGATATTTTAAACAAAAGGAAAGAGCAGGCATTCTGTTTGTTTAATGGCTGCAAGCTGATGGGATGTTTCACTACAGCTGTGTTTTGCTTTTAGATGCTATCACAGTATTTACTTGCAGTGACAGGACAATGAGCTGCAGGCAGAGGCTGGCAGGGAGGATGTAACAGCAAAAGTAGCTAAATAGCGTAATTTTTCTTGTTATAATTCTGATACATTGCAGTACCCATTATCCAGGCACAAAATGAAAGGTGCTTCCCTGGCCTTACAGGCAGAGTAGCTAAGGTGGAGAAGACCATTATCTCTGTGTTGTGGACAGGGATCTGATACTAATAGAACAATCTGCTACAGGTCTAAAGAAAGTCTTTATCACACAATGTATGAAACCAGTGCCATGTTCTTGCATCTGGTCCTCAGTACAAACATCTCTCAATTAAAAGAGGGGCTGGCCAGCTTGTTTCTGGCACATGTCAGATTGAGCAGTGAGGCAGGGGGGTAGTAGTTGGTGCTGACACCAGGTATGCCCACCAGCAGTGGATGTGCCTGCTGGGCTGTACACCCTTGTGAAACTTGTGAAGCAGCGTGTGCAGCACTACAGGTACCCAACCTAGTAAACTGGGCTCCTCTGAGATGTAACTCTTCACCAGGGTCTGTCTCTTTCACTGATGTTTTGATGAGTCTTCTCTTCATCCCTTTTGGAGTTGTGCAGATCATAAATGTCAGGATCATAAAATGATACAACGTTTGGGTTGGAAGGGACTATTAAGATCACGTAGTTCCAACCCCCCTGGGTGTGGACAGGGACACCTTCCACTGGACCAGGTTGCTCAAAGCCCTGTCCAACCTCTCCTGGAACACTTCCAGCAATGGGGCATCCAGAGCTTCTCTGGACCACCTATTCCAGTGCCCAAGCACCCTCACAGTTAAGAATTTCTTCTGAATATATAATCTAAACTTACTCTGTCTGTTTGAAGCCTCAGAAGCCCCTTGGGCACCTCTGGTCTATGGGGACACCTCCTGTGTGACCAGCAGATGATGGCCTGGGGAGAAAGAAACACTCCTTTAGGGGTGGCATGTTCCTGTCCTGAGAAGAGTGTCTAAGGTAATGTGCATGTTTTGCTGAGGATTCATCCTCTCTCCCTACTGTCTTTAGAAAGATCTTAGGCATTTAATTAATTTTACATCTGGTAATTTTTACATCTGGTCTACATTTTTTCTGGAAAAATGGGACCTGCTGCATTATTGGTCTCAAATCCTGTTGGGCTGTACTAAGACACTCAGCTTATTTTCTTTAGCAATAGTACTACAATAATAAAGTAATACTCTCCCAGGGCTACTGATAACAGAGCCTCTGCATACATCAAGAAAGCTGTGCTGCTTTAGTTATTCATATTTATTTGTGCTTTGATATTTTTGGAGAGAAGATCTAACAAAGAAGCAAAATATTGTGACTACAACTGATAAAGTGAGACAAAGGGAATGATCTAGGATCTGGCTTGCCACAACATTTTGTTCAAATCTATTCTAGGTAGGCTGTAAGGGAGCCTGCATCCCTACAACCGCCAAGTGCTTTCCAGTAATGTGTTAAGAGATGCTACCAACATCTGCTGCTTGTGAGTCATCCTTCTTTTCCTCTTTTCCCAGAGCTAGAAGAGTATGTGCTTTTTGAAAAGAAAAATGCAGCTTTATATACTATCTAGCATGTGCCTGGGGCTCTAAAATGCTTAGAGGTCTGTTTAGATAAACACCAAAATTCTTCATGTTATTATGTGACTTTAGAGTGGGTAGTAGGGACAGTTACCTTTGTGGTGTGCTGGGTGTAAAGCCACAGCACAGAAAGAACATGAAAATTTGCCTGACCTGCATGTAGCGTTAACATCAGAGTCAAAACCACACCTCAAGTCCTGTAGTTCCTCCGTGTTGGTTGTTAGTGATGAGCTGGGAAAGCACAATGGGTCCTCTGTGGCTTGCACAGGGTTATGGCTATTCACCAAAGTGTTGGTGGCAGATGCCTTGCTTTCTGTGAGCCCAGATATGAAAACATGGTACTGGGATCATAGGGAAGGTTTTCAGTCTTCCTTTCTCCTTCACCAAATGTGTTTGGGGTGGCTGCTGCAGTGGTTTATAGACTCTATCTCCACCCAGGGGATGGAGCTGTTGTCTTTACTGTTTTTTCTTGCACCAACCTGCAAATGAAGACAGGGTGGGCAAGGCACTGAGACTATACCTTATCAGAAATTGCTGACAAAATATGCTTGTTTAATTTGGTCTCATTCTAAGCAAATCTTTGATGTGCTGCTCATTTATCAAGCAGAGCCATGAGGTGGATGAAATATATCAGAAAAGATGAAGGAGGCACAGTATCTTATACATCGGTCAGCTTGGAACTCTCACTGTGAGTGATGTTTCAAAAATGCTAACATAATCTGTAATTACTCAAAATTACACATAATTTATGTTGTGCTTGTTCACTTCTCTAACAGTCTAGGAAAACACTTTACATTTATCTCTGGATGATAAGATTTAATAAGAGCTTTCAGACATTTTTATCCTACTCATCTGTTTGGAATTGTAAATGCAACATTGACTTCTGATTTCTTTAGTGGTTGGACATTGGGGTGAATAATAATGATAGGTTCAAATATACAGAAATCATGAAGTGAAATTCTCTTGGATTAGTAGCAGAGATAATTTTCTGCTGTGGGACTATACTTATCACCTAACTCACAGATGTGTTTATATTATCGATAAAAAATAATTTTGCACCTGAGCTATAGCTCAAAATTCTATTTCTCACCTTCCACTTATGCCATAGGCATAATTTACTAAGTTGCAAGAGGAATTCTGCTTCGATCAGCAGACTGTTGGGACAGGTTATCATTTCTACAATGATTTCTTTTGAAATCTTCATAATTTTTTAAACTTCTCAGTGTTCCCATTTATTTGTCTGCAAAAACCCCCAGACTATTCTGTAGCAGAATTTGCAAAACACTTTGCAATCTCAGGAAAAGAGCACAGTGTATAGTCAGAATATGCACTTTTTTCCCTTCCTTCTAGTGTACCTCTTAAATGCAAGATAATGGTCAGTAGGCACAAGATTGAGGCTGTTGAAAGTATGTACCTCAACTAATTAGTTTTCTTTTTGAGAATATGTTGCTAAGATGAAAGTAAACAAGAGTTTTTGTAATCAGAAGGCTGCTCTGAGGTTGGAATAAGTCATATGCAGGCTGAGGCTCTGTTTATGTTTCCATTAAAAAGACATTTGATTGCTTTGCAACTCATTTTTTTCTACTTTTTCTATCTGTGATACCTACGATCTTACAGAATATTAAGCTTCATAAAGAAATGATTTTGCTGGACAGGTTGTCTCCCTTTGACAAGCCCCAAGAATAATCTATGCAGAAAAGAAAAGAAATAATGCCAAGTAACGCATCATTGTTAGCATGTTGTGTTAGCAACACTGCTTGAAAGAAAAGTTTTCCATATTTTTCTTTTCCTAGATGTGGCAAAAAATACCAAATCTTCTGTTTGGTACTCATCATGGTTCTGTGATGCTGAGGAGGATCATGTTGCACTCTGATTTATCCATGTGTGTTTGGCAGAAAGAATCATAGAATCATCATAGGATCACAGAATAGTCTGGGCTGGAAGGGAATTCATAGATCATCTAATTCCAGTACCTCTCCCAAAGGGCAGGGACACCTTTGACTGGTTCCTCAGAGCTCCATCCAGTCTGGCATTTAACACTTCCTGGAACATCTGGAACTACTAAGCCTTTAACTAGGGGTTCGTCTTCCTAAATTCCCTTATGAGTCTGGTAACTTCTACCTTTCCCACAAAGAAGAAGCAAAATGTGACCCCCATTATGATAGCTGTTGTCATTATTATTGTACTGGTTTTATGTGGTGTGGCAAGATCTTCTGCTTCTAGTATTAAGGTATAGCTTGTGCATTTTTGGGAAAAATTATAGGATTAGGCCTCATGGAGCCAGCCCATAGATATTAAGATGTGCATTTGAAAATTCATGTTTCCCAAGAGGTCTATTCCCTAATGGTGAGCTTAATAACACATGAGGAGTGAAAATGATATTAAGACTGTGTACTGTCTCCTACATCAGCTCTTAAAAAAATCACATGATTTTTAAAAAGTCATTGTGGAGTGACTCTCTTCTACCTCCTCCTCCACCATATTACTCTAATGTCTCTTGGGAAATACAGTATTAACACTGCACTGCTGCTTCTGCTCAGTCAGTGATGCAGGTGGCCTGATGTGTAACCTCTGAGGTCAAGAGCAAAATATCTTGCTTCTCAGTGTGGGCAAGGTTCAGAAGGTTGATATAAGAAAGCAAAACAGAAAATCTGTGCTTAAAGTCTTTGACAGTGAGACTCCCCAGCTCCTACTGCTTTCCTAGGGTCACGGTTCTGACTCCACCTCAGTTTCACTGCTGTCTGTTAATTTTCCTATCTGTTTCAACAGGATGCACTGATACAGATTATTACTACATTACAGTCCAAACGAGAAACAAATCAATGACCTTTATGCAGGAGAATGAATCCCTTAGGTGATACAGCTGTTTTGCAGCAGTGGCTATCTTGGAGCTCTCTGATGCCATATGGATTGGCATGAGGGAGACAGGGCACAACTGAGTGAAACACAGCTCCTCCTCTTCTGAATGCTGCACAACTCAGCAGGCACAAATTAGGATGTCTTGGACAGACCCACTGCCTGTTTACACCAGCTTGGTGTGGAGACAATACATTAAAGGCTATTCCTTGAGCAGGATGGAATGGGCTGTCTCACACCCTGACACACAGGAGGAAGGAGGGCAGCAACATAACATAACAGATTTCCTAACAGATTTCCTCAGGTGCCATTCTCACTTGTTATTGAGCCCACCTGCTCTCCTGAGCTTGGTCTTGCTGACAGCTAACCAGCATAAACCAAGGTGTTCTTACTACTAAGACACTGGAAGCACAAATGTAAAAGCAACTGAATCTCCTCAACTTTGAATTTGTCCATGTCAGAACTTTTCTGGAATATGTAAGGTATCACTTGTGCCTCTTTTATATGTGCCTCCTTTCTGTTACTCATGGCCAGGACAGGTAAGATGTGGTGCACATGCAGAACAGACTTTTGGGACATATCCATCCCTCCAGTTTGATGGTTCCTGGGAGCTGTGCTCAGACAGCAGGTTCTAACTTGTGCTATGTGAAAGTTGCGTCAAAGAAAATACTGGCATGGGCTAATAAATCATATTTCAAGGTGACCAAAATATAACTTTTGGATCCCCTAAGGATTTGTGTCACTATTGGCTTTAATGAATGGTCTAAAAGGTAATTTTAGGCAACAAATATGATGGTAGCATAAAATGACTGAGAGCAATAAAAGCAGGAGGAGAAGTGACAAAATCAAGAGGGGCCTAATAAAGCTGGATAAATGGGCAATGCAGCAGCAAATGAAAGGCAGCATTGGAAGAAAATTTACGCTAGAAAAAATGATGTTTACTCTTTTATTGCTTTATTGACTTCGGTATTTTGTGCTGAAGAGATCTGAAGTCCTTGATAGATAGTTTAAAGAGCACTGCTACTCAGAGCCTAGGTGTAGCAGTGTTCTGTCTGCAGAATAAGAGTGATGGGTCATGCAATCTACCTAGACAAGCCAAAGATGAGTGGTAGGAAAAGGAAAGGAAAATATCAGAGACTGTAGTGTTTGCCCATGGTCATTTGTAAAACCAAACATAGAGTGGAGGCCTTGGGAATGTCATACCTAGGGCCAGACTGAGCAGCAGGGATTAATCCCTAGAGGCCAGCCATTAACTGAGAGGCATACATCTCCAGGGGGCCATAGCATCGTACAGATGGCCAGGATGGGGGGAATGAATCCTCTTTGTCTAACTCTGTTTGTTAGAGACAGAGAGAGTTGAGATGGACTGCTTAGCCCATATGCTCAATTTTTAAGTGGCTGAGATTAGTAAAATTACTTGCATGCTTTGTTATTTTTCACCCTGAACCACTGATTTACAGCCACAGCTGAGACTAGGGGATTGTTGCTGGATGGCAAGTCCTTTTGTTTTTCCCTGAGAACTAGCAGCTGTGGAAAAAATGTCATCAGAGGAACAAAACAAAATGAATAGTGGTAAAAGCTCTGTGCACTCAGACCAACCTTGGAGCACAAGGGGACTGGAGACAATGGTGAGGGTATGCAGGACCTTGTCCTGGCCCTCAGACACTTCTGCCCTTACCAGGGCAGTGGATAGAGTGGGTGCCATGCAGAACTGGGACTATCCCTTGGAGGTGTCTGGTGGTGTGGCATAGCCCAGTCCCTCCACCATGGCAGGCTGAACTCCCTGGCTGTAGACCATGAGCAGGTTTTATGTAGTGCTGCAAATGTTCATGCATATGGCCTGGCCTGGCCTGCCCTTGAGCAGGAGGCTGAGGACCCATGTGGCCAGTGTGCTTGTTTCACTGACAGTCTGTGGCACCATGCATTTCCTTTGGGCTTGGAGTCTTCTCTTCTACTCTGGGCCTGCTGAGCCCTGATGTGTGTCTGAAAATGGATCCTTTTCATATCTCATCAACAAAACCAGAGGGTTCTTCGGTTTTGTTTTTGGCAGTGTGATAGATGCAAGTATTGGTTGTTGGTATAGAGATTTCACAGACTGCAGAAACACTGTCACCTGTTCCATAAAACATAAAAAAAAAATAAAAGCACCAGGTTGCCAAGTGCCTACTAAACACTAAGTGTCACAACATCAAACTGTGGAGCTATTGCCTGTGATCACAAGTTGAGGCAAACCTGAGGACAATCAGAGAGCCTAATGCTGACCTGCAGTTTAGGAAGGTGGGTTATGAATTCCCCTGTGGCATGAGTGCAAGCCCCTAGCAAAAGGGCTTCTGGTCTATCCACACTGGGGGATGCCCAGCCTGGGAAGCTGCTCCTGTCTTGCAGAGGCCATGTCTGGGGACTTCTGTGGAGTCAAAAGAGACCGTGAAGAAGCTTGTCCTGGGAAAACTCAGTAAATGCAGAAGGTTGAACTCAATATGATGCTGGACTCTACTTTTACACCCCATCCTCCCACTCTGCCTCATGGAATCAGGATATGAAGAACAATCTATAGGCTTTCTTATTACTGAAGACTGTGACTACTGGGAGAGAGAGCAATGGTCTGAAAATACCAAATCATAGCTCTGTGGAGGGACAAAGTCATCTATGTGCATTGCAGGCTTGTATGGCTGCAAGGGGTACGTGCCTTATACCTCCCCTGGAAGGCTTTCAGCAATGAGTGTACTGATGCTGTGGAGGACTGCCTAGAAAGGTTACAGACCTTTAACGGCTGGGGCTTTAAGAAGAAAGAGGCATCTGCTTAAAATATGTAAAATGAATGTTTAGATCAGATGCAGAAGTGGTGGAATAGATGTCCTCCTGTCTATGTTCTGTGCTATCTGTGGTGGCACAAGGCAAGGAAGCTCTCAGACTTTCAACAGCAGCTTTGTGTCCTTTACCCTACTTCCTTGAGCATGATGGCTGCAATTCTAATTTAATGATTTAAAATCAATATGACATGTGAGGTTGAGTGCTACAGTATGAGTAAAAGAATGACCATCAAATAATTATCAGTTCTCTTTCTGCCATGGTGTAAAGCATGGTCAAGTGATAAGCAGAACCCTTATCATATTACGTTTGTGAAGGCCAAGATTTTCATTGCATCAGATTAGCAAGCAAGAAGTCACTAAAACCTTTTCTCCTTGGTGGGTGCATGGCTCTCCAGGGATACATGACTTTGTATGAGTCTATGGAACCAAGACTCCTGTCCTAAATTGGTACAGCCTAAGAATAGGCAAAGGAGAGACTGCAATGTTTTGTGCATATCTGCAACAGGAACTGAGCACAGCATGCCCATAGTAAAAGTGTGGCAACTGGGTGGTTATGTATGGACATCTAATTTCTGGGCAATTGGAGGTGTAGAGAGTCCTTAGCTAGAAATAAACCTGCAAATTCCATTGCAGACTGTTCTGCTTTCAAAGGCCTTTCACCACTTTCCATGAAATCTGTGCTCATGTAATTTCCCTGTCTCTTCTCATTTACACATGCAAACAAGAGAGAACCCAGGTGAAAAACTTACTGTAGAGTAAGAATAAATAGATATATTATCTTAGTCTGTCATGTCTCTGAAGGCACAACATTCTGCCAGGGCTGTGTATCTGGTTTTCAAGCCTATCAATGCCCCGGCCTTAATGTTTCAAAAAAATCAGGGAAGACTTTCTTTTGACCTCAGCATGATTCGATTAGAAAAATAACTAGTCTGGTGGGCTGTACTTGGGCTGATTCACTGCTAGGGGCAATGTCCAAGTGAACAATGATAAAAGAAGCAGACAATCTGCTCAATTCAGCAAACTGAAGCCTTTTCTCCTTGACACAATGCTGATGAACCTTTTTTTTTTTGATGCTCAAGGCACATAAAGCTGCAGATAAGCACTAACAACTGTGTGCAAAATAGTCAATAAATTGTCATCAGACTTTCCCTTCTGTTTAACTTTTATTAAAAGAGGTGCTAAGGTACTGTACTGTATGCAGTACATCATATTTATTACCAAAATTAACAAATATACAAAACTTATACATGTAATTTTCTTACATCCATTTATTGGTCTATAATACTGCATTTGTTCAAGTAGGTTATCTACAGTATGTAAACATCCCTTGGATTGACCTCACACAGATTAGGAAAGCCCATCTAACCCATGTAGTTACCAAATATAGCTTTTTCTTATTTTAAAATTTATTTGGCTTTCATTGGTAGAATCTAATCTTCACATTTGGCACATGGAAGAGACATCTACAGTGCAAAAGAGGCAGATTTTCTGGTTTTGTTCTGAGCAGTTTAGCAGAGTCAGGTTTTAGAGAGTCAAGAATAAATTTACACAAACTTGATAGGAGATGGATTAGTGTTAACGCCAATGACTCACAGATCAGCCATTAAACTAGAGCAGAAATTCAAAGCCTCTTCCCCAGCCCTCTCAGTCACGTGGAAAAAACCCCCAAACCTCAGCCTTGTTTCTAAAGGATTAAAAAAGAACTCTGTTAGCAACAGAGGGAGGAGTTTAGTTTACAAGGAGCCCTCTGAGATTCCAGTTTCAATTTTCTGCTTTGCGGATTTTTTTCTCTTGTTAGCGAGCAATTCTTTTCTGTTTTAATGGGGAAAAAAAGACCAGTGGGAAGCAACTCTTCTGTGGTGACAATTTCTCAGTGAGTTGGAGATTACAGTTGGAGTTTACAGATCTTTGAACCCTGATGTATAGAGCTGAGTAAGCTGCCGTGTACAAAGGGGAGAAAAAGGAAGAGAGAAAGAGCAATGCCATATTCCAGGTGTGGAGCTCTCCAATTTTGCTGTAAGAACCAGGAAAAAACTTCCTTCTGTTTCTCATAGTTTCAAAAATGTGACTTAGTTTAACTGAGTAAAGCTGATCCAGAGAGACCTTCATTCGCACCCTTCTTCCCATTCTCATCCAAGCACTGTATTGCTATATTTTTATGAGGCCTCACCCATGTCCATGGAAGCATCTGATGAGAATGGACCGAACTGGACACCGTTTGACATGGAAAGCTCTCTGCCATTCCTTGTCCGTTACCACAGAGCCCCGCTGCTGTCCGTGGCCCCGTACATCTCGGCCAGCTTCTTGAAGCGCGGCCCCCAGTCCGTCAGGTAGTCGTAGCTCTGGTCTGAGTCTGTGGTCACGGACTGTAAGGAGCTGAGCGACTCCGCCACCGAGCCGTTCCCTTCAAACATGTAGGTCTGGAGGGAGTCGAAGGGAGGTGCCCACAGGTCCATGTCAGCTTCGTACAGCTTGGCGAGCACGTAGTTGTGGACGTTGTTGTCCATGACGCACGCCTGAGGCACGTATCGGGAGAGGCTCTCTATTTCAGGGAGCATGTCCTGCCGGCTCTTCACCACCAGCTGGGCCTCCCGTGGGTTCCACATGGCAGCGATGTCGAAGGCCTCTGTGTCCTCCTCCCCACCACCCTCGTCATCATACCTGACGATGTTCTCATGGATGTTCTCTTCCTCGTCGATGATGTATGGCTGCTTCCGCTGGCGCCGCATGGAGAGGATGAGGAGCACCAGCACTGTGGGAGCCAAGCAAGACACAGGGCTGTCAGCAAGGAGCAGGTCTTGCCAGGGCTTCAGACTTTCCTCTGCCCTACTTTCCCCTGGGTGAGCCCAACTTGGCCCTTGGATTTAAAGAGCTGTGGTGTTTGTAAGATGAGGAATGTAGAAATATCTCTTTCTCCCTCCCCAGTCAAAACTGGTACCTTGAGGTCCTGCTAATCTGTCCCCATTCTCACCTGAATTCTTAACTCTTGGTGACACTTAGGACATGTATACCCAGTGGTGCTTGCTGCTTTTAAGCTAGCCAGCTCAGAGGTCAGTAACAATTTATCTGCAGCATCATAGTGCCATGGAGATATTTTGTTTTCTGTTCTGTGGGTGGGTTTTGCAGCCTGCTTTGGGCTGGCCACTGCATGTGACAGAGATGGATGGTGCTAAGGCACCACGGTGATATGTCTGCCTACACAGCAAAATGCAGAGCTAGCCCTTTAGTCTGCTGCAAAGAATTTTTTGTTTATCTGCAAGCTTCC
Source organism: Cinclus cinclus (assembly GCF_963662255.1). Lineage (NCBI taxonomy): Eukaryota > Metazoa > Chordata > Aves > Passeriformes > Cinclidae > Cinclus > Cinclus cinclus. Next base: position 71,072,584 of record NC_085046.1, read on the forward strand.
TGCAATGCTGCAGTGCTGCTGCTCCTCACCCTCACTGTGCTCATTAGCATGGGGAGAAGTGGTCATACTGGCACTCACACTTTGCTATTGAAAATGTGCCATCACTTTGTGACTGTTTCCAGAGCTAGAACTCAGCAAAGATTTTGGATAATGAAATTTTGAACTGAGGTATCTAGGCTCCTTTGAAAAGCCAGAATTGAGGCACTTTTGGAGAATTTTTCCTGTATCTTACTGCACTGTTCCTCAAACTGGGATGCCCTGAAATTTCAGGGCATGTGTGTTTTGAGCTAGTATCACATGATTTGAGAGAGCAAACAAGGGAACTGAAGTTCTTTTGATACTAACAGCTAACAGGGCACATAGGATGTCTGGGCAAGGAAAGCATGAAATTTAATTGTGGTGACACAAGTCATGCAAGGCACTCAGCCCTTTTGCTGCAGCACAGGCACCATTTAAATGTAGAGTCTCAAGGAAAAAGGATGGAGGTGGGGATATCTCTCTCCAAAAGACAAGAAATGGAACTGAGCTTACCACTACTGTATCCTGTGGAGTAGGATGAGAAACTTAACCTGCCCCAAGCCACAGCTCTCAATACTTCCCACTGCCATACCCTTGCAGGAAAGCATGGCCGTATCAGACACCCTAGCACATTTGGCATCTGGCAGAATTATTTGCAGGCCATAGTTTCCTCCCATTTTTCAGTCCAGAGCCTGAAGCCATATGCAGCTGACTACACCACCAGGTCCTTGACTTGGCCCGTCAGGCATGCTTGTGTCTATATATACTCGTATAGACAGATGTGTGTGTGTGTTTGGGTCCTACACCTTTGGTGGACCAGCAGCCCCTGGCCAGAACTGAAAACTCTGTCCCTCCCCAGAAGAAGTGAAGGCTTTACCTAGCAGGACAAAGATGCAGGCGAGGATGGCGATGAGTGCCCCTCGGCTCAGGCTGACAGGGAGCACGTAGGCCTCGGCATTGCAGGACATCACCATGCCCTCCTCGTCACAGCTGCACACGTGCACCGTCAGCGTGCCAGTGCTGCTCAGCACCGGGCGCCCATTGTCGCTGATCAGGATGGGCAGGTAAAAGGTGTTCTGCTCGTGTTGTCTAAAGCCAGACCGCCTTGTCAAAATCCACGCTGTGTTGTCTAGGGGCAGGAAATTATCAGAGAGAACAGCTTATATGCAGATAAAATACATTCAGCAGAGAAACAATGTTAAAAAAAGTCAGCCCTAGACCCACACCCATTTTTTTCTTCTCTCATCTTTTCTCTTATATTCAGTTCATCATTAATCATCTTGCCTGTGCTTCCCCTGTTCCAGTATCTTCTCAGGCCGTAGTTCCAAACCTGAGAGGCATACACACCTTAGGACTTGCCTTTACCCCTTCTTATATAAGATGCTCAGAGCAAACTCATAGTGTTCAGGTTTAGCTAAGAGAGCTTTCAGAGGGCAAGACAGAAATGAGCAGTTGAAGGCAACTTGTTGTCCCTGTTTGCTTATGCTCAGCAGCTTTTCAAGATCTCAGATGCTGCCACCATTTTGGAGACACTGGCATGTAACCCTTGTGGACACGTTGTGGTACTCTGTAGTTTTTGAGACATGTCATGGTCATCTGCTTGAGGCAACAAGGGGACAAAGGAAAAAAACCTAGCTTGCTATCCTAAAGCAGCACTGAGCTGAAAATTCACAACTAAGCATTTTTTTTGATGTGAAATGCATGTAATTTCATTTAGTACTTCTGCCATAGAAAAAAGTAAGAATGCTTCGTGTCATCATTGTCAGAATTATTCTGCTTTGATTTGACCATTCTACTTCATTTAGTGTGACTGCGTTTTTTTATAAAAAATTAAATAAAAAGGAATCAAAATGATGCTGCTGACAAAAATAGTAAAAGAGTGACCTAATATCCAGTTGCTGTTGGCCATTTCAAGGGAAATTCCTATCTTTGGGGCTTTTTCCTTCATATTCATAAAAGTCATATTCAACATGATTTTTTTAAATGTCAAAATTTACCAGTGGCATTTGAATTCCTTTCTATCTCCACCCTCAAATTCCTCAGAATGTGCACCAAGTTTCCTAATTAAAAAAAAGTGGAAAAAAAGGTGGAAAGTGAATTCAGGAAGTTGTTCTCAATTCTCATCTCAGGATGCCAAAGCAAAACTCTTTGGAGATGGGTGCTGATTTTGTCAGTGCTGATTTTGAGTCTTGTAGCTTCAGAGACTTTTGGAAAGTAGAAGACTGAATGTCTCCAGTGTCATCTGGCTCACCAAGGAATCTAAAGGAACTTGAAAGAAAATTTTCCTTTCTTACAAACATATCTGCAAGGTTTGGGCCAGGAAAGATTAATGGGGAACAGGTACTTTTTCTCTTCAGCAGACCTACAAGCTCTGATTCTGTGCACTGATGCTCTGGCATTTTTTTGGGAGATGATCTTAATGCACTTTCTTTTACTGTTTAGTTTTGTTTCCTGTTCCCTTGGTTCAAAAGAGGTCATGCAGTCTGGCCATCTTCATCTCCTGGTTGTTACCAATGTAGATGCTATGCTTGAAAATGCAGGACACTGATCAGCTGCTCCCAAGTGGATTGGCACAATGGGGCTGCTGCCTGGAAATGGCAAGAAATCTTCTGATGGCAAATAAACTGTGAAAAAACCCTAAAATATTAACATAGAAGTATTCAATTTGCTTATTATTTCTTTGTTCATTCACTGCTAATAGCAGATTTAAATCTTGGGTGATTTTTTTCACTGACGAAAGTTAAAAATGATTTGATGGCTTTTTGAAGGGAAGTCAGGAGTGTCATATACAGCCAACTATGGATTACAGGCAAACTGGAGCTAGACTAGCCAGACTTGTGTCCTTAAACTATGCATAGACTTAAAACATAGACATATGCATAGACTTAAACTATGCTCGAAGTTACAAACTCTGCTGCAAATCTTATGGCATCGGAGAGCACAGGCACACCCAAGTGTTGAGATGTTAGGTTCCACAGTTTGTGAGAAAAATTTAAATTTGTGGCATGTTTTTAAAAATAATCTCAGGGTCTTTTTTCTTGCACATCAATGACATTTCAAGCTTTTATTCCGAAAACATAAAATTCTGAAGTGTGCTGCATATCTGCATGCAAACATATAGTGAAATTGTAGTGTCCTGTTAAATCATGTGATCCCAAGAACTGGAGCTTTGAGGGAAAAACCACCTCGTGCAAGATTGCTTAAAAAATTTACCAGGTGCAAAGTTGCTTAAAACTTGTTATGTGTAGTGCTTACTGATTTGACATTAGATATGCAATTTAGCTCTGAGTATGTGCAGTGAGTAGGGCACACACATGTAGAAACAAGCAATAGAACAAGAGGAAATGGCCTCAAGTTGTGTCAGGGGAGGCTTGGATATGGAAAAATTTCTTCACTGAATGGATGGTCAGTAATTGGAAAAAGCTGTCCGGGGAAGTGTTTGAGTCAACAAGCCTGGAGACATTTAAAAGATGAATAGATGGGGCACTTAGGGCCATGGTATAGTGCTGGACTCGGCAGCATTAGATTCACAATTGGACTCAAAGATTTTGGAGGCCTTTTCCAACCTAAATGGCTCTATGATTCAGGAATGTGTCCCAAAACCCATCAGAGAGCAGTACCCTGTGCCTCCCACGGCTCCTGGGCAAGGTGACTGCTGTGGACAGGAACCCTTGCCTGCTCAAACCTTTCTCTTCTCTCTCCAGGGGCACATAAAAGTACTTTCTCTCCCTTGGGCTGCCTATGTGCCCTCTATACCTGCTCCACAGCTATTAGCATCACATACTTTCACTGGGCCAGTTTTGGCATGAGGAAAAGCAGCCCAAAGGCAGAAAGGGGCAAAGTGCCTGCATTTATATCAATGTGTCAATGAAAATACTTGAGTCACCCTAACTGTAGTAATTTGGTTGTTTTTTCCATTTCCTGGGTGAAAGATTCACTTTCTTTAAACTGACTTACAGTAGAAGTCAGAACTACTATTCAGGTGACAACAAACCTTCCTTTCATGTAAAATTGCTCTTTGTGATAGGGAATAAAAGATTACTTATTCTGAGTCAGTCATACTTTGCCTGTAAAAGAAGGGCAGAGAACCTAACAGAAGCTGTGCAAAATCAGCTAGTGAGAGATCTCAAGGGCTTTTATTCATTCTTTTCTCAGGCCAAAACCAAATTTCTATAATCTAATATTGAAATATATATATGTATATGTACCTTCTGCTGTGATGCGCTGACCATCTCATCCAGGACTTAAACATTCTTGGCAATTAAATTCTCTTTGTAACTCCCAGCATTACATTTTGAGCCTTTTGTTTCATTTTTTTTTTTGGACTAGGCAGGCGTCCAAATCATCCCTAAAGAATTGTTCTACCTGTTACTCTCCAACTGAAATACATTGATGCCAAAGCTCATTGTGTGACTCATCAAAAGTCAATGTGATTTGACGTGCTAGTGCAGTGCGAAGGACATACTGGAATGTGATGTAGCATGGCAGAAACTAGAATACACAATTTTATTCCAAATTTGATGTCTGCTAAGCCCCAGCCACCAAGAGAAGAGGGCTTGTGAGGACATGAAAGTCCCATTATATTAAAAAAAAGCAAAAAAAAAAAGCAGGCATGATAAGAATGCACAATATTTTTCCTCCCAGCTTCCAACACAGCAGCTTTGGCTTGTAGAGGGCTGGATGGCAGCACTTATTTCCAACACTGAGCAGAGATGCTGAAAATTGCAGCATGGTTCCACATTTGTGTGAAAAAAGGAACTTCTCACAGGTGTGCAGGCTGGTGTCTTCACGTGGTTGTGAGAACAAGCCATGGAGCACCATTTTCCTGCAGTTTTCTGCCTCACTGGAAATGATGTACCTCTTTGGAGAGGTCAGGGGAATGAACCACAGTGTAGATCCCAACCTTGAGATCAGAGCTAACCACTGCCCTTCTCACAAGAAAGACTTGGTTTCTTTCTGCAGAAAGAACTGGGAATGATTAGCCTGACAATTCTCTTAGACTTTAAAATCAGGTTGTAATAATTATGAAGAGTTAGGAATAATATAAAGAAATATTCCACCAGGAGTGGGAGAAAGAAAACAAGGAAGCAGGCAATCTAGACAGGACTGGGCTAGGGAAGGAGTCACACCTTTCCTTGTGGATTTTCAGCTTGCTACTTACATGTGTGAAGTAGACCACAGTTTTAGGGAAGGCAGAAATAGCTAGAAATTTTCCCAGGAAAAGGTTAATTGTAATGCAAAGGTCTGCCCGAGGCTTCCAGAGACAGGCCTGGTGGGGGTATGACTGATCCTGATTCTGCATTTATTATAAAAGGCTTCTCTCTTCAACAGTTCCTGGTTCCCAAAGATGGAGGGCAGTGATTAAGGTTCAACAGAAGATCAGCTCGAAGTTTAATCTGGAAATGCAGTAAGCTTATTTTGTTGTTCATTCTTACAGCAAGCCTCTCTAACTTTTTCCCAGCATAATCTCACCTGGAAGAAGGTGGAAGGAGGATGGCTTGCTAATGCCCTAGAGCAGACACCAAAGAGATGGGAGACAGCTCAATTCCCCGCTTCATCACATTTATCCTTTAGGGCCTTGAGAAGCCATTTGTGCCCAGATTGTTGCATCTACATAATATGTCTATTTCTCACTGATTTTACTGAACTCAAAGAGAGCCCAGCATGTAAGTAGCTTAATGTCTCCTTGCCCCAGATCCCCATCTATAAAGGATTACAACAGGATTTCTCTGTCTGCTGAAGATATGCAAAGAGTGAATAGACTGAAGAAGTTCTCAGAGACTAAAATTACAAGGGCCAAAAAACTATGTAAAACAGCTCATCAGTATGCAAAGTGTGATCTATCTGTTGCTCAGTATAAATCAAGGTTTTAATTGTTGCCAAGAAGGCTACATGTCTTGCAGTTTCTCTTACTGCTATGTTGGACAACCAAGTAATCAGCACAATTGCTAATCTTAACAGTGCCTTCCCACAGCCTGGGAAGCATTCCTGCCTTGTGTTTATGGGCACAGGCTGGGACTAGCAAAGTGTGTTCTGTTTCTTGTCTATCCACCCTGTGACAAATGGTATAGCTACCCTCTCTGTGCCTAAGTTATATGATTTATATAGTTCTTAGTGGCCCCTAGATGAAAATATAAGCATAAATTACTTTTACTGAAATGACTACTGCACTCCAAATTGCTGAGGCAGTAAATAAACCCTTAATCATAGAATCATAGAATAGGCTGAGCTGTAGGGGACTCATCAGGATAATTGAGTCCAACTCCTGGCTGCGCAGGATACCCCAAGAGTCACACTGTGTGCCTGAGAGCTTTGCCCAAATGCTTCTTGAACTGAGACAGGTTTGGTGCTGTGATCACTTCCCATGGGAGCCTTTCCAGTGCTCATACAGCCTCTGGGTGAAAAACCTCTCCCTCATATCCGACCTAAGCCTCCCCTGATTCAGCTTCATGCTGTTTTGTTGAGTCATGTCACTGGTCAAAAGAGAGAAGAGACGAGTTCCTGCCCCTCTGCTTCCCCTCGCAAGGAAATTATAGACCGCAATGAGGCTCCCCCCTCTCAGTCTCCTCCAGGCTGAACAGACCAAGTGACCCCAGCTGCACCCTGAACATCTTCCCCTCAAACCCTTCACCATCCTCATGGCCCTCCTTTGGATGCTCTCCAATAGCTTAATATTCTTCTTATACTATGGCTTACTATGTGGATCATTCAAATAGTCAGTGGTTTGATTCTTAACATTTTTATTTCAAATTAGTAACTAATAGTATCCTAAACTTCTTGTGAGATATATATACATATATATACATACACACACATATATCTCTCTCTCTCTATCTATCTATCTATCTGGAAAACTGGTATTTTACAGAGAGTGGGAGGAACAGCCATTCAGTCACTGCTGTCACTATAAATTATTGCAAGTATAGCCTTAGACAGAAAAAGTGCATCTGATGCTGGGAGTTTTGTGAGTTTCTTTTTTTAGAGCAATGCCTTGAGGGTGAAATGAGCTTGCTTTGCCAAATGCTTTAGCAATAGTTGTGTTATATTTGTTCATTTATTTTGGCAATACATACTCACAAATAAAAAAGACAAGGAGAGAATGAAGGGGATAAAAATGTGAGAAATGGTGTGGGGAGGCTTCAGGGACAATACAGAAAAAAATGCTTTTGGGATGAAAGAGCATCAGCTTACTGTGAAGAAGGTCTCCAGACATTGCAAGTAGCATGTTTTAAGACATGTTTGGTTGGTGAAGGCATGGGATTCTTTATAGGCCTTTCTGTTGCTCTTTCATATGCCTGGAAAGGCTCAGGTAGGGGCTTATGGAATTAAGTGTGACAAGTAGGCATGTGTAGGAGCAAGGCTAGGCTTGGAGGCTGGCCATGGATGCTGCAGGTGGCCAGTCTTTCTCCCCATTTATTTTGGAATTGCTTGCTGATTTGTGGTACTTTACACACCAAACTCGTATTGAAACCCAGCCCCTCAATACTGACTTTCAAAGCTCTTCACCAGGTCACTCAAGGTCATCCCTCTTTCCTAATGAAGGCTGATGTGGACCTGATTTTAGACCTTGTCTGCCCATGGAGATAATCTATCAACAGCAGTTATGCAAAGGCCTGCTCTGGCAGTACTTTCCTGCAGGCTCTGAAACCACCAAAGCTTTCCCAAAAGAATCAAATTCCACTGGTTAGAATATTCAAATGCTAGTGATATTCCATGAATCTTCCCACTGCTGTTTCAGTTTCTACTTAGGTCATCTTACACAGACCTTTAGCTGTACACCAAGTTACTTCCCTAAGGCTCTATAAGTCCTCTCCACTTCCCTCTTTCTCTAGAGAAATGAGGATGTGCAAGGAGAAAGAAAAAGTGCTTGGGGGAAAAGACTGGAACAGTAAAAAACATTCCCTTTTTCTGTGCCTGGGAGAAAACACGAAGAGTACAAAAAAAAAAAAAAAAGCAATGTAATTCCCTTCAGGTTTGTCTTCTAGTTCCAGTTACTATCCTACCTTTAAGCGTCTCCTTTTGAGCAAATGCAATTTCCACTCCGATAATCTGAGATGCCTGCAGCCTGACCAAAAGACCTGAATTTGCACAAAACACTGGCACATTTCCTTGAAAAAGAAAAAGGGGCCTATTTCTGGAGAATATTTATAGAGAAGAAAATGTCGTATAACCTTCAAGTGTATTAAATAGTATATCATTTTATTATTGCCTGTAAGGAGCTGGTGTCACTTGGTATTATTTGAAATAGCATTCTTATCACCCACTGTAAGTCACAGCTTCTCAAGTCCAACTCAGGCATTAGAAATTAGAGTAGTTAACTGTCTTTGTCCACTCTGATTACCTTGATTGTCCCTTAGAGTAAAGTTAGGGTTGTTGGCTGCCTCTGGAGCCAGGCTGTAGTAGAAATGCTGACCCTCCTGTGGGTCATCCCTGTCGATGGCACTCACTGTCTGAATCAGCTACAGATCACAAGAGAAAAGTAGAAACAGGTGAGAAGCAAAATATTTATAATATAAACAAAAAATCAAACAGATAACGTAGTTTATAACGATAAATATAAGCAACTGGAGCATTTGAATAAAATTGCCTTTCAGAAGTACAATCTTGTCTCAAGTCTCAAAAGCTTGCAGGGGTCATCTATTTGTTGTGGTCATGCACATTGCTTTTAAACAAAGGGGGAGATATTCAGTTTACCTCAAATAACAGATGCTTTTCTCTCATACACCCCTATGTTCTGTTGCACATTTCTTTTTGTCTTTTGGGGGCCCAGATTTTTCAGACGATTCATTGTACATTAGAGAGCTTGTAAGAAAGATCATACTTATTTCAGCTTCATTATGCAGGTAGAAAAGGACTTCAAGTTGATTATTTTGCCAACTCTATTAGTTTTAAATCAATAAAATTCTTCACAAGATGTCAGTGGAAATGAGAGAAAAGCCAACTATGCAGAATGCATATGCAATAAATAACACCAAACTAAAGAAACAAAGACAATGCTAAATCCAGAAAGAGATTTGTTACTTCACTTACAGAGGCTTTGTAAAGTAGCAACAGCCTGAAGCACAATGAGCACTCTCTGAATAAACCTTCCAGCATATTTTTGGACAAGGAATAAATATTCACCTGTTTTTTTAACTTGAAAGTTATTTTGGGACTCAAAGGCAAATGTCAGACCCATGAAGGCTCTTTCGCCACCTTAAAACTGATTTCAGAACTTTTTAAAATGTGGTAATAAAATTCAGCATTCTCTGCTGAAGCAAGTAGTCCAGATTAGCACTCATAATGATATTGAACTTAGCTTCTTACTTAGGACACTCACCCTTCAAAACCAGGAAAAAAGGTCTAGACAATGATTTCTCTTGCCTGTATTATATTAAGAACCTTGTAAATTGGTGGGACAAAGATATCCTGTATATGATAGTTGTAAGGACAGCTACCCCATCAGTGAGCAGCTATTTCATTCTGCTTCACACAGCTGGGAGAAGCTTCAGCAAACACAGTGCATAGTTTTTCCTTTGCAGATCATGAAGGTGTGTCTGTGTGTTTAAATGCTATTTAACCTAGTCGGCTTTGCATTAGGCGGCACCCATGGACCCTGGTGGTGGAGCAAGAAGTGGCTCCCCACAAACAATCAGCAGCAGAGCTTGAAGCAGATCCAGCCAGGGAGAGCTCATGTCTGTCTCTGGCACTGGTGACCTTATTCAAGGGCGTTGATGAGGTTTTGGAAGAGAGAGGAGCAGAGTCTTCACTGCTTGCTTGAAGGTGCTGGTTTAGAGTATTTGCAGTGGAAGGTCTTGTGTTGTTTTGACTTTCTGTCATCTTCAGTTCACACCAGAACATGTTCTACTTGGTACCCCTTTGAACCTGATATAGTAAGTTATGTCCAGCTCCCTTAGCTAAGTCCAGGTGTGCTTAAAGCTCTTAAAACATTTAGTAGTAAGCCTTGTCTGTCACACGTGGTCTGGGCTGATTCTGTGGAACTTCTCATAACACTTCTCCTCTCTTTGATGTTGCTACAGGACACAGTGGCTGTTTGCCTGCTGGTACATGCCTTAGGGAAGGCTTTATTTCAGCTATGAAATGTATTGTGCAGTGAGCCTAGAATCTACTTTGGGAGAATAAAAGAAATGTGGGGGAAACAAAAGAGGTGCTATATGTGATGCTCCTTCCAGTGCAATATGCTTGCCTTTGGAATGAAGCACAGAGGGCTGCTGATAGGAGCTCAGATGAAACGTGTGAGTAGCTGAGCCCTCTTTCCAACACTCACCTATTCTGGCATGCTGTCTCTATGTAGGACAGTATGCCCTTCCCAACCCCTCGTGTAACAAGCATTTCTCACCTGGCCTGCTTTGGCATTTTCACAAACAAAAGTTTCGTAAAATCTTGCAAACTCTGGTGCATTATCATTCACATCCAGGACTTTCACTGTCACAGAGACGCTGCCCACCTGTGAGGGGTTATCTGGAAGAAGAAGGTTTAAGGTAAAGAAAGGCAACATATGGCAAGGGGAAGAGGCTGCTCCTCACTCTGTTCAAGAGGTAAAGCAGGTTTTCCACTACTAGGTTGTGTTAAATCACATTTTCCCATGGGCAGCTGTGGTGGCTTGGGTATTGTGTGACTCAGAGTGAAGCTGCAAATGCTGCTCTCTGTCTAGCCTGGCTTCACATCTAATCACATATTTTACAAACAAATCCTGTAAAAATCTTCAACCTGGTTCAGTTCAATGAACTGTTTCTAGAGCAAAGGTTTTAGACAACGCCCCTTATTTTTTTTAATGCCCTTCAGCTGGACAATACTGTTTGTTGAGCCTCCCTACTGGTGGCATGAATTAGGAAGGTACTGTTTAAAGGATAGATTTGTTATTTAGAACCTGTTAAAAATGGCAGTTTCTATCTCCAGTTCAGATATGCTTTTGCTCAGAATTTATGTTCCTTGAACTCAGAAATAGTGTCAAATCTTTGATACTTTGTACAGAGGGGTTTAAAATGTAATAACACATGAAATTGTACAGAAAAACTTTCAGTGAAGCTTAAAATTGCAATGAAAATTTTACATTCTGCATGACATCATTTGTGATGTTTCTGTCTCACTGGTGTATTAGCTTTCTTTGCCAGTAAATCCGTGTATCTTTTCACATATCTTCTCAAATTCCAAACTGTCTACAGAATAATTTGTTTTTCTTACTGTGCTTGTCTGCCCCAAATCATCTTTCCCCCTTGATTTAATGATAAAATGAAACAGTAATCAGGAAGAAAAAAAATATTAAGGGATCAGAAGAGGTGCAAAAATCAAGACATTCTTTAATATTAGTATTCTCATCTTCTTTTTAGCTGTAGGACTTTGTACATTTATCTCCAAATATGTCTCCCTTTATAGCAAGAAATTATATATTCATATAAACAATAGAGAGTTTACATAAGCTGTGGAATTTTCTTAAATGTTCACTGTACTGTATTCCACAGCGTGTCACATTGTGTCATTGAGATAATACTCAAAATATGCCTAATTTGTAATGTAATTCCTTCAGATTCCCACATGTGCATACATACCTCTTGCTAACACACCTGTTCTTGTGGCAGATGAATACCTGCATTTACACTCTTAGAAATAATTGATCTAACCTTTAGTGCTAGGGGCCTTATTCAGGAGTGCACAGCTATGACATTTTTGAAACTATTCACAAAATTAAAATATTGTGCTGCACATGTACAGAGCTAAACTGACAGAGGATTGATGGAAAGGGAACCAAAGGAAGACACACATTCCTATTTCTCTCACCTTTAAGTGCTGCTACAGGGGCAACTTTTACAGACTTGTGGAATTGCAATAGCCATTGATGGCTGAAAACAAAAGTAGTGTCAAAATAGATGTGGGTGAAATCCCATCATCTCAACCCCTCTCACTACTTAAAAGAGCACAGAAAGGTATCATGTGCTGTAACAACCTACAAATATGTGGCAGATTCACTCCAACTCCTGTGAAATATTCCCCCTGCTTTCAAGCTGGCTGACTGCAATCTGGGCAAGCTTGTTGAAACTTTGTTCCTCTCAAAGTGCCCCATACCTCTGGCACAGCCTATATGTGCAGGAAGCTTTCTGAGATACAAGGAATGACTCAGCTATCGGCACCAAGCTGCAGAAAAGCTGCTACCCCTCACAGATGAACTGAGATCCTGAGCAAAAGCTATATGAACCGAAGGAATTTCAGGTGAAGACTAGGCGAACCTTTTATTTGCATATATCTGAAGCTCCTTTAGGAAGCTCACATCTGTCAGTATTTCAAACTCAGCTAAATTTTTCATACTGACACTATGAAATGAGCATCACCTTCTTCTCACAGCTGTGAAAAGTACCCAGCACAGATGAATCCTGAACTGAGTTTTGGCTCATTGTAAAACCCAAAAGCATAATGAGTTCATCATACTCGAAGATCCCAAAGCACTCTGGCCCAAATAATTTATGTAGCAAGCAGATGGCGATGTCATTTACTTGCTGCTGAACCAGAGCAGATTTCAACTAGTGACCTAGCAGTGTAGGATCACTGCTGCCTACCAGCCCCTGCACCACTCAATCCTCCCAGGAAGGGATGGGAGCTCTAGCAGCTGTGCAGCCTTTGCAGTATTTTCTTTAGCTGCCTAGACCTTCTGAAGTGAGACGACTTTTCCAGAAACACACCAGGAAGAGTTTTAAATAAATCCCTGGAATGCTAATGAATTGAAAAAGAAGGACTCTGCATTTAACTACCATTCTCTATGCCTCCCACCACCCTGTGAAAATGAGCATAAAAAATAAATAAAAAGCAGCATTCGCTTGTTGATGTCAGAGGAGCAATTCACTTAATGCGCCTTCCCACTCAGTGCATAACAATATGTGAACTTTGAATTCAGGTCTCTCAGCCTGCTCTGTCTACCGTATCTCTTTAATCTGTGTATAGTCTGCATTCTCCTTACTCAGCTCCATGGCCAACACAGTGATGTTGTGCCAAGAAATGTCCTCCCGGTCAAGAGGTCTTGCAGTCATCAGTGCTCCTGATGTAATGTCGACATAAAAGAACCGTCCCGGATCACTGCTCCTGTCAATCGAGTATCTGCAAGAGCACATAGGAAAAATATTACGCAACCCTTGTGAAAACTGTGTGTTATAGTCAACAAAGTATCCCAGCAATGGGGATAGTGTCATACAAAGCAGATGCACATTCTTCCACAATATAGTTATGTGCTCCTTTGACTTGCATAGGTCCAGAGCAAGATGTTTGAAAAGGTTCATGTGGCTAATGGCATTTAACAGGGAGTACTACTTGGATGGAACTGGAAGACAGGGAGATTTAGATGAAGAAGCCTCAAAATAAGGCACAGATCAGTGCAGGAACATCTGCTTTATAGAGAAAATCTGCCAGTGAGGAGTATAATTTCTTTTTCTAAGAGAAATAATTATGCCCTGTCCCTAGGCAAATTCAGACAGGATGAAAATAGCTTCGGATCAGCTCATTCTCTGAGCACCTAGGTTGATGAGGAGGAACCATTCCCTTCCTTGTTCTTCAATATTCTCTCCTTCTTCGGGGGAATAAACTCCACCAGCATCCTGAAGCATGCTATTGATGAAGCTGTGTCAGCACAAGGGGGATGATGCGTGGCTTGCTCATAGCATCCAGTCAGAAAAACAGCTCTCTCTGTGAGACTTGATTCATCGTAATTACTGGACCTGCCTGGCCAAAGTCTTGTCAGTTCAGCACTGGGAACCAGCTTCCTGCACCTGTGAATGGAGGACTGTGGTGGTGCCTGCAAGCCAGAGAACCTGGGCAGGGAAGCAGGTGATTGACAGAGGTTGCTGCAGTACTTGGTCAGAGGGAGGATTTCACAGGGTGTGTAACATACTCAGTATCCTTCACAGGCATCACCTTGCTCTTAAAGGCACTTTGTGCAAGCTGCCTTCCCAGCTGACTGTTAGCATGGTAAGGGATATTTTGGTCAAAGCCACACAAAGGCTTAGGTAAAAGTCACAGCCTAGAACAGAACTCAGACTTACTGTCCTTTTTGTTGGTTCTTTTATCAGAGTGGATGGGAATTGAAAGCATTAGTCACAACTGACAGGATGAACTGAACAGGGCTCATTCCTCTGAATTTTCTCCTTTCAGCATGAATGCATTCACTGGAACAAGCATGACAGCCTTATCTTTATATAGGGACTTATTAAATCAGGATATAAAACACTATTGAGATATGTCGTTGGGAAATTCTTTTATACTCTTTTTTTTTGGAACAATCAAAGAGGAAGGGATGGCAGGTTTGTGTCCCTTTCCTTTCCTTTCCTTTCCTTTCCTTTCCTTTCCTTTCCTTTCCTTTCCTTTCCTTTCCTTTCCTTTCCTTTCCTTTCCTTTCCTTTCCTTTCCTTTCCTTTCCTTTCCTTTCCTTTCCTTTCCTTTCCTTTCCTTTCCTTTCCTTTCCTTTCCTTTCCTTTCCTTTCCTTTCCTTTCCTTTCCTTTCCTTTCCTTTCCTTTCCTTTCCTTTCCTTTCCTTTCCTTTCCTTTCCTTTCCTTTCCTTTCCTTTCCTTTCCTTTCCTCTTTCCTTTCCTTTCCTTTCCTTTCCTTTCCTTTCCTTTCCTTTCCTTTCATCTCTTCTTAAATAAAGAGGATTATCAGGTTTTGATTTATTTAGACAATGACTATTCCTATATTTTGGTATAATAATTATTTTTGTATGAGAGCTATAAAAAGAATTTCTCTTTGACATTTTAAGGCCAACAAGTATCTGGAACTGAATAAAGCCTTATGATTAGTGGTTCAGAATAAAGCACCAGTATCAAGGTGGACCTTTTTCTCGATTCTCCAGCTGAGTTCTCTTGTTAATAGTACCTGTTCCTGCACAGGAGTACTTTTTTCCACTTAGATAATCTTCCTGAATCATTAAACAGCAATCATGGCATATTTCCAGCCATCAGAATTTCACAGTACGGGAGCCAGGTACTGGATGCTGGAAAAGTGAGGATTTGAGCCCAATCACAGTTTAAATTTCAGATGGATTTCAGCTTGTGCAACATAGTATATACCTGGGATCATTATCTTTCTTATCTTGCCTTGCCCTGTGCAAAGTGAATTCAGTGCAAGCTTAAAACATTGCCAGACTGATACTGCACTGAGTTGGAATGAATGGAGGAGACTGCAGAAGAGGCAAGAACTAATTCTTAGTATCTGCATTTTAGATAGCATTACAAAGGGTATTTATTCTTACTTTTTAAATTTGTTCTTGTACCTCAGCATGGGGGAAAAGGAGGGAACGAATGAGGGAGGAAAGGACAGTGAAAAAGGAGGAAGGTGGGGAGAAAAGAAGAAGGAGGTTGTTAAGGAACAGAGTTACAAAAGAGTCTGTGCATATTTACAACATTTTTTTAATGTATCTTTGTTGATGGATTCTGTGCTTTATAGAGTACTGTTCATCAAGGGCAGTCACTGCAAAGCTCTGAAAAAAAACTAAGAAAAACCTCATTAAAAATAACAATGATCAATTGTACCCTCTGATAGTCCTCAGAATTATTCTTACACTATTTTAAGCAGATTAGCAGAAAGCTGTTTGCATTGCAGGGTTTGGATAATGCCAGACAGTAATCAGAAAAACAGGATGCAAGTGGAAAAAAGTTTAGTGTAATGAAATTGTGATGCAGACAGTATAATAGTTTTACTGAGGAATTTGAGGCAATTTCATGAGAAGTATGATAACCTTATAATGCAGGCAGAAAAGATAGGTATATTAAAGTAGCAGAGATGAAAAAAATAATTAGACCAGTAACACAGAGTGCAATACCATTAAGAACAGGCTTTGTGTCTGCTCAGATCTCCTAGGTGAAGCCCAGAGAATTGCTCATTTAGATTTTACTTTCTTCAAAAAATCCTAATACTCAATGTTTCAACTCCCTCCCATATTTCCCAAGACTATTCCTGAACACAGGCATCTCAGAATCTGCACCAATGCATGGGTAGTCAAACAGCAACTCCAAAAGCTCTCAGATGAGAGGAGCAGCCATCCTGCTGGGATAATCAGTGTGCAGTCACTAGTTGCTTCTGCAGGTAGTGAAAATTTCTGTGTGGGCTGGTCTTGGAGAAGAACAGCCTCCTCTGATAAATAGGGCTGGCAGTGGCTGGCAGCCACTATGGAAAAGAGTGCTATGATCACACAAATCTTCTCCTTTGGCTCCTTGCTGAGTTGCAGCTATGCAGCTCCTAACACTGTAAATACACCTTTACCTTTCTTACCACCTTATGGGAATATCTATCTCTGCATTTTTGACCAGACACTAGATAATTTAGTAGTTCTTGAATATTTATTAGCATGCATTCAATCTACTCCAAAAGTAGCTGTGTGTTTGAGCTTGTTGACAAGGGCAAGCTTTGAAAGAGAAGAGGGAGAAAGGACGAGCAAGTTGATCACCTTGCCATCAGGATGGCAGCAGGTTCTCAGTGATGCTGTCAGGTTTTGTGCCAGCAAAAGCAAGATTCTGGGTTTTTTTTTAATGTACACTATCAGGACATGCCTGACCGGCTCATTGCAAGGCTTTATGCCCATGTCCTCTACACCACAGAACAGGGGGAGCTGCTGCATTGCTTTGACAGAGCCCTCAGTGTGTGAGGTCTGGTTTGCTAAACCTACTGACCACTGCTACTGGCTGGAAAGAGAGAGTCCCTCTCACTCATCACTGCCCCACCAACCAGATGTACTAAGGAGTGCTTGTGGGGCAACACACATAGAGACGACAGACCTGATGGAGTTGTTGGTCACATCTGGGTCCTTGGCAGAAATTATCTGTATGGTGGTCCCAATCTCCACATCCTCGGGCACTTCCACAAAGTAGATGCTGGGCTCAAACACAGGAGGCTCATCCACATCCTCCACACTGATGTGGACAGTGGTGGTGTCACGGAAGGGACCCAGGTTCAGGAACCTCATTTCCAGGTGAGGGTTGGCACCCTCTACTTTCAAAGTGTAACTTTTCTTGCTCTCAAAACTTAAAGGCTGAAGGGAAAAAATATATCTACCATCAGGCACACTAAGCCATATCACTTTACTTTTAATTTCAAGTGGAACAAAGATAAATATTTGCAGATGCAGAAAAAGCATTGAAAGACAGTAATATTAGAAATGGCACTGTATAGTTTTTCTTTCATTTGATAGTTGAGCTGAAAAGGCCAGGAGAGATACTTGTAGGTCACTTCAAAATGCACATTCTTTCATTCTTCTTGCTAAAATGAAAATATAAGCAGCCACTATGCCACTGCATTGTGATTCACACAACCTGTTTTATGCCACTTTGTGGAAAATACATGAAGAAACAGACAGCAATGGGAGTACCTGAAAATAAGGTAAGATAGTTGGTTCCTCAAAAGTGGGGCCAGTGGCAGGAACAAGGATGCTCACACAGGAGATAGAGGTCCCAGTTAGCATCTTTTTTTTTTCCCTGAGGATACTGGAGTCTTGTCTCCAAGATCCCTGTCTCCCAAGCTGATAAAGTGGGAGCAGGGAACATGGTCAGCCTCTCTTGCAAGTTTCAGTCCTTATCCATAATCCATCCTTCCTAGAAGTGAGGCTTTTTCACCTCTTCCTTTCAGTAAGTATCCTAAACATGGGTTCACCCTCCAGGTATAATGAATGCTAGGATTTGAATCTGCTCCCTGCCTAGAGAACAGTTTTATTTCAAAGCAGTTTAATTATAAAGTATCCCAGATATCTTCCTCTTTCACTTAATATGAAATATGAAATATTAAATACTCAAGTATTATTTGAGGCAGGGAGTTTTTTCCCCATTTCCCTCTTCCTTTTTCCCTTCTCCTTTACTTTCCTTCCTGAGACAATGGATGAAGGGGGCCCAGCTTCCTCTGTTAGTAGTTACATGAATTTGATTTCCTATTTAGAGAAAACTACTTATTGGGTATACATGGATATAGAAGTAACTAATGCTGACACTGAACCTCTCAATAAAGAAATTTTTCATCTCCTTTCCATCTTGTTTTCACAGATCCCTGAAGACAATAAGGTGTATCCAGAACCTTCTTAGAACTGAATGAGAAATTCCATATTTAATGTGCTTCTTACCAGGCTTTGTAAGAGATAACTGTAAGGATTTGACAAACTAGAATACCAGTATGGAAGGCTCAGTCCAAAACAGAAAACAAGAAATGTTACCATCTGAATTACAGCTCACAGAGGATAGTCACACTGCTCAAGTTGCAGTCAGAAGTTGCAAGCAATTGCACTGTGGTTAAATGGTCACAACCCTTTACTTGAATAATCTGGGAAGTTCTGATGCTGAAAACCAGCACAGCCAAATTCCCTTAGCTTACACAGATTCTGAGCAAAACAAAGTTTGTGCCAGGAAAGACATAGCTGATCTTCAGGTCGCCCAGTGTGACATACCCCTCTTTGCCATATGAATAGTTTTCAAAAAGAGCAGCTTTTTTTGGACATAAGGACTTGAACCTCGTGTGTGAAATTACTGCACACAGCAGCAGTTCATTCAGACTGCAATAAGATGTTTGGTGTTCCCATCCAACCCCTTTGCTTCTTCTATTCAGGTATTTCTATTTGAAGAGCAGCCGCCAGACTGACACATGGAGAAGGGCAGGAAAATAAAAGAGAAGGAGGATGCCAAAGTATAATTAGAAGTCAAAGGTACAAAGATCATTACTGTGGCAATAAAGTTTTCCTTTGCCAGTCATAACTCATTTCTTTCCTTCCATGCTCAAAGGGGCAGCTGGCCAGTTCTACAGCCATGGGGTGTGCACTGGCTTACGCAGCATCAGCAGAAGATTTCCATGCTCAGGCACAGCAGCAGTGTTTACTATGGGCCTCAAAACACCTCCTGAATTCAATCAAGGCTCCAGTACTTGTCTGCTGTCACAACAGCTTCCTTCAGAAGTGGGAACGTTGCAGTGACATATCAAAGCTCGTGCTTTCACAATAAATTACCAGTACTGATGTGCTGCATAGGAATGCCTGACTAAAGACTGGCATTCGTGAAATTATAGAACTGAAAATCACTCATCATTTAGTAAAATGAGAGTGAGGAATGAAGACTGGAATGGGATCTGGTTTCTTGTGCTGGGGATATGATGGTCCAGTGTTGCTGGAGATGCTATACAGTGACTGAGGCAGTACAAACTGTGCAGTCTTTGGCAGCAGCTACAAACAGGTGATCTGAAACTTGCTCCTGTTGCCTTTAGTTCCACCTGGTAGGCATAGCACTTGTCAGCAAAGGTTTGGTGAGGTCTACAGACATAGTATCCCTGGCTGCAGAGTCTACCAGTTGCATATTTATGCACTATGAAAATAGCAGTAAGATATTCACAGGATCAAGCAATACTTACTGTCCATCTGGCAAGGAATGTGCAATGCGAAGGTGCTTAAGCATATACTAAGAAGCCATTATATTTGATTTTTCCCATGTGAAGAAAACTGCATGAGAAACACTGCATGTACACTACAAAGCTAAGTTTTAAAAAAAACAGTTAAATCACAGACACACTTAACAGCTATAAAACCCAATTACATCATTAAAACACATGATCACCTAGATCAAATTAGAAAAATCAGACAAGTGTGCTGGACTGTCACATTTTGATGCTCCTGTTTGCCTTCATTGTCAAAGATGACTTTCCCTCCAGTTTCTCTCCTGTCATAATGCCTCAACACTACTGTCCCCCTTATCAGATTTGTCTCCCATGGGTGCCTTCAAACCTCTTCCCAATGGTCCCGTGGGCAGGGCAGGCAAGGTGCTTTCTCCTGTGAACTTAGCATGCTGCAAAACACAGCCAAGAGGAGAGGCAGCCCATCAAAAGTGCTCCTTGTCCTTGTCCTTGTCCTTGTCCTTGTCCTTGTCCTTGCCCTTGTCCTGGTTCTGCCAGTGCTGACACAGGCACCAAGAGGGGGCACCATGCAGGGGATGAATTTAGCAAGCCCCACTGTGAGAAAGTGATTGGTTGGGCAGCGTCAGGGGAGGAAGGCAGGACAGGACAGGGCTCTCGTGTGTGCTGTGCTGGCTGGGTAACCCACCACCCTGCCTTCCATGGGCAGTGCAAAAGGGAGAAGAGGAGGGTAGGGTGAGCATCAGTCTCCCAGGCAGGGAACTTAGAAGGAACCATAAATCTTCAGGAGGTGCTCAACATTTTGTGGGATTAGTAGGCTGTGATAAGTAGCCACAAAACCACAAGCAACAATCTTGTCAGTAACTTTAAATTCTGGGTTTCTGATGCCTGTGTGAGAAATGCTAATTATTTTGCTTGGGAAATCTGCCAAGAAAAGTTAAAGGGAAAGTTTTGCTTATTTTAAAATGAGATTTCATTCTTGTTTTAAAAAGTCTCTCTCCCCCTTCTCTTCCCATTTTGATATTTTTTTGTATTGACACCTGTTCAAGTGGATTCAAAGGACAACTTTCCCAGTGTTTGTATATTGATAATCACAACATTACATAAAGCTAGAGAGACACATAAAATATTACAAATGTTTACATACAGTAGGTGGACTGAGCAATATGTACCCGATGCCAGTACATATCTGGTATGATTGATACCATACATTTTATAACTCCTCTGGACTTACATGAACATGTAGGAAAACTGTATTCTTAATAACTGAGGTCAAGATTATTGACACAGTTACTCCAAAGAAACTATATTCTTTCATTGATAAATGAGTGGAAAAATACATTAGAGTTTACATTCAACATCTATTTCATTCCAGAATATATGCTTAACTTTAGGGACTAATATGCACAAAAAAAGAGCCAGGGAAAGGTGACCATAAATACATGTTTTAATGCTTTGCTGCAGGGCATAGAGGCTTGCAAGGTCAAAGCTCTCCCCTGTATTGTTCCATTTTAGTGCTCAATTTAATCCCAGGCTATTTAAATGGAAACTATACTTCCTTATTAGTACACTAGATATGCTTAGGCAGAAATATGGTTACAATTTCATACCCTAGAAACAGAGTTGAACTTCTAACATTTATGTAAGATTGTAGAATAAATATCCCATAGCAGGGAGCCTAAGCAAAAAACTGGATGCCTTCCTGTATAGCCTGTGGTTCAGAGTACCAGCAGTTTCACAGCTGCCATTTTAGAGACAGCTTCCTCTAGCCTAATTAGCATTTATGGATCTTCAAGCAGCAATTAAAAAAATACCACTGCCTGGGTTTTATTGGTTTATAAATAATTCCTAGGCATGCTTTATTATTGTTTGTGGAACACCAGAGTGAAAAATATGTACAGTTCAAATGCAAATATTGATCTAATTTCTTGCATTGTAGGATAATTAAGCTACAGAGAATATTTAAATAGATAAATAGGGAATCAGAGCATTCCTTTGGTGGGAAAAGACATGTTTATGCTAATGCTGTTCCCACTTTATAAAAGTTGTTCCTAGGAACGCAGTCTGCTTTCATATTTTAGCAATAAATGTTAAAGAAATTGTGTTTTACAGCTGGAAAGGGGCTACTGTCATATAATGGGAACCAAGTTACTGCAGGCGTAAGGGAATATTCCACACATAAAATGTAACCAGGACAGTTAGCCATATAAATTACCATAAAAAGGAAACTTTTTTACCTTTCTCACAGTGATGATGCCAACTTGGTAATTAGGATCAGTGTTAATATCAAAGACATCCAGTCCATCTCCATCCACAAGGCTGTATTTCATCTCTGCATTAATGCCTTCGTCCAGGTCATTAGCAACCACACGGCCCACGGTGGAGCTGACAGGAGCAGACTCCAGCACACTCATCTGATAATGCTCTGGCACAAGCAGCACACAGGGAGAGGGGAGAAAAAAACAGGCTGTGAAGAGGGACCAAAAAAACAGCAAAGCAATGCAAGGAGTGGATCAGGGAGGCCACAACACTCCATGGACTTCAGAGAGTCCGTAGTACCTGTCCCAAAGCTGTGACAGCTGCGTGATTTCCTTTAAAAAGCCACAGCACAGCTAAATTTCCTGGGAAATTTTTAGTTAGGTGTTTGCTATAGCAACAGGTTTGTTGAATGTTTTTTTTTTTTAGAACAGCAATACACCTGAAGAGAGGAACTTCAACTAGAAAAACAGGGCAATTAACACCAGTGCTGTTGCAGCCATGATATAAAAAAGGATATGGAACAGATTTAATAGGACAGGCATCTTTTTATTAGATCAGTTTGTACAGCAGGAATAAGCATCAGTTTTGAGCACAAATCCTCTCTCAAGTCCCTACAAACTTCTTTTCAGCCTTGAAGGAAACTCAGGAGCTTGCTTGTTTCTTTCAAATCTATCAATTGCTTTATTAAAATGTATTGCATCTCCCTACAATCACTGTCTTGAGCACATTTGTGCATTGCAAATTTGCTTAGCAGCAAGACTGGGGAAAGAACAACCTGCTATTTTAAAAGCGTACTTTGAAAATATAAATGTTGTAGCTAAAATATGTCTCTGGCATCATGCTTTATTTTCAAACCTTCCTTGATGCACCCCTCTGTTGACTGCACCAACTTTACAAGGCAGAATAACATCAAGGATGAGGTTTGATGAATTGTAATTTTTCTTAATCAAGAGTTTGATATCAGTTACAATTCAAGCCACTTTCAAAACACGATTGGCAATGGTGTGCTCAAGAAGTTGGTCCAACAGAAGAATAAAAGTGGAAGCTGAGATTTCTTGCTGATCTTAGTGGAACACTTTGATTTAGCAGTGCAACATGCAAAAACAGATGGAGAAGAATACCAACAAAAAGAACTGTGGGAGTTTGCATTACTCAGCTAAATGAGAAACAAAATGGCCTGAGATTGATTTACACCACTAAAAGAATCAGTTTTCTTTAAAAATCCCAAATTACAACCCTTGAAAGATTTAGTCCAATCAAAAATGAAAAGCTTCTTTCAAATTTTTAATGGCAATATAGAATTATGCAAATAAATGTGATTTAAAAAACATCTTATAAACAAAGAGCAAAATATTGCAAATACTGTTTTGAAGTTCACTTTTGCAAATATAGAACAGTGTTTCTGATAAGAGTGGAGTTGCCTATTTTTGCATCCATTAAGTATGGCTGTTAGATATGTTAGGGTTTAACTGTATATTGCCAAGGTTTAGATGAACCTTTCCTGGAGAACAGCCTGTATGACAACCCACTCCATACTGGCAGCACAGCTCCCAGACGCTCCCCTGCTGTGGCCTGGCTGAAGGGTTGAATGAATTATCTTTCAACTTCCAGCACCACCACATGTCCCTGATTTGAGAGACATCCTCTGGAGATAGGATGAAAAGACAATCAGAGCAGCAATTAATAGCCAAAGGCAATGGCCACAAGCAGTCTAAACACAACAGTTCTCCTTCCTGCCTTTTTATGTAAATTAATTTCCCATCCTTTAAAAAAAGTGTTGTTTTTGATAATTTTGGAGGTCAGAAACTTTTTCTGAAAGGCAAGGTGTTGAACAATTCCTTTTGACATTTTTCTGAAGGAGAATTCTGTAGCGAATCTGAAATTCTGCCCATCTCTAGCGGTCACTATCCTGAGTTTGAAAATAGCTGTCATGAGAGCAAACAGCAGACACAAAACTTAGCCACCCCTTTTTGCCTGTTGTGGCACCACGGGTACTCACTCTGTGGAAATCTGGGTGGATTGTCATTGACATCAGAAAGAGTGATGTTGACTGTGGTTGTTCCAGCTAATCCTCCCAGCTGTCCACCCATATCCTTGGCCTGGATAATTACTTCGTAATATTCTTTTGCTTCTCGGTCCATGTTCATTAGAGCTGTTCTAATTAAGCCTGAGACAGAGGGTGGAAAGGAATTTGGGGAACAAAAGAAAATGGCAGTTAGAGAATACACAAAGAGGGCGGAGGGCTCTTGCTACTGTGTCCTATTCCCTGTATCAAGAATGAGACCAGGCTCTGCACTGGGTCCCACCTTTCCTGGCAGAGTGAAACTCACCCAAGTGGAATCTAGGTTAACAGAAGGTGTGAATTTTAAAGAAGCCAGTTAAAATGCATCAGCTCTGGGACAGGCTGCCTGTTCAAAATTAAAATGTTGCCTTCCAAGGAAAAGCTTTTTGGGAGCAGCGTGCTACGTTGAATTAAGGCCCTGCTCAGGATGACTATCTCTGCACAAAAGTTGGAAGTGATGGGCTTTGCTAAAAGATCTGTCAAGACAAGTTTTCCAGGGCGTTCCTGAGCACGCAGTCCTGGAGACCACCTGGCTTTGCTCGTGTCTTTCGGGACCCGGGCTGGGGCTGCGAGTGCGGAACGTGAGGACACGCTCCGGAGGGGCCACCCCGCTCCCCCAGACCGCAGGGCGTCCCTTCCCTTCGGGGTAACACTACTGCGAGAGGACATGAGGTGGCAGCAACACTTCTCTTATGGAAGCTGCGAGCGCCGGCCCGGGCAGCGCCGCCGGGGCTGCGGGACTGCCAGGAGCTCCCGCTGGGCCCGCGCTGCTCCCGGCTGTCCTTCCTCCGGCCTCCCAGCCCTATCCAGCTCCATCCAGCCCTATCCAGACCCAACCAGCCCTATCCAGCTCCATCCAGCCCTATCCAGCCCTATCCAGCCCCAACCAGCCCTATCCAGCTCCATCCAGCCCTATCCAGTCCCAACCAGCCCTATCCAGCCCCTCCCAGCCCCAACCAGCCCCTCACGCCTCCGGCCCCTCCAGGGTACTCCATTGGGGATGCGCTGCCATGGGACAATCCCTTGCTAGTGATACGTTTTGGGATTCCCTTCGGGGTGGGGGCAAGCGTATCAGCCCCAGGTACCATCCCAGCCACACGGTTCGACACACAGCACTTGCACATCAGGACACTATTAACCTGATTGATCTGCATTTAGTCTTTATTTTTAGCAGAAAGACAATGTATGGGTTTAATAAAAAAGCAGTAAAAAGATATTGCGTTGGTAATTATCACTGCGTGTGAAAGGAAGAAATAGTGACCGGAACGGAGCAACTCGCAGTGTGCTACTTTAATCTTCCTGTGTGGAGTCCCATCCTGCAAAGCTGAGTGCCTCTTGTGAAGTGCTATAGTTCCTCAGCTCCCATGGATATACACAGAAGATATGAAAATACTTAGCATTTTGGGAAGTATTTTCTCCCTATATTAACACTTTGTAGGGCATTTCCACTCCTACCTTGACCTAAAAAAGATGTTAGTGCCTAAACCCCAGGCTCTGCAATACCTGTCTTTGGGGCCTCTGGTTCCTAGGGGAGGGCTAGTCCAGGACACCAAGACTCAGAGCCAGATCAGATACCCAGAGGTGCAGCAATGCAGAGCAGGGAGCATCTGATGCTGCTGCACACACTCAGTCAGCAAAGAAATGCTAAGGATGGTGGTGAACATAAAACCCATCCTTAGGGATATAGGGAAAGCTATGGGAAAGGTTAAGATGCTCAGGTCTTCCAAAGAAATGTACTGGAACAATTTCTTTCACTAAACTGAGTGAGGTTTGTACTCTCAAGAAAACAGTAAAGAGCAGAGGTGATGTCCTTTCTTTTCTATAACAGCCAGATGGTTCCTTAGGAAGTGGGAGAGATCTGTCTTCTAGGGGAATATGATCATGGTCAGGCTGTAAAAGTATTCTGGAAAAAGGGAGGAGGAGGAGGCTCTCAACTTTCCTTTAAAGTTATGCTTTCACACAGACACTTTTTCAGCCCCTGTGAGGACAGTGACAATAGGAATAGGAGCACACCTCTGGAACCAAGAGGCTGTGTTGGGAGGTAAATGGTAAGGACTCCAAATGCTACTAGAGGAGGACTGTATTGAAGTGAGTTGTCCACCACTGGGTCTTTCAATCACTATCTATCAATACAAAGGACTGCTGATCACTTATGCTCTAGCTCTGTTTTAGAAGAACATCAGAGCTGCAACTGCATTTTGTGAGCTATCAAATCCCACAGGTGAGTTTGCACAGGGGAAGCTGATTACAGTCCTGTGCTTGAGGTAAGGAAATGGCTTCTGGCTCAAAACAGTGCTTACCCTAAATGGCAGTCCAGCTGCTGGCTGAGGCAGTTAAAGGCTGAGGCATCTCTGAGCCTGTCCAGAGATGCAGGTCTAAGTGATTGGGAAATTAATCAGAGGAGAAAAAGACTTTTTTAAAAAGTTAAATACTAATAAACTACATAATTTTGGACTTAAGGGCCTATCTTCTGTATAAGCTGCATTCTAGTGGTTAAATCTGTACTGGATCTGACCCTGAATATTGATCCTTCGCTTTCTTAGAAAAAATTTGGTGCTCAGCAAATCTACAATTATGCCCTTATTTGTCTGTAGTTGATAATCTGATTACAAAAGGAGCATTAGTAGTTTATTTATATTGTAACTATAAACAAAACTGAGAAAATAAGATGAAACATACAAGTTTGTTTTTAGCTAGAGCACCTACCATGTAAACTACTAACTTTGGAATAAGTTTATTCAGTGTTTTTCCTATGTTGTCCCCTAGGGCTCTGCAGTGACTATTGTCTCATGAGTTTCTGACCTTAGCACTACAGATGTCCTTTAGAAACTGTCAAAATGTGTAATGTTCCACTTTTGAATGTAAACCTTGGATGTATAGAGAAGAGAGAAAGAGAGAAAGAGAGAAAGAGAAAGAGAAAGAGAAAGAGAAAGAGAAAGAGAAAGAGAAAGAGAAAGAGAAAGAGAAAGAGAGAAAGAGAGAAAGCAAATGAACAGAGAGGGTGTCCTATAGATAAATGGAAGGTTATTAACAAGAGCATCCTTAGGTAAAACTACTCCAAATAACTGCATCCTTTAGCTTGTACTTTCCAGTCCTGACTGGTTCATAGATTTTTTTTTCCCCCCTAAGCCTTGTTATCAACTAGATCTCTTGAAGACATTTTTCAATGATAGAAGCCAGCAAGAGTATTTACAGCACCAAACCCATCCAGATCCTGAGTAGCAGAATATGGTCATTCAGAGGAATATATCACTGGAAAAGCATCAACTTCTTCTGGAGCTCACTGGAGCCACAGCATTACTTTACCCATTGCACAGTGCTGCTCTGTCTTGGTTCCAAGCCACAAAAACACATTTCTCTGACCACAGCTATGATGCACTGCCCTTTTTTTCTGCTTGCAACTTTTTCTTTTGGTTTTCACACTGACTCATTCCCTGATGAAATAACATACCTGTCCGAGAGTCCACAGAGAAATATGGCTGTCCTTGGAGAATACTGTATACGACTCTTGCACTGTTCCCATAGGTTGGGTCATCAGCATCTGTCGCTGTCACCTGGATAACAGAGGTGCCTGACAAAAAAACCATCAAGGTAAGACCTTGTGGGATAAAGTGCTGGCAGGAAAAGTACACAGTTGTATTGAAGTACACAGTAAATTGAAATGCCTAACAAGAGCTTTCCCACACTGAGCTTTTTCACTTGATGCTCGTAGTGCTTGTACTTATTATTCATACTTGTACCTCATTAGCACTAAAGGAATTAATAGGTATTAATTAATCATGCTTCTATAGGAAGATAGAAAAGAGCAAGTACTCTATGGACTACAGTTACAGAATTGCTGAACTAACAGTACTTTGTTATGGTTGACAGAGAGATGGTAATTATATGCTGTTTGCTTCTTTTCCCCTTGTCTTGATTTTAAATGTTATTAGGAGGCAGCTCAAAGATGTTTCATAGCTCTCCTGATATAAATCATGAACTGTTGTAGCAGCCCATAGATGCTGTAAGTTGACTGAGGGATGGAAATTATACCCAAACAGTGAGCATGAAAGGATGTATTTCTGCAATAATCTCTCTGTTGGACTGCAGTTTACATTGCATGACCTAGAGATTATACACTGCTGAAGTACCTTTGCAACCCACACTGAGGCATATATATTTCTTTTTTCAATTGGTTTCCAAGGTCTGCTTTCTCTGAAGCTAGTAATGGCTTGCAGGTGATGTAATTTATCAAGAACAAGGAGAGGGTGAGGCACAACTGAAATATGTGTGGATTTTGACTCCTAAAAATGTCAGACAATGCCTTTATGAATGTACCTAGCCTTCTACATAATGTTTTGTGTTACAAACAAATCTGGTGTTACTAGATAAGCACTTGAAGATAAATCTGAATTCTAGCTAGCCATTGCCATTAAGTAACACTATTTCTGACTGGAACTTCTGTATTAGATGCCTCTCTCTAGCTTTATGTCAACATAACATTGAAGAATGAGAAGTTGAAGCATATCTGTAACTTCAGGATGTGAAATTTATATGGTATTATTATCTCTGCAGTGTTGTCACAGAGCCAAAAGGCAATAAGCAAACAAAGACAACTCAAAAAGAAAGAAAAGAAGTCCAGAAAAACATTTAATGTGATTCTTTGATTTCTTATATGGAAATGATTTCTTCTGACTTGTGTCAGGATAGGAAGATAGGGAGGCTGCTGTTTGTCTTCTGCATTACAGTAACAGAAGTGTCTTCTACATGATCTCCTTCTGTAAAAGTGGACAGCAAATAGTACCAGAATCTCAGGGTTCACTGAACTTTGTTTAGTGCAGGCTTACATGAGTTAGAAGGAGCTAATGATTGTTTTCATGTCTCCATGTTTTCAAGGGCTCCTGGACAGTAGCTGAGCTCTCAGTATGATCTTGATTAGGTTGCTAAGAATGTGTTATTTTTGGGATGGTAATGGCTGTCTAATGGACATTATTATTCTACTACCTGATGTCAGAGGAGAAAGGGGTCTACATTGCTACAAATTGTCTAAACACAGCATGTTTGATTCACTCCTTTTTTTCAGCTCTCAGGCTTCCCATGGCATGTTTGTTTTCAGAGGAGCTGATGCTGATGTAAAGTCTGTTGTCTCTTTTCTACGGCAAGCAGGCACCCCAGGATAAGATCCTATGTCCTGTAGCTCTTGCTCCAGGGGCAGAAGCTGAGATCAAGGAGTCAGGGAGTTTGTGTTTTGGTAACCATCTCAAATTTGCTGATAAGGGAAAGTGACTCCACAAAATCTGTCTTACCCACAGGTGACATTTCCACAAAATCTGTCTTACCCACAGGTGACATTTCCGGAACAGAGGCTATGTAAGGTCCATCCAGGAACTTGGGTTCATTGTCATTGATGTCTTGGATTTTGATGATAAACTCTGACTCTGGTTCCATCGGCCGGCCTGTTCGCCTGTCCAGAGCCTGTGCTCTGAGGGTGTACTGTGACCTTTCTTCCCGGTCCAGCCTCTGAATGGCATGGATGTCCCCTGTCGTATCATCAATCGTGAACACAATGCCAGCTCCCTCTCCTGAGAGGATGTATTTGATCGAACCATCTCCCCTGTCCATGTCAGAGTGGAGCTGTGGAAAGGAACAGGATTCAATTAGACCATGAGCTGGGTAAGCAGCTGCTGAGAAACACTAAGCACGTGGTCATCCTGAGCATTCTGGTCTCACTGTCGGGACTCACAAGCTGGTTTTAATGAACTCGCTTTGCTGAAAGAGGCAAATAGTGAAGTCTGTATTGCTTAGTTGCAATTAGAAACCCTCTCCTCTCTTCCTGTTTCTGCATCCACAGCTGTGCCAAAACAAAAGCCAGAGGCACCCAAACAGGAGCAGGCTCTGTGCCTTTTTGGAATATCACTCAACACAATAATTTTCTTTTGCCTTGTTGCAATGGCCACTAAGAAGATTTGGGATAAAGTGAGGTCAGCAAAGCTGAAGACTGTGATTGCTCACATGGGTTAAGAGGAGCCAAATAGTACAGGGGTAGCATAATGTTGGGGCAAATAAGGCAAATCTGTTTGGGATCAAGGGGAAAGCACAATGGGAGAGCTACCCAGTAAGTGTTATGTTTCAAAAATATTTTAATATTTTCCCATTAAATTTTAGTAATAAAATTAGTTTGGATCCTTACATCTCAGGAAAGAATACTGTCAAGTAATAGGCAAGGGAAGCAGCAAGAAACAGTTGCTTATGCCCATGGCAGGCTATAGAAATGAGAACCATCCCAGATTTTCTAGGAAATTAGCAAACGGATTTATTGCATGACTGCTAATTAGTTCTGAGCAACCACAGATATCTGTGAATGCAACAGAACAGAGCAAGAGTAAATGTAGTACTAATTATAATCTAAAACAGGGAAACAAATCATTCTGGCGACTACACTCTGTTAAACACCTGTTTCACATGAAATACTGGAATGATTATCAAAAGCAATCAGATTGCTTAATTTCACTCACACTGTGAAAATCCACAATGGTATTCTCATACTTTCATGCTTTTGAGGAACAGAGAATAAAGACCAATGCCCAGTGGCAGTAATCATTCAGTACCAAAAGATGGGAAGGCAATAGACTTGAGGTGCAATAATCAAAATGGTTCAGATGTGAATACTGTTTTCCAGTGTGATTATCACTATGGGAGATGAATAAAGAATAAATAATTATTTTTAAAAAGTAGTGAAAGTGGGCTGGATTCAATCAAGCACATTTTAAAATGCATATATGAGCAAATAATCTCAGAAATATGGTCAGAATTAGGTGTTTAATGGTGTGATGAACTTAAAGGACATATGGGAGTAATCTTGAAGGATGGGGCCAAACATAGGTTAATATTTGCACTGGAGAGAAAAACATTAGAATAATAAACTGAATATATGAACGCAAGATTTGAAGAAAGTATCTGAAAGGAAATGGATAATTTGTGTCAAAAAGCAGAAGTCAAACTTCATACAATTGATTACAGACTATCGTCTCAAGAAAGAAGGAAGAAATCTCATCTCTGAGATGTTTAAAAACATAAAGAACCTATGCAATAACTTATTATGTAGAAAAAAGTTTAATAGGAATGTGGACAAAATGAGTTATCTGACCTAAGCATTTCTAGTGCCAGTGAAGCAGCTCCTCAGCTGTTTTAGGGCAGGTGATCCTGTTGACTGGGGAGTGGAAAGACCTTTTCCCCACTGAGGGGTCTGGTCAGGAGCTGCTCATTCTCTGAAGGGTGTCTCCCTTGCTTGCCTCTCGGGTAGGTCACGCGACCTCTGCAAAGCTTGGACCCTCTCCTGATTTTAGGGCATGAGTGCTTTCAACTGAGGTGGTATCCTGTGGTTTTCCATGGCATATCCCAGCCTACAGACAGGTCTGGATGGAGGTGGCCCATGGACTCCAGGAAGCTGCTGGGACAGCAGCTAAGGGCAGCAGCACTGCAATGTGGCTACAAGAGCTTGTGCAGGTTGTGACAGTGGCTGTGTCAGGCCACTGGTATTTCACTTCCTCCTCCACTGCTTCCATCCCTGTAGTAGCTACTGCATCTGGAAACATCGATATTTTGGAGAAAAGCTGGCAGCTCTCAGGTAATGCATTAACTGAATGGCAAAAGAAGAAGCCCAGAAAAAGTTGGCACTGGTAAACAGTTAAATTAAGATGGCTGCCATGTGTATTAATTCACATGCAGGCACCAGGACTGCAAACTGGCATATCTTCAGGAAACACCATCTTGTGATTAATTTAAAAAAAGACAGTGGTTGTCATTACTTACCCTAAACACCCATAACTCAGAGATTATCACTGTAGGAGCTAGTAAACAGGATACTTCCAGAAGGAGGACACTATTATGGGTTTTCAAATTGATTCAGAACCACTAAGCTACTTCTTGGGCATTTGTTTTAGTGCATTAGTGCACCAGTGAAAGAATGCACCTGCTGAGACAGATACAGATGTTAGACCTGATTGGGGAATTAGGGCTGGGCCTGATGGAAGAAAATGTGTTTTGGAACACCAGCAAGTCCTCATTAAATGCAGAAAAGAAAAAAAAAAGAGAGAAAGAGGAAGTCAAAGTCAAATTCTAAGTCAAAAGGCAAAAATGAAACAGAAAAGAAAGAGAAAAACAAAAAAGAAATGAAAAACAAGGAAAAAAGAAAATGGAAAAAGAAAAAGGGAAAAGGAACAGGAGCAGGGAAAGAATGAAGAAGAAGGAGAAAAAGAAGAAGGAAAAGAGAAAGAAAAAAACTAACCGTTTTTTTAAATAGCAGTAGGTGTTCAGGAATTTTCAGAATACTTAGAAACAAATACTGAATCAAACTCATGGGTTAAATTACACCTTCTGTCCCAATCCCTATTTAGAATAAATGCAGTTGTGAAGGGAGCAAACAAGGAATGAGCATGGGATGCTATTAAGAATTTGGGTGTGCACAAGAGTACAAGAGGATCTCTGTCTAGCTGTGATTTGTTAGAAACATTGAATCTCAAGCAAGACTAGGCAGTAAGAAATGTTAGCAGCATTTTTACAGCTTCTTGTATAACCTACTCTTTCTAGACAAAGCAGAAAAGAGTATAAAAGACATACCACTGCCAGACTGCAATAAATCTGAAAGAATTTGGTGTCTAAAGGGACTGAGGCTCTCACCGAACCTAATATCAGGATGCTGTAGTTTGGAGTGTAAAAGTCACTGTGTTGGAAAAGTGATCTAGTTTTAAGTTGGCTCTGTTTTATGGGTGGTGCAATAAATTGTGCTGCCATGTGGTTGATACAGAGTAGGAGGAATTAATTTGTACTTTCTCCTCCATATTAAGGAATGGGTTATTGGAGAGATAAAGCTGATATCTCCTGAGAAATTTTTAACTGTGTCCCTCCACATTGCTTCTTTTGATGAGAATAGTACAAAAAAAATAAGGATGTTACATCTGCATTGGAATGACACATTTCCTGACAAAGGGCATGTGGAAGAGAGTAGTGCTGCAGTGAGCAGCTCAGGGGAGAACCCACACAGCTCTGCTAACCAGTCTGTGACTCCATCCTTGATGTGCTTCTCCCTTCTCTGCTTCCAGAATGGAGAAGCACCTGCAGGGGATTTTTGTAAGGATGCATGAGTGAGTGTGGTTGATGTACATTGATAGTCTGTGAAGAGGTTGCATATTATTCATTTATTCAGCTGCTGTGATTCAAAAGCTTCTTTGAAACAGGGTAAGGGAGTCTCCAGTACGGCAAAATGGTGAAGTGTGTCTCCAGTTCAATTACTGACAGAGTGTAGGCTGCTCACTGAATGTGGAAAATACCTGCTATAGCAAATGAAGGGGCTTTGGTTTCCCTGGTTCATCCTATTAGCCAATAATGGCCACCTCTAGGAAAACTAAAGCCTTGTATTTATCTGTGACAAGACCAGGAACCCTCTGAAGCTGAAGTACTTTACATCACTATCATGAGCGCTGGAGAAAAGCAAAAATTGTACTGACTTCACATCAGTAAGTTTCTTTCATTTCCCTGTCTAGAACATATTTTGCACCTTGCCTTACCAGTTGTCTAGGAAACTTTACAGAATCATAAGAGCCTTGGAAATTATATTAGTGGAGCCTGATTCAGGACAGGGTGCTTTTTTGGTTGCTTCAGTCATACAGAACCAGCCAGAATCATCTGTACAGCTGGCTCTTTGCTGTGCGTTCTTTCTCTTTCTGACAGGGGCTTGAAGAGAGCAATGGATGAAAGCAAGGCCTGGCTGTGAGGATGTTTTGGGATGCTGTGGGTAGTATCAGTTAAAAGAGGCCCTGCCTGGTCTGGTGTGGGACCCAGGGCTGGTTTGAAGGGCTGGTGTGAGCAGCCAGCAGCATACTGAAAATCCTGTTGCACCTCCGCCCCACTCTGTGCAAGCCTCTACAGAGCTATTTTTGAGTCAGCCTGGGGTGACTTGGGCTGGAAAATTTCTGGCCTGCCAGAACAATTAATTCACCCCACGGTCTATTCCCTGCTGACCCCTTTCCTGAGGATCCCTACGACTCAGGCAGCACAAATGCGGGTGGGCGATGAGCTGTGGGAGATGCTGCCTCCTGGCAGTGCCTGTGCCTCGGGCTGGGTGAGGCGAGGGCAAGGAAGCCTTTCCCTCACGGACCCCCACAGCCCTCGTCCACCGCTCAGATCGGGGACGGGAGCCCATGGACCCCCAGAGACCCCTCTTGGCAGCAGAGCCAGGACTACACGGAGCACTGCTGCGTTCGGAGGGATTCCGAGGGACCCAGCCGTGTCAGCTCAGCAGTGCGTGGGACTAATTGGCCCTGTTAACCGTGGGAGCTAATTAGCTGCTGTGCACCCCGGTGTGAGCACGGCAGCACCCAGGCAGCCTTGGAGAAGCGCCATGAGAACAGCTTGGGCTCTAGAGTGGTGGGCACGGGCAATGAGGAGCCATGCTGGTGTCCTTCCCTTGGGCAAAGCTGAGCGGTGGCGAGCTCGGGAGTGCTGCTGACTGTGCTGAAGGTGTGTGCTCCTAATGACACCATCAGGGCTAAAAGATGAGCTGGTTCCTCCCCATACTTGTTTTATCTAAGATTCGGCTCGCAAGTGGAAGCCTGAAGTAATTTCAGATGTAACTGAGAACATGGAATAATAAGCCTGGCCCTTATTCCGAAGCTGGGAATCGCCTGAAAACAAATATTAATTTCTTTAATCAATAGAGATATCAAGAGCTGAAAAGCTAGGTGCACAGATGAATGAAGACTAATGAGGTCTCATCTGGAGGCAATCACTAGTACTGCCATTTCTGTGGGAGGAAGGAGAGCATATATTGCCATCAGTCGTGCAGGGATAAATCAGGAGGAGGTCTTCTGAAGCCCGTGAATTCATTTTGATTTATACTGGTGTGACTGAGAGCACAGTTTAGCTCTATGGGGCTGTAGAATGATAAATATGAGTCCAAACTGGGCCTCTGGATATGTATTTTTTTTTCCTGCAGATGGATAGCTTGGAAGGAAAAATGGAGCCTATATTGTATAAAAAACAAGTGATGAAATGTGAAGGAACTATTTTCTGACATCCTTTCTAAGATATTTCTCATATATACCTATGTGTAGTCTCCACTTGTCATAGCTGTATCTGATATTCTAGGCATGTTAAATCTTGATTGCATTGTTCAAACACTTAAGCACATTAACTCCCTCCATATTTTTGTCCAGATTTGTCACCTTGGTGTAAAATAGAAGCAAACTTGATGCTGACCATAAAACTTTGAATAACAGGGTCAATACAGGGTCAGTGATTCAGGGTCTTTAAAAACAAAAAAAAGGAGGATGGAAAAAAAGTGAGACAGATTGTGACAGTAGATGTCACTGGTCTGATTTCCATCAGCTTCTTCCTCAAGGAGACACAGAAAAGTAAATGCAAAATATTACCAAGGTGTAAGATGAGCTCAGGAATACATTTCACACATATCTGTACAGATGGGTAGGTTCTTGGGGTATAAGGGATCAAAAAAATAGGACCCTTCATAGTTGGAATTAATGAGGTGTCCATCTACCATTCTGGATCTGGAGCAGCTTCTCCGTAGTCCATGAAATTAACCTGCAGTCAAGATGTGGTCAGTCAGAAGACACTCTGACCCTGAACATTTGCAGGAAACAAAACCTGAAATGTCAGTTTTCAAGGGAAACTGGCTATTTAATTTGATTTTGAATTGCAGCTTCTAGCTTACTTGATCATGGACAGAGGCATAATCACAAACTCTTCCTTTATTTCCTAATCCTTATATGTCAATATAACCTTGCTTTGCCTTGACACTGTAGAAGTCCCTGGAAAGAACACTGCAGATTTTCTAACACTACCCCAAATTGCAGATGATGATTGATGCAGCTGATCTCTGTGAAATAGGCAAATATATTGACAGCCCCTGAAACAAATTCTTCCCAAACAAAGGTGACATGGGGCAAAAGCTCTTGTGAGCAGAAATGAAATTAATGCACATGAAGTCACTGCCAGAAAGAAGGTGAAAGCACTTGAGGAAACATCCCATTTACCACTGTCTGCAGATACACAGATGGATACACTCTTACAGACATCCTCCCACTGCGGGTCTTACCTTCCCAACGTAGAGAGGGTCAGTTCCTGTGTATTCCTCCAGAACAAAAAACTGGTTCCACACCCAGCTCCTCTTCATACGCTGATGCAGCTTGTCTGACAGGTTATCTTCTTGCCCTTCAGTAAGGGGCCTGGCACTTCCTGACAGCACAGGTGTAGTAAGGTCCATCAGTCCCCAAAAATACAAGGAGACACCAAGTCCAAACAAGTTCTTTGCATTGCTCATTCTACCTGAAGTCCACATCCGTATACTAGGACTGACTTAAAGGTCCAAACACAGTAACTTGGGTCCCTTCACAAGAAAGAAGATCCTCTGTGTACTCCTTTGAAATGTCCAGGAGAGATCCTGGTTCTCAGAAATGCAGTATCCTGTAAAGTTAAAGGAAATTCATAAGAGGATGCCTTTTTCCTCAAGGCAAATGAGTTTTCTCAATAGGCAAATATGCTGTAAAGTATTTAATCTTATATATAAAAATGTGAGATCAGGGTGCATACCTTTTGAAAGCAGAAATACTATTACCATATAAGCGGCAGACCTGGAGCCTTAGGTACTAGTAACATCAAGGTTAACTCAATGAGTTCTCTACTCTGCTAATTTAGCTGTAGGGTTGCTTTATGATGTTGATTGGCATGAGTTAAGTGCATACTCTTTAGAAATATTTATGACTAGAAGTCCTTAGAGAATATTTAAAAACAGTTCACTCTGCAAAATTATGATAGCTGGAGAACAATATTTGGCAACCATCTTTCTGTTTGGAAACTATGCCATTGTCATTACACACATGTCCATGAACACATGTCTACATAAATATAGCTATTATTGCTATATTGCAAACTTTGATATAATTTCTGGAAGCTCCAAGTTATTTCTGGTTTTAATTATTCTTTCAGCCTCTCTGTTGCTTGAATTCAGGTTTCACACTCTGTTGCCTCCTCTCTGAGGAGCTGATTGCTGCTACAAATACAACATTTCTAGAATTTGAATGGTCACTTAGTTATTTTATAACCCACAAAATGTTTCACATTGCTGATGGCCACATGCTGTATGTCCAAGCAAGTCATGCTAACACATCTTTTTCTTTCACAGTCCTTAAAGACCTGTTTACACAAAGGAATGCAGACCTCTTACCAAGAGGACACTTTCTCAAGAGTCTAGGGTCTTTTCTTGTCATTATGTCAATTTTGTTGGTGACCTCACTCCAGGCTATGGATTATAGCAAACCTTTCCTTTGTCGTTTTGCTGAACTTAATGATCTAGTGCTGGACACAAGTTACTCTGTCAAAACACTCCATGCATCCTCTGTTGGTTCAGTATTTTTGCTGTTCCTAAAATGAACACTTTTTTTTTCATGACAAACAGACTAATTATGAAAAGCATTGGAGCTCTGAGTCTTAAGCCAGTAGTTGACACTTATTTTTACTGTTGTTCTATACTTAGGTGCTAGGTTGCAATACAGGATGTGACCAAAAGTATGTATTCATTCACCATCAATTAAAACCAGGTGGGGCAGTGTTTTTTATCTTTTCCACAACCCATCCTTCCTCCAGGAAGATATCATCTGTTAATGGGCCATTGAGTCCTACTGTATGAGTGATAAAATTACATCATCCCACTGAGATGTTCTACCCAGGGGAAGGAGCCAAGCATTTCCTGCCTAGATAAAACTGAGATTTGGAACACCAAAGCAGCCTTTTTTCCACTGAGTTTCAGAGGAAAACCGGACCTTTCCACATAATCTCTGGACCTTTGGAGGAAAATGGCACTCTTCTACAGGACTACTGCTTCACCAGAACCACATCTGTCATTCCAGGAGGACTGCAGCCACCATTTAATGGGACTGCTACCAACACCCTGACTGACAGGGTGTCAGGTTGTATTCTGACTCGGTCAGTGTTTTGGGTTTGTTCTTTGTAATGCTGTATGTTTATTTTAATTTTCCTAGTAAAGAACTGTTATTCCAATTCCTGTATCTTTGCCTGAGTGCCCCTTAATTTCAAGATTTTAATAATTTGGAGGGAGGGGGTTTACATTCTCCATTTAAATGAAAAAAGGCTCTGCCTTTCTTAGCAGACACCTGTCTTTCAAACCAGGACTGGTGTTTAGGCTTAATTAATTGTTTTATCATGTGTAAAAAAATGTAGCAGGAGATGTATATAAAATATTTCCAATTGAAATCCTTGAAAGATTTCAAAATAATAAAAAGTATTTTAGACAGCTATATAACTTTAAAGTGAAGACTGAGGTAATGCAATGTTTTTAACAGAAAAGAAGAGTGTGGTTATGAATTCCCCAGCATTAAGGCTGGTACAATTGGAGAACTGGGTACACTTAGAAATCTACTGAAACAGAAATTAAAAAAAATAATCTGAAAGTTGGCTGAAATCTGAAAACAGCTGTGGAAGTCTGGAAGTGATGTCCACAGCAGCAGTAGAGACAAAATGACCATCTAAGACTAATCTCTACACAAAATAATATTTCCAAGTATAAAGTCCAGAAGTATGATCACACAGTGCTGCTAGCCTATATAGTTGTGAAATGTAGCAAAGTGATGGGTCTTTTACCTTGAAAAAGTTTACAACCTAAGCCTGAATAGATACAACAAAGAAAATAAAAACTATAAGCACGGAACATGGTAAAATTCTTCTAAGCAGAGCAACGTCCAGAACTGCTGGTTGTTTAGACATTGGCAACATTAAATGTTTATTGTCTGCAAAGTAAAAGAATGGGGATTTTCCTAAGCAGTGCAAGCCCAGAAGGACCACAGTAATCTCTGTGTGTCGGCTACTTCGTGAAGAAGTTGGCAGCTGTTTGTGAGAGGCAGGGACGTGGCTCACAGTCCCTGCTGGATGCCCACAGACAAAGGGGTCCAAGTACTATGTGTGCAGAGCTTACCTCTCTGTCCCGTGACGCCTTTGCTCCAAACCTCCAATACACCTCTGCACTGGGGAAAGCCAGCTGAAGCCCTCTGCACATAAGTACACCTGCCATGCTCTTGGTGTGTTCTAAACAGCAAGTTACTCTCAGCAAAGTCAGGGGGACGTTATTTGCAACCCATGTTTTGCTGGTGAGTAAATGCGGGGAACTGTTTCCCATCACCCCCAGTATAATTTGAGGGAACACACCACTTCCCGTTGCTTCTGCCCTGCAAAGGGAAGAGAAACTGGGTGCAGGGTATGATCCAGCAGCTAAAGTCCTACCTGGAGTGTTTGCTTTAAGAAATTCTATCTACTGCGCAGATCAGTTGCATTTTTGTTTATGTGGCAAAGAGCTGATACAACATGATGGACCAATTCCTGTGGCAATCAGAATTGCATTTGTAGGTGAATTCTCAAACCACAAATTCAAAATGAATGGTGCCAGATGTCTCCTGCAATTAAGTTCAGCCATCAAGGATCAACAGTGCTTAGGCAAAGTATAGAGACGTGGTTAAATGAACTTGCAGACTTAACAGTATACCTGTAATGAGGCAGTAGCAAAAGAAATCTGGTCATCAGGATGCTTTTCATCCACATATGCATTAAATCAGCAAGAAGAAAGGTAAGTAAAAGCAGTGAAAAAAAGGCCAAGAGGTGTGACATAAATGCTTCAGGCTCTCTGTGAGAACAGCTTTTGTCATGTGAATGTGCAGTTCCATGAGGAACTTTTCTTGAAAACAGTGACTACGAGTAACAGCTCAGTGGTCCCTGGCAGCAATATCCTTAAGAACATTTCTTATTCCCAATACAATCTTATTCTGGTGTATGGAAACTGTCAGGAAACTTGCCATTAAGTAATGTAAAGTCTCATAAAAGGATGTTCCTTCCTTGAGTACCAGCAATTTCCACATTTAATGCCAGCCCATGGTGACATGTTAATATATTTTTGTAGAAATGATAGAAAGCAGTAGTACTGAAGTGGAACAGACTTTTTTTTTAAATTTTTTTTTTTGTTTTTTTTTTTTTTTTTTTTGTTTTAATAGCAGAGTTTCTGGTTTCTCATGCCTTTCCAAAACTATGAACAAGCAGGCTCAAACTCATTGCATTTTCCTCCTCGTCTAAAGGCAAATTAATACTATTAATAACAATGTTTAGTCCACAATGGTTCCTCTCTGAGGCTGAAGGGGAATGAATTTTTTTTCCATTTCAGGTCTTCAGCTGGTGTTAGAGGGATGAAAAAGACCTCTGTTAACTCCTGGGCTGAGTTGCTGCTCATCTGTCTGGGTGTCTTTTCCTGCAAGGTCACCAGCCCCAGGTGTGTACTCTTGGCTTCTGCATCTCTAAGGCCTGCAGGCCAAAGAACACATTTCTCAGCAGCATAAAAAGGCACTCACATACATTCAGGGTTTGAACTGTGTGCTAGCACAAGTGATAGCTGAGCTACAGTTAAAGGCACGGAGTCTCTCAGAGGACCTATGCAGATGGCTTCTTCACCACATGAGTGTGATGGATGAGTACAGGGTCACTTCAGCTGTAGACACAGCACTTGGTTAGGATAACAGCCAGATGCTTGGGATGTATAAGTTTGGTGGTATCTCTAGACTCAGATGATCCACAGTGGGTTTTGCCACAGATGGATGGCTGAGGCTTGAAGGCAGAGTCTGTTCTTTGCAGGCAATCAGGGGGACCCATCATACAGGAAGGGCTACTTGGCACTACTGAGTGACGCAGAATTGAACTTTTAATGTTCCCTTAATGCAAATTCAAGATGAATTCTTAAGGAAATCTGCAAAGATGGAATTGATGAGCCTCAGCTTGCCATATGAAATATATTACAGGAACACATTTCATAACTCAGGATGGGGATGTGCAAAGAGTTTGAAGGGAGTAAAGAGAAGGAAATCTTGTTTTCCTTGCAGAGACGCAAAAATTATTGAGCCCAGGGAAACTACATGACCGAAATATGTGAGATTTCTGCAGAGGGTGCTTTACAGTTCAAGAATAACTGAAATTTTGTTTCTCATAGTTGTCTACTCCATTGTAAAACATTTAGGTGTATCTGTGCAGTTTATATCCCTGACCCAAAGTGAATGCCTTTTTTGCCCCTTCTTTTGTGATAATATTTAATTATCAGCTCGGTTGTTTAGTTTACTTTCCCTGCTCTTGCCTTGCAAACATTGCTGAAAATCCTTTTTTTCCTCAGCAGTTACAAATATGACTTTTGACTTCATAAAGACCCAAGATCTGATTGATCTTTGTGCTTGTGGTCTACATATGGTACAAAGAAGATACCTAACTGTTCTACACAAAAAAAAAAGAAGAGTCTGTCAATGAAAATATTATTTTCTCTTTTAGCCCATATTGCAAAATAAAGTAGGCATATTCCAAGTGTGAAATACTCTTCATGCTCCAATTCTACAGACATTCCACTTCCACCCCCCGCCCAGCACATATTTGTTCTGTCATGAAGTTGTTCTTAACTGAATAGCTAATTCTGGGCAAAGATGTAAAGGAAAATGAAATAACTACCAGAACCAACTTGTGGCATTTCTTGCAAATGACCCATTTGTCTTGTTAATTCTGAAGAGAACAACACTTCCAACAAAAGGATAAAAACTCTGATAGTTTGGATGACCATATGGACACCCAGCGAGTTCCACTGGGATTGAAATGTATTGTGCTTAATACATATTTACATAAATGCCAAGGATTTTATAGTCAAAAAGCTCAGACTTGAAAAGCTTTACTGACACGTTTACTGTACTCATCACAATGAGCAAGTGGTCTCCCAGAAAGTCAGTGGATTATTTGCATTCATAAAATTAACTACATGCTTATATCTTTTATGCCTGGTCCTTGCGATGGATTTTGCTGTGTGGACTCAGCGCGCTTGTAGAATGCTACAGATCTTGGTGGAATGCGTGCAGGCATATTGCTTGTGCAGAGGCAATTCATTTGGAGGGGATGTATTACACTGAGAAACTGGGGAAGAGAGGCAACCTGTTTTAAACTTCCCCTTCCATTTTCTCTGTACATGGATACACAAATACATGTGACACTTCTTAAGTAAATGTTTCAAATATGTCATGTTTCTTAGCAGCACATAGACTGCACTAGGAATATGTTAAAGAAAATGATTACTGTATTTAATGACACATTTAAAAATTTTTCCCACAATATTTTGCAGAAGAAACTAAAAATATTGGTAATGACCACTGTAAGAAGAAATTAAATTTGACTAAAAAGAATTCTTCAAATGAGCTATTTATTTTGTTCCTTGAATTTCTCAGTTTTGATATTTGGAACCAAGGTGGACGTGGGAGTATTGTGCAGTTTTTTACACACCATGATGTGGATTATTCTCTTATGTTTTCAGAGATTAGTTCTTAGGGCTCCTGTACCCTCATTTGCTTGCTTTTTTGACATAAGACACCTTTGCAGTAAGCCCACAGGAGCACCAGTCAGTAAGCAGATGTACGCTGCATTCTGCACTGGACACACCACCACAATTGGTGTTAAAAACACCTGCCAGAGATGGAGGCTGTGCTGATCCAGGAACTGAAATTTCTTAAGAAATGAATGCCATACTTGTCTCCTTCTCAGCCCTAGTGTGATTATATCTTGGCATGCTGTTTCCAGTTCTGGGCTCCTCAGTGCAAGAGAGACATTGAGCTCCTGGAGCAGGTTCAGCAGAGGGCAATCAAGATGATTAAGGGACTGGAGCATCTTTGCTTACAAAGAAAGGCTGAGGGAGCTGGGCCTGCTCAGTCTCAAGAAGGACTGAGAGGGGACCTCATCAATGTCTATAAGTATCTGAAGGGAGGATGTCAAGAGGATGGGTCCAGGTTCTGCTCAGCAGTGCCATGCAACAGGACAGGAGCAGAAACTGATGCACAGGAAATTCCACCTGAACACAAGGAGAAACTTCTTTACTGTGCAGATGACTGAGCACTGGGACACATTTCCCAGAGAAGTTTAGGAGTTTCCCTCACTGGTGATATGCAAGAAATGTTTGCTCACAATCTTGTGCTATGTCCTCCAGGATGTCTCTGCTGGAGCAGGGAGATTGGACCAGATGACCCACTGTGGTCCCTTCTGACCTGAGTCATTCTATGATTCTGTGATTGTATTTTAGACATTCTAATGCTTGCAGTACCTATGTTAGTTATCTCTAAACAGGCTGCATAATTATAGTCCTAAATATTTCTGTACTACTTCCAGTACTTCCTATGCTTTAGCTCTGGCCCAGGACAGTCCTACTGTTACTATTACCTGTTGTTACACTTTCTGGGCAAGTTAAAGTTAGAAGGAAAAATCTAGAGGCATTCATTACTTTTCTTGAAAACAGACTGGGCCTAAACATGTATTTTTATTTTTATTTCACTTTATTAAGATCTTCATAAATACAATGAAACTTGACAATATACCATATGTTGCATAAACATTTACTCCAAATACAATCCATTGTCATAAAATCACATTTACAGACTAGTCAACAATCTCTCCTGGGACACATCAGTGAACTCATTTTACTCAAGATCTGAAGTCCTTCAAAGCTTTGGAGTGTCTGCAGAGTGAAAAATCCCACAGAACGATGCAGTCCCACCATATAAATCCCAGCCCTATGGTTATAGATGCATAAAAAGATCAAAAAGAATGAAAGACACACACAATCACAAAGTAAACATTTCCAAATAGAATTATGCTGATAACTTGCATCAGGGGAAGATCTGATTCCCAGCTTTTACTCAGTGTGAGGCACTGTAAGTACTACTGTAAAGAGCAGTACCGGAGTACAGGATGGTTTCTAGAGCTCCATGCATGTCTAACTAACTCTGCTGAAGTCAATTTCAACAGGAACTAAGTAGCATTGCAAATACACTGCAAAATTCAAATAAATTTCAGATAAAACAACCCCTCTTTCATCAAGGATGTGCAAAGATACACAAAACCTATGAAAATCGTACTAATTATGCTTTCATTATTAAGCAAAAATTTCTTTTAATTCTCACATCCTGACTACTTCTGCCATGCTGTCAAAAATTCTGTACAAATAACTCTAAATTGTGAATTGATGTTCATATAAAGTAGCACATATGATGATTTTTTAAAGGAACACAAAGCCCTTCCTCTCCTCAAAGTGTGACCTTTCCTTG
The DNA here is from genome assembly GCF_963662255.1 of Cinclus cinclus. NCBI lineage: Eukaryota > Metazoa > Chordata > Aves > Passeriformes > Cinclidae > Cinclus > Cinclus cinclus. The sequence goes on from NC_085046.1 coordinate 71,116,433, forward strand.
CAGCTGTACCAGGAGCCTTTGCTCAGGCTTGTCTCAAGGCTCCTGAGCAATTCAGGCATCTGCCATTCCCCTGCTATGGGATAAAACCTGTTCCTGTTGCACACCTGGAATGTATTTTGAATTTGAGGTACCTCTGTCTGTGCTGCATGGTGGCTACGGTAGCAGATCATGTTCTTTAGCTACAAAATATTGCATTTTGTATGTGCTAGTCCCCACAATATGATATATTTTCATGTAGCAGTGAAAAATGGTCTCTTTCTTGTCCCACAGCTGCTGGATACTTGATTAGGCTCTCTGATAACCCCAAATGCTGAAGACAGAAAAAGTGTTATCTCCTGTCTGGTGGCAGACATGGGAAGCAGCTGTCTCCCTACACCAGGCAGAGGTAATATTTCTTCCCGTGCTTGAAGATCAAACCAATGATTGACAAGGACATATGTGCTGTTGCTGGTGAAGACAACTTCCTAGTTTCACTGTGACTGTGTTCCTTGTTTATTTGGCGTTTCATACAGCATTTTATCATATGAGAAATGGACCCAAAGCCAACCCATTTCCAAAAGCAGCTGTTGAAGACGAAGTGAATGGGTTTTCTTTTTCTAAATGGAAATTAATATTTTGCCATCTCATAGTTACTGCATGCACCCACTGGCCCCTAGTGTGTAGTGGACTTTTCTGTTTTTGTTTTTGGGTTGTCTGGTTGTGGTTTTTGTTGTTTGCTTTTTTTTTTTTTTTTTTACTGTATCTTTTCATAGGGGAAGGATATTCTTTAAATTAACTTAGAAAGTATCTTAAGGTGTTCTGAAGGTGAAAATCTTTTCTCTAATTCATGTTTCTTGATTCTGACATTGTTCAGCAGTATAACACTGGCACCTGCACCTCCCCTGATCTCATTGATTGCCTTGTCCAAGCATGAGGACATAGACTACTAACCAACAGGATGAACATTTTCAAGTCATTTCCTAGCTACAGTATATGAAACCAAACCAGCAAAAGAAACAGAAGTCTTACAGCCTCCTTCTCTGTCTGAAATACTAGAGTCTACCTTGTTTTTATCATCTAGCTTCAAAGTGTTTCTAGAAATACAGAGTATGAGTGCTTAGCCTTCACAGGACACTTTCAAGATGAAAGAATAAAGTATGAAGCAATAAATATGTGCTGACCTCATTTATCTCAGTTCTAAGACAGCAAGCAAAAGGTTCATAAAGCCTGAAAAACAACCTCACATGCTTTGCATGTCAGCCTCTAGGTTTTGGTCTTCAAAATCAATTGTTGCAGTTTCCACGGAGAGTGTATTTAATGTATTATCTAATAGTCTACTATAACTATGACATGCTCTAACAACACCTATCCCTCACAAAGAAGTATGTATTATATATTTTCCATCTTCTTCATAATCCACAACTGGGACATGTTTCCAGCTTTCCCAGCACCTCCCATTTCATAAGATGAGTATCCTAGATGAAGCAGTTCCTCTGTCTGGATTGCTTAAGGTCTAAGAAGAGCTAGCATTTACTAGAATATAAAGGATTTTTTGTCTTGCTGGCAATCTCTTAGCTTGTCAGTTTGTTACAGGTGAATGTTCAGAGAAGACTCCAAAACCCTGTGCTCCATCTGTCTTAGTATTCAGTTTGTAATGGTGATGTAATAGCAGCTTTTGTAAGAGCTGAGGTATTCTTGGCCAAAATTCCCATCCTTTCATTATCTGCTATGAGCCATCTGGTTGCTGTCCTTCAGAGGCAAGAGCCTTCTGCAGCTGTTTTGAGTCTGATTTCCCAAAGAAATGAGTTTATGCAGTGATATAATTGTATTGATATTCTATTAGCATTGTGAAAGACAGAGGTCCCAAGGATTACTATGTTTCATAGAATCATTAATGTTGGAAAAGACCCTAAGATCATTGAGACCAACTGTTTGCCCAGTATTTCTACCTGCTCCCTGGGGATTAGCTGGCTTATTAGAGAACGGAGAACCAGGTTACCTTTCCCACTGAGGAAAGCAGGGGCCGTTATACAATCTCTTTGACTAAGGGATCATCTTGAGTGCAGTTCTGGAATAGTAACTGTTATGACCAGGCAGATGTTAGGAGCTCAAATTATTGTATATGAAGGAAGAGATATGAGGGAAAGACATGACCATAATAAACCAGGCTTTCTAGCTCTATTCCTTTCCTCTTGTTTGTTAAAAGTCACAGAGAAAAAATTTATTTGCATATAAATTCTAAAGGCCTACCCACTGCTTTAAAGCCTTTTCAGTGATCCAGTAGAGCACATCAGTGCAAAGTATGGACCTGAAAGTAAGGTATGACTTCCATTCACTGTTACTGATGGTGACTAATAGGTCATTTGGTGCCTCTTTAATATTTAGGCACACCTCCTCTTTAGGCAGGGAGACATCAGCAGTGTACAAAGAACTAATGACCCTGAACACAGCATATGAACATGGAGAAACCCTACAAGCAGCAACTGCAGGGTCATCAAGGCCCGTTTCTCCCACTTGTTAGTAGCCACTTCATGTAAACCCTCAAATGATTTGAAGATCCTTTCTTAGATATGTGTGTGTGCTTCAGCAGAAAGATTCTTCTTACATACCTTCTAAATGTTTTCTTTCTTGCTTATGGATCTGCATTTTTATCAGCAAGTTCTGCGCTGCAATATTTTGAGACACCAGATGGGTCTGTCAAACTAGATCTCTGCTCTAGTGTTGAGATTTTTGCCTTTGGAAATTGCCAGTAGCTGGTACATACATATAGTTAAGCTCCCTCTTCACATGCTTTGGAAGAGATACTTCAGAAATGAAAGAAATTCATTCAAAAAAGACAAAAGAAACTTGACATCAGCTATCATATTAGCTCTGACTAATAGCAGCAAAGAGGATTACACCAGGAAGCCGGAAAGATGGTACATCCCAAGTGGAAATGGAGTGGTCTTCTAGTCTGACACAGGTGAAATCCTAATTAGAGAACATATAAGCAAAGGAGAGTCGTATTTTTCTTAGATATTGAACTACAAATTGCTGGAAAAATGTATGAGATGTGAAAGACATGCATGCATACTTAAATAATTTGCCTGAAAGATGGTTACACAAGGAAATTCTGCTTCAAGTTAAAGCTGAAAACTCCAGCCTTGATGTAATTTTTTTCTTCCTCCTTGTTGGAGAAATCTGATTAATTAAATATTTTGTATTTGAAGTTTCAGAGTGGGGAAGAAGAAGTGGAAAATAAAGAACAATGGGAATAAGCACCAGCGCTCAATGTTGAGGTCAATAATGTGATACTGCTTGATACATAATCTTTAGTTAACCATAAAAAATAAGACTGTACTGCTGTGAGATGATGGAAATGGTGAGAACAATTCCTTGCTGACCCTTGTAATCAGTTTATGCACTGAAGCGTGAGTTTTGATTTCTTCCTTTTGACTGAAGAATCATTTTTTCTCTTTAAAAAATGTAGCAGTATAAATACTACCTTCAGTTTCTCCCACATATTCAGCCTTTTTCTGAAACTTTTCAGCTTCTCTTTTAAATTTGAGGGAAGCATGAAGAAATAGATAGATCCATTTTTACTTCATCAATTTCATCTTAGCCAAAAGCCAGGTACAGTGCCCAGTGAAAATTGATGGGATATTATGTATTATCCTCTGTCTTCTCTCAAGTCATATAATCTATATTTTTTGAAATCTCTTGCAAAATTAATCAGTCCACACTGAATCTTTCCTCAGGTACTTCAGAAACCAGCTAAAGCAATAGACAAAATTAGTGAATACCTTCATTTGATTACAGAAGATATGTGAGTTCCTAAAGGACTAGCAGAGAAAAACTATTATACATATATTTAAGGAGAAGGGAGCAGTGGGGAAGAGGAAACAGTGAATTACAGAGCCTTCATTATAACTTTAATATGTGGAAAGTTACTGGAACCAACAATCAAATTTTCAGCATCTTGGGGATAATAAGGTGCCAGGGAATTGCAAACATGTATTTGTGAAGAGCAAGTTGACAATAAAACCAGCCTGATTTTCCTCTCTGGTTAAGATAACTGGCCTAGCCTATGTGAAATGAGAGAAATGCACTACGTCTTGACCTTTGTACAATGTTTCACACAACTCCACAACTCATGGTCAAAGGCAGCATAGGGCAATAAGACCCAGATGAAATGACAGTGACAGTCTGGAAAACAACATGAAGAACCACTGTCAGTAGCTCAGTGTTAAACTGGGAGTCAGCATCACGTGGTCCTGCAGGATTTTTCTTCATGACCAGAACACTGAATGGTTATGCTAACAGTTACAAAATATGGGAAGGACATCAGGCTGGGAGATTTTGTAAGCAGCAGGGAAGACTGAGGTAGAATTCAAAATGATCTTGGTAAACTGGAGAAATGTTTGGAAATCAATACCAGAAAATTCAATAAGGACAAGGGATAAACACAAGCCTTGGAACAGCCAAATCAAATGCCCAGGCATAGAGAGGTGATTAACAGCCTATGAGTCAGCATTGTAGGAAAAGAGATGACCACAAAACGAGCCAACACTATTGCATGGGTTGTTCCAAAGGACGAAAATGCCACTCTGTGCTGTGTCCACAGGATGCTGGGCAAGCTGCTTGTGTTGCATTTGTGGAGCATTTTTACTGGCAACCTCAGCATTAAAAGGCAGCACCTCACAGCTGAAAAGGAGACATGGACAGACTCCCAAACTGCTGCCAGGAAAACAGCAAGAAGTTTTAGCAGAGGTCTGGAAAAACAGGACTGGTGAAAAGGTTAAAAATTTGTATTTTCTAAGACTGGAAAAACAAGATTTGGGTGAGGGCATAAAACCAGATTTTTAAAAAAAGCTTAATGCTTACTAACAGGTGTAATAAGGAGAGTGCTTATTTACATCTTAGTTTCCAGGACAGGTGAAGGTGAAATAAGGTGAAGGTGAAATACTTTGAAGCAAGAGGAATTTATGTTACAAGGAAACCAAACCTACAAGAATAAGATGGGTGGAAATTGGAACAGGTGACTGATAGAAACTGTGGATTTTTTTTATTTTTTTTTTTTTTTTTTAGCTTTTAAGGTAAGGCTTGAGAGTAATCTTGGAAGTTGTTCAGGTGATCTTTGATCTTGCATCAGAAACAAAAGACAGAAGTAATTTAAAAAGTCCTACATTTCTATAACCCTGAAATGCAAATAAAAATCTTGTCTCATAATGTAAAAATAAAAGGTCTGAAGACTTCTTATGTCTAATCTACTCTATCACTTCTTTGGGTCTTTCCACCTCTTTGTCTCCTCCTCTGTTAAGTTGAATCCACATGTTTCAATTGTGTTTACTGCATAAGTACTCAGATAAACCAGCTGGTTGTACTGTGTGGTAGAGAGAAACCTTATTAGGCATGGATAATATTGTTAGGCTTATGCAAATAATCAAGTGTATCCTGGAATGATCAGTGTTTCTCATGATAATTAGGAAAAAAAATGAAGAAAAAATCCCTCACGCTTTTCTTGATCATCATAAAAAATGGGTCTTTCCAGGAAAGAGATGATTAGAAGGCGTTTGTCCAGGATTGTCATACTGTGGGGCTAATGGGGAATAAGGCATTCACTCCACCTGTACTTTGTTTGCTCTGGAGGGTCCCCACTTCTATAACAGCAGTAATTTCATGACAGGTAAATCAGATCCAGAGCTTTGTATGCTTAAATAGTGTTTCTTTTAGACTATCCTGTCAAGCAGGAGGTTGTACTCATGATCCCAGTATAAGGACTTCTGTGTTGCAAGCTACTCTGTAATCTCCCTAACCACACTGAAGTACTGCCTTACTTCATAAAATGACATCAAAAGATGTTCTATTGATACAGAAGGGATTCTGATTCACACTCAGATTCTGCATGTGCTAATTGATACTTTATTAAAGTCTAAGTTAGCATACAAAAGTGCTAACTAGGCCAAACTCCCCACAGCTTTGTAAAAGACCATTATTCCCCATTGCCTTTTAAATCCCGATATGAGAAGATAAGGACTATGTACTCATTTTTCTCGTTGATTCCCGCCTCTGAGAATAGGTTCACAGTCCATATATCCAAGCAAAAATAATTAACTGACCCCTTCTATTAAGTGCAATGTATTTTCAATAAAACAAAGTTTGAATGCCAGTGACTCCATCCTAGCTTGCTAGCTTGCTGGCATCACGGGGCACAGCAAGAAATGTTTCTTTGCATTAGGCAGTTAACACATAAAAGAGATCCCTAGGTATCTCTGCCTTTTAAAAATTGATCAATGCTTTCTATAGGACTACAAGTGTTCTTTGTCATCTTTTCTAAACTCACATTTCTGTTTATCTAAATCCACCTGAAGCTGACACTGACTGTCTTACTTTTGGCCTACGTCTTACAGTGATGCTCTCTACATTACTGCATTTGATCTTGGACTTGCCATGTGAAGGGTTTCAATATGCATAAGAACCAAAATTCCCTCCCCAACCATCTTTTTCCCCCAGAAAAGCTTCTGTCCAAGTCTCTAGATTTCTACAGACTTTGCTCAGAGTAAATCTTATTTGCTCGGCTCATTTGCACCTCCCAGGGTACTTCAGTAAGAATATTCAGGTGAACAGAGCCATGAAGATATGACCTACAGTTCTGCAGAGCCATTTAAAAGACATAAAAGAATTACAACACCTACCTATATGTGTTGTAGGTACACCTGTAGGTTTGGCATTGAAATGGCAGAATTAAATGCCTGTATTATATCACTAGCCTATTAACTGTCTCATTATCAACAATGAATAATGGCAGGCACAATATACGTCCGAAGAAACTAAAATTTTATTCAGGTACTATTTATACTACTGTGACATTCCTGGGGATGGATGTGCAATATAAATTCATAGTATTACTTGTCAAAAATCTATCACCTCTTCTCCAGCCCCTAGAATATCTTTCCTTCAAGAAATATTCTTCTCGCCAATCGCATGATAATAAGCAAAATGCAGCCTAAATGAAATTTTCTACTTTTTTAGTGCCAGAATGATCTCCAATTGCATAATATAAGGGGACTGGGTTTCTAAATATTTCACTCAAGTAAAATTAAATAGTATAATATAATGTTATATAATATAGTATAAAGTGATATAACATAATGCAATGTAATATGACACATATGGAAAGCACAGTGTCCATTTTACCTAGGAGATATGTCATGCTTATGAAAATGCATCACTTGATAATACCAGGAAGGGCAAACCCAAGATGCATGCAGCTCACGTCCCTGAGTGCTTGGACAGGTCTAAGGCAGGGGGGTATGAAACACCTTTAAATCCACAGTTTGTGATGCACTGAAGAAATGATCAGATTTTATTAAGTCAGATGCTGATAATTTCTAGTTAAATATTGAAGGTAGAGTAATAAACCAGTGAATGTGATTGACTTGGGAAGCATCAGCAAACAGCTGCATTTTTAGAGGATTTAAATAGAGAAGTGGTATCTTGCAAAACTGATATAGAGAGAGCATTGCAGTCTGCTGCAGTGACACAGAGAAGTGGGGGACTGGGCTGCCCCAGTTCTGCACGCAGGCAGCCTCAAGCACCACCAGCAAACGCTGAAGCAAAGTCCTTCCTGCACGACTTGTTGAGCTGTGGTTTGTCCACTACACCCACTCTGCCTGCCTGCACTTCCCACCTGCTCCAGCTGGCAGAGGTCATACCTGGGATCCCAGCCTTGAGAAGCCCCTATAAATGGCTCTGGGCAACCAGTGGGTGACTGGCTTGCACCCTCTCCAGCCATTCTGAAATGGAGATGAAAGACCCCACAGTGCCTGTCCTGGACAGAAGCTCTGCAGAGTTTGTTCATCAAAAACCAGGCAGAGGAAGGTCTCTGCCTCCTGGCCTGCAGAAACTCTTCCTACTCTGGTCTAGAGAGGTCTCAGACACCCCCTGCTAGAGTGTCACCCCACTGCATGAGGAGTGCAGCTGCCTGGGAAGCTGGAGGGGTGGCCCCAGTGGAGCAGCAAAACAATCAGTGCTTCTCATGCAGTGACACAGGCAGGAGGAGGAGGAAAGTGAGGATTTCCCCATGCATGGGGACCAGACTGCTTTGCTTGCAGAAGATTATAACAGGCATTTACCTGTCTTTGCAGCCTTTTTAAAAAAAAAAAATTCCAGAGTTTAATGATAATCCTCACACAACATTAATTTCAGAGAGTGGACTCTGTAGCAGTGGGTCCTGGTCATTTTGCTATAAAGAAAAACTGAATCAATAAGAAAAATGTGAACAATGTTACTTGGAAAAAAATATGTCGAGGCCAATAAAACTTTTGATTTCTGGTTTAATATTCGTTCAGTATTTCAAGAAAAAAAATAGCGTCTGTCCAACGTTATTAATTAGCATGAGCTTCATTCACTGTATCTCTTCTTTCTCTTCAAAGAAACACATACATTGTTATATATCCTCCATTTTGTTTTCCCACAAGGCCCATTTCAAAACAGCTTGTGTTGTTTCTGATGCAATACTATATCAATCTGATTATATTGTACATAATAAAATATGCCCTCAGATAGAGCACTGCATGGATTTTTATTTAGAAGGACAACCTTTGATGTTGTGTAAACTAGGAGATTTTAAAATTCTACTGAAATAAAAATGAAATTCTGTGTCACTGTAATCAATCTTGATACACTTTACAAGTCTGGGCTCTGCATAAGTGCCAGTATAATCTACTTCCAACTATAAGCTTACAACTAGACAGTCAAGACATGCAGATTAGCTGAACAGGATTTTTCTGAAAGCACAAATAGAAATGTATGTGCCTAATGCCTATTTTACAAATCATCTTTTCAATTAGAAGAGTTTTACAACTAGTGTAAGAATAATTTGTCCATGCCATTGTCACTTTCCAGTAATGCCCAGGTCTATACTTCCAGTCTCCTTGAACAGACTATGAGGAGCAAACAATGGAATTATTCCAAGCCTCTTATAAAGATCCCAATGAGCACAACAGATATCTACCAAATATTTTTGAAACACTATCTCAAACAGCTTGTCCACATACCAGAAAACATTGAATACTTATTGTTTCTTACCAGCACAAAAATACAATGCTTTTAAAATTTTTCCTGGTTTTGAGCAATGCACTGCATACAGCAGGAAGCAACAGAGAAATTGTACTTTATGCCACTGAGAAAAATAAATAGTAATATTAGAACATACCTTTCACTATGTTTGCATTTCTCTGTTCTGCCATTTGCTACTGCAGCTCACTTTACACACTGAATTTCTCTTTTGCTCTTCCATGCAGTGAGTGCAACAGGTTGCATCAGCAGCTCTGCCCTCTTTTTAATATAACCCACTCCAAAGAACAAGTCTGGTTTGCACTACAGCTTGCAGCAACTTTCAGGAAAAAGAAAAGACATCATCACAAACCAATCAGACACTCTTTGTTTGATTATCTAGCCTCTTTCGCAACTGATGCACCAGTGTGTGAATGGGACCAGTAATCCAGGAGGTGAGGTACACAGACACCATTCACTGGAAAGGGTGCCAGGAGAACATAAGCTACACGAGTGAACAGTGGAAACAATAGCAAATGTTTCATGTTGAGGTGGCTGGGGATGAATAATGCATGTGTTGGGGAAACAGTTGCCCCATTCTGGTGTGGAGGCCATTGAAAGAGTGGGCGTGAGAGGTACTTCCCTGATCATGTTAGCATTTGTAATTAAAGACATCATCTGCACAGACCCAGAAGACCCTGTATGATTTAAAAACAATGTGCAAAGTTCCAAGGGGGGACAAATTCCTGTTACATGAACCCACAGAGGAAGTAGCTCAGATGCAAATACAGTATTTTATGTGGGCAAGAAGGCACTCACAAGTGAAACCAAAGGACCAAGAGAAATCTTAGCAGGTGACATGTTTTGATCTGGTATTGTTTAGATATGCCATATAGATGAATGCTTCATCTCAAAAGAACCACCCCTTCAAATTATTGTTAATTAAGTAATAATCCCTGAGAAATGTGTCATTACCAACAGTTAGGAGCAACTTTATTATGCTTTCCCCAGGCTATTAATGCATAAACACAATGGCCACTAATTGCAGTAAGAACTAATTTCCCAGGAATTACACATGCACTTTCTAACTATCTTGTGGCACAGATTTTGCTTTTAAACTTTGTTTTTTCAACTTGTCTAACTAGAGCATTGGTCAGTCATAAAAATTATTCTCTAATTGTCCTGCACAGAAATTACCATTAAAAAAAGAAAGCTGATCTTTACTACCTTTGTACATTTTTTTTTTTGTTGCAGACAACAACAGCAAAGGTTATAATCCCCATAAACAATGCATCAACTCTAAGTTCAGCAAAAGCATTTTCAATCAGTTCAGTGATCTTTAGATAGGTCTCAACAGTTTATTTTAAAACAAGCGAGGGGTCTGCTGTTTTCTAAGTTTACATTACAGCTCTTCTTCTGCAATATATTATTAATGCAATAAGAATTCATTTCTGGGCTGCCAATGACCAAACTTTGACATTTCTTCCTGTCAGCTGTTTTCAGTGTAGAAAAATTAGGTGGCCATAAAAATTATTATTATTGAGCATTGTTAAAGGGATAAATTGAGAAAATTAATCTGGAGGCATGGGAAAAAAAAATCTACCTGGAATTTAAAGTGATTTTCTCCACAAACACTTTCCCCCTTAGCTCAGAAGTAGAGTATAAGGAAAAAGCCTTAAAGAATAGCTGCCATTGTCATTACATTTAAAAACCATTCACATGACAATTTAAAAAGAACTGCCATTTCAGCTATTTCTTAAATAACCTCTTTCTTCCTCTATAATCATGGAATATATTTCTTTCACCTTTTGACTAGCACTTTGGGTTTTTTTTTAATAAACTTACACGCTCATTTTGCAGGGAATTATATTTAAAAATGCTTCTTAGGGGTGTTTTATCATAACACTTTCATTTGGGTTGAATTAATGTTTCTGATTTTCAGAAATAGAGGGAGACGATGAGAGGGAGAGAAAGAGAAAAGAAAAAAAAACTTAGCTTCTACCCCAGCTCCAAAACACACTTATCTTCAGTTTGCATTTCTAAATCAATCTTAGCATAACCTTTATCTGTAATAACAGAATTATTCTGATACTTCTGAAACAGAGACAGCAGCAATGCAGTTATCTGCTGGACTACCCAGTCAAGAGTTTTTTCCCCTCTCTCTTCACCAGTGCAGTTTGTTTTCAAGCCTTCAATGCCACAATGTCATTCCTCGCTTCACAGTTTTTATTGCTTTTTCTTTTTTTTTAGGTCCTCATCTCTCTCTTTTCCCCATTAAGATGCGAATGGGCTGGTACCTCAGCCAATATGTCTATACATGCCTGAATAGACTTGCAGAAAAGCAGGGTCTCCTTTTGTCTGGGCCCATAAGGCTGTATGTCATTCCGCACCGACAGGCAAGGGCTCCTGTCTCTGTGGGAGATTTCCAATAATTGCCAGAACAAATTAAACTGGGGCTTATCTGTTCCTCTCCCTTTTCAGCTTGAAAATGGAGGAACAAGACCAATTTTAGCTGGTGACAATGTAGCATAGAAATAGATTGGATACAGCTTATGTGAAGTCATGCTGTAGATAGCAGGGGCAGGACACTGCTTTGAGGAGTGAGGTGATGTTGTGCTACATGGACTCTGTGGATCCTTCTGATCTGACAAATGGGAAATGAGTTGGGAGGTTAAGAGCAGTCTATCTAGCTGCCACTGTCACAGGTGAAGGACTATTTCTGATAAGTCATCTAGATGGGGCACTCAGGGATGTGGTTTAGCGATGGACTTGGCATGTAGGTTAATGGTTGGACTTGATGATCTTAGAGGTCTTTTCCAACATAACTGTACTGTGTTTCTATACTGGAGTGGTCTGGGCAGCCCAGAAACACAGAACGGACTGCAAATATGTAGGCACATTTTGAAAAATAGAAAAGAAGTGTGCAATAACTTCTGGATATTCCCCCAGAGAAACACAGCTCCTTCCCTGCCTTTGCCTCCCACCACTTACATCTTGTGCCTTAAGACTACATGAAAACCTCACAAAGTACAGACTTAACCTGTGACAGATCAGTGGGGAGAGTTCTGCCTTGTCTCTGCAGAGTGTTTGGAAGTCTTGGACCAAAAAGACTGTCTTAAGAGATAGTATAGTTATCAGACACAAATTTTATATTGCAAAGAGCTGTCATCTTCCTTTGCAGATGAGATAATATGAGCTCAAAGTGCTTTCTCCAGGCAAAGCCAGACTGGAAACCACACAAAGGAATGAATTCGTTGACAATGTCTGACAGATAGAAATCAGAACTACCAGATTTGAAAGGGACCCTTAATTCTTGGGGCTGCTGAATGCCAATGAGAAATATTAGGATCTTCTCTTGACCAACATGATTGCTGTTATCAAATAAGAATATGTCAAACACCTTCCAACACACTGTTGTCAGTCAAGCTCTAAAAAGCCATCAATCACTGTAAACTATCTTCTCAACTACCACTCTGCCTCGGTCAGACTCCTCCAGCCACAAAGTCAGTGAGAAATTAATAGAGAGAAGAAGTCCAGCAGTTCTTAGTGCTGTCAGTTTTCCAGCTCTTTCCTCTCAAGCTCTCATGGCTTTCCTGAGCCATATTAGAAAACCAGGGAGGAAGCTGTGACACAGTAATTAATGGAGACCAGAGGAGGTAACTTCAGGTTACTGGAATTGAATGGAACATCTCTTAGTCCTTTCACAGGACACCAGAAAGAAGAGATCACCTCCCTGTCACAAGAAAGGTGTAGACAGCACTGAGGTCACACCTGTCTCCCCTTCTCTAACCTGAACAAACCTGGTATCCTCAGCCACTCCTCCTAAGTCATGCCCTTTACTCCTTTCACCATCTTTGTTGCCCTCCTTTGAACACATGCTAATATTTTAATATTCCTATGTTGTGAAGCCCAAAGATGCAAACTGTCCCAGAGGTGAAGTCATGCCAGTGCTGAGCTGTAGAATATTTTCTATAAAACTTGGGACAAAGGTTTTCCTAGCATGACAAAGTACTAGGGTCTTGCTTTTGTCTTTTATACAGAAGAGTTCATTTTAGCAGGACACACAAAAAGCAAAAACTTAGTAAAAGAAATAAAAACACTGGGGAAAAAACAGATTGAAAAAAAAGTAAAATGCAAAGCCATATTTTCAATTTATAATGTTAATTCCAAAAGTGTCCCTTTGACCTTAATAACTTCAGTAACTTGTGAATCTTAAATAAGCAATTTTGTTTCTTAAACAGCCCATAACTAAAATAATTAACTAAAGACATGGCATAATTTTATATGATTTTTAAGCATCTCTGGACGAAGTTATGCAACATTCAGAATAGGTTCATTCTCTATTAGGTATGCAAGAAAAAAAAATACAAAGTGTAAGTTTTACAGTGTGATCTTTAGTTCTAAAATCTGTGAACAGTCAGCAAGACTGGAACAGCAAGTCTATTCTGCATTGACTTTTTTTATAGTCATAAACCAAATAATTCAACCTTTTCAGAACTATGGACTTTAGAGAGTCTTCAGCATTTTAGTTCCATGCATTCTTGTTGCCAGCTATTCTTTTTGGTCAGGTCACATATGGACGAGTCACCATCCAATAGATAAATGCTCACATTCGATAAGGGTTTTTTAGGGTGAAGGCAGAACTCAGCTTTCAGTGTTTTGGACCTGAAACCACAGCAAAGTCAATAAAACCTACACTGCTTCCAAGAAAACATGATCAATGTCAACCATTATTTATTGTCTAGAAATATTTATTACTTAGGAGGCATCAGTAAAGGGACTTCCACACCTATAATGTTGTGTAGATAGTCATCAACCTTAATTAGAACCATGCTGGAGAAAGCTGAATATAGAATAAAGCTGTCCTTTATTTTTACAAACAGACAAATGTAGAAATGAAAATAGACTTTTGCAGAAAGATAAACATAGTGTTTAAACATAGTAAGTGCATGTCAGGATGAAGTTATGGATGACCTCTAAAGTGGTTGCCAGTGCAAAGTGAAGAAGAGACAGCACTCATGGGAGGAATTAGTACCCATCTGCCTGCCCACTGGTGAACCTCCTCAGAGCCTTGGGAAGTGGGGGCTGACTTTGCTGGCTGTGGCACTGAATCTGCCTGGTCTGATAATTTTAACAGGAACAAAATCAACCACTTCAAAAGGTGCCCTTCCAATCAGTCATGAGTCTGGGAAGGGAATAAAACTTTCCCAAACCAATCACAGCAGGATTGACACCTGTTGGACCTTTTTTTGGCTCACTGTGGCTGTCACTAAAGGCTTAAGAAGCCTTGTTGCAGTCACAGTGAGTGAAGAGGGGCCATAAGCAGGTTTGCGTGGGTTGGCTTGTGGCTGCCCTGCTGCTCCCCATCCTTGGAGGCAGACAGTCCTACCTGAGGGCTCCCTGGCTGGGGGACTTCCTCCATTCTAGTAGTCCTGGCAGAAGATGCCAGGTGCCCCTGCAACAAGACAGCACTTCCAGCCATGCCAGAGGAGACAAGTGGGAGAGGAACTGGTGCATGACTCACCCCTTTTCTACTTCCTCTTGTTACTGATGGATCAGATAATTTCTTACAGTCTTTTCCTCCAAAAGCTGGAGACAAGGAGCTCAAGGAGCTTCCATTTGGATTAAAGCTGGGGATCCTGACTGTATGGCAAGCAGCAGCCTTTAGTGCAATAATGGGTGGTCCTGAAGGGTGAGAGCTCTCCTGCTCTCATGACTGAGCTGCTTGTCTCAGCCAGTAGCTCCATGCAACTACTTAGTTTATCAGCAGTCTGGGCTGGTAATTACTGTTGAATATCATGCCAAAGAGGCTTGGCCTTCCCTTGATAGGACAATCTAATCCCCTGTCCCATCTATTGAGGACTGCCTGTTCTGCAGTTAGATGTACTGGTGCAGAAATGATACCAAGTTGGTCTCCACAGCTTTTATGCTGCCAGCCTTGTGCTCAGAGCCAGAGTGCTCCAAAGGCCACTGCAGCTGCTCAAGCTTTCTCTTCATACAGTCTTACCAATTTTTTCCTGATTCAGCAAACCTCCAGTGTCCAAACAGAAACAGGTCCCTTCCTAGCGCTGCCTTGAGAGGCTACCTGGAACAGAGGCTAGACAGTGTTAAAGGACTAAAGTAGGTATTTATTAAAAGGCCTTCAAAGGATACACCTTGGGCAGTACAAGAGCCTGGCCATGGCTATACCCAAGATGAACCCAAGATGGACCTAAGATGGACGGTGTGTCATGAGTTTTCACATTTTTATAAGTTTTGTTTCATTTACATATTTTGGCTAATTGTCCAATTACAGCTTCAGGTTATGAAGCCCCATCCTCCCAGATTGCTCTCCTCAATTCTCTGTTGTTTACACTTTTTGGGCTGAAGTTGCAGTGGTGTTCTTGATTCTTGTGTTGGAAAAGGATTGTTTTGTCCAACTAAACTGTGAAAAGAACTTGCTAACACTTTATATGAGGTTCAGAGTAACACACCAGTGCAGTACAGAATCTAAAAAATATGAAAGAAAGAACTTAAGGCATCACTAGTTTCAACCTGCAGTAGCTTCTGAGCACTCATATGACTCTACGTTATGCTTCTCCATGTTTTTAAAAGCTGAAGAAGGGCTGGAAAAGGTAGTGAATAGGAGATTCCTAAGGAACCTCCTCTTGCCACAGATACTCCTTGCTAATTCTGCAGATGGTGCTCTTTCTTCTGAACAGGACATTAAAATAAATTCTTGCTTATGTGAGGCTATTAAAAGATGCAGTACTCCATTCAGCAAGGGCAGTAGTGAAGTCTTCTGTCTCCTTTATAAATCCCAAATCAGTTTAATGCCATGTGAAAGGCACTGTGCAAGGTCCCATCAGTGGATGCTGTATTTCTGCTAATGCCTTCTGTCTAAGTAAATTCCTTTTGTTTCATCCATGTGTGGCAGACATCTTCAGTGCCTACCCTGGACTATTTGAGGGTGTGCATGCTCTTTTACTACTACTCTGCTTTATTTCAAATGTGGTCTGGGGGAAAATGAAATTATTCTTGCCCACTTAAAATCTTGATGAAGGATTTTATAATTGTATGTTAATTATTCATCACTGGTAGTATTACACATACTAATGTTTTCCTCAAATTATAGTGTACCCCCCTGAGCCATACACATGTTAAAGAGCAGTAGCTCCTTAAACAAATTTGGCACAGAACTCAAATGAATTTCACCAAAGAGGTAAGATCAAAATCAGGTTTTGTGAATAGAAAATCACCTAGGGAAAATTTTAGAGAAGGAAACAACAAAGAGCTCAGAAATGTGCGTTTTTGATAGCTTATAGTGTGCCATGAAGCCTTGACATCAGACAGAGCACAATTCAGAGCCAGCCACTAAAGCTCATCACCATATGCACAGAAAAGACTTTGAGATCTCTGCTGAGCACAGGACTGCCTAACATCAGCTTCACGATTACCCTATAGGCTGTCCAGCCTGATTAACTACGGACATCAACAAAAAATAGTGGCTGGAAATTCCTGCAGCTAAATATATATTTGCCCTGTAAAGATGGTTTGGGTCTAAATACAAAGTTGTCTGCACAACTGTGTGTAACAATCAACTGCCAGCAGCAACCCTTAATGGCTCTGTTCAATGTAAACTGTGCACTTAGGAGTGATTGTGGTGTAATTATAGAAAAATACATTAACAAGTAAAGCTTTAAAGAAAAAAAAAACACCTAAAATCAAATAGTAAGTTGGAAATGATGTTATGAATCTCAGGTAAAGTCAATACAAGTTGCAGTCATTTTAAATAGGGATACCAATAAAAAAGCACTGGTAGTAGGTTGCTATGTACATGTTGCTGAATGTTCTGCTGTTTTGTTGCTTTTTCTAAGTTCAACCAACAGATAGAATTAAAAGAAAACAGGACTAAATTCTAAAAAGGGATATTCTGCAGTGGTAATCACAATAGACTTAATGACTGCCAGCTCTCTATTTCCAATAGGAGGCAGCTAGGAACTTTCCACTCAATAGAGACATATAAATGCTGGAATTTTCCTTTCCTTTCCTTTCAAGCCTGACAGAGCTCAGGGTCACAGTGAAACAATGGACTACAGGCAGTGAGAAGTGAGGTGAGAAAGGATGTTGGATGCTGTCCTGTTGCTAGATGAAAATATGAGTAAATGCATGTGTACCTACATGTACATGGATATGCTTTTTAGTTACCCTGCTATCTTTCTATCCAAGAGGAATCAGCAACTTCTCAAATTTGTGGCAGAAAAGGCAGAGCAGGAAGCTGCTGCTGGCCAGTGGGGAAGTCTTACCTATGGTATCTTGCACGAACCCAGGACCCTGCTGGCCTTTGCACTAATGGTGACTGGAAAACACAATGATCACTGCAAGTGGGAGGAGAGTGCAGGCAGGTCAAAACCATTCTGTGCTTTTTGTCTGTGGCACTGCAATAACATGAAGAAATTCTGAGGAGCTCATACTCAATTATTTAGATCTGTCTCATCTGTCCAGACTGAAGAACTATGCAGGGTCACAGAACTGTTATCTCGTGTCTCTGATGTCAACAGATGTTAGGATTTTTGTTACACAGGAAAGTCATAGATATATACATCTTATGTGATTTGATACTACACAGCCTGCCTGCACTCTCCAGCAGTACATGTAATATGCAGCCCATGTCAGCTTCTCAAAAGGCTGCAATCTCATCAGGAAATAAGATGCTATAAATCATTAAATCAGCACCAGTCAGCCACCTATTGCTGTGCGGAAAAAAGGCTCACTCAACAAACATCCCTAGTAAGAAATAACCACTAACAATGAGCACTGCACTAATTTCTACAATATCTAACACAGGCTACAGAACCCCAAAAAACCCCTATGTCCATTGCTGCAAAACATTAGAAGAATGAACAAGCATTAAAATAACATATAAAAAGCTGTTTGCAATTCTATGTTTGGATCAATAATTGTGTAGACATTTAAGGGCCCTCAGAATTGGCAGCTCCCAGTGGCATGAAGAATCCAGAGAGAGATTCACTGACCATGTTTCATGTGCAATGCTAGGGATGGTACAGTGGCAGACAACTTTGTTGTGAAAAACCAAGTACTTTATAGTATTTTGCTCTCCAGTTTATGTGATTGGAAAACAAAATTTCCCCACAGTATAACATGCATTTGCAGGAGTAATTTTCAATTGAAACAAGGACTTTCCTCCAGGTTTCCCATAATAAGTGAAGTCTATAATTTTTTTTCTTTACTGTTGTTTACTGGAGAGGTCAAGGACAAGCAAAGGTAAAAGCATTTCAGGTTTCTCAGGCTATCTTGCAAACACTAGACACAACCCACTCTGGTCTGTGCCAGCACAAAGTTGCTGCTCTGAAAAGCTAGCTAGAGAAATATGGAAAATTTCTCCTTGACCAAGGAAAGAAGGAAGCTATGCTCATCTTCCACTTCTAGGTCCTCTTGTGCCCTCTCTACCATTCTGCTAAGGCAGACTCCTTCATCTCCCTTGAATTCTCAGTCTGAGCAAGATGAGGCATTTATGCAGCTTTTTTGCACCTTTGTCTGAACTCCCAAAACTTTTACATCTCTTCAGTGCAGACACAAATGTTCCTTTCCTTTGGCTTTTTTGAGTCTCAGAGTTCACTTGACTTGCAATGCAATAGGGGCAGTGACCTGTTTTCTATAAGACTGGCTTGAAAAGTTTGCTAGCACTCATTTTGCTCACAAGCAACATCCCTAGGCTCTGCAGATGTTTAAAGGGCTCAGGGATGCCCAGGACTCAGGAAGCAAAACAGCTGCCTCTAATACACTGCCTCCAATCTCTATAGCCTTCCATGATTTGAAGCCTCAAAATTCAACTGCATATCACATTGCTGGGAGTAATACCACTTGTATTGTCTACCTAGAGAATAAAGGACTTTTAGCTGGACTTCCCAAAGAAATGGGTGTATAGTGGTTTCTTTCTGCCTGTCAGTCCTCATCTAATAAAACTGGAATCCATTTAGCTGATTTCAACCCTATTTGACAGAAAAGATGTTATAGTGTATAGGGAGAGGATTATCTTCAATATACACAAAGGACTTATTTTTTTCACAGAAAATTTTGTATATGCATGCATTTGGGCTGAGAGCAAGCTCTTCAAGTATATCTGCCTCTTTAATATGCCATATATACACTGCTTGCATGGTTGTCTAATGGATGTCATCTTTTAAATGTGTATTTACAGACAGTTTAAAATATGCACTGGGATCTTAATTTGGAATGAGAATGATAGTATGCAATTAAAACCTGAAATGAAATGCAGCAAGAACATTGTAGGTTGTAATTGTAATTATTACCAGTAAAAAGATGACATGCCTGAGATATGGTCTGTCTATCATTTTGTGAGTGAAAGTTCCTCAAGGAAAGAGCTGCTATTTGTTATAAGGTTGTACACGGTCAGCAAGAGCGGTCACCTTGATCCTCTCTAGTAACATAATGAAGCTAAGTTGAATCGAGTTGAGTTGTTAAGGGAAGATGAAACCAGACAGTATCACAGGTGACCATGAGTGACACTAGAGTACTTTCCCAAGTTTTAGAAGATGGTGCCAGCACTGCATCTTTAGCAATCCCAGTGTGGTAAAAGTTAGTGACCTTTTAATGGTGACAGTTATATGAAGTAGTTTGAATAATTACCCATGAAAAGATCCTTTTATATATCTTTACAGACATCCTGCAATGAGATGCTCTTTTGTGGCATTTTCATTTCCATTCTAAACCGTATTAACAATTCACTGAATTGGAGAATCAGATGGGGAGAAAAAAACCCAAAACAATTTTTGCTGCTTTCAGTGCTATTGCCTGGAGGCTCTGCCTCAGAAGCAGCTGAGCACTCTCCACAGCCATGATGGCTAAGGGGTTCTCACCATAAGCAGGAAATTTTGGGCACTCTTCTCTCACAGCACCTTCTCCATTACAACTGCTACCAGGCAGATAATGGGGAAAGAGCATTGGTAACAGCTGCAAAGAGCAGTAAACAAGCTGCAAACAAAACTTCTTAGGGAAATGATCATTTGGTGTTACTGGCTTTAAAACCTGCATCTGTAAGTTTGCAAATAATTGTTTTACTTAATTCAATATGTAGCATACTGCAACAGAAAAAATGTGGGATGAAGGAGGTAATGAAAATTGGAGAGAAGGAGTCTGTGTAACAAGCAAAAGGAGAGAACTTAAAGTTTTAAAGCAGTTTAAAACATCAGAGAATATTTGTTTTGTTTTTGTTTTTACAACTGTTTTCTTTCTTTTCTAATAGATGTTCAAGGAAATATCTACAGGCTAAAAAATATCCTGGCCATATAGGAAAGGAATAGAAGCTTAATTTTTTCTTTTGCAAGAAATCACTGAGGTGATGGACTCTCTCATATTAATTTCATCAAACTCTTCAGCATTATTATTAGCCTGCAGGAAAGTCAAGCCTATATAGATCTAAACCTCCTTCTCTCAAAAGACAGATCCCAAATCACTACTCCTTTTCTGTTCTGCATTTTCCACAAGGTAGACAGGTTAAAAAAAAAAGCAAGTTTAGCAGAGGGAAACAGGCTCCAAACACCCACACAGACCTGTACAGGATATGAAATGGACTTTAGAAGCACTTTATGCCATGTTCTTTTATCTTGTTGGTGAAGCTTAAAACAAAGGTGATGGCAACTGATAACAAATATTCATTTTCTCAGGGAAAAGTACCCTTAGATAATTTTGAAGCTGATGCTGAAACTTAGTTTTATGAGATTCAGAGGTGGCATCCTCAGAAGACTTAGAGAGTCTCAATCAATCTTTATTTTTCTGCGAAGTTTGTTCATGGCTGAAAATGATTAGTCAGTTTTCTAAGATCTGTTGCAGGTAGAGACAGTTCCACTGTTCTGAGAATCCTGACATAAAGTGGTGTAGGGCATCAAAAACACAAACCTAAGGAGCAATCAGGCAATCAGAGCTTTCCCAGGAGTTGAAATATTTTGTTGAAAAGCACCCTGACTGACAACAGTTCTTCAACATCAACTTTCCTCATATTTCAGTGGGTTAATTCTTGTAAGAAACAAAGAAGTGGGGTAGAAGGAGGGAAGGCAATTTTTTTTCCCAAGGTCTAAGCAGCCGTTACAGAAAACATGAGAAGCACAGAGCCTGAGATGTCATAAGAAAATGGTCACCTTAGGTCCTTTCTTGACATTTTTTTCCCCAGTGAATATTTTCACAAATTCACTTGATCTGATACCTTCTGTCTTATAATTAAGGTGCTGGCAGGTATGGTTTGCTTGAATTCATGCCAGAGGATTTGTTCTAATCTCCTCCTTTTATGCTATGCTTATCTGGACGAGCAGAAAAAATAGTTCACTGGTTCCAGTGAAGGGGACATACTCTTTAAATTGTGCTGGAAATCCCTGTGAACTTGGGCACCAGAGAAGCATTCAGAAGACATGACCCCTCTGAAATAATTAGTATTTGCTGTCTGCTGTGGGGTCTGACCCCTGACTTGCAGCCAGCAGAAGTGAAGTCGCTGAGAGGTCTCATGGAAGTTCAGGTTGCTGCAATAGCTGGAGCTGAGGGAGATCACTTTGGAAGGTCTGAGACGAGAGAGCAGAACTTGTCTATAAGTCATGGTCCATGTTAATCACAAAGTCAGAAGTGGAAAAAAAGCATCAGTCTAGACTTTTCCTAACACAGCTACTCAACCAGAGTCAAATTTGCCATTGATGTATATTAAGAAAGTATTTATGGATAGCTCACAGAATAAGGTATCAGCATGAATACATGTGTTGCAAACTGGCCACCAGCAGGGAAAAGTGCTGCTTGAACAATATTCAGTGAATATGTTATTCAGCTGATCTGTATGGTTTTTGTTTAAAAAAAAATCAACAAAAACTCCTCCTCTCTTCCCACTATTCAGATTGCTCTCCAGAAATGGTACAATATGTTCCCGCCATTGTAAGCAACCAGCAGCCCAACCCACGCTGACAGCACAGCTCTGGCACAACACATCCTACAATGAAGGGCTCCCAGTGTCCATGAACTCACTTTCAATGCTCTTTGTACCTGCTTTTGATAGAAAGGACTCAGAGGAGATGCCCCCTTCTCCCTCACCCACCTCTTTTTCCTTCATACCCTGCTGCACACTGGCCCTTTGATGAGTTCACATAATAGTACTGATTTTTATTTTCACATTTTGAGTGCTGCAGTATTTTTCTGCCCCCCTCTCCTTGGCTCCAGCTCTATAGGGTATTTGTTAGCAGCCTGGCTTACCTCTGCGAGCTAAATGGAGGGCCCTGCTGGTGCAACCAGCTGGCGATGGGCAGAAAGAGCCAGACACAGCCCAGCAGCACCAACACTGTGCTTGAGGCCCCCAGACTGTGTCAGGACTGAAATACCTGCCTTTATCAGAAGCTGTGAGAGTTTGTTTTTAATTAAGTCCAACAAAGATACACTGGGGCTCAGTAGGCTTGTGCTTTTGCTCTAAGGTACGAAGGTAAGGCATCAATCCATTCTGTTTGCTAAAATGAGGATTCAGCATGAACTGTGTAATTAAGGGCTGAAAGGAGAAAAAAATGAAATTGAATTAAACCTGACAGCATAATGCAAAGAATCAATAGCTTTATTTGCTGCTTAATGATGATGATACTGTTCTCATTTCATTATGTGTGAGTCACAACCAGCTTTTTGTTGGCTTAATTGTATTCTTTAGCAAGTAAACTGAGGCATACAATTTACAGCAGCAACACCTGTTAAAAAAAGCTTAAGACTGTCATCAACTGGTCCTGAGCAGTGAAATGAATTTGCTTACCAGCACACTAGATTATAAGGACATGACATTTTTCTTTCTTTTTTTTTTTTATTTTTCTTTTTTCTTTTTCTTTTTTCTTTTTCTTTTTCTTTTTCTTTTTCTTTTTCTTTCATCAACAACATAACAAAGACTTCTTTTGTCTGACAGGACAGAAAACCCAAACATCCTCTGGCAGTGCATCTTGTGATCTGAGCCCTACAATGACCTGTTTCAGTTTTCACATGTTTAGGATTACAGAGTAAATCCTAGATTGCTCTGTCTCTGTGAAGTGACTCCAGCTTTTGGCAATGGTTGAACAACACTGTAGTTTTTGCCCTTCCTTTTCATGGCCTCTCTACCAAAAATATCATGTAAAAGAAGCAGAAAGAGGAACAGAAGTGGGTGAGAAAAGAACTCAAAGGAGACAGCTGAGGAAGGAATGACTGTCACAAGACTGAAGGCATTGTAGGTGGTTTTTTTTAAGCAAAATGGCAATGGGAAACACTCATTCATTTTATTCCGAGGTCTTACAGAGTTCTTCAGCTTCAGAAAGGTTTAGTTATGGTGAATCTGGGAATGAACATAGCTGTAAATGAGTTCCAGTAGACCACAGATGCAAGGAGGCACTGGCAAAATGAGAAACAGATATAGGGTAGGTAGTGACCAGTTTCTCCCTATTTCGCCTCTTCCCATCTGTTTTGCTCACAGTTCCTCTTTCTCCTCTGTCTGCCTCTCTGCTGGTCTGGGTTGTTTTAGCAGCCTCCCTTTTCCCCAGCATCGTGGTGAGGTCCTTAGGGGCTGTTTTTCTTACAACCTGGGTGTGCAAATTCAGCGCTGTAGAGGCCTCTGGACACTTGGGGTGCCACTTGGGGTGCCCTGTGACTCCTCCAGACCCAGCTGAATGCCCAGAGGAGGGTGAAGGTGCAGGCACAGCCACATCCATCCTGGGCTGAGCTGCTACAGTGGGCAGGTGCCAGGGACCATTCTGGCACACATCCCACAGCAAGGACAGGGCCTGCCAAGAGCGACCGCAGCTCCTCAGATTTGACTGGAAGTGGCAGGTCTTTCTGATTGAAATACATTAGTTTACTTTTGCCAGAAAAGCTCCCTTTCCCCTCCCTTTTGTGCATTCTGCAGTGCCTGTGCCACCACTGGACATTCCTGTTTCAGGGCAGCAGGGGGACTCATAATTATTACTGCCATTTTCCAGTTGCCTTTGCTTCACAGGTCTGCCCTTAGCTCTGGTCTCAATTACCAGGGAATGTATACTTTAATATTACTCTGAACTGCAGAAGTGAGGAGCTTTAAACAGTTCAACAGTCACATCACAGCTGAGGCCTAAGATTGTTTTCCTCTAATCAGGAGATCTTTGCTGTGGAGAGGTGTTGAGGTGGCCCTTACAATGGAGTGCCTGCACAGAAGAGACAGATTTTCATAGCTTTTGTAGAACCTGCAGATTTCCTTGGGGACCTAATGAATTAAACATTAAGCCAATGTATGTTGCAGTAGATACAATTCCATGATTAAATTCTGAAAAAAATTGTAAAAGACATCTACACATGAAGATCTCCAAGACCTCTATGTTCCACAGCATAACTGGGAATGTTAAAATGCAGTCTTCTCCTAGGAAGTTCTGCTACAGCAAAAATCACACCGTTCATGTCTATAATTATTATTTCATGTGTGATTTTCTGCATAACATACATTCAGCTTGAGAGTAAAGTGGATATTTGTTTTCTGACTGCAGACCTTGCAAACCACATGTACACCTGGAGCGGCAAAGCCTTTTACGCAGCTACCAAGCATGAATGGCTAATTGGCAAAACTGCACTGCTGCTGGACCTCGTGCAGCTCTGTTGGCCTCACTGCAATTAGTCAGGTTGCAACTAATTAGCTCTCTGTAAACACTTATGAGGATGATGCTTATGATAGAATAGAAATCTGAGCTCCTGTCTGCCTGTCTGCATCAAGTCTGCAGGACAAAATACTGATAAAATCAACAGGAGAAACGCAGTTTTGTTACACCCCCTGAGAAAGAAGATGCTCTTTTTATGTGTTAATTTTTCACAGCAAAGTTACATACAAATGGAACAAAATCCCCCTCCTCCCCTGTCTTTAGGCTGTTGAATGTCTTATTAGGTGCTTTTCTCTTAGAGACAAGGAATCCCTGACAGAGGACTATCAGCCTCTTGGAATGATAATTCAGGATCTTCCCTCCAGGTTCATGAGCCCTTTTCTTATACACAAGGCCAGGAAGGATTTTAAGGGAACTGCAAACTAAAATATGTTGCCCAGTTCTTTCCCTGATAGCTTCTGGGAATAAAAAAGGAAAGTGTTTTGTGAGCAATTGGTGTCCAGTCCCTTCCACTGCCATACATTCATTGTCTTCACATTGCTCACAGCTAATATTTGGTACTTTCCTTCCGTGAAAGCAGAAAATGGGAGTAAGGGCATCATTTATTTCTAAGGAGGCTGTGAGGATAAATAAAGCTAAAGTTTCTCAACAGCTTGGGTAACTGGGGACCAGAGAGCTGGAGACCACAGACCTCTGTGCTGTGTACCCAGGAGTCAATGTTTCACGCTGGCACATGCCACTCTTTTTTCACCTGGAGGGGAATCTGACTCTTAATCAGCCAGGATAGATTACTTCTGAAGGTCTCTCTGGCTCTTCAAATCAAGATATTTTAGATGGAGGGCCAATCTGGCCCAATTCCATGACTGGTTTTGCAGAGATTTCTGTTTTGTGAACTGTTTAAATTGCTTTAAATCCAACGGAAAGTAAAGACTACTTTTGTTTTGCTATGTTTTTCTTTTCTGAAACCTTAAAGAAGTGATGAAAGAATTGCAGAATTAGAAAGAACCTTTACATTCAGAACAAGAGGCTTGACTAATTTTGAATAAATAATAACACTTTCCTGTGCTTAAAGATCCATTAAGTAAAATCAGATTGCAAGGTCCTGATTGTGATGAGATAGCTGCGGTATGTTAACAGCCTTTGTCTGTACATGAGTGGGAGGATGGAGAGGGAAAATGCTTTCATAGAAAATAAAGCAAACAGCTCTGTTGTGTTTGCAAGGATGTCAGGAGTCTGCAGATGAGGGAGGTAAACAATTGCTTTTATTAATAGCAGCAGATCAATACCACTAGATTAGCAGAAACTGGGAATAAAGCAAAAAACATATTTTTTCTTGTCATGCCCCTTCACCTCCATTGCTGAGCACAATCCCTAGCTATGAATGGAAGCAATAACATACCCTCCCAAGTATGGGCTCAAAATTTGAGACCAAATAATGAATTTCCCCAGATTTTAAAACTAAACAGAATGTTTAGTGGCTAGGTGCATACACTGAAGATGCTATGTGTACGGATGGAAGAGCAGATGAATGAGTAAATGGCTCAAAAAGTGCTCCTCTTTGTCTCTCCAGTTTTCTCCTGGGAAGAATAAACTAATCCAAACCAAGAGACATTTGCTTACTGTCTTTTCTTGGCTAGGAAATAGCTCTAGTTCCAGCTGCTTCGCCTGTACCCATGGTGGAATGCAGGAGGTGGCAAGTAGGAGTTCCTGAAATTTCTTTCAGGCTGGAGCCAGAAAATGATCAGATCTGATGAAAAAGCAAAGGTGTGGAGGCAAAGATGTGCATCTGGGACTTTTGAAGGGGTTCTGGGAGCTAATTACCAGGCTAGCTAGGCTGATTAATGATGAGTGTCGTGGCATGTGTGGGTTATCTTTGGTCTTGTCTCTTCAACTTGTCAACAGCTGTCTGAACATGAGCCAGCATGTGCCCAGGTGGCCAAAAAGGCCAGTGACATCTTGGCTTGTATCAAAAATAGTGGGGCCAACATGACTAGGGCAGTGATTGTCCCTCTGTACACTGGGGTTTTATGAGGAGCAGCTGAGGGAGCTGGGATTGTTTAGGCTGGAGAAAAGGAGGCTCAGGGAAGACCTTATCACTCTCTACAGCTGCCTGAAAGAAAGGGGTACCCAGCTAGGGGTCAGTCTTTTGGAGGTAACAAGTGATAGGACAAGATGAAATGGCCTCAAGCTGCACCAGGGGAGGTTTGGATTAGATATTAGGAAAAATACCTTCATGGAAAGTGTTGCCCAACATTGGAGCAGGTAGAGTGTCTGTCCCTGGAGGTATTTAAAAAATGTGCAGATGTGGCACTTGGTTTAGACATGGTTTAGTGGTGGACTTGGCAGTGCTGGGTTAATAGTCATACTTGATGATCTTAGAGCTCTTTTCCAATGGAATTGATTCTATGATGCATTGGTGTTGGAGAGCTGCAAACCGCACAGGCTACAAAAGGCTGAATGAACCCCTGTCCTGCCAGTGTGTCAGTATAAAGGCTTCCAGATAAAAAGCCAGAGTTTTCATACCATAGGCAGTTTAATGCAAATACAGCCATAGCGATACCATAAATTTTGCCCATGTATTTACTGGAGAAAGTCTCATATTTGTCATGGCTTACACAATGTTGTCATTTGGAAAGAAAAAGTGCAATTTAGCATATTTTCTTTACAAATATTTGAAAAGTTCTCTCTATAAAATTAGAAATAAGAATAAAATCCAGAATTTAAAAAAAAAAAATGAATGGTCTAACTTCTGAAAATTTGCATTCAAGATATTAAACTAATAATTACAAAATTAGTCTTGACAATTCCTCAATTATGTTTTGAATGTTTGTTTTTTAATGTCAGCATCTAAATGAGATTAACATATCTGAGAATTTCCATTTGTTCTTTTTTATATATCACTGCAATATCAGTGACAAAACCTTAGCTCCTGTCTGGGTCAAAACACTCACTTAATGATTTGATACATTTCTGTATTTTATCTTACCCAGAAGATCAATAATCATCAGCTCCTGAGAGAAGTTAACTAGTCAGATCACACATTTCCACAAGACTTGCCAAATTCTGTGGAAACTGCAAAAGGGTTTCTGTTTTGCAAATCCACACACAACCAAATTTTTCAATACTGCTAAATGTTGTCATGCAGTTCTCAGTCATAGATAATTCAGACTTCAGCACGGGATGTTACGACTAGATGATTTGCTATTGTAAGAAATAATGAAAGCTAAATTACACTTAACAAATGAATAACAAGAGTTCTTTCCCATTATCCTCTTTATATTATCCTGATCATGTGGTATATTACAAAATTCAGTCATTCAAAATGGGTATCCCATTTCTTATTTTACACCGAATGTAATTTGAGAGAGGAAAAGTAAGGTACACACTTTATTTGGGTTAATCAGCTGTACATGTCTTAGGGAAATTATTTGCAACTTGCAGCTCTAGGGAAAAAACCCTCAGTGGTTGTAATGGATCACACACACCACACAAGATTCAAAAATGTCCTGCAGATACAAGAAAGGGAAACACCATAGTGGGATGTATGAACAGCAAAAAAGTGAGACATCTGAAACAGCCCTTCTCATTGCACTTGGCAGTGAAGAGGCTTCACGGGGGGCTGCATTCAGATTTGGGCACCATGCCTCAACCAGTGCATGGCTCAGCTGGAGGGAGGGCAGGGGTAAGCACTGAGGCAGATCAGAGGTCTGGAAAACGGGACCTCAGAGGATAGCCTGCAGTTAATTAGCCTGAAGAAGAAAGTACTAAGGAGGCAATGTCACAACAGTCGTCAAACACATAAAAGTATGATGTGAAGCAGAGAGGCAAAGCTCACTGTCTGTGCCCACAGTGGATTCCCCACTCAGGAATCCTCCCTGCCTGTAAAGGAGGATCGGACCACATGTGACCTTGCAAGGACAAGGCTTATCAGGCACTGCAGGAGGTTGCATGGGGAGGCTCTTGCACCCCCATTCCCAACAAGGTTCAAATCCATGCCAGACTGGAGGTATAATTGATCCTGAGTTCAGGCAGGAGAGGCCTCTTGACCCTGCAGCCGTGCTTTATTTCCATTTTAGAGCTGTACAAATGCTGCCAGGCCAGCACATAGCACTGACACCCCTGTCCCAGGCTCTCGCCTGTGTCACTGGTTGGCAGTGGAAGTTCCAAAGAATGTGCAAAAACTGTGTGACACAACAGTGGAACAAACTAGATGTGAAAAATGTGCTAGTATTTAGCTTCCTTTTGGAAGATTATGGCTTTATGACACAATGCCTTTTTAAGCTGACCCAAGGTAACAATAGACATTCTCAATGTACACATACTTTTCTACCCTTTTATAATTTTTTTATCAGATTATTTGCCTCAGTGGTAGCTAGTGGCAGTTAATTCTATATTTAACTGTGCTTTTGGGTAAAAATATATCCCATCTTAGCCGTTAGTTATGAGTTATAAAGAAAAGGTAATTAGGAGTTCCCAAGTTGCCTCCTCTACATTATTCATTACTCGGTGTACTTCTATCATGCTCCATGTTATTTATTTAATCTCCAGGCTAAGGAGATTCAAGATTTTCACTATCTTTTCATAAGGAAGTCTTTTTGTGTCTGTAGTAATTTTCATCACTGGTCCCTGAATCATCTCTACTGAGCAGCATATGCCAATCTCTTTTTTCCTATGTGAAGCAAGGGAAGAAAATGCATGGGTATTTTTGGGGTTTTTTTGGGGGGGGCAGGGATGGAAGATTTTATGTTCATATTTGTTTTCAGAACATTTTTTGCATGGCTGATTTTCCCCAGATTTCAAAAGACATGGCTACGGTGGAGGAATTACAGACAGTTCTGCAAGTTTGTTCTGAAACTGGGAAACAGTGCGTGCAAAGCATATTGATTTCTTTGTCTGTATCGATCCTTCTTCATTACTTAAGTCTCAAGCCATAAAATCTGATGGTTAGAAAATATTCTGATAACCTATATTTAGTTTATTAGAATTTCTGTTGCAGGTGGCATGTATTCTTCCATTTTAAAAGTGCAGCAAAAAA
This sequence comes from Cinclus cinclus, assembly GCF_963662255.1. NCBI lineage: Eukaryota > Metazoa > Chordata > Aves > Passeriformes > Cinclidae > Cinclus > Cinclus cinclus. The sequence continues at coordinate 71,146,103 of NC_085046.1, forward strand.
ACTGAATTAGAGGTTATTATTTTCTCTAGTAAAATTTAATCTAATTAAATATAAGAAAATTCAGAACAACATGCAAAGTACTGTATGCTCTGCTTGTCCACGATGTATGAATGGGACCCTTGTATTCCTTGTCCTCTATCCTTTAAGAACTGTGTGGATTTTTTAACCACTATGTGGTACATGATGATAATTTGCATTTTTGCTTCAGTGCTGCACGTCTGCTCCAAAGCAAATTGCTATCATGAGTACAGTCTTGACTCCTAATAGGCAGACAGAGGCTGAGAAGACATGACTGCACCCTAAACTCAATGCTAGCCCCATACCCTCGCTAGAGGAGCTGACTGGCAATGTAAGAAGTACAAAACTGACCCTATCAGCAGAAGTAGTAGTGACAGGGGGGTTTGATAACATCAAGGAGGTGAGGAAGGTTCCCCCAGGCAGAACGCTGTAAGGGCATCTTCAGGAAGAAAGTGAATCTCAAGCTTCCTTAGAGGAAAGTTATGTCTCTGCGGGGTATCAAACCCTGCCTTATCAGGTAGCAAATCAGGGCATTTAAAAAAGGACAACCTTACCGTTGTGAAAAGTGATCAGCTGGGCATACTCACTTTATCTGCCTTCAGGTCTTCCTGTCACAGAATTATAGCATAAAAGATGACATTTTGTTCGAACTTTTTACTGATTTGCATTGTGGTTAGAGGTAGACACAGAATTCTAATATAATCTATGGGTTGCCTGGCATTTGAGGGCTTATGTCAGATCTTTTGGGTTATATGAATATTTTCTTTGATGTAATGATATTTTCTACTTTTACAAGATCTATTTAAAAGACAAAGAAAAAATCCCCCTTCAAAATGTGTAGTTAATGAAATAGCAGTCTGTGTCACCTAATGCATTGTGCATTTCATAAATATATATTACAAGTTAGGACAGCCAGCTTTCCCATGCTCATCTCAATTTAATTCTTTGAGATCTTCTAGGTCACAGTAGTTTTATTTGAGAAATGCAGACATAGAGTTGCATCTGATCAGCCTTTTGGATATTACAATAATGCAGATAGCCCATAAAGAGAGCAGATGGACTCAGAGCTCCCAGCCTTTGAATACTAGAAATATACAAGTATTAGTTTTATTTATTTGATAATTAATGCATCAAACTATAGTTTGGAACAGATTCCTGTATCACAGGCTGCTCATTCTAAGCCTCTACAGACCTATTATGACTGTATGCATGTTGGACTGCAACTTCTGAATATTCATATCTAGTAGGGCTGTTTTTCTTCACTTTATGGTATTTTATACAGTAATAGAGCAAGAAACTAGTTTGTTCCCCCCTCCCTAAGGTAACATGAATCCAGTTCAGTCTGTTCTGCAAAATTTGTCATGAGAGTCAGCAAAAGTCATGGAGAACACAAGGTATAACAATGGTAAGCCCAGCAAGTCTGAGCAGCAGGTACAAGAACATAAGACCTTGAGAAATCAAGGGTATAGAATCAATGTGCTAAGAAATAAGCTAAAAAAAGAAATAGTGGGCATGCTATTCCAGCTACCATTTCCATTGGGAGAGCTCTATTTGGAAAGCTGATTGGAAGAAATTATAGTGAACATGATACAGGTATGCAGATAGTAGTGTGTATGTGCTGGGGACACCTCTTCTGATCACAAAATGCACCCTAACACTGTGGAACTTTATTTTCCCTGTTCCTGGAAAATTATAAGATTGAACCAAGCAATCATCAGGGGATTCTAGAGGACATGAGCAGATTTTTTTTTTGCCTCAGAACTACTGGCCAAGATCTATTGTGCAATGGATGAATGCATAGTTCTTTCCTTTCTTTCTATGCCATCTCTTTATTGTCCATCTCTATCCCTATTTGTTCCTTTTCTATGCTGTTTGTTATTTTTCCAAACTTTTTTTTTCTTTGTGTGTGATTTGGATGTTCTTACATACATTTGTGTGCTTTTTGATATGTCTGTGTCTTTTTTGTGCGAATCTGATCTGCCTGAATAAGGTGGCAGCTTTTGTTGCTACATTGAGCACACCATCGAAAAGGGAGCTACCAGCAAGTCAGCCCAACACCAGTACAAACACTGAATGGGCTAAGAAGACTAGATGTGGTGCCTGCTGTTCTCCAGGAGTACTGATGTAACTAAGAGCCAGCCTCAGAGTCCAAAGCCAATTTTTTCTGTCTTGGATGCTCCTTCCTCCTTATTTAGCACACATTTTGTCCTTCAGGGAACCAAGATGTGACAAACCAGCTGCAACCCAGCCCAGATGACATTTTATCCTTCCTTTAACAAGAGCAATTACTATAATTTAACAATTACTATAATCTCTAATATCAGTCAAATGGTTGCCAAATGGTCTCTCTACAGCTAAAGTCTAAGGAAATATGGCATATTGCTAAAAAGGAGTTACTTCACTGTTTATATGTCAGAGGCGTTAATCTTCTTTTCCTATCCTGCATCTTTAATAAAGGATGACAGATTTTAAAGCTAGTTGTTTACCATGGTATTAAGAAGATTGAGATTTCTCTCATAAATGTATTTAACTGTATAATGTTTTAAAGTGACAAGGTTGTACCAACACCCCTAAACCCATTGAAACCATACACAATTCATGCCACTCTGTGTCCCAGGAAGCACAGAGGCTATTTCCAGGCCAGATTTCTCCCTGTGCTCACACACAGATAATTTTCCCCATCTCCCTTCACATTTCACCTAAGTTATGTTTTCCCACTGGCAGACTGAGTACTCTCCTGCAAAGCAGGCTTTGGACATGACACAAAGGCTACTCCTCCTCACAGGTTCCAGGCAGAGCTTTCAGTGGCTGCCTGTTCCAGAAGGATGGAGGTCCTGTCTTTACATGTCCAGCCTATTGACTCATCTCTGGACCATACACTCTTCTTGCTTTTCTGGCTTCAGGTGGGAGGCCTGCCTTTGATGCTGTAAAGCTGACTGCCCATCAGCCCCCAACAGAGGGAACTGAAACTCAAAACTAAGGCCATGCCTGCACCCTGGATGATCTGAGCTGATCCTGTCAGATTGATGCACCAAGCTGGGTGCATGATGGTGCACTGCAAGAACTCTGGGCACAGCACAGATGCACAGCTCCACTGCTGCATCCACTGGGAAGGGAGCTGCATGGGAGCAGAAGCTACTAATCCAAGAGCCTTTGTATTGATTCTGAAAATATGCAGCCTGTGCTACCACTGGAGTTTTGAGTGTGCCCTGGGAAAGTCAGCTCTGGAATTGAACTGTTAGGCTATCTTAACCTTTAGTAAATTAAATAATGGTGCCTGGGCAGTGGATGGTGGTAATCTGTCTTTCAAGGCTGTCAGAACAGTCCTCAGTCTCATGGAACGTTTCATGCCTACTGGTCTCAGTGCCAGACAGCAGTCCTGGGCATGTTTAATTAACTAGGATAGATGCAACCCCAGGCTGCTTTTATCATCTGCTCAGATGCTGACTGGCTGCATTTCTCACTCTCAGACCTGATTCTGGTACTGCTGAGCACCTGAGTATTTTCATTGGCATACAATTACTGTCCCTCATAGGACAAAAACCACTCAGCAATACCCAAACGGAATATAATTGGCAAACTGATAGAAATAAATATGCAAATATGATATAGTAACTTATTCTGTAGGAGTGTGTGGGTCTGTGCCTGTGTGTCTGTGTGTAGCATCTTCTGAAACTCTCAAAACTCTCAATAAACCCTTGCAATCAACTTTTGTTACCTATGGTTTTGATAAAGTACAACTTTAAATAAAATGTGTCAGATATTGTAAATCTGAGCTTATGCAGATGTTAAACCTACTTGTTTTTTACAGATAATGTTGGCAGGTATATATCGCCTATCAGTTCTTAACATGAAGTGATAATGCTTCTGTGTGCCTTTAATGGTTCTGAAATGAAAGCACCTAATATGTGTGCACTTGCCAACACTCAGATGTTTCCAACTTTAGAAACTTTAATTTGAAGAGAATAACAAAAAGAGCTCATCTACATCATTAACTACTGTTACACAACATTTCATTTTGAAATTTACAGGAATCTTGAAAGTAGCCCAAATTAACTAATTCCTATTCTCACACATTATAACCAACCTGAGAATAAATTTACCTGAGGTTGTTTGTTTGTTTGCTTTTTCCCCGTTGGATTTCAATGTATTAACAGGATTAACAGTGCAAAATTAGCACTCTCTGAAGGACAGGAAATAACTGCTGCAAGGAAAAGTTCTACAAAAAAGCATCAACGACACTTCAAGCAGTTGTCTGACAAAAACTTAACCTTTTTTCTTTTAATACTCATTATAAATACCAGATCAATAATAATGAAGCAGAGCACTTCTGGCTCTATTCAGACAGTGAAACCAAAGGCTTTTGTCACCTACCATAAAACCATAAAAACACATCACCTGTGCATCCAATTGTAACAATTCAGTATTTTTTCTTTAAGATTACAAAGAGGTTTATGCCAGCTGAAAAACTGGAGGGTTTTTTTTGTTTTTGTTTTTTTTTCTCTAATATAAAAAAGCAGCTATAAAACATTAAGTCTTCCTGAGAGGAAGTCAGTCAAACAACCAAAACAAAGCAAAAGAGAAGTACTTCATGCCACATTTGTTTTTTAGCTACTCACCACTGAAATGGACAAAAATTAATCAAAACATCCCCATTTCACTCTTCCTCCTCCCATTCTTTTCACTTTCACTGGAAGAGATTTCAATACTTTGTCAAGTTTTTGGAAGAAAAAAAAAGTAATCAATAAAAATTAAAGTTTTAAAAGTAAACTTTGGAGCATTCTACATGTACCTGAAGAAGTAGGAAAACAGGCTTCAAATCTCTGCTTTGAAACAGAGAAAGAAGAGGTATCTCAGATTGGTCTTTCTAAGCTAGAGGGTCATAAGAAATTTGGTTATGCATTGCTTTTAATCTCTCATGCTTATTTTATGCCACTTTGCATAAATAGTTAAGCATCCATGAGAAGAAAAGAGAAAGGAGAAGGACTTTATAGCTCTGCAGTTAGGATACTGACCTGAGAATATGGGAAGCTGCTTTCAATTTCCACTCAAAATAATATTTGTCTGTTTCACACAGTGGAGCAACAGTGCTGGGATGCACAGCAAAGATGCTGCTGCCTAAAATATCCTATATCCTTTCTCAGGGTCCAGAGAATGCAAGTTTTCAGGAGGAGGAGAGAACTGACTGGGATTTTTGGGATCACCTAAGCGGGCATCAGTTGCAGACCTCCTTCCCTTTTAGTTAACACACTGCCACATCCCATTTCCATCCAGCCAAGAAGTTCTACAGATACAGCCTAGATTCACAGTTATGTCTGGAAATGGCATATTTTGGAAAAGCATTATTTTATATATTTAATTAGCCAGATAGATTTTTCACCCTAATTTTCACCAATCATTTTTGAAGACAGAAAGAATCATGTCTCTGAGGTTGGCTGGTTCTATACACTATATTCAGCACAGGCTAATCATTTGCCATTTTCTAAGTCATGCAGTAGACTTGGTTAAACTTCAGGGAGTAGCTGTACGTACAGAGACTTACTTTTAAATTGCTGACACACTGCAAACTGCAAAAGCACCATTAAAAAAAATTAGCATTTCTCAATATAGGTCTCTAAAACACACACAGTTTAAAATAAATTGACTGAACATTTAAACCTGCTTAATTTTGGAATCAATTCCACGTTTGAAATAATCTACAAGTTGAAACAGCTGAAGCATAAAATGTATTTGAAACCGAACAAGTTTAAATATTGAATCAATTTTGACATAAATGTGTTTGCATATTAAGGCATTAAAAATGAATCCAGTTTAAATACTAAGCTGATGAGAGAAATAGCTGTGCTAGGGAAAAAAGATTAAGGATGACCACTAACACGCTCAAATATTAGAAAATCCTGCAGTTTGTTATTTAATCTTAGTGAAACAGCTATGGTTAAAGAAAAAGAAAAATCCACTAAGCATTGGTATGTAAAAGAACGAGTAAGGTATTTGAGAGCATGGGTGAGGAGTCTCTTACTTAGATTTTACTGTGTTTACCTGATTTCAAGAGCCACCCTGCAAAATCATCTTCCATTTGCAACTCTACTTTGTTTCTTTAACTTTTAACTTCCCAAAGGAGTGATGGAAGGGCCCACAAACCTCACCCTTCTACTCAATAAGAGTACTCACAAGCCATAATCCCTTGCACGCACAAGCCATATTCCTTTGATGGGTTAACTGTAGATGATTTGGACTCAAAACATTGGCTTTCTTCATACAGTCAAACACACCACATCAACCTCTCTGCAGCCCACTGCAGACTGAGGGGCAATTGCCTGTGCCTTGCACCCTTCTTTCCAAGCAAAGAATAAACTAAAGGTCATGGCATTGGTCCTCCTTTGGCTGCACCTGTATGTACAGGATGCACTCTGTGGCAAATGGGGAGGAGTTGAAGAAGGAAGCAACACTAGGGTACAAAGTTTTGCAGGTAAAAGGAATATAAAGGCAGTGGGTCAAATGTGTTCAGGCAGAAAAACCACAAAAACACACATGTTATCCAAGGCAATTTCCTTAGTTAAGAAGTCAGGCTAAATTAGGGTCCCCTGCCTTGGCCCCATTCAGCTGCAGGAGGCTGGTAAGGCTGGCAGGAAGGAAAGTGTCTTCTGGATCACCAGCTTGGTGCTGCTGCTAGAAGCAGCAGCAGGTTCAGTAGCTGAGCCCACATTTTTCACCTGAATTCAGATGACTGAATATTGCCAGATTTCATGCTATTTAGTCAATTACTCACTTGGGCTGCTCATCTTCTGTTGGGAAAGCTGCACCCACCTTGTTCTGTGTGCTGCTCTTTACATTCTGCCTCCAATGTTAATTCAACAGCCAGAGGGAGATGATTATTACTTAACCATTTCACCTCTGAAACTGCCTCTTTCTCCCTGACCAATGCCCACTGCTGGTCCTGCTGCAGAGAAGAGCAGAGCTTAACAAGGTGTTCCAGATAAGGAGTATGCACAACAGGGAGCAACACAGTCTATGGAAAACACCCTGTAACCACGAGCTAACAGCACTAAACCCTTGATGTGGCAAGTTTTGGTGCTCACCAGGTCTCTTGAGATCTGCTTGCCATTTCTGCTAGACTTCACAGTGCTGACTTCTAACCTCAGTGGCAAAGCCCATATAACTCCACAACATCTCTCCTTGCCCTAGGTACAAGAAGGCAGCACTTATGTAAGGAGGAGTGAACCAAAGGTCTGAAGACTTGCATATCTGGAATGCTCAGGTCCACATACACCAAAAATATTATTACTGCAAATACTAACACACTATGGGCAATTCTCCTCATTACTTGAGGAGAAGAACCTCTGGGATGGAGTCTGCTTGCTGCTAAAGTTTCAAAGAGGATGGCAGTTTTAGTCCTTTGCACTCTCTGTGTGGAAATTTCAAGTTATTTTAACCTGAACTTTATTTTAACAATAGAAAATAAAAGTTTAGATAAAAGAAAAGTTTCTGCATGACCAGAACTATTGTCTGACAATGTGAATCCAAAGGCCATTAAGCTGTGATTATCAAAAGATAATGCTAAAGAATTGTGCCCTCTATTTGTGCAATGCACATCAAAAATGTAGTCTTCAGAGAAAAGAAAAAAATAATGTTTGACAGTAGGAGATACAGAATCAGCTTCCTGCCCCACAGCTGTGGATTCCCCACTGTAAGAGCAGAGCACACCCATCCTATCACTCCTATCTGTATTTTAAGTATTTGTCTGACTACTTTAAATAAAAAATATTAGAAGCTGAATATACAGTATTTTTTACTACTCTTCATCTTCACTTCTATAGATTCTCCTCTTGGTCATAAGAATGGCACACTTTTACTCTGTGACATGTTACATGCCCCTTGAATAGGCTTACTGGAGTTTACTCATTTTTATTGGTTTAGGGTCACAGAGAGATATAATAATATTAAAGAGTGGGAGCAGGACCTCAATAATTGTATAAACTGCTAAATACTCTATTTTTTATTTAAATTACCTGTGATCCATGAAAATGGATGATCCATGAAGTTGTTTCCCAAAGTCTTATGAATGTATTTGCATCACTTGACACAAGAGCAGCTCATGGAAGGGCTGCATGGCCCTGGGTGCACAGGAGCACAGGGAGTCCAGAGGGCAGTGAGACAACCACACCTGCTTTGCACCACAGACAGCAGATGCAGATGCTTTGCACATGTTAAAAAAAAAAAAAAAACAAAACTCCCCCAGAGCACTGTACTGTTTCTTTCTGAGACAAAGGCTTTTCTGAAGTATCTCTCCATATGCTTCTGTGAGAGAAGTCCCAAACAGGGCTCATCTTGGTGATGTAAGCAATAGCCTTTATTCTTTCAAATGTGGGGGGTGGTTATCATTAGCTTTATTGGGGGTAAAATCTAATGCAACATTTTTGTCAGCCCTAGTTGTGAGGACTGGCTCTGTTGGACAAATCCCCAGCAGCCCTGGAGCACAAGACCACCTCCTTCTGCATGAAATTTCTTTAATTTCCTTCATTCATTCTCTGACAACCTTTCCTTCGCATGTGAAGCATTTTCTGCATAAAGGAGTGAAGGAAATTGATCCTGCTTCTTCCTATCTCAAACTGAATAGGTTAAATTGCCATGGTTACCTCTCCTGTGCTGCTAGGCCTTGAAATACATCTCTATTTCACTTTAGCTTTCCAAGCTCAAAGCTGAGCTCTAGACAAATTTAGGAAGACTTTTCATCAGGATATTAGGTCCCCTCCCAGAAATCCCCTTTTGGGTTTTGTTCGTGCCTCCAGCTTCCTTCTGTGCCTGTTTAAACCAACAGTTGCAGCAAACCTCCAAATCAACAGCCTTGTCAGGATGAATAATCTAAAATTAATGTGCACTTGTCGACATGCATTACTGTTCCTGACAGAGACGCGTTGCCTGCGCTGGCTACGAACCGACAATCCTTCAGAAGAAGTTTGCTCACTGCAGACCAAGGGCTGATGGAGAGCCAGGATAGGGCTGGGAGTTGGATTTCAGATGATAAGTACAATGGTTCCTGACATATAAGACTCAGACTGAATTCACCAAAGACCAGGCTGCTTACTTTTTTCCCTGCTGTTTGCTTTATTCTCACTGGTGATGGCTATCACATTTATACAGCACCCCCTGAGAAATCATCTAGATGGGTTTTGAACATCTTGTTTTTACCACCCTCCGTTTCAAGTTGTGGAGCAGAAGCGTGAATAATCCAGCACACCACCACCACCGTTACATTACAAACGCATACTTTAACTTTGCGCCGGGTGCTCTCACTCCTACCTCTTTTTTTTTTCTCCTATCCTTAGCTCTTGCAAGCTTTCTTGACAGCCAAATGTGCTCTTTTGCAGTACTGTAGGCAAGCTGCAGTGAGACATGGGGGCTTTGGACCCAGAGAAATACCATTTGTGTGACCCGTTTAGAGTTACAGTGGTTAGCACTGCATCTGCTGAAGTAATACAATCAACCTGAAATGAAAACAACAAAATAAAATACTGCTCTGATTTTTTTTTTTTTTAAATTTTGCCCTTTTTTACACAGCTCAGTAATTAGCATTCAGCATATTGCTGCATTTTAAAAGTTAACTGTTATGGAATTAATGGATTCTTCTTCATGAATACCAAAGGACTTGGTCTTTTGCAATTTAATAGGTAACAGAGTCACTTTAAATAAACTGTCTCTTAGCTTTCATACGTCAACACAGTTGTATGAAGATTGAGAAAGGCTTTTATTTTTGGTGCTGTTTAAACTTTCTCACTCACTCACACTCTCTGCTAAACCACAGCTTTGGCTGGATTCCTTTGTCTTCCAAACCTTTTCACTCCAGGATGACCTGGCAATAGTGGGGTAGTTCACAAGCGAACTTGGGGACCCACAAGAGCACTTTTGGAAGCCCGGGGGCAAACGGTGGGTGCCCTGTCGGTGGGATGTAACTAGGGAAAGCACAGGTGTCCTGGCCATGCCGAAGGCAGCTGCAGCCCGGCTGTTTGCTGCCTTTAACCAAAGACAGCCCTGGGAGCGCAGGCTCACCCGCCAGCGCCCTGCTCCTCCCAAACCGGGATAAGCTGATTTCAGACAGAACAGACTGGCTGCAGCCCTCCTGTCCATACCTTACACCAGCTCCCACCTGCCTCTCGTCCCCTGGCAAGGACTCCACGGGGAGGAAAATGGCCTTTCTGTCCTCCGTGCCAGCGTGCACCAGGGAGGAGGCACAGATGCCGACATTTCAGTGTCTGACTTCCTGGCTGCTCAAGGCACTGCAGCTTTCACCTTGGGAAACACTGGCCCAGCGCCTCGATCTGACCGGATGAATCCTCGGCTGGGAAAAGCCTGCCCCCAGGAAAAGCTGTGCATTCCCGGTGCTCCCCTGAGATGATCTGGCAGCCTGCCTGCCCGCTCCTGTGCCCATCCAGCCACTAGCAGGCTGGAAGGAAGCGCATCTCTCTGGCTGGCTGCTTTGGGGCGGTAGTAGGGGCAGGATGCTGGAGAGGCAGCTCCTGGCAGCCAGAGAGGAGCAGCCTGCTCCTTGGAAAGTGCAGCCTGCCTGCAGGGAGAGACGTGACTGAGGAACGAAGCGAAAGAATGAGCAGGGAAAGGCTGCAGAGGTTGGGGCAAAGGGTGGAAACATCACGGGCAAGTGATGGAATGTGAGCAGCTTTGCAGGCAGGAGGAGCATCCCCTGATGCCTTCGCTGATGCTCTTCCTAAGGGATGATTCTAGGTAATTCCTGGGGAATTGGAAATTATTTTTCATTATTGTTTTCCTCTACTCTCCTTCCACTTTTCTAAGAAGAAAATTACCTGGCATTTACTAAGCTGCACAAACAACTAGTTGGCAGCTTTCAGCATATTTGGAAAAAAACATTTCCTTGGTAGAGTAGCATCCAGGTTTGTAACTCTGAGATGACGTCACGATAATGCACCAAGGGGCTCAGCATCTAGCAATCTAGCATCCCAGCAGATTAAACATAAAAGCTTTACCATCAATGTCTTCTCACAAGGGACTTATTGCCTTAGAAGTGCATGTTCCTGGCTGGTGCTGACAAACAAACATCTCAGCAGCCCTTGGCTAATGATGCGTTGTCCATCTATTCATCCTTTGCTGACTGCAAACAAAACTGAGGTTTGGATGTGACGCAAGTTGAGCTCTGGATGTGCAGCATGCCATTCCTTGCTCTTGCTTTGGGACTCCTGTCTGTCCAGGGAAATGCACGCTGAAGGAGATCTGAATTTGAGCTAGGACAATTTTAGGGACTGGAGTAATGAGAGATCATGAGGCAGGGGGAACTAAGAGCGAGCTGTTAAACTGCAGGAATTAGCTCCTGTTACATAGTGATGTTGAATGGATAGGCACACTCATTTCCATTGTGAATGCTCCTACAAAAGCCCTGGAAAGCTGAAAGCTATCAACATTTTAATAGAAAAAAATCCAACATGTGCACCCAGATGAACTTTTGTCTTAAAAGTTTCAGTGGAGGGTTGACACACAAGCAACAAGATTCAGGGAACTGTGTTTATGTGAAAAAGGAAAAGGGTCAGTTTAAACCCTGGTGGAGTCTGAGTGCTGACTTGATGGGCTCTCTGAGCCTCCAAATCATTGTGTCCAGCGCCCAGGTAACACTGGGCTGGAAACAGGCTTTGGGCTGCTGCAGGCTCAGATATTTCTCTGCACTCCCTGTCTGTTCACTGCCCTGCAGGTCCTGGGAACACACAAAAGCGGAGAACAAAATAAAAGCAGTCCCTCACAATTATTTTCCATGGAGAGTATCAGGCTCTTAATGAGCCACATCTCACTATATAGTGTTGGTTTTGTGCATCTCTCCATAGGAGCTAGGTGAGCCACCCTGTCTTTCCTTCCTTTTTATTTCCCCTCTCACAAAGTTCTCTTAAGACAGGCTGCTGGGGGGCATCATCAGTGTGCTGACTACCTGCTGCCTGCTAGAGTACAGGTTACATCTCATCAGGTTATGCCATGGCAGGTGCCTATGAAGACGACATGAGGCGCGATCATGTCAGAGAAATTAACAATGCAGAAAGACATTTTCTTGATTCACAGCAAGGCGTTAACTTATACATCTGAGTAGTGGATTAAAGGCTTCCAGCAGTGAGGTGGGGAGGAAGTAAGAGAACAAGCTGCCAACTGGTAAATATCCACACTAATTTTGCAAATGCAGGTATTTCATGTCTTTCCTAATCTAATCGTGAATGCAAACTGGATTACTGCATCCGACATGACAAGAATAAAACAGCACCAACAGACTTTTGAAATTAGCAGAGTGAATTTGGTGGAGGAATTACATTGCTGATACAAGTCACTCTCATAATAAAGGGCACCTCTAAAAAGGGAAAAAAAGAAAGTTGGAGACAAAAAAAAAGCAGGAGTAGACATCCTTTTCCCTTAAATGAGAGACACAATTAAGAGGCTAATTATTTTTGCACTAAGAACAGACAATTTTTCCTTCAGATTCTCACTGCATCACAGAAATTAGCGTGACCATCTATGACCACTTGACGGGAGAATATAGGGGAGGATGTTGAAAATACCAAAGGCAGTGGAAGCACATTCACAGGGAATGTGGGCCCAACAAAGATTCCTGGAGGTTCAAGGGGGAAATCTCTGAAAGTGCAGAGGTTAAGAAGAAGAACTCCTCCTCAGAGCAGTGCTAAAAGGGGTCTTGCCTGACTTTCCAATGCCCTCAGCTTTGGGTAGCCGTATAAATTACTACAAAATTACTGTAAAAAGAAAGCACTCAAAACTGGTTTTCTTGCTGATATCATGTGCTACACAGAAATGCAGAGGAGTAAAGAGTCTTGCTCTGAAATCTACCTTTTATTTCTGCATCATTTTCAGGTTATTAAAACAATCTTTACTGCCAGCAAACTGCTCTGTTTCTCTAAGCTCCTAACTTCTGTATGTAGCATGGCTGAGGTGGTCCTCAAACTAAATAAATCACATACCTGGAAGGAGAGGAGTTGCATCTCAGTCTAAGGTGCTGGCTGTTTTCTGCCTGCTACAAGAATAAAAGATAACCAAAGAGTGAAAACTTGTTAAGAGAGTGGTTGCATAAAGAAAAGTACTGAATCAGAGAGGGAACAGAGGAAAAAAAATAAACAAGCAGGTTAGAGAAAGTTAAAGTAATTTAAAAAAAAAATCTTTTACAGGTGCCTTTTGTGGAGAAACTGGGCTGAAAGCCAAAATGAAAAAGCTGTGACAGCAAGGAGGAACAGATCCCACAGAGACAAAATAGGAAAGGGGACTGCCTCTGCAGGAGTGGTGAGAAAAAACTCAAACCATTGAAATTATTTTGGAAAAAAAACAATTTAAACTGAAAAATTAAAGGAGCAGAAGTTTTTTTTTTTTTTCCATAGGCATTGAGGTTAATGGGTCTTGTAATCCCTCTCCCTCTTCCCTGCCCCAAACATGGATCTACTGCCTTTGACAACAAATGAGCAAGACTGGGGTCAAGAGGCTGCTTTCAGGGAGCTTTGTGCAGTACCAAGGATTCCTAGAGGAAAGCCAGACTACTCCCCTGTGGCAGGTGGCAGGAGGGCTGCTTACGAGCCCTTCCAATGGGGAAACTGGGACCATCTGCCACAGGATGGCAAAAGAAAATAGTAGGACATTGATCACAGCCTGAAGGTGTGTGGAATGGGAAGCAGCAGTGATGGAGGACTTGGGGATAGGAAGCAGACAGTAGTGAACGCTGTGAAATCATCATCCCCAACCAGCAATGCATCCCAGTGCATGGAAAACCTGCCTTCAGGAGTTAAGTGCTAAATAAAATGTTAAACAATCAAACTAGTCAGGACCAAAGCAAAGAGGAGAGAAAAGAAAAAGCAAGAGCCAAAGAGAAGATGGAAAAGATCAAGTCTTGAGCTAGAAATGAATAGGCTTAAGCGACTGAAGACAAAAGTTAAAACAGGAAACAGTAAAGGACTGGATATAATTAAAGAGAGGCATATATAATTAAAATGATATATAATTAAATTATATGTAACTAAAATCACGTATTGTTAAAGTGACCATAGGAGCAGGCTTATCTTTGTTTATCTTAGCTGCTCCCCAGTAAAGTTTACCATAAGGCACAGCAGAACACTTTGGTGTTAAAAACTCATTCTGGAGTTAAAAACCAAAGGTGGTTTGAAAGGAAAGCCAAAGCATTATGAGAGAAAAGCCCAAGCACTAATGCTGGTTGTTTCATCACACCCAGATGTGTTGGTCATCTCCCATGTCACCCATAATCAAGGATTTACCTCTGTTGCATCTCTCTTTGCCTCTTCCCCAGACCACAACAGCACTGAGGCAGAGCAGGTATTCTCATGTTGAGGTACCATTGGGGCTAATTTGCCTTGGCTGAAAATGTTGCTGCTTACTCTAGTTTTGTCTCTGCTGGCAATTTCTTAACAAACTGCATGTTTAGCTTGGCTGCAGCAACCCTACAAGTTTCTCATCCTAATATGTCATTGTCATAAAAAATGTCCTGTCTACCACTGTAATGGAGAAAAATTACACTTTTGGACATTGTTTTTTTCTGAGAAGTAAAGCCTGAACTCATTTCACTTTAGTCACACAATTCTTACATCTCCCTCCTTCAAAGTCTTCTATCAAGCGGCTGTATTGTTTTGGGGACATGTTTGGGAAGCTGTGACTGACTTTTTAGCCCCTCATTTGCCTAGCAAGAGAGGTCTGTCTTAACTTAAAGAGGGTGAAGGACCTAAAACACAAGGACATAAATCAATAATAACATAAATATGAAGCTGCTTCAGCAGCCTTGCTTTAGCTCATTTTTTTGTGAAAAAACCTTGCCCCTAAGCTTTCAAGGCACAGCAGAGGTTCAAAACACAACCCTTCCATAGTTTTTTTCAGATATTAACTAGGATTTTCCCCTACTTAGAAATTTTAGAGGTAAGAGACAGGAGGCTGCTTGAGGAGACCCTGCTTGAGCAGGGAGGTTGGACTAGATGACCTCAGGCGTTCGCTGCCAATGTTACCTATTTTATGCTTCTGCAATTCTGTAACTGAGCTTCAACTCCTGGAAATCATGTTAGTTTTGTTGACATTCAAATAATTCCCTAGGTTTTAAAACCTAGGAGCCCAGAAAAGCAGGAAAATGACTTTGCCTACATAAGAAGACCATGCTTCCTACTCTACACATGCTACCGTAGAATTAGTCTGAAAAAGTACTGAATGCTCTCCAGAGCAAATCTTCCCACATGGCATCCAAAAAGTTTCATTCCTGCTTTTGTCCTCTCACACATCACTCTCCTAAATCACAGAGAATGAGACATACCTTTCTTTCAGACCTTTTTCTTTTGGACTAATGAGAAGCTAGACTTGGCCTGGAAGATGGCAAGTGGATTTTGTCCTAGAATCTGAAGTTTTCCATGACTCTACAGAAGATGGCTGTGCTAATGTAGGTGGTCCTGCCATCACCCTTCATCCTCATAGTGACTGAGAAGCTATTTTGCCTAACAGATTTCACCAGTTGAATGTTTGCTAATGAAAAAAACTAATGGCAAAATACAACACACAAAGGCTACAACAATTTTCTGACATTTGTGTAGTCTGCACTTGAACCCATGGCCATTAAGTAAAGGGCACTGTGTTTTCTCTCAGTCTCTAATAATTTAGTTACTCATGTAGATGTACTGGACACTTGGTTTGACTTACAGGGGAATAAAAAGAAAATATAAGAGAAAGGGAGGAGAGAGATGGAGAAAGGGAAAAGGCAAAAGGAGAAGGGGAGAGGGAAGGAAAGCAATAAAATCAAAACTAACCAAGTTAAAGCTAGCTGGAGCCTGCACTCTCCAAACAGATGCTGCAATACAATGATTTCGTGCTGTCATCTTAATTTGAGTTTGCAGTCCTGTTCTAGAAAGCCCCTATTAGGGCTTTTTGCCCAATGCAGTAACAGAACTGCTCCCACCTCCATTGAAAATCCATCTCTGTGCCCTGGCAGTCCATGCATAAGGAAGGTGAAGGAGAAAGACAGCCCTTTGTCTTTCCAACTGGCTGCTCCTGCCCATCGCGCGCTGGGTTTGCAACGCCGTGGCATTTTGCAAAGCGGTGTTGCCTGATGATGCCAGATGGAAGCATTACAAGGGGAAGATGTAGCTCAGGTTGGGGTTGTCTTGTAGTGTTGGCTGCAGTTCAGAAGCAAGCACTGTCCATCCAGCTAAGTCATTCATCCCAGCTAAGGGTCAAGGCCTTACGTGGCACTGCTCCCGCAGATGCCGGCGCCGCGCAGTCGCCAGGGGAGGACAGTCAGCTCACATAACAGTCCTTGAAGAGGCACCAGTGCAGAAGCAGATTCTCCAATAAAACTTAAAGGAGACCGAGGGACACGCAACTGATTAGACAAAGCAAGTTAATGGAACTGATTTAAAACATTCTTAATTGTATTATTCCTGGCTAATTATTTTTTCTAGCGGGAAATAGAAAAACTGGAAAGTCAACCAGTCAGAACTAATGAAGAAATATTTCATGGTAACCATTTGCATTAATAATAATATGAAATGCTTGATGAATCAGAATGGTACAAACACAGTGAGTTAATTGCAGGTTACTCATTACAGATTCTGAGACTAATGCACTAAGTGGACACCGAGTCAAATTTAAATATGAAGTAGCATCACTGATTACCCTGAAGTTTTCCGCAGTGTAACACAGATCCAGATCTGACCCATGGTCTTCATTTTCTATTTGGTCTGCCCTATTTGGACAGGTAATTAGGTCAGCTGAATACCCTATTCTTTGACTTTAGCAATCAATGGAAAAGCTTTATTCACTAGCTCATTGTAAGCCTCACCCCACTGAAGCAAGGGCCCATTCAGTCATTGACTCCAGAAGTTAATGACTTTGCCCTATATTTTATGGGAGCGGGAATTTGGCTGTTCATTTGAGGGGCAAGGCAGGGTCCTAAAGAAAGAAAGCGACAGTTGCTAAAAGGGGCAGGCTAAGGTGAGAAGTCTGAAAAAATATTGTATTGGTTTGGGATTATTGGCATTATGGGTTGCACAGTTTCTAGAACATAAAAGCAATTATTTAAACTTTTATAAGCATTAAACCCAAGTCAGGGACTTGGGGTTTCATGTTCAGGCCAAATAACTACAAGGGTTAGAAAGAATTTCTTATTCTCTTCCTCCTGTGCCTCCTCCACAGTATTTCATAACTGAGTGAGCCCATTGGAGGGGTTTTGCTTTGTTTTGCTGGGTTTTGGAAGAGGGATAACAGACTGCAGGATTGTTCAAGTTTTGGCAATGCACATATTTCATTACAGAATTTTCTCCATCAGCACCTAATCAACACAGATTTTAATTTCAGGTAAGAATTAGTTATATTGTTATTAGATAGCTATAAATAAATAAAGAAATTTTAAAATAATAGTGTATTAGCATGTTAACTACATAAGAATTATATCTCCTCAATAGTTGTAATGAATTGAACAGTTCAAAGCACATTCATTTCTAGGGAGGTATCTTTGTATTTGAGGTGATTATCTACTTCAGAAGTGGATTACAGCAGGTACATAGGGACTTTCTGAAAGTTAAGCAGGTACTTAACTGCTGTCCTGCAGTGGGATGGACTTCAGCACCATTAAATTCACCAAGGCAGAAACGTGCATCTTTTCTTAAGCATGTCCTTAACTGAATAGAGGCAGTGCCAGAGGACAGGGTGCTACTGAAAAACAGGGTAAGGCTCATGTCTCAGTTTTAACTGTATGTGGAAGAGTTGCATCACATTCATTTTTAAATTGGCTGGTTCCAAACTCCATTTTAAAACAAAAAAAGAGGAATATTCATTTGCAGTTTAGGCTGGGATTTTCCTGCTTTGGCGACATCTCTGCTCCCTCCTCCATCTAAGAATATGATCCCTCCCAGTGACTGCACCATTTAAAGCATGGGGTCATAAAGAAATGACATAATTTTGCCATCCCTCGGTCTATGGCAGAGTCACCATGTGAATATTGAAGGACAGTGTGGACGGTGGGCCCTAGAGATCCCGGATAAATACATACCACACGAGGGAATGACTCTCCCTTGCCTGTGGAGCAGGGTCTGGGCAGGCACACTGCCCATGGGAGATACAACCTCCCTGCAGATGCAGTCCAGTACATCAGATTTACAGCATCCAAACTTATCTGCAAGCAAACAGCAGTTGGTTTCTGGACCTGCAGCAGCCTGAGATGCTGAGGATATTGTTGCCATAAAAATGCAGAAAATACTCTTTCCCTCAAAAGGTTTTCCCATCTGAGAGCTGGGATTGGACTGTCTATACAGGAACTGCATAATACAGGATCATCTCTATTATCAAGCACAAGCCTAGCGCAGACTGATGGATCTCCAGAGTCTTTCAAAGCAGGGGCCTTGGGTGCTCACACACTCACATCCCACCCCTTAAGACAGGGGTCTTTCTGCATGTCTGTCCTGGCTATTTATAATTCGTGTAAAATCTGTTGGCCTATTCCAATCTCACTTCTTTCAGCCAGTTTCAGCTGGCTTAATTCAGAGCTAACAGCAACAGAAATCATCAGGGCCCTACACATATTATACAAAATTGCAACAAAGAGAATAAAGAGCCAAATGACTATTCCATGGAGAGAAAATCTACAGCAAGCTCTTCTCTCTTAATTGTGATTCTGGCCTTGACCTCCTCTGGACAGCCTGAGGATTTGGCTGGCCCCCTAGAGCATGGGTGTCTTGGACCTTGTCATCAAACAGGCCCCATGGCCTTGGAAAAATCTTTAGTTTTTGTGTGTACACTGTTAGGGCATGGGGAGGGAAAACTGAGATGTTGTTGGGGTAGCTGAGACCATAGGAGCCACAACAGAGGCAATAAGGCTACTCCAGAGGAGGCATGGGCATCCATAGGTATAGGAAACAAATCTATGACTCCAGGCTTTTTAAATTGTGCTGCTCCTGGAACAACTTGTTAAATTTTATGATCCTGACTGTATCTCTTCTTACTTCTCATTTGGAGGTTATATGAAAGGAATCCCCAGTGAGCTTTCACATCTCACTATGGGATAGAACTCAGCATTTAAGAGTCAGGAAATTTATTTTACCTTTGTGTTCCCTAGAGACTTCAATTCTTGTAAGCCTGATTTCTGCTGCCTAAAATATTCCATCGTCATTTGTCATCATTATCTACAACTTTACTAATGTTACTTATGTAAATTATTATAATCTCAGCAAAAAATATTTTAGTATTTCCTTTACAACTTTGTTTAAAGTAGTCTTAAAAGAATTAGATTAATAAAACATTCACCTTTCAATATACTTCAAAGTAATTTTAGCAAAATAGGTGCATGCCCACTAATTCTGCGGAAGCAAGCAGATTGTGTAAAAGCTGATTTTAACCAAACAGCCACATATTCTATTTCTCTTTAAAATCTCCCTGTAATGTAAGGGGTTCGGTTCATTCTCAAAATCAAGCATTTTGGTCACTGTTAACAACATACTTCATTAGGCAAAGGTACCAACACTCAAGATACATTGGGTTCAAAGGTCATCTTTCGCTCTAAACATCCAAAACTGTTCTGCTTCCTCATATAACATCCTTGTTCTGCATCAGCACTGCTCCTATTTATCTACTGGTCTGGGCCTTCACATCCTTTGGTTGCCCAAAAGCTGTCTTCACAGCCTTTACAGGAAATGCCTCTCTAAGATATGCTCTAGTTTATAGTCAGTCTAGTTTACAGTCTAGTTTACAGTGAGTCCTGCAGGCTCACTTCCAGTTGCTCTTTGGCATTAAATAATGCTGAATTAATGTACAAGTAACTGTAATCTGTTTATTCTCAGGTAACTACCTTCAAGAGCAAAGCCATTATCAAGAATTACATTACTGATATTACAATACCATTACCACGACCTATTGTTG
This sequence comes from Cinclus cinclus, assembly GCF_963662255.1. Taxonomy (NCBI): domain Eukaryota; kingdom Metazoa; phylum Chordata; class Aves; order Passeriformes; family Cinclidae; genus Cinclus; species Cinclus cinclus. The sequence continues at coordinate 71,166,017 of NC_085046.1, forward strand.
CCTTAACTCTTCCCTTTCCAGCAGACCTTGTCTGAACACGGCTTCTTCCCAGGCTCTCAAGTCGCAGGAACATCAGCCTTGCTTTTTTTGTTTGTTTCTCCAGCACACACATACCAAATGCTATCTGAATTTAATAACAACCGTAATATAGTAATGCAATGGAAATCTAAATGAAGATATAAGACTAAGATTGTGTCTTCTGCAGCAATTCTAAAGGAGCGCTATTTTAAATTGATCCATAGTACTTACTATGCACAGTTCTGATGTCTTTATTAAAAGCAAAATAAAATAATGCACAATACTTGTATGGCATTTAAAGAAAATTTCATAAACAATGTAAAAAAATGTGAAGAAAAAAATACTGCATTTAATCTACTCTTTATGTGGGGGATATGGAACTTTTGGGAAAAAGAATGCATCACATCTTTCCTGTGACATACAGAAGTTGACAAGAAGATCTATGACTATTTGTTGGCTAGGTAAAATATAAAGGGGGGATAAAAAGCTTATAATTTTTGCAAAAGCTTTTCACAGAGACCAAGACCTGGTACTTTAGAGTTTCAAGCTCTCTGCTGCATGGGTTGAGTCTTTCTACACATTTCTATACCCTAGTACCCAGCACTCTTTCAGAAATGGCTTTTAATAATAAATAATAGCAGTGTAAGATGTAGCTTAGCTCCTTTTTCCTCCAAGGTCTACTGATATTGTCTACCCTTTGCTATTGGTGCATTGGTGAGCATAATATTTTAAAGGAATTCAGTGCCAAAATTCACATTAATCTCAGTGATGTTGGATTCAGTCCTGGTGCTTAAGATATGTTTTATAATTTTCAATTCTACCTTTATAAGCAAATAATTCATGCTTGAAGCCTGGCATTATAGTGACTGAGGTCTCCTTTCAGAGACATCACTTCCACAATCACAGTCTATTCCCATAACCTTTCTAAGACATGTCCGTTCCAGAGCAGGGGAAAGGCAAAGGAAGAGGGAATACATTTGCTACAGGCTCTCACTGATATCCTTCTGCAGCAAATATTGCTCACTGGTCTGAACTGGGCAAGTCAGGGAATGCAACTATTTCATTTAGGCAGATGAGAGAGGGCTTTCTTTTCCTTGCAGTCTACCAGTCATTTTCATGAAATAATTGGTTTTACTAGTATCCGCTGCAATGCACTCCATAAACTGGGAAGAAATACTCCTGAAGGCCTGAGGCAAGACTGAACACAATTTCAGAGGCCTTTTTCGTAACTGAAATCAACAATCCATGCTGAACTATTATTAGAAGTTCAAGGTGGAATTTCTATCCTGGATAAAAAAAAAAATATTTGAACACCCTTGTTTCAAAGTCCACAGTGGCTCTTGGAAGGTGAAAAGGACTCCATCACTTTAGAAAGTTTTATAGTTGTTCTGCTCTGCCTTTCTCACCCTGATATATGTGAACAAGCTCCCCAGAGGGATTTCAGTGTTGTTGCAGGAACTCGTCAGAAGAGTGCAGTGTATGGTAACACAGAGCAGTGTTGATGTCACACAAGTCTCCTGAGCAGAATCAATGTCCTTCATTGGACAGGCTGACACATCTGAAGCAAAGTTCTGGGACCAAAATCTTGCCCAGCTTCACCGTCTGGCCCAACAGGGGTTCCTACCTCCTCTCACTCCACTGCCTTTGCTGGTCAGAGGTGCAGTGAGCACCTCCCGGTGCAAGGCTGGACTGGGCTTCCTCTGTGATGTGTGGTGTGCAGTGCCTGATGAGGTGACAACACATAAAGCCACCTCCATCCCTGGAACTCTGTGGAATTTTTACAGCAGAGTACATCTAATGGACGCTAGTGAAAGCAAACACCACTTGTTTTGTCACAAGAAGTAAATAGGGTGAACACATCAACTATATTTAAGTACTTACATTCTGCTCTAATTTTAAAGTAATGTACTTAGTATATAATTTTGTAGCCAAGAAGTGTAATAGAATGTAGTCTACTAATGCATAACACTTTTCATCCTGTATACTGTGGCCAGACAGCTTTTTACAATTAGCAAGTAATACACATATATTCATTAAGAACTGCAGTGTAATACACAGGGTGCCCACGGCTCTCCTCTATCTTCTGCATAAAGAAAAAGAAAAGCAAAGAGGGTCATCTAATGTGACTAGAAGATGCATGCATAGCTAAGAATGAATAATAACTGTGTGCTCAAAAAAAACCTATTAATGCATTAGGGGGAGGCATTAGTAATCCAACACTATGTACTTTAGAGCAACTCACTGCCAGAAAGAAAGATAGTGAGGACAAAACTGAAATAAAACAAACAAGGAAGCAAAAAAAAAGAAGAAATTATGATTTCTTCATACAAGCTAGCTGAAATATTTGTAGCAACAATATGGGACTGTTTCAGTCACAAAACAGCCTGATTGAATGATAATCAAATTAATTACCTACATTAACTGAACAGTTGAGAGCCCAGGTTGAAATTTAATAAACCACACTGCATGAGGATGCTTAAAGATAAATCACAGAATGTGACTGTGAACATAATTTATTTTAAAACACTGCACTGTTTCTGCAAATTGCATTTATTAAAGCTGTGCAAAATCTTCAAATCCTTTCAAAGGTGAGGACATTTTGACTGTGCTCGTTCTTGTTATTTAAGATGTGCTTCACAGAATCACAGAATGGGTTAGGCTGGAAGAGACGCACACTGGGTCATCTGGTCCAACCTCCCTGCTTATGCAAGGTCATCCCAGAGCATTTGGCACAGGATTGCATCCAAGTGACTTTGGAAAATCTCCAGTGAGAGACTCCACAACCTCTCTTGGCAATCTGTTCAGTGTGCGGTCACCTGCACAGTAAAGTTCTTCTTCTTATTCAGGTGGAACTTCTGTGCTTCAGTTTCTGCCCGTTGACTCTTGTCCTATTGCTTGGAAAAACCAAGAGCCTGTCTCCATCCTCTTCACACGTTCCCTTCAGATACTTATAGACACTGATCAGCTCCTTTCTCAGTCCTCTCTTCTCCAGGCTGCAGAAGCACAATTTGCTCAGCCTTTCCTCGTGAGAGGGATGTTCTCATATCTCAGGAATCTTTGTGACCCTCTGCTGGACCTGCTCCAGGAGCTCCCTCTCTCTCTTGTACTAAGGAGCTCAGAATTGACACAGCACTCCAGATGTGGACGCATTGGGGCTGAGCAGAGGGACAGGATCACCTCCCTTGACCTGCTGGCAGCAATGCTGTTCCTAATGCACCCCAGGATACTTTTATCCTTCTTGGACACGAGAACACACTGCTGGGTCATGGACAGCACGTTTTCCACCAGAAACCCCAGGTTCTTCTCTGCTTTCCAGCAGGTCAGACCCCAGCCTGTCCATGGGGTTATTCTTCCCCAGGTGCAGGACCCTGCATTTGCCTTTGTTGAATCTCATGCAGTTCTTCTTTGCCCATCTCTCCACCCTGCTGCCGTCCCTCTGAGGGGCTGCACAGCCCTCTGGGGTAACAGCCACTCCTCCCAGCTTTGTTCCATCAAGGAACTTGCTGAGGGGGCCTCTACCCCTTCACCCAACTCATTGATGAATATATTAAACCATACTGGGCCCAATATTGAACCCTGGGGGACACTACCAGTGACAGGGCTCCAATTAGATCCTGTGACAGTGATTACAACCCTCTTGCATCTGCTCTTCAGCCAGTTCTTAATCCACTTCAATTTGTGTCCTCTCCAGTAATTTTTGATGAAATTTATTTGGCAGTCATGCAGGGAGGAAAAGCATGGATCCAACCCTTTGCTGAACCTTGATCCCATCCCACCTTTTGCTATTTCTCTCTTGAGCTCACAGTCCCAAACACATTTGCTCCATCTATTCCTCTAACATACATGTCAATGTCCCAAGCACAGGATCCTCAGTGTATATGGCTACTCCTCATTCTTATTTGTTGTCCCTATGCTAAGATGTCCAGGGCACAATCAGCATGGTCTCAGCCACTGACAGGGCTGGAGGAGAGGCAGCCACAAGCTTGTGTCTTATGCAGGGACACACCCAGCTCTGACCTAAATATGGGAAGGAAGGTGCCAAATGGCTGCTATGTCAAGTCCTACCAGCCCTTTGATAAAAGCCAGGGCAACTAAGAGGAGTGAGGCCAACCAGACTGTGACACAGCTTCCCCCTCCTCTCCCAGCTGGCAAGACCCTGGGCATGGGGATTGTGCCAGGATGGGGGGGCGTGGGAAATCCTGGGCTGAGAGAAAGCAGCCTCCCATCCGCTACTTCCACAGGGTTTGCGGGAAGAGCACAGCGCTACCCAACAGCAGGGCCCCAGCTCTCAGGGGCCACTCTCCACCTTGGCCACTGGGTGCTGTGGGATGTAGGGCAGCAGGGCTGGCAGCAGATCCATGGTGGGGAAGGGTGGCCTGAGGGCCAGGTGGCTCCTGGTGGTCCTGGCACGGGAACTGCGCTCCTGTCCCATGCGGACACATGGCACCTGTGCGCACTTGAGTGACGTGCGTGCTCAGGGCCCACAAGGTTAATTCCAATGCCACCTGTAGGAGGTACTTTGCCACAAATATGAACCTTCTGTTTTTTCCATATGCTCCCATATGGTCCAATTTTTCTTCATACTCAGAGTTATACTAGACTTAAGAAATGACAGCAAAGCTTTACTTGCATGCCTGTAATGTCAAAACCAGAAGTCATCTAACCTTGATAAATCCAGGATTTAAATTTTTTAAATTTAAATAAATTTCATCTTTTCCTTCAACACTCTAACTTAGGATAATTTGCATTCACAAGATACATAAAATTTGATAAATTTTGTCATGAAACATTTTCATTTGTGCCTGGAAAGAGGTCAGTGAGAAGACTCAGGTTTTCTTATCTTGGGGTATTTCCTGCAGCCTTCTCACTTTGCACCCTTGCTGCAGTCCAAATATGCCCTGCTCTACACATGTAGAAAACATTACAGAAGTCAGATATAATCTCTGTTAATGTTGGGAGAAGCAGAAAAAACAGTTTAATTGTGATGCACTACAAAACACAGTATTAATGTGTGATGTACTACAAAACATAACATTAATCCCTCAAATAATAGCAGAATAAGCACAAATGTTCTTAATCAATTTCTACTAGTTCTTATTAACAATAAGGAAAAAAAAGTCAGATAATAAAAATGCTTGAAGCATTTCAGGTTTCTTCACATGGTGTCTGAAAACAGACTTTGTTAGCAGATTGACTGAAATCTCTCTGGTTTTAGAGATGTGCAAGTGGTTGTGAGAGGAATGCCTGAAACAAGTCACTTCTAGAGAAGCTTTGAACAATAAAGAGCCTCTGTTTTCCAGTGAATTGTGCATATGCACACAAACGCTCATCCATAATGTGAATTTAAAATAATCCTGATGGGAGTGAGAGGGGGGAGGGACACATGGAAATAACTAGGCAGACTTTGACCCTTTGTGTCAGAAAACAAAGGCTTGTAGTTCAAATCTGAGATAGCAGTTCCCATTTGACATGGTTTCAACAGACGTACATGCCTTCTGGCTTAAGCCTGTCCCTAAAGGATACTAAGACCAAGCAAAGCTTGCTTACAAGCCACCCAACCACAACACAATGGTTTTAAGTGGAAACAAATGAGTGGAACAGCTGTAATTAAAAGTCCAAACTGAATTAGTCAAAATTGCTACAGCTTCACTTTACAAAGTCAGAGAAGGGCAGGAATGGAGCATCTGGAAGGGGTGTTTGGCATAGGGTCACTATGAAGACGAATTAAGGTTAATTTTTTACTGGAGTATAGGTCAGGCACTGTGCTATGGCAGAACACTCAATTTACTGGGTACGTTTTGGCCTACTTAGAACTTTAGGAAATAAATATTACAATGTTAAATTAAATATGCTCTGTGACAAGGACTTGCAACATTGGGAGAACGTGATTTATATGCAATTGGCTCATATATACCATCTAATATGATATGCACAGTGTAATGAAAGCTCAAGGGTCTGATCTGCAGTGCAGAGATGCTTTACAATCTTCTTTCAGGTTGCACATTGTTTTTTCTTCCTCCTTTTATTATTTTTTTTTTAATGACTACATGAGTTAATTAGTGGTTATGTACTCTGTCTCTTTGCCTGGCCTGGCTTATCCCTACTGCAATAAATCTAGTTTCTTTCACTCTCCCAAGGATCATTACAACTTTAGCCAGCACTGTCAACAAGACTAATTGAAGGCCACCTGCTTTTAGGATCACCTTAATGAAAAATGAAGAAGGTAAGAAACAAAATTCAATCAACTTTCTAATAGTCTTTAATCTCCTATTAATTCACACAATTGCAGAGGCAGGAAACTCTTCACATTATCCCTTTTGTTTTCACTGCTGGCCTTATTATCCAGCTCTCCTCACATCTGTAGAATTAGAAATTATTATTTTTGTAACCTAAATCTCCCATCATTCTTTAATGTGGAACTAACAGTTTTACATTTCCTCTTTTTAAATGCTGCTTTACAAAAAAAAAAAAAAAAACGTATTTGCAAGTAGCCTTCCTATTATTTTTGCTAAATGTTTGGGTTCTTTTAATCAGGCATGTCCAGATTCAGCAGAACTTTTATATATGTCAAAGTCCACTTAAGCACTTACACAAATGATCTAAATCATTGTGCCTTTGATGACATTCAAGGACCTGCAGAAATCCAGGAAAAAGGCTGAACCTGCAAGACTGAATAGTTACAGATTTTGTGAGGGAGGGCCTGGGGTACCCAGACATGCAAAACATCTGAGCATATCCTGAAATTCAGGCAGGTGACCAAGTACTATTGAAGCTGATAGGAAGTAAGCACATGCTTACTACCACTGCACAGGATCTCACAATTTAGTGGAGTGAGAAAGAATAAAGGAAAAATTCTTGAGACATTCTTGGTGGCTATGCTGTTTCTCCTAACTAGTTTTACAGCTCGTCCTTAATTGTGGAGAAATTATCCTGGAAAAGGATAAGAGTGGCTGATTTATTTCCTTCAGGTCAGCTGGAGCCAAATACTAAGGAAAAAAAAACAACCAACCAACCAAAAAAAAACCAAAACCAAAACCAAAAACAAAAACAAAAACCCAAAAAACCCCCACAAAAAACCCCCAAAAACAAAACCCAAAAAACAACAACAACAAGAACAAAACCCCAAACAAATAAACAAACAAACAAAAAAACACAAACGGGGAACACGAGACAGATGGGACTAACGACTGTTTGTGTTGCATCAGGGCTTAGATGTCCCAGTAAAGCCTGGGATCCCACAGAGAGACGCTGTGCAAACATGTCAGTGAGGGTGTTTGGTAAAGGGGAGCTGCCTGAAAACACTGCATGTGGAAGTCCCTTTGAAGTCAGCAGAGCCCAAGCATGTAAGAGGTTGGTACTGCTGGGCCATGCTTTTCAAGCTGCATGATTAATTGGTGTCGGGTGTGCCAAAGCATCCCTCACTGGATGGCCACCAAAGATATAATGAGCTGAGGAAGAAAAAAATAAGGTCACAGATAATATATTGGTTTTATTTAATAGTCCACTGTTTGCTTCCTGTGAGTGCAAACATATTGTTATTCTCCTATTTCAAAAGAATAAAAATTCTATTTAGATGAAATAAGTTTAAAACAGTGCAGGTGACATGCTGTATGGTGTAAATGTTACCTTCATGCAAATGTACGCTTCTCTCATTCATTATAGTAATAAGATATGCAAAGAAAGATTAGAGGAATATAATTTTATCCTTTTTGGAAGCTAGTCTGAAATCCATGCTGCATGTGTGTGTGCATGCAGAGAAGAGGAAGAATAGTGAGGAGTCACAGCTCTGCAGAACCTCCCCAGAGATGGCAAATTCCTGCTGCTTTAGAAGTGAACTGATGGTTACAGAAGGTCAATGGACCTAGAAGCAAGGTGAGCCCCCCTGTTTGTGAACCTGTGGTTTCAATGATGCAGTTATTGTTACAACATGCAGAAAAGGCTCAAACACAAAGGCATACTGAAGAACGAAAGGAAGAAAAAAGTACCAGTTCAGGAATAATTATCACAGTGTATAAAACTTTCCACTCCTTTATTATCATAAATTGCAAAGTTTTATTGATGCATATTTTATCACAGCACTCTTGCCATATGTGATCTGAAGATTCAGAGCCTTTCCCCAGGGACAACGGTACTGATATAGATAATCAAGAATTCCTTTTATGCTCCTCTCAACACAGCCACAGCTCAGATTGAAATTAACATCTTTTACAATGAAACACCAGTTTTCTGCCACAACTAGACATGACAGCTGGAGAGAGAGACCTGCTTACCCAGTTATTCCTTCAAGTCTCGGTTTCACTACAGCCATGAAGATGTAAACTAAGTACAAAGCAATGCGGACGGTCACTGAATACCAGAAAAACGAATTCGCATGCAACCTGCCACACGAAGAAATGGAAAGAAAAATGCTTCCAAATAAATCCAGGGATGAAAAGCAAAGATCAGACGCAGTCCCTTAAAAGAAAAAAAAAAAAAAAAGCCAACCCAAAAAATGATGAAGAGGAATCCAAAAGCTTTGAACTTTTGCTGTGTTCACTGCCTGGACTAGACTGGGTCATGCTTGCACACACGTGTGCACACAGGAGTGGAACCCACGGCCAGAAAGAAGCCCAGCATGGGGCTCTGTCCTACTTAAACAAGGATTTGACCTAGCAGAAACATTAAGGCTGCTTAGTGTTGGTACTTGTTCCTGGTCATTTTTTTAGGTTGACTGCTTCCACCTGCACATTGTCCCTGTTTCTCACGCTGCTGAGGAGGGGGGCATGGAACTTGTTTTACCCTGCTCCCCATGGGGTCAAACATCACTCTAGCATCTGACTGTCTTCCTGCAGAGCATTAAACAACCAACATCTGCCATGTAGGGTTCTCCCTCTCATCCTACTCCCAAGGGAGAGCTGTCTATGTGTTGAAGTGTTTTGTTTTGGCACAACTTTGTTTTTGTTGTTTTAAATCGACATGCTGGGTATGTTGGGAAGGAAAACAAGGGCAGCACCTTGCTTGTGAAGGAGAAGATAGTGGGGTTTGAAATTGTCATTAGTTTCTCAGGAAGTTAGTGCCAAAGTCTCAGCCTGGTTTCCCAGAAGGCGAAGCTTCCTGCTGGCTGCTAGAGCTGATAGAAAGGTGCAAACTTCACAGATTGTCCAGGGAGCTGGAAATGATAATGTGCTGGAAAATTGCATCTGTTCCATGTGTAAAAGCAGTTAAGTCCAGCTTTTAGCACTTGCCTACCTATCACAACATTTCAAAGAAGCCTGTTGCTTTGTTATATTACATGCTGGGACAATACATAGCAAAATGTACTCCATTGATCATTGGCCTTTTTTTTTTCTTTTCTTTTCTGATTAACATCCTGCAGTCTAGGGGTCATCTCCAAACAGTGAAAAATAGAAGAGAGGTTATCAGTGTGTTTTGAAACATGTAAGTGGGCAAATGTGCTGTTAGAGATGCAAGTATGCTCAGGAAATATTTAAAGGCTATTGCACACCATCAGGTTAGATCAGGAAAGAAGTACAAAAAGGAAGGCACATGTCACTTTTCTAGCTTCATGTCTTTGTCTTTCTACAGACTGCAAAAAAACAGTACTTCTACATTTCAATTCTGTAGATGAGCTCAGGCTAAAAGCACATGTAAAAGCAAGCCCACTCTAGGGTCATTATCAAGTATGACAAGGAAAGAGAAGACTATGAAAGAAGACAGATATGTTGCAGATCTGCAGTGTAAGGATCTAATTTAAGTCATCAGCAAAAAAAATAGCGCTAATACATTAGTTGGATGAGTCTTTGGGGAATAAAAAATGAGAGGGCAGGACCTCTCACCCTGCATTAGGAGACTGTCATTTTCACTTTCCTTAACCAAGGAATGTTTGGAATTTCCTGCTCCTCATCCACTGGAAGGGCTCATCTCAATGGGAAAGGCTGATTCCCAAATACTCAAAGCCTTTTGCCTTCATGAAGGAGATTGTTTTTTGGGTTACACATTCTGCCTTTCATTATATTTTTAATTGACACATTTCCCAGAGTTCACTCTTATGGGATGCTGGCATTGGAAGGATTTAATAATGAAGATATTCTTCTGCATGAAGGACACTTTGGAGCACAATTTCACTAGGATTTCTTCAGTCTTACACACACACACACACATACACACATACACAAGAAAGATGGCTGCATCTTCACTGCAACTACGAAGTCTAGATTAGCTAAGACTGTTTGAGAGAAAACTAACAGTACCTATTACTTTTTCCTTTTACAAGAGATTTAAAATAGAATATTTACGATGATCGCACGATTTTTATATCAGATTGAAAAACAGAAATTCCATCTTGCAAGAAGTTATAGCATTTGGCATTTCTTCCAAGTCAGGCTGAAAAGCCTAAATAATGAAATTTATCTTTCCATGGAGTTGTTAAAAATCAGTTTAAAAAGGCAAAACTGTAACTTTTGTGGTATGATATGGGTCATCTCGAAGTTTTAGAAATAAAATGTTTAGTGTTAAGGAGCAAGACAGGTGTGGTGATCTTGCTCCTTCACTCCAGCTTCAGATGGCCACAACTGAGAGCTGATATTCTTGATCCACTTGTCTCTATCTACCTATGGATCCCTCTCCCCAGACAGAATTAGGACCCCACCAGACACGAGAATCTCATGGTGTGGCTGCTCCCAAGAGGCTTCACACCAATGCAACATCTCATCCCAATTAAAAAATATATATGCCATCTAGATTTTACTAAGGAGCATTTTACTAAAAGATCAGTTTTTACTATGAACATTTTCAAATTTCATGAATGACAGAAAAATACTTAATTGGATGCTTTAGTGATCAAACCTAGTCGTTTTTTTGCAACTTGTTTTTCTGAATCTTTGAGTGGGACTATCAAGGCAGAATATCAGGCAGGAAGACTAGTATAAAACTAGAATCACAGTGTGATTCATAAATAAGAAAGGACTTGGAAAAGCATTTGGGATGAATCTTTCTTCATGGCCTCAAGTTTTAAAAGTGTATTTTATAAGCAACTCTATTCATAATTCTTTTTGTGGCAATATTGATCTTAAAAATTATTTTACACCTAGAAATCAAGAAGCACACTGGAACACTTTTCTATATAACTTTAAATAAGGTAGAGACCTCATTGGGAATCTGTGCAAGGTCTATCATGATGTATAGAATGACCAAGCCAGAGGTGATGGGGTCATATTTGCAACAGAACAGTAACAATAAATTCATTAAAAAAAAAACAAATCAGAGACAGTCAAGCAATCAAAAAAATCAGTTGCCTACTACAAAGAAAACTCAGACCCTCTTTGAGTGAAATGTATTCTCATTGCACCAGCAATTAAACCAGTGAGTTTGCATTATAGTATTAAAAAATGGAGTAGCAAAGACATGCTATGTTGTAAAAGATTTTTACATCTTTCTTTGAAATAATGACATGGGTCATTGTCCCAGACACCAGTCTGTCCTCACATAGTAAATCCTGGATCTTTAAGATGGATGGGTTGTAATTAGAATTAAAACATGCCCTATGGGGAAAGATATTTCCCCACCTAAATCACTTTGTTTTCATTGCTGTACTGGTGTAAATGGTATTTTTATGTATGTGTCCAGAAGAGAACTCAACTGCAATATTTCTTCTCTCCTGCTGAAATATTAGCATTTAAAAAGCAGTGTTTTACAAAAGTCATATAAACACAGTGCTTCCAACACAATCCATTTTGTTGGAATTATTTTTCACTATCCTTCATCCTTGAAATTATATCCCTTCCTTTGTGGAATGTTTGAAAACTTAAAAAATTCTGATCTTATTTGAAGTAAGATTTAACAATACATTAGCTGGTAAAAATCAAAGTACTTCTTTTTCTCCCCAAGCCCAGAAGAATTAATTTTATTGCCACTAAAGAAGTACAGGCACCCAACTTTTGAACAGAAACTGACCTAATATTTCTGGAAACCCTGCATGCAATTAGCTTCTTGTAAGAGCCATCTTTCAAGCAGTCTTTTTCTGCCTCTGAACTCCAAAAGCTGCTCATGAGATCCAGCAAAATTAGGATATTAATAGAGGGGCATTTATCAAGCTCGATGGGTTTGTTAGAGGCACACTTATCTAGCTAACCAACGCTGTCAGGGTACCTTTTAAAGCAGACAATGCTGTTAAGGGCCTCCTTTTTATCTCTACTCCAGGTTTTCCACAACAGTGTCTGTCCAGCAATGGAAGCAGTGCCGCCCTAGGAAGCAGTACTCAGACAGCAGAGGGTCTCCCCAGAAAGGGAGCCCTCCTTGGCTACGGGGTGGTGTGTAAGCCTCATCCCAAGATGTCCAAAGGGACTTCTGGTACAACGGGATGTACACCTGCACCCCTCAGTGCTGTGAGCATGTGGAATCACTGGTGGGTGTCCAAGACAAAGAGGGCTGCTGCCCTCCTGATCCCAGGGACTGCAGCCCATTTCTCAGAAACTTTGGCTTAGGCTGAAAAGAGAAAAATGGCTGGTGAATTGGGATAGCAAATTCATGATACGGGACTGGGGATCAGTGTTTGGTTTTTCTCTTGCCTTTTTCCTTGACACCCCACACTGTTCCCTGGGCTTGTTTTACCTTCACTCTGCCTTGTGTTCAACAGCATTTTGGTTTTTGAGATATATTCTCTTCAAGTAAAAAAAGCAATTTTTTTCCCCACCAGAAACATATATAAACTTCAACCTTTTCCAGGAAAATATTTCCCAGATCAGGGCTCTTTCTTGGCACTTGGAGACACGAATTACAATCTTGACCTCTTCATTACTAAGTGTGATTGCTCTGACAGGTCTTTTGTCTGAGCATTTCCTAAAGGCTTTGGTTTCCCTCTAAAACATGAAGATTTTGAAATCTAAGCTTTGACAAAACAGAACTGTGATCTCCCAGCTCTGGTATTTGGACTGCAAGCACTGCAATGGAGCACTGTGCCATTCATGTTTGTACTGCAGGGGGACCTGCATATTACCTGGCACCTGCAGGCACCTCTAAACTACAAATTATAAATAATAATAGAAGTTTTACCTTTGTCTGGTGATTCAGTCTCAGAAACCTAAACCTGATGCATTTCCTCAAGCACTCAAATACACTGTGTGGACAAAAGCTACAAAATCCCCGTTCTATCAGCAGATTTGAAGCTAAACTCAAACATTGCTCTTATGTAGGCACATAATCCCATCAGATTGTGAACCTTTGGCTTTGGCAATAGAGTGTTCAACAGTGGCAGAAGTTCTGCCAAGGCTGGACACTTATCCCATACCATCTCTGCCTCCTTTTTCACTCAGACTCACTTGGCTGTGCTGGCAGCGCTCATTTACTGGCACCAGTACTGCACAAGTTCCAGATAAAGGAGCACCATTTTCCACAGTTCCATTCCTTAAACATTTATTGGCACATCTGTGTTTTTTTTCTAGTTCCAGGGTTTTATATAAGACAGGAACATTGAGGTTATCTGATCAACGGATGTTGAAAATACCCCAAACATGGCAGAGGACAAGAGGATGAAACACTTTAAACATTGTGAATGCTGTGTCTTCCCCCTTTCCCCTTTTATTTCCTCTAAAGTTTTCCGGAGAAGAATGTACTGCAAAGTCATAAATAAAGTATGCTTGTCAGAAGCTATGATCTTAAAATATTCTAACGGTTTGTTTGTGTTCTCTCCATAAATTGTTTATTGGTCAATATGGGCAGAATTTGCAAATGCATCCTCCTTTGCAGTTCAGTGATATTATCTTCATTCTAAATACTTTAATCTAGTATTAGGCTTCCAAAAAAATCCCACTTTCTACCCTGCTTTCATTGATAAGAAATTTTCTAATGCTGAACATTTAATTATGCAGCATTATGTTATCCTATCTTTCTTATCCTGAAGGAGATGGTGAGCATTAAAGGACTGTGTGATTTTTAAAATTTACTATCAGAGATAGGGTTATGTAGCTGGGGTGATGCTTTTTTAGTGGTCTCTATCTACATATTAAAGTAAATAAAAAAAAGAATTTTTTTTCTGTAGAAAATAAGTTTATAATTTATATTTTTACTTCTCTGTGTCATGTGAATATTCTTCAAGTAACATGCCAACACTGTGAAATGGTACCCTGGTGAGCAAATTATTATAGAAAGAAGTTTATCAAGGCAGTGATTTCAACCTCTGAAAAGCCCATGAGCATACAGAGCAGAAAACATCTCTTTAGCCAGAGAAGACACCAACCTTCAACACAGAAAACAGACATTCTTCTAACTCTCCTGGAGCCCTGCAAAGCAGGGTGGTCTTCCAATAAAACAATCATCCTCCATAGGGTGATATTTTAAATCAGAAGTTAAGTGGCTCAGTCCCTTCTAGATAGTTCCTAAAGAGGCAAAAAAAAGAGACCAGTAGACTTAAAAATGCTTTTAAATGCATGTAATGGTTGATAGATTGGCTATTTACAGCTAGTAAGTCAAATCTGCTATGACATTTGGTAATTGCCTCTTCAATAAGTAACTTGATAAGTTCCCAGAGGGAAGAAGGCCATTTATCTCAGAATAAAAACAGTTTTGGTCCACCAACCCTTGAAGACAATTTGGTAGGTAACTGTAACTACATGGGGAATTTGGATGCTCAGTGATCATTAAAAATAATGGGAACTTAAGTGTCCAGATCCTATAGCAGTTTCAAAACTCAGCCACATTTTCCTGGGACAGCTACTTTTTGCCCACTGCAAAGATATTAACACTTAAACACACAGAAAAGAAAGAGAAAAAACTGCATAAAACACCAGTGTGAGATGTTTATCGATGAGCATTTTACTGATGTTTTACTAAATTGACATGATGAAGAAGAAAACGGAACATTTTATAATTTATTTTTGATACTGTAATTATTGATGTTTCAATAAAACAAAGACGTCATAGCCAAAGGGTTCATTGGCAACAAGATTAAAGTGACAACAGATTTTAATGAGAATGCATTTTTTGAGGCTAGGAATTTGTAGTAAAAAGTTAGCACCTACCTGCCACACAAGCATATATATGTTTGTTCTGCATAAACACCTGTACAGCCCAGTAGGGGATTACAGTGGTAATGTAATGGAGCTGTTTCTCTCAAGGGTGAGAAGCAAACGAAGTGGAGATAGCAAACAGTAGTAGGGAAAAGTTATTAGTTATACTGGTTATCACTGCTGTTAGCCATGGTTGATTCATTGCCTCACTGAGAGTTGCCTATTTAGCAGGCTGTAATACAAATGAGTCTTTAATGGGAGTCCGTTCTCTTGTGCAGAGCAGCAGGGCAGCAAATGGTGCACTTGAGGAGCTACATGGGCCAAATGGGCAAGGAAAACAGACAGAGACTGACAGCTCAGTGTTGAGCTGCTCTCTTTTATTTCTCTCCTTTGCTTCCATTATCACTTCTCTACACATTTGAATCTAGCATCCAGTTCCTTTGTCCTCCATGCTGAGATGTACCCTGGGCATGAGACAGCAGGAGGCCACCTGGAAGAGTGGATCCTCAACCACAGCATATTTAACACAGTGCCTTTAGCAGCACCACTGAGCTCACCCTCATGAGTATTCGCCTTTCCCAGGTCTATACTACACACACACACACACACACACACACAAAAAAGGTTTAGCCATGGTTCAGACCAACATTTCTATACAATGGTAACATTCGGTATATAGCCCTAATATCTATAACACATTACTGACAGACTGATGACAGATGCCTTTCTCTTGGCATATTGATGAGCTACCACCTGAAACCACAAGCAAATCTAGGAATATTATTTGAAACACCCCCCCCCCCCCATATTCTTTACTCACCCCAGAGACTTCTTGTGGGATCCAGATGCTGTTATTCCAATCTCTGTCTGTTACAAACTCCTCTGCTTTCTGCCATGCTCATTTACAACCCTGTGGAACAGTTATTTGCCTTCTTTCTGTATTAGTCACTTTCCAAACCAGAGCCAAGCTATACCTGCTACCTATCAGATCTGTCCTTTTCTGTCTGTTACTCTATGAAGACATTTGTCATTTCTTTTTGTCTGCCTCACTATACAAATCCTGTTTTTTGCCCTCCTGCAGCTTCTTTCTCTGTTCAGTCTCCTCAAGGTTTTGCTGCTATTATCATCATTTTCTCTCAGCATGCTCTCTGTCCTCTTGAAGGCTGGTTTGACAGATCCTCTCTTGTCATCTGCTTGAAGGCTGATTTCAGCTCTTCCTTGCAGCACTGTGCCTATGTGCCTCCTCCGCTACAAGTGTTTAATGTGGAGCTTGTTCTACCAGAGCTGCTCCTCACGGCCCATCCTCCTGAGGAGCGTCTCCAAGACAGAAGGTGTACAGGGCTGTGGGCTATAGAGCTGGTCTGATAATGTCAATAGCTGACTGCTGCCTTTCCAACAGGCCTGCCAGCCCTTCTCCATGTCATCATCAAGGACGTGCACTAGTCACTTGACAGGATCTCCTCTGCGTGTCTGTGGGGTGCCCAGAAAAGATCGTGTTTAACCTTGCTATTAGAATAAATTTACCAGCTTGTGCTCACTCCTCGTGCATTCGTTGCATGGAGACTGTCCATTTCCATATCACTTTGTGAAGGAGACAGAGCAGCAGCCCCTCTCAGGAGGTACAGTAGTTGTTTGTGCCATGCATCCCTCATCTGACATTGAAATAAAGTGAGCATCCAACTAAAACACACAGGCACCACTGATACACAATGTACCCATACTTCCCTTTGTGGAAATGCATTTTTCTGTCCTTCATAGGTCCTTCATGAGGCCCGCAGATTTCCTCTTTATTGCTCCACTCTCTTCCTTAAAAACATCTTTTTTGCTCTGAAGCCTTAATATATTACACCTGCAGGTCAAGTAATACATAATATTTACTTTAATGGTTAATGTCCTCCAGATTATGCATGGATTGGAGGATGCTTGGGGCAACACTTCAAATTTTATTTGAAGGGAAATGCTTCTTTCCAGAAGTCAGTCTTCTAGTTCACACAGAGAGTCACCATAAGTTCACCTCTTAAAGCCTGTCTCTCCTCTTCAAAAGCATCTTAAAATTAAAAAAAACCAGTCTAATTTCAGCAATGGGCTAAGCACATAGAAGGCACTCCATAATCTAGTGAAGTACCTATATTATTCTTAAGAGATTTGCCAACTAGCGATCTACTACTGCTATTTTAATTTATGTTACATCGTGATTGCAATTCTAAATTAAACTCATACAGGCAAGAAAATTTATAGTTAAGCCTTTCCGTCAATCCTTAACTTTCTCCGCAGTAACAAAGTGACATATTGCAAGGGCTCTCGACTGTGTCTCACAATACCTAGGCATGTATAAAGGTTAATTACTGTACTGGATTTGAGTGACAAGGTTTTGCTGGTGGGGGGAGCTTTATGTGGTTTTGTGTGAGAGCTGCCAGAAGCTTCCCCCATGTCCATTACAGCCAATGTCCACTGGCACCAGGATGGACCCACTGCTGGCCAAGGCTGAGCCCATCAACAATGATGGCACCACCTCTGGGATAACTTAGTTAAGAAGGTGAGGGAGGAAAACCACACAATTGCAGCTGGAGAGAGGAGTAAGAATATGTGAGAGAAACATCCCTGCAGACACCAAGGTCTGTGAAGAAGGAAGGGAAGGAGGTGCTCCAGGCACTGGAGCAGAGATTCCCCTGCAGCCCCTGATGCAGACCATGGTGAGGCAGCTGTGCCTCTGCAGCCCTTGGAGGACCCCATATAGAAGCAAGTGGATACCCAAAGGTGGCTGTGACCCCATGGGAAGCCCATGCTGTAGCAGGCTCCTGGTGGGACCTGTGGATAAATGCAGAGACCCCATGGTGAAGGCAACCTATGCTGGGAGGATTTATGATCGATCCTGCAGGGCATTCATGCTGGAGCACTTCATGAAGAGCTGCAGCCCGTGGGAAGGTCCCGTGCTGGAGGAATTTGTGGAGAACGGAGTCCTGTGGGAGGGACTAATGCTAGATTAGGGGAAGAGTGCTAGGGGTCCTTTCCATGAGGAAGGAGAAGCAGTGACAGCATATGATGAACTGACTTCAGTCCCAATTCCCTGTCCCCCTGTTCCATGGGGAGGCAGAGAAACTGGGAATGAAGTTGAGGCTGGGGAGAAGAGCTGTGTAATAAATTAAATTGTTTTCCCCAAGTTGAGTCTGTTTTGCTTGTAACAGTAATTGGTGAGGTGTTGGCTGCTAGAGGGTCCGTGGAGATCCAGTTCTCCAGACCCAGGAAGCCGCCAACCTTCCCAGAGAGAGACAGTCCTGCAGGGAACTGCCTTCCAGGGGTCTCCTGGTCTCCCAGCTGCCGGATGAGCCTCAGCAAGTGGTGGCCGTGGCCACAAGTGATCAGCTCTGATCAGTGATTTCAGCTCAGCGATTCCAGCTCTGCTTGCCAGGCTATCCCAGGCCGACTCAGGGACAGAGAGACAGGAACCATCGTACGGCAAATTCCACAGAGATTCCTTTATTATCCAGCAGCTCTGTGAAGGGAGCCAGGAACAACTGCTCCCTGCAGAACTGGGGAAATACTGGGGTTTTTATGGGGGAGAGCAAGGGTGGTACCAAGGGGGAAACACCAATGGGTTACAAAGGATTAACATGAGTACTAGGGCATGGTGGGATAACAGAAGCTGTTCAGGAGGGGGCATAACTCACCATGATAAGAAAAGGTGTGCCAACCTAAGGAGCATCCTTCCAGGAGGGTTGAGATAAGATAATCACAGCCCACTCAAGGGACATCCCTCCAGGGTAAGGCCATGGGTGGAGCCGGGGCAGGCCCATGGGCCTCCACAGTGAGGGATATCTCCTGTCCTCAGCTTGACCTGTACTCTCATTTTATTTTGTCTCCCCTGTTCGGCTGAGGGAAGGGATAGAGTGGTTTTGGTGGGCACTTTGGTGGGGTCCAGCCAGGGTCAACACACTCCAGTTACAGAGACTCATTTTTTACCTTCGATTTGCTAAAAGGAATCATGTAGAAGAACTCAGCCCCAGTGTGCTCTCATTCTGAAAACTCTTAGCACCTCTTGGGCTATGCTGTTGGGTGATGTGTAGCTCAACAGGGCAAACCCTACACCTTTCTGTGAGTGCTTGCTCCACTGGGCATCTGCACAGAAGCAGGGAGGGCATCAGTACTTATGAAAAAAAGTAAAATAATTTACAGAAAGGCCTTACTGAGAAACAAACACATGTTTTCCCCAGGGGCCTCTTGGCAGCCCTAGCCAGCCCTATTTGTTCCCTCTTTGGTGAGGACATGAACTAATGGCATGGGCACACAGGAGAAACCCAATGCTGTCACTGCTAGAAAAAACAGAAGATGACACAGATGGCAAAAAGGAGAATACCAAGAGGGAAATTCAGAAGGCACCCCTATTATCCAAATACCCCAATGTTTCACTGGTTCCATCTTAAGATGGGACTGGTTGTTGTTTGGGGGATCAACCCCTGAATGCTCAGGTTTTTGAAGAGCCATCACAAAAATCGTCACAGTCAAACACTTTTAACATACAGAATGCATTTAGTAGAGTACCTTGAATTTATTTCTTAGCATATGAATTGTACCTATGCTTTTCAAAGCAAAAGAAGTAGTTTAAAAATTGGAACTGCCTGTGACTGCATGAAATGCTCCTTTCATCCATTCATTCTGTAAATGAGGACCCAAATCAACTCCTTCACAACAGTTACAGTTTCTCAAGTCTGCAAACACTTTTCAAATGTGGGCTCTATCTTTTGGAATGCCATCAAGACATGCTTGCTAGTGTTGTAACTGGTGAATTTTAAGTGTTTAGCTTTCAGATGAAATGTATGTAACTATGTTAAAAATTCCTCTGAAAAAGTAGGTCTTATACATGCATTGCTGTCAGTTTTCACAGTTCTATCCTTTTTTTAATTACCCAAGGCATTCTGATTACAGAGCTACAAAGTTATCTATTTAAAGCTGGATTTAACAGTAATCTAATGAGCACAGAAACCATATGGAATCAGAAAACATTTACTTCTCTTCCCCTTCTTCTTATATTGCCAAATATGTTTAAATCAAACTTGTTTTAAAAACAAATATTCCCAGGGTAAGGACTTTCATATCAACTTCTGGTTGTTTCTGTTGAATTAGAAACCTCTGGCAATTTTTTCCTACTGAAATGTAAATGATGACATATTATTAACTAGCAGCATTACACCACTAAAATACTAGGATGTGTCTTCCTTGCCTCAGACTTCCCTTTCCTTAAGTGCAATGCCTTAGAGGCAGCAGTGTTTAAATGGTACAAAGTACTCTACTAGCACCAGCCTGAATCTTTATTTAGGAGAACAAGCTTCACATTCTTCCCTGCTAACACAGTGTATGGGCATGTTCGGCCCCTCCATAAAACACACTCATACAACTATTACTGTCTAACCCAAGGTACAGCACTGACATGACAGATTCATGTTCCCAGCTGTGACATAAGGGCTCTTTGACAATACCACAGTGAAAGCCCTATTAAGAAAACATGTGCCGGACAGTGCATCTGATGCAGTTAAAAGCTATAAAAGATTTTCCAGGTGTTAATGAGTTGCATGAGTAGAATGAAAATGAGGGGGATCCATGCGCTTGGAAATTCTCAAGGAGAAGGAATCAGGCTCTCAGAGAGACGGACAAACAGTGCTTTATAAGCACCAGTGGCCATGCTCTGCACCTGACCACACGAGGTGATGAGCGACCCCAACTATTCACTGGGGGAACTGTTCATTGAGGATCGTTTGCATGGGAAAAGACAGATTTTCATGTCTTCCTGCAGTTTACTACATCCTTTTTACTTTGCTCTGTTTGGGGAAAAGCACTAGTTATTTTCCCTCTTTTAAGCACTTTTTTTTTGTTCTCAAGAGAAGGAAAACATTATGCCCACTGCTTCTTGTTTCTAGCTTTATGAGAGATTCAGCTTGACCCAGTACAGATGAGAAATTGTCATTTAGTTAATGTTAAAATATCACTAAGAGTTTATGTTTTAAAGGACAGACATACAGTCTGTTGCACACTTTTCAACAGCAGTCACTGAAATTTTTCAAGGCAATGCTGAGTCCTAATATATATTCCTTTAAGATATGCATAAAGTCCTATGTATGGGCTGCCCTGAGAATTTCAACCACTGATATTTCAGACTATGTGCATATGTTATTTTGTACAACAGCTACCTACAGGATAATTGTTAATTCCTATAATGTGTTGACTTGATAGAAGATTGTTTAATTTATTTAGCATGTGTGAATTTTATGGTTACTCTCCTTGAGGAAATAAGTTTTGTTTCATCTACATATGACAGGTACAGTGGGGGAAGGCTGCAATGTAGATTTTTCCATGCTGCTTTGACCACAATCTCAGTCTTAATCCTGACATACAACTGTATCTAGGAAAAAAATAAAAAGATCATTTTGTCGCCATGCTAATTTCAGCCTGATTTTCTGAAAAGGGGAAGATCCCAGTAATATGAGAACCAATGGAGTGTCTCCTCTCAGAAGTTAATTTAGAACCACCCATTTTATTTCCCACAGAAAAGTCAGTACTATTTTATCTTTCATTTCCAATCTAATATCCCAAGTTGTCTACCCACTCTTCCCCCGCCCCAACAGAGTTACTTAAATTAACTTGGAGCACTAAATTTTCTTAAAGGCATAAGAAGACTAGGTGGAGAGAATAAGCAAACCAGTGGAATAACACATTGACACAGATTCTTGAAATTCATATCTTAAGGGTTAAATTCCTCTGGCTTGCCAGGTGTTCTGTGCAAATGTTGCATTTCATTGTAGGATCTGACCATTTAACCATATGTCAAACAATCTTTGCTATGACAACCAGATGTAGACATTGCCATGGAATGAAATTATCATTTTATTAATTACCCTTTAATTAGTTGATACAGGAGAGAACATGCAGTAATTTAGTCATAATTGGCCTGACTGAGACTCAATACTTAAAGGGATGGAATCTATTTGTGAGACTACTTGTTATGAATAACAATTATGCCTGTGACAATGCAATTTTTATTATGAAGATGTACTATGCATTTCAAACAGTCTAAGTATTAAGGATAGGTATAAGATATTATCCAGGATTCTAGCTACAATTTGATGGAAAATATTTTCCTTGAATAAAAGTCTGCAATCCTCTTTGTATTTTGCTACATGTTATAACATTGTAAGAAAGACTCCTCACCAAACTCACTGTGATAACCAAAATGTGTTTTCAATGCATTTTATAAATAGAAATGAGGAGCCACTTGCACTTGAGATTCTTCTCAAAATCTTTTTAGCAATCTTCAAATTATTCTAGACTTCAACATGGTATTTGTGCAAGAGGTACACCATGCAAATTTTTTGAAACACTTTTTGACAAAACTGTAACAAGAAACTCAAGCAGAGTCTCTTATGTGTTCACTTCTCACCACACTTTTTAGATTTTTGTAAGAAAGTGGAACATAGCTAGATTTCATGGACTACATAGGTGCAAATAAAGTTAGCAGCATCCCCCTCTAGACTGTAGCAAAAGGTAAATGTCTTGAAGACGTTCTTTCAGCACAGATTGCTGTTATGTCAGGAATACTCTTCACAGACTGAGCACTGAGTATCACTGTAGTAGGACAGAGCACATTCAACAGCTTAATAAAAATGCTTGTAAAGTGGATCTTAACATTGGCCCTTACATGCCCAGTTGTTAAGAGATGTTTTTGCCATTCTGGAGCCGTCATTCTGTCCTTGCTCTTCTAAACTCTATGACCTGAGAGAAGACTGCACCATTTTATAATAGTTTTGTATTTTTAGATGGACAACATGCCTCATGTTTTTGCCTCTTGTCTTTCCACAAAAATCTCAGAAAGTGCAGGTCAAAACCTTCAGCAAACGCAGCTTCAACAAAATATAACAAACTGCTTCATTTTTCAGAAGTGAATGAAAACTCCCTCCTGTTTTTTGTCATGATGGGTAGCTCCTAGTTTTCTGCATGTGCAGTGACAGAAATTATACTTAACTGAACAACTTTTAAAATCTTTCCCAATTACAGCATGCTTATTTATTCCTTTATGATGGATGTACAGGCTGTATAGATGTCTCCAAGCCAAATAAGTCTTTAATGTAATTGTTGTAAGGTCAAGGAAGTTATATGAACAATAACTCTGTTTCCTTTACAATTAGACTTTGAGAAATCCTTCTACCTTGCTTAAATGACTATGGACTGCTTTCAAAGTTGGTTTTTCTTTTTCTTTTTAAACACAACATCCTTCCTTCCTTTCTGATAGTTAATTCACTATTATGCTTCTTTAACAAAAATGTGTATACAAATATACATATATATGGAAAACCACGCCATATAGGAAAGCAAAACACCTTTTGCCTAGGGTGCCATCTTCCAGTTAATATCAGTAAGTCGTATTCTGTTGCTTATAAGTGCATCTTGCTCAACAACTTATCACCACCTCCAGTACAAACACTCGCAGGTTGAATCTTCCTGCTGTGTCACAGGGAATAGCTAACATAGTGTAACAAGAGATCATTTCATTAGATTACCATGAAAGCATCACCACCGCAAGGAATTTGAGCTGAACAGGGACACAACCACAGTGTTAAAAACTCGAAACAGTTTACCATTAAAGCCTTGTGTGACTGCTTCAGAAATGTCTTAGACCAGCACAAAAACTGGCACCATTAGCTTTCATCCCTGCTGAGTTGGCAATAAAGTGCACACATAAGTAAAATGCATTAATTGGTATTAGTCAATCTAGTTAAGATGCACATTCTTCAGGCATCTTCAGATTTCATTTCCGTAAAATAGGATTTCTTTAAGTCTCATAATCTGATTTTGTCCAACCCAAAATTATATTGACACAGTGGCAGCAAAAGCACAATTACACCCTAGTTTTACAAAGGTGCTCTCTATCTAAATAGACTGGGACCCACGTGCTCCCAGTCTCTCTCTCTCACACACACAGAAAAAAAGCAACCCACATTAAAAAATCAAACAAAAATACTAAAAAAAAAAAAAAAAAAAAAAACAAAAAAAAAAAAAACCAAACCCAAACCAAAAAAAGAGTGGAAGAGGAAAAAGTGATGCATTTTCCTATCATTTTCCTATTGCTATTTTTCCTCCCTTTCTCCCGTATTTTTCCTACTGTGCACTACTGATTACTGCACTTTAAGATCAGAATGAACAATTAACTGCCTAATTATTCCAGTCACACCAAGCCACAATGAAATCTTTATTCAGTGTTTACAGCAATCTTTGGCAGAGACTGTCTTGCTGTTTTTAAACCAAGAAGAACTGCTCCCTTTGGCTCCCTTCAGCATCAGCTGCCTGGGTTTCAGAGCTGGATGCCAATAATCAGCCTCCTTTTTCTCTTCCAAAGTGGCTATTTTTTTTTTAAGGGTGAAAAGACCTATTCTCATCAACTCCCCATATATTCTGCCTGATTTATGTCCTAGCCACTGAGTCTCTTCCTTCCGTATCTTTTTACCATTTGTGTCCCCCCGCACCCCCTCCGCGCCGCTCCCACCGAGCCCCGGACACCCCCGGACACCTCCAGATACTTCCAGACACCTCCGGACACCCCCGGACACCTCCGGACACCCCCGAACACCTCCAGACACCTCCGGACACCCCCGGAGCCCCCGTACACCCCCGGAGTCCCCAGACACCCCCGGACACCTCCAGACACGGAGCCCCCGGACACCCCCGGAGCTCCCGGACACCCCCGGACAGGGGGGCGCTTCTTCCTCGGGAGCCCCGGCGAGGGGGCGGGAAGCGGGGTGGGGGATAATTTCCAGCTTTGGCTGTACAGCATCCACACACGTCCACACACGCACACCTTCTCCCATAGTGTTTTCTCGTTCTGTCGAAATCCCGGAGGAGGGTCCCTGCTCCGGAAAAGTTGGAGGGAGCCGCTCCATGCCGCGGGCGGCTCTTTCTGCCCCTCTCCGTCTGTCCGCCCCTGCTCCTCTCTCCCGATGGGCAGCAGCGCCGCCGGGACGCTCCGAGCCCCGCTCTGCCCGGCTCTGCCCGTTCCTGCTGCCGCGGCAGAGCGCCTGCGGAGCGGGGGAAGCTTGTCCCAGCCAAACTCCAGAGCCACCCGGTGCGGGCTCGCTCCCTTCCCCACCGCCTCCTCCTCGCCCCCTGACTGCGGCTGGACGGCCAGAGGATCGGGGAAAGAATAAGAATAAGAATAAGAATAAGAATAAGAATAAGAATAAGAATAAGAATAAGAATAAGAATAAGTAGTAGTAGTAGTAGTAGAAGAAGAAGAAGAAGAATAGGAGGAACAACAAAGATTAAGAGAATATTAAGGAGAAAAAAAAAGAAGAAAAAAGTAAAGAAGAGAGGGGGGAAAAAAGGAAAGGGGGAAAAGAAGGAAGAAATAAAGGGAACAAAATAAAGAAAATGAGAAAAGAAAAAGGAGAGGCAGAAAGAGGAGGGAAAAGGAGAAAGCAGAAGAAAAAGTCCGCGAAGGAGAGAAGTCGGGTTACCTTGCAGTGTGGAGGAGCTCCCGACTGCCTTCCTGGCGACGGGACTTCCCTCCCCCGCCGGGTGCGCCCCTCACATCCCCGCGCCCCCCGTTCGCGGCCGCGGAGGGAGCTGCGCTCGCTCCTGTCTCCGGCTGCCGAGAGACGCTCGGGCTGGGGGGGCTGCGCGGGGCCGCAGGCGGAGGAGGAGGCGGAGGAGGAGGCGGAGGAGGAGGAGGAAGGAGCCCCGCGGCCGCCCCGCTCCCCAGAGATGCCCGCGGGAAGTGGCCGGCGCTGCCCCTGGCTCCCGCGGCTGCCCGTGGCTATCGCGCGGGTCTGGCGCTGCCGCGGGGACCTGCGGGAGCCGATTGGAGCCGGGGAGCTGCGCCCTCCTGCGCCGCCCCCGCCCTCCTTCCCGGGGATCCCCCCGCCCCAGCTGCGGTCCCCGGGCTCCAGGCAGCCCCCCGGCTACGGGAGAGCAACCCCGGGTCTCCCCTCCGCAGGGCTGCTTACATCTCGGGAGGATTCCAAAACGCACCGCATTGGCTGACAGAGGATGGGCTGCTGAGGTAGACCAAAAGTCACACCGGAGAGGCGAAGTGGTCCTTTATGCAGCTAAACTCAGATGAAAGCTGAGTTTCTTTGGAAGGCTCGATTTTAGTTAATATGCATGCTGAGACTGATGTCAGGGCTACTTTTACGAGGGCAAACAGTAGAGTTTCCTGGAGGGTTTGTGTAAGACTTTGGAAAAACAACCAAATAATAAACGGGCTTTACATCCACCTTTAAAGATCATTTTAGTGTTCATAAAAGCTGCCAGGCTTGCTGAAGTAGTCCCCATCCACAGAACAACAACTGCAAAGGCAGCAGCAGGACAAGGCATCCTTTCTGCCAACAAATTCCTCTCGATCTTGACCTGAAGTAATCAGGAGGGCAGGTATTTCTTATTCACCATTCCTGTGCTAGCCATCATCTTTCTGCACAGAATGGGAAGGCAGCAAACTTGTGCCAACTTTGATGATGTGTATGTGTGAAAAAGAGAGGGAAACTTGTCCACTTGGGTATGAGAGGGTTATTACCTCTCTAATAGCTCCTAATAGTAATAACTTATTTTTGCTGCCAGCACACAGCCCATTCCCTGTCTCAGTTAAATTGGTAAATCTCAAGCAACTCCACTAAGCAGAGCTGTGCCCCATCAGTCTGTGGCCAAGCCAGTGAGTGGCAGTAGGAGACCCTAAATCTCATTATCAATTACCTGGGATGCTGCCAGTCCCTCAACAATTAGATCTTGAGATGAAGATTCAGATTATACAGTCAAGATTTGTTTTGGGTGGTTTTTTCTGTTTTCTTTTTTTCTCTCCAGATTTGCACTAATGATTATTTGCAGAACTAAGGACTTACTGGCTGGTTTTCTGGCCCTGCATTTTTCATATTGATCATAACACAGTCATTTCAGCATTGTAGAAGAAAAAGGGCAGTCAGATCTCTGGAGAGAAGTTGGTGGAAGTTTGAATGCTGGCAAAGTGCCCAAAACAAATGACGAATTACAGCTATGATAAATGAATACTTGGGCGTGTTGGGAAGCCATGCAATGTTGTCTCAGATTTCTCTATTGCATGCTCATCCTCAGGCTGATGGAACATTTTTAATGTAACAGTTGAAGGAAGGAGGAATGGCCTTTGTCAGCACTACTGGTCAGCCACAGAGACTCGGCACATTTCCAACAAAAGTAAGGCAAGAAAGACCCCTCAGTACCACTTTCCCCTAACACTGGGACAGAATACTTGTAATAACCTCTGGAAAGTTATTGAACACCATTACTGCTTTGAGTATGATTACAAGAGCAATGACCTCTTGTGAGAATTGAGCTGGTTACTGAATCAATGCACTTCTTGCAGTATATGCACACATCTCCATTCCTCTGCTTAACATGGTATGCTTGGAATAAGTCTGATTGCAATCTTAAAGGATAAATAGATGCCATTTGAAAAGTTTGCAGTTCAGTTTGAGCGTAGTTTGTGAGTTTGTTTTTCTTCACTGAAGTTGTACTGCAGTAGGGGGAAAAAGTCAGAATAAAATACATATGACAGCTTTAATAGAATGGCAACTCTAATGGATGTCCTTTGATTATTGCATGTACCACAGTACCATGAAAATAAAACACAGTACTCTCTGTTGCTTAAGTATACAATTTAAAATTAATATATGGTACATAACGCAGCACTCCTATATGACACAGAAAATACAAGAGAATTACATGATACACAGAGTAAGCACTAGAACAAATCCATGCATTTAGTAAATGAGCTCCTCAGTTTCACATACACAGCCAAATGGGTTATCCAAACATTGTGTTTACTAAAGCAGAGTTGGTTACACACTTTAAATTCTGTCTCATGTGTTCTTTTCTTTCACAGGGACATGATTCAGTAATATGCCTGTGACTTATCTTTTCTGAAACCTGTGCTACGCAGTGAAATAGGAGGAACTTACATTTTCACTGTCTCATGCTCCCCTCCCCAGTACACAGCTGAATCAAGCAATCTGAACAGTGCTTTCCTGTGCCTCTGAAATTGGAGTCGAGAGAATGTGGCAGAGTCTGTTCATCAACTCACCTGTCGCAGCTTTGCATGTTTCCGACCACCAGGCTTTTTCAGCAAACATGAGAGAAGGTTTCAAACATTTATATGTGAAATGCGCATAAAGAACAGGCAGATGAAGTGTCTCAGCTCCTTCCTCAAAAATATGAAATAAAATTGCAATTTTAATAAAAAACCCCAGAATCTAACTATTAAAACTTATGTGAATAATAAAAAAGTTATTGAATCTAGAGCATTTATTATGCACAGTTGTGATTAAGTGTCCTTACATGAAATAAGTGATTTTTTTCCTCTCCAATACTTGTCCCTGCCACTATACTGTACATAATTCTAAAAACATACAGAGTAAAAAAAATACTAGAAAATGCAGCATGCTGAGTTGTTTTAAAATTTAGAGGCTTTCTGAGAGATGAAAGAAGCATTTTGCTATCACTGTTTGAACAAGAGAATTTTGTATGCTGCAAGGTATTTACACTGTTCTCCTACAAGCAAGACTTTGAAGATGAAGCATTATATATGGATATTGTTTATGTGTTCATATAGCTTTCTGTCATGAAGGACTGAAACGAGACATGAGTTACAAGTTTCCTAAATGACAGAGGTGATGGAGCAAGAGAGGAGAAAGCAGGAAAACAACTACTTTCCACTTTTATGTCATTGCATATCATACAACAGCTTCTAAGTTTCTCTCTTATATCCCTGCCTCACTTTATCCATCTCTGTTCATTATTCTTCTGACAAGAAAAGAGGGTTTGGATTTTGCAGGTGTGGACTGTGTGTGGTGTCACTTCAGAGGCGGCTAGCAAGAAACACTCTTTACAAATACTAGAATGGTATATTTGCACCAAGAGATGTTGGAGGAATTGACATGATGGAATTTTTGTAGCACCTCTGTAACTTTTTAAAATACTTGGTGCTTATTTAACCATTTATTTGCTTTTGTAGTTAATAGTGACCTAAACGGTATTGGTTTGTATTGTGCGATAAATCACAGATTTTTAAAATACAGCAGTTGATAAGGACACTTAAAATAGAATCTATTTGAGAAGGCAAAAAAGGTGAATATTAAATAAAAAGGATTCCATATGCCAAACAATAAAATGAATCTGTGACCCAAAAGCAGTAGGTTTCCAAAGCAATATAACAATATTGCACACTGCTGAAGAAGTGACATAGCAAGACAATGCATCTCTAAAAAGAATGGTGAAAGGAATATGTGCGGTCATAAAGTCACATCCATCTCTGTAAAATGTTACTAAACCAGTAATAGGAATAGCTTTCAAATTCTCATGTCCACAGGGAAGAATATCAGCTGTACTTGCAGCCAAGAAAGCCCAGACTGTTACATGCTACAATGGTGAAACTCCTGAATGCTGTACAGTCTGTTTAAAAAGCATGTATGCACACAAAATCCAGTGGAGAACTTAATAAGACTTCAGCACAAAGATGTGTATATATATTCTGCCACATGTATCGGATGTACCCCAGAACCTTTCATTCAGCAGGCTCCAAGACATGACTTTCTCCCTCACATGCTTTTTTTTTTTGGCCTCCACTCTCTTTTTCTTCCAAGGAACCAGTGATGGGTCCCTAGGTCTTGCTCAGGAGTAAGGCCTGATTTTAATCCTTCTCAAGGGGTTATCTGAGATTACCACTGTCAGAAAAACTTTGTAAAGTTTTCCTTCCTCAGAAAAGAGGGATTCCTCTTTTTTTTTGTCTTTTTTTTTTTTTTGTTTTGCCTTACTTAGTCACTTAATACAGTGATTTATCTCCTCTGTTGCTTATGTAGCGTGGGGAAGGCCAATCTGACACAGCTTTCTTCTTAGTCACCTTTTCTTCTATATAGAAATAAAAGAAAATTTTATTCAAACTTATATTAAAATCTGGTGGCCCTCTGAAAATACAGCCTTGTTTTGGGCTATTTTCTGGTCTTTAAAATAAAGTCTTTGTCTCTGCCACCTCTCTTTAAACTTAATTATCAGTTTATAGTTTTAGTCTTGTTTTAGTCTATTGCTTCTTGGAAGGTCTGTAAGATTCAGCATCTTCTTTCTCAATGACTGTTCATAAGGAAGAGATTAAATTGAATATGGACTTCTATTTCTGCTAAAAACACCATGACCATGGTCTACTCCATCAGTGTCTTCAGAAAAGTAATTTGTGGTCTGGAGTCACTGAGGAAAATACTCTCTTTTTCTCCTGCTGAGAGATGCATCAGCTTTTCCTTCACACAAGCCTTTAAAACCCTACAGCTGTGGCAGGGAATCCCAAGAGTAGGAGTCAACTTTACAGCTCTGGACTTTATTAATTTAGTTTGAAACCTGATTTGGTTTCAAGACAGCAGCAAGAAAGTTTACCTATTCACATCCTATTCACATCCTATTCACTTCTCAAATGTCACCTCAGATGGAGGGCACCAGGAGACCCGCATGGCTGAAAGCCTCAGAGGGAGCTGCCAAGGAGCTGCCATGTCATCTTGGCCTTGGCCTGGCCTCTCCCTGACCCTACCATTTCATTTTGCTTATTTTTATCAGGGCATGTGGAATTTCCAAATGAAAACAAATGAAAAATACATGCAACTGTATTATTACAACTCTACCTACTCTTCACAATTTTTCTCCCACAAACATTTCTAATGGAAAGCTGATGAGCAGATTTTCTGCTCTTCCAGGCATTTACTAAACCAATTCTGAATATCTCTAACTGCACCACTTAGGTAAAAGGAAGGGATTATTTGCTGTGGTACCTGTACCACAGGGTATGAAGTGTGTATTATGGACAAATCACAGGTAGGATGCTGGTTGGTAAACAAGCAATTGTCAAATTGCTAGCTGCACCCTTGTCTGCAGTGAGAGAACTGTAGGTAATGAAGGATTGTTTTCTCACCGTGCATGATGACAGGGGCTAATAAAAAGAAATAAAGTGAAGAAGGAAAAACACTTCAGATGTCTCTATATGAATAGGAAAAGGAACAGGCTTCTATTGTCAGAACTTATGTCAGTGACGCCTGTGCTTGGGCTGCTTTTCCTGCTTGCACTGAATGTCACAATACAAAATGCAGCATAACTCTGATTGCCCAGCACTGTTCATGTTCTCTCTATGGGAACTGAGCGGGGATTTTTCTTTGAATATATCATTTACAGCTTGCTACAGCAATTCTGCAAAGTCAATACATATCCTTAGCACAAAGCAGAGAATGAAGGGCATTATGGAGAAAGAGAGAAAGATACTACATTGACAGAGAAAGATGAATTCTACTGCACAAGCACATTACAGGTTCCATTCAGAGGAATAAAATTACTCTTTTTTCAAACAGAAGGTGTTTTTCAAAATATATTTAATATTGTCACATTTAAAAAAATCTTGTGTGCAGCTTATATGTCACTAGTGACAAACCCAGGCACTGAATTATCATATGATTATCTATTGTGCAAAGAAGATCTATTTATTGATTCGAGTCAGATATATTTGCAAAGCCAGGTTTGTAGACACAGGTAGTATTTTTTATTAGACCAACTGATTAGAATGAAAAGATGGATCAGGAACACAGGCCCTTTGCAGAGTAAAAAGGAGTGTGTTTTTTTTTCCCTAGCTGCTCAAACTGGCTAAATAAAAAATGTTATTTCTCCTGGTAAACTTAGCTGCTGTTACAGTCTTATACCACCGTGACTATTACAATGCTGTTGCTTATGTAATTATAAAATTCCTATCTGAAAACCTGGTTACTCCTTTGCATTATTAATAGTGTCTGACATTTTTTCATTACTGTATTGGGAATGCATTTAGACAAAATCTTCTAATCACCGAAAATAATTGAGTTGGAGCCTACTAGTGATGAGGAAGGGTATGGAAAGCAATTTTCAGCCACAGAGTGGCTGCTCTAGAAGTGGTCTACTAGAAAGCAGACTACCCTTGGGCCTGCAGAAGGTATACCTGTCACTCCTGTGTCTTCTACAGGTACAAAAATAATTAGGATGTGATCTGCCACCTTTATATTACCCTGAGATCATGCACCTTGCTGGGAATGGATTGGAGTCTTCTGAGTGGACTTTAGGACTAAGCAGGGAATAAATGAAAGATACGATGAAAGGTAATGTTCAGGATTTTCAATGGGTGCTTACCTTGAGCTTCAGAAATGCACCTGAGCTAATCAGTTTTCTCTGGGAATGGAGCAGGGTATGGGAGATTGCTGGGGGACAAAAATGGGTGTGCTGGACATCTTTGCAGAAATGCCTCTGGGTGCTTTGAAGAACACTCCCTGACCTCCTGCAGGCAGTGTGGTGGGAAAAATGCCGAGCTGTCAACTGCATCAATTAAGAGAAGCTTTAGTCTCATCTTACCCCTCCACAATCCCCACTGACAGGCAAAAATTGAACACATCCCTAACTCTAGACGAGAGGAATCTATTTTGTAGTGTGCTGCAGGCATGATCTAGACAAATTGCACCTATATTTTATTTGAACCCATCACAATACAACATAACAAGGCTTTTCAATTACCTCAACAAGCTACCAATACAACTTTATCATTTCAATTTTTCATCCTTTTTCTCCAGCTCGGCATTTCTTCTATATATCACCGTAAATCCCATCAGTTCCAGCCCAGTTTAGGCTAATAAATTTCAGTTACCAGCTCAAGCCTAATGAAAAGGGGAAGTTTGCAGTGAAGGAAGGCAAAGGCACGGCTTGTTGCCTCGGGGCTGGAGCTCACCCCTCTGAACAGGGCAGTGTATGGGCTCATCCATCCCCATCACCTTGGTGCTGGGTAGGGTACAGGGAGAGGCAGAATTCCCAAGTCCTGTTGCAGTCAGCAGAGCTGCAGGGTTAGGCTGCCCTCAGGAACAGACCTGTTTGTCCCCCTAAAGCCAAACTTAGGCAATGGTTTGAAATACACCGTGCCAGAGCGCAGTGCTAGCTGGCACATGCAGAGCCCAAACACAGACCAGAGCTGTGGTTCAGGACTGGGGCAACACATTTCACCACAGTAACTTTTATAGTCTTGTGGCATGCTATTCCTGTCTTCAAGGAGGAGGACAAATTAAGCAGGAAAATACTAATTTGCATATTAGCTGGAAATGCACTGAGATCCCAACAGAGAGAGCGAGAAAAAAAATTTTGTACCATAATCATGTTTTCTTCTAAAAGACGCTGATAAAGCTTAAAGGTTTCAAAGATTTTATGGGTACACAGAAAAGGCAAGCAAGCTGAAATAATACTGCAAACCAACAGACTTATATGCTTATTAATTCAGACTAAAGTTTGCCATCTGCAACTGAACATTTTATTAAATAAATCCCACAAAATAAAAATTATTTTAGCTAAGAATCTTCATGGCACTGCTTTTTAGGTTCTGGAACTGAAATAACTCCACTGTAAATTAATATTTACAATAAAAGTATGCTCATAAAAGTTCCAAAGCATTTTCTAGTGACAGTCTGTTCAACTATTTAGTGATTCAAAAGCAAACTCTCCCAGAAAAGCTCCATATCAGCACAGTACATAAAATATAGAAATATATGAAAAATGACAAAGGCAGTATGTTACTTTTGAGGTGACTCTAACTTGATTGTTAAGCTGGTTGAAGTAGCTTTTCATAAATGAAATATGTCCTCAGTTTTCCTAGAATAGATAGAATAAGAGCAAAGTCAACAAAATGTCTCATCTTCATTTTTCTTTGAAGATATTATTTTCTCTGGAATATAGCAAAAATCTGCGTTCAGTGCACGTTAGCTAATTCTGAGGCACATGTTAACAAGCAGACACATAAGGGGCTAATTTACATGCTTAAAGGCAACTGAAACTTTGTTTTGCATATGCAAATACATCTGCCCAGGGTAAGAAGTGGGCTTTTCAGTGTACCTGTGTGGGAGCTGGGTTTACAGACATTGAAAAAACAAAGTCTGATCTGCTACTACTGTCACTGTAGCTGTCATCACAGCACAATTCAGGCAGAGAACCTCAAGACACCTATCAGACCAGATCCTGTGGACCTTACTCAAGCAAAAAATCTTGTTGATGTCAAGAAACATTTTCCCCAAAGAACCTGCACACAATTGTGCCTTTTTTGTACATGCATATTTTAGTATAATTGAATATCTGCAAGAAAAACAAAATAGGTTTGTTTTTTAAGTCAGGGATCAAGACATCGGAGAATGAAAAATAAAAGAACAACCCTCCTTTAAGTCCAGAAAGAAACTAGTTTTGTAATTTTAGGATATGTTAGAAAGCTCTGAGTTTTCTAGACAAAAAGAGAACTGTTTGAAGAGCAAGTTCCTTCAAAGACAAGTCACACGATCAGAAAAAGGAGTATTAACCACTCAGAATTTTCTTTCCTTTGAAGCAACATTTCTAATATGAGAAGCATGCATTTAATATTCAAAGGACTCAAAATAGTAACTGTTGGTCAATAAATCTGCACCTTGTGTGCTTTTTAAAGACTCTGCCCAGACCAGGGCCTGTTCTGAATGTCAGAAACATTATGCCCTTAGGGCATAATTCTAGTTCTGGTCAGTTTGCTGGGCAGGAAAACTTCAGTTTACACATCTGGCTACCTCACTACCAGGGACTCCAGATTTAAGGTTTTAAGGTAAACAAACCATGATAAACAGACAATGGCACAGAGGGTTTCACCCTTGATAGCCCCTTTGGGTCCAAGAGCTGGAGAGAAGATCCCAGTCACCTTCTGCAGAGGAAGAGTACCTGCTACAGATAAATCTAAGAGGAGCAAAGAGAACATTTTCAGGAAGCACCTTATGGGTTGTCATAGTCAGAGCCCAGCTTAAAAGTCATAAAAATGAAAGAGTTTCTAGAGAGCTCAGCCTGCTTTCAAATTTAGCAGACAGTTTTAGCAACAATACAGTGAAGACAGGACATTTTCAAATGGTTTCAGAAATGCTGAAACAGTCGCCAGTCTGAAAGAGCACTGCACATTTGAAGGTAGGATTTGTGTTTGTTGGAAATGAAAGACTTTCGGGAAAGAAAATTAAAAGATAAAAAATTTACCAAGGACTTATATAAATGAAATAAAGCATTTATTTGTAAAGTATCTGTAGAAG
This sequence comes from Cinclus cinclus, assembly GCF_963662255.1. Lineage (NCBI taxonomy): Eukaryota > Metazoa > Chordata > Aves > Passeriformes > Cinclidae > Cinclus > Cinclus cinclus. Next base: position 71,201,139 of record NC_085046.1, read on the forward strand.
AGATATCACTCTAATAAACTCTATCAGCTATTAATTTATCATAATGTAAATGGTTTAATTAATGTTTAATGACACAGCACTTTCCACAGGAACTGACCTCCAAGTACACTTCTTTAGAAGAGGGATATGATACTCTGATAAATACATTTATGGGAGATGGAGTAAATGTGTGGTTCATGTAAATCCTTTTAGCTCCAACAAAATCAAGAGAGTGATGCTGGTTTCCACAGGTTTACTATCTGCAAATGATGTTACAAATAACATTTTACCTTAGTGGTTTTCTTATACATCTGTGCATATATATCTTGGTAGCTATTTTTGTTTTCCAGCAGTATAAACTAACATTGCAGAATCACTGAATTACATTTCTTGAGACAAGTACTTTTAAACTACACTTTCTGCAGTCCTACCTCCAATGCTTTTCACTCTGAAGGCAAACTCAGTAGTCTACTGGATGTTCAGTTAGATAGCAGCAATCATAGATAAAATGATAGGTACAGTAAGAAAATGCAGAGCACTCAATAAAGCTACTTAATAAGGTAACTTTGCAAATTATTCCCAAAACTCCAGCTGCTAAACTACCTGTTGACATGGTAAAAAACAAATTCAAAATAATTCAAAAGGTTTGTACCAAGACATATCTCCTCTAGTTGTACAGCAGTGTAAACACTGTGTATCACAGAAAGTAAAGATCTGAATAGCATTTACAGATTTTCTTGCTTGATTTAGTATTTTTCCTTCTCTCAGATGATTTTCCAAGTGTCTTTCTTCCACACAATAGGGAAACAGAACAAAAGACATTTTCACTTCCAAAGCTCTCCAAAATGTGGAGTTTCAGATGCAATTTTCCAAGTGCTTTGGAGGCTGTGTCAGTCACAGGGCTATTCTTGGCATAGCCACTGGTCATCCAAGAGCAAAGCAGGATGAATTCTGGAGCAAGAAGACCAAGTAAAATTCTAACTAGATGGAATAGTTTGTAGGAAAGAATTAATAAATCAAACTATCAGAGTGCTTGGCACAGAAGTGTCTGGCAAATGGAGAGATACAACTTAACGTAGGTGATAAGATTTTATTTTCTTGGGCTACACCTTTAAATATCAGGAGTTTCTGACTTTCATGTGTTAGCCTTTGAAAATGGAGGGATATTGTTTTCAGCTGTAGCAAATTTGCTGTTCCTACAGCTGTAGCTCAAACCTTACCAATACTGCTTTATTGTAATTAAACAAAACACCGAGTTTCAATTTCAGCAAAACTATTTTCTGAACCAGTTACCTACATGCAAATTTATAATTTGCTTTCAATTTCCTCACCGATTCCATCACATGGTACATGTACTCCAGGCAATTTAAGCCAACTCAGCAAGTTTGTCTCCTGCAATGCAGGCCCCATTTCCTTCAGTGACAATTTATGTTAATGATAATCAGATGCTTTTTTAATTAACAATGACCTACAAGCATCCTAATACATTTCTCTCTCTCCCTGATGGTATTTTTTTACTGGACTGTGTCACTCTGTTTCATTTGAAACATGGGGCTTCTATATCTGTTCAGACAGCACAGGTCCCACAACCCCTTAATATTTGCTCTCACAGCATTTGTGTTCATATGTCCCTGTCAGTGTGTGTAGCTCTAAAAACAGTAGCATGGTAGAGGGCTGAGGGGGAGCTGTGCTGTTCCAGCAGTGCAGAACTGATCTTCACATGTACAACAGCTCTGTACAATTGCCCAGGCCGGCTAAAGTGGCTGCATATTACATGTATGGAAGTAGGGCTGCCTTGGACACACTACCAAAATGGCAAGGTTATATGCTATCAGGAATAGTCATGGTGTGCAAGACAACCAGCAAAAACAGGCAGCAGAGACATTAGACATATATATATATATATGTACACAAAAGACTGTAGCATAACATGTAATTCCTCTTATTCCATGTCATATATATTTCTAAGAAAAAATACTAATTATAAATTCTTTCAGTGCAGAAGGATACAGATATGGATCCTGGTCCCATTTCATTCACAGGAAAACAAAAACAAAAACCAAACCAAAAACCTGGTTTATAGTTCTGAATTGTTTATAATTCCTACAGTTTCCTTTCCTTTTCCCCCTTGCACTTCTTGTCAGTGCTGTTGCTACCTAAGAGATAGTGCAGGCAGCTGTCTAAGACAGAAGATGTCAGAGAGCAGCAAAAAAGTGCCCATATCTCAGTTGTTCCATATCACACTCTGGCATGTTAGTACAAATCTGCTTTCCCCTTTGACTTCTGCTAACAATGCAGGACTGTGACCAGGACTGGCCGAGGCACTGTGCATGTTGGGCTCCCTGCCTTCCCTGTGACAAACACATCAGCCTCCCAAGTAGAGCAGGACACACATCTGGCTCTTGCAGTTGGGGCTTGGACATCTGCTGCAGGTCAGAGCTATCTAGCAAGCTGCTGGCATCTTTTTGTGCAGTCTGACTGTAACCTGATCACGTAGCTAGGACTGCTGCTCTGGAGTCTCTTGAAAGCAGTTTTCCCAGTAAATGCTCTTTCCAAGCCATGGCTATATGGATGCAACATTTTGCCTTCAGTAGGACTGGAAAGGATGTGAGATCACTCATGTCCTAAGACCCATTTTAACAGGAGAAATGGAGACAGAGTAGGATGTTATAAAAGGCTGATAACTCCAAATTTGGGAGAGGCAATTTTATTCTCATATCCATGTATCCTTTCTCCAGCCTGTAGATTGTCACTATTGGGATTTGGGTTTTGGACTGCTGTTTGGAAAACTGGGGCTGTTTCAATACAACTCCTGCAAATTAACCTATGATAATGAAGGTTGCAGTTGATGTCATACAATCCAAACCACATCACTGTAACAGAAAGACTTACCTTAGCAAAGGGATTTTGAACTATTTCTAGACACCAATCAGGCTCTGGAGGCAGCAGGAAGATTACTTTTATTGCTGAAGCTGATGCATCATTTTAGGTACAGGGAGTTTTGTTAACCCATCTGGGAGCTGTTAAGTGCCTAATCTGGATCACAGGAAACAAAGACACACTTGGGATAAAGGATCAGCATTTCCTTGAAATATGAAGCTGATACACAGTATGTGTGGGGAGACTGTGTCTGTTGTGGGTGTTTTGTAATCACTGGCACTAAGTGATCATCCAGGCTTAGTTGATGATTCAGATAGCACCCCAAGGTTTTATCCCTCTTTGACAAATTCAGCAGTATCCTTCACAGACTACTGGGGTACATTATGCTGTTTTTTTTTTTTTTTTTTTAATTTGCCTTGGTGATCATGGAAGAACTTGCATAATTTGTGAATTTGCAAATAAAAGTCCTCTGTTTTTTTTTTTTTTTCCTAAAGGAAAGGTACACAAACATAGACTTAATGTACCAGCCTGACAATAATTTTATATGAAGCATATCAGAAATTCAGATTATCAACAATTGGCTGTAATTGAAATAGAATTAGTGCAGTTAATTCCTGGCACTGGGACTCAGGAGGAGGTATTAAGAACCAGAGAAGGGGCAATCAGAGAGCCATAATGACTGAAGATTAAGGACTTCATACTGTCAAAAGCTGATATGTTATTATTTATTCAGAGTGTTTGGACTGTTATGTGATGAGTAGACCACAGATTTTAATTTTTTCTTAAATTCTTCCAAGAAATACTTTGCATTTTGTCAAATCAGAATAAATTACACAGTTTTAATTTGTTTTTTGCCAGATCAATTATCCAAAACATACATAAAATAAAGCTACTCCTGAAGAAAGAGCCGGGTGCTAGACACCTGCTGGGAATTTCAGTATTTGTTTCCTGACACCACAGTTTCTTGCCATCCTGAAGGACAGGTGTTGCTGATGGGAAGGGAGAAGAAAGAGACTATGGACAGGCAGTCATTGGAAGTGAAAAAGGAAATTCAGCGAACTGCATTCCAACTGAGACATGACAGGACATTGGCTAGTAATAGATGTGCCTATTTTCTGTAGCATATTGGCCTTCCCTATTTGCCTGCATTTAGCCCTATTGGAGGTTAACAGAGAGGAAGACATGGGGATGGAGGCTGCCAGAACCTTGTTTTTGTCTTTATTCTTTCTTGAATTGGGCAACACTGATAGGCACACATGGGCCTGGAATATTTACACACTGAAATGTATTCTCTAGAGGTTCCTCAAGCTCATCTTTCATCCTACACAGTGTTCAAACTTTCACTTCAGCTCCATTAACAGCCAAGCACCTGTTTTGGGTGACACAAATGTTTTGAGTTCTGTTTTGACAAAAGGTGCCAGACTGAATGTACTGGATAAAAATGTCCTTCATGCACTTACACTCCTGCAGTTGCAAGCAGATCTGGCACAGACATCAAAACCATGTTTCAGTTCACGAGAATCATTCAGGAAGAACAGGGGTGTTTATTCACTCCTCATGTGTTTTCATACCTCACATAACTCAGGAGTTAAATGAAGTATGGGTTTAGATTGACTTCCTGAACACCAGCATTTCATTGAGGTACCAATTCGTGGCTATCAGGGGTTCAGGACATTGGCAGCTGGCATTTTTTTGTTGCAATAATAAAGATTATTAAGGATTCTAAAAGCTACAGATGAAATCCATTTGCACAGGTAAATATTATACATTAATGTGAAGACATATAAATGTGAAGGAAATTTATACAATTCACTTCATACAGAAAAGTGAAAGTAAGATTTTTGAGTTTCTGCCCTCCTTCTTTCTTTCTTCCTCCCTTCCTTCCCTTAGCACAGACTATTTCAGCTGGAAAGGACCTACAGTAATCATCTAGTCCAGCTGCCTCACCAGTTCAGGGTTGATCAAGCTAAAGCATGTTGTTAAGGGCATTGTCAAAGTGCCTCTTCAATACTGACAGGCTTGGGGCATTTACCATCTGGCTATGAAGCCTGTTCCAGTGTTTGACCACCCTCTTGATAAAGAAATGCTTCCTAAGGTTCAGTTTGAACCTCCCCTGGCACAGCTTTGAACCATTTCCCTGTGTCCCACCACTGGTTACCAGGGAGGAAGAGACCAGCTCCTCCCTCTTTACTTCCCCTCCTTTCCACCTACCTTCATTCCTGCCTGCCTTCCTGCCTTGCTAAGTAGCCACCTAGGCAAAGGGGCTTGCACCATTTATGATCTTGCCTTCCATACAAAAACTGAAACATCCAAATTTTTTCATACCTGCAACACTAAATTTCTTTCTTCACCTGATCTGTTACACACAGGCTGTAATGAGAAGCAGTTTTGCCTTTGGAACTGGAATACTTTCTTCCCTTTCCTCATGACAAAAAAAAGTAAATCACACCAGTATGTATGTCAGCCTTTTTCCTTCTTCATTTGCAAAAATTTTGCAAATTAGAGCCTCTAGGAAATGCTACTGTCCCTTTCATTTAAAAGAGTAGGCAGCATAGTGTTGTATTCTTTTGTAGAGATCAATTTGCAGGTAGGTGCCAATTTGTAGGATTTGATCCTCAATGGGCATTTCAAAATATCCATTTCCCTTTTGCACAGACAAAATGCAGTTTTGAATAGTTTATCAAAATAATTGTATTTGTCCTTTGGGTTGTTGTATTGTCTTTTGTTTTTTTTTCCTTTTTTCTCTTTCTAAATCATACAGGCACTATTCAATGCTTCCTTCCCAAACACTCTTATGAGGGTATATTTCCCTGTTTACAACTAACACATGGGCCTCCAAGACCGAGGAAACTGTAAAGAGAAAGCAACATGCAAAGGGCAGAAAAAATGGGTATTATTATACCTTTCCTAAAGATCAGTGGATCTTACTCCCAGAGTAATTTTCTCTGTAATCCACTGCCTCCATGTGCTGGTGAGAACATACAAAAGACAAGGGTAATTTATTGTATACCAATTCCCATGCAGTAAACATTATTCATGCTTTGGTGGCATGCTCCTCCCTTGGGAAATATTATCTAGTTTTCCTTTGAGGCTCCTGCAATTAATACATCTCTGATGATTTATGGGGTTTTTTTTGTTGTTGTTTTTTGTCTTGTTTTTTTGTTTGTTTGTTTGTTTGTTTTTACATGAATAGGCAGGAGGAACATAATGAGAATTCACTAAGGTCTACTCTCATCCTCTGCAGTTTGCAGTGTGTCTCACTAGGAGGACAAATGAAGTCATCCTTGACTGAGGAGTTGTTCTTGGTCGTTTCACACTGGACAGTGCTCCCAGCTGCTCAGTGGGAAACAGCCACCCTGCCATGGAAATTTGAGAATAAAAGTATTTCTCTTGCTCTCATTTCAGCTTGGTTCCTCATCCAATTTTGCTTTTGTTTGTAGTTATGGCAGCTACCACAATATCATCAGGGGGAATTGATACAGAGGAGGCACATTCTTCACTGAGTTCTCTAATCCCTGCAATAGAAACCAGCAAAAAAATTCTCAATTCCTAAAGTTTCTGCTCATTTTAAGTTCTGGATAAATATACTGAGAAACTGGCTCTCTGCATGTTCTTTTACCCACCCAAGAAAACACAGCATCAGAAAGATTGCTGGCCATCACATCACGTTTATACCTGGCATCCTGAAGATCACAGGACTAGGAGCAAGCAAGACACTTATGAATGTAGCTTCAAATTCTGAAGGCCCTATGGGTCAAAGAGTTACCCCTATATGTACATGTGTGACTTAAAAAGCAGCCCTCATCTCCATTTTTAGTGTGATTTTCTCCCCTCTCTCTTCTGGTTACGTTGTGATGAATTCTGTCACCTCCACAGTACAAACCTTCTATTACCTCTGCCCAGCTCTCCTGTCTATGATGATTTAGATTTATTTCACCCTGAACATCACAGATTCTAAAGCCTACCATGTTGCAGGAAGGCTTCTCTCTATCAAGGCCAGCTGAAGTGGGATCTTGAGCAAGCTGGAGTAGCAGAGGATGTCCCTGCCTGTGACAGGAGGTTGGATTCTATGACCTTCAAGGTCCAGTCCAACCCAGCTCATTCTATGGTGCTGTTTATTGACCAGTTACCCTTATCAGGCTTGTGCAAAGCAAAGAACACAAGAACTTCCATTCATTGCCAGAGTTTAGCAAATACTGAGGTCTGTGGGGTGTGAACGTGCTTCTTTACACAGTGTGGGTGTATGAAAGACTGAGTTGCCTCAGTGGTACTACGCTCCCAGGGAAATGTGGAAGAACACTGTGTTTCCTCTCATGGAAACTCCTCCCTGAGTTTGCATACTGGGAGGGCTGAAAATGTGGGGAAACTGAGCCAGGGACACAAGCAGGTGTTGCACTTGATTCTCATTGAAGTTGTTGAGATTTAGGTGTCTGTTTCTGAGGAGTGAAGCCCTTGGCTGCTCCTGCAAGTGAGTACCTCTGCTCTCAAGGAGCTCATGGGCTCACACAGGATGCAACAGAGATGTCTTGTTGCCCATTTCTGAGGGCATGACAATGCTCTCTGGAAAGTACTTCATGTTAATTTTTTTGGGAGCAACTCCTTTAAAGATTATAAGAAAACATGAAAAAGAATAATCCAAATCAGAATGTTTACTATGTTTCAAGATGCCAGGTTTTCATATTATTATTATTAGCATTCACAAACATCACTACAGTTATGTTGAAACTGTCCACATCCAGGTTGTTTTGAAATAAAGTACCAGAAAATTAAATGCCAGAATTTGCATCACTCCAGACCATTTATCGTGCTACATTATTACACCCTTCAATTGCCAAATACCTACCACTTGTCTAAGACAGTTTAACGTGACTTGGAGTAGCTTTGCATTAATATCCTCTTAGGCTGGGTCTAAATCAACAAATAGTACTGCACAACAGGAAGGGATGTGTAGAGTACAACAGGTGATGCAGAGGATGTGACATGTACACATTTTGGAATGGGCTTAATTTGGACTGGCTCTAGCCTAATCCTGTAAACTGAATTCCTGATAGTGTTTGGAGCATATCAGTGAGCACTCAGAGTGTATATTTTGGTTTATTTTCATCCAGAAGTTAGCATGTTTTCACTACAAATATGAAACAGAGCAGAGTAAGAGTGACAGCTGAGAAATTTGCTTGAAAAACTTACTCCTTGCCTGAGCTGAAACTCTTATGTGGAAGCACTTTAGAGACAAATTGGTTTTCAACGTAAGGAATCAAAAGAAATCTGAAAGTCAGAGGATCCATACTACAAGACCGTAGCTGATTAATTTTAATGTTGAAAACAAGTGACAGGGTCCCATGTGGATTTTACAGTGTAGGTTTCAGGCTGCTGTGTCCACACTTGGCTCTGGCATCCAGATGAGGTCAGACACTGTGGATAGCAGGGAGATGGGTCCCATGCAGAACAAGACAGAACACACCTGCACCTCACAGCTTATTTCAGAGAGGGCAGATCTGGTCAAGGCCAAGGTGCTTCATGAGGAGGACAGAAACTGGGACTTAACACTGTTCATGTCAGCTTTGTAGGCTGCAATTAAGGACAGGCTTGTGACTCTGTCTAAATGTGATAAACTAATGTGGACTTCTGAAGAGGTGAGAGCTGCCTGAAATATTCCAGCCTGCAAAACATTTGGATTTGGCTGACAGACTGCAGGGAGAAATAAAACTTAAAATATGTGGTACAGAAAGAGGAGGAAATAAAAATGCTCTTAGTCATTCCCTGGAGCACAAACAGACGTTCAAACAATATTCTTAGTAAAGATGAGATTTAGAGCTCAGTGCATAGGACAGACATTGTAAAATTCAGGGAGAAATTCCCATTTACATCTATTTCTAATGTTAGAGCTTTGTTGTTGACTGGCATAAAACCTCATCAGCAGAAGATAACCAAAGCTTCTGGAGTCTCTGGTATAAATAAACTTCAATAGGTGTAATAAAACATGTCACTACTATAGTAACATTGGAACTGACATACTTGGACAGATCATTTCTGAGGTGGAGACAATCAGAACCGGAGATGACACTGAAAGGACAACATGCTACTAATATCTACAAGATCAGTAAAGTATTGTCCGGTTTATTCTCCTGAAATTTCTTGCTGCAGTCAGTTTTGGCTTACTCTTCAATATTTTTTTTTTTTTTTGGTCTCGTGTGCTTACTCTTTGATTGGGCATTTTCACTCAGCAAGGTGAGCTGTGCACTACAGCCTTTAGGTTTTCTAGGAGTCCCCAATCCAGAGTCCAGCAGAGGATTTTCCACCTGTTTTCATCAGACAACACATTGTTATCCAAATACTTACCTCTGGCTTGGATTTGTTTATTAAAATTTGTATTGAGATCTCTACAAAGAACCTTCTTCTGTGTATTCTCATATCCAGTTATCCTGAGGGACTGACTGCCTGAGTGTGAAGGAAAACATGAAGTCTTGATTCAGAGGCAGTGTGCCTCTTGATATTGATTTCAACAGACTTTGGATCATAGACCAAGCAATAAATTCTTGCAGCATCTAAACTGTGTTGAGCACATCATGTAAAGCACATGCTTGAGGGAACCTCACCAAACTTCATCCCAGTCCTTTCTGGGGAGGCAGACTTATTTAACCGAAGTAATACAAAGATGTGCCCACACTCCCCACCAGCAGTGCTAGTGACATCACCACCTTATTCATCTATGTAAAGTCACTGCTAAGCAGAAGGCAAACTAGAACTGATTGTCTTAGCCTCTACAAAACATGCCCATTGCAGATGCTCCTGCCATTCCCACCAACAGATGAAAACACACCCTAGTGCAATACATGGCTCTCAGCTGTGCTGGAGCTAAACCCAGATCAGCCCTTGCTTGTCATAGTTACTTCAGGGGTATATCAGCTGAGCTGAGAACAGCACCTGACTGATTCTTTATGTAAATAAGAATGAAGTTCCACACTGAAGAGGAGAGATTTCTTACTAACCACTATGCTGCCAATATTGCTGATGGCTCTAACACTTACTTTTTTAAAATGGTAAAACCTTCAATTATTTCCTCCCTGTCTGAATCTCATAATGTTATGCTGAAGTTGTACTCAATGAAAATGTCATATTCTCTCCGTTTCACTCAATTTGCACCTTTGCTACGTCTCTTCTGCATTATTAATTCACTTCACAAATATGGAAGTCTTAAACTTCATCTTTTCATCACTGAACTTCAGAGTTGCTACCCTGTTTCTAAATATCATCCAGTATGTTATGTTAAACAAAACCCAGAAACAAACAGGTAAAACTGCTTGTCGTTACCTTTGAGAACCCACAGCAACTTTCTCATCTTTTTTTGTTGCAGCAGACAGTGACTTAAGGGCAAGTTTGATGAAAACAGGTGAGAGACAGTGTCTAAAATGATGTGACTTGCTCTGTAGCACCTGCTTTACTGAAGTCCTTCTCCATGGACTTTGCCATTTGCAAACGCCTTTGTATCTTCTCAGTTGAGGTAACTTGTCTCCCTTTGGCTTCTGATTCATGTTTGGTATCTCTAAAATCTGATGTACAACTTTGTTTCCATTTCAGCCCTGAAAACAGCAGCCCAGAATCTCCTTGTGAATAAGTTTACATGAAGCTTGTCCTTTGCTTCTCCATTCCTGCATTCATCAGGGCCCCCAGCATCTGAGTGCAGCCTGGAATCCTTTCTCCATGCTCTAGAACACCTAGAATTCACCTCCCTGCAGAGGTGAATGGGGGCACTTTGGCCCACCACCTGCTAGCAGGGTGGGATATTAGTTATTCAGGGCTTAAGACTTCTGAGAGAGCTGACTCCAGGGTCGGTGGCCAGAAAGAGACAGCTCTGCATAACTCCATGAGATTCTCAGTACTTTGCAGGAGCTGTGTTTCTGTAGCTGAGCACACCGCCCAGTTTTTTCCCCCTTACAATGAAAGTGCTTACCATTAAAAACTCGGCTGGAAATCTTTTAACACCTTTCTCTCAGCACTGTTGCTCAAGCTCACAGACCTCCCTTGCAACCTCAATGTCACTTGCCCAGGGAGGCAGTGAACCTTGTGTCTGACAGCTCTGACATGTGCGTCCTGGAAGTCCCCGTGTCTCTGGCTGTCGTGTTCCCTGCCTGGCAGAGGACTCCTTGAGAGGGAGATGGCTGACCTGAGGCAGCCCCAGCCTCTCTCCTCTCCTCTCCCAGCCTCTGAGAAGGTGACTCCACTGTCTGGGTTGACAATTTCAGGCAGCTGCAGATAACCACTATGTCTGGTGATGCCATGGCAATTCAGAGCCAGTATTTACCGACATGGGTAGGTACAGCTCTTCCTGCAAAGTAGCAGTGGCCCTGGGGCCCCTGACTCTCATCACTGAGGGGGTTGTTTTGCCTTAGCTGTCACTCTGCATAGACATAATTTCCCAGAGTCTCTGGCATCTGTTCCTAAAAGCCCAGGCATCCTTATTTTTTAGCAGAACAAAATGTTATGCCTACAGACTAGCCACTGTCAGAACCGGTTACCTTCTGCTTGTCTCTCCTTCTTAATGCACCTGTGGATGCTGTTTGCAGACAACAGTCAAAAGCTGTCTCACTTTCTCCTTGTTTTCCAGAATTCCAGGCAACCTCAGGAATCCCATATTTTGCTTCTTCCTCTCAGCACAGCAATCAAATATATTTTGATTGCTTTTTACTTCTGGAACCACAGGACTGTCAGAGCTCACTTAGTGCTCCAACTGCTTCAGGATAATTGGCTCTGGCCTTCGTTATTTAGGTTGCTTATTATATCAGGAAGAGTTTATGCATTCCTGGCTCATACTTACTGGATTCAGCCTGCTTAGGTGAAACTCCTTCAGGAAGAACTGAACTATAACAAGTAGTGTGAAGAAGCAAATGGGGAAAGAGACAGGAAGAAGGGAGCTGTTGTCTGGAATTGCCTCTCCTTCATTTCCTCCTCTTCATTAGCTGCAGGGGGAAATAAGGAAAGTGATGGGATAGGGTTCCTCCTAGAGGTGTCTCAGAGGAGTGAAAGGGAGCTGGGCCTCCATTCTGAGCTGTGAACAATGCAGGTTTAAAGGGTTTTCTGTGTTTTCTGGTTGAACTTCTTTTCAGCTGAGCAACTCTAACAGGAAACTGACTGACTCAGTTAAACACCTTGCTGAATCAACAGTTCATAAAAAAGTAAACCTCACTGGGCAATAGAATTACTTAGGATGGGGGGGATTAGAGGTGCTTTTTCAGTTTCTCAGCAGCAGTAAGATCTTTCCCAATGAAAAACTTGTAAATCGTGGTGAACACAGGGAGCACAGGGGCTGTTATCTTAGAAAGCATATTACAAGTTTCAGTTAGACTTCACAATGTATCAGACCTAGTATTTAAAAACATTAATGAAAGGTTTTCCTTGGATAGACATAAATTCAAAGAACTATGCATTCCCTATAGCAGAGAGGTCTAACACTCCATTACACTAAAATTCTGCTTTTACCTGTGATGTTTTAAGAGAGCAGGGAGCTGACATAGGGGACTCCTTGTGCCTTGACAATATAGAAGAACAGTTGAAGAGGAGAGACATACATCTCACTAGCTGTATGTACATGAGGATACTGCAAAACCAGAACACTAGATGTTAATGGTAAATTGTTGTATTTTCTAAAAATACAGTAACAAACATTACATGTGCTTCATAGTAGAGTTCCCACCCTGTCAAAGAAACATTCTCCTGTCCCAATGGCTGTGGCAATGGACTCTGCGGCCTGTTGGGCTAAAGGAACAGCTTTTTTTTTATAGCTGCATTCTTGGGGACACTTGCACAGAGACAAGAGCAAGTCTTCACTTTGTACCTCTCACTCTGGGTGGAAGGAACTGCCTCGTCAGAGCAGTGTCTCTGTGACAGTATCTGGCAAGAACCTTCCTGCTTGCTCCCATATTATTTGGCACTTTTCAGAAGAGCTCTCTTTTCAGGTTTGATATTCTGCAGCTGATGCCTCTCTGGCTCATAAATGCTGAATGTTGTACCATAATCAAATTCTCACAGGTAATTTGAGACAATAAGCAGCTTTCTCTTCTGTGGTTAAATACCACAGTCAACAAGGTACACACTGGAGCTCTGGCAATTCATTTGCTGCTGTGAGATTGTGGTTGACCCTGGCCAGCTGCCAGATGCCCACCCAGGTGCTCACTCCCCCCTTCCCAAAACTTCCCTCTCCCCAGCAGAGAAAATGGGATGGAAAAGCTTATGGGTCACAGCTCTCTTGCCAATTACTGTCATGGGCAAAAAAGACTCCACCTTGGAAAATTTGATTTGTTGCCAATTAAAATAAAGTTAGGTTGAAAAACAAAACCAAAAAGCACCAAAGCACCCTCTCATTTTTCCAGGCTGAACTTTACTCCTCACTCCTGACTTCTCTCCCTCTCCCCTAAGCTGTGCAATGGAATGGGGGGCTGCAGTCAGTCCATAACAGCTCCTCTCTGCCACTCCCTCCTCACATTTTTCCCCTGCTCCAGCCTGGGGCTTTCCCACTAGCTGCAGTCCTTCAGGAAAAACCTGCCCCACTGTGGGCTCCCCATGGGCTGCTGCTTCCCACAAGGCATGTCCACCTGTCCCACTGGGTTCTGTCCTGGGGCTGCAGGTGTGTCTCTGCCAGCACTGATACACCTGCACCAAGTACAGAGGTTTGCAAATATTCCCCCCTAGACAGAAAATACATGTGTATGTTTTACATGTATATCATATATATGGCTTAATTAAGTGACTCCAAAAGAGCTGTTTTTCCTCTGTTGACCCTCTGTTTGCTTAGGAAGCAAAGAGCTGTTGTTTCCTCTTTCCCACCAGTCCTCCTCTGAGCCATCCTTGGCCAGACCCTGGCTCTCACCAACTGGGCTCCAGAGCAATCATGTCTCTTTCAACTGTGCAATCACTGTGGAAGAGGCCTCTTGAAGCAGCACTTGAGCTAGGAGCTAAATCAGGATGAAGTACTCTCCTTTTTTGCTGACTACTTAGGTAGCTCGTCTAGGGATTATTTGATCAACTACAGACTATCATGTAAATCAGATTTTGGGCTATGAGTTGTTATTTAAGACTGTATGATCTCTGGAAACTGTGAGTGGAACACTGGTATTTCTGCACTAACACTCCTATCAACATGCCATACTCCCAGATTGTTATTTTTATCCACAGTTTAGCTCCATGCTATTTAGAGACAGAAAAAAATATATCATCTTATCTAGCATACTTCCTATAAAAGTGCCATGGCTCCCTGAAGTATCTTACGTAGGACTTCCCCCCCCCCCTCCCCCCCCTTTAAACACATACAGAACAGAAGCATTTCTGATTAAGGAACTTGCAGAGTGTTTAATGGTTTTTGTGAGAGGCATTTTTTTCCTGGGTCACATGGCTCAAAACTGTTTTGTGCACAATGTCCATTCACTTTTGGCAAGCCTAAATGTCTGGTGAAATGCTGTCCACATCAAGCTCTGGGTTCCTGTACTCCTAGTTGCTTATGCTGAGAAGATGCAGACGCTTGCTGCATACTGGGTTTCAGCCTGGTTCACATCTGCATCCATTCTTCTGACCTCCAGGCAGAGCAGCAAAGGGCCACAGCAAATGGGAGGAATTGCAAGGTCCAGAGATTAAAGTAGCCTAAAATAGATTCCAGATCCAGCCCTTTATATGCCATTTAAAAGCATTTATCTATTAAGCTTTTTGAGGCTCATGATGTCTTGAAAGATGAAAGGGACACCTGAATGTTGAAAAATATTATGTTTTTTTTAATGCCCAGACAAGGTGATACTTTTTCTTAAAACCATCAGTTTTCTCTCTTTTTTCAGTTGAGAAATGCAAACAAAAATTAAGGTTAACAATATATGCTTGAGAACTGAGGTTGCTGATGTGCAGCCTGCTCTTACTTTTCATGCTTAAACTGCTGTAATTATCTTTTAACTGGTCTTCCCACCAGGCAAATTTAACGCCTTCAAGCTGCACAAAACTATGCAGCTCGTCTTCCCATTGGGAGTAAGCCAAATCTACATACATCTTCTTCACAGCAGTAAAGTTCTGCAGTTCTTTCAAAATGTTATCACTCACATTTTTTAAAGTTCTCTGTGATCTGTCTTCAGGACCTGCTGATAACATATTCCCTACAGTTCAAGCAAAAAAACCACTCAAGCATCCTCAGACTTAATCAGAAAGCTTCCTTGTCAAAACTTCCTTGTTTGATGCACAGACACTGGAATATTTTTTAAACCATATAATATTTGACTTTTGATTTCCTCTTTGCATTCCACACTCAGATGAAAGGACTTTTTTATTATTGTTATTTAGCCTTGAGTATTTTAGCTTATAAGTAGCCTAACACATATTTGTTAATGGGGCTTAAAACATACTTGAGGGCTGAGAACGGTTCTGCCAGCTTTTAGCCCAGATTAAATTCTTAGGTCTTGGTGGGGTTTTTAAGAGAAATGCTGTCACAATCTTAACTTGGTAGCACAAATAAGCCTCTTATATCTTTTCCCCTGCAAAAGTCAATTTGATACTTGTGAACAGATGCTGGATAAAACCCATGAAAATTCTGCCCTCTCTTTATTCACAGGCAGGAGCCAACTACAAGAACTAACACTGTGGTATTCCTCAAACTGCCTCCATAATCTGTTTTATTTCTGTTTTGGAAAAACCAACTAGAGGCTTTTCATGAGAGATTAATTCCACCTCTGTGCCCAGTCTGTCTTTGGCTTCTATGTTGAGGCTTGTGTGAAGAATGCCAAATGCAGTGATGGGATTTTTTTGATGGCACAGACATCTGTCAACTAGAAATTAGGCTTGAACCACCATTCATTTTGCACAGGCCACCCAAAGGTAATAACTCTCAGTTAGTATTGATTTTGAATACATTTGAACCCTTGACCTCTGTGATGAGAGTCCTCATACCAAATCCCAACCCGCATAGGTGTCTGTTCAATCATCTGCAAAAAGAGACAAAGTGCCTATTTTTAACCATGAGATTGATGTCATGTGTAGTGTACGGGTATATTTTATGTGTGAACAGTGTAAACAGCTGTCTTGGAAATACTGGAAGCTTAGACTACAGTCAGGAGCCTCCAGAGTTTAAACAACTTCACTCTTATATCCTAGGCAAAGATAAAAACAGATGAAAATGACTGTAGTTTACCTAATGAAATAAACTCATTTTAAACAAGTTGGTCAAAAAAGTCACTCCATGGATCATCCTTGTGGATGGATCTGAATCTTTGCAGAAGTCTACAACGTGTTTGCTCTAGTACTGAGGTTGGCAGAAGAGTTGTCTGGTTCCTTTCTTCTTCCTCACTGCTTCTGCTCTTGCCTACACTGGTTTCTGCCTCTCTGGCAGGGACTTCTGACACCTCTCTTATGGTTATATTACAGGTATATTTCCCAAAATGAAAAGCATTAAACCCCAATATTTTCTGAAATAGACTTTAAAAACACCCCAACAGCCCTACCCATTTTCTGTCTTCTGGTTAAACCACCAAATTATTTTTTTGCTGTGATTTACATTACAAGGGGAGGTGGGGTGGGAATGATGTAGGAATGGGGTATCAGTGAAAAAAGAAGGGGAAGAAATATCGTAGATGAAGAAGTTCCATTTCAAAGGTGAATTTTTCTAGCAAAAATAATACACAACATCTCTGCTTTCCTTTATGTCCTCTCCTGAGACAAGTGCAAAGCCACCTAAAATAAATAATGAGGCCAAAGATATGAAGAGATGTTAATTAAAGCCCTGTGAAATTTGAAATAATCCTTCTTTAAGAATTATAAGCTGAGACATTTTTGTCCTAAATTATGACATAATTTTCCAAAATGTAATTTGAAGATGAAGAATGTGAAATAAAATACAATCTTTAAAGAAAGTTTGGAAAGACCTGTTTTATAGGGCTTGAATGTTTTATTCCAATCTTCATGTTTAAACCAGACTAAAAAATTATTATAATTAAAAGAAGCACCATGCTGAAAATGTTCAGAAACACTTAAAAATAAAATGTTTTGATGCCATTAAATGAGTCATTCACTGGCCCTCCCCCCTATTTTGTCATAATTGACATATTCCCACAGAAATTGCTTTGTTCTCATGAAATAACATTTTCTGACAGGAAATGTTGTGGAAAAAAGTTTCTGACCAGCTGAGAAAAAAGTCCATTAATATTTAAGTTTCACTTTTAATTTTCAGTCCACCTGATCTTTTTAAATTTGTCCATTTATTGTCCATAGTTATTTTTAATAACTCATTTAATATTAAACAAGTACTTTGAGAAAAAAAAATACTGCAATTTAATTTAATTAGCTTTGCCTTTTTTTATCCCAGCCCATTACCGACTTTCATAATGTTGCATTTAAAAATGATTTTTAAAAGCAACTGAGTGTGAATGCCCAACTTCTTTTGTTTTTTGGTTTTTTTTTTTATTCCCCAGCCATGAAATACCACAGTACCAGTTCCAGTATCGCATGCAGCACTCACTGGGGTGACTTGCCCTTATGCAAATGAGCTAAGTTTTGGCTTGAGCTCCTGTGGAAAAACCACTGACTAGACAGGAGGTAAAACCTTGTGTCACATAATGGTGTAATAGATCAGGTATTGCCCACAGTTTTCCTCCCTCTGTGTAAGAGGCAGCAGCAAACAATGTTAATGGCCCCTGGGACCCATTGTGGAACACTGTGCAGACCTGAATTAGCAGGGGTGAACAAAGCTTGGAATGCATTAGCTTCACACACACAAACATTGTCCCCTTCCTGCTGTCTCTTGGATCCCCTGGAATTTTACATAGTCATGGGCATCCTCCTCCATCCTCCTTGAACACCTGACCCATCCTACCAGGAGTGTGCTCAGTCCTGGGAAGGCTGATGCAGCCATCAACAAAACCTGAGCTTTGACTGTAAGAATCTCACTTGAGCTGAGGACAGCTTCCAGTGACTCTGTATCTGACTAGAGCAGGTTAATCAGGGCTGTCTGTGCCACTCTCCAGAGAAAAAGGATGGCATTTTACAGGCAGCTTAGACAAATGGAGTTCTAAACCATGTGTAGTTCTGTGTTCATCAATTCTGCTTTAAAAGAAGAAATCAGATGAAGCTGCTTGCTCAAACTGCATTTTGAAAGGTGAGGGATGTACAACTAGATGTGGGATGTACATTGTCCACTCAGTTCTTTTCAGAAGCCCTGAGAAAGCTCTGAGTGCTCTTCCATAGTTACTCTTCCAGGTACATGGGTGAACAGGCTGGCTACGGCCAGAAGTGACATGGTATTTCTAGGGCTACATTCTCCCAGTGTTGGACAGAGATCTCAGACTGGACGGAGGAAGATCATAAAGGACTGCCACATTCTGGTCACAGAATCTGCTAATACTATTTGCACTTTTGGGGGAAAGGGGGGAAAATGTCACTGATGGTACTGTTTCCTTGGAAGTGAAGCACAAAGTAAATTGCGTACTATTTAGTTACACAGAGTTACTGTCCTGTTGTGAGAGTGAAGTAAAAAACCTTCAGCTTTTATTTCAATATCATGGGGTTTATTTTCCAGAATAAAAAATCAAGTTGCTTTACACAGACATTAGTTTTTCATCTTTGCCCTGGGAAAAAAACAGTCTTCGGTTTGCCCAAATAGTGTTCCACATCCAGTGGTTTTTCTGTGGTATTGGAGGTAACTCGTTTTGAAGGTAACAGGGTAACTCTTCACTACCCAGGCTCACATGGGAGGGAGAATGGCAGTGTGTTAGCTTGGATAAACCTAAACTCCAGACAGCTTAGTGCAAGTAAGGTTTCAGAGGCATACAGTGATGCAGCAAGAGAAACAGTAAAAGAGAGTGATTATGTTGCCATGGAGGATAGAGACCTTTAGACTAGCACTGATGTAAGCAGGTTAGTCCACTTGGACTGCCTAATTAATATTTTTTCCAGACCAAACATGCTGGGTGGAGACAACTAGAGCTTGGAGTATATACTATTGCAATGGAAATAACCCCTCCTTAGGCAATTCATAGGGAATGGACAGAAAAAATTGCTTCTTAATTTTTTTTTATTTTAAAATATTTTTTTTTTTTTAATGTCAAAAAGAATCATCAGACAACACACCCAAACCCACCTCTCTGGAAGCTTTTGAAAGATCTGTGGTACATTATGTACTGCTAGTCAGCATAGGCTGATCCAGAAATAATCTCTTCCTTTCCTCTTATATTTTGAGGCTGATTTGGTATTGTTCAAGGCCAGGTTGGATGGAGCTCTGAGCAGCCCAGTTTAGTAAAAGGTGTCCCTGCCCCCTGCAAGGGGACTGGGACTAGATGATCTTTAAGGTCCCTTCCAACACAAATCATTCTATGATTATATGTTTTTATCATAGATCATTAGATTTTACCTCCTTCCACTGGCACCATATCTATGGAAAGATATAAGAAAGACTATGAGGCATGTAAACATACAGAAAAATGGCAGATGGTCCTTGTTTTCTGAAATGCCTTTAAATGGCAGGCATAAATAACAGATACCTATCTGATTTATAGAAGAATTATGCAAACAAGAACTGGGTTGACATATCAGACATTTAAATCAGACATTTGCTCCCACACCTAACTGGGACAGCATAATAGAGGACCATTTAAAAACCTGCCTCAACTGGCACAGTAATAAAGAAGGTACATTGGAAATTTAATACTTTTTCACTAATTTAAAAATACTTTTCAATAGATCTGTCTTTAAATGGGTTATATGTAATACAGTTCTCTTGGGCTGTTTAGCTCTAGAAAGGCCACTGATCAACAAAATCCTGATTTGCAGTTCATATCCCATACACTGGTATTGATAAGGACTTGTGTATTCTTCCTTTTTTTAAATGCCAGATACATCTGAGGACAAAATCTGCTGCTTTTGTAGCTTTTTTGACTAGAGGTAGGCAATACACAGACATGTTTCTGTAGGGCTCATGCTGGAAGTGCTCCCAATGGGCTGAGTCAAGAATACCTATAATCAACAAGTTAAATGAGAGTAGGAATCTTTCCAGCAGCTTACTGTGCTTGTTTAAGTATTTATGTTAAGGACTGCAATTAATGATGATATTTGCATTATAATATCTACATGTAGCTTTTCATATCGGAGGTACTGATCAAACTTTACTCAGATTCTTGTGACCTGGTTGTACTTGGACTTATGTTTTCTTTCTTGGTAGGTCCAAATATGATTTTTCATCTAGCCACAGAAATCACTTGAGCTCTTCTGCCTTACATATGGAATGACACTGTTCTTTAATACATAATCTTGTATGAATCCTAAAATAAAGGAACAAATACTTTCCTGTCTGCCTGTACAGACCTTATAAAAATAATTGAGGACTACTCAGCTGATCTTCAAAAAGCTCAAGCCCTCTTACAACCTTTTGTTTTAAACAATTGCGTAGACACTAAAGGCAATGTCTGCAGACAACTTGCTTTTAGAATTATGCTGTTAAGCAACAAGCATAATATCGATAGCCGACTGATTTATGTAGTGCCATTTCCTCACTTCCTAGTGCACAATTGATTTCAAATTACAGCACACACTACATCCTTTACCAAAGTGCTGCCCTTCCTTTCTGGAGAGAAAACTGGTCCCTCCTTAGCTGGCTGCAGGACACCAGAAAAAAGTGTTTGGGCAGGAAACTGGAGGGGAATATGATAGCGGAGAATTATTTGTCTGCTGAGAGCTCAGATGTGACTCTCACCAGCCCTGTGTAAAACAGAAGCAAACTGGAGGAAACTTGAGTCACAGAGGGACAGGGATGGTATTCACTGTTCCTGTCTCCTACCTGTTGTATTTCAGCATTAATGCCCACCACTCACTCATCTCCCATTGCCATCCATCTCCTTCCTGGGGAGTTGGTGGGAGAATCTGAGACTCCTCACTTTCCAAAATTGTCTTGCCCCTTCACTTTCTAGCCCAGGCATATCAGGTTCATCACTGTTGAGCCTGCAGCCACGACAAGGTCAAGCAGCATCCTGTCCTGTCTGTTCTTTGCTGGAAAGAGCCCCAAGGAAACTATCTCTCCTGTGTCCAGGAACTCCTCCCATTTTGGCCATCCATGGTGTTGCAGTCTATCCAGACCCTGTCTAGTCACTAGGAATGAAAACATCTGTGTTTGTTACAGCTCTTCCAAATATGGAATCCTCTGCATGAAGCAGTAGATGAAGTCTGGTGTGCTATACCTCAGTTTGTGACCCTGTAGTTACTGATGTTCTTGCAGTCTTTGTCTTATACTCATCTTGTTTCTAATAAATACTATGTGGAGAAGTGAATAACATTAGTTTTATATTATTAGCAGTTTATTTAACAAATGACTGGCCTTGGAGAAAGATTAGGAAAACAGGCTCCTGTTCAATATTACCTGCCACTCTGAAATTCACAATTATAACAAGAAAGGCAGAGCTTTCAGACTAAACCCACACTGATAATTCTGTCATTTCATGTAGAAGACTAATGGGCACAAAATCATGACACAAGCAATAAATATAGGATACACAGGTAGTTTGAATGCAAATACTCCTGAAAAGGGGAATGAGTTGGAAGAAGAAAGCCCAGAAAAGAAAAATCTCAGACGATATTCTCTTTCAACTTCCTCTCCCACAGTCTCCAGATTTTCTCAAATTTGTCACAAACAGGAAAGCACTGACATTCTAAGATGTGAACCTGGTAACTTCAATAAATCATCTCTTTAAGGCTGAAGGTACAACTGGCATGTTCCTGATATAGCAAATAGTAGTTTTAGATGTAGACCATATGTTGACTGAGAACATCAAACCATATGCCTGCCACTGCTGTGCCTAGTTAGATTGAATTGGATAATCAGAAAGTTATTAATAAAATCTAATGAGCAGTCTTCAATTAATTTTTTGTCACATATCCCTTTGTTAAAAATGGAAAATGATCAAAATAAATTTATCATGTATGTATTTATAAGAAACATGCTATTCCTGTGTGTGCGTGCACTTGCGCACATCTCTGATACAAATAATTAATGTTGACATATTTGTAGCCCAGGAAAAGAAATGATAAAATTTACTTTTGGTTATGACAGTATTTATTCAGTTATTAGATGACTTATGGAGATAATTAAATAAGCATGGTATAAAAAAAAAAAAATCAATTTTGACCCTGTATAAGGAAAAGTCAGTGATGAATAACTACACACTGATTTGCAGGAACAGCCAGATTCTAGAGCATACCAGACTGAGTTGGAATAATATGGATCACTGCTTTTCCTTAAAATGATCAACAGAGTTTTGACATAGAGCATTATGCTCTGCTATAATTAATATGAGACTAAGCAAAACAAGTAATACACGTTTTTAGTATTGGATTGCTTTTTATGAAGAAGGTTAAAATGTTCCTTCTAATGCACAGCACTCTTCAGTCCAAATAACTGCCTAAGATTACTAAAATGATCTCTACCAATGTTAGTATCACTTTTTATCTGCTTTGAGCATATCTGGCAAATGAAATTTTGTTTGCAACACCCGTAGTACTGTGAGAGAAACAAGAGGTAGGAGAAAGCTGCTAATTCCACCTCATCTCAGTTCCTGTGGGCGTAAATTGTATGGCAAATGAATCAAATATGCTGTGACTTGGCAAAGGCAGCATCATTCAGACTGCAGAAGCAAGCATGGTAGTTACTGTGTTTTTTGCTTTGCCTGTAGATAATGCTCACAAAAGAGCACCCTAATTTACCTCCTAGAAGGTATAACCACTGTGCATTACTTTAACAGAGATACATAGGCACAGAGACACATTTATGACTGTCGGTACCTGCGAAAGGTCAGAACTCCTGTAAACCATTATTAGCAGGGATCAGAACAACCTAAATTGACAAAATTACCTAAATGACGAAAAAAGTCTTTGTACAAAGATTCTGCTAGGCAGAATTACAGTTTTTACTGTGTTACGGTAGTCCTTGTTTAGGCTTCCATCCTCATCGGTCTCACCACTGATGTATGTGAGCTGTTGCACATGCTTTATTCTTTTCAGGCTCAGAGAAACTTTATTAGAATAAAAGATTTGGTCTATAGAAGAGCTTCAGATTGAAAACTCCAGGGCCTATTCTGTAGCCCACTTGGGCTTAAATAAAGAAGGCAGATTCAGATTAGATTTTATGAAAATATGTCTAGCAGCAAAGATTGGAGCTGGTTTTCCTGGGGACGGAATTGTCAACACTGGTGGTTTTCAATAAGCAGTAAGAGAGACTTCTGCCAGGGATGGAATAGGCAGATATATGAGACAACTTCTTGAGGTTCCTTTCAGGAAAATTTTCACCAGTTCTGTTGCATTAAAGCAGCATCATGTCAACAGAAAAAAAATCAGAAAGAAGACTGATAAACATTAAAGGGAAACATCTCACAGGAGTTCATTATGCACATCACTAACCACTTTAATTATGCATTAATTTATTATTGATGAAAAAATCGGTATTATAACTCAGTATCTTTTCTGACATAGGGCTGTATAAAATGCCTCCAAGACTAAAATAAATGGTGTAACTAGAGCTCTTCTTTTTTTTTTTTCTCTGCACAGATAAAGCATCTCATCATTATCAATTAAAGAACTGGGGAAGTCTTTGAAGAGATGACTTGTTTGCTTAAAGTACGTGAAGGTCATATTCACCCTGTAATAGTTGATGAAGAGTAGTAATTTGTTATTTTTAAGCAGGCTGTCATTTAGCCATTATGAAGATGAATAACGTTTGTTATTACCTAATAATCCTCCTGTTGATTACAGAGGAAAGACACTTGCAGACACCTTATGTGCCTTGCTTAGATTTTGTAGATTATTAATGTATTTTGATTAAACCTTGTAAACAAAAAATTGCAATCCCAGTTCTCTGGATGTAGCGACTGGTGTGTAATACAGGATACAAGACCATGTCCAATCTCTAACATTTTGCTCTGCATATGTTATTGGCCTAATACTGATGTAACATAGCAAAACCAAAGTTCATATTTTAATATCAAACAGATTGTCAATGGATCATATGCTGCTCTGTTAAGGTTAGTTCTTGGATGCCTGCCTTCCTGAGGAGAGTTAATGAAGCTATAAGTTACCTGTGTGGCTTCATTTGGAGTTAAGCCTAATTATCTGGATCACGGCCATGTTTTGGAAAGTCCGAGCCTCATTTCCAAAGCAGATGGAGTCACTCAGCAATGACTTCATTTGTATTAATTTGTTACACTGTCTTTTGTTATTCATCTCAGGGAATGTTGCTGCATTTGCAGTCCAGCAGGAATGGAATATAGAAGTTTCAGTTTGGAAATTCTTACTTTATTTTTCAAAATATGTACACTATATTCCTCAGCAATGACCAGTGGTGAAGCACAAAAGCAATTAAGTGGGGTTCAACCTGTGGCAATCACATGCTGCAAGATGGTGACTGTGCCACCAGAGATTTATGAAGCTTTTGCTTCTTGGAGCAAGTGAAATGACTAAAACAGTGACCCAGAATCTTTTCCAAGATAACCTATGGAGCACTTCATATTGGGGTTCATAAGTGTAAGGTTTTGGATGTCAACCATACCACAGCAAGAAAATCAAAAGAGGTAAAAAAAAGATGGTTAAGGGCATGGGAACAAGAGTGGTTTTACTTATGTTTTGAAATATTTGCCTAAGAGGAAGGTTAAATTACTCCATTAGGGCAATTATAGCAGGGTTGCTGATTTGATATGGTTGTTTATGCATTGAGCAATGAAATTATATGAAGTAGAGATTGGATGATTTCAGTCATTGCACTACATTTCTGAAGCTAGGAACAAAATGCAGACTAAAGCCAGGGGAGTTTAAAGGTGTCTGTGGCACAATTACTGTGCTGTATCATAGTTTACATATCCTGGCCTGTCCATTTACTAAATGAGGGCAATACTCAGCACCATTAATCCTTAAAATACTTTACCAATGAGCATTACTATTACCATTTCATGCAATTTGTGAAGAGCAAAAGGAGCAAGGATACATGAAAACAGTGTCAAAGAAAATAAAGACACTGAGTTAGTGTCATATTACAGCACCTCTGTCTAACAAAATTATTACTTGTCAATTATTTTCTGCAGAGAACACAAGTGCTAGTCAACTTTCCTCATGTTCAGAAGGCATACAGGTATATCTGTATGTGGTAAATTGCAGCCAAATAATTCCCTTTGTGTTTTTATCACTCTGTCCCTCAGATGGCAACTTCTGGTGATTATTTGTGATTGAAATGGTATCTGGGATGCTCTCAGGCTACAGCAGGCTGCTGCTACCAGCTCAGGAACCCTCTGAGTGATTCACACCCTGTGCTCTGCCTGATGCCATTATCTTTGATGGTAGTGCTGAGGAGTGAAGGGAAAACTCACCCAAACAAAATGCAGCTATCCAGTTTGTCATTTCCAGGCTATTTTGAAGTTCATGAACACTCTGAGCAGGGAGAGGAAGGGCATAGCACTCAGATATCTAAGGAAAAGGAAATGCAGGAATAGAAGAAGGACATCCTTTTTATCAGAAAGATTGTTGGTAAAAAGAAAAGGTTAGGTCAGGCTAAAAATTTTGGACTTCGGCACAGTAATATGAAACAAAGCATCCAAAAGTATGTAATTGTGGGATGGGAAGACGAAAGAGGCGGTTGCAGGGAAATTGAGCCCCAAAGTTGTTGCAGTGCCATTTATGACAGGAAAGGTCAGTTTTCATTTCTATTCCCTTTTATCAGAAACACCCTCTGTCTACTGCCACCAAGAATCTCCTGCAGGTCTTTAATCACACAGAAACAGAGTTATAAGCCTCCAGTCTTTTGTGTTTGTGCATCAATAATACTATTCATGTCTCTTGACTACCAAGGTAACAAGCAGAGGGCATTCCTTTGGTCTGGCATCTTCTTTCATAAGTTAAAGCTTTCATTTCTATAGGAAGAAAAAAAATCAACCATATGTCTTTCCCTGCTTTTTGACACTATTAATTATACACATACACATTAAATTGTTAGCTACTGGAAGTATAAGGCATAGCATATTTCAAAGTATTCAGAAATGCCCTGGTATGTTGAAGAGCAAAAAAAATCCCTTTCTGTTCTGAACAATAGCCAGTCCCAACTGTACAAAATTATAATGCTTGTAATGAACTATTTTCCATATTTGAGGCAATAAAAGCCAGATTCCTCAGCTGAAATCAACAAATTAAATATAAATATAAATATAAATATAAATATAAATATAAATATAAATAGAAATAGAAATATAGAAATATAAGCTACCAAAAGGCTCTTTGTGACTCAGGCACTAAAAATGTGGATAAAGTACAAGAAATGAAAGAAATGTTAGGTGGTTGAATAGGAAAATGATTACTGCAAGAATAAGAACATACACCCTGAAGACTGCTAAAAGTGTCATAGATATAGAAATAAACACTGTTCTCAAATATTACTGTATTTTTAATCAGAAGAAGCATGGACTTTGATAGAAACACACCCAGCATGAAATTAAGTAAATTCCATTTTGAATATTTTAATGAGACTCAGTTATCTTCAACATAGAAGTGAATCTGAACTTTATAAAGTACTAGAATTTTCCTTGTGCTCTTTGAGATTACTTTCTTAGTGTTCTTTGCTTTTTATGAATTGATATGTTGAAGTGTCAGCTTCTCAAAGATAAGAACATAATTTTACTGAATACTGTACAACCTAGTACACTACTTGCAATACATAGCCACTACTTATTATAGGCTGAGACTTTGATTGTTCAAAGGATGTATAAACTATTTGTAATGCACGTCTGCCATATGAATAGAGTCACTGGCCAAGGGACTGATGTCTAAATAAGCACAAGAAAATATTTGAAGAGAGTTTAGGGTTTACCTGATTATGGGAGCAAAGGATGAAGATGACAGTAACAGTAATGTAAAGACATAAGATTTAACAAATTTTAATAACATTTAGAAAGAAAATGTCTACAACTTTATAATTACTTTTTTTTTTTGTAATTAGATCACAATGACAAACTCATAGTGAGAGACATGAGACAGATGAGTTAGAAAATATATATGTATTTTTTTTCTTCAATATGGCATGATCTCCTGGAGTTAGGGTTTTCATGCAGCCAGGTCCATGAAGCTTAAGTTTTGCATTTAAGAGTTCCTTAACAACTATGGACAGGTCAAGCAGTATCTGAATTGGAGCATCAAAATAATTTATACACTAGTTATCTCATCTACGGTCTTTAAATTCAGGGCCTTTTCAATGACACACTTTCAGTTGTTCACAGCAAAAGCAAGTAAGTGAATGGGCCATTAAATGCTACATCTGTTTCAATATTGTCTTAATGATGCATTCTACTATTTTGTTCAAAATGTCCTCAATTTGAAGATAATTTCTGTTAAAGGGCAGCCAAACATAGACACCATTTCAAAAAGGTCAAAAACAACCTAAGTATTTAACAAAATTAAATATTAAAATAATTTAAAATCAAATAATTAAATTAAAATTAAAATTATTTAATTCACAAATTTTATTGGACTTTTTAGTTATGGATGTTGTCACTTTTTGACATTTTGTAGTAATGCACCAGAAGAAACATTTCCTTAACACAACAAAACTGCTTTGCTGAGTTCTGCCACTGGCCAAAGCAGGTTCCTATTTCACGTGGGCATTAAGTCATTCACTGTTTTTTCTTTTCCAAATGAATAATGGAAGACAGCTCTTAAGGGATGTTAGAACAGATTTTATTAGCTTTTTATTTGGAGACAAAAATCATATAATCTGCACCCAGATATTAGGCATTGCTTGTAGTACATTTTCTCCAAGTCTCACAAAGCAAACTTGGGAAATCTGGATCAGGCAAAGGAGAGCATGAGTAAAATCTTTCATAAACGTGACCTTTGGTGTCAAGGAAAACTGCAGATGGAAGTATTTCAGTATATTATACTATAATACTGAGCTCATATAGCTACACTGGTTCAGTATTGAATTTAAAGGAAGACTGCTTATTAAAGTTTGAAGTTCAGGATAAATTTGGCTTACTGTCTTTTAGAAAGACTTATTACACCTTATATGGGAAAAAAAAAAGAAAAAAAAGAAAGTACTTCTTATGGACTTGCCTTTTTTCCCACAGCAGTGGAGATCTCTGCCTCCTTATGTGGCAAAGGCCAGATAGGATGTTGGTGCATGGATTCTCCAAGTGGGCAACCATTTCCTGCAGGTAATTTCCTGCATAAGCAGGGGCTGCTTGGGAATTGTAACACAACTTTATTTATTTATTTATCTATCTATCTATCTATTTATTTATTTATTTATTTTTGAATTAGTAACTTGCTGTACTTGCAAGGTAAAATTTACATCGGTCCTCCTATCATCACAAGTAATCTTGGACCATTAAATTCATCAATATTCAGACACAGAGTAAATTTAGGGAGGTGTAGACCAACAGTCTGTTTTCTATTTTATATGGAAGTCACAGATCCACCTGTTGAGTTCAGCCCTAGTGATCAAAATTAGGTTCAGTGTCTTGCTAACCTAGTTACTTTAGTCTTAAACCAACTATCAGTAAAGCTGCGCATTTATTCCAACTCTTAGGTGAAAATATCATGTCAATTTTTAAATGCTTTTGAAGAAATCTATTTCTTCAGTAAATGGATAATGTCACAGTCTTTGGACACTTGCTCAGGTAACTAGTTACTTTACTGCCATGTTTGTAGAAAATCAGCATAGCCCAGATCCATTTTCAATTTGTTTATCTGTTCGCCTCAATAGCTGAACAGAAAGAAATACTGAGGAGAAAGTACAGATCGTGTAAAACTCCTATAATTTTAGAAGATACTCCAGGGAAAAATAAATTGATTCCCTTAATTTTGCCAGGAATGAGTGTAACATAGAAATGAAGACAGGTATTATGTGCTAAATAGCCTTTTAGCTGGTTTTGAATTGTGGAGCTCTTTCCTATGTGTTGTATCACCAAGGGGCATAACCCACATTACATTGAAGGAATATTGCCTGAATGATATACATAGGTAGCTGTACACAGCTCGTGGGTATTTTCACAGCAGGAACTGTAGAAGAAATCCAGTGCTGTATTATATGGCAAGGCCCTTACCACTAACTAGGAAACTGGACGTAAAAGATCCGCATTCATACTTATTTGGAAGTCCTATGCTCATCTTTCTTCACACTACTTTCACACACAAAGGTATTTTGGCATTCATGCTGAACGAAGATCAAAATTATTTAGTACAGCACCTTTTGGGGCGTATTCAAGTTACCTGGGGACACTGATAACATTGCAATAGCTCTTAGTGCCAAACGAATTTGCTGTGGAAACACTCAGATGCACAGCAGATTGCCAGTACATCAATACAGGGTTCTTTCTTGAAAATGATTACTTGATTATTTCTTATTTTGCATTTTTATCAAAGTATAGTGCCATTGTTTACATAATTCTACATAACATATAAGAAGTCAAGAAACTGCAAAAAGATCTAGTCTATTATCATAAGACTGGTGTAAAAACAATGGGAAAATTAGCTATCAGGCCAGAATAAATCTCTATAATCTAGCCTCTTGTCTCAAGACAACAGCCAGTACTAGGTGTTTTAGGAGAAGGTGTGTGATACTTATGGCCTAACATGCTCACAGCTCAGCTTCCTTCCTACCTACCTGTCCTGGCTTTAAGTTGGCACATGCCCTGAAGAATGAGATGAATTTGCCTAATCTAATGC
Source organism: Cinclus cinclus (assembly GCF_963662255.1). Lineage (NCBI taxonomy): Eukaryota > Metazoa > Chordata > Aves > Passeriformes > Cinclidae > Cinclus > Cinclus cinclus. The sequence goes on from NC_085046.1 coordinate 71,230,692, forward strand.
TATCCTATCGAATATTAGATTATCAGTTTTTAAAACCTATGGGGAAACTTTGGGTCACAGAACTCTACTGCAAATAGATGACTTGATTCAGCAAATATTTAGGCACAGCAGAAAGCAGATGGTGTTTGGGATTCTGACAGAAGAACTTTTGCAAACTGAGCTGGAGTACTGTGAAGGGTTATTTCCCAGACTCTTTCTGCTAGACACTCCTGTCCTCCTGCTGCATCAGATGCATGCTGGTGTGCCAGCTTCACCCTTTCATTCACTGTTTTCTCAGCCCAAAACTCATCAGCAAAAGCTTGGTCCTCTGAGCTGTTATGCTAGACTGTGATGTGAAGCCTTCTGTTTATTGCTCTTCCAGACTTGTAATGTGTAGTGGGAGGCAGGTGGAAAACTGTGACACCATTCCTGTAGAACTTGTCTGTAGGAACACTTCAGCTTCTGTAGCATGCTTAATAGGGGAGGTCCCAACCCCAAAACCTAATCTGAGAAAATTGCTAGAGTTTGTAAGTCGTGCCTGAGCAAAAGATTGGTGAATTGTGGCTGTTATATTGCCTGTATGGCACAGAAGTGCAGGGAGTGACTGTGCTTATGGATGTGTCATGTCCCAGAGACAGCAAGGCTGGAAGAGGAGCAGCAGTGAAATGTCATCCACAGGTCACTCAACAGCCAGTGCTCTCTCTACCTGTTCTTTGACAGCCCAGTTTTTGGGCACATTTTTGTTTCCTAAACATGAGAGTTGCTGTCTCTGTGAATTGCTCTGGGATTACTCAGTGCCCTGCTGGGGAGGGTCTCAGGGGCAGCACCAGCTCATGGCCTTGCTCCACCATGGCAGATCATAACAGTGACACAGTGCTGACAGACTGCTTCCTGCATAAGCAAGACAAGTTCTGAGATATTTGCAGAAAAAGCTCTGTAACAGTGTTCCCATTTTGTAATGATTTTAATTTTTCTTTCCAGTCCAGAAAAATCTAGGACTTACACAGGTCACTAAATATAGTTGTGCCTTGTTAATTAGCTGCTCCATTCTTTCTCTATTTTACACATCTTTAAGCTGCTATTTATGGCATATGAGTGCTGGTAATGACATTGATAGACATCTGCTTGCAGTGTTTTGGCTGTTTTCTGTCAGAGGTCTAGGCTGGAGTTTTCTCCAGCTGGCTATTACACATAGACTGTCTGCCAAGTAGGCTTGGATCATTTCAAAGCCATATTGACTTTAATACAGATAAAACCTGTTGATGATAATGCTTTTTTATCAGCTAGAGACAGGCACCCTCTGAATTTGTCTCCTAGAGAGGAAAGGGAGTTTTAAGGCCCTGACCTGTTGAAGCTACAGTCAACAATGTGCCAAACCATCCCCTAGCACAACTGTGATGGTCATACTGCCTGTGTTTCTTTCTTCTGAAACGTACTTATTTTCCTATCGATTTCCTTGACTCATAATTAGGGAATTCTGGAGCATGGGAAGTAAACTAGGTGGCCCTGGACAATTCAATACCTTTATTACTCTGTTTTATTGCTCAAAAGTGTATCAGTCATGCTGACGGAAGCACACAGAAGACACACCCTTCCTTGGGGAACTTGCAACTTAACTGAAGAGCAGAACAAATAAATACTAGCAAAGGAAGACGTGGAACACAGGAGGAAAGATACAGCCTAGGTAGACATTTTGATAAATATTTCATAAGCATAGGTTTGAACTTTTCCTGTACCAGTTGGTGAAGATTTATAGATAAGATTACAAAAACATAAGGAATATCTGACTGGGTCAGATCAATGGTCCGTTTAGCCCCGGATTCTGTTTCAGCGGCGGGAATAAATGATGCTGCTTAAAGAAAGGAGATGAGCTTGGCCACTTTCTGCAGTCTATATATAAAACCACAGGGTACCACAGTGCTCATCCAGTCTGACCTACATGACATAAAACTACAGAGCCTCACTGAATTAATTTCTCTTTGAACTAGAAGAAGATGTTGTGCACCTCAGTGACACTCTGCTGCTTAACACCAGCTGTGGATTTACCCAGAGGTCTTTGTGGCTTTGTTTTCTTTTCATTTAACATGTTTGAAGTGTTAATATGCTTCTTCTTTTTTTTTCTTAATAAGTTATTATCATCGACTTCAGCAATTTTTTTCTCTTGCTAGCTTTCACAACATTGCAATAGCAATAAAGAAAAAGAGCTACCATATAACTCCACATATCAAATGACAGAAGTTAGTTCCCTGATAACAGAAGTTGGGAGAGGGAAGGACACAAATTCCATACACCTGGAATATTTTCTGTTTCGATCCCAATGTCCATCATACTTCTAGTATCATAGAATAAAGTAATTATTCTGTCAATTTGGAAGATGGATGTTTCGCCCATGTTTCTGTATGCCCACCATTTATATAGTTTATATTTAATTTTCTTGGATCTGGTGTTTGTACTCATAAATCTCTTGGCTTGTGGTTTTCTGTTTTTTGTGGTGTGTGTATTTGTTCATTTTGTTTGCTTTTGTTTGGTTTTGTTTCTGCATTACTTTCATTATCTTCTTTATTTTTTTTAATTTAGTACTTTATGCCACCAGTTACTTAAACACTTATGTGATGGTTTGTCAACAGAAGTACATAATGTTCCATCCTTACGGCAGGTGTCTGCTTCTACTAACCTCACAGAAAAAAGGCTATGCATGTCTTGAACAAATCTGAGAACCATGTGCCAGATCCTTGCCTGAGGAAAACTGGCTTAGGTCCACTGAGGTAAATGAAGCCTGCCAATTAACGGCAGCTGAGGCATTTAGGACATATCAAATGAAGTGATACACAGAAATGCAAAAAGGCATCACAGTCATTGTACAACAACATAATAAACTCCTGGGAGGGTTTTCTGCAGCTATCTGTGGTTATCTCAGGGAACTGCTTCACCCTGCAGTTTGCAGAACTTCTCTAAAGCTTTCCTTTCATTTTTTTTAATAGTCCAATAACGAATATAGATAGAATAGACAGAAGGGAGGATATTTGGAACAAATTCTTCCTCAATCGGCAGAGCAAAAGAAACTTTGCTCTGTCAGTGACTTTCCAAAACAGCTGCCTAGCATAAACACATTGGCAAATACTATTTTCTCCCCAGCAAAGTAAATCATGCATTGTGAGAAACTGTTACAGTATTTCAACTCTGTCATGATTTACTACATGCAAATCCAAAATATTTATGAATTCCTTGGTGGGTTTACAATTTTTTTTTGATGCTAGGGGGAACACGTCCTGTAAATAATATAATTTAAACTGCTGTTCAGCTATATCTGAACATAATTGCTCAGAATTTTCAATAGTCTTTGCACTTTGGATGGATGCTTTTATTTATACTCTGACATGAAGGGGCATATTTCCAAATTTATGTAGTACATTAAGTTCGCTGTGATTTTATTTTAACTTTGCAGATTTTCAACATTTACAGTAAATATACCTACTGATTTATTTTAATTATAGAAGTGCTTAGAGGCCAGGCAAAGCATAAAGCTATTTTGTAATTACTTGTACACAATAATTCAGCTTATATATAATTCAGTTTATATATGTCAGCTTCCAGTTTATATAGTAACTACTTGAAAGCTTAACTTTGAACAGATACTTTAGTAACATGGCAGAGGCAAGCAGAGGGCTTTCTGCATGGACCACTCGACAGGAGAGTTGGAGAAGGGGGACCCCGATGGGGACACACACACCTCAGGCACTGAGGCCATCTGCCCCACTCCCTCCACCAAAGAGAACATCTCAAAGCCTCCGGCAGCTGCCCAGCTGGAAAGAAGAGGTTTGAGTGCCAAAATGTCCTTCAGAGGCTGAGGCAATCCAGAATGCCTTTCTTCTTTCTGTTCTAGGCAGTTTAATTAGGAATGTGTATGCATCTATGACGAGCTGTTCTTGTTATTTTACAGGGGAGCAGCACTCTAATGAGATCCTGCTATTAATTTTACTGTTCATGCCATCCCTGTATTTATAGGTTGCTGAATCTGGAACATTTCACCATTCGCATTTCAGCCTTCTGTTCAAAATGAAATAGATGCTGGGGGCTTTGGCTTGGGGTTTACATAATCTCTGCTAACTGTGGAAAAGCTGCTATGACTTCAAGGTGTGGATCTTTGCAGCTGTCTTGCTCACAGGGAGGGTGCACCCAATTATTGCCTCCTGCCTGGTGCAAAACTGCAATGTATCATCCAGGTCTCAGCGCCATGGTCCCCTGGAGCTTAGCATTACCTGCTGGGTCCTCATGTTAACCCATTAATAAGAAGTAGGGCCCTCTGCTCTGCTACGAGCCAGGCTGGCACTGAGTTTCAACTCGTTTTTTTTCTCATGCGGTGGCTGTGGAGACATTCCAGTCACACCATTAATCCACAAAAAGGCTGGAGAAAGCAGCTGGGATGCAGGCTCCAAATGAGAATGCTGCAATATGTTGCTCACTGGTGTGCTGCACATGGGAGGCATCCCAAGGCAGGAGTCCATGGGACACAGTGTGACATGAGGATGAGAGGAAAACCATGAGAGAGTCCTTCGGTCTTCCCTCTCCCCGGGAATGAGTTCAGGGCAGACTCCAGATGGGTTTGGTGAAGGCCACAACAACCAGCTGGGGAACCACTAGTCACATCCCAAACACCAGTAGGAAAGTGGGTAGGACAAGGCATCTCATATGCTGCCTCTTGGCTCCAGTGGTTTTCCCAGGATTGGCAGGTTTATCAGCAGAAACTTCTGGCAGTGCAATAAGAAACAGCATCTTAGCTTCTTGAGCTGGTCTTCCACTTGAACCAAGTGTTATCAATGGGAAAATGTCTTCTTTGTTGACTGGAGCAGGATAAAATTTCTCTAATGAGACTATATTAAGGTCAGCACATTCCCATCTAGTCAGCCACGTTCAGAAATTGGGTATTAGATTTTTATTTAGATTTCTTTTTTAAAAAAATAATGAAAATGCAATACCCCTGTCTAAATCCCAGGGCATGAACAAACAAGACATTTTAATAAGTGTGCTAATGTTCTTATTGCCAGCCTCTTGGTGCACCCAAATGAAAGGCTTTCCTCACAACTCAATTATTTCCATTTACTCTATCTGCACAAAAAGGCGAGAAAAATAAGAGCTTAGGTGCATTTGGAAAATAGCAATTTTGAGTACTGTCAGATAAAGGTTGGGGGAGTGAGTCTCCAAAGACATTTCATAGATTGTTCCCTCCACAGTCTGTTCCAGCTTTGTTGCCTCCACAGTCTGTTCCAGCTTTGTTTCTAGATCCCATGCTGTTAGTGAAAGCAGCAATGCCTGTTTTATTGCTAACAAGAAAATAAGAGAGTGGGAATACCTCTGTGACACCCAAGCCTGAGAAGAGCCATGCCTGTACGTGCACATATTTGCTGTGCAGAGGGCTGCTCAGCCCAGAAACAAAATGGAAGGCAAAGCAAGATCTGCTTCTCATGACAGCTTTATTGCTTCTCTCCCCTGGAGGCATTACGACACTTATTGTAGCATTTTTGGGAGACTTTGAAGTTCCTTTACTTCTAATTGCAGAACTCATGTCATTTGGGGAATTTGAAAATAGCCTCTTTTCATCTTTTTCAACAGTGAAATGGTACATGTTAGCGTTTTATTCTGCGCATTATGAATTCAGAGATACAGAAATGACTGGCGTTTCACTCCACATCTTGCTGTGATTTTCTCAGCTGAAAAATGCCTATCCAAACCCAGCCACTGCCACACAGCCATGAGATGCCTTTTAGAGAATTGTCTTTGGGATCCAAGCTGCTGCCCCACCAGGGGCAGCCTCACTGCCTCCAGGTGCAGCATAGCATTGGTACCTGCTCCTCCAGACATCTGCCTCTATGTGTGGTCCCCGTGCCATGCACTTGCAGGATCAAGCTGGGGGAAGATGGCTGGAGCTGCCATCCCTGTGCAGGATTTAACACTGAACAAAGTGTGGATTGGGTCATGACAGCTGGTGTGGGATCCCTGGGGCAGGGATGTGCTTCTTCTGCCTAATCTGGGCCATAACAGAGCAAAACATGGGCACCAGTAGAACGTAAATAATAAAAGAAATAATAAATTGTGAAATCAAGCCCTGTAATGAAAAAATAAATAATCTAGATAGACTGTCTCGGAGTGCCTAAGCCTGATTTATTAGCAATTCTGGCTGACCGTTATTATTATTAGGTAAGCAACTTGAAGTGATTTTTCACCTGATGCTCTGCAAATTAACTATGCTGCAGGATGAATACAGGAGATTTGTGTTTATTGTTTTATGAAATTATACAGTAGGTAAAAATTCACTTGGAACATCACCACCATCACTTTGCAATTTTATGACCTATAGCGCATCTGACACACAGTAACACTGCTGCTCAACACAGATGAACAGCAACATCAGTATCACTGGTCATCTGGAGCAGTGAATAACAGCAACAGGAGCAGAGCCAATGCTTATTTCAGCTTGGCACAGAAATCCACTCACCTGCAGGTTATTCTCATGTTTATTCCACGTGAAAGAGCAGAGGGAGACTTTAGTTTTCCGACATGTTATACACTAATATTTCCTAGGACAAAACTCTGAGCCAGGTATCCTAATTATGTACAAATTCCCTCCCCCACTGCAGTGACAGATGAATCAGTGGCTGTGTTTATTTACCCTCCTCAAAGAGGATGCAATTATGACCCTGAGGAAAAAAACCCATTTGCATATGCAAAAGAAGCTGGTGGCAATTCGCATTCTAGTTTAGCTCTTACTGTAGTAAATGGCATTACTGCAGAGCCCAAATATTTCTTTTATGTCAGACTCTACTTACTGGTTTCCATTTCCTAGAGTCAATACAGAAATCAATTGTGTCAAAAGGAAAATTCAATAAGAAAGTCCTTTATGGTATAAGCTTAATTATAGATATGTTTTCCTTTGTAAAAGTAGAAGAAATCCCAGAACTAGAGCCCTTTACACATCTTTTTGCACAATATAAATTTTCTGTATTTATATGTAAAATATTATGAGTGAACTTCCATTATTCCTTATATAAAATGGGGAAAGGCCTGAAAAAAATTTGTGAATAAATCACTGCATGTTAACTGTGCTGACAGAAAAGGAAAAGCATTGCAAATTAAGTATGATACAGCAATATTTTAACATCTTGATGTCCATCCTGTAACACATTGATTTAGTCATTAAAGCCCACATATCGAAACCTGTTGAGAAAAATATTGGGAACTGAGCTGTCCCTGGTGTCCTCAGATCCATGGAAACTCTGTTTTCAGTCTCTTAATTATCTAGCCAATGAACTGGACTTGAGAATTATGTTTTAAATGAGTTGTGCTGGAAGATACTGCAAGTGTTGGTGGCTTTTAGGTGAGGAAGGATGAGGGGTTCACCTTGGGCTGGATTTTAATCTCCTATTATTTTATGAGGTGGGGATTTTTTTGTGCGTGTTTTTTAGTGAACTAAATGCATATAAACTCTTAGTGGCATGATGCAGAACACCACAATCTAGCCCAGCTTGAGATACATGTTTTATATGATGCTAAGGTAATTTCTTTGGGAAAATTTAGATCCCAAAAAAAATAAATGAAAAATTAAGCAATTTGTTATGCTGCATAAGAGTGGAATGACAGATTTTGAGTGTGGAAACAGTCTTTGCAACAGATCTGGAGCCAAACCTCATTCCTCCACGTGTTTAGAAAGATGGAGTCAACTTCACTTTCAAAAATATTAGAAAGTTCATAATTAATTTAATCTCAAGAACAACACATATTATATGAATTTGTCTCCACCTTTCTCCCTCCTTCTTTTTTTAACCTCCCCCACTTTTATTACAAATATAAGCAGTAACCCAGCACTGAACAGTTTTTCTCCTTACAGCAGGCAACAACACTGGATAACAGCCATGTGGATAACAGCAATGCAATATGATCTTAAATCTCCACTCTTTTCCACTGTGGGATTTTATGAGGGATATCTAGCTCAGTGCAAAAGCACGCTTGTTGCAGTGTTTCTTGTTAATGATATGTTCTGTTGTTGCCCAAGTTAATGGTTTAGTCCAAAATTATACCCTCCCACTCACCTTGTCCAGCTATCCTGAATTAGGGTTGTCCATCCTGCTTTGTGCAAGCCCCCTGCCTAAAACTCGAGGTCTCATTAGTCCATGTGACCCAGTTTTTCCTCTTACCTCCCTCATTGGACAGCGCCTTTGTAAACCCTAGCCTTTATCCCTCCTTAGAATTTCTCCAATTTGCTAATAAATTGCACCTTCCCCTTGAACCATATTTAAGTTGTTGCAGCTTTGCCATTTTTGTCTTTTGCCCTGAGAATTCCCCAAATTAATAAATCCTTTTTATCCTATGCAAAAGACCTCCCCCTACTCCTTGCCTCCTTCAAACACAATCTGTCAACCAAAAGGCCATGGAGCCATAGCTCGAGCCACATCTAAGGGCTCCTGTTCCTGGGGTTGAAACTCACTCTAGGCATGGGTCTGTAGTGGCAAAATGAGTGCAGCTCTGGCCATTGTGTCACACGCTTTCCCTATTCACTGCAGGCACAGTGCAAGATTTTAATATCTTAATTTCAAAACTACACATCAATCCTAGGAAAAATACAGAATGCATGTTGTGCCTGCTGTGTGCAGATCTCTGCTAGAGGCAGCAAGTTAGACTCGGTAGAACAGGCTCTTAAATTATAGCTTGTTCCCAGACCACTGCTTAATTTTCCCTTCCAGCAAGCTCTGTCACTGATGCTCAGCTTCTCTGCAACATCTGCCTCTTCCATTCTTTACTTGCCAGTCACAGGGTGTGAGGTTCCCACTCCACCTGACCCCAAGGTGTTCAATCAGCAAAGCTATGATGTAGGCAAATATACCCCAGATTTATTTGTCTAAACGCACTTTTGAGAGAAGGAGCAGAAGGATGGCAAGTGCAGTAGCCCTTTGTTATCTTCTCTATAAAGTTACTGTCAGTAAGAAACAGAGCAAAAATTGATTTTTTTCTTAACAGAGATTGGAAGAAGTCAATACCTAATTAATTTCTGCCTTTCAGCTCCTGTAACTGCTAACAATGCTGGATGCAACATTGCCAGCATTTCTTACTGTGTTTTTTTCCTATGTTTGTCTCCTACATAACACCACTTACACTGTATTTTTGATATTCCTTTTATATACTTAGGGCTTTCCAACTGGTACCTTTCTGAGAAACCTCCAAAGCTAATTTCCAGACGATAAAACACTGCCAAACTTTATGTCAGCTAATCATCACCATGACTTCATACCAGCTATGACACTATCAGCCACATGTAAGGCCAGAGGCAAACCAGCAACTACCATCACAGAGAATGTTCATAAATAAAGACATCATGGCTCTCTCAAAACCCAAAGTTGGTGTAGGCCAGATCAGAATATAAAAGTGTAAAAGTGTATCCTATGGGCTATTATCTCTAGTGTTTTTTCCTCCTGTTTCCATTTTGGTACTGTATTGATAAATAATACACTATTTAAAACTATTATGTTTTATCTGAATTAATGTCATTTTCATCTCAAAAATGTCATACAATTTTAGTAATTCATCTAGTGAACTCCAGAGAGTAATGTCTGAGGGTCTACTGAAAACCCATCAACCTCATCAGTATAGTCCTGGGTCCTGTACTGTGGGCTGGTGACTTAGAGCAATGATTTTGTTTTGGCTCTACTGAAAACAACAAACAAGCAAAAAAAAAAAAATCACTTCTATGTACTTGATACACATCAGTAAATATTTTATTTCTTTACTTGAATGGGATTGGCTTACTCTGGACTAAAATGAAGTAACTTCCTCTAAGAATCTGATTGATTGCTACTTAGCTTTTAATACTTGAAGTATACTAGAGAGGCTACTTAATCAGTTTTTGAGATAAACAATGTTGACTGGTGTGTCTAGATTATGAGAGAGACGCTTGAAAAACATAATTTTATACGTGCACACAATCACACTGAGAACAAAACTGAATTTCTGCATTTGCATATTACTGAATAAGATACTACCATGACAACCAATTTAAGAGCTCTGGAGAAAGTTTGATCTCATCAAAATCCAGTAAGAAGCTTCCTGAAGCTAGGAAAAAAGAAAAGAATAAAATAACTTTGTAAGATGGAAGAGCAAATACTGCTCTTTCAAAAATGATAAACCAGAAATAAGAAGAAACCCACAAACTTTGAGAAGTAAATTCTTGGCTCAATGAGCTGTCTACTAACATTTGCACAGTTCTGACAACACTTGCTGAAGAAAGTAGGAATGTGACAACAGTTCTGAATGGTACAAACACATGCCTCATGTCACATGCCTTCGCTGAAGGACTCACCATTAATCCTCTCTTAAAGCTTCAAGAGCAAATATAAAGTAAGAGGAAATTTTTAACTGGAATTTTAGAGAATCATTTAAGTGATTTGGTTATTAGGACTTGGGGTCACTCATTCCCCAAGCAGAATTTGCTCTACACCATGTAGGATAACCCCAAGCAGTAGGGACGCTCATATATATGATCCCTTCCTGCAGGTCATTCCAATGCTTATGAACCATTTCCATCCTGGATTGCAATGAAAGGACACAACAGGGACTAAAAGTGGATATGAGGAACTCCTCAAGTTTTCACCCATTTATATGTGTCAAGGAACAAGGCTTTTGCATGGAGTGACAACGATGCTCCTTTGAGTTGTGACAGGTTAGTGCAAATTGTAATTCTAAATCACACACTGCTATTCTCTTGAATGTGTTGGTCTCTGCCTTGATTACATCTCCTGCAATACATTTTAGTCAGGGGTTATACTGACTCATTACAGCAGGAAAATGCAATTGAGCAGAGGGAATTGTAGCTTTCAGTGCAGGGATTAACTGAATTTCCATGGCATGTATTAATTTGGCTTAAAGGTAGAATCAGGTAACTGCGATTCAATTTCTTTGATTTTCAAAAACTGTTCAGAGCTCTGTTCACCAGTAAGGTGATGAGGAAAATCACTCTGCAGGAGAGAGTTCTCAGCTCCTCTCAGGCCACAACACACCGCAGACCAAATAAATTCTGTAGATTCTTTTTGTCTTGGACTGCTGTCACTAGATTGTGTTCAGCATGGTGTTTTCCTCCATCTGCGCACCTGCCTCAGTGATTCCTTCCTGGATGCTAACACCACCATGCCTCTTCACCTTTCAGGAACTGAGCTGTTTCTTATGACTATGTCAAGAAAAGAAACAGTGACTGCAGAAGTTTTGTCTGAGTCATAAACCCTTAGAAATGCCAGTATGTCATCCACATTATTATGTATTTTTGTAAAAATGCTTTGAAAGAAAGAAAGTGTGAAAAAAAGAGGAAAAGAAAAGAGAGATGAAAATTCAGTGAGGAGAAGTAGTTTGGGAGCTGTCTGTATACGCTCACAGAAATCTGTATGGAGCCTAAAAAACTCATTGCTGTCACTGTAGCAGCAGGAGGCTGAGTTGTGCAACCCCAGCACAGTTACAGTGACACTTGATGCTCAGTTGGTCCCTTTCCAATTTGGATGATCAGACTTCAGAGAGGATAGAGCAATCCCCTTCACAGACTTTCAAAATATGCAATTGTGGAAACAGTGAGGGAGCCATGGTTGGCATAGAGAAGGAATCAGAAGAGACGGTTCAGAGAGAGACAGTTCAGAGACTGTCTGCCCTTGGCAGTGGAGCTATAGATGAGGTGTGGTGAAAGGGGAAACAGGATGGAGGAAGCAACAGAATGAGTGTGATGGAGAGATGTCCAGAGCTCAACCATAAATAGCTCAAAATTTTCCAGACAAGTTCTGTTTTGTTTTTTTTTTTTCCTTTCCAGGGGGAAGGGCTGATGAAAGAGACGAGCTGACATAAAAATACATTCTGCAAAGAGCAGCACATTTGCCTATTTCTAAATCACAGGAGTCCTATTTTACTATTATGCCGATAGGAGTAAAGACTGTTATGGAAAGTGGTATGATTTCTGCTACATCTTAACTGGATTTTATTTTCTTGGCATAACTTTATTGATCGGTGCTTCATTCCATGTAATATGGGCCTTATTTTTTTTCAGTCACAAAAGAAAAATTATTTATTTGTCAATTAGTGTAGTTGTATGAGTACGGTACTTGAGTATGGGGCAGGCATGTATGGCTATACTAGTAAGTTAAACACACCCAGGATTGTGCCTAGGCACTGAATGTGCTTGGGCTACGTGGTGTCACAGATTTATGCTATTAAATTTTCTCAACTTCTAGGGTGTAGTTACCACAGATCACCCATTAAGAATATCTTCTGGTAAATTCCAGTTCCCAAACCTTGGCTGGGAATGGCTTGAGTCTATTGGATATGGGGCAAAAGCCCACAGTGTGGTTTTCCTAACATTCTAGAGTATAGATCATTGCTGTTCAGTTCTCAAAAACAAACCTAGGCAGTACTTCACTAATGTAAATTTAGACTGTGGTGAGTTGTCTCCCAAGTCATATTCCACCATTACTGAATGTTTGGACATTACACAGATTTAAGTCTATTTGAAATAGGAGAAGAATCTGTTATATTCTTCATGCTCTTACCACTCTTTTCCTTCACAATATGATTCTTGGTGACATAAATTACAATTTATTTAATGTGCATGTGAAGTAACAATAGAAGGTAAAACCTTTCCAAGTTTATATGTATAAATACAAGAAAGCTTATGGGACACCACTGTACTGCATGCTGTGCCAAAATACAGGGAAGAAACTGGAGATGGTCTTGCAGAGAGCTGCCTTGATGAGTACAAACCATGAACACATGCACTGCAAGGAGAGGTGGAACGAACTGGTGCAAAGTCTGGTGAAGAAGATGGTAAGGAGCAATATGATGAGAGCCTACAAGTATTTGAAGAGAAGGTGCAAAGATGTCTGACCCAAACTTTTTTCAGTCAGTAGATGGTATAACGAGGTGGTAGTAATGGATTGTGGATGGGAGGATTGAATTAGGATAATATAAGACATAGATTTTCTTCACTAATAAACTAGAGGAGAAGATCAGGATAGCAGTAAAGGTTGCTGAATCTCTGCTGGTGAAGTTTTGCAAGACTTATCTCGACAAGGCAGTGGATGACTCAACCTAGTACTGTTGTGATTTCTCTTTAAGTAAAATGAGCTGGTGATCTGCAGCCAGCACTGCTCCTTCTGCAAGGGAGAACTCATGTTCACCAGTGCTGGGCATGACCCTTGTCCAGAAAAAAATAATGTTGACCACAAATTGTGCAGGAACTTCTACTGTATTCCAGGTCAGTGTATGATATTTTTAGCAAAAAGGGGAACTATTCAAATGAATGTGGCACTTACTGCCCTGGTTAATTGACTTGGTGGTGTTCAGGCAAAGGATTTTGCAGTCTTAGTGACCCTTTGATTCTATTCACATAATTACTTTCTCTCCCTTGTTTTATACTCTGCCCCTGCAGACCAGCAGTGGAGTTTACATTTTGAAGAAGTGCATTCTTATTATTAGTAGAGATGATTTCATTCATATGCTGGAAAATTTACTTAATCTGCAGTTTAGATACTGAAAATCGTGATATATTTCAGCTACTTCTTCTTCCTTATAAGAGGCATCCAATTGCAATTTTTGTCTTTATAGGCGTGTTTTTATGTTCCAATTGTGAAATGTGAATATGACCTCAAGGAAATCCAAATGTTGCCTATATGCACAGAAAATACTCAAATCTGCTGACAAATAAATGTCAGTAGTTTATAAGAACTTGGTATGCACTGAATATTAGGATATATTTGACAAGATTAATCAGAGACCAGCTCATGGAGATATTGGCCAAACTGCACAAGTATGAGTGAAAGCCATTCACAGCCAAATTAACTTAATAGAAATGCTGTAGTTAGCACAGCATAGTGCACTAAAATAAAATACAGTATCTGATCAAAGAGGAGAGCACAGCTAAGCATTTCATCCATTAACTGTGCAGCTTCCAGTCCAGTCACACAGTTAGCTGTGATTTGTATGTTTGAAGCAATGGTACAGCAGCATGGCCCACTACCAAATCTGCAGCTCTGGTGAGCTGGAGCCTTGTGCACCCAGTGCTAAGAGCATAAGTCATGCAAAAGCCATTTGGTGTTTCCAAATTGGAAAGGCACACCATGAAACTCATCCTTGGCCTCTTCCTTGCCAACCACTCAGGATGTCCTGCATTACACTCCTCCAAACTCCCTGACTGTGAACAGCACCTTATTACACTCTGCATTCCAGCGTGGCTGATACATTCTAAAATATCCTACACTGCATTTGAGGCCATTTAAAAACCTGCCCAGGTTTAGCCTTCCCACTCATTTGAATCAATACTAAAGTTAGATTTGGGAGGGAGTTATTTATATATTTGTGAAAGTACTCTCATTTTTTTTTCCAAATATTTTGCTTTAGAATAATAATAACAAAAAAAATTAAAATTCCTCAAATGGAAAAATTCTCTCCCCTTCAACATTTGGCCAGTGAGAAGATCCTTGGCGTTTAGGGAGTTTCAAAACCTAGTTTTAACTGTTTAACATGTTGTTAATATAACACAGTCTTCACTTTCCCCTTAAAAAAATAAAAAGAAAATTGGCATTACATGAAGATGCAAATTGGAAAAGGAATGAAAACATGCCAATTAAAACTATTTCATGAGCCCTAAAATTTTCCCTGGATTAAAAAATGTGCAGTGCCAACCCTGAGCAGTCCTGTAAGAATACAAGAAAGGTTTTGCTGGTGTTGCATGGTATTCTGCATGTTTCATTCTGCTTTATATGAGCTTTTATATTTTTGTTCTGGTGAATAGTAATGTTACTGTAAGAGCATAGCTTTCCTTGGTTCCCTGTGGCAGCAGAGGTTATGAATTCACCTAAATGTGTGTTCTATGTCCCCCTCCACTGTATTTTCTGAAACCACTGGGCTGTCAAATCAAGTTGAAACTGCTGTCAAAGATATTAAACTCCCACAAGTTACATGAAAACAGGTGGCTCAGAGAAGAACGATCCTATTAGCATCCCTGCAGAGGGGAAAGTTGCAAGATAACTTCACCTTTTGTTCATCACAAGAATTCAACAAGGCAGAAACACTTGATAGAAAAAAAAGGTTCCTTACACTGAAGAGACATCTTCAAGTGGCACCTTATCAGATGCTGAGGAACCTGACCATGAGATCTGACACCATGGGAAATAGGCTCCACTTTGTTACTGGGTTTCTTATTAAGGGATGCATTTCTTCCATGGGGTTGGTCTTTGTATAACCTCTTCCTATATGTTTGGAAAGTCTGACACATGGAGAAGTGTAACTGCAGGTGTGCATCAAAGAGCTTCTGGAAAAAATGTGACAATCAAATCCCCAAAGCTTTACATTATGAGAAAGAAGACAGTCTTGACAGAATCCAGGCAGATACAGAGTCAGTGTGTGGAGTGGGCAGAGCTGGCAATTGCCCAGAATAGCAAAATGCCCCTGATGAGAGAGGTCATTGCTGGATTAGAAAATAGGGTTGCCCCACTGTGACTGCCAAGGGTCTTGCTGGGTGTGGGGTAGTTCGTCACAGAAACCCATTGTGTCCTCACCCAGGATGGGAGCAACACCAGGTTGTTCTTGGCCCAGTTCTCCAAGCCACTGCCATTGTCCCACCCTCACTTCCCATGGAAGTAGCAGCCTAATCCCAACTTCTTCCCCAGTTTCTTCCACGCATCATAACATCAAATCTCATTTTCCCCACACCTCTGAAAAACCTTTAGCTGGCCTAAGATGTACAGGAGTAAAGCACACTGGAAATGCCACAGGCTCTCTTCTTTTGCCAAGCTACATTGTTCTAGGTGGTGCACTTGTATTAAAACACAGGCCTTGATCCTAGACCACTGACATCAGAGAAAGTTTTGCTACTGGATTGAATGGGTACATCTTAAAAGCATATGCATTTAAGACAGATTATGTTTTGCAGCTTTAAACTATAAATATGCAAACTGTGGACATTTAAATTTGTATCCTACACCTGTTGTAATATGCTTAATGCTTAAGCAGCTAAGACTCCTATTACTAGTCTTTGTTGCTAGACTGTTTCAAGGTTCATGGCCTGATACTTGTGAGAAGTTGAGTAGAGGTACTGCAGAAAGTTGTCTGCTAAATGAAAGAATCATTCTGATTACACTTTTAAAGTCCATTCTCATCCTAGAGATATTACTGGTCGTCTTGGCACTCCAATTTTATGCACCAGTACCTTAAGTAGAATCAGTCATCTCTCTGAAACTGGAACAAACTGCACAACTAAACCCTGTGGGAAAACTATGCAGTAATGTGGCCTTGGGGAGAAAATGTAGAGCCAGCCAGGCTTCAACCAGTGTAAGTAGTTTGTGAAACAGAGCCTCCTCCTCAAAAAGGCAGGAATAAAACAAGATCCCTCAAAAGGAGGCTCCTCTTTGCCTTTGCTTTCCCAGGTGTGTACAGTATAGTGTGTTTTGGCTGGGGTGGTTTATTTTCTTCTCAGTGGCTGATAAGGGGCTGTGTTCTGGATTTGTACTGAACACAGTACTGACAACATAGGGATGTTTTAGTTATTGCACAGCAGTGCTTACAGGATCAAGGTCTTTCCTGTGCCTCACCCCAGCAAGGAGGCTGGAGGCACACAGGAAACTGGGAAGAGACACAGCCAGAAAAGCTGACCCCCACTGATTAAAGGGATATTGGATATCATACCATGTCATGCTTAGCTATAAAACCAGGGGGAAGGTTGACCAGGAGGGACTGCTTCTCAGGGACTCACTGAGCATTGAATGGTCAGTTGTGAGCAATAGTTCTCATTTTCATCACTTGTCCTTCTGGGGTTTTATTGCCTGTCTTTGCTGTTTTTCATTATTATTATTATTAATTATATTATTATTATTGTTATTATTATTATTATTGTTTTTGTTGTTGCTGCTGTTGTTGTTGCTGCTGTTGCTGTTGTTACTACAATTATTAAAATTTTCATATTTCAACCCACAAGTTTTCTTATTCTTCCAATTTACTCCCCCCATTCTGCTGGGGGTGGGGGGGAAGGTAGTGAGCAAGGGTTCATGTGGTGCTTAGTTATTAGCTGGGGTTTAACCATGACAGCTCAGAAAAGTCCTTCCTTATGGCAAAAGGGATTTTTTCCTGCCATGCAGAAGCAGCTAGGGGGATGAAGCTGAGGAGAGGAGCTGGCTGGATTCCAGCTGTAAGGATCAGTTGCAGAACTTACCTGAGCTCCCAGAGATGTTCCCACAGCCTCAGACAGCCTCTCACTGCCCCAAGCTCTCCGTTCACAACCTCCCTTGCCCTCCCTGCAAAAAGGTGCTTAATAGTGTTACCTCATTTTGCTGCTTTGACTGAGAGCTAGACTTGTAGATGAATTAAGTTCTACTCAATAAGAACATGCCTGATGAAGAAAAGTGTTTGAGAGGACAGACCTTTTGGCTAAAACTCAAACCACTT
Organism: Cinclus cinclus; assembly: GCF_963662255.1. Taxonomy (NCBI): domain Eukaryota; kingdom Metazoa; phylum Chordata; class Aves; order Passeriformes; family Cinclidae; genus Cinclus; species Cinclus cinclus. The sequence goes on from NC_085046.1 coordinate 71,248,125, forward strand.
GATTTTTACTTCTTTAGTGAAGTATTTTGGGGTGAGGGTGAGAGTGGAAATGTGATGGTGTGGGGGAAAGGACTACTTCATTAGCCATATATTTGGAATATAATCTTTCATTTCAAATTCTAGGAACCAATATTTGTTTTAAATACAGAAAGACTGATTGTCTTTCTTAATTACAGTATGCATCAGAATTATAACAGAAGTTAAATTTGATCTGTGAAGTGTGAAAAATTTATAAAATTTGGTGATCTGTTTTCCCCTCAGTCTTGCCTTTATGCTTAGCTGCATATGAGATACACAGAAGGTATACATTATCAAACAATGCACAAAAAAAGGTTGTTAGCAACACCTAACAACACAGTTATTTAATGATCCCAAGCAAACTGAGTGTGCTAATGTGCAAATGTTACGCATCAAATCAGTCATTAAATGGTATCATGACCACTTTAGTGCAGCTTACTGGTGCAGTACTGGTGCAGTGTATTTTATGGTTTAACCACTTAATTTTTTTGCAGGGAAAAACTTCTGCTACCTATTTGCTGCAGAAGAACAATTGGGATTTAGTTTGCTTCCCTGTAAGAAATTTAGGCTTTTAGTTTTCTCAAAAAAACCCTGTTAAAATCTAAAATATATAGCTTCCTATCAGCTCATTTGCATCAGCATACAGAGAGGATGTGAGCAGGCACTTAGCGGCTTGTGATTAACACTCATGCGGCTACAAATTCTCATTTACTAATAAAGAGAGAAAAATAAAACTACATCCCCTGCTGTAACTTAAGTGAAGCCAAATTTTGTTATTAATTTAATAACATACTTTATTTATTCACAGAGAATTGCAGAATGCGCAATGGCTGAGAGCTGCGGAGGTCTTTGCATTCATCTCTGTGAGTGAGAAAAGTGGCAACTCATAACTGCTACAGTCCAGAGTGAGCTTTTAGATCGCTCCTCAGAGATAAAAGGTTAGACCAGATTGCAGCCATCAGATCTTTTAATGTCTTTGTGTACATTCAACAGTGAACATGAAAAGGTGACTGTTTTTTTTTTTTGCTTCATGCTCTAGCAAACCACTCCACATCTTTTCCACAACTGCCCTTGGTTCTCCCTATTTTCCACCCAACTTGTGCTGACATTGCCGCTCATAGCTTTGTCTTTCACATCTCAACATCTGTATGAACTAGTTATTCAACTGAGTAGAAGATCAACAGCTGTTTTTTTTCCAGAGAAGAATTAATAGCTTGATTTTCAGTAGCACCAGAAGAACATGCATCTAGGGAAACTTCTTATTGGATTAAACCTGTTGTTCAGGAAAAGAGTAATTTACATTTACATAAGTTACATTTAGCCTGACCCTTTCGCTTTAGCATGACCTTTTTATTCCAACTGCATGGTGGCTCTTGAATAAAGGCAGCAAGCAAAGCTCATCTTGTCACGTAACATGGTGTTTACAAGCAGTCACTAGACTCACTCAGGCAGGACCAAATGATTTGGCAGGGTACAGAATTGCAGCATGTATATTAAGCTGATAAACTCTTTTGCTGTCCAATCTAAAATCATGTGTTTGATTATATATGTCCAAAAGTAGCACCAATGCTGCACACATTTGCAGTAGTTGTTTCTTTGGCTGGCTTGCCAAAGTGTAAAACAAAATCTGCTATGGCTGTAGATGAAGAAACAAACATTTTGTGTAGGCACCACCGTCAATTCCACTGAGCTGTCCTGCAGCTTAAGCACTCACAATGACCTGAAACATTCACAAGCGCATTACACAATCAAGAAATCATCTAATTTTCATTGATTTTGCCACTTCATATTAAATCAGTTGCTTACATATATTTCTCTATAATATTTTTGATTTACAGAATCTATTAGTGTATCATGTTCTTTGCTGACTGTAAGTGCAGTTCTGTTATTTACAAGTGTTTTACCTATGGCATTTATTGATACAACCCAGATGAAACTGATCTCAACTGAATTATGTATACCCATATTACTGTCTTACATCATTAACTTGATTAACATAAGGAAGATTTCCCAAGTTTAAAGAAGGGGATTGAGAACACGGACCCCTGATTTACATCTAATGATAATTAACATAATTTGATTTATTGCAGCTATATTGATTTCTGCTAGTGGACTTTCTAAAACACAGGATGCAGTCCTACAGGTTGTCAGGACTCATAGAGGCTGAATCCTTAGATTAAGCAGTAAGACAAAGTTCAGTGCATCAATTCTTTATTAGAAGAAAGAATCTGCTTTTGAAAACGTTTGTGTATCTATAACAAATAAGCTTTGGTTCCCCCTTATGAAGACAGCTTCCCTTTACAGCAAAGTTTTCCAGGAAAAAATAGTAATATGCATTGTAAACTAAAAAAATAGTGGCAGAAACACATTTCACTCTTCTGCAAATGACACATGTATATGTATTTCCTAACAAGGGCTTTCAGTCAGAAAGCTAAAAATACAGGCAGAGAGAGAGAGAGAACAGTTAAGATTAAAAACTAAGCCAAAACACACTGTAAAAAGTGATTAGAAGAATGAGGCAGAGTTGACAAGGTTTATTAACTAGCAGCCTTCCTGAAACAATACTCCAACCCCAGAGGCTTTTGTCAAAATTTCTTATACAAAGGTGGGGGAGGGGCTCTCATATGCAGAAATTGCCAACATGCACAACTTCAACAGGAGCTGTAGCTCCTCAGAAAATGAAGTTCATGGTCTAATAGGTTCCAGTTTCTTCTGTTCCTCTCTGCAGGTCATGCTGTAAAATTACAGCATTCATGCATAGCAGCTGTAGTGCTCAGAGGAATTGACAGTGGAGCACAAAAGCTGTCCAAGGTTAGGGACCCAGACAGGTTTCTGTAAAGCATCAGATAATCAGCTATTCACAGTGAAAAATGAAAGGAAAGATGAAATCTTATCTCCAGGGCTTGTCATCAGTCAATAAGAAGTCTTAAATTGGAATACAAAGACCTAACGATGAGTAAATTGTTAGCAGCCTTATTACACGCAAATATCTTGGGTAGATTTTTCACACAGGACCAAAGGAACCTATTTCTTCTGCTGTGCTTCTGTAGTGCACTGTATTGAACCTCAGTCCTCTGTGAATACTAGGGAGATTTAAAATCTATTTGTTTCAAATTCTCTGGGAGGATTTATTGCATCAGTTTTTCCTCCATGATATTCTGCATAGTGACGAGACCAGACAGTTACAGGCCTATCCATTTGAGACTGGTGTTTAGTATAAAAACTTATCCTGTAGCCAAAAAGATCTTAAAACTCCTACCCCATAAGAAAATAAAAGACAGTCTTATAAATGTAGTTGATGATCCTAAAGATCTTTTCCAAACCTAAATAATTCTATGATAGCGAATGTTTTTTGGGAGACGACTGTTCAGGCCTCACCCATCTAAGGTGTAAGGATGTGTGTGTTTTGAGTGGAGTTGAAACAGATGGGAAATTCACAAAAAAAGCTGGTTTTATTTCTTTTTAAAATTCAAAAACTATAAAATGTAAAAAAAAAGTCTAAAAATTTATTGATTTTTTTTAAGTGTTGAGAGGACTGAATTTTGTGACTAGATGTAAAAATTCCTGTCAACGATGGATATAACTTTTTCTTTTACCAAAATCAGCCAGTAGCTTGTTGGCTCATGAATATCCTTAGGAGCCATTGTTCTTTCTGGTTCTGGCTGGAGGTTTGATCCGGCCTCCTAGATAAATACATGAGTCACTGAGTTATGGTGCTCTAGGTCTCTGCTCCAGGATCCGGCATCTGAAAGCTCATGGGAGAGCCACCCCACTTTCTACTGCCAGAAGCCAAACACCTGGACTTTCCACACCCCTCGTACTCAGCACAAGCACTGGGCTGAGGAGCCAGCCTCTGCTTCACTGAACATTTCACTAATGCAAAACAAAGCAGCCTTGACAGTGCCAAGCAAGAGCTCTTCACTGCTCAGCAGTCAATAGCCTGATTGCAGACAGCAACGGTGAGTGATGGATCAACAAAGAAAGAGGATATTTTTCTTCTCCCTCCTGAGAAATAGAAACAATAGAGGTTCTTTTCCTGCTGTGTATTAGGATAAATACAGTGAAGTTGGGAAGATGCTTAGGAAGGTGGCTGGCCCCCTATGCAATTAAAATGGCTTTTGAAGCCTCAGTGTCACCAAGATGCATTTATAAAGCCGTACACTGGCCAAGACCATGCCAGAAAGCTGTGGTAGCAGTTGCATTTATGTATAAACAAGAACCTGCTGATAAATTAGCAGAGAAAAAAATGCTGTAATCAGTCTCCAAGGTCACCAAACATGTAAGCTAATCTCTACGTTATTCTTTTTCAAAGACTATATTTACCAATATTTCTAAATGATAGAAGCAATACCTCACAGACATTCAGCCAGGAGTCTAAAGGGAGAGTAGAGCCCCAGTTTCCCCATAACAATTTTCTGCCAACTTAAATTTAAAGACTCCAATAATATTACTCCGGATTTACTCTAGTGCTAAGATGATCAGGGTTCTAAAAGAAGAAATTGCCATATTATCATAATTGTCAAAAAGAAACTAGGAAGGCTGTTGGAAATTTTCCAATGAGACTTGCTTGCACCAGAAGTTGTCAATTCTTTGAAACAGAAATATCTCTCAGAAACGCCATGTGATGAGCTACCAATGAGCCAGAAAAAGGATTTCTGGCAGAAATCAGACAGAAAGGTGTCCGACTTTTTCTTCATCTTATGTAAATGGCCACTTGGGCAGCCTTGGTTTCTTGGGTTTACAAATGAAGGATGGCCCTTCTATGGAGAAAGCATCATAAATGTATGGTCATTCTGCTTTCTGCACAGAGCTTGAAAGTTCTAAGAAGATCACATCTGGGTTTTCTTGAAGCTCACAGCTTCTGTAGAAGATGTGTTGCTTTATTTTTTCTGGAAATAATGTGCAACTTGAACATTAGAATGACTTGTTACTGAAAAAAACAAAAACAAAACCACCCATACCATTATAGACTGGTTTCCAAACTCTTAAATTTTTATATTTTCTGAAGAGTACTTTTTGCTCCTAAAGACATTTTAAAGTTTAAAACCAGTAAGATTTTGCATCTAGCTCCATAAACAAAATTATTTGCTACCTCCTTGATACGTTTTCTCTTGTTATCAGGCAACCTCAAGAAATCTCATCAGTAATGCCAAATTCAAACACTTGAGTGCTTCACTCAGTGTACAGCACATAAATATACCTCCCATGTGGAGGAAATATATACCAAATAATTATTTTATATGTATATACACAAATATATATATGTATATACATATGCATGTTTATAGTATCTATACCAGAATGTGTATGTGCATAAACCTCCATACACAATATACTTATATCTCCCTGTATTTAGTATGTACCTCTATTTTTTTTTTTTTTGGTTGAAATTCATCTTACTGCTGTAAGTAGTCAAAGCAGGAAGAATGCTGTCTAAGGTAGCACATTTTTTTCCATAGTTGCAGTTGTAATATTCACAGAGGAAGGCAGTCTTCATAAAGGAGATTTCAGGTAACCAACTGATGGGCAGATTTGGGGTCTAGTCATCCACCAGAGATAAGACTGGCAGAGATAAGGCTAGTTCTCACATGTATTTCACAATCCTATTTAGTGGGTTTTTTTCTCACCCAAGAGAATTCCCTTATAAAAACTCTTGGCAGAGACTGTTGCTAAATGAACCAGACGGTGCTGCAGTGCAGGACTTAATTTTCTCATTTGTGGCTATAGTCCATCATTCTGAGATTTAAATATGCATTGTTGAATAAGCGTGATGTGCCATTTAATTTCTGAAGTAGGTGCATATCAGTGTTAGGTAAATTGATCCCTTTATCACTTAATTTGCAGTACCTCAATGAGATATTTTGAGGCTTAATTGATAAATACTTGAAAATACATTCACGTCCTTTGGAAGGATAGAGTGGGTAATAATACATGATCACAATGCATATTTACAGGGACTCAGAATTTTGTTGATGCTCAGCTGTAATTTTTGTCTGACCTCTGCAAGGTCTCTGCTGGGAGAGATCCCAGACCGCATTCTGTCACTGAGGTTGGAATGGAATGAGGCAGAATAACTGAGCTGCAGCTACAGAGAACTGACACGAGAAAGTGCAGCAATTGAAAACAACACCCCAAAAGCAGCATGTTTAAAGCAATTAAACAGCATGGGGCTGAAGTACAGCAATGATACTCCCAAATATACAAGCCCTTATGCAGAAACAAGACTGGGAAGGCTGACAGTCACCCTCAATGAGCAGCGACAGACCTACATAAGTGACCAAGTGACCAGAACAAAGGTCTCAGTCCCCCTGTGAAGAGCAGTAGAGGTGTCCAAGAGACCAAGAGATAGGTGAGAGATGGTTGTGACTTTCCAGGAGGGAGTAAACAGCTGGGAAAGTAGTTTTGGGGCTGGGAAAAGTTTCCAAAGCTGTCTCTGAAATGGATTGAAGCTGGCATTCCCACTGAGGTGTGACTGCAGCTAAAGTGCAATTTTTCACTGCATCTTAGACAGAAGAAGCATATTAAATTTTGGTTACATTTTAAAGACCTTTCAGGTGGTGGGGTCCTTGGTGTTCCTCACACCTGGAGTGAAAATGTTATGAAAAGAAGAGGTGGGGAGTCTCCATAATGTGCGAGGGAAGTACATTAACATAATGTGAAGTTGAAAAGTGAAACACTGAAAACAGCTTTAATATGCCAGAAATAAGTTGAACTAAGGGGGATTTTCCTTGTCTGATTTGGATGAACAGGGTTATGCAGGAAAAACAGCTGGTGATCTTGAAGTGAAAGACCATCTCAAAGTCCTCGCTCACAGCTATCATACAAGGGAGCACAACCAAAATTTCTTCATTGTGGAACTTTTTGATTTGAGTGCATGGCCAAGCGATCTCAATTTGCTTGGTGGTTGGGGCCTTTATAAAACACTGCTTTTCTTCTCTTGTATTTCGTTTTATGAAGATGAAAAGAAAGTAACACAAAAAGGCTTTGATACCTGAAAATCCGTCTAAGCATACCAGTTGGGATAATAGGAAGGTGTCTTTTCTTTCCACAGCCTTACTCACAAAAGCCCCAGGATGCAGACTAGAAAAATGCAGTACAGCTATTAATGCTCTAATATTCACAGCATAAGTTGCTGTTACCTGTTATCCTTCAGCCGTTCATAAGACTGCTTCTTTTCTTTATCATAAATAAATACCAGAGATTCTACCGGCTGTTCTGTTAATGTGCAGAGCTTCCTTTGTCCAAAACCCAAGGACTTTGCACCACATAGACCAGGCAAATTCCAGCTGTGGTTCAGTGCTTTGAGAAAAGCTCAGTCTTGGCTGATCTTGGCAAAGGCAAGAAATCCCTTATGTTGGCTAACAACTGAGGAGCTCCAGGGGGAAGATATCTTTGATTTCTTTGAGGACAAAAGGGATAATTTAAATGAAAAATAATGTTCTATAGCAAATTACTGATGGAGAACTACCAATTGTGATTTGAACCAACACTACTTGATTGATAGCAGCAGATGATCACAGTGGGATACTTCTAGCAGGTTCTCTCTTTGATGCTAATGGAGAAGTCTATTGTGTAGTTCAGCCTTGAGACTGTAGCACCCTGTAGTCTCCAGTCTGGAGATAATTAACTTCAGACCTTCGAAGTTCTTCATACTCTACCTGTGAGACTGTACTGTCTGCCAGGGACATGCCTGGCAAGTCCAGTTACCTGGCAGGGCAGCAGCTGGCTGCAGCTGGAGACTGACTTCAGCGGGGGACTCTTTGGGCAGCACCCTTCCTCAGGTGAGATCTCCCTCTTGCAGTGTGGCCACACATGCCAGCCTCAGCTGGATGATGGCTCATAGGAAGCTGGACTGACCTGTTACAATGGGCACACTGGGTTGTGTAGACTGGCACAGGCTCTGATGCTGCACTGCAGTGGCTGAGGTACCTATCAAACCAGAGAAAGGAGCATGAGGTCACAGAGACCTGCATGGGCTTCAGACCACTGTGTGTTACGTTTGCAGGCTTTTTTGTTGGAACAGCAGAATAAACTGGAATTTCAAGCAATAGGAGTCTTAAAAAAAATATTCTAAATTTCATGTGCTTAGAAACAGTAATTGAAAAATTAATAGGCCTATTCACACAGGAGGGAAAATGTGTCTTTTTCCCAAGAATGAAATTATTTTGGCAAAGGTTGTCATTTATACATATGCCTGTAGTATGTCTCCTATACAAGACATGACTCAAAGTAAAAATAACTCATGAATGCCTCCTGCAAATGTCTCAGTGCCCACACAGCCTGTCCCTTAGCTGGGTAGGAAAAGCAAAAGGAAGACGGAAAGATTTTAGTGCACATGCAAACTTCTAGGTCTGGTCTGGACAGCAGAGAGTACACAAAGCCTGAGTCATGCTTTATAATCTGTTTTCTTTCTGTCCATAATATCTGAAATATAAGGACAGAAAAGGGCATGTAATAATGGCCTCACTTGTTAAGTCCCATCTGACACTTGTGCCAGCTGAATTACAGAACCAGGAAAAGAGGCTGCTGCTGCTGACTGTCCAGTGAGGAACAACTTCTGCCCTTTACATATTTTGTTATGCCTGATGACCCCATAGTGCTTTGATAGCAGCTGCTTGTTCCCACCTGCGGCCCAGCATCGTCTTGTCATTATGGAATCAGGCACCAGAAAGCACAGGTGAGCCTGTTGAGATTGTTCCAAAACTGCATCTGTTTCCAGGAAGAGATCTGCTGAGAAACCTGAACTTGTCAGTGGAGGAGCAAAACATGGGGAGCTACAGGCATAGTGGAGACTCTGATGAGTCAGTGATGAGGAAGACAGGAGGAAGGACAACTTCTGAGGACAGGCAGAGCGAAGAGAACAGTGAGGACTGACAAAAAGCATGGGTGAAGGGGATTGTGAGCCTGAGGAGTGGATAGCAGCTGTGAAAAAAATTCTGCTCAAGAATAGACATGAAGGGAAGACAATCTTAAAAGCACAGCTGCTGGGAACAATTCTAAAGGAGCAAAAAGAAGAGGATGGCTGTTATGTTGGACAACAACAATGGAAGTTAATTTGAAGGGTTGTTTCAAGGGCAGGTTTTCATCTGGAAGGCAAATTAAGAAAGAATGTAAAGGTCATAAGAAAGAAGATACAACAGGATGAGAATGCCTTATCCCTCATTAAGGGATGAAAATAATTGACGACCCCACAGAAATGGTGAAGATAAGGCATGGTTTCCAAGAAAATGTCTTACAGTTACTGAACAGACCTTCTGAAGAAGCACATGTAGCTTTCTCCTCATTGTGTATCAGATGAATTTATAGATTCGTGGATTAATCTGTGTTGTAAAAATCCATAAGGAAGTCCTTTGGGCTTACTAAGAAGGAAGATGTAAGCTTTGCTGTGTTCCATGTCATGGAAGTCAGAACTGGTGATAGAAATGATCATTTCTTTGTGTGGAAGCCAGGAACACTGCTTGTGCTCTTCCCTTGCTACCCTGGGGCATTATTTTGCACCAGTAAGGAAGATGCTTTGCTGTTTTGCTCTGAAGAGAAATTATACTGAAAACCTCGCATTTCAACTGTGGTTTCACCTTCTTGCTAGATTGTCCCAACCCAGCATTTTCCTCATTGGGTAAAATTTATTTTACTTGCATCCTTCCAGTGGTTTAATGTAGAAGAACAAATGTTCTTCCATGTCCTTGAACATCACTGTTTCTGTTGTGTGTAGGCAGGTAGTTGCCCACCCCCTACCTACTCTCAGGCAAATGTTTGCCTCAAAACTGTAAATTGAAATAAAAGTGGGTTGGAAAGTTTTTATGGAATCCAAATCACACTGGAAATAGGTGTGACCTGTTTATGCAATTTGGTCTTGCCTCCCTTTTTTCCCCCCATGAAAAGATTACCTACATTAAAACAGATCACCCTGCAGTGATTTCCTGTGTCATGAGAGTTAAAGTTCCACGCCCCCTGAAAAAGTGGTACTTTCTGTGGCATTTTCCATGGTATACTCCATATATCTGTATTCCATTGGATCTCATAATGCAACAATGTGCTTATGTAGAAGGAAAAACGAACGGTATGTTTGGACAGACAATCTGGCCTGGGACCCTGGTTCTCATGGCTCTGTTCATAGTCCTAAATAACTGGACCAAGGTCATTGTCTGTTGCTGAGACCAACAGACATAGAATGGCATCCAAGCATGCTGTTAAAGTATTTTACCTTTTAAAACAGGATAGACACACACTGTCTGCCTACCAGGAATGGTCCCTGGCTTATGCAACTGTTTGGGAAAAGTGTTAATTAGCTGAGGCTAAAGTCATGCCAAGAAATATTTTTACAATTTTATGACACAGACAATAACATTTTAGTGTCTGGGAACATTCCTGGCAGCTGCTTAATTTATTAACATAGACCATATGCAGCCCCACATTACAATTCCTTTAAGACTATTCCTTCCACATTATCTAATTTAAAGCTGAAGGGATATATTGTTTAGATTTTCCCTGAGAAACAATTGAGAAATGTTGGAGTAATGGATATTTGCTCATTGAGAACACTGATTCTGCAGATCCTGGCACTTTTGCTTTGAAAATCATGAATGAACAACTCTTACTTAACAAGACCCAAATTTTAATTGAACAATGAATTCTTTAGGTCTTTTTCTGTCAACACTGCTGTATTTTCTCTTTTTTAGTGTTATAATAAATAAATAATTATTCTCAACAGTTTTGCGAGTTCAGTTTATTATTTCATATGTGGGAGAATGAGTTTCAAACTAAGAAGATTGCCGTGCTGTGCAGACTCCTACTTGGTCAAAGAGCAGCTCTTCTACTGATAAGATTCCAGGACCAAAATGAAAAAAAACCACTGTTCCAAAAAAATAGAAGATTCATACCAAAACAGACAAACATTTCTGGTCAAAATATCCTGCTGGAACTGTAGACATAAATGAATTATGTTAGAATTTCTAGTTGCCTTTCAGCTTCCTTAACTACAAGATAATAGTATCTTTCTTTGCCCTTTATTTAATTCTTCTGATATCTCTGATTTCCCACAACCAAGAAGCAAGGATTCTGCAAATTCACTAAAGATTTTCAACTAATTTCTGGGGCAAAACACAGCCTATGTGCAAGTGGAGCAGGAGTCCTATGAAAACTCAGTCATGGTAATGATGTGAAAGGATGTCACTACATATAGCAATTAATTTACAAAACTAAATAAAGTTGCGGATAACATAATTTATTTCACTGCCTCAATTCTGAGTGACTTTGAAACACTAACATTTCTTTAGCATAGTTTTATGCTTGTGCAATGTTTTGCATTGAGGTGCAACTGTGTAAGAAACACTCGGCATACCAGTTCAGATTTCTTCTGTTATGATGCAATTAATTATGAATAAACTATGTGGCTAAAGGTCCTAATCAAAGTACATAAAATATAAATATACAAACTTGTTCAAAAAATCACCTAAATAACACTAGAGCAAAATAAAGTAAAACAGGTTATCATGTTGGGATATTGTCTGAACACACAGCACAGCAGACAGCTAACGATGCAAAAGTTACTGAAGCAGGTATATCCCAACTAGGTTTCTGATGTAATGATAGTGTGCATTTCATGTTTGAACTCTGAAAAGCAGAGTTGGTCACATAGCCCAAAATATTGTCTCCTATGAATATTCTGATCTATGAACCAAGACACAACATTTTATTTTCTTTTGCAAATTAGTTGTAGTACTCAGAAACATCAATTTACTGTTTAGAAAAAAAAATTCAGGTTTGAGAGGCATATGGAGGTTGCTAAAATATTGCTAGAGATTTTTGCAGGCATTTTCAAGCTTTATTTCTATTTATGTGGCTTTTACATTATACTGTCCAAAGGGGAGAAAAGGAGGGAAAGATCAGATGTGAATGAACTTTGCCTGCTGCTAGTGCATGGGAGAGGTCTGAATGCTCCATCTATTTTCAGAACCCAATAAATACAGATCGAGCAAACCAGGATTGGTTTTGTCAGTACAATTTTCTTGTCTGTTTGGTTTTTTCTTGGTAGAACCAAAATTAAAGGTGACCTGAATTTTGATTTTTTTTTTTTTTTACTCTAAATTCCCTGCATTCTGCAAAGAGGGGATAGTTCCAAGCAGGAAGTGTTTGTCGACAAGTAATCTATCTCAATTTCACATTATCTGTGGACATCTAGCAGGGATCTAATTTACATACTGAGGGATATGGAGAGAGAAGAAACCCTACCTGGAGGCTGTCAGAACCAGTTATCCCTATGTAGCAGGGAGTGGTTTGCACAGGCACAGACATGAAAAATCCAGAATCTCAAATGGTTGTGCAATTCTGCCAAAATTATAATCCAAAATGAAAGATGCTGAGTAGCAGGGAGAGATAAAGGGTGGAATCAGCCACTAAACATCTGTTCCATATGGTTTTCCTTGTCACATTCTATAGCCTTAAAAGGGACACCCTAACCATGATGGAAATATTTCAGAGACAGGGAATGCCTTATTTTATTTAACATACATGCATGCGTACTCACACATATATAAGCAAAATTATTTATACTTGCTATTAAGCTGTATCAGAAATAGCTGTATTAATCTTGTTTTCCTCATTTTTCTCCTTTTAATTTCTTACATGTTCTCTCTGATATGCATCAGTGAGAGCTTTTCAATCTCATTTCCTCTTCTCAGTTTCTATTCTACTTCTTGCTGTCTTGAATAGGTTTAACTACCTTCCTGCTTCCCAAATTCTCATTATCTTTCCATCTCTCTTCTTTCCACTACAGTTCTTCTTCCTTATTCCACTGCTTCTGTCAGGGCTCCCAAAACCTCTCTCCCCACTCTGTACACCAGGCTCTCTTCCTCTATCACTTTCCCTAGCCCATCACCCTTTATAGTCTCTTGTCTATTACCAGTTACTACTATACACAGCCACACATTTATTTCACATTGTAAATAGCTCCATCCCTTGCTGATCCCAGTGCCTCACAAAAAAGAAAAAAAAAAACCCCTCCACGAACCCTCAATCCCATCCCCTCTCCCCACTCTGTCTCACCCTAGAGAAGAAATAAATAGCATAGCGCTGGTTTTGTTTGTTGTGGGGGGTGTGGGGTGTGTTTGACTTTGCTTGTTTTACAGATCTAGCAGGTAGCATGTAAGAGTCTCTGTATGTTTCTCCAGGGAAAGTGATACTGCAAAATACGTTTTGCAGAAACGTGGTGTGTTCACTCTGGCAGGAGCCAGACCCACCCAGCGTTCTCCTCCTGGGAGCAGGACTGTATGCATCCACCGCGTGCAGAGCTGTGCCACTACACAAGTCTCTTCTTACCTGCTTCATGTTTGAGCACGGGAAAGGAGAGCTCTCTGAAACACCAGGGCAGCCTTGTGGGTTTTCTTGGCAGCTGGCAGTGAGTGCAGCACACGCAGAGAGCTGAGGCAGAGCACTGGGCAGGTGTGAGTAGCACAGGCTGGGGCTACTGACTTCACATGGGTGACACTGGCCAGGCTGAGGGTTTCTCTCTTCCTCTCTGGACCCTGATCTTTGCTCAGCCTGGCACTCTGGGTTACTGTTCCTACCAATTCTGTTTGCATTGGCATAAATGTTTACTGTAAATTCATGAAGTTGCTCTACTAAAATTCTTCCCCATTGTGACAAGCTTTCCTGATCATGATATTTGGTGACTGACATATGCAGCTAAATATACTGTTCAGCTCTGTTTGTCCCCCTGTGTTTTCAGTACTGCAGTTTACTAAAATGTGCTTTATTCCTCATGCTAGGGGACAGGATGAAGAGGCAGGACTGATTAATTTTTACAGGGACCTGATTAATTTTCAATACTCCAGCCAAGACTTCTATCCCTTTTTCCTTCTCTGGCAGGATAATCTGAGGCTATTTTTCATCACATGCAAATCCCACCAGCTCTCTGGAGACAATTCATGGAAAGCACAACAACATCACTTCTGTGCTAAACCAAACCTTTTCCCAGAAGGGCTCAATATATTTTTTGGCACATCAGCAGTAGCTATTGTGCATTTTTACAGTCTGTTGTCCTGTCCCTCTTCCTTGCCTTTTGGCAGGTTGTCAAACATAATTAAGTTGATCTTAGTGATCTAGCACTGTACATTTAGTTTTGTTTATTCCTTGCTTAAGAATAAAGTTGTGACAGGACATTAAGCTGTGCATGGAAGGGACTGAAGAGCAGGAGGTTTTTTTTTTCCTTCTTTGCTCAATTAAATTATATTTTTGTGTGTATACCTGTGGTATACAAATGTCCATGAACAGATGAACCAGCACCAAGGTGGAAAGACACAGAGAATCCACAGAGTAACTCCTGAATCTTCAGCTGCTTGTGCTAGGAAAGCCCTAAGAAACCTGCTAGCACAGTTTCAAGTAAACAATATTCTGTGGTACTGGTGTTACAGGAAAGAACTTCTGTAGGGCTCACATTCTTCAGAAACAAACTGATGGAGCTTCCTTTAGCATTAAACAAGCATCTGACACATTAGTCAACATGGCCAGGAGTACTTTAAGTGAGAGCTGTAGTTACTGCCTACCGTAATGAATTGTGATACTTTTTTTAAAATTGAAATAATATTCTTTCATTTAAATAATTTGCTTAAGCATGTAAGTGGGAACATTACAATGTAAATTCATTTTTGAACAAACAGAAGAGTTCAACAGTAATGAGATGAAATTAAAGTTTTCATTTTGAGAAAATACATGCAGTCTTGTATATCAATCCATTTAAAACATACTTGGAAGTTTTCTACTGGAATCAATACTTTATAAATATGATACTGTTTATTCAGGAAGTGTCAGAACAAAATGTTCCTTCATTTTCTGCCATACTTAAAAACTATTTTTCACCCTACTGAACAATGAGAGAAACCCCAATCAGTATAGCTTCATGAAAGACTTCAACATCACAAAATTTGTATTTTTTCCCCCTCAAACTGAATGAATGAACATGATTGCACAGGTTTTCCTTCTACTTGATAGAAGACTTCAGTTCTGTCCTGACTGTCTATTCCACGTACATTTCCACTGTAGAGTAGCTCAGACTGTGCAAAGTTTTCTTTTTATAACTTCTAGCTAATTAGACATAAATTTACAAACTTTTTGGTTGTCCTTCACATTACACTACAAGTCCTTTGCAATAGGTTCAGTACAAGGAGCTGTGCTTATTGTCACCTCATATAAAGCACAACATTACTGGGTCCTCCTTGGCCTTCAAATTTGTTGGCAGCCAAAGTGACCCTTGCAATTAAACTGTGACATTACGAAACAGTAAGTCAAAGGGTATCTGTGCTCTCATGAAGGTCAGGCTCTGTTCCATGCACAGCTTCAAAGACAACCTGAATACAGTTAAAGGACAATAATTTCTACTGTGTCAAAAGCCTCAATCATATTCCCTAACCATGTTATAACCTTGAATAAAGAGGCTTTAGCATGGTTGAAGAGAGAATTTAGGTCCCTTCTACACCACAGAAATGGAGACATGCTTTAATTGTATTGAAGGGATAAAGATAGTGTAATTGGGTCCCCTGGAATAATTTTTTTCTCTAGATATAGCTAAATGCAAGGCCTTAAATCTCTCAAGGACATGAGATGTAATTTTATCTTTTTTAGCACTGGTATGAGACTAAAGAACTTTGAGAAAGGAAGGGGCGGAGGCACAAGAATTACTTTCATTTCATAGAAATATGTTGATTTATACAAATTGAAAAACTGACCCCAGACTAGATGGGAACGTAATTTTATCCAACTGAACAGAATAAAATGGCTTTTGGTAAAATAATTTTTCTGCAGCATTGAGATTTATACTTGTTCTTTACCTTCAGACAACTAAAGAAAATTTTTTTTTTTATATAAATATATATATATGTGTGTGTGTGTGTATAGATATATAAATACGCATACACAAATACAAAAGATTTAACTTAGGCTATATCCTGGCTCTGTTAGTTCCCGGTAGAGAGGATTTATTCTATTTAGAATCTAAGAAACTTGTTTTAATAAGGGTCTTCTCAGATTTCCATAGTGTCTGCAGCTAGCCTCTCCACCTCAGACTTTTGCTCCCTAGATAGTGGGACCTGACCCACTTGACAGTTCTTCCTGGAGCCTCTCAACATGAACACCACAGAACTTCTTCATGGTGTACTCCACCTCAGCATCTGACCTAGATGAGAAATAGACTCAAAGAGCTTTATTTTTCTCTTGTACAAAAGATACTGAAACAAAAATTATAGGACTGTCTATTTCAGATGCCTTCACTCTTTTGTAAGAACCTTTTCCCTGCTGTCTACACAACAGGGGAAAAAAATCCAGGACGTTGTAAATCAAATTATGCTCTATGCTTGTGGCTAATGATGGGATTCGTCTCACCTAGCTTTAGCCATCCAGCAGCTGCATATTTAGTTTAATCTAGTTGTCAGGCCTCTGGTTTTTGCCAGAGGACAGATATAGGCATTTAATGGAAATTAGTCATCTTGCTAACTGAGACAGTTATCTTAGGTGGGAAGAAATGCCTTTTGGAGAAGTATTTCTCTCTAAAGCCACCACAGAGGGAGCTTGGATGACCAGTTTATATTAGACAATTCTTTCAAGGTGCTTTAGCCAAGCAAGAGGAATCCTGTCCTTAAGACTGCCATCAGGCCTTTACTTTGAAACAAACTTTTTCAGCCTTAGCTCCATTAAAAAATGAACCCTAGTCAAGAACAAGAGCCTTCTGAGAGAAGCCAGAGCTTTTTGTTTTGCATTAAGAATACAGAGCTTAAAATAGGAATGATCTTCCCAATTCTTTCCCTCCATCAGTACAGCTTTTAACAACAAGGGTGGTAAAAAACACCAGCTAGAGCTTCAAAGAACAAGATACAGGATCTTCAGGAAGTCATGTTTTCAAAGATTCACTTTTCTACTCATAGATGTATACAATCCTTCATTTTTCAAATGTGTTTGTTAACCTGATTCTTTGTATTACTTCCCTGCCTTCTGCAATTGTAATGAACTATCCGTTTTCCTTCCTTTATGTTTCACTTCTGATTTTTATTTTGTTATTGTAGACAAATCACAGCTACATGATTCAATGGGATAATGAGGTGGTTTTTACTTCTCCCTCCAGGCAGCAAAATATCTGGTCATTATTTCTGTTCAACCCCAGACTCTGAGAGACACATAGTTTCCAGTTTGCCTAGAGTACAAACATGAAACCAACCATACTGGAACCAATGCTGTGAAATAAAATCAGTTTGGTCATAACCAGCTCTGTGCTGCATTTCCACAGTGGGACCATGGAAAGACTTGAAATGAAAAAAGCGTGATGGGGACAAATCATTGCTGGCAGTCACATATATGCTACAGTCTGCAGGTGCATTAAAAGAAATACACTGCTGTGTGATACTTCTCCCCCCTTCTCTAACTCAAACTAGTTAGAGGTGGCAGGCAGGGGGTTTGTATCTACTTCTCAGACTACAAAGCTGTCACATAAGTTTTCTGAGAATATTACAGGAAAATTTCTGGCAAGCAATCCAAAGATTTCTGCACATCCAGCAGGCGAGATACTAACAATATTACACCTCAAGAGCAAAGAGAGAACCCATTCATCCAGCAGCAACTGTATCTGTTTGCAAATTAATTTCCTTGAACGTAGTCCCATTACTCAAAGAAAACAAATTCACTGAGAAATGTGCACCCTGTAGATAATCCAGACAGAGCATGTTTTACAGATAGGAGATTTGCTCACAGAATCAGCGATAATGCTGTCTCAGCCCGGTTGTAGATTACATATTACAAATTAACACAGAAAACAATTACAATTTAGAATGATGCCTTTTTACCCCAGTGTCCTTGACAGATTTTGTGAACCAGCTTCTTCGCTGGTATAAATCTCTGTATCTGCACTGAGAATTCTATGATTCCTTGCACTCTCTGAGAAGTTAAGTACATGCTTTTTTAGTCATGCCTTTATTGCAGAGCTTCTTACAGACCCCTAAAGCTCTTCACAAGAGGATACATAATATAGATATCAAAGCACTAAGTTATTGTCAGGAAGGTAGAGTCTGTCCCAAAACAAACTTGGGTTCATCACTTGATCGTCATGTGCCTCTGTTTCCTTTCTGAGAACTGAAACTAATTTTGCCTCTTAGTAGTTGCTTCATTGATTTTTAAAGGCAAAAAATAATCTGCTAGTCTGCTGATACAGAGAAAGAAGTCTGCATCAAAAAACCTTACATCAAAAATTTAACTTCCAGTTGAGTAGCACTGCAACTATTTTCAAAAATGCCTAGCCTTTATTTTAAGATTTACTTAATAGAGAATTCATTACATTAAAAAAAAAGTAATGTCATAGTTTAGTTACCTCCACCAAAAAAATCCATACATCTTTTATGATATGAATTTCACTTGTATCAGCTTCCTATCACCAGATCTCATCAGGTCCTTGCAAGTATGTTTCTGTTCTTTACTGTACAACACAGGCATGTATGTAAAGGATAAATGAAAACAAATTTATTATTTTTTTTTTTAGTAAATAAATAGCTTAAATATCTTAGAGTAAGATGAGAGAGCAAAACATAATGGTGCATTTGCTCACATGCCATCTCCTTTGCCTGATGAGAAAAAGGGTATGATAGCTCCAATTCAGTGTCTTCATAGCAAAGCTTCTGTAACATATCCATTTGACTGGTAGTAAATACACATCTCTGACAAGAATATAAGCAGAGACATAGATCAGAACAATGGTTCAACCATCTCCAGTATATTTGCCACTGTAGTCAAAAGAAAGCACTCAGAGTATAAAAATAATGAAATTACATGTTACTTTCTGAAATAGTCTTTCAGCCTTCAACAACTTGCAGCTACAGATTATCTGAATACATAAATATCTTTTTACATATATAAAATTTTCCCTTCCGTAAACTTTTTCTGCTTTTGAACCCAGGCTAACATTTAGCTACCACAACTGCTGTGGCAAATAATTGCCCAGCTAACCTGACATGTTGAAAACCAACTTCTTTTTGTTTTGAACTTGGTGTTTTTATTTAATCCCCGCTAGGTCATGTGTTGGAAGATATTGAGCAATCAACCATACATATCCAGTCTTCAATTTTATAGATGTTTTGTCTCACATTAATCAGCTGTCTCAGCCTGAACCGGCTGTCCTATTTTCCAGGCTGAAGAATTCTAAGCTATTAAATAGTTCCTTGTATGGAAAACACTCCATGATTTTCACAGAATCATTCAGATCATCAAGTCCAACCACTAACCCAACACAGTCAAGTCCATCACTAAACCATGTCCCTAAATGCCACATCTACACATATTTTAAATATCTTCAAACACAGTGGCTCCACTACTTCCCTGAGCAGCCTGTTCTAATGCTTGATAACATTTCCCATGAAGAAATTTTTCTAATACTCAATCTAAACCTCTTTTGGTGCAACTTCAGACCATTTCCTTTCCTCATATTGCTGGTTTTCTGAGAAAAGAGGCTGACCCCCACCTTGCTACAGCCTCCTTTTCAGGTAGTGTGTAAAGAGTGATAAGGTGTCCTTTTCTCCAGGCTAAACAACCCCAGCTCTCTCAGCTGCTCCTCATCAGACTTGTGCTCCAGACCCTTCACCACCTTTGTTGCCCTTCTCTGGACAGGCTCCAGATCCTCCATGTCCTTCTTGTAGTGAAGGGCCCAGAACTGGACACAGGATTTAAAGTGTGGCTTCAGCAGTGCTGAGTATAGAGGGACAATCATTGCCCAGGTCCTGCTGGCCACACTATTTCTGATACAACTGAGAGCTTATGTTCATCCAGCTGCCAACCAACACTCCCGGGTCCTTTTCTGTTCAGAGGATTTCCAGTGAGTCTTTCCCTACTCACTGCTGTGTTGCTGACTGGGCCTGATCCCCAGGTTATCCTGCACATGCCATGCGGTGGCACTTAAGGTGATCTGCTCCATGATTTCCTGGCACAGAGACTGACAAGACCCAGAACCTTCTTCTGGCCCTTCTTGTAGATTGGGGAGGAAAGGGGGAGTCACATTTGCTTTAGCTTCCAGTCCTCCTTGAAAGAATGGACCTCCTTGATTGGTGAGGACTGATCGTAAATGACTGTGAATGGCTTGGCAAGCTCTTCTATCACCTCCCTCAGTGCCCTTGGGTAGATCCCTTTGGGGCCTTTAAACTTGCCTGTGTCTGTGGGGCTTAGCAGGTCATTGACCTGCTACCTTTAGATTGGCAATTACCCTTGGAGTATGGTGACTTTATTCTGCTTCCTATCCCTGTTCCAGTTCACGGGGCTGGGTACCCTGAAAATAATTTTACTTGTAAGGACTGAGTTGAAGAAGGCATTAAGTATCTCAGCCTTGTCCTCATCCTTTGTCAGCAAATTTCCTGCAGTAGAAGTAGATACTCCTTACTACAATGAAGTAGATACTCCTTAGCCTTTTTTTTTTTTTTTTTTTTTTTTGGTAACATATTTATACCAACATTGTCACTGTCTTTTACAGCTGTAGCCAGATAAAGTTCTATCTGGGCATTGGTCCTTATAATTTTCTCCCTGCATAAACTCACAACACCTGAGCTGACTGCCCATTCCTCTAAAGCTCATAAAATATCCCTTTGTGTGTGTGTGTGTGTGTGGTTTCTGATTGCTTGTTTGTTTGGTTGGTTGGTTTTGGGCTTTTTCCTCCCTGAGTTCCAGTTACATATCTGTTCAGCCAGGACAGTCTTCTTCCATGCTGACTTTTCTTTGGGCACATGGAGATGGCTTGCCCCTGTGACTTTAAGATTTGCTTCTTGAAGAATGTCCAGCCTTCCTGAATTCCTCTGCCCTGCAGGACTGCCTCCCAACGGACTTCATCAACCATGCTCCTAAACAAGTCAGTCTGCCTTCTGGAAGCCCAGGATGGCAGTTCTGCTGAGTCCCCTTCTAGTTTCCCTGAGAAAGCTGAAAGCTGAAAGCTGAAAACTCTATCATTTCATGATCTCTGTGACCAAGGTGGCTCCTGACCATTGCATCACCCAACAGCCCTTCTCTGTTTGCAAACTACAGGTTCAGTGGGTTGCCCTCCTCACCTGGCACACTCACCTTCTGTGTAAGGAAGTTATCTTCCAGACATTCCAGGAACCTCCTAAACTCTCCACTATATTGTATTTTCAGCAGACACCTGGTAAGTTGAAGCCCCCCATGAGAACAGGGGCTAATCATTGTGAAGTTATTCCAAGCTGCATATGGAATATTTAATCTGCCTCTTCATCATGGTTGCATGGTACATAACAGACTCCCACCTGGATATCTGCCTTATTGGCCTTCCCCCTTATTCTCACCCATAAACACTCATACCTATCATCACCATTATTTAGCTCCAGACAATCAAAACTCTCCATATTCTCCTTCCTTGCCAGTTCCTTCTAGAGTGTCTATACATACCCCTTGCAACACTCCATATTGTGTGATTTGTCCCATCATGTCTCTGCAGTGGCAGCCATGCTTTAATTTTCCTACTCCACCATGACTTCCACTTCTTTCTGTTTGTCGTCCATGCTGTCTGTATTGGTGTAGATTCTCTTCAGCTAGGCTTGTTGATCCCACCACCTATAAGGCAGGAGAAACCCTAATTCCCATGTGATAATTCTAAGACATTTCTGTGATTTCCAGCACACTGATAACCCTTTTGTCTTTTCTGCTGCATGCATCTCCATTCCCTACCTCTATATGCAGTCTGAAGGACCTCACCCACAGCCCATTCCTCACACATTTGTGTGCCACCCCCAAGCTTATCTTTAGCAGGCCTGGTTGTATCCCTTTCCCTCTTTCAATCTAGTTTGTAGCTCTTCATCACAAAGAAAGTGTCAATGACTTGAGATCTATTAGACTATAAAAAGTTAGGAGAGTTGAATACCACCTTTTCTGTTCAGAGTTTCCAGCCCAGGTGAGTACCTCATTGAATTACAGAGGGAGAGCTCCTGAAAGACAACTGAGAAAGTTTTAAGGTACACAATGGCAAGAGTTTCATGGACAGAACTAATTCTCTTTTTACTCATGCCAGCGCACTCCTGGTTTTTTCCCCCAAATTGTCAGCAGTGGTGCAGTGCCATAAATGACACCAGGATCAAGCTTACAAACTGTGTGTTTTATAACCTTGCAAGAGCATGCAGAAAAGTCCCATTGCTATAATAATTTCTAGAAAGAATGCTGCCAAGGGTGCTCATCTCCTCAACTCCATCCCTCCAGAACACTTCACTGCATGACACAGATCTAATAAGTCCGATTGGTCAAGCCATTCCTTCTCTGGTAAAAGTTTAACCATCAGTGGCCAAACAAGGATCCAGAGTCTGTTTTCTTTAAACACAAATACAAGGTCACAGACAGAAAGAAGAAAACAACTTTTTTTTTTTTCCCTTTTCTCATGATTTTCTTTTGAAGTGAAAGGAGAGAAGGAAAGATAATTAATCAGACTGCTTTGCTATAGTAAGTGACATATAAACAATATCAGGGAAAAGGCCTAGGAAATGATGAAAACTAGGAGGGCACTGTGGCAGAGCCAGATGGTTATTAGGATATACAATGCCTGTATATTTAAAGATGTTGAACACTGGTCAATGTTCTAAGTGATTTACTTTTTCTCCAACTTCCTGACACTTTTGGCTTAACTGGACGTGACTAAAGGAAAGAATTAGAAGCAGGCAAAGACAAAGAGGTAGAAACATTTTGGGATATCACCTTACCAAATTAAATGCCCACAGAAATGAGGAAAGACACAGCTATATTGAATCCACTGGTCTGAGCCAGCTAGCTCCTGAAAAAGACAGGTCTGGTCAGTCCTGCATTAACTACACATTTTGGATGTAAACAAGCATGCATAATCAGGATTCTCTTTCTGAAATCCTCACTCACTGTATCTGTGGCCAACACCCTCTGCCCCCTCCAAAACCATTACCTGGGTACAGAATTTCTCTCTCCTACATACTTTCCCCTCTATTTTCCTCCACATTAATCAAACTTAGAGCTGACAGTATGACAATTGGCATAAAGAATGACAAGGTCTTTTAGAAGGGAAATATATGGTGCACAATCCCCTACACAAGCATTTTTTAGTAGACAGACTTTTTTTTTTTTTTTTAAGAGGACATACATGCTATTTGATTACTGTAATCTAGTAAATGTATGTCTTGGCCATGGTAAGAGATACAATTAATGTCCCTCTTTTCTTTGCTGTTCAATGGCCTAAAACATGCAGCTGCAGCAATATTTAGTGAAGCTCAGGGAATAAATCACACTGAAATTTTACCCAAGTGAATTCTGTTGTCAGGTGCTATAGGTAAATAAACATTTTATTTCAATAAATTGCTGTACTAGTGCTTTATTAAATGGCATAAGCTTTGTATTCTTAAGAGCATTTTCAGATAGTATGTGATAGAAAAATGTTTTTAAAAATGTTTTTAAAATATTTTGGGGAAAGACTATAAATGCCAGAATTTTTTTGTGAATATTTTTTTTTAACAGACCAGTGGTAGTCTATACATTTTCCATACTGATATACTGAGCAAGCCTCAATGCACCAGATGTTTGTGGTACTGGAAATCACATATGAAAAAATGCATTGTTTTGGATGGAAGGCTTGGAATTTTCCAGGGACAAAATACTTTAACTGCTGTTTTATTTTCATGCCATGTGCATGTTCTCCTAATATAATCCTCTGATTAGGCCACATAAAATGGCCTTTATTTTCAATTGCTGGTCATTTTCTCCTTGCCCTGCTAAGAGCATTAGTAATTTCAGTTCAAGCTATTGTCCCTTATCTCTCCACACTGGGCATCCACAACTAGGGGAACTCAGAGGTCTGGTTAATTGCTGTGAAAAATGGCAAGTTCAAAGGCAGGCTTAGAGAACGCAGCATTGGAGGAAGTAGAAAACCTGTAGCTAAAAGGCAAGACCCTTCTTTTATGAATACTTGACTACCCAAGGCTGACATTGCTCTTATGATCTCCAGTTTAATGCTGCTAGCGCAACACCATTGCTGCGAGAGATTAAATCCTTACATAACCCAGGGATCTTAACCCAGAGCCATGTACGTTATTCTCTGCGTGTCCAGAAAAGAGAGACTTAAAAATGCCAAAAGCATACTTAAACATCGAGCACTCACAAAATAGGAGAAAAATCGAGGTTGGAAAGGACACCTGGAAATATCTAGTCCAGCCCACTGCCCAGCGTAGGGCTAATTTCAAAACTAGATCAAGTTTCCCATGGCCTTTGAGAGCTGAATTATGAACATCTTCAAGGATTGAGATCCCATGACTTTCTGGGCACTGATCTAATTCTTGACTGGCTTTAACAGGATTTCTCTCTCCCCCTTCCCTGTTTTATCCAGTTAGATCTTTGAATACTGTAGCTTTTAAGTTCTGCTTCTTGCCCATGCTCTATCCCTCTGAAGGAAGTATGGCTTGGTATTCTCTCTGATATCCCTTCCATCAGAAGAAGATTGGAATTAAATTCTCCACTGTTTTTCACTCTAAAGGTGGAAAAAATCCATCCCAAAACTGGGCACAGTGCTTTGCAAAGGAGAAAGAGCCTTTTGCTGCAGTTTCAGGCAGTGTGCTGGCGGGGGCTGGCCAGCATGCCCCTCACTGCCAGGGCACTCTGCAGGAGTGGACTCTCCACATGCAAAGCAGCTCCATAACCAGCCTGTATTGTCCTAAGTGTGGCATTTGGTTTTTAGTGCTTTTGCATAACTTGGGGTAACAGAACTGGGATATGAAGCTTCTCATGTTTCTTTTAACAAGTGTCATAAATCTACTGTCAAAACTCGGAATAAGGCCTTCTTTGCCTTTCACAGTCAAATTCAATCAAAATATACAGAGATTAATGTTGTTAATACTCATTAAGAACACATAATCCACACAGAGGCAAACTTTATATATATCTAAACATATATATATATGCAGTGACTTGAAGTTCAAATAAACAGATCAAAAGCTCAGCCTATTCTGTACCCATGAAAAAAAGGTGTTAACTAAAGCTTTAATATTTTTCTTGTCATCACCAACAAACTGCATAGATCCAGCTAATAAATTCATCAGGTTTATGCCTGACATTAATTGGAAGTGAAAATTGCCTCTAGACCTATCAAGATTTACAATAGAACATTATGAATTTAAGTATTGTTAATGATAATTTCTTTAAAGAGAAGAATGGTGTAAGCATCAGCTTTATATCTGGGACCATGAAACAGCTGAGTCTCCCAGACAAGACTCAACATCCATAAGCAAACATTATTCCAGAAAGCAGGTGGTGGACACCTCTCAGTGGTGCCTGAGACCAAGCGAGGATCTGCAAGAATATTGACATCCACATTACAACGTCCATTGACTCACTCAGGGCTCAGGCAAGATTCCCAAGATCAACGCAGCATTACTACAAGAATATATTTATATATATATCAATATTTGTATGTATATGTATATATACATATAGTATTTATATGTATTTATATATATATAAATGATAGTAGTAATTGTACTAA
The DNA here is from genome assembly GCF_963662255.1 of Cinclus cinclus. Classification (NCBI taxonomy): domain Eukaryota; kingdom Metazoa; phylum Chordata; class Aves; order Passeriformes; family Cinclidae; genus Cinclus; species Cinclus cinclus. Next base: position 71,273,647 of record NC_085046.1, read on the forward strand.
GCTCTGAAATACAGAGCAGGGTGGAAATGTGCAGTACTGCAAAAGCTATTGTAGTGGAGCACTCAGATTACAAAATTCTTTGGAAAACGAACCATTTCAAGGTGAGAAAGTAGCAACATCAAGTCCCTTTTGGGCAATCCCATTTTTCTGTTTCTTGAATGCATAATGCAAACCAAAAGAACCTCATGTCCATAGACACACTTAAGATAGATCACTGAAGCATCCTGACATTAGTAATCTGTTCTCTAACCACACAGAGACAACAGTTATGGTTGCACTCTGCAGGTATCACTTTTTTTCCTTTTTTTCCCCCCCTTAATATACAGGTGATAACTGGTCTGCAGAGCCTTTGTGAATGAAAACCATGCTTTTGGACAAATGTCTTTTTTTACAACATGCAAGTATAATTTGGAGGTAAGAAAGAATTGCATGTCCTCTCTCTTTTCATCAAGGCCTTGAAGTCACAGCCATGACGTCCTCTAGCAGATAGCAGGTGAGGCCAGCTCTTCAATGAATGGGACTCAAGTAAACTTCACGCTGGAGTTAAGTCAGGTGGCACCACCTGCAGCTGAAGGCTTTGTTATGGAATCTTAGTGGGCAGCAGAGCAATGGTCATCCAGTAATGATTCATACATGCAAATCAAAGTCCTGAGGTATGCTACTGAGTAAATAAAGGTTAAATGCTCCCAGCTGTCAGAGCACCTTTGCAGCAAGAAACAGTCAGTAGGAGAAAGAAAATGAGAGATATTCAAGCAATCACACTGCAGTACAGGATACGGAGCTTGTATCTCAAGCTCAGTTCTGGAAAGCTCAGATGGCTGAACTCCATGCTGAGCAGGAGGCCCTTAGGCCTTATTAGCCCTTTCTATTTAGTACATCTAATTTATGCAGGCTGAGCCTTTTTTTTTATGAGCTTTAATATTATGGCAAGTAAGCAAGATAGCTCTTGTGAGCTCACAGAGGGGGTAATCAAGAAAATGGATTTCAATCTTCATTCATTTGCATGACCATAAAAATTCCACTACAATTGTGGGTACTTAAATAGCAAATATAAACCTACCAGCAGCCTCTTTACAAGAACAGTACAAGTAGGAAACTGGTGAGATGGGCCAAATGTCTCCTAAGTTCCTGGGTATGCTTTGCCTGTGGAAATATTTCCAAGGCAACATGAAATCTTAAAGCTATGACAGGTTACACACCCGCAAGTAAATTTGCAATACTCAAGTTAGTTGGTCACCACAAAAAAGAATGGGCACGTGGGGGAGTGGCACATATTTAAGAGGTCTCCTAGCACCAGTTCCAGCAGCAGCAGCCCTGGCAGCCTTGGCTCTTCAAACAGTGCTGTCCAGCAGCTTGCCTGTAGTATTTATATTTGAAAATTCCTGGTTGCAAGCCGCAGGCTTCATTTGCTATTGCCCAGGTAAGCATTAGCAAGACTGAAAGAGTGACATCCTGCACCCTATATATATATATATATATTTCTTCCAAGAAAAGAGATTTTTTATTAAAAAAGTAATTTCTAAATCTCATTCTCCTCCCCTCCAACCTCATTCTCACCATCATAGGATTCCTGAAAAATTCATCCCAACAGGCCTCAGGGAGGATTGTTTTGATACTTGTTGGATGTTTTTTACTTTCTGGCATGGTGGGAAACACTCTCCTCCTCCTGTGGATATCTCCTGAGAAGACCTGGTGTGAAGAATATTTCTCATAGCAGCAGGAGCATGGCAAATTGTCCCAGTCTGAGAGATAAATGACTCTTTTGTTTTTCTTTCCCCAAACTCTTGTTTATCTCAGAACCCTCTCTCCCTTTATAGTCAAGGCACAGCTTTGACATCTTAAAAACAAGCATTTGTAGGGGGAACAATGTGACAAAATGAGACCTTCAGAGGCTTAATTTAGTTCCAATGTGGTTAAGCCTGAGCTTTCTCACAAGGGTCTTGTTCAGCTGGAATTCTCCCAGAGGAACAGAAAGCACAATTAAAAGATATTTGCAACCTTAAACAGGTTTTTTTCCCCCCAGTTCTTCAGAGGCATTTAATTAGAATTATGCTGCTCTCTGTAAGAGATGGGGAAGATGGAGTTTTATTTCAGATCTTGTTAATACTATTTTTCAACTCATACACTTGAGACTGAATTTCCCAGTCAAAAAGGCCAATAGCTATAGATCAGGGCTGCCTATAAATCAGGTCTATATCTCAACTGGAATCAGCAGACTTTATGACAGTTTTCTCTACTGTAGAATCCAGCCCAAAGTCATAAACTTAGGGAATGCTCATCATCTTCCAAAGGAGAACAATGGCTCTGGGGATATCAAACCAGAACACGAATGTAGCAAGAGTAGCAAATCTTTCTCTTGTCTGCAAGGTAAGTTTGCTCTGGTTATATTTATATAATCCACTGATGGCAGGACAAGGCTTAATGGGTTAATTAAGGACAAAAATGGCACACACTCTCATAATAGTATTCTGAATTCAAAGCCTTTGAAGAAATCAAGCAAGATAATACAGAGGGGTTTATTATCTATTTCTCAACATTAATAAACTATGCTTAGAGTAGTTCTGACCCAAATTTGCTAATGTGGGTTTGGATTTAAGACACTTCCCTGAAGCTTACAGCATGACTTTATCAAAGGTTTTAGACTTCCTAGACCTAGCTCATCCTGTGCAGTTTCTCCAGAAAATCAGAGCTTCTGTTTCTAAAGACATCCACTGGTATTTAGAAGATAAGGTTTGAAATTTGGGCACAATTCAAATTAGCTGAGATGGTGCAATGAACTCAGAGCCTCTTAACCTCTGTATTTCAGTATTGCAATAATATGTAACAAATGGAAATTATTAAGATGGGAAGTGACCAGCAATTAATAGCATTGGGATGCAGTCAAAAAAGGGCTACATTTAAGTAGGAAAAGGAACAAGATCCATTAAGATAGAAGTTATTTCCCAGAGGAAATGATGTAGATTCCATGGCTTGAGAAAGTAAAAACTGAGAATAGGTGTAGTTTTAGAAGAGGTCCTACAGGCACCATCCTCCATTGTACTGAAGATGGCTGAATTGTGTAAATACAATTTTATAGACATTTCTGTCTACAGCTGTAGTACTTGTACGTGAATATTATATTTGTTTTACCAATATGCTAGATAACAGTTAATTTCAAACATTTTCCCCCTAAAAGATAGACACTTTTTGCTGGACAGGCTACTGTTCACAGATGTTTTGGAGGGAGAAGAGGACTGAAAAATAGGCCAGCAAGAAACATTTCATTACTCATTCAGTTGAAAGAAATTCAGGAAGATTTTACTACCAGCTAGGTAGGGGAAATAGTAGAGAAGAACAGAAAACAGCACAGTAAGGCAGGAGGATAAAGGTGCCCACTTAATTGATCTTATTATTACACCAGAAACCCAAAAAGAGATAAGGTACTTTTTTTTTCAGGCATAATGAATTGTGTTCTTCCTTCAACAGGACTAAAACCCAACAAAATTCCCATGGGTCTTTTCCCTAACAATACATGTTGTTGGTATATATAAGCTGCATCTGGCAGTTAAAGCCTCAGACAAACAAATATAGTGGCAGATTGTTTTCTTGTGCTGTAATCCAAGCAAGATGAACCTATGAGAAGAGGGTGTGTAATTTTGCTTTGAAATTGTGGAAGAAATTATGGTAATCTTTCTTTGCATAAGGTTTTATGTCCAGATAGCTAATACAAACTTGTTATCTTGGGAAAAGTACTTCCTATTTCTTCCTGTCATTCTTTCACTGAAGACAAAACTTCAGCCTGACTTTGCTGTCAGCTCTAACAGTTCTTGTAGATGTCAGATTCAAGTCCTTCGTTTCACTGTGCTTTGCCACCTTGCAGCTCTTCCTCAAGCTCCTTGTTCAATCCTCTTCCTGCAACTCCATGTTCTGGACTGGAAACATGGAGCATAGCAGACTCACAATTTCCTGTCCCCTACATGCATGCCAACACTGCCTCAAAGCCATTTCCCACACAGCCTTCTGCTGTGCACCATGTCCAGGGAGAAAGATGGCTAATACCATACTTATGGAGCCAGCAGGAACATTCCCACTGGAGGAAAATTTTGGTTATTGCAGTGGCTCTGTGTTTTTAAGCAACCACACCGAGGAGGCTAGAGAGGAGTGTTGGTCAGATGTGTAAGATTACTGTGCAGAGAAAGAAGGGAAAAAGTGTGTAAAGCAAAAACCGGCTCTTACACCAAACCTCATTTCTAGATCACAAAGCCTAACTCATTAGTCATATAGTATGAGGTTACAATTAATTTACATTGAGCAAAATCTGCTACATGGTCATAGTTTACTTCTATTTTAAAGATGAAAAGCTTATGTGTATAAAAATACCATAATATAACTCCAGACTATTATGAAGAACTACTTTATGAATGTCTGCTTTGTAGGTAGAAATGAGGCTTTCAAAAGAAATATGTAGATTCCATATGCTAATGCAAAAGTATTTTATTATAAAAACACACCTAACAAGATTGCAGTGTTGTGATCATATTTGTGGATCTAACATTTAGTAATTGTACCTCTACTGTTATTAACTCTTCTATGCATTTGTGCAGTTGGGCTTTACAGGAACATTTTGGTGTTTGTTGACAAAAGATGGAAAATTTCCTCCAGTATTTGCATTCTTTCCATACAAATGCAATTCATAAAACAAGAAAGATTAGGAACAGGTTTAGAAACAATAAAAACCCCATGACAAAACCAACTAACCATCCAAATAAAATATCCCCAATATCTATGTTCTGTAACTAGAGGATGAGGCTTCACTGCATCATTCAAAATGAAAAGGAATGGCCTGAATGTTCAATTTTCTATGTGATCTAGGCATAATATAAAGAGATGAAAATTCATTTACTTCCTTTATTTAGACAGCATTATGCAACTCACCTCTGTTGTTTGGCTTTACAACACTCTTTCTTATGTTTTAGTGACCAGTAGAGATGCTTCATATTTCCAAAGAAACCTTGGTATTAAACCACTCTGTGGTGAGCAGCTCTGTTCATACCCCATGCCAGAAAGAACTGCATGGTATAGGCTCCATGCCAGGTTTGCAAAGCTTTTCTTCCTTTTCTGTCCAGTAAACTATTTTTGACCAGCAATAAAAATATCACTGTAGATTTGTTTTCCCAGTTCTGAATAGCTTCAGGAAAGGTAAGAGACGAAGAAAAATGAAGACTATTTTTCCTGTTGGCCCTGCACAGATTGCTGCAGCTTATGTGGCATAGAATTTACTCAGAGGACAGGAATAGGAGCCATTCTAAAATGTTCACTGGGCAAAATCAGACAGCCTTGTGAAAAATATGCTCCCATGCTACAGGGTAAGAAGGAACCTTCCTGTAAAAATCTCTCTTGCCTTTTGTTTCCCTACACATATACTTGGCATTTAAAGTTCTCATGACCATCATAATTAAGCAAACCAAACACCAGTGTTTTGCTGCAACTTTTTCCTCCTCCTCTGTCTGACTCAGCTGTGGAAAGGCCCATATGCTCTTTGCTCTATGGAAGATGCAGGACTCCCCATGCAGACCAGCAATTGGCTGGAGACACAGGCAGCTGTGTGGATGGCTTGTGTCCAGTCTCTCCAAAGTGGCTGGCTTGTTCTCTGGGAAGTCATTTCCTCTGGATCCATTTTTAATTTTAGGGAACTGGCACACAAGCCCTCTATTTAAAAGTTAAACTCCAAGAAGTGTTGGTTGTCACACTGTCACACTGTAGGATGCAAGGTATTTTTCCCACAAATTTATCTCCTTCCTTCTCCATATTCTCCACATTAGTGCTAATTTGTTTTGTGAGCATTATTGGAAAATGCTGTCCACAACACTTTGGAATCAAAATCTTAATTAAAAAAAAATGAAGGGAATACATTTCATTGTCAAGTCACTTTGTAAAATTAAGGCATTCTCTTACTAGAACCCACTGCTGCTGCTGCTGCTGCTACTACTACTACTACTACTAAAAATAATAATAATAAAAATAATAAAGTCTTCAGGCTTGCTTTTTCTTCAGTTAACTCAGTCTTTAGACAGGACTTGAATTTTTCTTATGCTACTCTCTACTCTTTCAAAACTGGCCTTTAACTGGCCTGCAGAGACACTAAAATGCAGCCTTCTCATTCCAAAACCTCATCAGTTTTTGACAATTTTGCATGAACAGCAGTATATGTACAGCCTCATCTATGAGAAAATGAATGTGAGAGCAAACCACAAGCACAACTACTAAATAAAAAACAGAACTTTTTGTGAAATGTGGGAGAAAAATTCAGTCAATGGGTATTGTGTGCATATATGTTTGTGTGCATCTGTGTGAGGTGGGGAGGTAGGCATGGAAAGGGATGTAGGGATACTGAGAGCTGAGCCCTAGTGTCTGTGGCTATATTCCCTTAAAGCTGTTACCTAATCATGCCAGAACCAAAAAAAAAAAAAAAAAGACATAAAAAATCCACAAAAAAATCAGAGAGTCTCCCACTCAGTTTATACATTAACTGTGCCTAGGGCAATGTACTGTATGTAAGTTTATAGGCAGAGTGATTTTTTTTTCCCATTTATGCTTTTTTCATACCAAAGTCATCCACATAAATCAGATAAAACTTTCCTAATATAAAAGAGAAAGGAAAACTCAGATAATTATTCTTAGTGCAACAGCTTGGAAATTGACTTTATTATACCTACTCATTAGGTGATTTTTGGGAGATCATAGAGAACTAGAAAGCCTGATAAAAACCTTGTCAACATTGACAAGTTTGATTTATATGGCACTTTCCATAACAATTATATGATTTTTAAATTAAACCACATTTCCCCACGAAGTTGGCTGCAATCTTTTTTAGTCTACTCCCATATAATTTTTCTCCAAAGTGTCTGTCTTTGTAATGTGTCGATCATTAGAATAATGCATATTTGATGAAAACTTGCAATAAATAACATTTTGGACACTGTTTCCAGTCACTGATTGATGTGCATATTATTTTGTCTGCTGTGTTTAACTGACATGTCTCAATTTTTCCAATATCTGAAGGACACGTACAGTGTAGTAATGGAGAATTTGGATGACCTATTTTCAGTTTCTCTTATGGAAAGAAAAGATTCAGTAAGTTGTAATTCTATAAAAGGGGAAACAGTGTCATTCACCTGAAAATCAAGGCTTTCACTCATTCCCACACAGTCCAGAAAATACAGTATATCAAACAAGTATTTGTCCTTTTTTAAAAGCACGAGCACCAATGCTATTTATAGGAATACATAAAAGAAATTGAAAAGAACACCACTCGGTTTGCAATGGTAGATGCATAATTGCACATAAAAACTTTCAGATTTATTGGTCACCAAGAGGTTTCTCTCTGTCCTAGAACTGTTGGAAACCTCACCAGAGAATCAGCTTTGTTTGTAAAGTTTCTAAAGTTAAATATACAATACACAAAGTTAAATATATAATATATTCCACTGTACCATTGAGATGACTTTAATTATGTTTCCTCCTAAGTCAGTGTGCGTGTGGGTCTGAGCATGCTAGACAAGTTGCCCCCAGAGCACCAGCTCTGTAGTCAGAGATGAGGAGAGCATTTTCCTGTGAATGTCACCTTCTGCAACTTTGATTTTCTTTGACAGTGCCTATTAGAAGATACACCTTGAGAAATGACTGGGATCTGTGTAAAATGGACTCCTCTCTTAAGACATAAACAGTACGTGTTTAAGCTCTTGTGTTTTATGGAGGTAAGGTGCAAAGAGAAGGAAAAAGAAGAATTGGGGGATGAGGAATGTATTTTTTGACTTCTACAGATGTGCATACTTTGCATCCACTGTCAAGAGTGGCATAAAGCATACGACTGCTTGCAGTCTCTTCCTAATCCAGTCAATTTCAAAATGGTGACTCTATTTAGGATTGAAATGTTTGTAATTTGGGTTAATATGTATAGGGTAAAAGGAATTAATGCATAAAAAACTATCTGATTTATCCTCCTACCCACCATCTAGAGCAGCTATTGTACCTAATGTTTGAGATCTTTCCCAGATAACTCTTACAGCAAAAATTGAATTCCAAGATGCATATTATTTTTTTTCCAAACTGTCTAAAATTTTGCACCTGATCATTATATGGGGCTTTTGATGCAAGTAAATTGGAACTGACAAACTTCTAAGAACATGAATTAAATGACCCAGCTGAACACTGAAGCTATCAGGTCTTTTTCTGCTAAACCCTCTCTCACTCAACAGGATGAAGAGTGCCTGGATTAAAAGCATGACTAAGTTACATTTATTTTGTTAAACCAAGAACCAGCTTTGTAGCAGTAACATCAAAGACTTAAAGGACATGCTCCATTTTTTTTGAGCTTGTATATTAGAAAAATCTAATACTTCTGGATATTACATTATCTTTGCAACTTACAAATGAACAGTAGTGTGCTCCTTAAAAAATTTTGCATACCTAAAATATTCAATTTACCCAGGCACTCTGCAAGTATGAATCATTGCAATTCTTCAGGAACAGAACAGAGGAGAAAGCAATGACACAGCAATGCTTTGTTTGAAAGAGAAGAATAGTTTGTGTTCTGTCATTAGAAAGAAGTAAAATTTTCTGTTTTGGAATAGAAAACTTCTGTGGTTTGAAGTGCATGCTGCAGGTGCTCAGTCAAGTCTCATGCCTGATTCTACAGCCAAGAAACTGTAGAATGAACAGGTAATCCTTATACTGTTGAAGTAACAGACTAAGAAGCCTTATTAAGTGATCTCGAGAAACAGATTATTTCAGTTGTCTTATTTTATTGTTGGGGGGTTTTCTGTGTAGATTCCCCCCTCACCCCCCTTCCCCACACGAATGTAAAGTGTAAAGGTTAAAAATGTTAATGCCCAACATGAGCTACAGATCAAGTGACAGGACAAGAGGCATGGCTTCAAATTGAAAAAGAGTAGGTTTACATTAGATATTAGGAAAAGTATTTACTGCTGGGGTGGTGAGGCACTGGAAAAAGTTACCCAGAGAAATTGTGGAGGCTCCATTCCCTGAAAGTGCTCAAGGTTATCTTGGATGAGTCTAGTGGGAGGTGTCCCTGGCCCTGGCAGGGACGTTGGAACTGGGTGATGTTTAAGGTCCCTTCCAACCCAAACCATTGTACGATTCTATGACTCTATGATCAATACATTATCATGATGTCACAAACTTACTCCAGGAAAATAAGAGATATTTGTCTAGGACTTCCCTGCAAGAAATACTTGAGAAGGCAGGCAGGTCATCTTCATGTCATTGTAACATGATGTATTAACAACATTCTCAGAGCCTCTATACCCTTAAATCAATTTTAGTAGGTCACTGATTGATGATTATCTGTGAAGTTTCCAATTTGTTGCCTATTTTAACAAAGGCGCTGCTAAAGAAAAGAATAATCTTTTTTATTTTAGTTATTTTCAGTACACACACACGGAGTAAAGTCCCTAGACCCAGGCCACGTAAACAGAGTTGTTGATATGTATTTATGAGATATTTAGTAGAAGTGATGGTGATTGTTTATTTTCAATGTATGTACTGGTCCAAAGGGCTGAACCATTGGGGTTCAAGTACTGCAAGGAGACTAATTTTGAACAAATTCACTCGCTGCCCCCAGTAACAAAGCTGTTAAAGTGAACCATAACTTTCTGGTCTGGCCATGATGGAACATTACACTGCAGACCATTTGGAGCCAAAAAATCTCATTTGAAGTTCTGATACTCTAGGGTGTTCCTACAGAGAAGAGATTTGTTAACTCATGTTACAGTAAGCATTACCAGTAGAGTTTTGTTTCTAGTATGGAGAGATTTTATAGAAGATGGAAAAGATAGGTATATATACACTTGTCTGAACAAAAATGAAAAACTAAGTTAGCTAAGACTTTCATTGACTAATGAACATCATAAAGGAACAGATTAATAACCACTAAGTGTTCTGATAATGGGTAAGTTTGTTTCTTGATTACTGAACCAGAGTCTCTACCTTACTCAACTAAAAAAAAAAATGCTCAGCTTCTGACTTCAGAAATTCCACAGTAGTAATAACCATTCATACCAGATATTAATTCCTTGAGTTCAGCAGCAAATTACAATTACATATTTCTTCCAAGTTGTTTCTCAAATGCCTAATAAACTGAACAGGGTTGAAAAAGAAAGCAAAACAACTTCCAGATACGGACCTTTCTCCGTGTCTTGAAGGCACATTTTACATGACCTTGCCTCTATCCTATAAAGCTCAAGTCAAAGCATCAAGTCTAAAACCCTCAAGCAGAACCTGCTCAATGAAACAGCGTGTTTCTTTTATACAAAAGAAATGAACTTCACTGGTCACAGCCAGCAAGGACACACGAAGGGAAAGTCCTACTTAAGTAACTTCATTTCTTTTTATGGCAATGTCAACCATCTAGCTGACCAAAGGAAACTAGAAGATGTGGGGTTTTTTTTGGTTCAAGCAAAGCTTTTGTTAGCCTTACTATATCCTTCTGGACAAAATGTGCAGTACACAGCTGAATAAATACATCATGCCATGAGTGAGCAACTGGGTCATGGGTTGGGCTCAAAGGGAGTTACACCGGCCCAGTGGGAGTCAGCAGTGGGCATTCCCAAGGATCAGTTTTAGGACCAGTGCTCTTTAATGCTTTTATTATAAATGGTCTGTACACAGGTATGGAATGAACATTAAGTATTATGCTGATTATAGTAAATTAAGAGGACTTGTGGATTCCCTTGAGGGTAGAGAGACATTACAGAGAGATCTAGATAAACTAGCCAACATGGCAATTACCTACTGTACAGAAATTGAGCAAGTTCTGGATTCCCCACATGGCATGGGATGGGTTAATCTTTGTTATATATACAAATTGAGGAGCAAATTGAGGAGACTGGAGAAGAGCCCTGCAGAAAGGCTGGGGGATGGGGGGTTCTGGTTCATGGCAAACTGAATATGAGTCAACAGTGGGTCCAAGGGGCCAAACAGTAGCCAAAAGAGCCAACCATATGCTAGAGCACATCAAGCATTGTCAGCTGGCCAAGGGATGTGACTGATCTGGTCTATTTTGTGCTGGTGCAGCCCCACCTTGATCCTGTGTGCAGTTTTGGATGGTGCAGTATAAGGACATCACACTACTAGAGGATGAGCAAGATGGCGAAAGCTCTCAAGGGCAGAATTTTCAAGGAGTGTCTGAGGTTACTTGCCTTGTTCAGCTTGAAGGCTGAGAGGTGACCTCAATCTACAGCTTCCTAGTGGGGGCAGTGGAGGAGGAGGTGGCTCTGTCTGGTGACCTGTGATGGGCCCCAGGGAAATGGTATGAAGCTGTGTCAGGAAAAGTTTGTGTTGGACATGAGAAAGAGGCTCTTCACAGAGGTGTTTGCTCACTGGAATAGGCTCCTCAGGGAACTGGATGTGGCCCCAAGCCTCTCAGAGTTCAAGGAGTATCTGGATGATGCTCTTAATCATATGGTTTTAATTTCAGGTAGTCTTGTGAAGAGCAAGGAGATAGACTCAATGACCTTTATGGGTCCTTTCCCACTCCAGGTATTCTATGATTCTATTGATAAGAATCACAGAATCAATTAGGTTGGGAAAGGCTGCTGAGATTATTGAGTCCAACCTATGCCCAAATGCCACCATGTCATCTAGACCATGGCACTTATTGCTGCATTCAATGTTTCCTTAAACACCTGCAGGGACAGTGACTCTACCAGTCCTCTGGCTAACCCATTCCAGTGCTCAATTGCTCTTTCTGTGAAGAATTTCTTCCTAACATCCAACCTAAACCTCTCCTGGTGCAGCTAGAGGCTGTCCTCTTGTCCTGTCACTTGCTGCCTGGGTGAAGCCAACATCCACCTGGTTACACCCTGCTTTCTGGTGGTTGTAGAGAGTGATAAGGTCCCCACTGAACCTCCTTTTTCTCCAGGCTAAAGAACCCCAGCTCCCTCTGCTGCACCTCATAGGACTTGTGTTCCAGACCCTTCACCAGCTCCAGTTGCCCTTCTCTGGATACACTCCAGAACCTCAATGTCCTTCTCATAATGAGGAGCCCAGAACTGAACAGAGAACTTGAGGTGTGTGGCCTCACCAGTGCTGAGGACACAGGGAGGATTGCTTCCCTAGTCCAGCTGACCATATTAATTCTGACAAGACAGAACAAGCAAGGTTTTTTATCTTGAATAACAGAGCTACCTAAGGAAGAGGTATGAAAAAAGATGGGCTTGAGTGAGGTAGGCAACAGAGATGGTTTCCCTGCAAAATCCAGATGGCCTTCTTTAAATGACTTGTTGCTCCCTGCACTCCAAGTAGGTGCTTTGATTAACTTTCTATTAGGGTTGCTGGGGGCAAGAATAAGGAGGAGGAGATGCAAGCAACTTTCCTCCTCTCTCCATGAAGAGCTTTAGGAAGCATTTTTGAAAATCCTTGAAAAGTTTCTCAGGACAGGGACACTGCTTCCAGCATAGTCTACAGCTCAACTCAACATTTGTCATTTAATCTCACTGTAACCAAGGCTCAAGCAAATAAAGCAGACCTTTTACTTCACAGGAAAAGAAAATTTAGAAATAACTGAGTTATTGGAATTGCTGTTTGTTAGGATTTTGTTTTGAACTAGTTTGAGTTTGTATATCTTCAATTTGTCTAATGCATTCAAGAGCTATGTGAAAAGTGGATTTTCTTTTAGGATAAATATATTTTCCTCTGGGAAATTTAGAAGACCTGATGCTTCCCAATGGAAATTTTATAATGATGGAGTTTTGCCCAGAACTATATAATAGAAGGATGAATACTTTTTTTTCACATTTCAACATACATTAGAAATGCTGCAGTGGTTATGCAAAGAAGACAAAGGAGTGGATGAAGAACAACTGTCAGGACTACAGTAAAAGTACCTACCAGATAGAAATATTTAATCAGAAGTGATGGAGATCTGGGATTACATTTAATGCATTGCATTCAGGAAGCATGTCAGCCATGGGCCTGTTCCAAGCATTAAGCACCAGTATCTTCTACTTTTTTGTTGTTTTTTTTTTTTTTTTTTAGGAGATGGGCGACTTACTATAGATGATGCATCAAATCATCTTTTCACCTAGACTTACATGGGTTGCCTTGCTTTAGTCCTTAAGGAACAGTCAAGACATTAGTTGATATGACTTTTGCAGACTAAGCATTGCATATATATGGTCAGAGAGGCAGACTCAAAACCCTAACACATTTATTAGTCTTATTCAATAGTATATCACCCCCTTCAGCAGAAAATTCTAAACCTGTTTCTGAGAGTACTTAAGATATTATAAATTTGTCATAGTTCTCTTTGGCTTTCTCTTTAATGAATCATTTTCAGCTTCCCCTTCTAGATGAAAACAAGCAACAAAATTCTAGCTCAGCTTTCAGTTCATGGGTTGTGTAGTACTTTGTATTTTCAAGTTCCCCCCTGCAGAACAATGAACCATAAAACAAAGTAATACCTTTCCTTCTCCCTCAAGTTACTTCATATCCTGCTGTTTCAACTAGAAGTGAAATAAAATAAAATATGTAAGCAAGAAAATGAAGACAGAAGGAGGAAGCACAAGACTAAACACAAGAGCTTCTTGAGCAATTTTAACATTACCAAATGTCCAAGTTTTCATACATCATACATCAGAGTTCTCTGTTGCATATCCTACTACATGCACTCACACAGGAAATTAGAAGGCATTGACTTCTTAGGAGTGAAAAATGGTCTCATCTCATGAAACAGAGGTACTGAGCAATGGTAGTACTCATCAAAAAATAGTTGGAAGAAGATAAAATGCATTCCACATATCAAAATTTCTTCTAAGGAGTGAAAAAATCACTAGATAAATAACATTTTAATGGAACTAGAACTTCCATTTAAAATGTGTGTGTGTGCCATGTAGGTACAGAAGAGATTACATAAACTTCTCAATGTTGTGTAGTAGCTGATCTAAATAATTGTCTGTGTAAAAATAAGTATGCATCTATTTGTAAAGTGCCAGCACCAAGGGGCTCATAGAAGAGACAATTTTTCAAAGACACCCAGGTCCTCTGTAAGGTCAGTGCTGGCTAAAGTTACCTGAGTGAAAGTCAGTCCACTTCTACTTAGCCATCCAGTTACTACAAATCCATAGAGTTTCTTTAGGTAGCTGTTTTAAGCAAGAATCATTATCACTAAGTGACTGTGTTATTTCCTTGGTTGTTATAGGTGCAAGAACCAGAGGAAGGAAAGCATCTCTTCTCAAGTTTTCAGTTCTGTCAACATGACTTTTGTAAACCTTCACTGTTGGAACTTTTTTAGTTAGGTTTTATCCCATCACTTATTTTCCCCACCCGTTTTGGATTGTTGGTCTATGTCAGGTATCAAATACAAACATTTTAATGTCAAGGCTGACCATCCAAACCTGCACTGTACAGTTAGAAACCAGGCAGCTTCCTACAGTCCATCAAAGTCTAGCAAGCTGACTCAAGCAGTAGGAAAAAAGTGTGAGAAGCCTGACGTTAGTACACTTCAGTGTAAACACATTTAAATAGTGAGAAGAGACAGGATGAGAGAACAATGTGCCCAGCACTGTGAAGTTCTTTGCTGACACCCGTGCTTTTCAGTGATCAAAGATGTTAATGATAAAGGAAAATTTCCTCTAGCACTTTCAGTTTACCTGTGGCTATTCAAAGCCTGGGTTGATGATACCAACACCATGTATTTTCTGTCTGACAGACAGACCTCAAATTGGAGATTTTGGCTAGCATAGGCCCTTCAGAACAGCAATGTTTATCACTGCCATGTTGCCAGAATCCAGCTAGAAAGACCTGAAAGGGAGATGTAATTCTCTACCTGTCAAAAATTCTAACTGATGTGACATCTGTGGGTGGATCTGACTTTCTTCCTTTAAATCAATGAATCAAGAGCATTTCAGGAGCTCAAAAAGAGGAAAGGCTTGAGGATCAGACACACTAGTACCTTGGGAATAGTACTCAAACCCTTTAACCCCCTTTTAGGTCTGTGTATTACTAGTCTGGACAAAGCTTTATGTATTTTGACTTCACTCAAAACATCAGTTTTGGCTAAAACCACAGCTGAACCTATTCCTGCCTCACTGGTATTTGCCCTTTGCATATTTCTCCAGTGATACATTTGCACATTCTGCCATCACAGTGCTATGCAAGCTTGCTGTACCTTTGCTATCTCTTGCCTATGATAAAGTCAACTCGCAAGATTAATAGGGTTCCATTCTTCAGCCCTGTCATTTCAGCACCTTTTTTAAAGGTCAATCGCACGTAAAAATGAGGCAGACGGAAAACAGTTAAGCATTTCTGACAGGATGACTTTTGGGTCCTGGCATACAGAGGGCCTCAGCTCCCATGTCCATCACTGGCATAAACCACTTGCTTGGTAATTTACTGATAACCAAATCATGTCATAATTCGTGCATGCGAATTAAATAGAAACTAGAAGTATTTTAGGAGGATAACATCCTGTATTACAACACTGTATGTGCCTGAGACAAAGCTGACAAGTTTCATGGCCATTTTGACCAGAGTCATGGTTAAAATATTACATTTTATGGTTTGTTGCAGATAAATAAGAAAATACTTTTAAGTGCAGTTTGATAATAAAGAAATTAGAAAAGATTTAACGGTCCTTGTTTAGTCACGTTAAACAAAAGAAAAAAGCCTTTAAACAGCTACAAACATCAGCTTGTGGTCTGTGCCTCATTAATTCCTTTCACACAGCTAGAAAGTGGGTGAAACAAAGAGAGCATCTAGAAACAAGTGCTTTTATATGGAGATTGATCTTTTTTTGTTTTGTCCTTAAGAACAAAATGTGACTGGAATCCACAGAATCCCCAAAATTTGAATTAATGCAGGCTAGGTTTTATTCTGGAAATGTAAAAAAAATCCCTCTGCCCAAAGTGAAATGCAGTGATGTGACGCCAAGTGTGCAGAAAGCAGACAAGCCCCAATTCATTGTGGTAAGTGTTAAAACTTCTTCCGTCTTCGGAAGATCATGTTGGTGCCATTCACAAGGAAACAGAAGAAAATTGTTGAGGTGAAATATAAATTTTGCCTCCCTCAATACTCAAGTGTCATTTACAACTATAAAGTTGACAGTGCAGCATTCCTATCTGTCACCTGAAAGAGTTATGCCAAGTCACAGCTTCAGGGTTTAGCTTCGCCTACCAACGATCCAGTGAAAATGAACGTGTCTCCTTTCCAGAAGGGCTAGCAAAATATCCTGCACAGAATGTACATGGAGATATCCATCTCAAAGGCCACAGGATTTCTGAAGGCAGAAACTTCATTTTGGCTGCATGAACCAACCATCAAATTTGTTATTGCCCTCAAGGTTAAAAAATTTAAGATTTCTAGAGATTTGGCAGCTCTGTTTGGAGACATGGAAAGCACAATAGTGAGCCATATCCTTTGAGCTGCATTATACCTGTGAGAATATAGGATATAGGATGGACAAGTCCTAAAAATGCATAGAAATGCTCTTGTACCCTTGTCTACAGCTTCTGAAAATACAGCACTCCAAAAATAACATGAATTTACATCTTTCAACAGCCTTATGTATTATGAAAATCTCTGTGTTTTTTGGATTAATGAAGGGAGGAGATTCAGGTCATTGAAATCTTTGTCTTATCCATCCCAGTTATGCCATACCATGCTGGATTCTACCTTAAGCATCTATTTTAAAGCTGCTGCTTTTGATTCAGAACCAAGGAAATGCTTGATGGGATTCAGCACCAAGGAAACGCTTGGTGGAACCTCAGTTTTTCCATCACTAGAAAATACTGATTCACTTTTGAAGGAGGAAGATGAAGAAGTTCATTTCCCTTGAGCTGATCTTCCAAGAAGGAGTAACCTACCATGGAAGGTACCTTGAGGATCTCAGAAAGATTCTTCACTCTGTAGGTGGATATTTACAGCAAAGGTGTTGAGGTGAAACTCCCAGCTTGACATCCTTGCCAGATTCCAAGGGCCTGAACCTGATCTGCCCTCCACAAACTTACTGCCTGCTTTAGTAGCAGCAACTTGACTGCTTGTGTAGAAATTTGTACAGAGAAGTGCAGCAGTTAAGCAGTTCTACATCCATCTAGGTTGCAAGGCAGTGACCACAGATGGGTTTATACATCCCAAATGATTAACACAACCCATACACTAACAGCTATTCTAGCACATGCATTTCTCTGTGTCCACCATGCCTATTTTACAGGCTTTAAGGTTTTACGAATTCTAGGCACAGGAGCTAGATTTAGTGTAACAATTTAAAGTTCCAATCAATTATTTGCATGTATGTGCTGCCACCACAATATGGAAATGAGTAATATACAGACTTATGCACCTGAATATTGTGGTGTGCATCCTTCATAAGGTGCTTTCACCCTCCCTAAGCACTCTGGCTAAGATTTAATCTAGCAGGATATACTATAATTAAACAAATCTATCGTTTTTGCAGTTATATTCTTAACCTACATTGAAACAGAGTGCAACACATTCTTATTATGCTCATCACTGGTTTGAAGTACAGCCAGGTTTACTCCCTGTTGCTGTGCTTTCCCCCATCATTTTCATTTTTTTTCTCCCAGAGAAGAGAGAAAGGTTAAAATACAGTACTCGTATAGACCTCTTAGTCTGAGTGAGCACATGGAAGGTGCTGGATTGAGGGAAACAAAGGACAGGATGAAAATTAAGGAACAAAAGCATGTAATAAGTAACAGTCATAACTATATATTATTTGTTATATACTGATTTAAGCCACACTAAAGAAGCACTTCCAATCCTGAAATTCACTTCTTAGGTACAGTGTTACTAGCAAATGCAATAACTCAAGTGTCACAAAATGGACATGCAAAGGATTGAAGACTGGCAGTCATAAATCCAGCTATACTAATGCACAAGAAAGAATATCTCCCCTGCACACACAGTTTGCTCACTCCAGACAGGAATGTGACACCTGCTCTTTACAAAGCTCTGCACCAGTCCTTCTATTTCAAGGCAAATGCTGCAGGTCAGCCACTGAGCAGTTATAGTACTATAAATCTTTAGATGAGTTCATAATAATTTATCTCCTCTCTTCATGTAGAAGATGGTTCAGGAATTCCTAAGATTAAAGGCTAAGGTTTCAAAAACTATCCTTTTCTGTCTTTTAAAAACAAAAAGAAAGGGCAAAACACCCATCCCACAAACTGAAGAGACAAATTGATACACTAAAAATTGAAACTCAGTCTTCAGAGTCTGAATGCTCAGGACTTCTGGAAGATTTAGCCCACTTAAGAGACTAAGGCTGCGTGTTTTGAAGCAGCTGATGACACTAGTGATTTTGGAATATTTCTACCAGGATTCACCAGTCAGCATGGCTGTGTCACAGGCTCCTGAGTCTGGCTGACTCAGATCACCAACTGAAGTCATAGGTGTTCTTGAACTGCTCATTACAACTTGCTCTTAGGACCCCCCTACACCAAGACACTGCTTCCAAGAAACCCTGCTCCCCAAAAGCCACTGGTGTGCTACCATTGCTCCCTCCTCAGTCCTACAATGACTGCTCATCACTGCAGAAAGGCTTTCCACCTCCAAATTGTAGAATCATGGAACAGGGACATCTTCAACTAGATCAGATTTCTCAGAGTTCTGTCCAACCCTGCCTTGAATGTTATGAGGGATGTGGCACCCAAAGCCTTTCTGGGCAACCCGTCACAATGTCTCACCACCTACATCATAAAAAAGTCTTCTGTCTATCTAGACTGAATCTACCCCACTTAGTTTAAAACCATCACCCCTTGTCCTATCACGACAGGCCCCACAAAATGTCTGTTCCCCTCTGTCTTATAAGCCCCCTTTCAGTACTGAATAAATACAGTAAGGACTCCCCAGAGCCTTAACAGCCCCAACTCTCTAAGCCTGTGTTTAATAGAGGAGGTGCTCCTTCCCCTGATAATTTGTGGCCCATCCCAGAACCTGGTCCTGCAAGTCCATGTCTTTCCTGTGCTGGGGCCCCAGAGCTGGATGCAGTGTTCCAGGTGAGTCTCACCAGAGCAGAGGGGCAGGATCCCCTCTCTGGCCCTGCTGCCTTTAATCCAGCCCAGGGCACTTTTGGCTTTCTGGGCTGTGAGTGCACATGGCTGGGTTATGTCCAGTCTCTCATCCACCAGCACCCAACTCCTTCTCAGCAGGGCTGCTCTTGATCTGTTCAGCCCCCCAGACTGTATCAATACTGGGGTTTGCCTCAGCCCAAGTGTAGCACCTTTCACTTGGCCAGGTTGAGCCTTATGAGGTTCACATGGGCAACATTCTTGAGCTTATCCAGGTCCCTCTGGATGGCTTCCCATCCCTCAGGCATATCAACTGCACCATTCAGCTTGGTGTCATCTGCAAATGTGCTGAGGGTGCACTCGATCCCACTATGTCACTGATGAAGACATTAAACAATACTGGCCCAAATAAAGACCCCTGAGGTGCATCAGTCATCAGTGATCTCCATCTGGACACTGAGCCATTGACCACTACTGTCTGCATGCAAGCACCTAACCAATTCCTCATCCACAAACAATTCACCTATCAAATTGATTCCTCTTCAGACACAGCAGTCTGTATGCAGACTTTACACTTTTCTTTTTCCCCCTGCTCCTAAATTGAAGGATTTTCAAAAGATTAGGCAGCCCTGGGTGCTAGCCTCACAGACACTGGGAAAATGAAGATGCTACTACCAAAGTATTGGAAATGGTCTATGAATGCCTTTATAAACACAACATTCTGAGGTGAAAATAAATGCTCTGGTAACATCAAGAGAGGCAACGCCACCAACTGCAGAAATATTATGGCACCACATTATTTAGCTTACATAAATTATAATTTGATTAAATCAATTTTTCTAATCATTAAAAAGAAAGGAAAAAGAGAATGCAGAGTTTCCACATGTCACTTAACAGTTAACCAGCTTTTTATGCAGTTCATTCTCCCAAAAGACCAAGCAGAACAGGTTATCAGTTTCAGCTTCAGCTCTCTGTCAGATTTTAGTAGCTCATGGAGACTTCTGTGTGCAGAACTTTGCTAGGAGCTGCAGGGGATTTTACATGGAACAAGCTTAATGTATCCATGTGCCACAGGTATCAAAAGTGCCTTTACCTATCCCTAATTCATAAAGAAATATCAGAGGATTTGGTAAATGAACCGCTAGAGCAAAGAATGTCCCATGCTTATCATGCACATGCTAAGATCTCTTTCAAACAACAGAATTAGAACAACAGCTACTGAAATGTAGTATCCATCCATGAAACTGATTCAGAGTTAGTGTTGCATGCGTGCTATTCTGAGAAAAGTGTTTTTTCTGCTCTCTCATCTCTTCTTCAAGACAGAGAGCAGATGAGAGGGTAGCCCTAGTCAACTGTCTGAGTCCTTTTCTCCTGCCCTTTTTCTCCTTTACAAGGTCTCCCACAGATACTTTTAGTTAAATGACAGGATGCATTGCTCATTTAAAAACTCCACAGTGCTATCTATTCCAGCAGAAAACATAACCATGTAAGAAAGAGATGATCAGTTATGAAAAAAAAAGAAAATAAAAAAGTGAAGCCACTTGAACCACTTACCAAAAACATGAAGAATCCCAAACTGCTGGGTTTTGCTGCTTTCCTCAAAAGTGCTACTACTTCTTGACACTCACAGTAGATCTACAACACCTCTCAGTCTGTCCTTCTTAGCACCTCCTGCATCAGGAATGATGCAGCATAGAAGCAGGTGACTGGTTCAGTTGTGATTATAAGCAGCTGCCCATATGAGAGAGGCATGGCATAACACCAACTTTCTGGAATTATGGGCACAACCATAACACTTCAGTGTATGTTCTGGTTTGGTAAACACAAGCCTACCTGTTTTTGGGATAAGAAGATGAATATTGTGTCTGTTTTAAGTGCAGAAAACAAGGGTTGGCTCAAATATGGTACACCTGCCCTCTTCCATAGTGTTAAGAGGCAGGACATGGAAGTTGTGTCAATCTTCTTGAGGATCTTGCAGTGGACAGGTAGGACAACTGAACTGTGGCAGCAGGATCAAGCAATACTAATATGATGAATCCAAAATCAGGTATTTGAGCTACCAGCTACATTTCTGCCTTAGATCCTGATCTTGTAAAGACTTATGCAGGTACTTGGCTTTAAGCACAGACAAAGTGCCACTGCTTTCAATAGAGCTATTCATGTGTTTAAAGGCCTGGAGCTTTAGAGTGTTGATTCCCTGAGTCTGGGATTAGCTAAAATTTATAGCACCAGTAATTCTCATGAAAGGCACAATCACTTGTCTGGTCTTATTTATATCAACACTTCCTCCAGGTGGGGGAACTCCTTTAAAACAGGAATTACCTCTACTGAAAAGCCAAATAATCTTTTTCTTATATTGTGGTTGCCTGCAACCAAAATAAGTATCTTAAAATGGCAAAAGATCAGGACCACTGACATAAAATTGAATTAACAAGAAAGAATATTGGCTAGGTTTCATCTCCCCATTTCTCCCCACAATGCTCCCTAATGACTAACCATTTAAAGGAATGGTTAACATTCTGAAATGCTAACAAAAAAAATATACAGCAAATAAAATTCAGAAACATTATTTTACAGCATGGTAAGAAGGACTCCAGTGACAAGACTACTTCTATTGTTTTATGCCTTAAAATGTTACCTACATCTTCACTGATAGCTGCTGGCGGCCTAGGAAGTAAGAGGCTACAATCAGTCTATTTTTGCCTTTATATTTCACTTTACTGAGTTTAAAATTTACACAAAATTCTTCCACCTATTTGTTTTACTTGAAAACGAACAAAGGCTTTTTAATGCACACTCCTCTAATTTTTTGGGACCAATCTGAAATTCAGCAAAACAGAGCAAACAGAGTTCTACACCTGTGGAAGAGTAACTCCATTTACCAGGACAAGCCAGGGTCTGACTACAGGAATTCAGCTCTGTGGAGAAAAACCTGGAGGTCCTGGTGGACAACGAGCTGTCCATGAGCCAGCAGTGTGTCTTTGTGGCAAAGAAAGCCAAAGGTATCTTGCACTGGAAAGAACATTCTTGCCAGCAGGTCGAGGGAGGTGATTCTGCCCCTCTGCTCAGCCCTAGTGAGGTCACATTTGGGGTGCTGTGTCCAGTTCTGGGCTCCTCAGTACAAGAGAGACAGGGAGCTCCTGGGTCCAGTGAATGGCTGTGAAAATAATTTAGGGACTGAAGCACCTCACTTACAAGGGAAGCTTGTAAAAAAGCTTGAAACTGGGCCTGTTCAGCCTTGAGAAGAGATGACTGAGAGGAGACCTCATCCATATCTATAAGTGTCTGAAGAGGATGGATTCAGGCTCTTCTCAGCAGTGCCAGGCAATGGGATAAGAGGCACAGGATGTTCCACCTGAATAGAAAAGGAGCATTCCTTTACTGTGCAGGTTACCAAGTACTGAGCGGATTGCCCAGGAAGGTGCTGGAATCTCCTTGACCTCATTTTTCTTCTACTTTCAGGATGTAATAATTTCAGGGGTGGATTATAAGAAGATGATGATGCAACTCTGTGTTTTTACTCTATCCTGACAGCTAAAACTGATGAATTACTTCAGCCATCTCCAGGCTGAGGCATGCAGCTCCATATCCCACACAATCTGCCTACTCAAACACCATGGTCTAAATAAGACTATGTATCTTACAGTACATCACACCACGTTTTACTCTTTCAGGATTGACTGCATAAATTGCTGAATCCAGTAAAAATTTTGTCTGTGTAAGGTCTCCTGTATTCCTGTCTTAGACTCATGTGCACCAATTAGTGTGGATATATGAAAAAATGTGTCAACTAGTATTTTACCTCTGCTGCAGGAGAAAATCAAATTACATTAACAATTTCTATGGATAATTCATTTTTCATCTTTTTCTCCAGCAGAAATATAAGTGATAACTAGGAAGAAGACAATCTCTTCTGCCCTCTGTATTTTCCAATAACTTTTATGTTTCTATTAAAAAGAAACCTGAGGTAAGAATTACTTTATAACAAATGCTAAGTCACACAAACCAACAATACTATGCAATTTGTGCTGATACAGTCTAGCAATGACTCCAGAAGACTTCATCATGAAAATTAGAATTTAATTCTCAGAGGAAAAAAACATTTTTCATTTCTCAAAATATCTCCTCTTTAATTTGAAGAAACCAATCCCCAAATTCTGTTCTCAGCAACTTTTGTGTCAGAGACAGAGTGATAGCCATTGAAAGCTCCATTCCTTGCTCTAACAAGGTTAATCACTTTAACAACTTCTATGACATTTGCCAGTGCTAGTACCTTCCTGCATGAGGCTTTTTGGTACCTCATTCATTGAAAAGGTAGGAAGTTCACTCCATATTTCTTTTTAAGTAAACCAATAAAACTGTTGACTCCCCCCACAGCTGGAGAACCGTCAGTCACCACAGCTGTTATTTTGTCAAAGCCACCAAGGCAATTCACAGTGCCCTTCACAGGATTAAAAATAAAATCCTTTTTATAGTGTCATGCAGGGATAATAGCCTCAGCTGTTCCTCATGAACCTTAAAATCCTTGTTAATCATATAAAAAATACCAACAGTTGATTTAAAGTACAGGAGTTACTTTTGCACTTTTCACCAAGTGCCAAAGAATAAACAACTCCATTACCAGTTTCATATTTTCAGTCAAAATCACACATATAGCTAACTCAGGTGACATTTGTCACAAAAGGGACATGGATTCAATTTCTGTTGTTGTTACTAGTACTTTCTCATCTTCAGGCACTGTGAAAGATGCTACAGCACTGCTATATGACAAATTCTGTGTCAGCT
Organism: Cinclus cinclus; assembly: GCF_963662255.1. Lineage (NCBI taxonomy): Eukaryota > Metazoa > Chordata > Aves > Passeriformes > Cinclidae > Cinclus > Cinclus cinclus. The sequence goes on from NC_085046.1 coordinate 71,297,454, forward strand.
AACCCTATTCTTTGGCTCTGAGATGGATATATTTTACAACATTGGATGGACTAGCTTTCTGTTATGAAATCCTGGCTTTATTGTAGTCAAAGAAAACAATCCCACATCTTTCACATCTTGAACAGAGCCAGGACTTTACCTCTAGTTTATGCCACCCCCCATGTTTTTGAAAACACCACTCTGAAGCAAGCGGATGTCTGTCACTGAAAAGCAATCTCCTCCTGCATTCATTTGATTTTTCCACTCTGTATGAAAATAACCTGGCACAGTGTGCTGTGGACTCTCTGTCTGAGTAGCAGGTCCAGTAGACCTGTGTCACAGCAGTTCAAGATATATATTTTTTTCCCCTCTCTTGGTGTTGCAGCTGTCTAAAAGCTCTTATTTTACTTTATGCTTTCGATATCTGTGAGTCACTCCACCCTGACTATTACAACTTTGCTCTCTCACAAAGCAATGATAGCCACTCGGCTGTTAAGTGACCTTGCCCACAGCTAGTCTCTATTGGATTATTAGAAGCCAGCCTTAGGAGTAAATCCACATTTCCCTCAGATTTGACTGGGAGAATGATGGCTGAGTTATCAGACTGTCTTACTGCAACCCAGAAAATGCCTTCTTAGCATATATCATAACCACAGATGTCTTAGTGACCAAGGAAATGATCTCGAGAGTAAACACTCTTGCTGAAGTTTTCCCACCCCTGTCAACATTTGTTTAAAAATATGTCGACATTTTGGACAAGGTTATAAAGATTTCCCCTGTGAACAGAAAAAAATGTGTTGGATGAAACCGTGAGTGCCAATCCTGTTTCAGTTTTCAGCATCCCCCATTTTTTTTTGCCTGTGGCACACTTCTGAGAAAGCTGGAGAAGAAAAGGAAAGGTTATAAAAAAGGCAATAGGTTACAAAAAAGAAAGAAGCAGTGGGATGCACAGCATACCACCATCGAGGAAAGGACTTAAGAGTGAGTACCTTATTTGAGACTGGACCTGCATTATAAATCCCCTGAGGAATGCCCAGGTGGTACACTTTAAAGAAAAAGTGGGGACAAAGCTCTCGTCCTCTTCCAAGCATTCAGTGTGCTTTGGTAACTTAAGCACAACACTTGATGAAATATAAATATCTAACTGCAGCCTTTTTTATTATTATTTCAGTGGTGATTAAAGTGAATAAACAAATATGCTTCACCCTTGCACAAAGCACTTAAAATTCAAGCCCTGCCAGTATATGAAACCTGGAGATAGAAGTGTTAGAGAATAATACGTAGTAAATTCATCAGCCTTGAATTGTCCAGCATAATGTAAAGAAAAATGAGTGAACATGAAAAAGTGGAAATTAATATAAATTGTTTCTTATAATTTCCTACACAATCTAAGTTTTCAAAGTAACATAAATAAGATTTTTCTTATTGTGATTTTTTTTTTAAACACAACACTCTTTTTTCCTCAGAACAGTACTTCTTTAAATTACAAAAGATGAGAGGGACATCTTTCAGCATTAATAAATTGAGGAATATTTATGAGAATTAGCCTGGCATCTTCTTTGAAGCACCAAACCCCTGAGATGTATATGATGGATACAAGGCAGACCTATTAGCAGTGTGAGAAATGCTCCAGAATTTGTGATGTGTTGTTGCTCCAAGGGCACAGGGACACACAAGAACATGACATACTGTGGTTCAAGACATACCTTACATTAAACCTTGTGGCAAGGGGAGACCACAAGAGGATTTCAAAGTCAGGATGGCCTTCTGGTGTGGGTGCCTGTGTCTGAGCAGGCACATCAGGTTTGGAACCCACATTTTATTTGATGGCTTCATGATGCACCAACAAAGGAAGCAGAATGAGACAGAACTCATCTTTTTAGTGAGAGGGAGAGATAAAGCATGAGAATAAAGTATATAATTAAACCTGATTAAAAATGATTGCATTTCCACTGCATTATCCATGATAATAAGAAAGAAAACAGAAAATAGAGGAAATGCTATGAATACTGCCTGTGATTAAAAAGAAAAATGGACTATCCTTGTCTGACTTTCATTTAGTACAAGAGATGAGCTCTGGCTGGTAGTTTAATGGGCTCTCTTTCTGTACCACACCAGAGAGAACTGAATACACCAAGAGGAAACCTAAATAACCTGTTCATGAGAAGAAGAAAACAAAATGTTGATGACCTTTTAGTATTTGAGGGAATAAACTGTAAACAGCAGTTTGAAGACAAAAAGTAATTGGCATTGTACCTTTTTAATTATTTTTCTGGTTTCAAGCCTTTAATATAGTTCTGGCTCTTGCTGACACACCTAAATGAGGTTTACAGAACCCAGAGCATGAATTTTGTGCTCATTAATGGAGAGCAGCAGGACAAATGTTGCAGGTATTGTTTTATTCTATCTCCTAGCTTAAATCACCATCCACTCTTCATGCATATTTGTGCCATATTTTTGCATATTGCCACTGAAATGGAAAATCTTTAATGCAGTTCCAGTCAAACATGGCACTGGCAAAAGGAAGCTAGATGATCCCACTGAAAAATCTTGATCAACTAATATGTAAAAATCTCAATATCTATCACAGCATGATAAAATTAAAGGATGAAACTAGGCCAGTCCTCTGAACACTGTATACACAGATTAGCAACATCTTTGTATGAAGAACAGAAAAAAAGATACCTTGTCTAAAAAACCCAACTGCTGTAAAACAAACTGGCTTATTTAGGGCAGGAATGATAATGACCTGAGGGCAACAGTGGAATGACTCATGCTTCTCTGTATTATGGAAAGATATTAGAGAACAAGAATCACCTTCTGCATTTCTGATGTGCCAGAGGAGTCCTTAGAATCCCCAGCTAAACTCCAATGGAGATTCTGATGCCGAAAAAAGGAGATACCCTCCTCCACTGAAGCCTCTAGAAGGTACTTGTACTGCCCATACTGCATGGCAGAATGTCATGTATCTTGTACCATCAGCCTGCTGGCTTTGAGATCTTCCTGCCTGGAAGCACAATACAAGTGGTACTTCTCTCCATAGGCTACAGAGTGGATCTGGGGGAATTAGCATCAACTTGATGACTGAAGGTGACTAAATGTGCTCCTTTACTTTGGCTGGGTGCCTAAAATGATACTGTACAAATACCAGCCTCCCTCTCTCTCTTTAGTATGTAGCTATAGGTGCTATTGGAATATGTGCAGCCATGTCAAAACTTTTGTCAGTTTATTCGGTTTGAATGACAGTAGCAATGCAGTTTAGGTAGAGACCTGAGCACTGGCAGATGAAAGCAGCAGTGAAACCCATGATATATATTTCAGTGGTCAACTTGAGACAGGCTTCAGCTGACCTGGTTTCACTCTGCTTGGAGTGAATTACTTTCTACTTCCTCTGCTGGAGGCAGCTGGACTACACCTTGCTGAACTGTTGCTGGAGTATGAGGCCTTTGTACCTCCAGTTTCAGTATAGATGGACCGTTGTTGTCTTTCAAGAATTCCAAGGACATCTGAGCCCACCCAGAAGCAGCCACAAGCTGGTAGTGCTGAAGTGTGGAGGAGAGCAAGCTGGGGCTGTCAGTGGTGCCAGCAGGAACAGGTAAGGTGTCTCAGTGTAGCAAATGTGTGGGGATAACACCTAGGAGGCAGTGTCCAAATTTCCCACCTTCATCAAAATTCTGAATTTTCTATTCCTTTCTGAGAAAGTGAGAGATGAAGACTCAGTGGCATTCACTCACTGGGAAGATCAGGGCAGACCATAACCTTCCTTGATGGAGTGCCCAGTGCAGGTGAGGGAGAGCAGCAAGAAAGATGCGTCTATTCAGGTGGGTAGGTGTCTCGTAATAAAATCAAACAGGGCTAAGGTATGGCACTCCTACATTAATTAAAATTTAAGAGCTTAAGCACAATTTTTCATCATTTCTCCAATTACTCAGATGACATATAAGAAGTGCCTGGAAAAAAAGTAATACATTACTGTCACAACATGCAACACGACTCTACTACATGAAACGTCAGGAGAAATAATATGGGTGGGAGATTTAGAAAAGAAATAAAATGGTTTCATATTGCCTGCCTTTTCTGATGAACAACATAGGTTTGAATACCCTTCAGTTTTTCTTCAGCTATTTGTTAATGTGGACAGGGATAAGGGACAAGGCAAGAATACCACACGGAGCCAGCAACCTTCAAAAGTTTCTCACATTTTGAATAACTGTTGTTTTAGAGAATGCTTGGAAGGAAACTCATGAGCATGATCAACTGAACTCTTTTCATCACACTTGTACAAAATATAGAATATGTACCAAAAGGAAATAATGTTGAATATACTTTGCTTGGTTGAATGCTTCACTAAATTCTTGTTCACAGAAAACGACTGGGAACAACTGGCATCTCACTACATCTTGCCAAAAGCCTGAAGGGAGCTTCTGTAATGAACTCCCTACCCTTTGGTTTCCTTAGCATCAAAATGTCAGTGCTGAACATGCTGCGGTGAACAGCACGTGTAGAAACAGCATCGTTGAAGATAACGGTGAGCGTTACTTGGAAGGAGATTATGTCATATGAAAAAAAAAACAAATAGCCAGTCTGTGGATGCCTGAACATTCCTATGCTCAGAAATACAAATATGTCACTGCCCAAATCTGTTTGGACTGAATCAAGAACAATTCTACCTCTGAGCCAAAGCAGTTTTGTTGGATAAGATGGTGCAATGAAGATTCAGTCTATTATTTCTCTCCAGGTACAGAAAGCTAGAGAAAAGGCAGAGCAAAAGGGAATGAAATATAAACACCAGCTTCTTTCCTTATAATTTCTTCTTTGGCTACATGAATGCAGTGTGATCCACAGTTTTGAGAGGCCAGTAGAGCCAAGCTGACCATGTGGTTGGATGGCAGGAGCTGGCAGTTCATGGTTTGCTTTTGGATCCTTGGTACACAGTGGACATGCAATACAGCAAACATGGTATTCATGTTACACACACTGCAGAGCACTGCATAAGTGGTGAGAGGCAGACTTTAGATTTAAAACAGGAGATCCTTGTGGACCTGTGAAGAACAGTTGTCAGTGTGAGCCACAAAAAGAATAAGGATGCAGTGTGGCAGGCTGGTAAGGGAGAGGGCTTGGGACAGTGAATACTCTTCTTTTACTTGAGTCCAAGAAAATAAATATTTATTCTAAAAATCCAGATCTAACTTAGTTGCTCAAGGACTTCTTTTGGTTTGGTCTCTTTCCTTTTACTATGTTTTTTTAAAAATTATTGCCAGGAAGAATTAAACTGAATTAAATATATTGTTCTGATTTACTGTGGTGTCATCCCTGGAAAGAAAAAGATCTCATACTGTTGAGATAGAGTCCATGCATTTATTTTTCTTGTTTTTAATGTCTACTGTAGTGCTACATCTTAAAAAGCATGCTGCTAAACTGTGCAACTTGTAAAACAGACATCAGGAGGTATGTGCACTGTGTGAAATGTCCCATGATTTAACTTGAATTTGTACCATTACTAAGACACTTCTGCAATTATGTGCTGCATTACATTTCCAGCTGGAGACCAGAGATAAGGTGTTTCAGGAATACCTATAGACCAATTGCAGCCTTTAAAGATGGATTAACAATTGGAGGTCCTGTACTTCAGAGCCTTGAAAGGACTCTGTTTAAGGAGAGGCAAGAAAAGAGGGCAAAAGGAAAGATGCCTGCAGCACCTTCTGAGAGCCAGATCTTCTAACTTATGCCAAGCTGGGTGTCCTGATGTAACAGACAGTTCTGAGAATTTAGGAATGCAGAAAAATGTAGACCTCAGTCTTCCTGCAGATCTTGCAACAGTGTCAGAGGAAGGGGCAGTGTATGCCTGCACTGCTGCCAGAGTTGCCCATAGAACAAGCCCAGGACCACCTCCAGTCCTGTCTGGCTCTCTGGGAGGGCAGGAGACATGGGGAACACAGGGAAGGTGCTATCCTCCTCAGACTGCCATCTAGCATTTCCACAGATGGCACAGAAACAAGAACAGGATGCAGCTTTTTGTCTATTGTATCCCTTTGCAAACAATGTTGCAGATTGATCTTTATTTTGAGGTTGTCCTCTTCCTGTAGTTTCCTGTTTTCCCTCAATAACATGCAATAGGAATGTTTTGTTTGTTTATTTATTTTATTTTATTTTATTTTATTTTATTTTATTTTATTTTGTTTATTTATTTTTTTAATAAATATTACAGGGACCATATCATTTATCTTGTATGGAAACAAGAAAGGTTCAGGTGCAAAAGAAAGACATTTAATAACTCCCATGACCTGGACAGCCTCATCTATTATGGCATGATTTTATTTGAACTGTGAGACCAGAGAGCAGCAAAAAGATGTCTGCTGTTTGACTGACAAATGGCTGGCATAACAAACATCCAGTGTGATGTGAACGATCATTACTTCTAAGGGCAATGTGGACTCTTTCTTTCTGACTCGGTTTTATCTCTGAAGGTGAATGCCTCCTCACCTTCAATATATTCTGCCTGCAAATTGGCAAATGCCATTGTAATGCTTCTCATTTTGTCTTTTTCTTTTAAGCCTGAGGAAAGAAGTTATGAGGAGGAGAGAGAGACGTTTTTGTTTTCTCTTCAAAATATTCTATATAAGCAAAACTTAATCAAAGGGCACTGTTTATCATTTGATTTTGAAATAATTTTGCATTTTAACATTCCCTGTATATGTCAAGAAGAATAGAGGCTTGCAGGAAAGGCAGATTAAATATCCTCCTGTTTTTATCTATTGATTTTGTACAACTCAGCATGGAAGTTTTGTATAACCAAACCAGCAACTTAAGGAAGATGCCGAAGTCATCAGGAACCACTTAAGTACACAATGGGTGAAACTAGGCACCACACAAGGTTACTGCCTGTGAGAGGAATATGTACCCAAATGTACCCAAACACCCTTGTATACACATGTGTACTTCTGTGGGAGAGGTCACAAATCCCTGGGGAGATAAAATTTCCCTCTGTGGTGTGCCAGGCAGCTAGGCAGCCTGTGGGGGCTTTGCCTAGGTCTCAGCAGTGGCAGAAATTACAGACACACATCTCAAAATAAACAGAGCCAGTGTTGTCTACTGCAGCTGATACAGAGATGACCATTAGCTGTTGGATAAGGGCATATTCAAATACTTAAAAACCCCTACAAAGCACAACATAAACAAAAAGAATTCCTACAAAAAGCACCAAAAAAAATGGTGATAGTACCATCATGCTATTTTACTCTGCAATAATACAGTTTCCTCATCAAGATAAACTATTCAGCCTTCAGCCTGGCAGTTTGTCTGCTCAGGAGCTAGATTACTGCCTCATAAAACAGTGCAATGGTGCAATTATCACTTTGGTATCAGGCAGGTACTGCAAGGTGCTCTTGTTCTGTGTTAGGTGGGACACTTTATGGTGGCCATAAAACTGATGTGGCTTCAAGTACTTGTTACAATGAAAAATTAATGAATCATACTGAGGGCTGTATCTTTAACAAAATGGAATAGCTTCTTTTCTTGCAACATTCACTGGAGGTAGGTGAGATTTGATGCAAGTGGTGTGATGTCAAACTGGAGGGAGAGGACTGGAGATGAAGGTGTACGAAGCTGAGACAGAAGCTTCTAAAGTGTATTTCTGAACTCTGCTTCTCCTTTTCATTATGTTACCCCTACCTCATCTTTTGGAAATTATCAGGCACTAACTTTTGTACAAAACCGCTGCGGATTGTTTGGAGGTAGAGCTTACCAATTTTGTTCACTTGTCATACTCACAAAGAAGAGATCTTTGAGGAGGCTGACTATTCCACATTCTGAGATGTAGGTGGGTTGAGAACAAGCACCAACATGTACCAGGATTGCTTTTGGATAAAAAGGAGTTGTATTCAATGTAAAAAAAAAAATCCTAAACAAAAAAACTTTTCTCATTCCTCACGCACAAGGAAAGTGCCACACAATATACAATATTTGAATATTTGCAAGGTCTGGAAGGAGTAGTGTTAGAGATCTTTTCTGTACATGAGCTGACTAGTTGCCACATTGGAAAGAGTTCCAGTACTGAAAGTGTATTTGGATTGAAAAGTAATCACATCCCATGCTGAAGGGAGAGGTAAAATACAGCTGAAGCAGATAGAAAGAACACAGACCAAGCTAAGCTAGAAACTTCCCTATCACATTTGGTTATCAAGGATATTAGCCACTTTCACAGACTTACAGAAAGTGATTATTTAGGGTTCTTTCCCATATTTTCCTCCCATATAGTTTTTGGCAAATCCTTGAAGAAATTTCCCACTTTCCTCTCAACCCTCCCCCAAATAACAGATTCAGCTATTGTCACAATCACACATTTATGAATTTCCTCAAGCTTAGTTTTTAATTGCACACTATCTGAATGGGCATTGAAACATCATTTATCAAAGGCTGAAGTTTTCATGGTAAATAGAAAACAAAATCAAATAAAGTGAGAATAATTGTAAAAATTTTGCTGACTAAAAATCCCTCAAGATTTTTAAGCAAATATAAAAGGGTTAATTTTAAGAATCTAAAGCAAGAAAATAAAATATGCCTTATGCTTTCGAAATTTTTCTATTTTAATAAATCAAAACAAGTCAGAGAGTAAAAGTGCAGGTGTTTCAGTTGAACGAGTAACTAAACCATCTTTGAGATCTGACCTTCACATCCATAGTTTAAAATGAATGCTTGTCAACTTTATATGCTTGCTTAACTTGAGACTCATTCAAACACTCCCAATCTCTTAGCTACAACGTGCATAAAGGTTTTAATGGCATTTATTGATCCTGAATGCATTACACCTGGAGATGTCACTACTTATAAGGAAAGTAACAAGTTACTGTATATATGCAAAGCACATGTTTATGAGACAGGGCTGGCTCATAGCTCTTCAGAAATGTAAGCAGTTTGCTGCCAAAAGGATGAAGAAGAAAGAGATGGTTGCAGTCTGAAAGCAGACTTCCCCTGCTAAATGAGAGAGAGGAGGACAAAAGCATGCACCTGGGATGTCCAGGTTTGTGAAAACCTGGATCTGCCATGCCAGGCACTGCTTGACAAGTGATGTGGAGGCAGTAGCTAATATTTTGGGAGAATTACTCTCCTTCCACACCCATGTGTGTCCCTTATGTCCTCCCTGCTGCATTCAGAGCCGCAGTGCCATCTTAAGATGCATTTGAGTCCAGTATGCCCAGGAGATGTCAGGACAGGGACAACACCAACTAATCCAGGGCCTTGGACTGGTCTCAGAACGAAACACAGACAATACATAGAATTTCCAGTAGCGGATGGACTGGGTTTAGTATTTTGAAAGATGGGAGAATCCTGTATGGCATTTGAGGACAAACAAATGACAGTTTCATGATCTGCTTTCCAGATTTCTGCTTTTCTTTTGTAGGACACAGGTAAGTGACCTCTCCAGCTGTCTTAATACCCCGTTACTCACAAACTCTATACTCAGTATTTAGACAGACCTCTCATTAGTTTAAATGCTGTATAAGCCTGTCTTTACTCCATAGTTCTTATCTACAAATCCTCTGAGAGGAAACATGCTGCTCAGGCAGTTCAAAAACCACAGTAAACTTGACCCCATGATCTGATTGTGTGATTTCCACCACATGCAAGTGCTTGCAGGACTCAGACCTCACTTTTCAATCACTTAAAACACGACCTAAAGTAAAGCAACACAAGGTAATAATGGATTACATTCAGGTATAAGCTTTCATTTGCATGAGGATTTCTGCTCCCAGCATGGTGCCCAGTTCTCAGGTGGTCTGAAGGCACCACTGCAGAGGGAAGGATGTCTGGTCACCAGGTCTCCACATTTCTTTGTGAGCCCAAACAGCACCACTGAGAAACTGAGCAGACATGCAGCATGGGAAACCTTGCACAGCAAGAGGGATACATTGAGCTGTGGAAATGACAGTTCTGCACGTGGCGAGTTTTTCCCCTTTTTCAGGACCAGATAGTTACTGTAGAAATTGGTCAATAGCTCATTCTTCTAAAGTCAAACTTCTAAAGAAAAACTGGTGACCGTCTCTGCATTTACAATTTCCAAGAAATGGGCTTATGTGATTATACCAAACTAAGTTTCATCTAGGCAAAACCTCCTTCACTAATTAGTGACTGGAAATACAGACTCTTATGGTCAATTTACCTGACTTTTTCACCTTCTTGCCCATGTTTCTTTCTCATTCCTACCAATCCCACAACATTCTTCTTGGTAATCACTCCCTGTGGTTGCCCTTGCTGTATGTGTGCTTTCTCTGCCTCAGAAAACAACAGCAGCAGAAAACCCTACCACAAATCATGCCCCAATCTTCTTAGAGGAGCTAAATTTGGTAAATGCTGAATAAGTAGAAGTAGATAAGCTTATTTATTTATTTATTTATTTTTGTTCTCCACTATGCAGCTTTGATTATTATCATGTTTGATTAAAAGAAAAATATTCATCATGGAGCTGAAAATGACCTTTCTGATCCCTTCCCATCGGCACAAATCTTTGTATGCTCTCTTTCTCCATCTCTTTGCAGTCAAGCTCATGGTTGAGAAAGAGGTACTAACACAGCTCACCTCACTCCTCTGTTCTGACCTTTGGGTAGATACTAGCCGTGCATGCAAATTGGGAATGGGACATTAATCAGCTGAAGGCATTGAGGTTTACTCTTTGCTGCAAAATCAATGCTTGCATATGAGGGGTAAGTCTGATGGGAATAAAAATCTAATGTAACTTTCATTATTTCCAATGAGAAAACTGAAAGACAACTCATACAGAAATTCAGTTACATTGTTGATCAGAATGGAGCTGCAAAAAATTGTTAGCTCTGTCATGCAGTATTTATGGTTAGAAACAAGCAAACAAAAATATTCACAGTCACTCATGTATATGCCAAATTTTACAAAGCCAAAACATGCTATGAAAACTGACAAGCTAGATAGAAATTACTCACCATTAAAACAAAATTATGAAAAAGTAAAAAGAACAAGCAAAGCTCCAAAGTAAAATATTAGGTAAAGCACTAAAAGGTAATGTCCAGGTTCAAAAGCCTATTCTAGTTGCTGGAAGCTTTTCCGATGAGCAAAGCAGCTGGACACATAGCTGAAACTACTGACATTGGTGCAGTTGTGCTTTCTCCCACCTAGTCTTAATTTGGACCATGAGACTGATGTCAAATACTGGTGCTAGAAATTCTTTTCTCATCTGATGCATTGCAATTCTGCTCCTTTCATAAATTTCCAAGTGCAGCCTACTTTCAGCCTAGCTGTATCTGCAACTACCATAATCAAACCCACCTCTGAATCATACAAGTTCACTGAATGGCTAAATGTAAATCCTCTGGTGGTAGAAACAAACTTTGATTTGTAAAGTGCCAAGCACATAATGGATAATGGAAAAGTAACTCTCCTAATCACACCCTAAAGTCTAGAAAGAAGCAAAACCTGAACAAGACCCTTCACATATAGTTTGCATAAGACCCCATCACCATCCTTTGTAAAGCTGTATATACTGTTCTTCTCCCTTTACTCTTCTGACTGAAAACCCTAAGAAAGCTGGTCTCTTGAAAAAAGAGATTTCAAATCACCTATATTTTATGTTATATTACATTGTGTGCAGTGGAAGCTGTGAAAAACTCCTCTGCAAGAGCTTCAAGTTTCCTGCAGATGTTACACGCAGCCCTCCCTCTCTCCTCTCATATAAGTGCAGTTTATTTACACAACACACAATAAATCATACATCAACAAGTAGGTTTTAATGAATAGAAGAGCTTTAGAAATTGCACTTTCAGAATGATTTGTATGTTTTCCATTTACTTTCTAATACCTCTCAACCTACCTCGTTCCATTTCTAGTCTAACAAATGTTGTTATCAATGTATTATAATTGAGGTTATGAAAGTCTGCTTCTAACCTATTCAGAACAGTCAATCTGCCTTAAAATATTTCTGTTTGGAAACAGGCAAAATCTCTTTCAAGAGGTGACATTCCTTTCATTGCCTGCTTTATGTAGAAACATGCTCCATTTGGGGTCCAAGATAAATGACAGATAAAAGGGAGAAATATAATTATACATATACTTCCCATCAAATTAAAGCAAAGCAAAACAAATAAGTGAGGTTGGTTTCCATTGTGTGAAAACTACTATCATATTAATATGTTTTAAGAACAGCAATAAAAACGTCTTCAAAGATATCATATGTTATTTGATTTAGACTCAAAGCTTGAAAAATTGAATAATTTATAATGCCATTTTATTACTGGAGAGTGTGCACTACAAAGAGATATGATGTGCTGAATTAAATGGCACAATTCACTCGTTAAATTAATTAGGAACATAAATGCAAAAGCTAAAAAAAATGGATAGCTGAGGAGAGGTAAGTAAGAAGGGAAAAGCTAATAACTACATTTTCTTACCAAAGATTGGAGAAATTTTCATGGACAGGAGAGCCCCCTGGACTCTGCAGCAACTCTGTGTGGCCCAGTTCTATCCTCCATGAGAGGTATTTCATGAAACAAGCATGTGAGAGGCATTTGTGTCCAGGCTGTGATAGTTATGGCTCAAGCCTCTTCAACAACAGGGGAAAATGCAAATAATTTCATTAGCATATTTCCATGAAGTAATGCCATTTATTAGAAAAGGTCCAACTGATAATGACACTTCTTGAGAGATAATTGAATGCAAAAATCTTGAGTACAAGCTCGATGTGAACTCAGACATCTGGGCACAGCACAGGAGCACCCAGAATAGTGCCAGGAGTAAGGAGATGCCTGTGCTCCCTTGTCCCTGCAGAGGGGACCGAAAAGAAGGGCTCCCCTGGGTATGAGTGGCATGGCAACGGAACTTTTGGGACCCAGCATAAGGTTATCCCAGCCAAATCTTTTCAAGCTGTTTGTCTGAAAAGATCGCAGGATCCTTTGCAATCTTCCCTTCTCCCGAATCCTCCCCCTGTCACTGCCATGAATCCATGAAGCCAGAACTTCGGGGTGGCAGTAACTAACATGGCACTGTTTTCTTTCCTCATAGAGAACTGCTGGTTTGTCTGTAGAATGCATCCAGGCAGGCACAGTACACTAAGGAAGGGCATTTCAAGGGGAGTGGATGGCACTTAAAAAAAAAAAAAAAGATAAAAATAGGCTAGATATATCTTTGTGCTGGTCTGCATTTGCCTATGAGCAGCTGGTGTCAGTCTGAAAAACTGCATTTTCTGTAGTAAAAATGTACAAACCAGCATTTAGGTCTTTCACTTCTTCTCTACCTCCTGCTGCCCAGTGCAGAAGGCATTAATGAAGACCCCAGGAGCAGGATGATATCCTTCACACTGGCTGATAGAAATGGGAGCCAGGAAGCTGGAGACTATGGATGCCACAGCATGCCAATACTCCTCTTCACCCCCATGTACTTAAATACCAGGTCTCATGGCGTTTGTTCATTTGTCATCTGTGCATGTGAAGCAAGACATTTTTTGAACAGAGGCAGGTGTAGACACATTTTGGCAGAAGAGATTCCTGATCATATTTTCTCAAATGGAAAGTGAGAAAAACGTACCCAGAAACATGGCAATACCAGTATGTTTGCTACTGTTCTGCCCAAAGGCAATCTGGAAGTCAGGGTTTCCTGGCTGTTCCTGGTTAAAAAAGATGTTGGAAATGTTAATGACTGTCTGTGTGGTTAAATAAGCATAGACTCCAACAACTTCTGTCCTGGATCAAGAACAGAATTCATTGGAAAGAGGTTCTTTACTAAAAACTTATGAACAGCACCCTTGAAGACAGCTTTGGTGCATCTGGCATCATGTCCTAACCTGAGAGACTTCCTTTCAGGAGAAAAAAAATCCCTGACTGCTACACACCATTGCAGCTCATCTTGGTATTCACAGAAATAAAAGCTCGTTTTGTAGATCTGGAGCTTCAGGGGCAGTCCCAAAACAAGTCAGTGCTCCAGCTTTTTGAAAAAGGGACCATTTCTAGTTTTCAAACATTAAGCATATATCCGAGGGCAAATATTGTCTACTTTTAAAATGCTATGGGAACCTCTGGGCAATATAGCTGCAGACCCTAAGCCTGATTAAAGACTTCCCTGAAATTGCCTGTATGAAACAGCCAGATGCTCATATGCTTTATTGTCTCAATGTTTGTCTGCAACAGACCGAGTGTTTCCCTCTCCTCAAAGTGTTCTGCACTGCCAGAAAAACAAACAGGGACTTCTCAGATTTGACTATAGAGAGAGAATCTGGGAGAAGGGAGTGAGTCACTTTTCTACATTACTTCTTTAAGGGTTGTTTTATGCAAATTGTCTCACTTCCTCTAACCTTTGAAATAACATCTCTGATGAAAAGTGAGGAACTAAAATTTTTTCTCCATCTGGAAATACAGACTTTAGGCATCAAGGAAGACAAGGCAGAAGGACCACCAACCAATAAGGTAGTGGGAAGAGTCACTTTCCCCTCTCTTTTATAAGGTAAACTTTAACTGGAGAAGGCTATTTGGTCACTAATCTAAAACTGTGCTCCTTGTTTAGCAATTAGATGTGACACAGGCAGAAAATGTGATGCTGAAACCACTCAGAGAAAGGCACTCCCTGTAATTATTTGTGTTAATAATGCCTTTTTATCTTGTCTTTGGCATTTTTCTTTAGACTCACACTGTAAGAATACAATGCATAATTGTTCTGAGCTACTTAATACGATTAATGGTGGAGAAGCAGGTGCTGGAGAAACAGGTGCAAGGATGCATTTCTCCCAGTCTGTTGGAATTTATCTCCATCTGTGTCCACCAAAGTATTTTAAAAACTGAAGAAACAGCTTTTCATACAAAGTAATGTCGATAAACAAAATAAATGGAGGTAATTATATCTGCAGTCAGCCAAAGTCAATGTGATTCACATATCACAGTCGCTTGACTTGTCTCTGGATTTGCTCTGAGTGACACCTCTGACTTGTAACAATTTCTGTTCCAAGCTGTTATGAAGCCATTTACATTAAATGATAGCAGCACTTAGAAGGGTGGCTGAGTGAGTTTCTGATGCAAGCAGCGTTTGAATTAAGCAAAATCATGGCTTGTATGTACATTGCAGGGTTTTTATTTTTCTTTTGTATTTCTTTTGGCTGTGGGCTTGCCTTTTTTTTTAATGTTATATAGGGAAAAGAATTTAGTATAGATACCATTGTGGAAAGGTTACAGTTTCCTAGGAAGTCACTGTCATGCCATTATTTGACCTCAAATATCCTTCCTCTGAAAATACATTTTTAAATCCTCCACCCTCAAGCAGCAGCAATGAGTTACTTGACAGACATCCATGGCCTGCAAACCACCAACATCTGGCACAGCTCTGTGACCCACTGCACATATATTCAACCCCTCATATAAACAGCTTAAGACTTCACTGCTTTGCCATTTCCCTCCAGCCCTACCCATTTTCCAGCCTTCACACCCATGTGGGGGTAGCAATCCATCTGAGTCCCACCCTCCCAGGTCCTTCAGTCTCTGCTCTGATCCTCCTGCTGCTCTGAGGTGCTTCCTCCCTGGGGCAGTGCTCAGCTGCCCAGAGCCTGGCACAGCAGCACCCTGCTGCAAGCTCCATGCACTGCCTGCCTGCAAGTGCTTGCCTGAGCAGTGGTCTCAGCACTTCACACAAGGTGAGCCACAGGAGATGCTGAGGAGCATCACAACACTTCAGGCTTGTTCTTGGACACAAATAAAATGCAGAATGCTTTCACAAATTCTTTGTGCATCCAGAGTGGTATACAGATTTCAGTGGTATGCAGAAAGATTTTGAGTATAGATATACTTGATTTAGTCTAGTTATGCCTTCCCTTTTATTCCAAAATAAATTCACAGAGAAAATAATGGATAAGCTGAATATTCAACAATCTTCGTTTGTAATACCTTAAGTGCATCAATGCCTGTTTACAGAAATAGGACTTGCCCTCCAGTACACTAGTTTATCAGATGATAAACAAATGATAAGCATTTATTTTCATTTCTAAATTAAAAATATAAAAGCTGGCCAACACTTGGGATGAAGCACAATGTAGCGTTAAAGAAATCTGCAGTGACTCTCCCTCCTTCTTCAAGAGTGTGAAGTTTCTGGTATATTGAAAGTTGTTTTGGGGATTGTCTTTAAAGATTGAAAGAATCCATAAATTTTCATGAGCAGTGAGCTATATTGCAGTTACAGCAAGAACTGTACGTGCACTGTATCTGTGTTAAAGGCATCTGAATGATCAACCAATAATTAGAATGCAAACTACCTATGTAGAACATCCCCTTATACCTATCTTCTTGTTATCAGTAAGATATTGAGGACTCTGTAATTAAAAAAAAAAAAAGAGAAAAGAAGACGCAAAGAAGAGTTCAAGAAATTCTTCTGAAGTTGGCACCAGCAGCAGAGGGGGACTGCCTGACTCTGATCTTCTGAGATTGATGTCCACACTATGCTCTCTGCTTTTCAAAATAATGGTGAGCAGCATGGCACAATTCCAGCGGAGTGCAGCAAAAATGTAAGAGCCCCCCTTAAAGCCTTTTCCCTGCTCTTGCTAACACCAGTGGGACTCTACATAAGCCCACCCTTGCTGGAATGTCCTCAGTTAGCCTGGGGGCTTAAGTGGGGTCTTTGGGTCAATGCAAAATTGGAACACTGTCATAGGGCACAAGAGAGTTTCCAGCCCCAGCAGGATCAGTCAGAAACACAAATTCTGTGGAGGGTATTTCAAGGGAAGTAGATCCATGTATTACTCACTGAAAACACATATAACATTGATTTTAAACGTAATGTTTAAAACAATAAAATCATAACATATACAAGCATTTTATCCTGCATTTACTTTCACTGCCACTTGTGTCTTCTCTGAAATGGTACCAGTCCTTGGGGCATGATCACAATTAAACAATGAACTGATAATTATTGACTCGTTTCTGTTAAGATGTATGTTCACTTCAACTGTGGTGTTGTGTGTTTATGACGGTGTTAAAGATGTTCTCATGCTGACTCCACAAAGGAAATGTACAGCGGATTTTTTTTACTTTTTTTTTAAGGAGGGGGTATGTAACTCCTCTCCCTTAGGGACACACAGTGCCCATGTAGTATCCACTGTCTTCTTGTAATATTAAAGCAGTGTTGGTATGGGAGTGAGATGATCACATGCATACTTAGTCTTCCTTCTCCCACAGATTCTAATACATCACTAATATTAAGGATTCAAACTGTCCCACTGAAGTCAGTAATATTCTTTGCATGCTTAAAAGTACAGGAAGTCTATTGATCCAAATTAAGGTGACCTGGTTTTATACCAGGATATTTCAGTGTTGAGCGTGACTGAATTCTAACACAGCTCTCTATGCATATTCGTGCTTTGCCTCTAGGTTTTACACCATCTCCTAAACAGGCTAACACAATGAGAGCATTCTAAAACATGTCTGTTTCTTAAAAACACCAACTCTGACCAAAGAATGCCAAGGAACCTGGCAGAAGGTTGCACTTTATTAGATGGTGACTCTCTGGCCTTCTCTTCTGGGCTTCCTCTGTGAAGGTGTTGGCACAGAATCGGGCAATACCTCCATCACAGTGTGACAGCTGCATAAAGAACACACAGGGCAACTGCAATCCCACTGTGAGCTTCATCTCACTTGGCCTAAGAGATTACTACATTTTCTCTTTGGAATCTTGTCTGTATGGAGCTTGCTGCAAAACAAGGACATCAAAGAATTTCAAATACCTGCCTCAGCAAGTTAGTAGCACAATACTGATGGTGGAGTCCCGTGGGCTTTGCCTAAAGGATTCATCAGATCACAGCAAAAAGGAAAAGCTATGTCACAGGAGTGTAAACCTTGGTTGCAGTCCCAGCTGAACAGCTTAGACACTTCAGAGTTATCTGGGCTGATCTCTGCCAGATACCCAGTATCTCTTGGGAAGTGATTGCTTTCCTTCCTTCTCCTGAAAAGCCTGGCTTCAACAAAGGCTGAATTGTAATGAGAGAGTGTTCTTCATCCCAGCTCTGAGAGAGGATGAATACAGCTCAGCTGTCTGAGTACAAAGAACACCCAAATTCATATTTCCAGTGATTACCCTTAAAATGGCCAAAGAGGTTCCACTGTTTCTCAGATAGAAATATATATATACATATATATATAAATAAACCCATCTAAGAATAGAACATTTTTGCTGGAAAAATTTTTTCTCTTTTGCCATTAAAAAGTAAATCTATTAAAAGGATGATAAAAACTCCAAAAGTAAACTCAACTTTCAGGGGTTTGATGGAACACCACCGCAGACCACCAAAGGGTTTGTGTCTGCTGTGGGAGTAGTTTGGTTAGGTTTTGTTTTATCTTGAGTCAACATCAAGACTTTTTATATTTCTTCTCCTACAAAACACATTACTTTCAGCTATCCCTAGATGCATATTTATTTCCTTTTACATGGCTACTCAGATTTTAGGTCAGTAAAAGATTTTTAAGAACACCGTGAAAATATATAAAAATGGCATAGTTAAAAGTAGTCCCCCTCCCTAAACTGTCCTAGCAACCCAACACATCTTGCTTACCATTATCTTTGCCTTGTAAGGAGCCTTATGAGAGCTCTTAGATTAATAAAAGTCACCCAACCCACCAAAGTTGGAAGTATATATCTCACTGGAGTGGTGCCATTTAACTAGTTATTGTTTAGAAAGCCTTTTGATATCCACAGATGAAAGGCATGGTAACAATGCATGGTATTACTGTTATTATCTGCAGATGGTAAGAAGTTCTCCCAGAGCTAGTGTGTGTATATCATGAAAATCTGAAGGTTGGCAAATTTCCTGTAACATCACAAAAGGAGCTACAACGGTCCCCTACTTAGTCTGGCTTAGTACAGGCAGAGTTTTAAAGGGCCTTGATAAACTGCAATAAGCAGCAGTTTCCCAGTAGATCCAGAGAAATCTACATAATCTATCTTGATTTGCTAATTGCCTTAGTGTCAGACCTTCAGCTAGTGGTTTAAAAGCCTCTGTTCTGCTAAGTACCCTCTTCTCACACTCCAAATACTTCTGTGAAAAAAATCCCTCTGATCTTTTGTTTACCATGTCATCAGCACCCCAAATCTCCCCATGTGGCGTGACCCCCAAACCTCATCCCTTGGATGCCATAGCAAGGGAGGTTTGTGCTTGGATTGGGATGGATGCACGGCTCCAGCAGAGCATGGCATGGGCATTCCTGCCAGCTCAGGGCTTTGGGGATGTTGTGCTGCCTGATGCAGCACAGCTGCAAGACCCCTCTTTTGCAGCCCATGTCTGACTTATCAAGCAGACAGTCCTGCAGTGAGTCCTGCAGCAGTCTGACAAGCTACGGGGAGTGTGTCCTGTCCTGGAGCCTAGGACAAATTTAGAGCTAAATGGGGAAGGAAGAGGAAGCTGTCAAATTCTGGAGCCAGACCTTGGGTGGAAACAGATTTCCACTGCTCCTTAAGGAGCATGATGCAGCCAGGAACACAGGCACCATCTGTTTTGCACAGCCCTTGAGATAAGGGAATAAGACAAAATACAATCTTTGGATAATACATTTTGTGGTCCAGGATACCTGAAATGATAATAAAAAAGGTGCTAATGCTTAAATTGAGTTCAAGTCTTTTATCCTGAGTTTGTATGCATTTCTTGCTACTGTGAATGCCACCCACATCCCTTCTGGAGCTGGCCAATTGGCAAAAGGCAATCCTGTTAAAAGCTAAAGATGAAGGGATGAGAACACAAAATGGATCAACATCCCTGGAGCTTGGTTTTTTTTTTTTTGTTTTTTTTGTTTTTTTGGTTTTTTTCTCCCTAAAGATTAGAATACAGGTATGATCTAATTTTGCTACACCAAAAATTAAAGTAAAAAGAGGAAAACCAGTCATGCCCTCTATTGGTACAGAAAAGCATTATTTTGGTTTCTCAGGCAGTTAGGATACACATGTTTTTAAAGATCAACCCCATGTAGAAAGTGATCAGACTGATCTCATCTGGCCTGGAGAGCTCTGATGGCAGTGTGAGAGGCAGCTTGATCTAGTGGACTGAAAGGCAACAATTTCTGAGGTCTAATCCTGGCTGACACAGAGCCACTGTGCGGCCTTGGGCAAGCTCCTTAAAAAGACATGTCAAGTTAACTTAGGCCTAAAATTAAAGTTTTACAAATATACGTATTTGCAAATACTTACAACAGTAGAAATGCATGTCACATTTTTTTATTTAATTCCAGTGGAGAAGAGAAGTAATATTTCCAGTTAGAGGACTTGGAGATCTTTTGTTCTGCACCGCAGCCTCAGTGCTCAGCTAGAGATGGTGTCTGAAAACAAAACTGGTCAAAAATTGCTTCTATAAAGTAGAAGAATTCTGTGGCTGTAAGACATGACAACCTTGATTCAGAAAGCTCTGGGGCAGTGGGTGCTAAGTGTTAAAAACTCATTCTCATTCAAGGAACACTGAGTGTTATTTAAGTATATGTTAAGCAATAACTGCAGCTCAAGAACCAGACTCTTCTCTGGTGAATGCTTTCCATTACCCTTGCTAGCCTGAATTAGAAGCAAACTTTCAGACCTTTGAAACTACATCCAAGGGCAGGCGCAGGCAGTGTTTTAGAGATTATGGAGGAGTTTAAGATGATTTACACCCTATGTGATTCTAACTTGTTAATATTTATCAAGTTGCTACATCTTCCTATTATTCTGTTTTACCTAAACTGCCTCATTATAATGACCACTACTGCTAGACCAGGCAGCACTGAATTATGGATGGCCCTTATTTAGAGTTTGGACCTGCGAGACATCTCAATTTGTGTGGCAATATTACTGCAATGTTCCTGTGCTCCCTTAAGTGGTGAGACTGTCTCAGATAATGCTGCTTTGTTCAGTAGATTTTGGGTTGCTCCAGAGTGGAATTTTCCTCAGTTACAGAGAAGGGGAGTCTTTTGGTATTGTTTATATGATTCTCTAGCTCTTGGTATTTCTAGAGGAAACTAGGAACTTGGTGGGGCAGGAAGGGATTTGCCTTGAGAAAGGGGCCAAGCCTACTGTCTCGCAGGAGTCAGGAACAGCTGCAGGTGGCCTGGTACCCACAGCCAATATGACAGGAGAAAATTAGCTGTAAGACAGGGAGGCATTCAAGGAATGAATACCTCTCTACGGCTTACAGGTACAGTGGAAAACACAAAACCAAAGCTAAAGTCCTATCATTGGATAGAAACTAACTGCAAGACAGAAGTTAAAGAGGAGGAAAAATGGCCAAATTTAAATGCATCAAAAGTTGCCAGTGACTGGATAAAGCCCCGCAGTGAGGCAGGTTAGTTCGTGTTATCCATGAGAGATCTAAAAATGATTTGCAAGGTGGCAAAAACCTGCAGCAGCCAGAGTTACATGGAATAATTAGGACTAGAGGCACTCCAGTGACATGCAATAAAGCTGGGTGAACCGAGAGCACCACACATAAAATGCCAGGTAACGCAAATTGGGACAAAGCATTTGACCTACCTGGGTACATTTTTGACTTTTAAATAAACAGTAGTAATTCTGGATGATGATCCAGGCATCATAGGAAGTCCACTGTTCTGTTCAGCGTCGTGACCCTTATATTAAGAAAATTCTTTACAAAAAGTGCTGTGGAACTGGGGCCATGGGTACCAACAGCTCAAAAAAAAGCTTTTGGAGGAAGAGAAAAGGATGATATATTTAACAGAAAGAAAGGTAACAAAGTAATACGTGATGACAAATGGCTTACAGTAATTAAATCAGTTAAACCCTCTATTCTTAGACAAGAAAACCTTGCAGTGAAACTGAAAACAATGCAACAATTTGATATCTTCAGTGAAGAACTCAGTGCTGGAAAAAAAATATGAGGCAAAGTACCATTTAGGACTTCATTTAAGCTGCAGTTGAGTCTTTTATATTTTGCAATTATATTAACATCTCTATTGAGTAGATTCAAGCATTGATACCATGGCACATAACCTAACAACTAAAATGTTCAATGTTAGGAGAGACTTTCCCAATGAACAAGTGCTTCCTAAGATGTTCATGACTCTCTTTCTTGCATTCCCCTTCGGAATAAAATCTGCTGTCCCTTTCTTGTTTTGTGGATGATGAGGATTACTATATTGAGTCAGAACATGTCCTGCTGGTTTTATGCCTGAAAGCTGTTAAAAACACAAGCAGAACCACATTGAAATGCACTAATTTAAAGAAATTTCTCTTTACCCAGTTATCATCTTGCACCGAAGAGCAGTTGCTAAATATCAATAGAGGTGTCAACTATGTCTTTTTTTTTTTTCAGAAAAAGACACAGAAATCATTTTATGAGACTTCTATACTTTTAAATGCATTGGGAGAGTAGGGGGCAGGTGTCCAGAACATTAAAGTAAAAAGCAGTTAAAGAGTGTTGCTCTAAGCATAGTTTCATCTATCTGACTCAGCACAAATGCCAAAGTATGAGGGAGAAATGAAACAGAAGAATCAGCTCTGTGCTGCCTGGGGTCTGTTCACAGGGCATAAGTATTAGGTTGCCTCTTCTTTTAATTAATGTTTTCCCTTTTGACATTACACTGGAGACTGTGACTGAACTTTATTCCTTAACAGCAGCCTATAGCGGTCAAGAGTTCTCTGGGAAAGCAGTCTGCCCAGAAGTGCTAAGCAGAAACTAGGAGAAAAATGGATGGAGAAAAGAAAGCTTCTACAGTAGAGCATTTATTAGTTGAAATTAGCCTTTTCTTTTGACTGTGCGTAGCCCACAGGGAGACAATGTGATATGTATGAACTGATCTGTCATTCAAATAGTGCCCTACAGATGCTTGGTTGAGAACACAATTCAGCTGGCCAGTTTCCCATCAGCTAAACATTTAAGTTTTAGTTAAACATACCTGAGCATTTGATGTTCATTAGTGAAGTGACTCTGTCAGTCATCACAACCGTATGGTGGCATTTTTGCTCCTTGTCCAGCTCAGCTATATATAACCAAGGAAAAAAGGTGTCCTGGAAGGCCATCAGACAGCATCACGCAGAAACTGTGCTGGGGTTTTAATTTTCTTCAGAAAGAGGGGGTTTAGAAGAACAAAAGGGACATGCCAGGAAAGCAATGAAACAAAATATTTTCACAAATGTTTGAAATGTTGTCTTGTTGCCTTATGTAAGAGGATCTCACCAAACTGGAGTACAGCCATACGGTATTAAGCACCTCTCCATGATTTTTATGCTTTTGGGATAGTGTCTATTTGCTATTCTTACATGCTCTGATGAATGCAGTTTCCTTCATGTTTTTGACATCCATAGTGTCATTTTGATTGAAGGGTATGTCCACCGACAGCAGCAAAAGAAGTGTCATATGAATGCCATCTGTCCTCCTAACTGGAAAGTGAGAGCCAGCTCAAGTCTGGAAGCTATTTAACTTAAGGTCAGAGTGAACACAACTAAAACTGGTTGCGCTGAATCACAGAGGTGTGTCCTGATGGATGGCAGTGCTGAGTGAATGGTTGGTTGGTCTTTTCCAACCTCAATGATTCTATAATTCTGTTTTAAACATTTCAGATCTCTATAATTTTAGCAAAATCACTCAGGCACTTGTGTCTGAGACAGCCTAAAAACCATTCAAAAGAAAAAAAAAACAACAAAGGGAGTGTTCCTGAGAAGTGATTTACCTTGTCTCAGCAAGATCAGTTCACAATTAGCATCATTCCGCATTATGTCCCTTTTTCCTTCTGCACATGGTCTTGGTGATGAAAGTAGTAGTGAATGTGACACCCTTTTCAGCAGTCTTCCTGACTTTTAATTGCTCTGATCTTTCCTGTAAGAAATCCTTCATCCTGTCAGAATTTAAAAATAAAATCTCTTGTTCATATGAAGATCTAGTTTTCTGTTTTGTGTCTTGCAGAAAGTGTCCTTTGGTCACATAGCCCACAGATGTTCTAGTCCATAGCTGTCCTTTTAGTCCTAGTTTTGTCTTAACTCTTCCTTTGAACTATAAGCTCTGAACACAGCTTTAAGCATAAATACAGGACATTCATCTCACTGAATTCATTCATACGACTGCAGAACCTGAGAGAAGTTTATCTGTTAAAGACCAAGGAACCCATTACCTTAGTATTTACATCAGAACCCCAAAAAGGAACTCTTCCACACACACTGTTCTGTCCCTCATGAGGCCCTCATGCTAAATCTGTTCTGCTACTGACAACAGAATGTAGCTCAAGACACCCTTCATTAGTTTTCTTGTTTAAAAATATGATGTAAGATTGCAAAGTAGAACTAATTTTAAAATCCTTCCTAAACTCAGGGAGGGCTATGTACTTTGTTTTAGAAGCATTGCTATTGTGGAAACTATAAAGTTTCACACAAAAAAATATCAATTGTAATTCTAAATTAGATATAAAAGTAAGAGATTTCAATCTCTCTTGTCTCCACTACTCAACCCTCTTACCTTCAAAAGCAGCAAAATATTAAGCCAGAGAAAAATTAACCTGGTTAACATGACCTGTGCAATGATTATCTACCAAATGTGTTGAATTCAGCTTCAAACATTCTAAAAGGATAAGAATTTCTTACTTTGTATTTCTTTGATATATTTCTACACATAAAATTGTACAATATGTGAACCACAACATGGTGTTTTTCCTGCTTTTCACCCTTCACCTCAGCAAACACAGATGAATTGTTTGGCTTCCAACCTGAATCTCAGTTCTGGGTGTTCATATACTAGGTATTGGTTATGACCCGATCCTTACTTTCTACATTATAATGTATGGTTTGCTCTCTCTTGCTATTTCCTTCAGCTTTACAGTTCTTCTGTCTTTGCTTATCTTTCTATTCCCATCTAAGAGTGATACATTTGTGTGCATGGGAAGAATGTCAGCTGAAGCCTTGGTGTAACACCTAAGAGTTGTGTTGAAGTAATATTGCAAATTCCCCAAGCAAAGCAGTTAGAAATGCAGCAAAATTTGACCCTGAGCCTGCTTCCATTAAAATAAAAGAAAAAAATATTGAAGGAGTAGCAGGATAAAGAGAAAAGGCCACTACAGACAAATCACAGATTAAAATATCTTGGGTTTTTAAATTTCAGTTACCTTACACCATAATCTATTAATTATAATTACTATAACATGTTTATATACATTAAGACAGGACCAGCATCGCATTGTAACCTTCACCCAGCAGTTTTACATTTAGGTTTGAGACATCTCTTGCACCCAGACCTAGCTAAAAGACATTGACATTGCTTGAGGAAACAAGCACCAAGGTAATGAACTGGGTTGCTGTTAAATGAGCATCTACCTTTTGTACACAGGATTGTGAATTTCACCCCCAGGTGTTTTCTCAGTGAGTCAATGTTACAAGTAAGGTGCAGCTAAATGCATCCATGTCCATCTAGTTCAACACTGCTAATTTTATGTTACTTATTTATGGAATTATTTTAATTTTTGACACTATTGTGTCTCTACCACGGTGAATAGCTCACTAAAACTACCAAGAGCCAAGAAATGGCTGTCAGCTATTTTTTAGTTCCCTAACAGCAGAGTTCTTTTTTATTTTTCAGATAAAGTTAATGGATGCAGTTTATCCACTGCCACATTTATAAACAATTTGTGTTAGGGGCTGCAAAAAATACTTGCAAAACATAATTTAGGGAGTGAAAGTAGGGTATTTATGCAGTATAGTGTTTATATCTTGTGGAATGACAGACATGCTGTTTAAGGAGCTGTTGCTTTTCTCTCAGAAGTTAAGTGCTTGGTTATACTCTGTAGTTACTCATTCATTTGGTGGTAGTTGTTACTTAAATATCTCTTGTCTAACCTCTGTGCACAGAGTTGTGGGCTTGGCAGCTATCATTTGCTGAGAAGTAACAGCAGCACCTGACTCACTCCACTGCCAGGACAACCCAAATATTGCGGTGATGTGGCATTTTTCCTTGTATTTAAGTAATCAGCCCTCTTTCCTTTGGTTATTCCTTCCCTATTGAATTATTCTGTCAGTTTTGGTTTATGTCTTGTTCATTTTGTTTTTACAATCGCATGTTTATATGTATTCACCTCTATTAACACACATTTTCCAAACATATATAATTAATGGTAGGGAAGTAATAAATGTCCGTTGGGCTTTTACAAATTATCGGCAAAGTTGCACCTGCCAAAGTTTGTCTCATTATACTCAAGAAAGCATTAATCTAGTGTAAATAAAGAGGAGTTTTATTACTCTTAGTGTGATTAAACCATGAATAACTAGGTTGGAAGTAGAATTTGTGAAAAGGCTGTTTAAAAAGAATACAGTTGCACTGCCGATAAAATCTTCCATAATGTCTAAGTAAGGCTCCAATTAACCACATCAAAGATTGCAGAGAAAGAGAGATGGGGGTAGAGAAGCAAATGGGGGGAAGTTTGGAGTATAGGCTTAGATCACCTGAGCATGTGTTTGCACAGATACAGCTTGTTTTCTGTTGGTTTTAACAGTTAAGTCAAAGGGTAACTGCATGAAAATACAAAATTTTCTTCTAAGAAATAATCTCCTTTTACTAAGAAGACAAATCAAATCCCTGAGTATTGAATCATTTAACAGAACGTCATGATTTCCATGGGTTGTTCCAAGGATAGTACAGCATTTGAAAACAGATCAAGTTGTTCTTGGTTTACAAGCTGTCAGTCCAGATCCACATTCCTTTTTAATAACAATAAAGAACATGTTCAGTTTGTCTGGCTTTTATTTTTTATTTTTGCTGTGTCATAAAGAAACAATTTGGACTGGATTTTGGATGTTTTCTTTCTCCTTAAGCACTTCTATAGAAAAAAAAGGTTTTGATTTAGCAACAGCATGTTACTATGTGCAGTTTGCCTGCTGTCCATACAATGCTTTAATGCATGGCTGCAGAGGTTCTCTAAGACAGAAACATAGAAAGTATGTAGCACCCAAGATCCTTGTATGGTGTAAATTAGCACCCAAAGACAATGTTGATTCGTACAATTTTGCTCTTCCTCCTGCATATTAGACTCGGGAAGGATTTGAAAATAATGGATCTGGTTTTTCATTCCTCCCTCATTTACCTGTTAGCTACTTAAGTGTCAATTAAGTGTGTAGAGAAATAGACTGAAAAACAGTAGTGATCTGTAATATATGGGACAATTGGAACAGAAAGTAAGTCCCATGAAATTCTAATGATCTTTAATGCTGGAGGTTATCACTTCTCACTGCCTGTACCTAATGCTTTTGCTGATGTAGAACAACAAGGGGAAGGCACGAAGCAATACACTGCTTGGTGGCCTGGAGAGGATAAATGCAGTAGCAGAATAGAGAAGAGTTCCTAGGGAAGGAAATTTTCACTGTTAGCTTTGCTAATTAAACTGATTGTGAAATAGCAAATGTGGAACCTGTATTAAGCATTTATACCTCTAGGAAGGAGAATAGTGTGAAAAAAGTAAAAGCAGAGGTTATCTGCTTTTCTAGGAAATTCCTTTTGCTCAGAACAAACCAAGTGGGAGCTGGGATTTCACTGTAAACAGCTGTTCTCAGCATTTCAATCACTTTCCTGTTGGGAGTACAATACATTCATATGCCAGCTGCAAAAATCCTCTGGTCTTACAGTGTGCTCAGAATATTTGCAAAATGGAAACAAGTACTGCAAAATCCATGTTCTAAGGTCCCTGCAGGAACCCAAATATCAGAGCAGACATACCAGAGAAGAATATCAAGAGGATGGGATCTTGCAGTGAGAGCTAGTATTAAAAATGCAAATAAGAGGTACAATGCAAAACACCAAACTGATGTTTCTCAAATAACAGTGAGGATTCCTTTGTCTCCAAAATGCAGCTAAAATTAACTGAGTCTGAAAGAAAGATTCCCACAGTTCCAGCTCTCCATCCTCCATCCCTGTCATTTATACTTGCTAAAATAAAGTTTGTAGAAAGTTATCATGTTCATCAAAAATATGGCTCAAACAACTAGCCCCAAGTATGCACAAGCATGCTGACTGCATACTTGTCTGTTTTAATGTTGCAGGAGATCAAATTTTCTAGGAAAATGCAAACAACTTTAGCAGCAGGTGGCTGAAGCATAGCCTTCAGAAAGCTGTTAAGAGCCATTTTTGTCTGGGAAATAAAACAGGGTTGCAAGCTATGTTATTTGCACTTATTGATTCAGTGAAAGGAGTTGCCTTATGTTTAATTCAAATTGTAGTCCTGGCTTGGACAGGCTTAGAACAATCAAGTTTTACAAATCCATGTGTTTAAGGGACTCTAGTGGTGGATATTCACACTGTCCCCCATGTGGTTTTTAGATTATGTCTCCTCTTATGGGCAGAGGAAAGAGCTGAAACAAATGAAGGGTTTTGTGAGGGAGGGAGAGGGAGAAAAAGGGACTGGTATCCACAGGAGGAGGCTAAATATGACAGCAGGGTGTAGGACTATGGATCGGTGGCAGATCAAGCAAATAGTGCCTCAAAAGGAGAGAGGCAACACCATTCTTTTTAACTACCAGCCTCCACTTAATGGTACATTCAACATCACATGTAAAATCAATACCCTAATTGCAGACTGTATTACATCTCAATAAAGATTTATTTTGGCTCACTGGTGAAAGAATCTTTTTTTAAAAAAGCACATACATTCTTATATATTTCTTCTGCCCCCACCTGTGTTGTTTTGGTTTTTTTTTTTCTCTTTTTAAGGAAAATCACCACAGGCCCTAGGCAGACAGAAGAAATTACATCCTTCTAACAGAAGGCTGCTCCTGTTACAGGGTGGTGAGTGCACCCATTGGTGACCAGCTTCCCATCTTCAGAGTGAAGATATTCTTGCCAGTTACTGGTTTCTGTCAAACATGGACACTGATCATCAGAATAGGTTAATTTCACAGGAAAAGGTCACTCTGAGAATGTTACAACATTTATTTGCTAATTTGGCCTGGTCAAGAGCCCTTTGAAACGAGGGGTTTTCCTCATCATTATTGGGTATACCCAATCCTGTCCAAAGTTTTTGGTTGTATTTTTGACCCAAAAAAGAAGCATTTTGTAAGTAAAACCAAACCATCCTACATACTTATTTGACATATTTAAATTTAAAAATGAATGCAAAACCCTGTCCAGAGGTTGCTGCAGAAATTTTCATCAAAACATACATTCTCCCCAGAGACAATTTCTTTGCTAAAATCAGCTGTACTTTTTCAAATTGACCACAGATTTTGTATGGAGCAGGATTTCTGTGGCGGTGGACATATTTTAATTTATTTTCTCACATAAATTACTTTCATCATGGAAGACAGACACAAGGTGGGCTATGAAAAAACAGGACCTCTGCCCTTGCTAAGGTCCTGGGCAGCACATAAACACTGTGCTGGACAAAGGATATCTGCCCTGCACCTGGACCAAAGCAGCAGATGATCTCCTTTTTAGGTTCCTCAAAAAAACTCTAAAAACCTAACAACTTCCTTGTACATTTTCTAATATCCCTCTCACTAACATTTCAGTGGAGCAAGAGGCTGGTGGTATACTTTCATGACAACATCAGCTAAAATAAATGATGCTATGGCTTGATGTTTCACTAGCCTCCCTTGGGAATGTGATGTTGGTGGGTACATAACAAAAAGGCAGACTCAACTGTTCACAGAGTCACAAAACACTTCAAAAATCCTTCCAAAAACACCCAAAAACCAAGCACAGTGTTCCAGGGTTTTAATGCTGACAAGAGAATATGGAGTCAAAGACCAAATTAGGGGATGAAAACCACGTGGAGATTTCACTCCAGAACACAAACGTATTTGAGGTACTCTGAAAAAAAGAATTAGATAATGGCAATGGTGCACCTATGCAGCAATTACAAATTATAGCAAGTCTGCTCAGTCTTTCACCCTCCACATAGGTTGGGACTGAGGCAACAACACAAATAAAGATGAAGCGCTTAAACTCAGATGTGGAATGAGACAAGTTTCCTTTGTCAATTTATATATATATGTGTGTGTGTGTGCATGCACGCACATAGAGATGAGACAGCTCACAAATAGTCTCCCTCTCTCCTGTCCCTGACCTCACATCACCACCCCACCTGCCACCTGCAGAAAATTTCTCTGCCTAAACTCATGGAAGAACATGCAGAACCCTCAATATTAACAAGCCATTGCTTTTAAAAGCAGCACCCTTGGTGTCAGCAGCATGGTTAGTACTTAGTCTTCCTTACAAGTGCTTTAAGATGCTTAATATCCTCCAGGGAAGGCAGTGCTGCTATCAGTTATATAATTCACTCTGAGTATGGCATTTCTAACTATAGACTAACGTGGTTCAAAGTCAGCTGTGGGCGGGTAGAGCTCAGAGCAGAGAAGAAATGTAGATTATCACCCAGAGAGGCACCACAGTAAAGCATCAGGTTTTGTCATATGGTCTTTTGCTGAACAGGTGAGAATATCAAGATGAATTTTTGAAAAAGGTTATGCTTGTTACCTCCCTGGACACCCCGAACCATGCCATTACAGATACACTGCTGGGCAAGGAAGAGACTCTGGCTCTGCAGACTTTCTTCTCTTTTTAAAGACCTTCTGCAACCCTCCTGGAAAATCATGGGGACTCAGATCCCTCAAGACACTGCGGGTCACAAAGCACACCCTGTTATGGATAAGGCATACTGTGCTCAGCTGCTGTATCTAAAAGTGCTGTGATTTACAGGCAAATGGTCAAGATTTTCTAAGACAGGCTGTGAAATATTCCAGGCTTGATCCACTGACCAACAAATCATTAACTTGGAAATGAGATGTGGAAAGTTCACCTAAAGCACGACATCATAAAAATCTGATGAATTCTAAATTGTGAAGTGGTTAGCAGTAATGACATTTTTTCATTTCTGATGCAGCTATTTTGTAACAGGTACATTATTTTTAGCCAGGACCTTTTTAGATGTGTGCTACTGGTCTGACGTCTTGGTACACTTGCAAATGTAGAACTTTTGGGGCTCTTATGATGGCAAACAAACCATGGAGAGTAGTGCTAAAGTTACATGGCTACAGTTTCCAAAGTAACTTCTGGATGTCACTGGGGAAGCCTTGTCCAGAATTATTAGTTGAATTTCAAAACAATTATCTAGGCTCTCTGTATCCAAATCCATGTACTGTATCCAAATAAATTCTAAGCTGATTATCCATCAGCTTGATCAAATCCAGTCAGAATTTAACAGAGTAATAGAAGTATAAAACTGAAAATACTGGAACACTGCAAGATAAAAATCATGTGAAATTTTAATCCCAACCACATACTGGCGGATATTCCACTCAAACTATGCTGCAAGGCTTAAGTAGTATCTACAGAAATAAACTGTTCAGAGACAGGAACAAGACAGCAGGAAAACAATCTTTCTAGCTATGTACTTTAAATTCTGCTGTTATCTTCAGAAATCATCCCCTCTTCCTTGAATTGGAAGGAAAACACATGCTGGACTCAGACATAATTATCTCAAAGATTATTTCAACAAAGGTGGCAAAGCAAAAGTACCACAGGAATATCATAGCAGAAGGTTTCAAGTTAGACTGATTTTGTTCTACAGTGATTTGAAGGGTCTATTAAACCTGGTTTTAATGATAGTTAACTGATAGGCCACTAGCATCAGAAAGCATGAAACTAAAACTATCTTCCAGTTTAAATAAACCCAGACAATCTCAGAATCCTTAGAGAGAAAAAAACCAGGTACCATTACTGCTTTATTTCTTCAAGAAGTCTAGCAATGCTGCTAAAAACAACAACAACAAAAAAAATTGAAAACAGTTTTGTTTTGCATAGAATGGATCAGCACATATCCAAGAACAATCCAGTTTGACTAGATTTCTTGATGGATGATCAAAGTATCATAGTGTAAATTCTATCTCCTCCCCATCCAAATGGACACTCTATGGGGACAAGGCTCACATGTAATATGTCCAGAAAGGCTGTAAAATGGACTAGTGATAGCATAACCTGATCAAAGTCAAGATAAGATTATGAACAAAGGTAAAATTCTTATGAACTGATAAAAGTTTACTTCACTGAAGCATGTGTGTTAGCATCACACTGCCACTAATCAGGTGACATGACAGGAAGGAAGAACATTGCAGCAAGTCCTTCTTAGTAAAATGAAAAGGGTGAGAAATCAGGCAGATTTAGCTTGGGCTTTGAAGCAGGATGAAAATTGAGCTAACACTGGAAATACAATTTAAAATTTAGGTCTAATCTAAATGTTTTCCAGACAATAACAGAAATGATACACAAATAAAAGGTCTGTAATCAAATATGAAGCCCAAAGAATGGGGCAATCAAATGATGAGAGGAGACTCTCTAAAGCCTTTACTCTGTTTGTACACAGCTTGGAACAGGAGTAAGATTGAAATCACATCTGTATCCAAGGAACTGATAGTGGATTTTTTTATTATAAGCTCCTGTACTCTTAAGGAAGATAATTATAAGGTCTTGAAGCAGTACAACATCAGATAGTTGACAAACAATGCCAGTGTTTGTCATATTATTCAAAGAACAGACACACAATTTTTCCAAGTTTAAGAAATAGTTGTATTGAAATCCTAAGTCTGTTCTGAAAAATTCATACACAGAAAGAGAAAATTCAGTGAGATCGCAAAGGGTTAATTTTAGAAGGAAGGACTTGTTTAAGTTAAATTTCTAACAACGCTTTTTCCACTTGGGTGCAATTATTTGGACACTGTCTTCTCTCAGGCATTACACATGCTTCTGCATGTAAGAAATAAAAACATCTCATAGATCATACAAAGGGAAGACATGAACAGCTGTCCATTCTCCATGAAGAATAATACCCTCTTATTAAGTAGTGCATGAGTTTTCAAAATAAATTCATTTATTCAAGTTTTTCTCCAAGGATGAAGGAATCTTGTTTCAGCTGTAGCCTCATTGCTTAGGTAGTTAAGTGGCAAATACCAATACCTGTAGTGCTCATATGCACTTGGAGATCACCCTTGCTGGTCTGTGCCCTTGGAAAGAGAACAGGAGAGAGAAGAGGAATCTATTGTACATTCCCACAAATAAAATTATATTTGACATTGGCTAAATTATAATCAATTTCCTCCCTATTCCCTTCAGTAAAGATAATTTAAAATACAGTAATTTCTCTTATTTAAAATACCCTCTTGTTACCACAGAGTATAATTTCCTTTCCAGATTTCTCCTTACGAAGAAATGACCATTTTCCTCTCAGATACTAGAAGCAAAGTATTTATTTTCAGATAGAGTTGAAGAACGAATTTGTAGTCAAGAAAGTTCAAACTTCAGAAAAGTTGCATGTGATTGAAAACCAGAGGTTAGGGAATTGCTGCTCAGAGATAATGATAGTCACTATTGGAGTGCTTTGGCAGGTCTTGCCTCAAAGAAGATCTGTTATCTTCTTACCCAGAATTTCTACATTTGCATACTCTTCCTACAAGAGGTCAGGGTCATGGGGCAATGTCTCATACCTTTTTACAAGACAAGAAAGGATTTTCCTTTCCCTTCCTTTGGTTCCTCTGCTCAATGGGACTGCATATCTATGATCCACAGGGAGGTTAATCCACTTGCAAATGAGCTGTGCCCTGGGAGCAGGGCCACACAAGGTGTCTCAGTACAGAGCTGCCTCCAGCCCAGCACGACAGAACAAACCACATGCAACCCAGTGCGAGCGAGGCTGTATTCTTGCCATAGTATGCTGCTCTCAAATACCCAGGGTATGCCACCAATCTTCTGTTATTTCAGCTTGTAGAAAATTTACCGTAAAACCTGTGTATTTTAAAAAGAAACAGACTATAAGTAATTTTCATGTGCCACTCCATTGTGGTAGATAATGAGATTTCACATTTTATTTTACTGATAATAGAATCAGGGATTTTAGTGCTCTTGTCAGAGCATACAATGAAGCTCTGTGAAAATAGGTAAATTTTTATTATCAAAAACATAAAGCAGAATGCTTTTCCTCAGAAAGTTCTGCCACAAACACATGACAACATGCCAGACAAGAAAATCCATCTCCTTGTACCTTAGTTTGTACTCATTTCCAGCAAAAAATTAATGGCACGTGACTGCCTGATAGCTAGCACAGAAATTTTTTTCCACACAATATGCATTAAAATCAGATAATCCTTCACACTAGAGTTTACAGAAACACCATGAAGGAGTTCTAGTGCTCTGCTTCTTGTTAATGCCCTTGGGAGGAAGTGCAGAATCCAGGAGAGGCTTTCAAATGAATCTCCCATTTCCTAAATTATTTTGTAAGTGATCCTAGGTACTCCAGCTTTCTGGCTGAAAAAGGAAATGGAAAGGTTTGCTGTTTTGCTCTTGACTAAAGTATCTACATCCCTTCATGTCTCTAATCTTAATGAAGAGGTAAATGAGACTTTCAGAATTGGATAATTTTAAATCTATTGGGTAGCTTTTCATGGGCATTTTTGGGAACAGTTCATTGCCCTAAGAAGCCACCACTCTGTACAAGTAGCACTGTACACAAGCTGATAACAAAGTTCGACTTAATTTGATTTCCCTACCTTTTTCCATCACACAGGGTGCAGAATAACACAGCTAATTACATAACCATGGCTGGTTTTTCACTAATTCTACACTAAAGACTACTTCAGGGAAACTAAAGACTTGTTACAGCCTAGAGAACTGGGCCTCCATCAATGCTAGAACAGTCTGCTCTGAACTCTCAAGACCTCAAAGTTCTAATAAACAAAAAAAATTTTTCTCTGGAACTAGACTTACTTCTTTCTAAATTTCAATTTTTAAGCCCAGCTGTAGAACAGAAAATGCAGGGAGAATTAAAAAAATAAGAATTAAAGAATTATTATTTAAAAAATAAGAATAAAAGTGTAACATTTTATGTTACTCTTTCCCTCCTGGTATTCATATATCTTGTCCTTCAGTTTTAAAACAGGAGGGGGGCTGCAGGCCAAGGGATGCTCCCTTCCTTACTACATGTGATAGTTCACATTTTTGTGCACTCAGTCTTACCTCCTAACTTGGAAGTAATGTTTTGGGTAGTTTTATTTTAAACCAAGTGTCAAGTGCTAAACCACTCCAGAATCAAAGCTAAAACTGTATACTCCTTTTTTTTTTCTTAAAAGACAATACTGTAAATCTGAACCAACAAAAATTATTTTTACTGTTAGCTACAAAGCTGGTTGTAATTATTGTGCTGTAGAACTAATGCTTGCAATCAACTCTCACTCACTTGGGACCTTCTGAATACAGTTTTCTCTATCACTGTCCT
Source organism: Cinclus cinclus (assembly GCF_963662255.1). Lineage (NCBI taxonomy): Eukaryota > Metazoa > Chordata > Aves > Passeriformes > Cinclidae > Cinclus > Cinclus cinclus. The sequence continues at coordinate 71,332,619 of NC_085046.1, forward strand.
CAGTTACTAAAAAAAAAAATAAATCTGGCATTTACATATCTAGATACTAGAGTATAAACAGTATTTGTTTTCTAATATCTGTGAAATTAGTCCTCAATACCTGCAAAGGTTTATGGCAATTTCTCCAATTAATAAGACAGAAATCTTTGTCTGCATCTATTTTTGTGTAAGAGATAAATAATCCACATGAATTTAGTGCTAAAGACAAAAGGGAGGATATGATGATTTGGCATACTCTTGGCATAAATGCTGCAGTCTTTTAAAATATAAACCAACCCCCAAAATACTCCAAATATTTTAATGCTGAGCTGATATCACTGTTCTAAATAAAAGAAGCATTACTCTTGTTACAGTCTCTCTTTACTTCAATTGAACTCCAACCATGGAGAAGTCACTGTATGAGAAGTCACACATAGGATTGCATCTCATTGATGCACTGTAAGGGAAAAGACTATTAAATGAGACAAATTCAGCTGCCAAGACAGAGAATATCAAAGTATTTAAATGACAGCAGAGCCAGAGTTAAAATAGCTGAGACACAAGAGTTTAAGAGATGACCTTCTCTTGAATGGTGACATGATTTGCCAATTATCCATCAAGCTCTCTGTGGGTTTTTGATACGTTTATCAAACATGAAACCATTCATTTTAATACAGTGGAGAGCAAGGTTTTATTCATTGTGAGGTAGCCTCGTTATCCCATTGTGCTTTATCATAGAGACAGCACAGCCACCTTTTAATGTTTCACATCTAATGGCCTTTAAGAGGCCGAGATGCCCACCTGTCCTAGCTAACACTTGCATAAGAAAAAAGATGCCCATTTATGGCAGAGAATTAACTGCATAATGGAATGAATATACTATTACACAGTAGGGCTACTACACCCATCCCTATCACATTGTGCTTCTGGAAAGAGCACACATCTATCTCTAGCTTAGTACCAAGGGATATTACTTCTTCACCATGGATTCCCTTGATCACCAGACTCTGAGATTTCTTTCTGTCTGCAGAAAGTTATAATGTTTTTCTTGCCTTAAGTGAGGAGAAAGACTGCATTTTGGTAAATGCATTGCAAATGTGTCTATAACGAGCCAGGATACATGCAGCAAATAAACAACAAGGGACTGCTTATCAAGGAGACAGACTGATCTGCTCTATGCAGATGGAACAGAAAGAGCAGAAAAGAAAGGACAATCAGTGATTACTTCTGGGAAGAGAATGATTTTTTAGCTCCTTGGTTTACAATAACCTCCTAAATAACTGAGTGTTATTAAAAAATGAAAGATACATGTTTATGTCTTAAATTTCTCTAAAGAATAACTATTTACATATGACTGATAAGAAAAAATGAGATAATTCAGACCAACAGAACTGCTGAACACTGGCTAGATAATGATTGTCTTATGTAAACTCAGTCTGACTATAATCAATACAAACACTGAAGGGCTCTTCTGAAGGTGATGGAGATGAGGGAAGATGATTCATATTGAAGGAACAGAGGACACAAGAAGCATTGTTAAGACATTAGACCAAATAACAGAAAGATGTGCATGGTCATTGGAGCTTAGAAGGAGAGCAAAGATGAGTACAAACAGATAAAATGAGATTATGGGATAGTTAGAAACTAAACAAACAGCTATAGTCCCACCTCATTATACACATGTACTACATATATATACTCTGATAAAAAATGCCAAAACAAACCTGTCCAAGCAGCTGTAGTCTCTACAGGAAAGTAAGAACTAATAAAGAGAGAAGAAAGCCTAAAAATGTCAATCAAGTGTTTGAACAATATCAACAAAACCAAGATGAAAATCACTACATAAATTTGACTTCATTGCTTGTTCACAGCCTCTGCTAAATGTTAGTGTCCTGAGGTTTGAAGGTTGTCTTAGGAAAAAGTGTAGGAAAATAAGGTGTTCCAAGGACAAATGAGACAAAACAGAGGGCCCAAAATGCAGAATATATACCTAAAAAAGACTAAATACTACAAAAATGAAGAAAAAGCACAAGGTATATCTCACACAGTAAATTTAAACAGAGGCATAGAAGGCAGTGAGGGGAAAATTGGGTGCTGTAAATCCAAAAGTAAAACTGTGTACTCTGTGTTGCAGAGTAAAAATACCAATTTATTACAAGGACTTGAAGAGGAAACAAGCTTCTCCTTTTTTTGTGAATACAAAGTTTTCCCCATTCACTTTAATATTATTAACTCAATAGATGGAAAAAAATCCAACCAGAGTTGATCAAATTATTACCTTGCTTGGCACAATGTGGTCCACTGATGCTTGTTTTCCTGACTTTGTTATGACTCATGTTCCTGGCAGTAAAGTTCTGTGGCTTGGAGAAAATGCCCTTTCTCCACTTGCCAACATTTCCTTACAGAAACTGAAATAAATTTAAAAAAACTCCAACAACAAAGAAAAAATAGAAACAAAAATATGTATACTAAAACATCACATGGGGATTTCTAAACTGCAGCCTGAAATGTGAAAACCTGATGAAAATTGAATGCTTAACAAGAGTAAAGGAAAGCAAGAGAAAGAGTCAAGAATAATAATGAGGACTATTAAAAAGAAATGCCGAGTGCCTCTCTTTTCTCCTCACAGAACTGTAGTCACAGCTATTGAAGACAATTAAAGGCTTCAGTTCAGATAAAAATCTCCATCACTATATGTTGTACACACACTCAGAGAGGATGAGAAATGATTGCTGCCTCAAGCATTGGCAGTCTAAGAGAAAGGATAAAGGACAGAAGATGAAATAGGGGCACAGAGGACTTCTTGAAAGATGCAGTATTTTTTAGGTACTGAATCAACAAAGGTCTTATATAGGCACAGTCCTTCTTTGAAGACACATTTAAAGTTGACTGTTTCCAGATAAGTAAGTGCCTAAGTGTCTTGGTGGACTGGAGCCAGGCGTCTTGGCAATTGGCAGGACTGAGTTCAGAAGATGTCTTGTCTGTGGTTGTGTTGAGGGTGGGTAAAGGAACAGTTACAGCCTGTTGATTTTATTGATGTGAACTTTGGTATAAGATTCCTCTGATAAGCTCTTGACAGAGCTACTCATAGGCATATGAAGAGTGTCAGGTCCATGCAAGGCTGCTCCTTTTAATAAAAGTAAGAAATGGCCAAGAAATGAGGAATTATGTTATGAAATATGGAAAGCCTCACCTTCCAGTCACACTTCTGTGTTGTGCTTGTGGTAAAGCACAGAAAAATAGCTCAAATGTATATAATTTTCCTGAGAGAATATGGAGCACTTGAAAACATAAATTGTTACATTCCACCATCCAATCTTACATAGTACCTGTTTGTGACAGGAAAGATGGCAGAGAGACAAGCTGTACAGTGGGTGGTATAAATTAGCAAAGAAACATTTCAAAGAGACATAAATATAGAAAATATCCCACAGTTTTCTTGCTTAATTCAAAACTGCCACTAATTCTGTTGTATACTTGCATATTTTCTCAGCTGCACCAGCTGAGTTGGAAGACTTCAAATTGCATCTGGGATTCTGTATATACCTGGATTAAACAGCACACATTCCCCAGAGACAAAAGAGTCAGGATACATTTGGTGAGCAAGGATTTCTTTAACAAAGACACAATATGTACAGAATAAGGTGCCCTAACAAAACTTGCCCTGCAACATCCTTATTCCATCAATGAGGGCATGGGGAGAGAGAGAGGGGGCAAGGTGCAGTGAGGGAAATAATTTGCTTACAAATCAGCTCACAGTCATTCAGAGAAAAGTCTGAATTTTCTTCCGTAGAATGCAGATAAAAATCAATCATTAAGTAACCATTAATGGCTGGGGATGCAACGTACCTGTGAGGTTTGCATTTCCTCAGGTAACAAAAATTCCCCAAATAATCAACAAAACCTCCATGAGTTCTGTGTTGCTTGGCTCTGTTGGACAATATTTATTTTGTCCTCAGGTATTTGAGTCTTTGAAACCATATTTTTCACAAGTCTCTAAGTTATGTGTTTGCATGAAGTAACTACTATGGACCCTTAATAAGATTTATAAAATGGCTTCTGCTGCAGCATATCAAATAAAGGGTAAGTAGTGCACCTCTGTGTCCCTCTTCCGTACTGCTTGCTCTTTCTTGTGGTATCTATAGCCACAGCTGTCTTCCAGTTAGTTGGTTGCTGATACAAGCTTTCAAAAGCTTCTAACTCCAACAGAAGGCAGTACCTCCTAAAAGCTGGTCAGCAGCATCCCTCACACTATGAAGCATTTCTCCAGGTAGAAGAAGTTTCACCAGCCCTGAAGGTGTTTAAAAGATGTGTAGATTAGTTTGAGACACACCAAAATGATGGAATGTGGCTTAGCAATGAACACAGCAGTGCTGGGTTAATGATGGATACAACAATCTTAGAGGTTTTTTCCAACCTACATGATTCTATGATTCTATGTTTCTTTCAGTTTTTTCCAGTGACTGTCTGATGAAGTAGAACCAGCCATTTTCACTATTGACAGAAAATATTTAGAATGAACTATGTAAAGAATGGAAGGAATTGCAGTGGTTGCAGATTACTTAAAAGAATTGCACAATTACGCATTGGTAGAATGAAAAAATGGGCATAAAGAAGACAAATAGATGATGGGAAACTTACGTGTCAAAAGAAAACAAAGTCTTAGCAATAATTTCACACCTGAACATTATTGCCCAAGCAATTTTTAGATATAATATTTTTTTCTTCTGTCTTCTGAATAACAATGATGTCACAAACCAGCAATAATGAGCTCAGAGGACTGAGATGTCTTCCTTTATAGTTCTTTCCTGGGATATTTCAGGATTTGCATTGCTTCTAGTTTTTAAGAGTGGCTTTATTTAACTATCAGTTTGCAAGAAGCATGCTTTTCTTTACCTGCCTGCACACTTCACATTGGGACAGAAAAAGAAATGAATGAAAAGCATTGAGACCCACAAGCAGTAAGAAAGAAGAGGTGAAAAGAATAATATATATGTCCCTGAAGGAAAGAACTATGTTAGAAATAAAGATGAAAACCAGGGTAGATTTCAAAACTGTTCAAACATACAAGTCTGCTTGTATTAAAAATGAGAAGGAACGCACTCCTAAGTTTTCATACTTAGTTTTACTTTCTCTTTCAACTTTGCAAAAAGTTCTCTGCTAGTAGAACTATACATTTCTAATAAAAGAATTACATTTAATATTAATAAGGTGCCTTACACCTGTAACCCTCAAATTGCTTCACAAAATGTGGTTCTCACAGTTTTTCATAGTCAGATGAGCAGGGCAGTTTAATTAGGTCCATCTCACTCTAGTAAAAAAGAGGAAGAGAAGCTGAACAGCCCATATTCCAAGCACTTGTGTTGAGTGTTGACTCTGAACTCATTATCACACATGCATACATTGGTGGAGTTCAAATTCCTGGCACAAGCAGGTCAACCAGGAATGGAAAAGAGAATAAACACTGATTTGTGTTGAGACATCAGACTTGAGGAAACCAAATTCAGTCTATTATTTTGCTGTAGGTGTTAAAGTTTCTCAGTAATGGTACTCTCCATGCTTACAGCTGTCATGAGCTATTATTATGAGCATAATTACATCAAACATGGATTCCTTAGATGCTTCTACAGCTCTAGGAATCCAGGCTCAGTTAAAGGGACTTTGACATTAGGGACTCTCAAACAATCCTCACTGATATGGTGACAAAGAAGTTAACAAGCAAGGCTTTTGACCCACAGTCCTTTGCTTTACATGAAGCAACCTTTCAATAATTACTTGCTCTAGACTTCTGACCTCTATGTAATCCCACATGTCAAAGGATGGATTAGCCTGGGATAATTTAGGTCACCAGACTCACACTATCACCACCTACTACAGCCCTCATGCTGACACCCCCCTGTTGCTGTTACCTATAGGCAATGCAGTGGAGTTTCACCATCACCATGCTTCTGTTGTAGCCTTCTCTTCTGACTGTTAGCACAGTTTCCATTCTGAAGTGATCTTGCCCCACTGTGCCTGCCCTGGCCATGGAAGAGCAAGCAGCTGAGAGGACTTGGATACAACTTTCTTTCCTGGGGCAATGATATCCCATTCACCAAAGCTGTTTGAGCAGGGAAAGGCAATGGTATGAACACAAAGGATATCTGTCTTTCCCATCCACTGTTTTAGCCCGGTGTGTTTAAGATGAACATGAGCCTTAAACATATCTCTCTGAAAAATCTTCAGTAGTTTCCACAGGCTTCAGAAGAAGCTTCAGAAGCTATCCTAAAACCCATGAAGTAGTGCAAAACAACCCCCAAATATCTCAAAAGGAGAAAAACTAAAGTTCTGTAAAACTTCTCTTCATTACACATTACTATACAATTTTTTTTACTCTTTAACAATGTTTGTCAACAAAGGTGCCTAGGAAAATTCTCCCAAGGAAGACCATCAAAATTTAGACATGGTTTCTTTATGGTAGGACAGGTTTATTAAAAAAAATTATAATAATAATAATAATAATAATATTAAATATTTGTCCTGTTAAATCTGACTGGGCATTTTTCATGATCCTTATACAAGTACTGAGTAAGATGAGAGATGTGATTTTTGACATTTGTCCCATCTTCTAACACAGGAGATTTTTTAAAAATTTTTATTGCCATGAATATTTACACAGACAGAGGAAGAAGCAGAGTGAGAATTTCAGTACACAAATATTTATATTCACAAGTTAAAAACTGATACAGTCATCTACTACACAAGGCAGTATCTTGCACTGCATGTCATTGCCTAAACAGCTAGAAATTGAGATCAGACTTCCCACAGGATTAAAAGTATACACTGAATTTGCCCATGTTTAAAGTACCAGAGAGGCAGATAAAAGTTTGAATGTCATGAGACCATAAAGGAAAAAGAAAATCAGAGAAAGGTCATTGCAGGCCAGCAAACGAGAGACTAAAGACAGCTTGCAGAACAAGAAGTTCATTTAAACACAGTAATTTGAAAACAGGCACAACAGGAGACAATCTATATTATCTTTTATTTGCTGAATCTTTTTGCTTTTACTACTGCCAATTCCTCCCCTGCAGTTTAGACCTGGCAGCTAAATCTCTGTTGCTTTCCAGCAGCTTTCAGAAAACAGATAAGAAACCAAGCTAGCAAAGAAATAGGCTAAAGCACTCTCACTTTCTCACTCACTCCCTGTTCAAGTACAGCCAGTGAATCTTTCTTTACAGCATCATCTAGGGGCTTGGGAACTCTTGACAGCAGAAGTCTTACACTGACCTAGAAATGTCCAAGTCTATGACTACTATAAACTTCTTATAGTGGTTTCCTAAGTTATTATATACTTTTTAGCTGTATTGTGTATATCTTGGCAAAATAATGAGACTTAGTTCATTCTCAGGCCCCACAAAGATGATACTCTCTCTGGAGTGGTTTCAACCTTGCGGAGAGAAAAAGGAGGAAAAACCTCCAGCTATTATCTCGATGGCAGAACCATTCTGCAGTGAAAAATCACATCATATTTTACAAGAGAAATTACACACAAAAGATGCTTTAAAAAACCCCCACAGCATATGGACTAGTCTGTTGCTGTGTATTTGTTGACAGACTTTTATCTTTTCATAGAAACAAATATCAACTGAGTCCAAATGTTCTCATGCTATTAAGAAACATTTCCCTCACATCCTTTTTAGAAACAGCTGCTGCATTCTATGTGGACTACAAAACCAACCTTTTTAAGCTATCAGTGTTTGTGATTGAATCCAGTTACTTTTGCACTTAGTTGACTCTGCTTTAAAGTCTTAAAAATAAACCGGCAATTCATTATGCACATCTTTACACCTTAGAAAATTGTTGAAATGCTATAATGAGGAGACAGAATTGGAGAATGTGTACTGTGTTAAATGTACTTCTGATCACTGACTACAGTGGGAGTGCCATGCATTGCCCTTGCTTTACAAAATAATGACACTTTGAGCCTGCATCCTGCTGTCTATCATGATGTAACACTGCAAAGTAAAATCTCGCTTAGATGTCTAGGAACTTCATCTCCTTTTCTTCCTCAAGTGGTAAATTATGCTCTGTTGGAAAAACTTTTAAACTTTGTATTTTTTGCAATGTCCAAAATGGGATCCAGCTTTGATTCTCTCACTAATGTTTCTTTGTGGTGCTTCACAGTTGAAATTCTCTAATTTTAAGAACTCTGGTCTCAGACTCTGGCAGGTTGAGTCCTGCTTGCTTCCTTTCCTTCAAGAATTTCTTCCTATACCTTCCCTATTATTAATGACATACCTATGACTTTCTGTTCAAATGCTTCTCTTTGTTGTTAAGGTATCTCTACACAACTATCAAAACAAAGTTTACAAGCAGCTTTTCAGCTCTTGTGATTTGAACTGAGAATATTAATTTCAGACTAGACTTTTATCTCTCTCCTTGGTTCTTAGTACAGAGAAAAATAAGGTTTTCTAGAATATCTTTGTAATCACTGCTTACTATTCTGCTATCCTTGAAAGAATGTCTCTACATTCCTCATTCTCAAGTGCAGTCCTTAGTGTGTATTTATTCTGAAGCTCAAGATGTGTCCCAAATTTACTAATTTTGCCTGTTATTTTTACACAGTCCATCCCACTAATCTACTGAGTATTTTGGTAAAAGTGTGGGATAGGACTCTCATACTCTGATCTACAGATCTGACCACCTCTTTGTGTCAGAGGGGACCTGGAACTGGAGATGATCAACCATTTGTCAAGTAAAATTTAATTCAGTATGACAGAAAATTTCTCAGGAGCAAAAAGCTTAAGTTCTTCTCTCAAACTGGAGAGGTTAGACGAGAAACATCTTTTATTTGGCACACTTAAAAAAAAAGTCTTGAAAAGCTGTCTACATAATCCAAAAACACTTAATCAAAGCTTGCAAATATTTCTTCATATTCAAGGTATCTAATCATGATCTCATTAATAGAAAACTGCCAGAAGCTTAATGAGAGAGTGAGATTTGTTTGTTTTTTTCAGCATTGATGGAATGGGTATGCAATCAACTTCAAACCAGATTTAATTCAAAGACTAATTCTGAAAGGATATTGATACAAAGGGACCAATGCAAAAACCTAGTGAAGTCTGTAGGAGACTTTCAGTTAGATGAAGACCACGACTTGAAGTGAATCCATTGCAGGCTTTTGTCTTAGGAAAAACTTCATGAAATGATAGAAGAATAACATAATTTATAGAGAAAATCTGATGGAGACCTGAGACAGCTCAGGTTTTCCTCTGTCCATATACTCATAATCCAAAGAAAACTGATTACAATACTGGTATTAATCCAGGGGGAAAGTTGTAGAAGTATAACCAAAGCACTAAAACATCATTATGCAATATTGAAATTTAAAAGGTTGATTTCACTTGATTCACTGGAATGTAAGAAGAGAAGACTCAAAATATTGTATATGTTTGCTATGTTAGAAAGTGCAAAGTAAAACACTTTTCCTTGCAGATGTTTTCCTAAGCTCTATAAGTTAACTGGGTACATGTAAGTTGTTTTGTTACTTCAGTGTTGAGAAGGAATAAGTAAAGAGAGCAATAATTTCAATTTTTTTTTTCCAAATTGCGATGGCTATAAATCCCAGAAAAGCATTTTGCGAATGGGTCAGTGCATTAGGTCTGCAAACTCAGTTAGTTATGCTACCATCAGACTGTAAAAATCTACAACAAAAATAAAACACCTCTAGCCCGTTAGATCAAAAGTAACTATAAATACTAAGTGTTTTTGTAAATGGAAATAAATTTTGGATACATCAGCTGATTTTTGAAGCCTTGTTTAAGACTGACTTTTTAAAGGACTTTGGCATGTTTTCTTGTTGCAGAATAGTAATACCTCATGAAAAAGCATTTAAAACATGAATTGAGGGAGCATCTATTAGTAATAAAACCAGCTTCATTCACACTTTGCATTTTTAAAATTTAGTTTTTTTGTCGTGTTCCTCAAATCTTACTTGTTTTAAAAAAGAAAACAGTCAAACTTGGGAAGTAACAGATACGATTTCAGTAACCAAATGCAGCATTTTAAAGAGGTTGCTTATAAAGCAATCACAGACCCACATAAGTTCTAATAAGAAAATTTTGATTAATGAATCACCTTTTTCAAACTCATCCTTGATGTCTGATTGCAATGTATTAATGCAAAATAAGATGAAATAGAAGATAAGAAAATTGTTTCCTTTCCCCATTCCCACACCCTCAGTGATTCTATAGTTCTAGGGTTTGCTGCCTTTGTAGAAAACTTTTAGGAAAGCAGTGGAATTAGTGAACATGAACAAACTTCTCAGAGAGGTTCTGGGGAGGTTCAAAGAAGGGGAACTCATTTATTGATCATAAAGACCCAATATATCTGAAACCCCACTGCTGTAATACCGTTTATGAAGCTGCAAACTTCTGTCTCAGGAGTTTACTAAAACACAGGAAAGCCAGCCTGTTACATTTGCTGTATTTGCTCATGAACACAAAGATGATGTTTATCCATACCTCAGTGTAAGACTTACTTGAAGAAATGGGTATAGTTCATGTGAAGTTCAACCCTGTCTAAAGAACTAATTAAGGAAACCTTCAGTGTGTAATACAAGTATTTATCTGTGGGCAGAGGTATAAGAAGACACCCAGACAAATTTTAAAGCATTCATGGTCCATGACAGTGCAATGCAAGCCAGATTTGGTCCAGCTGTGACACAGGCTTGTTAACAAAGAGGGACATTTAGCAGGGACAATGATTTTTGCAACTATATAATTGCCAGACACTGACTATCTCCCATACAGCCGATTCATATGGAGAGTCTGTGCCTGCTCTGACATGCCCTTTGTCAGTGTCAGGGACTCCTTAGTACTGCTTCCCTATTTGTCTAAATCCTTGTACTGTGCCCATCACGGAGGTGGCCAAGCATACTCCCTGCTACAGTCAGCTATTCTGTGCCACTTGTGGGTTTAATTTGTCTATTTTGTACAAGCTGCATGGTATTTAAACATCCCTGTCTCAAACCTTCAAAACTTGCATGTACATCCCTTTAAGTCATGTTACCGAGGACGAGCTGGTAAAGATTCTGTTTCCCTCTCTGTTCTTCTCCCTTGATTAACAGTGGCAGCTGAAAGAAAGTGGCAGAAGGCCCAACAATCAAAGGGCATAGCAATAACAGTTCTGTTGCCCTGCAATTCACAAATTATTTCATTATCTTTCAACATTGCAATCAGGCAAATCCAATACTGTGCCAGCTGCCTGGGTTACAGACATTCAGGTAGGTTTGATCTGATTAACGTCCACTCTCCAGAAAAGTTTTGCTAGCTCTAAGAGTAGACAAACCACTGGAAAATTTGATATTTTTTTCTTCAAAGACCATGTCAATATACTTGAGTGCAAAGAAATAATTTCTGTGCAAGCATTGCAGTCTGCTGGGTTTGAAAGATCTGAGTGCTCGTGTTTTGCATCCGTTAGAAAATGGAATGCATTTTTCTACCTACTTTATAAGCTGATTGTCAATGTACTTCAAAAAAGACAAGTGGAAAAATATATTTCATGATGTTTTTAAATCATTTTCTTATGGGCTTGCTGAGATTGACAGCTCTGAAGAAAAAGAAACATTCTTCATTTGAAATTAAATAGAATAACTTGGAATATCTGAAATTGTCAGGAGGCTTTTTGAAAGGATGTCCTTATGCACGTAACTGCAAGTCCATCTGTTGTTTTAATTTGTCTCTCTAATAATTCCCTGGAGTCCCACTTGGTTTGAATGTTAGAATAAACAGAAAGGAATCAAACCATGCATTCTTCAAGCAAAATTTATCCAAAAATACAGTTCTGTGCATTAACTCTTGCCTGTGTCAGCCTTATTTCAAGTTTTGCTGTTTTCATTAACATTTACTGAGCATCTATTTAAAGAAAATGTATTCATTCGAGGAGTTGATGTGCCTTAAACAGAATTTTATACAGTTAAGAACTTAAAAATAATTGAAGTATGCAGCTTTTAAAAGAGAGATCTGTATAAACCATTTCATCTATTTGTATTTCTGGATGTTCCTAAATTATCAATTTTCCACTAAGCATGTATTTCAACTTTCCAAATAGTTGGAAAAAATTTAAAAGCAATGTGTTTACTGATTTCAAGTCATTTTTATTTGAATAAACAAAGAATAATACACTGCATACTAACAATATTCCTAGCACCGATGCATGATTCATCTTCCTGTGTACAAATTAGTGAAATGTGAAACTTATTATATCTTTTTCAAAGTCAAAGAAAATATTACTAACTCTGTTTTAGTGCTGGAAGTACTAGCTGGATCCAGGCTAGTTCTGGGCTGATTTAAAGAAAGCTTTTCAATTACACTTAAATAGCAATTAAAAGGAACGTATAAACTTATTCTTTAAATTACATGAATGGATGGTTTAGATTACTCTGCAGCTAGAAATAAAATCAAATATGAGCTTCTAAGCTACCAATGGCATAGCAAACTGAAGAGACAGTCTCCAAAATTTTTCAAGGTTTCCCTCAAGCCTAAATTCTGTTTGTGTAGATTAATAGAATGTTTCAAACCGAAGCCAAATCCTGATCTTCGGAATTGACAGAAATGCATTGGAACCAATAGGCTTGAGGCTATTTTACATGCAAACTGTATCTTGCATTGAGTATCATCCCCCTTGGTTAAAACTGACATTTGGAGTGAATATTTTGGAATTGTTTTCTAAAATTTTGCACTAAAATACAACTTGCTTTTTTTTTCACATATTAAGGTCAATTGTTTTTTTAATTGACTAGAAGAATCCTATAGAATCCAATGGAGGAAATGTCACTCTCACTCATATATCATACAGAATTGACTAGCACTTACAGATATGTCACTGAAAATCTTAAAATGGCTAAAAAAGAATAAAGTAGTGAACTAGGCACTTTTATTTATGTTTTCTTTTTTGTCCATTTTAAACCCAGATTAATTTCTGCACAATCATTGCAATCATTCTGAATTTTACCTCCCCACTTCCCCAAGTGGTGCTGCATTCAGGTGAATTTGAATTGGCATCCCCAGAGACATCTGCTTATGCCTGTTCAGTTTCACCTGAACATGGATATGCATTCCTGGACATGGAAAGCATTCTTTAGGAAACTCAGAACATATTACAAATTCTTAGGAGTGCCTGTGCTGTGACTGTTTTCATGATCTACTTCATAGTCAAACCTTCACCTGGGAGAAACTGCCACAATCTTGCATAAATTGCAGATGAAAAGATTGGAGGACACAGAAAGGGGGAGAGAAAAAAACAAATCTCAGATTTGAGGTTCTATTAAATCTGCTCAGTTACCTAAAACACACACTTCTGTGGAGGCCATGGACAAACTGATTCCTCAGTCTTCACCTGTGCTTGCTAAAGAGCTTTCACATCTGTCTCTGCTGCCCAATACTCATAGCAGGCTACCAGGGCCCACAGATAACCCTGAAAAGCTTAACTACTAAAATTCAGGCAAAAGCCATGACCATCTGTCTAAGGTTGGTTTTAGTAGCTCAGACTCTTTTAACCCTTTTAAAGTTGAGAGGGAGACAGCTCAGTTGGTACACGAGCAGTGCTAGTAATGCCTCACAGATGTCCCGCAGGACTAAGACAAAGGGTCACAGAAGATGGATGAGACCAGCAGCTATTTTTGATGGTGCAGCTATTTGGAAAGGTATTCTAGGGAGTATCTGAGTATAAAGTGCAAGACAGGGAAAGATTGTTACTATTTTTGCTTTACTTATTTTCTATCAATGCATACAGTCATGTCTGATTTTTGATATCTCTCTACTGAAGCCTTCTTTATTCAGTGCCATTATGACTAAAACACATTTCATATTGTTTCTACAATATGTTTCAACTTAACCACCTCATTCTAGAGTAGCTTTGTTCATAACTGCATTTTGCCATCCAGTATCACCACATTCCACTGACTCTGCTTAAATCAGCAGCTTATAAATGGATAATGTCCCTCTCCCAACCTCCATGAAGTAAAACTGTTATAAAAACTGTGAACAGTGAAGTATGTCAAAATGGCAGGCAGTCCAGCATGGCGTGCTTACTCCAGCAGAGATGCCAGAACAAAGTCAGGCTGAATTCTGCTTTGAAAGGCACAGACAGCCACTGCCAAGCAATGACAAAAACTGCATACTGAAATTCAAACACACACAAAATTTCATCCTGTCTGCCTCCATCAGCCCTTAGTCACTTGTGCACCTGCTCCATTTGCAGCTATTAAAGAGATAAGGCTTTAAAACGATACTTGAAGTAATATATTGCATGCCACTAGGTGCCCAAACAAATACAGAAGAATTAACATTCTGCTTCCCAAGAGGGGTAATAATGATTTCTGAAGGCAAAAATGCACTAATTATGACTGTGACCAACATGGCTGCTTTAGATTGTTTGAGAAAATAAAAGAGGTTAATAAAGATGTGGAAAAGACAACATGTAAACCTGAATTACTGAGGGGAAGAAAGAAGAATTATACTTCTTCCATCAGAAGAGTCTGCTCAACTGTAGTCTCTATGAGGTTACACTGAAATAGAGCACCTCCTTAAAATATGCACGTTGCTCCTTGCTGCAGAGAAATAATCAGGGAGTGCAAGAGGGGAAGGCTGAATTTAAGTTCTATGTTTTCTCTGCTTCCTTCTGAAGCTGCATGCTTATTTAATGCCTCTTATGGGCTGCTGTGACTAATGCCACAGTCAAGTATGCAAAGTTCTTCGAACACCTAAAACCAGCATGGATCCTGCTAAAAACACATAGATATTTCCCTCTCTGGGAGTATGCAACATTCTGCACATCCCTAAGGTAAATAACACTTAGATTTTAACAGTGGCAATGTATTAATTTTAAAAATCACTGAAGTGTCTCTGGCTAGAGGGTGCCCAGCCTAATCACTGATGCTTATTGCCTCAGGGAGGTCTGAAGATTCTACTTCCCTTATATTTCTGTATTAAGGCTTTTAAAAATATATAAGCCCTTACCAAGAGCAAAACAAATCTCTAAGTCACTCAAATATTCTCCCAGCGACCCAAAATCCCTTCAGCCAGAAATATCCTTTAGCTGTTAGTTATGCTGCTATTAACTATGAAAACACCCTCTGAACAAGCAGTAGGTGGCAGACAGTTCTGACAGAAGAGACAAAATCTTGCTATACATAGGCACTGCCGTGTAAAAATCTTCAGCATGGTGCATGGACATTAAACTCCACCCAATTCCCCCACTGAAAAGGTTTCTCTTTTGTTTTATTGGTTTCATTCATCAAGAATGTTTTGCCAGACTTTCATGTTCTTTTGGGACAAATTCTATGACTCTTTCTGCTGCTGTGATGCTGGGGGCCCAGCAGACCAGCAAGTTATGCTGCATCATGCACAGAGAGTACTTAAAGGAAGTTTAAGGCCAAATAAACTTTGCAAATATCATCACTGGGTTTAAATTATATGCTTGGTGAATTCAGTTCTTTTTGCTGGATCTAATCTAAAGAGGATTTTTTTTTTTTCACTCTCCATCCTGAAAGATTCATTTGCCCCTGCTGCTTATTACTCATCAGAAGTCATCATTTTCTATCTGTGACATCCGGATAGGCTGTTGCCGTGGAAAAGATTATGAAGCTGAAAACAAGCAAGCTGATTTGCATTAAGAAGTGAGTTTCAAAGAGTGCAACTTCTGTTCACAGAGGAACTTAAGACACATTTGATCAGGCAGTGATAAGGTTACAGGAGAAAAAGAAAAAAATTACTTGAGAGACACCTATGTTTTTTTTAAATAGGGTGATGAATGTTATCACAGAGCAAATTATAAAACCAAATTATTAAAACTGTTATTTTCAAGCAGTCCTTTCCTAAGTGTTCTTCTCCAGTTTGTCTTTCCCTTCTACAGAGCGATGAAATAACAATTTTCCTACTGGCTACATATCCAATTGCTGTGGCTCTGCATAGCTCCATTAACTTCAGGAAAGCTGTACTACTTTATAAAGCAAAGGATCTGAATCTCCTTCAGGACAGAAATAATATGGCACATCCAGAAAAGGAATCTCTGTGCAAAAAGGATCATTTGAGGGAAATCAGCCCTTGGTGTACTAAGTGTAGCTAAGTGCAGCTAACAACTGCACTGCCTCATGGCATTTACAGCTACCAAATAACAACTGTTAATTGATTGGGGCATGAGATAAAAGTGTTTATAATTAGGCCTAACAACATTCACACACCTTGATTTGAGATGAAAGCATTGTCTCACCTCTGAGTTCTCTTTTGGCTATATACAGCACTCCAGATGTCAGACTTAGCAGTAGAAAATTCTGCTAGGGTGAGGAATGGAACAATTTATTATCCCTTAATATAGGAATTGCACAGAGATGCTTTGCTGTGTTCCTTTTTGTGCTTTTCTTAGTTGAGGAAAAAAAGAAAAACTAATTACCTTTGAAGTCTATCTGTAGAGCTGGATTTCTCTGTTCTTTGATCTACCACAGGTTTTTCTTTCTGATATTCAGTATATTACTTAGGCCCAGAAAATCCAAAGATGCCTGCAGAAGTCAAAAGGAGTGTGCTGGGTCCTTCTGCCTCTAAAGGTCGCAGTTCTTCTGCAAGATGATTCCAGATAACTGTCTGTGTATTAGACAGGGGTGCCTGTATAGAGGAGTGGCTGCACCCAAGTATGTTTGATTGATAAGAATTTGGAGTACTGCACTTTCGTGGTGAAGGCTGGCCTCCAGCAGCATAGGCTGCTGCTTTAGTTGAGGTCCTCCTTCTGAGCAAATTCCACCTGCCAGTTAGTTCATGAAGGGTGAACTCCAGGAAGATACAGGTTGCTCTGTTCATCACCTTTTTCCGACACGTGACTCTCTGAAGCTGCAGAAGTTTGCAGAATTTCTTAATTCAGCCTTCATTTTTGTTGTGACTTTAGCTCATACAGCAGTGCAGTAATCAACTCGACCACTGATTTATTAATTCATAGAGCACTAAAAAGTGATGAATTTCAAAACTAGGTGGCTTAATTATTTTATTTTCTCCCCCCTTTCTTTCATTATCTTTGTTCAATAAATCTAATATTTCTTGATTATAATATTAGAACATGACATTAGAACATTAATTTTTACAGCAGTTTCCCTATGAATATAATAAATTAGCTTATAATAGACTCAGATAATTTTCATTTTAAATAGCATATTACTACACATCTTACTGAATTCATCATTATATTACTATTAATCAGTTAGCATGGTGTTGAATTTGCTTGTTAAGCTTAAATAATAACCTTTATCTATACTGTATATACCTTTATCTATACTTGACCTTATCTTTTGACGTCCTGTAGTCTTGCATTTGTTCTAGCATTTGGGGGCATCTTCCCAGAATGCTTGCCTTTTGAAGTCAGAGGCTAAATGTCTTCAGGAGGTTTTAATCTATGCTTGAAATTCTTTACTAATTATAGAAGAAAATATATCCCAACATATTTATTGTTTTAATAAACAGAATATTTTTGTGTTTTATTTAAGTAGTGGAAAGCTGTAGATTCTGGGCCTACAGGTTTTGCCACTGGATTCAAAGACACAGTCAAGCAAATCAAAAGAACATTACATCCACAAGGAAAGGGACTGAAACTCAAGAGCAGAAATTCCCTTTAGCCTTGTACCAGTACAAAGTGCACATGTGTTGACAGTTCCTCATTACCTGTGAGAGTTGCTTGACTCCTCAACTCTGCTGAGTCCACTCCCTCTACAGAGCTAGAAAGCAGAGCATCACCTGCTCCAGTGAATTGTGCTGCAGGCTGTCCCACAGTTGCAAGTCCTAATGTGTCTATTGGCACATTAAAAATGCATTAGAAAAGGGTAATATTAACGAGTCCAAAATTAATGGCTCAGTTTTCCCTGCCTTGCACCAGTCAAGAGGTCTTCAGAGCAGTCACAGGGTGGCAAAACCACCTTTTACAGGTTGGGTTCAGTTTGGCTGACATTAATAAAGAAAGCAGCTGTTCACATGTGTAAGGATTTGCAGTAGGGAAAAAAAAATTGCAGAACTAACTAAATGCTTTTTAATAAAACAAGCATTTTACCACTATGTAAGCCCATCCTAGTCCTGAATGATAGCTGCCATCCAACACGACCCATAGTGAAAAGGGAAAAAAATTCTTGCAAGCTGAAATAAGGTGGCAAAGCATGGGGAAGGAAGTTATGACTTTGAAGGTGTCTTTTTATTCCTCCATTTTTCCTACAATGTCCTACTAAAAGTATGATGGAGTGGCAGATAAAGGTCTGTAATAAAAATCAAAGTGCTTATTTGATCTGCAATCACCTACTTAATGATTGCTCCTGTCTTGTCAAAGCAAAGAAATACAACCTTCATTATGCAAGATCTTAATTTCTCACGCCTGCAATGACAATGCTGTTGTTGCATTCCCTACCCCTAAGAGTGTGAATACATGGTCTACTCTCCTATTTCTAGTAGGAATTTGTCCTGCCCATTTTTAGCCTCTCATCTCCCCAGGAGAGAGAAATAGATAACCACAAATCTAAGAGTTGGATTGCTTCTGGAATATTTTTACTATACTTTATTTAAAGGGAATTTGAGGGTATTTTGCTGTGTAGTCTTTGCATAAATTTGTAATGTTTGCCTGAATATTATACTTATTCATATTATATTTTTCACTTACCAGTGCTCCAACAAGAATTTAGTGCCTTTTTTTTTAGTTAGTTCTTTCATGAAGCTATACAATTGCTAATGGTCTCTGTGTGCAGTCTATAACCATGTCACCTACTTAATTTAAGCTGGAACAGCTGCAGATTGTTTTAGTTTGATGCTAGTGTTTGCCAAAAAATTGTGAGCATTGTTAAAAAAAAAAATTAATCACATGAGAAAATTTTCGAAATCCTTTCTTCCCATATTTTGAAACCCAGGTCAGTTTTCTAATAAGAAACAAAAATATTTTTATTTTAAAAAATTACTCCAAATGAAAGATGTTGTCCTAAACATTTTACTCATTTGGATTGAATGTACTTGAGGAATATGATGGGAACTCATGGTGTTTTTATAACCTTGAAACAACATTTTAAATAAATAAAATTCAATCATTTTAAGTGTGATTATATAAAACTGTAGAAATGAGTTCCAAATTGTTGGCCTTTTAGGAAACAGGGGGCTAGAGGGCAGGACCAAGAAAATAATTCTACCTTTGTATATTACTTTTGTGAAAGCTATACAAGAATGCTCCAAATTGCTCCGGCATTCTTATTTCTTAGAAGTTGTTGACAAATTTAAAGACTTGTGCATTGAAGCCAGACAGTTTAGTTTAGGTTTGGAGAAATTGCCTTACACTGAGAAATGTAAATATCTCAGTTTCCTTAGCTTACCAGAAAGAAGACTGTAAGATAATCTGATTATAATATAAAATTATTTTATATCAGGGGGAAAATGGAATGGACAAAGCTGTCTAATCTAGGAGGAAAAGGCAAAACCAGAGACCCAGATTTTTTTAAAAAAATTAAATAAAATTAGATTAAATTCAAAGAGAAAAAATATTATAGCAGAAAGTAGAAAAAGGTGACCTGTATTCTCCATCTCTCAACTCTATATCAAAAAGAGATACTCTTTCAGAAGACTAGCTTTAGCTCAGACAAATTCTTTTAAATCCCAAGTAGTTATTACAGTCACTATCGGGTTAACTGATTGAAAGTTTAAAGGCCAGCACTATTCAGGAAATCAAACTTGTAGAAAGTGTGTTGGTTCTCAGCTAATGAAGTGTGCCTTACCAGCAGAGCAGAGAGCAATACTAGACTGAAAATTCCACTGAGGGCATTAGCCTGGGCTTTGGGCCAGCGTGGCGGAGGCTGTGGCAGGGATGGGGAAGGCAAAAGATCTACAAAGAACTGGGCTGCATCTTGCTCCAAGACCCTTGGTCTGAGACTCTCTTGGCATCAATCTATACAGAAGAAAGACTGATGCTGCTAATTTGTCAAGGCAGTGTGTAGTAGCTTTGACTGCAATAAAAGTGTTTAATAACATCAACATTCAGCACTTAGAATGAATTTCATCAGCATCCCTGCGGACAACCTAAGGTTAAGTGCAGCGAGAAATGGCACTTAAATTGCTATGTCATCAAAAATCTACTGTTGACTTCTGTTCCTCCTAATTCCTGATAGGAATATCAGCTATCTGAGCTCTCCAAGCTCTTTGTGGATACTAACACTGAGTAAATATGTAAATAGATATCAGGCATTTTAAAGACTCGTCTTGATTATCCTTTTCCCACCTCCCTGTTCAACCCTGCCAGCCAAGAGAGAATCAGCAACACCTATGTGATATGCTGTATGCAGGATTTTTTGCAGCTCATTCCCAGAGAAGAACATCAGGGCTGGAAGATCATAGAAAAATAGATACTTCAAAGGGATGGAGTCAGGTCCTAAATAATACTGAGCCAAAATGAATAATTTTGCAAAGTTTATAAAATGAATAAAGTCCTTCAAAGATCCCATCTATGCCTAGCTACATATGAGCCAGAGGAAGGGGAGACATTGGAGGTAAGGTTACTGAGTTCACCTTTACAGGAAATTAGTTTAGATTTTATGCCCACAGACACACAAAACACACACATGTTTACAGAAAAAAACAATCATAATCTAGTAAGAATTAATCACTTCCAAAGTTTTGAAATAGAGGACTTTGATTAGAATGAAGGTAAAATAAAATGTAAATGATCAAAATGATATGACATCCAAATCCATATTCCTAACATTAAAGTGAACTGCTAGTCATTTCATACTGTATAGTTGCTGAACTGCAGAAATTACTAAGCTCATACCAATCTTTTTACATGTGGAAAGACTTTAAGTACTTAAAAGAAACCTTTTTTTTTTTTCTAGCTAAAAAGCTCCAAGTCTCATGAGCAAAGACAAGAGGAAACAACACTCCACTGCTCTTCTCTTCCCTGCTTACACCCATTCCACAGGGTCTTTTAAGCCTTCCAGTGGTAAAAGTTATCAATGCAAGAGAGAATGTGAAATCACAAGTCCCAGTCCTTCAGAAAATGGAGACCCAGAGTAAGACTATCATATATTAGTTTAATGACATCTATTAATAGGGCCTCATTGGCCCTGATATATAGAGAGGGCAGAAAAAAACCAAGAACAAACCTTAACAATATACAAGGACTTTTTTGATACTTGAACATATTTGTTATTAGCTTTAGATCTCAGCATTTATATTAGGCATTTCTAAGACCTGAGAAATAAAATGAACTGCCAAAATGATAATAAGGACTTCTCCTTTTCCCAGAAAAGCTCAGAAGTTGTGTGAGACAAAAACCTTTATCTAAGCATACCAAAAAATAAAAATATATTAAAAAAAATAAATAAACATTTATTTTTACATGCCTTGTTGTGATGACCAATGTTGCTATTACGCCAAAATATTAAAACTAGTTGTGGTGGTTTGACTGTGGCTGGATACCAACAAAGCCTCTCTATCCCTCCCCTCCACAGTTGAACAGAGGAGAGAAATTATAATGAAAGACTCCTGAGCTGAGATAGGGACAGGTAGAGATCACCCACTGATTACTGTTGTGCACAAAACAGGGAAATTTGTTTAATTTATTGCCAATCAGATCAGAGTAGAGTAATGAAAATTAAAAAAAAAAAACCCAAGACTTAAAACTCCCATCCCTCACTCCTGCTTGGGCCCAGCTTCACTCCCAATTTTCTCTACCTCCTCCTCACCAGTGGCACAGGGGGACAGGAAAAGGGGGATGTGGTTCTTCACATATTGTTTCTGATGCTTCTTCCTCCTCAAGGAGGGGATTCATTTCACTGTTCCCCTGATCCACCCTGGGGTCCCTCACAGAGACAATCCTCCATAAATATCTCCAACATGAGCCCTTCCCACAGGCAGTAAAAAAAAAAAGGCCTTTGTAATATACATGTATATATATGCATACAAATAGTATGTATAGTATTTATAAAATAATTATGTATATATATCGATATAGTACAATTTTATGCATACATTATGCATGCACAGTGAGCACACTGCACTTATATTAGTGAAGAGGAAACCACTCATTACTATATGCATGTTTTTTAATGTGCTAAATACAGCATAGCTTGTGGAGTCCACTTTAAGTTTGGCTAAATATCATCCCAGTTTTTGAAAATAACTTAAACGTGTGTCTTACTGTTTTCACAAAATCAGAGCTTTGCAAAAGATTAGATACAGTCTAGTATCTTACTTGGTGTGTCACAGCTGAAGATCTTGCCAATTCTCTTTAGACTATAATTAATTCATGTATGAATATGTCTAATTTTAATTCTCCTGATTAGAGCTAATTGTTTAGCATGCATTCCCTTATCAGATACCAAGTATCTAAATGACTTCACAGTTTTTGTAGACAGATCAGATCTATATCTACATCTGTAGTCTTTTTCCCTTCCTGTCCCTCAGTCCTTGACAGAAGTCATATGTTTACTGAAGACCTATTAGGACTACTTTCCCCACTGGAACAGAAGTAGCAGAGAGTCTTCAGAGGATGACAACAACAAAAAAACAACAAAGGAAAATGTTTTTTAAGATGCAGTGTATTTCCATGTGGAAGCCCCAGGATCTGTACCTATATTTTCATTTTTTAGGGAAAGATATTCAAACCCTGCTACTATTTCACTATTTCACTGGGTTTTTTTAAATGTAAATTCGATAGAAACTTTTCATTTTTCAGACAGAAAAGAAACCTTTGCTTTTCAGTTACATTTTAGAAGAGCTTGATTTTGATAAGTTTGTTTTATTGTTTTCCCATGGGTTTTAGGTAAACTGTTTTTCATTTTGCTGTTTGATATGTCTAGGATGTGACAATGTCATTTCTGGACAGTGTTACTAAAAAAAAAAATTAGAGAAAATTTGTATTAGTCCCACTTTCTGCAGAGTTTTGGCTCAGTTTTGGCCATGTCATATCATGAGCATCTAAATTTCACTACTGGGACATTAAAGAAAAAAAATCAGCAGCTCTATTCCTGCATACAATGCCATAATCACTACTACAGCAATTAGAAGTTATGATTCAGCCACATGGGGTTTCTTGACTGACAAATAAGTTGTTTTTATAATACATCAAATAATTCCCATAGCTCCTGGATCTGAAAATTTAGGGAGAGAAGACTACTTTTTCACTAAGGCCTTCAGTATTATTGATTTCACTTGCAGTAATATCAGGAATTAGTTATAAAAAATAGACTATCTGAACACAGAATCACCTGAATTTACACCATCTTCAAGGTCGATGTTATGTCCTTACAATGCCCATTTCTCCTCTACCTTGCACCACTGCATAATGCAAACAGAATTGGCTTAGAAATAGAAGGTACTAGAATAGAAGTACTATCATATATGGGCTACAGGCTTCTCTATAGCCATTGTATTGCCTTCCTGCCCACAAGTTTTCTGAGACTTGTGCAATCAGTGCTAAAATAGCCCAGAAAAGGTACAAATTGTTTAAGCCCTACAATAATTATTTATAATTTGTTTATGAAGTCAGTTCATAAGAGTCAAAACTTTCACGACAACCAGGTATTTCTTCATACTTTTCATATCAGACTTTTCAGAATAAAATTTTGCAAATCATCTAGAGTGCTTACATGCATTTATGACAAATAAATGTAAGAGAAAATTAATAGGTCTTAATAAATTTTACATGTGACACTGACTATCTACAAGAAAACAAATACTGCAATCAGTTCTCCTAGGAAAGCATCTCCAAGATAGTGCTGCATGAAATAAGACTTGCTTATATTGTAATAGATAAAGCTGTGAGAAATATTCCCTTTAATTTCAAACCATGCATCTCAATTTTTTAAAGACACTTTTGGCACTAACCTTTGCACATTAAAAAATTCAAATCTAGGATATAATTTTTCATTTATTTTTTCATTTAATGATAGAGGGAAACTTGAAGTCAGGCAAAACACTGATTCTCTTGAGTTGCTATTATGGTTCTGCTTGAATACAACAAACTGTAGTGTATAAATTAGACAAACCTCTCAGGACAAGAATTCAATTTCACCTCTTGTGTTGAGCATCATTGCAATTACTCAAATGATTAAAGCTATACATGGCTTTAAAGACTTCACTAAATCAGGGATTTAATGCTTTAGAATACCAGCATTGAGTCAGGCAGCACCAATACGGTCATGATTAAAGGGGAACATATTTTTCTGGTCTCCTGTTTTCTTCTCACCTTTGGGTAAACATCACATCAGGTGGTTCTGTCTGGTGAGCTTAAAATTACAGCACTAGAACAAGAATTCAGTTTACTGGAATTTGTGGAGCCTAAGTGAAAAAAATATATCAGTACCAAATCAACTTAAAAATCTCAGTTGCTTATGAATCAATCTCCTGGCTAAAAGAAATTAAGGCAGAGAAACAAACCAGCCCATGAGAAGTAGCCAGTGTTCTAAAAATATGAATAAGTTCTCCATAAATCCAGTCTCACATTTCATAATATGATAGTTTACAAAAACTCATGACTTTTATTAAACACTTTCCTCATGCCTCTGGTAAGGCAAATAACACTTGCTATAGGTATTATTGACAAAATCAAACAGATATAAGGATTTTTGTATCAGAAGGCATTATTGGTATTTTCCACTTAAAATGAGCTTTTCAGTGAAAGCCAAGAAAAAAATTCTGATTATTAGCCTGAAACATAGGCAGGCAGAGAAATTCCATCCATAAAGATCTTCTGAACAAAAAAAAAGCACTCTCTAAATAAACAAACAATAACTCAGTACTGGCAGACAACATAAGAAGGGACAACAGCCATAAATTACAACTTGGAAGGTTCAGACTGAACAGCAGCAAAAACTATTCCACCATGACACTAGTAATTACTGGAACAGGTTGTCCTAGGAGACAGGCTTTTTTTGTCTTGGTCATGTAATTAATGGTGACCTGTGGAATACATTGTTCATCTCTGCAGGGTGGGTAAGGTACAGAAAGACTAGGTGAGGGGAAATGTGGTAAACATCCTTTAAGAGCAATAAAGAAATAAGGATGACTCAGTCTTGATTCCAATTTCCATTCAAATTCTCACTCACATGATTTAAAAACACCTGGAGATAAAAACAGAGATGTGAATGACATGCTGTGCATACATAAGCAGATTAGATCAAACCAATTTATTTTCTTTCTCTGTCAGAGAAATTCAGAGAAATAGGTTTTGTGGATATATGAAGTGGTCCTTTACACATCTTAGCTTTAATAGAGGATTTACCTGAAACACCATTTTTGTTGGCCAACTCAGCAATTACTAAAATGTCTAGAAAGGCTGCACAGGTGTTCAGAAAATCTTTCTCAAGCTACCTATCAGCAACTTAATGCTAAAACTGAGGACTCCTCCTCAGGACTCCTCCTTAGCTATAGTATCAATCTATGCAATCAATAAAAACTAGATGAATGAGCATAGCATATGCTTATTAAACACTATTTATGGCACCAGAATGGGAAGGACACAATATACAGTGAAAATACCAAGTTCAAAAGGATGCTGGCAAATTAGATATCTGATTTTTAGGGTAAAGAGAGATTACAAATTCAAGAACCAAGCATAAATCAATTGTAACAGAATTATAGAAAGATTATTACAACAGAATAATAAAAATTTTAAACTGCCTACTCATCAACAGTGTCATGCTATTGCAACACTGAGTAAAGACCTCATGTACTGGGAGGCATTAACAGGCATGCAGCCTGCCAGACACAGAATACAGAACTTCAGTCTCACCCACCTTTGGAATTGCCTCAAAGCATTCAGTGTACAAATATACTTCAATGAAAGGTATAACCAATTGGAAAGGTCAGGAGGTTAACAAGGAGACACAAATGTGTAAGAATAAGAATTTAAAGGCAGGTTAAAGAAACCAGTGTTGGTTTTATTCTATTCGGGGGGGGTGGGGGTGGTGTGTGGAGGTGGGGGTGTGGGAAAGCCAGGTTGAACAAGTGGTTAAATAGTGCTATTAAAATACTAGAAAATATATTCTGCTCTTCATCTTTACAATATGTTCATCATACCCATGATTGTGGAAATAACAAACTCGAAATGATCCATGTAAGTTTCCTATTAGTCTGCAGAGAAGGCTTTGTAAAGGTAAGAATGATAAAATGAAAGAGGCTGCCTGCAGAAACTATGGAGTCTCCATCATTGGGAAACATTTGACAGCAAAACAGACAAGCATCCATCAGGACTGACATAGAATAAGAAGATGAACTTAACCTTTCCCATCATCTGATGACACAATCAGAAGAGACCCAAAGAATAGACATGAAAACTGGAGTTCTTGAGAAATTTGGAGAAGGTGCAATGTTGCTTTGAATTTCAGAGTAACCAGGTTCTATTTGAGTATTGCTGAGGATGAATGGGCAGGTACAGGGAATTAAACTTAGGGGAAAATAGATAGGACAACAAATGGAGGAGAAAATTTGCACTGAAGAAGACAATACCTGGTACAGGGTTAAGAATAGATTTTTGTTTATTGTTTCATGTAAAGTATAAACTCAACAGAAGAACAGCGGACTGAAAAATATGAGAAACATAATTAAAGATGTCTGTAAGAAAAATAAGTTAAGTAACAAATTATATTTTATATAATATAATATTTATATAATATATATGTATATATTATATCAATCTTCAATGTCCACATTGGCCTCCTCAAGAGAAACTTGTTTAATTATTCAAGTAGGACTCAGACTGAGAAATTAAGGATTATTCACTTTTCACTGTATAAGGCAAGAACTCATAACATATCCAAAACAAATGGGGAAGAGCATAAGATATTTTCTTCTTGTTACTGAGATGGGAAAGTCCAGGAGAAATAGCCAAGAAACTGTTGTCCATCCCTTGATGATGCTACAAAGACCAACTATTAAAAAAAGATAAAACCTAAATACACACCCAAATCCCAAAAAGCACTGCAGTGGCTTGGAAAACTTAATTTCCTGATATTGTAGTTTATTCTGTGTTTGGTAACAGTTTTATAGAAAACAATCCCTTATGGATAATATAAAGGGATATTACCTGAATGAGATTCTAATTTGATTGAGAAAGAGAAGAATGCAATCAAATATTTTTGGTAGCTCAAACAGGGAGAAATGAGAATGGAGAACAAGGAGAAAAAATATAATAAGACAGAAATGTAAGGGACAGAACAATGGAAAAAAGGGGGAAAACTAATTAATTGTCTGTAATAGAAGCAATATAACAGGGAAAAAAGAGAACTCAACAAAACTGCACAGCATTTGAAGGTCAGTGCTAATAATTCCCTTCTAAATAAGAGGAGTTATAAGGAAGCAATGAGGAGATTCCTTTGAGTGTAAATTCAGTTGCATAATTTAGCATCTTATTTAGATAAAACAGTATGAAATAAGTGTTAACCTCCTGTTTCAGTGAAAGAGACAATCATGGGTTAAGTTCTCAGCCAGTTTCTCAGATTCTAAGAATTTTATAACAGCATTGCCAGAACTGGAGACAAATATTCTTTTCCTTTAGTGTTTGAAATCTGCAAGTGTTGATGTGTACAAAAAGAAAATGCTTCTTTGGCCAGAGCCTACCAGTGTAAAAAGTTTTCCATCTTTATTTATGCGAGGCCAGTGTTGGATGAAATTGACCATAAACTACTTACTGCTGTTGCCAAAAAAGGTCTGACAAACACTCCCACTGAGAAAAGAGAGAGGTTTTTTTTCTGCTACAAATATAGGATTTGCAAATTGAAAGCAAACCTGGAAAGATTTGTGGCTCACCCTCCAGGGCATTTCAGCAAAACAAAACAGCTGAACAAAGTCCAGAACTAAATTAAATGCGCGTCAGTCTAAGAAAACTGAAACATGTACACATCAACCACCAACTGTCCAATCTCAGATAAAAAACAAATGACAATTGTCAGAGCTATGGCTAAGAATGTAGAGAGTAATGAAGGCTCTGATCATAGTCCTATTATCAATCTGAACGACAGGAGATGGCAGAAAATGAGATTTTATCTAAGGGCACAAGATGGCAATTCCTGAAGGAATAAAGTCTAAAGACCTACAGGAATAGAAGCTATTTCTTCCTCATTGAGACAGACAAGAAGCTCCTTTTAAACTCTGTCTAAAAATGGTTACTTCCAAACCTGCAATAATATATGGACTCAGGAAGACACACGCTGTTAACTAGACCATTGTGTTTGATTTCAGCCAATTATTTCTATACACTTGTAATGTAGAAATTTCATTTTCATAGTAGTCATAGTTTTCAACTTAGCTTATACACTGAGTTCTGTTTGCTTATTATTTTTTTAAGGCGATAATGTCAAGCCTGACAGCTTCATTTGTTACCCGTAACCTCTTGCATTGGGAAGGTCTGTGAATAAGTAACCATTCCTTATGTGGCAGTGTATCCACTTTCAGCGTACTCCTTCCTCTTTTCTGTCGTGAAGTAAAGTAGTCTACTCAATTTGTCTCACACCTCTGACCATCTCTGTGCTCTTATCTTGTCTTTTTTATTCTACCAACTCTTTTGCAAGGTGGGATAACAAGAATGCCATATTGTGTTTGAGAAAACCTCATCATTTATACAGCTGTTTACTGCTTTAAGTGCTGCTTGCTGCTCCTTTACTAGTTGAAAGGAATCAATGTGCTTTCCATGACTGTCTTTGAGTGCTGACCAGTTCTGATTCCTGCATGCTGAAACTTCATTCAAATGCCACCATTCAGGATACAGAATTATTTTGCATTTACTAATTTACTTTGTGTGAAAGCAATTTACAAATTAAAAAACAAAAAAAGGAAAAAAAAAGAAAAAAAAAGGAATGAAAACCAAAAGCCAAGTCTTCCTCCTCCCTCCTTGGACATAAAACTACTGCAGAGGTCTTAAACTGTAGAAACTGAGCACTGGATAAATTGCAACTAAATAACTAAAAAAACCCAAATACCACTAAAATAGTCTTGTTACCTCCAGACCAAAGATCCCTAAAATAAATGTCTATTTTAGACAGACACAATCCAATCTCAAAACAAAAGGAGCCCTTAGATAATTGCTTGAACTCTCCCAACATACCATTACCAGAAAATTGTATGTGTGGATGAGTATTTTGTCCTAAAAAATCCATTTTCTGTAGAAAATGCTATTTCTGACAGTGGATGTTAGTTTGGTGAGGACAGTGAGAACCCACGGCCTTTAAAGTTCTCCTTATTTCAAGTATGTTCATCCCTGAACAGTCCTCTGAATTCTCTTAACATGGCATAAACATGTTAGTTTCGGGGCTTGTTCACAGAGTAAGTAACAAATTATTTTGCTCTTAAGAGCTGTGTATCTCAGTTGCATTTTAATATTCTGTTTTCCTACAGTATATTTAGAAGGTATAATTTTTCATTGTACTTGGATTTCCCTTTTCCTCCCCTGTCCCATCAGTATGGCTTAGCACGTCAACGGGAAAAAATTCCACAGGCAGAAAGGAAAGGAAAAACCAACCCCCAACACACCCTCCTCCTAACAATGATCCAAAGCCTTTTCTATAGACAGGAAAATACAATGTGGTCCTCTCAGAATTCCAGTCTTCATACTTAGGAGCAAAAATAAGACATGGGCCTTATTTTTCAGACATCAAAATTAGAGTCAGAGGTGACCTAAATTCTTAAGATTAAAGAAAATTAGCAAAAAAAATAGTTTAAATCTGCTCATCAGAAAATACAATAAGGTCAGATGTCAGCTTTAATGAATATTCTAATTTCTAAGTTCTGTAGTCTTCGCTAGGGTCTGGGAAATTGCAATACCTTGATTTAATTCCAATGTGTAATATGAACAAATCTCCTCCTTAGTTCATCAGGTATACTGTTTCAGCAAATCTCATATGAGAGTGTAAAATACGTTCTGGGTCCTGCAAGCAATGCCAAGTTACCTCTGCTGTGAATTTGTGACTTTACACAACCAACAGGAGAGATGAGTGGCATTCTCTCATCCCCTCAAATAATAAGCCAAGGACCCTTCAAAGGCACAATTGTAGAGCACCAACTGCAGGAAAATATCATTTCAGAGGAAGATACAAAATAGCTGACGGGTTTAGAGACACATAATAGCCCTGTAAATTTTCAAAGTGAATAAAAAATGTTTTTATGTACCTCCCACATGGTGTTTTGTTAATGGCTTGTTGAATCTGTTTGAATTCTACATTTTGCACAATTTAAATGTAATCCTCTCATGGAAAAGACAGACACCACCTAGGAACTACAGAAAAAAAATAATTACACTAAAAATCTGCACTAATAATTATATTGATAACTCTAAGTCAAACAGATGAGAAAATATCTTCCAATTTTATATAATCAACAAACGGTGAAGTTTTTCCATACCAAAGTTATACATTTATGCATAATTTAACAGAGTTTTTAAACTTATATCTTCAGAACATGCAATTTGGCCTTCACACTTGCCAAGATTTTTCTCTGTCTTTACAAGTCATTCCAGGCTAAAAGATGCTGAAAAATTAGTAGGGTGACATTCTTTTTCTGCCACAAACATCTCTAGTGAAGTGATCAGAAATTAAAAAAAAATAGCATTACATTGTATACCAGTGCACATATGGTCAAGTAATACACTGTGCTAAAATCAAAACTGCAGCACACAGTATACACATGCCTCTTCATCTCTGGTGCAGGTTCTTTAGTTAGGTCTCACCAATTCTCTCCCAGCTACAGTGATACAGCAGGAGATTTAGAAATCAGAATTCACCACTCTTAGAGGAAACACCCAGAAGTGGTGTTAAAACAATTTCTAAACATTCTTACAAGTTAATAAATTGATTTACACCAAGCTAACTGCAGATCTCAGGTTCAGAAACTGCTGTGTGCTGGTATGGTTGGCAGGTAAATGATTCCCTAATATGATTTAATCTGTTTCACTGTGCATTTATTCCCCAGGATATCAAATTACCTCAGGGACTATTTATCAATATACAGCTGCTAATCAAAGCTCTTGCTCAATATCTGAGATACATATTGCTCATACCTGCTCATATTTTGAACACTTGGAGATAAATGACCTTTCAGTAATATAATAATAATGGTCTTTAAGTACAACCTCTGCACTCTAAAATTATTTAAACAGTTTTGATAGCATAGCATGCTTAAAATAATCTTTCATGTTCAATATTGAAAAAATATGTACAAAAAATATGTACAAAAAAATCACAAAAAATTGCCATTTGAAAGTGAAAGTGAAAGTGAAAGTTCTGGTGGATTTTATATTGTCTTCATGTAGTTTTACATGATTTTTATTACCCCCATTATACATACCAAGTTATAGTAAAGTACAACAGTACATTATTTTTCCACTAAATGTTTGCCTTATTTTCTAAAATTTTTATAGGAAAAACCATTTCGTTGGTAATCTCCACAAAGGACTCTGGGTAGATAAAGAGAGTACTTATTGCATATACTTTAGATAAATACTATTCTAAAAATGAAAGAATTAATGTGTTGGACAGAAATGGGTTATAGGTGGCTTTGAGGCTGCATTCCCAATTCAAATCCTCTCCTTCTCAACTTTATCCGATTCTTGAGGGCCACAGAAGCTCATTGTTTTAGGAAGCACTAGACAAAATGAAGGCCTCTGCTCCAGAAGCATGGGTACATACACTGAAACTTTTTATAACAAGAGTATTCCAGGTTTGTGGACCCCTACAGAAGAACAAGCCTGAAGTAAATTACAGAAGAAAACACCATCACTTCCTGACTTCCTACAAATCAAATCTGTTTTTAAATACCAGAAATAACACACCTTCCATTAAAGAAAATTATAAAATATATGAATGAAAACAAAAAGAAAAACCCATAACTGACGACTGTGGTATGGAAGAAAATAACCTTCCAAAAACAGTCAAAGCACTACAGAAAACCTGAGAACTTTCATTTGCACAGAAACTTCAGAAGTTAGTTATACTAGTCTCTTATCATGGATTTGTGCATCAGAGACAATAAACACTGTGGTACATTATATTTTACTTTTAAAGCTCTACATTTAGAGAAAAAAAATGTTGTTATATCAAGGTCAACATTTCCTCAACGTTTACACGACTACAATGAGGCTGTCAGTTTATGGTTCATGTGGATGAGCCATACTACTCTTCACAGTAAAGCATTTGCTTTGGTCTTTTTGTAAGCTTACATTAAAAAATGTCAATAACACAACACAAAAATTAGTAAAAAACCCCCAGAAGAAATAAAAAGCTTCACCATATAATATTTGGAATTTCATTTCATAGCAAAACAATGCAGATGGAAGGATTAAACTTCAAATTGCACTCTAATTTTAGGCAGAACTATGATAGAAAAAAAAGTTGTTCAGTATTTGGTAATTTAAAACTAGGCTGTGTGCAATTTTCCTCCTTATCTTGCCAGGGAAAGCTGCAATAAACATGCAATCACTAATATTAGTGAAATGCATTTTTCTTCAAAAGATAGTTGTATTATATTTGCTTACAAATATGTTAAAAACTTTTCAGTCCCTTTCAACAATTACATGATAGAGTGTTAAGGATTCAACACAAAGAAGTAATTAGTATTTAGAGAGGATATTTTTTGTAGGTAGAAGACCATCATCCCTTCTGTAGGGCTGTAATAAGAGTGAAGGTGAAGGTGCAGTTTGAAAAAATACCACAAAGTCACATTAAATGTTTGCATGATTTCAAAAAAGCACAGCTGTCTCACCTGGAATGCTGGAATGCCTATTTTGGTTTGGGGGTGTTTTTTTTTTTTTGGTTTTGTTTTATTTTTTTGTTTGTTTGTTTGTTTTTGGGTTTTTGTTTGGTTTTTTTGGGGTTTTTTTCCTTGCTTTTTTTGTGTGTGTGATGCTTTGGTCCCTTAAATAAACATCTGAAGCACTGCCCTTCTGTGTACTATTAATCAGCCCCTTTGCTCAGTGTAATGTGAACTCAGAACATTAAATTTTCTTTAGGGATTCCACACTAGCATAAGTGAGTACACAAATTGCCCAGTCGGGTCTTATCCATAAGATGCTGTGCACTTGTAATTTCTATTCCCTTCACTGGAGCTGGGGGAGGTGTTCAATAGTCCATTCAGAGCTTCAGTGTACTTATGAGATCCAGCTAATTTTTTGGCTGGTCACAGTTGGCTGTACTTTAAAATAACAGGAGTCTCACAGCATCCTGTTGAAATTGGATGACAAAACTGAAACTAGGATGTTCAGTTTCAGTTCAGTCCCAGACTCAAATACTGTCCCAGATTCTCTAGGAACAATACCTATACATGCAATTATCTTCATATTTCAGCAAAGAATGGAAACCAAAATGTCAGCTTGGACAGCTCCTACATTTTGAGGACATTAATATCTTTCCTATCTTCCAGGACAGTAAGAAATTAGCACCAAATCAAGCACCTAAATATAACCAAATAGACTGTGTTTGCTGCAACAGCATAGCTACAGCCTGTGGTCCAGATTCTAATCCTGCATAGACAGAAAATACATGACTGCAGAAAATTTTCAGTGAAAAATGAATACCCTGGGAAATGGAAGGCAACCAATTTCTTTCTCATTATGTGTTCATTTCCTAATTTGCAAATGATAAGTTTGTCTTCTTTGTAAAACATTGCTGGAAAAAACAGGATTTACACAGGTACAAATGAGGCCAAGATGTGTCTAATTATTTTAGGCTTTCAAATTAAAAAAGGAATTACTACTAGATTGCTGTGACCCTTCATTTTGCATAACTACCAGTCTATCCTTTTGTTTAAGAGAGATTTTGTCCTTTCATTGTAAGTACTCATCACTGACTTGCAGTCAGATGCCTAGAAATACATCATTTTCATTCTAGAGGGGAACTCTGAACTCTCTCAACTTATGTACCACTTGGTAAAGATGAGGAGAATTAGAGATGCACATTCCCTTTAGCATGGTTTATCTTTCAATTTTCTAAGAGCAGTTTATTTTTTGATTAGTTCAGGAGGGTAATAAAACCTCAGAAGATGCAGCTCAGCTGTGATCAGAACCCTTTGCTCCTTCCATACTCCTGGCCTTATGTAAAATCTCTGATTTCATGGAATTGGCATTGTCTAATGGGTAAAAAAATGTTAGATGGAATAACCAACAAAGGGGTCAACAGTGTTTAAAGAGCTGGTATGCTTTAAGCACACATCCCCACTTTGAAACTTTTCTAACAAAGTTCCAAAGCTTTCCTAAGCTACTTAGCTCTAATTTGAACAGAACCTTTTTGGCAAGAATACCAAAACTCTGATGATATTTATGACAAAAATCTTGTATAGTATCAGATACACAAAAAAATAGAAATATTCATAAAGGCAAACATCTAAGATCGAATGAGCCAATATAATACTAGTATGAATTGCTTTTCTAAATCCTCCCTTAAGGAATATAACCACAAAACATTCTGCTGCCATGTACTCTGAGGACTCCAGAAGCAGGATATTCTTTTTTCTCCGTTCTTCTGTAGCTGACAGAAGAAAGTGAAGAAAGAAATGTCTTGAACGTTACCATAAGACAGGAGAAACTGAGTGTATTATTATCACTCAGTAAGTTGTATTTGCATCAAAATTGTTAGGAAAAAGGAATAACTTATTTGGGTAGACTTGCCTGTTCAGGCTACTCTCCTTGCCAATCTGTCTCTTTCCTTTAATAACCTCCCACAGTTTTTTTCTCATTTGGGTATCTTGGGAATCAATGCCTTCCAAGAAGGAGAAAATGGGGAAAAATATCCAAAAAGAGACAAAGAGAAAAAGTCTTCCATGGCAAATGCTCTAGACACTCCAGCCCAGTTAAGACAGGCAAATGCAGGTACTGGGAGAATGAAGATCCTAACACCACTGTATGAAGGATCAGGTTTGAGACCACCTAAGGAATCTGAATCTGCACAAGTCCATGGGACCTGATGAGATTCTTCTGCAGGTCCTGAGGGAGCTGGCAGACAAAATTGCTAAGCCAATGTCCATAATTTCTGAAAAAGTATGGCAGTCAGCTAAAGTCCCGGATGATTGGAAAAGGGGAAATAAAACACCCATTTTTAAAAAGGGAAAAGCAGAAGACCTGGGGAACTACAGATTGGTCAGTCTCACCACGTGCTAGGCAAGATGATAGAGCAGATTCTCCTCAAAACTAGACTGAGGCACACAGAAAATGAAGAGGTGGTTGGTAACAGCCAACGTGGCTTCACAAAGGGAAATCATGCATAACAAATCTGGTGACCTTCTGTTAGGGGGCTACAGTGTTGGTGGATGGTGCAGAGGAACTGATATTGTCTGCCTGGACTTGTGAAAACTGCTTGACACTGCCCTGCATGTTTTCCTTGTCTCCAAGTTGGAGACAGGATTTGATGGATGGACCACCTGGGGATAAAGAACTGGCTGGATGGCTGCACACAGAGTTGTGGTCACTGACTTGTCCACAGGGACCAGTGGTGTCCCTCAGGGGTCGGTCCTGAAGCTGGTACTGTTCAACATCCTGTGACATGGTGTGACATGGACAGTGGGATCGAGGGCACCCTCAGCAAGTTCACTGATGACACCGAGCTGTGTGGGGCAGTCGACACGCTGGAGGGAAGGGATGGCATCCAGAGGGACCTGGACAGGCTGGAGAGCTGGGCCTGTGCCAGCCTCATGAAGTTCAACAAAACCAAGTTCAGGGTCCTGTACCTGGGCCACGGCAATCCCAGGAACACCCACAGGTTGGGCAGAAAAATGATTGGGAGCAGCCCTGAGGAGAAGAACCTGGGGGTGATGGATGATGAAAAACTCAACATGAGCCAGCAGTGTGTGCTCCCAGCCCAGAAAGCCAATGGAACCCTGGCTGCATCCAAAGGGGCACGGCCAGCAGGTCAAAGGAGGTGATTCTTCCCCTCTACTCTGAACCTGGAGTGCTGCATCCAGCTCTGGGGTCCCCGGCATAAAAGGACATGGGACTTTGGGAGGGACACAGAGCTGATAAGAGGATTGGAGCACGTCCCCTATGAAGACAGTCTGAGTTGGGGCTGTTCAGCCTGGAGAAGAGAAGGCTGCATGGAGACCACATAACAAACTTCCAGTATCTGAAGGGGGTCTACAGGGAAGCCAGAGAGAGAGACCCTTCATCAGGAACTGTAATGATTACAAGGAGTAATGGGCATAAATTGAAGGAGGGGAAATTCTGGTTAGATATTAGGAAGAACATCTTTACTGTGAGGGTGGTGCGACACTAGAACAGTTTACCTAGAGAAGTTGTGGATGTTCCATCACTGAAAGTGTTCAACACCAAGTTGCACAAGGCCCTAAATCACCAGTGCACTCACAAGAATTATTTACTCATTCTCTGCTGTGAGATAGGGTTAGGACGAGGGCAAAACAAGCTCAAACTTTAAAGGGTACAAAGAAAAAAAATCTTTATTACTAGAACTATAAGAGAAAATAATAAGAATCAGAATAAAACTTTCAGAACACTTCTCCCCCCACAACTTATTTTCTTTCACACTGACAATGTACAGAAACACATCAGTCAGTTTACAACCTCTAAAAATTAGTGAAATATTTCACTAATTTACCTGGGAGAGACTTCTCTTCAGTCTACGGAGATTTTCTATTCTTGTGGCCTTGATGTCCCAGTGAATCAGCTGCCGGGGAGAATAGAAATCTGACCACTGTGTACAAGTCCCTTCCTTGACTAACAGTCTTCCCACAGCTGTTATTGAGGACCATGTCAACTTATGGGCACACTTTAAGGATTATAACAACTCAAACAAAATATCTCTTCTTCTTTGAAAACAGAGTTCTTTCCTATCTTTCCTGGGGGGCAGCAGAGATATTCTCTCCTCTCTGTTCAAACTTCTCATGGGATCACAGCCATTTCAACATCTGCTTACTTTAGCAGAAATGCCTCTGCTTGTATCTACAGTTAGAACATTTCATCCACCCCATAATGCATTTCTACGACTTATAGGGAAACAAGAGTCTCCACAGCTTAAAAAAGAGAAAATTCAGACCAATAGTGAGGCATCTCCATCAATCCCTTCCATCTGGGACCTGACTTCTTCTTTTTGTCTGACCTCAGTGTTTTCATGCTGTTTTTATGTATATCTTCATCTCGGTCCTTTTCTTTCACTCAGGAGAGAGAGCAAAGTGTCTGAAAGTCTCATTCTGGGCAGTAAAAGAGTTAATATCTTGCCAGGGCCTGCAGTGCCAATGTGGGCCTGGCTGCCCGGAGCTGCTCCCGGGATGTTCAGCAGCAGCAGCAGCATTTCTGCCATGCTGGGGGGGACGGGGAAGCAGCCAGGCTCTCAGCAGCCAAAGAGCCTCTCCTCCCACGGGCCACGCAAGGACTGGCCCCAGCCAAGCTAGTTACCTTCTGAGAGGCTGGAAATGAAAGAGAGATTCCTGGGTTTTCTCATCTTTACGTGTGTGTTTCACAGAGGCACACAAACCTTCTTAATGGTGCAGAAATGTGTCAGTATATAAAAATCGGTGTCAGACACCAATTGGTCCTTGTCAGGTCCAAAGGAGGCTTCCCAGGTCCTGACAGGGAACCATTTCAGGAAATTTATACAGACCACCACATTTCCATTTTCCCTTTTTGCCAAAACTGCAGTTAATTATTAGTAGTTATCAGTCACACATTAAACAGGAATAGCTATCATAGAAAAAGGAATTTAAAAATAAAACAGGAGAGAGAGAGTAAAAGAAAATCTCATCTAGAACAATGTATGGATTTGTTTCTGTGAACTTGTGACTGCTCTATGGCCAGGGAACAGCAATCCATTGAATCCTTCTGTATCTACTCCTTTTTTTTACAACACGTATTAAGAGGGGAAAAAGAAAAAAAAAAGAAGAAAAAGAAGAAGCAAACATTGGTTGTGTTTTTGGAAGCTAGCATGTGCAGATTTGTCTGAGTTATTATTCCAGGTGTCCCAACCCCAAAAATACCTGTAAAAACACAGAAATAAAACCTTATACTTCTGTTTCACCTTCTTCCTTTCTCTTACACCATTAATTTCTTCAGTCACATCTCACCACTTCCCAATACAAACATTATTTGTTATACCAGCCTGTCTTCATTCACCTTTTCAAGGCAGTGTGGCCAAATAAATGAAGATTCACAAGGAAAATAAAGATGGGTTATCTGAAGATAACAGCACAGCCTACATAATTTGGATCTTCATCTTGTATCAGCTGTAACTGAGGGACTTTTGTACTCTTTCTGTACTTATTTCCTCAAGGTCAAAAATTTCTTCAATAAAGTCGGTATCTTCTGTGCCTTGAATTGGATGAACTGGATTGAGTGTACTGAAAAACTATCAAAAAATAGCATCATGTCTTTCAATTATTTTTGAAATTTATGAGTGCTTACTGTAGTTCTGAGTTCTGAGGTCAGCTGACAATACAAAAGGCAAGTACTCACCACTTTTTGTCAGACGCAGGAAGATAAAATCTAGCAATGCCTTGAACAGTGATCAGAGGAATGCAAGTCTGAGACAAATATTTGAGCTTGTTTTTTGAAGAAAGAAACTCATTCTGAAACAGTACCAGAAGCATCGTTAAGGAAATTAGTTGGACATCCAGGGTGACAATTCTCTCTCTTGTGCTTTATATTGCTTCATTTGGTGCTTTAGAAATACTTTCTTGTAATAATATCTTGAGGAAGGATTAGAAAAACTGTTAGTCATTTAAGCTGTGAGGATAAGGTCAACAATTAGGAGCTACAAATAGAACTTTAGTGGGGATGATTGACTTGTAGGAAGCTAAGAAAAGCTACATTAAAGTTGTGAGCTCACATTTGTAATGATTCCCTCCCTAACACTCTCTCGGTGACATAGTTCTACAGGACTCACTTTAAGAGAATTTACTTGTGTCTGTCAGTCCCTGCATACATCTCCTTGATATTCCTGTGTCAGGCTGCAGGAAATAATTAATCAAATTCCCAGAGGCAATGTCAGGACTGCACTTTACAGGACTATTGTTGAATACTTACTTCTGTCACTGCTGGTGGCTCTCCAAGCTGCTGATTCATCTTGTGTTTTTCTACCCACCCTACGTGTTTACAGTCCCACTCCACCAACCAATGCCTCTTTGAGCAGGGTTAGAAGGAAAGAAGCAATACCATCATGGCAGGGAGTCATTACCTTCCCTGTTCCCTTTCTTCATAGGGTGAGAGGACTCCACACAGGAAATGCGCCAGTGACCTGTGTTTCATATGAAACCTATGCTATGGTATAGTTGAGGAAAATCCTGCTTTTAAATATCAAACAAATACTTGATTAAATGATTGATTGATTTTCTACTCCCATAAATTCTGCTCTTAAAACTCACTCAGACTTGCATTATATATTTAAAAAAAAAATAAAAATTGTTACCTACATTTCAGCTGAAACATTCAGAAACATTGATTCCGAAGATGGAAACCAATGGTAAAGATGTTCACATTTTGTGTTGAAATTATTAATTTCATCTTCCTTAAAACAGAAGAAAGAAGAAAAGCTGGACAAGTGTAGAGAAATAAAGCACCATTAATGCTTCTCTTATCTGTTTAACCCAAAGGATTACATACTATTCCTTTGGAAGGGGCAATTCATGCCACTGACCCTGGTAGAGCTGACAAATCTGACACACATTTCTAATTTCTGTTACTGAAGTTCCTGCTGATGAGCACTCATCTGTACTGAATCACCTTTAATGCAGATGTTCCTTTTCTTAGAGCACTGTCCAGATATTTCTAGGGATATTACTAGAAATATAAAATACAAATTCAGAAGTAACATGATAGGAGAAAAGGATTTTTTTTATTATTTATTTACATCTTTAATTAAATAAAGAGCATGCTGCTGCAGATGTCTCTGTTTGTTCTAAGAGCCTCTCTTGTACTTAGACAGTACAACAAAGAGATGAAATTTTCAGCAGGAGGACTGTGTGCACACACTGCAAATACACAGATTAACATCATAACTCCTAAGATTTTATTTAACTGAAGTCTTGAAACAAAAAAATAATTTGAGCTTTCTGGACAGCGCTGCATCACCTTTAGAAATGCACACTCTGGGCTTGTTCTCTTTGCAATGACACGAACAGGCTGATCTGACTCTCATTATAATCAGGATAGAAGTTCCAGACCAGACACCAGCTAGCGTTGCTCATGCTGAGTATGACTTTGAAGAAAGAAATAACTGAAAAAAGCCCAGGGTCTTCCACAGGTAAGACTTTCAACTTTACATGTTGTAATTAGAAAGCATTTGTGTCAAATCAAATCGGGAACAGAAGGAAACACCCCAGATTCTGCTGACTTCAATCATATGAGCTGCTTTTTCAGGGTGCTCAACCTGGTCCATGGTTTCCAGACCAATTACAGGTTTTTTTCTCTTGTATGACTGCTTCCATATTAGCATTTCCTAAGGGCCTACAAAACTGTTTCATTTCATTTGAACATATCACAATCCCTTCAGTACATCCCTATTTGGAGATCATGTTGCCAGCTTAGCTCTCTTTTTTCTCTTGAACTCCCCACATAGCACTGCTGGAGACAATGATAACTGCTGTTCTTCTTTTAGACAAAAAACCATAAACCAAATCCCCCTACAAAATTCCCCACATATGTAGTTTAATTACTATTTGAAGCAGAAAAAGTAGAAAGTTGCTATTCCTGCATCTGATGATGGCTCAGTGTGTCTTGCAATTTTACAGCAAGACAGACCCTGTGCGCACTTCTACTTCTAAAGATTACAACAGTTTAAACACAACAGGAAGCTTCACAGGGAAAAATAAATAAAATTACTAGCTACCATCAATGTGTGGTAATTTATAGTTCCAAATATCAACCCTAACTACTACTAGCAGCTCGCAAATTGGAATGGATTGCTAAATTTCACATTTTCTTGGTGACATGTTTTTTGAGGAGTGAGGGGAATCATAAGGGCAATATTTGTTACTATGAAATGCATTAAAAAAAAAAGTGCATACTTTTTGCCATGCCACTAACATAACAGAGTCTACTAAATTATGCCACATAGCAAACTAACAAACAGTAGCATTACCTGAAATTGCCCTAAGGTGATGCCTGAAAGCTCAAAATTTTCAGTGGTTGGTAAGAGTGAACATACAAAACTGGGTGTCAGCGCTGATGCTTCACAAATGCAGACGTGTTGCTGACCTCAGCTGTCTGCCTGGTGCCCACCCAGCTGCTCACTTGCTTTCCTTCCTCAACGGGACAGGGGGAGAAAATGAGATGTAAAAGTTTGTGGCTCAAAACAAAGACAGGGAGATCCCTTACCAAAACAGACTCAACCTGGGGAAAGCTACTTTATTGTCAGCTAAATAGATTCAGGTGGTCAGAAATAACGACAAGAAATGAAACACCTTCCCACCCTCCAGCCATTTGCTTTCCCAGGCTCAATACCACTTCTTCACTCCCAGCTCTCTATCTCTTCTCCCTTGAGCAGCGCAGGGAGGAGACAAGGAATGGGGTTTATGGTCAGTCCATAATAAACCCTCCCCGCTGCTCCTTCAGGGCACATCCATCAGCCCCACAGTGTCTCTCCTAGGGCCACAGTGCCATTTCTGTTGGGACCTCTCCTCTCCTCCATCCCTTCTTCTGCTCTCCCTTCAGACTTACAATGGAACAATTAGCCTACTGGCAAAGTAGCAAATCCCACACACATTAATCCAGTTAATCAACATGGGTGAACAGCTACAGACAAATTTTACTCCTACTATTTACTCTTACGCTGAGTGAAAAAATCCTTGCCTTCTTTTTACTCTTAGTGTTATTATAGCTTCCAGCCATAAACATCTGTGAATTCATGATCCTTCAGATTAGAAACAGGATTGTCTGGCAAGCAGGCTAGAAGGGGTCTGCTGCTCTCACTGAAAGATTCCCCGTGCTGCCCTTGTAGCAGAACTCCCAGGTTTTGCTTGTCAGCCCTCAGTGGCAGTGTAGCACCCACCCCAAATTGGCAGGCAGATGGGAATTGTGCAGCATGATCTGGAAAAGCATTAAAGACCTCAGGAATGCAGATAGATAATCCCACTGTTCTCCAGGACCTATTGCATTGTCATGTGAATAAAGGAAGCAACTTAATTGGCACAGTAGGTAAGTAATGCATGAATAGAGCAGGCATCCAAAGAAGTTACCGCTGGTATGCAGTAGTTGTGTAATTCTCCCTCCTCTTGCAGGAATGGAAGTCCTGCGATAATTTTGATAAGTGGAAGTGCAGTTGTGGTGGGTAGCTCATAATAGTGCATCATCATCAAATCTCTTTGCATTTTAAAGAGCTTCTACACAATCTGCTATGAAAGAAAAACAGTCTAGTTTTACTAGTAAAACAGAGTCTCTGGAAAATATGATAGTGAAGTTTTTTGCCAATAACACAGCACATTAGTTAAGAATATTTATCTAGCTCCAAATATTTCAGACTCTTTAAATTTAAGCAGATAATTATTGCAAGAAATTAGGCCTGTTTCTCATACTATTTTGCTATTAATTTGTTGTTTTCTCCCAAAGCAGCAACAAATGTCTCATTCTGAACAAATAAAATGTTTTAACTTGCTCTCCTTCAGATCAAACTCCAGATTTTCATTTTGGCTGTACCTAATTGAGTATATTTAGAAAAAATTTGGAAGTGTTTTCAATCTAATAACAAATCCTTGTCAGGACTAATCAGAATTCAGATATCATTCTTACAAATTATGACTTCTTGATCCAGACCCCATGAGAGTCTTGAATTTTGATTTTCGGATTCTGCAGGCAGGTATTTAAATATCTGCTTCCATCTGTGTCTGGATGTGCTCTGGCCTTGAATATATGGCAAAATCTGTTATCCATCTCATTCTCTTATCCTTAATCAGTCTGAAGAAATTTTAGGTTCCTACTCCTAGATGTTCTGAAGCAAGATTCATTCTCAAAACATGCCTTCTGGATCAGACTTCTGCAGATAACCAGTAACTGCCACCACTTAAAAAAATAAAAACAGCAGCAGCAACAACAACAACAAAAACCCCAAAAACCCAAAAACCAAAACCAGCTCAGGCAAGTAAGAACTTTAGGGAAAACAAAAGTTACTTTACATAAAACGCCTGTGATTAGAAGTTCTCTGGGAGAAGTAGGACCTGAAATAAATTTTTCTCAGGTTTCAAAGACACATACTTCTCTCAAGGTCCATTAGCTTGGCTGCACTGTCTGGTGGCTGTATGTGTTGATGGCACACAATCCATCCTCCTGAAGATTTTCTTACAAACAGAAGAGAATTCATGGTGTCTTGTGCTACAGAAAGTACAAGAAAGAGCTTGACAAAGTAGACTATTGATTAGAGTGGTCATCTGGAAAGGAAGGTTTGTGGCTGAAATTTCTGCTCTGAAGAACAGCAATTTAATCAATGAGTATGTCAAGTAACAGGGAAGATGTGGATAGGACTGGAATGAGGTTTCCCCTCTTTCTCCTTGCAGATCTTGCTGGAACTAGAACTCTGAACTTTTGACTGTTAATCAAATCAAACTAAGCTTGTATCCACTGGACCAATCCTCTTCTTGACTAAAAGGTTTAAACATTGGGATCCAAGATTGCCTGGTCTTCCTGTCTACATATCTTTAGAGACAGCTGGCAGGAGTAAGATAGTATTAACATAAATGGCATTTATGTTGCAAATATACATAACAAGCACTTTCATGAGGTATGCCCAGGTAAAATAAAATAAGCGTTTTGAAAGACTGAAAATCTCCTCGGATTTGGAAAGTTCTTAGACCTATGAGATCTCCTAATTGCCAAGGAAACAAAAATATTTATTCTATTGTTCCTCATTTCTAGGGTAGTAGGGAGAATTTCAGAAGAAATCCTACTTTTATCTGACATATGGTCCAGTTATACAGTTTATACCATAA
The DNA here is from genome assembly GCF_963662255.1 of Cinclus cinclus. Lineage (NCBI taxonomy): Eukaryota > Metazoa > Chordata > Aves > Passeriformes > Cinclidae > Cinclus > Cinclus cinclus. The sequence continues at coordinate 71,376,472 of NC_085046.1, forward strand.
TGAAACACAAATAGAAATGCTTGTGCGACACTTTTAAGAACAAACTGGCTTGAAAATTTTGAGCGCAGCATTTTATTGATTGAATGACACAATGAGTTCTAGCATCCCTCTGCATTGCCAGTGGATAATTATGATTATCATGAGGAGCACGCTTTGACAGAGAAGTGAAATAATATCTGTTTCCTATAGCTCTGAAAGACTACTTCCCTCTAGAGGCCATATGTGGAAGCAAAAAACAGTTTTATATTACAATTTTCATTTCACCTTTAAAATAATAAATTAAAATTTATATGTATTATACCTTTCATTAGCCAATGTAATTAAGAGAAAATAAAATCCCAAGAAATAGAAGTACTCCAAGTGCAATCATTCATATAGCCAAGTACATCCATTTTTAAGACACTGGAACAAATCCTGAAACAACTAGGCACAGAGAAAACCCACTTTGCCAAACTTTCAGGCTGAACTCCACAGATAGATTCACTATTGCAAGAACATTAAAACAGCGACTTGTGAGAGCTAAAATCGTGCATATGTTATTTCCAAATTATAGCTTGTCAATTCCTTGCTTCCAGGAAACCAAAAAAAAACTAAAACAAAAAACCAAAACAAACAAAACAAACAAAAAAAAAATAAGAGAGAGAGGGAAAAAAGAAGAGAAAAAATGTCTTAATCTTATGAAGTCAGGTTTTCTCAAATGATTTTCACTGAATAAGCATAACTGTTAAATATTCTAATTTGAACATTTTAAAGTGTGTCCTTACACATAGTTTAACATACAGCATATTCCACATACATCTTTATCCATTTTCTCACAGGTTGTCCTTGAATGCACACACTTATGTTACCAATAGGAAGTGCTAATTGACTGCTTTCTCCAATTAGTCTTAAATAGAGGAGGTTTTGATAGAATATCCACAAATTTTAAAAGCAGCCCAAATGTCAAAGACCAGAAACTGCACCCCGTGTTCCCTAATCCATCTGTAAAAGACTCAGAAGGCAGGGTGGAAACCCTTTCATCTGCCACACATATCTCTTGTCGCCTGTGCAAATGGAGCAACTCTTTGAGAAGTTTAATGTCCACAGCTGGAGCAATCTCTGGAGGAATAGACACAGTTTCGTCATATTGCCTTTCTTTTCTGGTTCAGAACCATTTTGTCAAATATGCGCTGCGGGTTTCTTCCTACTTTTATAGGGTGACATATAGGCTTTTCCTTCCCATTCCTTTCTAAGCTTAGTTTCCCAGTTCTTTCCACACAGCCTTTGCCCAGAGCCACATCCTTTCCAGAGCTTTGAGCCTAAAGTTGCCTTTACCCTGTGCTTCTTACCTACGTGAATTCCAGTCAGCTTCTTTCTTCCACTTTATATTCCCTGCATACCAAATTGTCCCACGGAATCTGATTGTGACTTGGCAGTGTATCTTCTCTGCCAGCCCTCAGATCTTTGCTGGAAGTGAGAGGGTATGCAGATGATGCCCTTGATGGAGCCAACAGTGTTTAGGCCTACAATTTGAACAAAGAACAAGCATTGCTTTTGAATCTGAGAGCTTCTTTTGCGTTTGGATTGCTAATGTCAACTTCCTGGATCACCGGCTCCCAAGTCCATGGAATCTCCTGCCAATTTCTTTCCCCAATGTACAGTTCTGTTTCTTAAAACTCTTCCTTGAACATTACCAAAGTCCTTTCCCCTTCTGCAATTATATGCCATTTACTTTCAATTTTTCTAGATATTTGAGAGGAAAAGATTCATATAGGGATGAAGAGAGGCAACCGTTTCTGAACACAGTCATTTTCTCCCTCAGGATAAAACTAGATATTAGAGATGATTAGATAAACTCTCTCATTGCTTAAAATTACCTCCTGTTCTAGTCAGACATTCATAGATGAAGGTAGGAGACAGATTTATTAAAACACAATGAGTCCCCTTAATATATTTTATATATAGAAATCTCCTTTCAGTTTCCTCAGCAAAAAAGCAAGGCTTCTCAAGGTGGATCCAGTTAATTTGTGTTGGTTCAAGACCTCTCTGCTACAACATTTATTTTCTTTGTGACCATCTTTCAGCTCAGTGTTTGTTCTGAAGAATCCTTAGACAGAAATTCCTCCTGAAGCTTAGCACCTTGCACACCTACTTACACTTTCTTATCATTTTGCAGTCTAGACTCCAAGGTCCCGTCTGTTGCTTTTTCCTGGTGACTATCCTTATTCCTTTCTACTCTCTTTCATCTGAAAGACAGGAAACTTCACCTCCCTGCTTTCAGTGATCTCCTTACATGATTTATTGGTGATCAAAGTGTTTTCATTAAAACTAAGCACAGTAGCACTGCCATAGTCTGCAATATGTATGGAAAAGCCAGGAATATATGCTGGCAAAAAACATTTCAACAGTCATTTCAATAATATCACTATACAAAGCTTGTAGTAAAAGGAAACTGTACAAATATAAATTATGTCAAATATAGAAAACCTTGCCAAATCCCAGTGCTGGTTTGCTTTACTTCCACCTGCATAGGAAATTCTGTTCTGTTTGGAAATCTTGGCCTCAGGCCTCACAGGATGAGGCTAGAATATCCCCAGCAAGTGGTAGGGGAGGGAGCATGATCTGTGGTGGCAATACAATTTCTGAGTCTACTAAGCAAAGAGCTGTTCAGCAAACTATAATTCTGCAACACGTAAGCAAACTATGACAGGAACAAATTAACACCTTGATAAGCATGCAAAATTTGATTCTGAAATACAAGTACGTATTAAAGCTTTTCAGTGAAGTAGGTGTGACAGCTCATCCTGTCATCATGGATATGATGAGTTATGCTAATATTACTGTCAAAAAAAAAACTAGAAGCCCAACAATGGAACTGTTCAGACAGCATGAAAAAAAACTTCACAACTTAATGTTTGATAAAATCGTAGTGTTAAAAGTTTGCTTTTTTTTTTTCATGGGCAACTTCAGATTTCACCACCTGTGCCATCTGCAATAATCTTGCTTTAGACTGTCATATTCACATCTGTGAATGTGCATCCATGACCCAGATCAATTACAGTTCACTAGAGCCGGATATATAAACTTGCTGACTGAAACCTGACCACTTCAACTGGCAACACTTGAAGCATTTAGTTAATAAGCAGCATGAATCATACCTAAATTTATGCAATTCTCTCCAGCCTCCAGGATTCCTTCTCATGAAATTCGAGCTGAGTAATGCCTGTTGCATCCTACTAAGAGTCCTCAGTGAGGGAGCTAGGGCTCTTTACACTGAGTACCCTGAAAAGCAGTGGTGACAGAACATAATTTGAATAAAAACCAGCACTTATTAGGTAAACCATAGAAAACTAAGGCCTTGAAGCAATGCCTAGTAGTATTTTTCTCCTCTCTCCTGTCTTTCCTAGAGCATAAATTATACAGATCCTCTTTATTTAATTTACTAGAGAAGTTGCTAATTAGAGGCTGCTCTTCAGACAACTAAGAGGGCTGAAACAGATTTTCCAGTTAGTTACATACAATAAGGTGAGTCACAGAGAAAGCCAGACATTCATTTTCTTCTGCTTCCTTTAGATTTTCAGAACTATGTTAATTCAGTTCTCAGAAAAAGAAAATGAGGCACATACAGAACATTACTCTCTGTTTTGTTCCCTTAGGGGTCACCTTTGGTATCAAGGGCGCTAAGAAGGTGAAGTTAGTCTTGATATGGCACTATTGTTTCATGGGCCATGGCACTATTAAAGCAGTAGTGTTTTCTAATTGATTACTGGTAGTACATCTTTCCAACTGCACTGTTGAAAACAGGGTTAGTGACAGCAAGGATGATTTAAGTAAGCTTTTACCACAGCTAACAGAGAAAAGGTGGACAAGAAATTATTTGAAGTGTAGAAGGCTGAACTCAATCAGACAGTTTCATTTTTTTACTAGTTGCTTTGACATCTGTAGTTCAGATTTCTGGTTTGTACTGCTCATTACATTTGTTTGTCCTTCTAACTTTGCTGTCCTTAATACATTTATGATCCAAAAATACTGACGTGGTTAATTGTATTTTTTCCATATATAAAACAAAGTATTTTCTTTTTTGAAACAAACATCCAGACAGACTTTCATGCCACTTCTGTAGAAAGGTACATATGGAAATGAGTATCACTTTTCCATAAGTAATCTACTCTGCATCTATCATGATATATCTGAAATAAAAACAAACTATGCTCTTGCTGGAGGTCCAGTAGCCTGACTACTGAAAATGCAAGTAGTGAGGAATATTTTTGGTTTGTTTGGTTTTGGTTTTGTGTTTTGTTATAGGGTAGGGTTTTCTAAAATATTAGCTGCGCTTACATAGCAAGGTTATTGGAATTCATTGACGCTGTCCCCCAGTGAGTCCTGACACATCAAAATGAAATTCATATGTATGATCTTTCACAGGAAATCGTGACACGCAGTAGCTGGTATCTCAGTCTGAATGACTGATGATCAGAAATACAGGATATGAAGATAAGTGAACCTGTCCTGTGATTGAACATGAGCACAAAGACTACTGCCAGCTTGCTCTGAACTGAAGCCAAAGGTACAGCTCAGTTACACAAGTGCACTTCTGCACATAAAGCAGCAGAAATCTCCTTGGTAGATATTCTCTGAGTCCTCTCTGGGATGCTCTGCTCAAAAGGTTTTCTGGTGTTTTTTCACAAGCTATTTTTAAGCTCTCAGCTGTCACTGAGAGCTCCTCCCACTGGTTGGTTTTCCCATAAAATAAACTGTCTGTCCTTGATTTCCTTTTTCTTCTAGTTTATTCCTATTCCAAGAGACCTTTGCTAAAGGTTGGATAAACCTACAGTCCACACAGTAAAATGACAAGATGTCCAGGTTTGGGGGACCTGAACCCTCGAAGAATTGTTTTGTTTGTTTTGTTACTTACTTTTTACAAGGCACTGGGATTTCAGTGTGCTACCTGTTGTTCTTCTTTTAAGAACCGTTCTCTTGTTCTGGTTTGTCTCTTAAACATTTGATGGAGAAGTTTAAATGCAATTTAAAGGTAATTTTTTTTCCCTTCCCAGAGCTACTTAATTTATATAAAAAAACCTCAAACAGCTGTGCTGAAGAAATGCATGACAGTCAAATAAAATGTCTCAGATTTGAACACAGTGCTTGGTCTTCCTCTCTCTCTTGATTGCTGTCTTTCATGTCAATGTAGGAAAAAATGGACATTCACAACACAGAAAGGAATGGCAAAGAAATTAATTGCATATTGTGATTTTAATTCCATTTAAGTGAGTTGCCATATGTTTGACTTTCTTTTATTCATGGAATAACAATTAAATTTAAATTATTCAATTATCTTAACAACTTAAATTCCAGATTTAATAAAATAAGTTATTTCCTTCTAAGAAAATACCCTGGGATGACCTAATGCTATAATTACACATAAAGCAAGTATAATACAAAATACTGCTAGAGTTTTATTAATTCAGCTATGAAAGGAATGAGAGATGCATTAAAAGCTACTTTAAAAATTCATTGTAATCTTTCAATCTGTTACAATTCTGGCATTCTCTCTGAGTGAAAATAACTCACTTTCACTATATGAGATGAAGATAAAACTTTGGCTTGTTTTGGAGTTTTTGTTGAAACTTGAATTTGAAGCCAGGATCCCTAAGAGAAGTATTGGATATTTTAAAAATTTCAGTCATAATAAGGAGAGAAAGCACCTCATATTAAACCTCCACGGCATACTGTGGCTCTGTAGGTCCAATATGAACCCTACTTTGGGAAGGGTGGAAATGGAAAAAAAAAAGGAGGGAGGGAGCCACAAGTAATACAAATTGTATATGTGTACACTGCCATGGAAACAGAGCTGGGGACTGACTAAGAGAAAGACCAACACTTCTGTGCCTGTGAGAGAAAGGAATGATACAGTACTCTGGTAGATGCAGAAGGCTGTTTTCCTCTCTAAGCAAAATCACCAAAGGGGAAACAAATAATTTCAAACAGGACTATAGGCATAGGTTATATAGCTATACCACCTCGTTGAAAAGTTGTAGGAGACATCTAGACAGATCCTAATCTCCTTAAAATGAGGTGTCATAGGTCTTGGTGGAGATCTCCAGCTCTGACATAAAAGATCACCGGCTTTTGCTTAAGAGAACGTGAGATGGCAAGTATTAATACCTTGGCCTACAGGGAACACAATATTAGCTTGAACAATAGACAATAGGGTATATCTCTTCAAATGAATGGATATGAACACCTCTGTAGTGTCTTCTCCCAGTTCATAAACTTAGCATCACTCATCTTGAATTTCAGTATATATCCTTCATCCAAGCTGTTGCCTCCATTATGCACAGGGTAAAACTCCAAAAACCACAGCAATCTCTCTTTATTACCCCCTCTAAAAGCACCTCATAGGCATTGGCCAGGGCATGCCACAGGAGATGATCCATCAGGATCCTATCTTAAGAGTCTCCTTGGAACAAAACAGCAGTCTCAAAACATGTCTCAGGCATGACCCTGACAAGATTCCTGTAATATTCATTATCCTGCCTAGTCTAATTAATTGTCAAAATATGGTCATGGTTATTAAGAGAAATATGGCAGTTTTTCCTCAATTAGGCTAATGAAATAGCACACAACAGTAAGTCTTCAACAGCCTTAGTCTCTAGACACCCCAGCTTTGAATACAGAAATATTATCTTCTCTAGTGAATTGATGTAGAAGCAAGAACTATCCCAACCCTCCAGAAACACCAGCCCCTGAAAACCTTGGTCTCTCCTCTCAAGGGCACTCTGGATTTATCTGAAAGCATCTTCATTGTCTATTTGGCTTCTTTCTCCTGTTGCAGTTCTTCTAGCAGGTAAGAGACACTGAAAAATTACAACAACAACATTTTAAACCAAATTTGCACAGATATAAATGGCTACCCCATGTTCAAAAGTCATTCATCTTGGAGCTCCAGGGTGATGCTGTCTGGGTTTGAAGAGAAAAAATTATTTTGCCATGCAATTCAAAGTTAAAGAGAAAAAAAGCAATGTCCAAAATATCTGGTTTTTCCAGACATGTAATCTGCTTGCATTTTAAAATAAATAATTTGCTTTTTCAAAATTAAGAAAAACAACTCTGTAGGTTATTAAAAGCCGTCGGCAAAATTCCTTGACTCCAGATGCTATTAATATAAGCAAACAAGTTTAAGAGGTTCATCTTTGCATGAAGGATTCACACTGCATGGTTCCCTATAACTCAGCTCATCCTTGACGCTACACGTGGGCTCTTGAGTCTCTAGTCAATGGGCCAAGGCTGGTGAAGAAAGCTTCATTAGCTGCTTTGACTCTATGACAGTTAATTACTCTGAAAGAGTTTGTGTGTGGAAGAACAGAACAGGGCAAGCAAAGCACTCACAGTGGAGATTTTCATCCCATTATTATGCTCTGCTGGTGTTTTGTTTCTCAAACCAGAATGACTGAGCTATCACTTATGAGAAAGTCAAGGGCATATCAGGACAGAGTCAGTGAACATATGCATAACCTGATGAATCTGATGAATCTCACAGGGGTCAGTACATAAAAACTGTCAAAAATTCTCTCCAGACCATGAAGTATAGTATATTATTTCATTAATTTTCTTAGAAGAGAAAATTCACAGGAGAAGATGAGATAAAAACTATCTGATATGAATTAAAAAAAAATAAAATCTCTGCAGTGAGACAAGATCTCCAAGAAGTGACACAATTAATTGCAGTTGAAATGGATGTCACAGGGCAGCTTCTCACACTCTAAAGACTTCGTGTAGAAGGGCTATGCTGAGTTTATGGCTGACTCATGGTCAAAGTGATATGCGACACATGCCTCTGGAGATAATATAACTCGTAGGAAGTGCAGCTACAGGTAAAACTTGCCATATACATTATGTCTGAATACCAAAATTAGTTGTGTCATTTACACTGTGTTGCAGGCTGCCAATAGCCTTGTTATAATTACCCTGTACAGCATTTTACTTAATCTTCCTGTCACTTGTAAAAGGTGACATCCACATAGCAGCAGGAACCCTCCTTCAAGAAATCATGTAACAAAGCCACCAGAAGCATAAATTTAAATGCTCATACAATATAAGGGGAAGTGGAAAAAAGCTTGCCTCTTCATGAATATCTATGACTTTTATATCAAAAGAACTTGAACATTTCAGTGGATTGAATGGGTTAAACAAGGAATAGCTTTCCTTGTTATTTATTATTAATGACATGTTGTACTGACTACATATCTTGGCTAGAGTTCCCTTAGCTTTCCTCTGCATAAAACTCCATTAATACCCAAAAAATTAGGAAAGCTCTCATTGCATATGGAGAGAAAAATGAGGACATGAAATTAGACGTTGTCATTCCAAATCATAAGTGTCAAGCTCTGCTGTCTCCTCACTTCTTAACACCAAGTCCAGTGCTGCCAGTGCTAGTCTGTGGGGCACATCTGTGCTTGACTAAAGAGCCTGCTCCCCAAGTTCAGTGATGCAGGTGAACAGAGCATCAGAGGTCCAATGGGACATGCTGGGTTTACCTAGATCTGCAGGGTCACCACTAACAATTATGGGCCATCTTTGCCTGCCCTGGAACCAGATATGAATTATTCATACTGTTCTAAAATTTCTCAAAACATCTCAGATGCTGTTCACAGTAAACAGCCCCATATGCATCTTTTCTTCTAAGAAAACATCTATCTGCACATGGAAGGTATTCTTGCCCAGTGCTGCAGCTGCTGTCAGCTTTCTTAATGCATAGTTTCAACAACTTCTAGATTCCATACAAGGAAAAAAAAAAGAGAAAAAGAAATACAAAAAGAGACAGACAAGGCAGGGAACTGGGAATAGAAAACCTGTCTATCTGTTCCTATCTGTTCATCAGCTCCCACTCCCTATACATTGCTCACTCCCCTCCCAAGCATCTGTTTCGTTTCAGAGCACCATAGTGAGGCAGAAAAGTAATTTGCTTAACATCACAAAAGTTCTGCAAAAGTGCCAGGAGCTGAACCTGTGTCCCCTGACTCCCAATTTAGTGCCTTGACTACAGACACCCTTCTTTCTCCATAAAATTAGGGGGACATGCTTGGAACTGCAACGTGCCCTCCTGACTCTGTGTATGATAGGCAGCCATTAGCAATTCTACAACTGAGTCAGTAAATAACCTATTTTCCCATTGTTTATCGTGTAAGACATGAAATTAATTTCCTGTGCTCCCTGGATTTAAAGTGAGCTGCTTAGCTGGCTCTCTTGTCCAAGTTCAAGGCAATCTTTCATAATAAATTAAAGGAAATACAGCATGTTCACAATGACTGAAAAAGAATTGTGTGGCATCACATAAATCAGCAAGAAGGCTCTCCCAGAACAACTTGTTAACAACTGATGTGGCATTTGTAGGAAGATGTCTGTGACAGTGTTCTTTCTGAAAGCAAAATAACCACTAACTATTTGCTAGAGTTTTCTCCTCCCCTGCTAAGTAAAGCATCAATTAGATGAGCACCATTTAGAGTTGCACAGTTCGACACTTCTAATCCCTTGAAGGCAGCTCTTGTGCCTTCCCTGCATGCTTGCATAAGAATTACAGGTTGCTTTTCAACTTGAACAATCACTTTCCTATTTAAAGAAAAAAACAACAAACCACAGAGAGAAAGGAAGAAAGACAAAGAAAGGTTTCCTCATGCAATATATAGATATTGTACTGGAGGTAGTGAAGAAGAATTTTATCCTCCCAAATCACCTGAATCTGAATTGTATCTGATCGGAAGCAGCACTCTATGCAGTGTCAAACATGGCCTTTCTGTAGTTTTTTCCCCACAGCTTATTCTGTTGGTTGATTTGGCAAGTGACAAAAAAGGGAGGGCCGGGGTTTCAAAGGGAGGGTCTGACTCTTCAGAGCAAACTGTTCCCAAAAAGGAGCCACTTTAGAGATGGTCAGTGAACTATGTGAGAGTGAGCATGAGGGGAAAAACAAGATTCCCAGAACTTCCTAAGGCTCTCAGTTCTTTTATTTCTCTCCACCTGTTTTAGATCAGAACAAGACTTACAGGTATCCAAGAGATTATTGTAGAAATATTAGGGGTTTTTTTTTCAGTTTTATGATTTATGGGCACAAACCATTGGTATCTGATTCAGATACTCGTAGATGTTCCGAGCTGTGCTTTGGCTGTAACAATGAGTAACGTGTTCCCAGCTGTAACATGAGTTGCATGGCCTGTTACTTCCCCTCCAAGCCCTTTTCACATCAGACAACACTGTTGCTACAGATGGAGACAGTCAGAGAGATTTAAATTACTATGAAATTCTCAGTTGTGCCACAGCTGTTACTGGGGCTACAACACAGCATGAATTGATGCTTGATAAATTTTGGGGTTTGAGGGACACACCAAATTCCCTGCACATTCACCCACTGATAAAGGGAACTAATTTCCCTTGGAGACTGACAACTCACTTTTCTGCTAGCTTTCCAAAGGCTTGTACATTTGAACAAGAGCTAAAGTCATCTGCTGTATCCATGAGGCCAGAAAATCCCTATGGAAAGAACAGACATACATGCTGCACAACTTGTCTTTGATTTGAAGCAGAGTTCTGAGACAGAAAAAAAGAAAATACAAATTTCTACACCTGTTTTAAAACACCTGCCTAAATGCAAAGCTGTAGTAAACCAGGTCATAGCAATATGCATGCTAATAAGCCTCCTGTTGTGCTAGAAGGTTCAGAAGGAATCATGAAAAGCATTTAATGTTCCCTTTTCTATCCCTTCACAGCACGTGATTATAGTCAAATTCCCCCCTCCCCCTTTTTTTTAGTAGACTTAGAAGAATGTAAATGGTCTCTTTAATTGTTCATGAGATGTCATTAATTTTTTTTTTATGCATTGAGTTCATTCTTTTAATCAGCTGTTTGGTCCCTTCCAGACAAATGTAAGAGGCTGGATAGGTTGCTTTTTTTTTTTCTTTCTTTCTTTAATAGAAAATGCAACTTCAAAGTGAAATGATTAGAGATTTTAATTTTTTTAAAAAAATGTACACTTGGGGAGTTAATTAGCATTTTAAAATGGACTATTGTTAGCAAAGCTAAACTATATGACCTCGGCTTTATGTATTCATTTTGAATTCAGATGCTCCTGAAAGAGCCTGATTTATGATAAATTATTAATTTTTTTCCCACCTTAGTTTTCCTGCCTGCAAACCACAACCATGGATCAACACATAAAAAAACCTAGGAGAATTAAGACTCTGTTCCTAGAAGAAAAAGATGGATTTCCATAGACAAGGTGGTATGAGCACCATTCTTGTTATTCCTTCTGTGGGCAAGACAGCATTTCTCAAACTCTTTTTAGAGTGGGAAAAAGACTCTCAAAATCAGCTTTAAAATAATAACTCTACAAATGTTCTGTTCAAGTACAAACAGTTGTAGGTGCTAGAAGGAACACTATTGGCAAATGTAACAGAGTTTGTCCTCAGAATAAGAGATGGCAGTTTTATTAATACCCCTCCCAAATATTCATCACGCCTGGGAATGACAGGAAAGGCAGCATGTCCCCAAAGCCAGGCAAAGGTCAAAACTACCTGTCAGTATAAGTGACAAGGTCATGAATACTACAAAAAGAAAACAAATATTTAACTACAGTCAAACAAGCAACGTTTGTGTGTGTGTCTGTTTCCAGTGATTGGATTAGACACTCAAGGGATTCCATTTTATATGAAGTTTCAATTTTGTAAATACAAGCCTTGTGGTCTTATCCCAGTTCTTGTGCCTTATCATAAGACACAGCACAGTGAAAAACTAGTCCTAGAAAAGAGCTGAATTGCCTACTGGTCTTGCCAACATGCAGAAGCTCAAGCAAAACAACTAGCCATGCACTATTTGCTGAAGACCAGTCTGGTTATCCTCAGAGATTAACAAAAGCCAAATTAGCTCAGCTACACACCACTATCATTGTGATCAAACACATTTCTTTATTTGAGCTTTCTTCTCTGCTCCTTATATTGTTATTGGAGGGTGGGAGGGCACAGGTATATTTTATTTGGGGTTTTGTTTGTTTGTTTGTGATTTTTTTTTTCCTGGTTTGTTGGTTGGCTTGTAGTTTGGGATTTTTTGGGTTTTTTAACTTGTTTTTTCCAAACCTACTTAGAAAAATTCCACAAGCCTGGCAGTCTAGACACTTTAAAGCCATTCTGCCTTTTGGGGGTCTATGAATGCTGGTAAGTTTGTCTGTTGCATTTTATCTTCTTGTTCAAAAGATAATTAAGTTGGGGGTTTTTTTGTTTGGATTTTTTTTAAAGACACTCCATTGTTCAGGACTAAAAGACTGGTGAAGAGATGAGTGGATTGAAGTGGTAAGCAGATCCAATACCATAAAAAAATATCTCTACTGAATCTCTACTGTTAGATTAAGCATTTGTCTAACATCTTGTGATTATTTCCACAGAGATAGGGCAGCAGAGAGGCGACATTAAAGGTTAAGCTCCCAAAACACTGAGGTGAGGTGTGGTTAGGCCACGTTCAGGAGCATAGACAGACACCTACAGATGCACCTCATGAAGACATCAGGTGTGCAGGAACACATTGCTATCAGTGGATATCAAGTACATCACTTTAGCCTGAAACAGAAATAGAACTTAATCACACAAGGATTATTTTAAAGACACAGTTTTTGCTGGGAGAAATAATGATGAGGGCACAAACTACAGACTATTGCAGATGCATGTTTACCTGGCTGACATTTCCAGTAATCACCCTGCAGACAAATAAATCAGAGACATATACTACATTTTTCTCTCCTAGATACTAATTTATCTTTTTTCTATATAGAAAATTTCTCATTTTGACATATTTCTATCATGTCACAAACCAAATGCTGTTTCCAGGAATAGTACACTGATTTTCAAAATTCGTATCTATACATTAAACTTGCTAGTGCACCCCAGATGCATTCATTTAGATTAGTTTCATTGTCTGAAACAAGAAAAAACATATCAGTATATCTGTTTTTACAGCCTTTTGCCCATAAACATTATGTTAATAGGGTCACCATAACACCAGAAGGATCAGGATCAAGTTTCTATAGGGTGCATAAGTACCTGAAAATATTCCACATAAAATCTGTAATGGTCTGTATGTTTCTGTTTCTTATTTTTAGCAGTGTAGAGTATTTGAGGTGTTTCACAGAACCTGTTCACTTGTGTTCTACCAGTGATTTCAGACCTCTTAAATCCTACAACCCAGGGGCAGCAGGAATTTATAAACTGCTCAGGGTGCCAATAAAGAAATCTCTGCATTGCTTAAGAACAAAATTAATCGAAAACCTTACTGAAATGGCTAAGGCACACTCCATGATACAGTCATGTTTTTTTTTTAAGTTAAAAAAAGGTAGGTTTTCTTATTAACATGACCACTCATAAGATTCTAATATACCACTCCCTCCTCCAACAGGCAGCAAATTCAAAATTGGGAGCAGAAATTGTTCCCCACACTGAGATTCCACTCTCACTGCAAAGCCACAGGCTCCAAGTCAGCTTAGTCTGTCCACAGCTTTGACTCAGCTGTGGGACACAGGCCACATTCTGAGGTCTGCTGACCACAGCATTGTCCTGTCCAAGCCTTGCAACGCAAGGGAATGATTAATCACACCCCTCCTCCTCAAGCTGTGTCTGTGCCATGGGAAGACAGCAGCATACTGAAGAGTGTTACATAACAAAGCAGGTCAGGAAACATTAAAATGCTGAATTTTCCATAGTATAATGAGGAACTTTTATCTCTCAGTATCAGACACACTAACAAACCTTTCATGATTTCATGTGAAACTTCTAGTGTGTCTATTATAGCATCCAAAGTGCATGCTGCAGGCAGCAAAACCATGGCTCAACCCTTTAGACACTAATTGATGGAAGTGGTTTCTGACCTCCTGCCTTGGTAAAAGTAGGATGCATTTTCCTCAGCAGTTCTACTGGATTTGATAAGATGAACAATAAGCTCTGCTGGGAGAGAGATATCTGTAGTGGCATTGTCACCTGTGCTTTAAGTTACTGACAAAACATAGACCTCTTTTCATGTTGAGTACATAATTTGAAATAAGCCACAAACCCCTTAATATTCCCACTTTGATATAGTCTGTGTTCAGTGTCACAAAATCCAAAGCTCAGCCCATATGTTGAGAATATAATACCTTCTCAATAGAGAAATCTCCTGTTTCAATGTCTCTAAGCTCCCACAGTCATGAGCTCATTAGTCATTAATTGCATATTTTTAATTAAATGGGACATATTGGCAGATAGCAAAATTTGAATTAAGACAACCTATAATTACTATAACAGCAAAACCACAGAACTCATCAGAAAACCAAGGAAAGACTCAGCCTATTCTATCTACTGTTTTTGCTACTCAGTAATAAGTTGGAAGTATTTTCCTACAATTCTGATAAGAAACAATGATTAGGGCTTAAGCAATTTTGTTTCTTGGATGGGAATGAAAATTTTGTGGTGTACCATGATATTATTAAAAGAGAAAGTATTGATTTTTCTCCAAAAAAGTTAAAGTAATTTTTATTTTATAGATTTTACACCAAATTATTTTGGAAAAAACCCACCATCCCTTGCATTATACCATTGTCTGCTAAAAATCTTAAGGGAAAAATAACTTTTCCAACTCAATAACACCTCTTAATGCAACAGCATCATCTTCAAATGCTCCTGCCTCTTTATGGTCTCCACTTTTCTTTTCCCTAGTTTGATTTGAAGCTTCTTACTTTCTTCCACTAAATGTTTGTATAATACCTTAGAGCATGAGGTTGCAGGCTTGACTGGGATTTCCAATTTGGGATTCCAAAATAATAGCAAAGCTTATTTGACCTTGTATTGCTGCTTTTCCCTTCCCATGCTTACCTCCTAAAATGGGCAGGTAAATATTCCTATTCATTTTATAGACAAAGCACTGCAAAGGCAACTCACTTGAAAGAGATCACAAAAAACCCTCAGAGAGAGTGAGACAGAAAAGGGATGACCTGACTTGTGGATATGCAAGGCTGCCAACAGCACTAACATACCCCTCCTGTACACTCAGCTACCATCTGTGTGCTTTATCCTCATTAATACAAACAGGACTTTAGTACCTGACTCAAGCTTTTTCTGAGATTCAGCTCCGTTGGGAATTAGAAAAGACAGATGCCACAGGCTGTGCATGTGTGTGAGAAGCAACATAAGTCAAGTAAAGCTCCACACAAAGACAGAAAGTATTTATCAGATGGCAGGCAGAAGGGAGATTTCTTGAACAACCCAGCAATAAACACATATTAAGACTGAAGATTTAATAGGCCAGTTCCCATGTAGAAGTATAGTCAGAAGAGGTAAGCATAAATGAGTTAAGATAGGTGGGAGGACAGTGATGAACTGCATTTAGAATTATTAATGAAAAGATTCTTTTGCAATTGGCACCTGAAGTAGGTGGAGTCATGGCCATTTCTGGTATGCTACCTGTTTGGATAATGTCCTATTATAATTGCTGAAAAATAGTTTTTAAAACAGAAAAAAAAAAAAAGAAACAGATAAGAGGAAGGGAAAAAACTTTCTCTACAATGACCTAAAAATCAAAACCAGTTTGTCACTGTTGGGATGGACACACATCCCATGGACACACAGCAACACATAGCAACAGGTAAAATGGCCTTTTATTATGGCTGTGCATTGTCTTTTTATACATTCTTCAACACAGTGCCTACTTTATTCATTGGTTACAATAACACAGCTCATCGTGTTCATTGGTATAAAGTAGTCAGCATCACCGATTTTGGGCAGGCTTTCTACAAGAATTCTGCAAACAGGTAGTAGTTGTGTTTTTCCAACTGCAGGTGTGCGGTGTTTATCTCTGTTCTCTTGGTTCCCATGTGAATGACCTTGTCTTCTTTCCTTCACGGGTAAACACGAATCTTATCAATTTCTTCTTCTGTCAGCTCACCCCTCTGGCTCACAGAGCGGTTGCCAGCCCCTTCCACACCAATCTACTCAGCCTGCGCTTCCACAAAGACCACAGCTATCCAAAATGCTCAGGCATTATCATCTGAGTGATATTATAGCAGCAGTTACAGTCCTTTTTAAGTACTGAATTGCACATATGTAGATTGTTTTCAAGCATGAAAATTATGGTACAGAGTAGGCCTTAAGATTCTAATGACCAAAACTTGCAAAAGGGAGAGGGATACCAACGAAAATCAATTTTTATGCTTATTATCAGTTATCAGTCATCACAGAGACAGTTTTTAAAATACAGGCATAAATTTTCAATAAGTGAAAAAAAACAGTAGAAGATTCATTCAGGCTGTTTGGATGATAAAAAACCCCAACAACATCACATCTCACTCATCTCTGACAACTTTTCTACCTGATCAGATAGGGGTTTGTAATTAGATCATGCAGAGGTGTGGAAAGACAGAGTGCTCCCCTTTTGTACAGGTTTAATTTGTGAGTGATTAAGCAAGTTTCAAAGGAAATAGAGAGTAGTAAATTGCTGGATTTTCCTGATTATCCTGGAGAATGTTGCAGAAAGTCCACTCCAGCCAAATATTTAGGACAGTCTTAATGAAAGACTTTTGGGACTGCTTTCTGGCTCCTGTGGATGGACAATCCCCTTCCCTACATACAAGAGAAACTACACATTCACCAAGGATCCAGTGCCAGGCACCGGTAAGGAATTTTTTAGGGAGTGACCTTAGATTTCAGATTTAGATTAGCTTGAAGTGGTCTAGGTTCCAAAAGTTCTCCTTCCTAAGAGGATGTTTTGACCATTTTTAGGCTCAAAATTGTCTTTCCTTCTCCTCCTCCTCCTCCTCCATAAAAGACCTCTGAGCAAAATAGCTTCAGGTTACCTGGATTAGACGGTGCCCTCACTCCAAAACTTGGCTTTCCCACTTCACATGATTCTTGGAGGAAACTGCTTGAACCACTTCACAGTGAGAAACTGAACGTCATCCATGCATTAACACAACACCAATCTAAACACAAAATTGTTTTGCAAGATAATCTGTCATTTGTTCTTTCCCAATAAAATCCATTTTAGAAGCAAGTTGTAAACACGAGGGCATTTTGTAGGTAATTCTCATGTGTCAGTGTGCTTTAGTTATCATTAAAACTAAGTCACTTAGAGACTTTGACAGAGAAACACTTCAAAATGTTCCTGCTGCCGATTATTCTAATAAATCTTACTATTGTTGTATCACATTTTTCTACTGAAAGGAAAAACTGAATTTCCAGGCAGTTCTAATCTATTGTAAAGTTTGGTTCTCTGAAGGCTTCAAACCATTCAAATGTCCCTGGCAGGCAATTCTATCCTTTCTGAAGAATTAAAGATTTTGAAGGTGCTCTCGAAAAAACCCTAGTGATTAAGCACTCAGATTTCTATTGGTCCTGTCCCAAGGCTTGTTGGCTTGCATCAAGACTAACCTAAAAATGGTCATGTACCTCTTTCAGCAATCGTCCTAAATCAGTGCAACGAAATATAATTTGCCTTTTTCAGTCTCCAGCAATCTAAAATTGAAAAAGCCTTTATAATCAGTGCATTTAAAGATTCCCACTGCTAGCAGTCAAAAAGCAAGCAAACAATGTGATGGTTGTGGTTTTCCACATCAATCTGATCTTGCTGCATTTCAAAGAAAAAATGTGGTTCAGATCTGAGTTCAAGTGAAACCTTCCCTACTTTTAAGGAGCAAAAAAATCTGAAGGAAAATGCCATTAGAAAGTTTCTGCCTTATTTTCAACTAAAAGTTATTAGTGATGAAGTACACTAGGCATTAGATCTAGATCAGATATGAATGCAATTCTGTTGAAATAATGAGAACAGGATACAGCTTAGGACAACTTTCTATTTTTAGTCTAGATTTATGAAACTTATGGAAAGATAGGCTGTCCTTGTCCTGATACAAATATATGCTACATATTAATCTAAAGGGAAAAAAAAGAACTAATTTTACTTAATAATTTGAATTAACACCAATTCAGTGTTTTGGGTCATATGGGTGAGATGTTTGGGACATTTTTAACTGATATGTGTAAGCCCTCAGCTAGACTTATTTTATCATCAGGTCACAAACTCTGATCTATTTTTGTGTGTGACTGTGCAACTGGTTAATTTTTCAATCCTGTGGAAAATTGCACAGAACAGAAATAGTTTAAAAGGCAATTTTTGTGACAGAATCCTTTCCATTCTAAATGTCTTATACAACAACAGGATACTATTGTATGAATACAGCTACAAAAGTGGAATCTACAGTAGATACAGATTATTCACATTACTATTCTTTTCACACATCACTAGTCACACATCAGAGAAACAAATTGTTTGGAGAATGTTTAGCCAGTGTAAATGGATAGCACTCCATTGATTTTAGTGGAGTCCTGCAATTCACATCAAAAGATCATTTGAGATGATTTTGAGGGCTCAGCTACACATATAATGAGAAGGAAGTCAGTCATGAAATGTGGAAAACCTTTCGTAAAAAAAATGAAAAATATTAATATGAAAACTAAATTGCCTACGACTGATTAAACACAAGAGAAAGATATAGTTACAGCTTTCTTCAGGCTTGGTGGATAAATAACTTCTCAAGAAGTTAAGTTTCAACACACATTGTCCAGTTTTTAAATAGGATCTTGTTTCCTCTGTGGATTCAGAACCTCTTAGTGGGATCTGGAAAAATTCAGAATCCCTAAAGCATTTCCTTACAGGTGGTTTCATTTCCATCCTGTTTATGAAGCCTCACATTTTCATGGGACAGGTAAGCAAGATGAATCATTATGAATACATTCATGGTGTATCACCAGTTCTGCACAAGGTAGCTTCATAAGTTACTCTATTCCATGATCAGTGATGAGTAAGTTATTCTTCGAAATATCAGGACTAGGTATCCCCCATGAGCAGGTATCTCAGTACAAGCTGAACTGTTTTTAGCTACTACATTAGATTTGCAATGATTCTCATTCTTAGGCATTTTTATTCTGGGAGAAAAAAAACCACATAGATTTAGAAACAACAGAAGGATTGCAGCTAGTTTTTAGCTTCACATAGACCACCAAGGACAACTATATCCTAATGTTGCTCTCAGCTCCACTAACTGGTGGTGGCAGTTCCCCTATGCAGGGGTGGGAATTTTTGGTCTCTACTCATCCATCATACCCACTGAAACCTGGTAGGCACCTGTCTCTCACAAGAGCCCTACATCCATTTGCAGTGGAATGCAGATACGCACAGCAATTGGGAAAGAACCTTCTGTTCTCTTTCTTTGGAATTTGACTTCTTGAGGAAGACAGAGCATGGGATAATCTGTATCCTTGATACTCATATTTTTGCCTTTACCACCACCTTCCCCCACAGTCTTGTGTAACAGACTTACCACAGCTAGCTAAAATGGGTTATTTTACAACAGCAAATGCTGGCTTGCTACCTTGAGTTGCCCCAGCTACCAGCGCAGGGCTGTACATCTCCCTGGGTCACACAGCATCCTTGTGTGGCAGGCAGCCCAAAAGCTGAGAAATAAGGGCAGCTATGAACCTCAGAGAACCAGGCAGCTAGTTAGCTACTGCAGTGGCAGAAATGCCCTTCCAAAAGGCTCAGCAGGAGGTTTACAGCCAGGATCACTCAAATAATTTTCCTACACAAATAAATAACTTAATTATTGCAACACATTTTCTGACAACACTGGAATATTTTTGTTTTCAACAAAATCTTGGTTTGGTTTTGTTTTCTTCTAATGCAGAAAATTTTGTTCCCTGATCAGCTCTATTTATTTCCTTGTATCCTGCCTGTCCTCTCTGATGTGTATTTATTCCCCCTGGGTTGCTTTTATTTGTTTACTACCTAGCAGAATGAAGCATTACTCTTAGCTGGTAGATGCAGGAGGTATTGTAATGTGAACAAGTAATTACTATTATGAATATTTAATCAGGAATAGGATGAGCCTTGTCTAATACAGAGAGCCATGTCTTAGTCCCTGTGTAAGAAGACATGTGGTCAGAATCCATATTCTTTCTGTCTTCTTGTTCTCAGAAACATTTTGAAAAAGGAACAAACCAGACCTATAGCAGGACAGGAAACTTTCTTCTGGCTGGTTATGGAATCACTAACAAATGGAGCAACAGCAATAAGCCAGTATAAACACACTTCAATTCCTTCAGGGAGATACAAGTGGGCTGCCCCTTACAGAGAAGCAAGCCAGGGACTGAGGATGGCTCAAGGCAGGCATGGGCAGTGTCCTCATTGACAAGGACAGCAGTACTGCAGGATGCTGAACACCAAGAGCAGAGGTGCTCTGACCAGAGACATAAAGCAGGCTCAGCCAGGAATCCAGACCACTGAGCCAGCCCACGGGGATGCAACAGGCCTGAGATGAAGCCACAAAGGCACTAAGTCACATCAGGTCTGGATCAGCAAAGTCCATGAACAGCCACAGGCACAACTGCAAAGTAGTCAAGCCAAGGACCAGGGGCAAGAGGCTGAGGAAAACCAAAACCCCTGAGTAAGAGAGGGGCTTGAGGAAAGGCTCTTCCCAGCCTGTTCTCACATAGTTCTTCACAGCAACACAGCCACACTGCATCAGAGCTAGCCTTGGGCACAAGGGTGTGGATTCTGGGAGCCCTGAGATGCTGTGCAGCTTTCCATATCTGTTCAAACCTGAATGCTTCCTCTCTGTTGTGGTCTCTCTCTCTGAGAGAGAGCACTCACCAGGAGAGACACAGATTTAGAGTGGTCAGTGAAAGTATTTTACAGCCCAGTGTATACCTGTGGCGATGAATTTAACACATCTCTAGGAATATGAGCAGCTTTGCACAATATTCTTCAGGGTAAGAATTTTTTTTTCTGCCTCTGTTTTAATTAAGCTGCACATGGTGTTATAATAAGCTCTGATGCCGTTGGGTCAGCCATGGGCTCTGAAGCATCATTTACAAGTGAAGTTTTGTATCAAAACGAAAACCCACCATCTTAAAACAAAAGCACTAACAAAAGTAACAAGATAGAAAGAAAATTGGAGCCATGTACTTTGCTGCAAGGTCAGGCCCTTTTGGAGGCTATGATGAACTTTCAGCCTCTAATTAGAACCAAGATATGCTAGTTTGTTTTGGTAGCAAAAATACCACAGAAAAACTAAAAATACAGCAGGCCATCAGCTCTTGTCTAGACAGCAGTTAAGGCCTTTGGTTTTTTGTGCAACCCCTGCCTAATAACTGTTCAGTTCAGAGCCTAACAAAAATAATCCCACATGTCATGCACCTACTTCCAAATAAACCTCTGGTACTTCTAGTCCCCAAAATTCTTATGCAAGAGAAAGGAACTTAATAGAGCTCCAATGCATAATTTATAATGAAAATTAAATTTGATTTTTAAAAAGCATTTGTAAATAAATGACATCTACTAACAAATGAAAACCCATATATATGACATTTCCTGTGTGAGATCTCAACCTAATTGAAACTCTACAAAACAAGGGAACCAAACTAGGAAATTTTGAGACTATAAGCTCACAGAATTTGGTGCTGTTTGCAAGATTTTCAAAATTCCACATGAGAAGGACATGTTCTGTACAATCTTGTTTTTCTCCCCACCTGTTTTGATTGTAAAATGACAGAATAATAGAATTTTTAAGATTGAAAAAGACCTTTCAATCACTGAGTCCAACCATTAACCTATCACTGCCGAGCCCTCCACTCAACCATGTCCCCAGGTGCCATATCTACACGTCTTTAAAATACATTCAAGGGTGGAGATTCCACCACTTCCCTGGGCAGTCGGTTCAAATGCCTGACCACCATTTCTGTGAGATATTTTTCCTGTTATCCAATCTAAACCTCCCCTCTCACAACTTGAGGCTGCTTCCTCTCATCCTATCACTTGTTGCTTGGAAGAAGAGAACAATCCTCATCTGGCTGCCCCCTCCTTTCAGGCAGTTGTAGAGGGATGAGGTCTCCCCTGAGCCTCCTTTTCTCCAGGCTGAACACCCCCAGTTCCCTCAGCTGCTCCTCATCAGATTTGTGCTCCAGACCCTTCCCCAGCTCCGTTTCCCTTCTCTGGACAGGCTCCAGCCCCTCAATGCCCTTCCTGTAGTGAGGGGCCCAGAACTGCACACAGGATTCAAGGTGCAGCCTCAGCAGTGCTGAGTGCAGGGGGACAATCACTGCCCGGCTCTTGCTGGTTACATTATTGCTGATACATTGGCCTTCTTGGACACCTGGACACGCTGTTGGTTCCTATTTAGCCATCTGTCAAACAGCACCTCCAGGTCCTTTTCTGTGGGATAGCTTTCCAACAAGCTGCCCAAGGCTTTGTAGCAAATACACATCATATGGTGGATTAAAACTCACATCTTCATACTGATGGCAGCCAGCAATCCTAACACTTCACTATTTGTAGTACAGATCACTTCCTCCACTCCCAAAGGTAGAATTTTTCCCGGTGTGGTCAAGGGAAAAAAATGCCCTTTTAATTAAGAACTTCAGCCTCTCACTTATTTTTGTTATCTTGAGAAGGAAATAGGGTCAAATTAGAGTCCTCTATTCAGTATTTTCATATTTCAGGACAAAACCACTACTGAGATTATGTGATTGCACAAGAAAGCCTTTTTTTACATTCTGAATTTTTTTACAAATGTTAATACCAACATAGATGAAAAATTATTTTCACAAGAGAAATCACAAATTATAAGATGGTTCTGGAGTAACCTTTAAAGATCATTTAAGTCCACCCACCTGTGGCACAGCTACAGCATTTTTCATTAGATCATATTGCTCAAAGCCCCATTCAACCTGACCATGTACTGACTGAGTTCCACTGAGTCAGCATCCCCAGTGTCTCTGGACATGTCTCTCTCTCATGTTTTTCTCCCATGCAAGTGCCTCACCACTTTCATAATAAAAAATTTCTTCCTTATGTCCAATTTAAACCTAGCCTCTTTCAGTGTAAAGCTGTTGCATCTTGTTCTGTAACTAAAGTCTCTCTTCATCAATATACAAAACCTATCTTGTACACTGAAAGCTCAGAGCCTTCTCTCCTCCAGTCTGCACAGCCCCAGCTCCTTCAGTCTTTCCTCATAGGAGAGGTGTTCAGTCCTTTGATCATTTTCATGACAACTAAATCCAAGCATCACAGGTTTTATGGCAAAGTTTCTGCTAATGTACAGACTGTATAATCAGATCTCATTTTGATGCTAAAGAAAATTATTTTCACCGTGCCATTACAAACATATCAGATGTATTTTCTATGCATACAAGAATTGGAACACATTAGTATTACCATGGATTTTAATCACTCCCTTACATTTACCATCCTGGCCTCTCTTTTGCTGTATATAGAAAAAATTCTGGCTTCTGAGACATGCTAGAAGTCTTTGTATCTCCAAATGTGGTGTAGTACTCCTGCTCATTAAGTAGCTGACAGTGAAAGCCATAGAGTTTAAAACAGGCGACAAATAAAAACTTTTCTCTGTCCATAGCCACAAACCTTTCTGCTGGTCCACTATACAAGAAGATAAGCACCCATACGTCAAAATCCCTAGTTTACACTTACAAAAAGAGGGATGTCTTTAACAGTTATATTAAATAATCTGTGGGTGAAGCGTGAGTGTACCAATAACATGCAGTGGTTTGAACTTTTCTGAAGTCTCTAAAATGCTGTTGGGTTTTTTTGTTTTTTTCAGCATTGATGTTCTTTGGTTCTTCCAGAACATCTTAAACGTAATACCAGGGAAGAAAGCACAGGCTGCCTGGTCCTTATATCACTTTCTCTAGCTACACTACACACCTTCAGGCACATAAATCACTTTGGTGAACCAGTGTTTCTGCAATGTGGCTATAAATGTAGTAGTCTGTAGGTAACATAAGAGATGGCACATTAGATGTAGAAAATTCATCATGGTGTGCATTCGTTAAAGCTCCATAGTGGGGACAGATAGATATGATTTTTATTCTTTTCTTAAAGAGTGCATTGGATCTGATTTTTCTTCAGTTTATGTTGGTGTAAACTAAGGGGAAATCTACTAATGCTAATGGGTTTTCATTTACATGAAGCTGTGTAATGAATGGAAGGAATTATTCTATTGCTCTTTGTTTTCATCCTGTAGAATTTCACTGGCAACTTGATCCACATACACATACATGTTGAGCTTAACTCACTGATACTGTCTTTCAAAGTAATTTGGTACCTTATTTGTCAAATTCAGACCATTATACATCTTATACATGAGAATAAACCCTGAGCATCTAAGTCAACACTAAAAGTTGCAATACAAACAGAGAACAGAATGAAAATACAGTTCAGTTGCACTTAAATAAAATGCTATTGTTACATTTTCTCTGTCAGAAAGTAAAAATTTGTGGAGCAAGATTCACAAGTTGTGGATGTATGAGTCATGGCAAGATAGAATCTCAAAGACAGTGTAAAAGTAAAATCAGGTTGGTTTTGCTGAAAATTTATTTTGGGAAAAACTTTGTAAATAACTCTCATAAAGCCATAATGACTTCTCTACCACTTCAAGAATGAGATGATTTAGTCTGAATTTGCTTTATTTAAAAGCTGCAAAATAAAACTGAACAAAGCAAACAGCTGATTGTTATACTTAACCCAGACCAGTCTTACAGATTTCATTCCAATTTGGCATACCAAATACGGCATACCAGGGAATTTATAAATCCTTGAGTAATGTTTCTGCAGAATTACTGCTTTCACTTGATTTGGTTTTTTATGTCTTCCAGACACAAATATTTTTCAAGAAAAATCCTTCGGAGAGTTAAGACTTAGGACTTTAATAGATTTGGAAAACAAAAGACAGCACTATAAATATTTTGACTGACATGCTCTGTAACAAAGCCCTGTGCAGTTGTTTCTGCATCAGGCCCATGCCAAAATTCCTGCTTGAATGACAGCCTTTCTTCTAGAAAGATTTAGAATATCCAGGGGATAGAGAATCAAAATCTTTCTGGACTTATTTTTTTTTTCCACAATAAAAGCTATGATTCTTACTAAGGCATATTTAGTGTTTTTGTTATATATCCTTGTTGGTCTGTTTTGGAATGCCTTCTTGCAGATCTCTTATGTTGTAGAGTTTTCCCCATTCATCTCATCATGTCCCTGAAGATTTTCAACAGTAGCAAAGACCAGGATAACATATCCAAATCTCACATTTGAGCAGTGTGCTTTCCCTCAATTGCAAACATTGCATTTGGCAAAGTCAAAATTCATCCTCTTCAATGTAGAATATTTGTCCAATTGCTCTGGATGGGTTCATATGGGTTCATACTTGTAATTTACTATTTCATATTTTAAGACATGGGCAAATGTTACCAAGAGCATTTGGTACATCTGATTTCCAAGCATTAAACATCTATCCAGTTTTTCACTGAAAATTCATTCCCCTTAAAAGTTACTGTCAAAGTCCCCCAATAAAATTTTTCTTAGATAAAGGCTCAGTTGACAATCCCCTTATTAACCACTTCTTAATATAAACTGCATTGACCACAAAATTTGACTGTCTGAAATGGCTATGTCAGAAGCATCTTAAAAAATCCTATAACCAATTCTATAGAGAATACCACTTTTTCTGCCTTGGCTAAAACCAGTAACTTGCAAGCTTGAAAGTACTTGGCACAGGAAAGTCCATGCATACTCATGGAGAACTGGCATGGGGTTCAAGCATGTCCCACTCTTAAAGAAGTAAAACTCACGGTATATAGTTCATCTGTTGCTATAGCTATCACATCAAAACTTGGGATCCACAAACATCCCAATTTGTTTTTGTTATAAAATTTTAAATGAGAAATCAAACTATAACAATTGTATTTAGTTTAGATACAATGTATCATTTCCACTCTTCAATAAAACAATTGTTTCTAATAAATTGTGCTTGAGATTTCTCCATTTTAAAAGGAGAAGGATAATTCATCATAACCAGGTCAATTTTTTTCTCATTATGAAATTCAGTGAGTGTGGGAAAAGACATTTTCACCAGCATGGAAGTTACCCAGGACATGAGAGGCATTCAAACAGCTAAACATCTTTGTGGGAAGATGATCCCCAGCACTATGTGATCCCAGAGGGGCTGGTGGAGGGCAACAAGGCACAAGCAAACAACTTTGTGTAGTCTTGGGTCAAATTTTAATGTCCCTCAGCAGAGAGTTAAGGAAAGATAAACTAAGACAGTTAAAGAAGACTTCCTTTCCCATTGTTTTAAACTGTTGACACAAGTGTGCCAATCTTCCCCAGAAAAGTAAAAAATATCCAATTGTCAAAAAAAAAGGCCATGTGGTTCTGAAAAACAGCAGGAAACAGGCAGAGTGATGTAGGTTAGAAGGACCTGCAAAGAGCCACTCCAAGACAGAGCTGCTCTGTAAGTGACTGAAACTAATATGTCCCAACATATGTGAACAGAAGTCATGAATATAAAGGGGAAATTGAATCAACACAAAGCATCTGTCTCTTTCTTTTTTCTATATGTTCTTTTCTGAAGACTTGTTACATTCTGCTGTGTTTGTTCACAGAACTGAAGCAACCAGATGCACTAAAATCAAGGAATACTTCCTATAGGTTTCAGCAAGATTTTCATCAAGGTTCAAAAGAAATAAAACCAAAGACTTGCAAAATCCCCTATCTTTCTCAGTACAAGGATCTATACTAGAGACAGAATTGATCAGATGATGCCCCTGGGATTCTGATTGCAAACCCATTTAGCCCACTAGCAAGTCTCCAACAAAGGCTGCTAGATAACCTTTTAGGGCAAAAATTATGAGAAGTAGGACAAACATGGGATGACTTTCCCTCTAAATATCTGCCAAGAACCATCCTTCCTTAAAAGCCTCAAAATAATCTGATCTTAAATTTATATGAGCATCTATATTCCAGAAAATTATGTTTTTTCATTATTGATTCATTCATTCTATGTAGTTCCCTGTCCATCAAAACCACCAGGTCCAAATGAAAGAGATTTAGGTGAGCCAAGATGCAGATTCAAGCATGAAAGTGTCATGTATTTCTCAGAGGCTTTCCCTTTGTGTCTGGGACTCCTAACCTGGAGGGCTTTATTGTTTTCCTCTCCTTTACCTCACCAAGAAAGGAAAAAGAGAGCTCCTCCAAAACACCCTTTCCTCTTCACAAACATGTCTAGTATCTACCATTGTCAGCTACATCACCTGCCTTCCTGGATTCTTTCCACAAGTTAGTATTGCTATGAAAACATAAAAAGAGAAGCAGGGGTTCTGCTTCCATATATTTGGAGTGCATAATTCAGAACTGAACGTAAATTTCAAGGTAGCGGCCCTTAATTGGCATAATATGTGCTTAATGAACTAGAGTTACTTTTCTTGTTGCCTTTTTGTTTTGTTACAGGCATAAGCTTTGGTTTACATCTAGAAAGACAAAGTGAAGCTTCAAGTTTTTATATCTTTGGAATAGATTAATGGACAATGTAATGCTTCAATTTAATTAATCTAGCCTCCTTAACCAGAATGAGGTTGTACAGGCCAAATCCTCCATTGACATTCTTTAGCATAAATTGAGTAAATACAGTACTTTCAGACTAAATAATTGCAGAGGTGTAGAAAAATTAAAGAATACTTATAGAAGCTACCCATAGGGATACGGTTGCATACACAAGTAAAACAAATAATACAAAAGCATATAAATCTCTATAGTGTGCACTCCATTTTTGTGAGGAGGAAAACATAAGTAGAGGAAAAACTCACAGGCATTCTTTTTGTCTCACATGCTAATCATCTTAGCTCAGATGCTCTCAGAATGTGTGAGCTTTCTCTCATCCCTCTCCCAAAAGAAAAAGAAAGAAAAGCAAATCACCTCCAATTTTGCCTGAGAGAAATGGTAGGATTTAAAAGTGTGGGTAGACAGCATGAGCAAGATAAATTCAGTCACCATTCTGAGAATTCTTAACCCAACCCAGGAGACTCCCAAGTCCTAAAATTGGGACAGCCCCAATACCAGTTATTAAAATGTTCCATAAATGTGCACACTTTTAAAGCTCTGTACTTGACTATCTATTTCAAAGTTAACTTTATTAAGAGAAGAGAGATTTATTTGTGGGAAAGTTTTATGTGAATACACTTTTTCCCTGCTCACATGGGAACAAGGATATTTTCTGCCCACCACTGAGTGTTTTGCTTTACAAGTTTCAGACATCCAAGCTGAACCAACAATAGATGCTGGATGCAAAGAAAAGCCAGCAATCAGAAAAAAAATAGACAAGAGAATGATCACATTGAAAACTGTTTGAGCAGACTGTTTGGTGAGGTCTTGTAAACAGTAGAAAAATCCAAAATGTAATCAGCCTGCAACCAGAAAAAAGTTTCTATGAACTTACTGTTCCTCAAGAAATTAGTTGCATTTTATTATGACATTTCAGATGTATCCTTACCTAATAGGTACCCTGGCAACTCTAAGGGAGGAATGATCTTTCCAAAACCCTTTGCCTGAAACGGATCATCATCTGCTTTCATCTTTCCTCTTTCTCATCTGAAATCTGAGTTTAGCACAGTAGGACAGAGAATTCCTATCAGCCAAGCAGGTTCTCTTTCTTCTACTGCTTCCTGAGATATTGATGTGCCTTAGTACAAGAAGGCAGATTGCTCCCTGCTTTCACTGGGTCTGTTGTCTCTGTACAGGCAGACTTGGACAAGTTAATGCATAGATCAAAAGATCAGCTTCACCTTTGGTCTCTTTGGTGGCTTGTGCTTCAGCTGACTGAAGCAAACCCTCCTGTTATGAAATACTCAGACACTTTATCGCTTTTCAAGGGCAATACTTTATCTCTTACATATCATAGAAACAAGTATCTGGGTCATTCCTACATTTGGAAATGTAGACTAAATGGAACTTTCCAGATTCCGACCTTTTTTATCTTCGTCCTTGAAATTATCCTCCACACTGGATATATATATATATATAATGAAGCCAGAGATAGAAATTGTTTACTACCTACTAATAAATCTTATTAATGTATAATACTTGACATGGAAAGTGTTGTAGCAAATAACACTTAAATGTGTGATATTAATGTAAGTATTAAGCTGATCTAGTTAAATGGGAATTCTGTCTTATTCTGTAGATTAACTTTGGTAAAAACCTAGACAAAAGATCAAGGTTACCTAGCTACATTTATGCACATGCAGCTGTAGTTTTGATCCCTGGTAGAAGCATCCTCTGCTTACTTTGGTGTGGGTCTGCAACATCAAAAGTATCCATATAAATAAGGAGAACTGGAGCTATGCAGCACATTGGGGCAGGGGCCAACACACGCAGGTATAACTCAGTTCATAGAGGAACACAGTTTTCAAGCTTGAACTTTTGGAATGAGTGGAGTGACACAATCATGTAGGGTTTATTTTGATCTGGGGCTTTCCTCAGTTGGACATTTTTTGACTTTGTAAATAGTCCATATTTGCAAATGTGATTAACAAGTATAATCTAGAGTGATATTCTATTCCTTGTATTTCACTCATTTAATTCCACTTAAAACTGTCTTTCAATTATATATTATCTGCTATTTTAAGATATATGTAGCTTGTGTTTAATATATTTAATACATTCTTATATTCTTTTGAGCATCATTTCTCGTTACACCTGTCAGGTGCAAATGCCATATATTTGGACCAAGAAAACTCTAAATGTTTGATGATTATTAAGTGTATTCCCACATTTGGTAACAAATACTGCAGTAGGAATGGAATTGACTTTTTTAGTAATTGAAATGCATAGTGCTAAATATTTAATGATTGATAACATCTACCTCCTCCTCAACAGTAAAACACTATAGGTCAGCCTAACCTGCAGATTACATTACTGTTATGACATTGATTTGCATTTGTAGTTGCACGATTCAGTTTTAAAGAGAAGGAAAGAGGATGATACCAGAATTATTAAGGAAGAAAGCTGCTTCTTTTGGGCACAGCATTTATTGCTGTTGTCCTTGCAGATTTCAAACAAGAGGTAAAAAAACCTTATTACACTAAGACATTGAAATATGAACCTGGCTTTTATTCTATGCCCTCCAACTCTGGGAAATGTTTGTAGTACATATTAATGCCCACAATAATCAAGTAAAAATATTCTCCTTGTGGTCTACCACACATAAGTTACTCCTTACTATAACCCTCAGACTAATATGCAAGTCAGGAGGAGGAAAAGAACCAAAAAGTTAAAGAATAGTTCTGGTAAGAACTTCAGGGAAGATGAAGACCACACAGCATTATTTATTTCCACCTTCTGTTTCAGATGGGAAGTTTATGACTGACATGTTGGGGCAGACTTTAATCTTGGCCTTCCAGATCTCAGGTGAGGGCTATGAAAATTCTGGCTATGGACAGTTCTGGTCCTTATAAATTTCTCTTGTCATAAGATTCTGGTACCTAAGACCTAGCATTTTCTAGCCTTATGTTAATTCACAGGCAGCTCTCTAGCCAGCACACAATGCATCAATAAAACTGGGATGCTAAGGCTGCTAGAGTATTTTACCTTCCTTACAAAAATCTCAGCATATTTTTTTACTCTCATATAATCATCTGACCATAAAATAATCTGTGTTCCTGGTATCAGACACATAAGGGGTTCATTTAACTCTGGCCTGGTTAGAATGCTGTCAATAAACAAAAGATTAAGGGTAGGTGGATCCTTGGCATATGGGATAAGAACTCCAGTATTTGACAAGAGAATTCAGACATTTAGTACACAGGACAAAAGTTCACATTTAAAGAGGGAACAGCATGCTGGAGGACATCTGGATCTTAAAAAGGTTTAAAAATTTGCTCTCTGAGAGACTGCTCAAGAAAAAGTATGCATGCTGGCACAAGGGGAAAGGATATAATATGGGAGAGAGCTGGCAGGGAGTCTTCACCCAGCAGAGGCCAGAAGACTCCTCATCGGAGCAGTGAGCATGCAGAGTCAGACTTCGGGGGGAGAGAAAATAGGGCTTTTCCTAGGGACCCAAGTTAGATTGTATACCATTTGCTGTGATTTAGAAAGGCCCCAATTTACTGGGTTGAAAATAAGACTAGGGAAAAAACAATTCACTCTGAAAGAACCCAGAACTGGAGAAAGATACAGGTTTATAAGCCTATTTAATTTCCAACTCACTTTGTATTTTCACTACCCTTTAAGAAGTTTGCTTTTCTAGTTTATATTTGATCTCAGTGACTAGAAACCTCCCTTTTAAAAAGG
The DNA here is from genome assembly GCF_963662255.1 of Cinclus cinclus. Taxonomy (NCBI): domain Eukaryota; kingdom Metazoa; phylum Chordata; class Aves; order Passeriformes; family Cinclidae; genus Cinclus; species Cinclus cinclus. The sequence continues at coordinate 71,407,636 of NC_085046.1, forward strand.
TGCAGGAAATCTAGCTCAAAGCTACAGGCTCCTGGAGGATCACAGCAGTGACACTTTTTACTTCAAAAAAAATATCTATAGGCCAGTGCTATTTATGCCAAACAAATCTGTAGAAGGGTGCTTCTGTTCTGCTTATTACTGTGAAAATGTCTTTCAATTACAATGAATTTGCTTTATTGCAAACTATTCTAAAACAGGAGCTGAGCCTAATTAAATGGAAAAAAAAAAAACCTTTTTTCTACTTGGCCCTAAATTCTAACATTATCCAAGAAATGACCCATATTTACTGGATCAATACATATTATCTTCAGGTATATATTGATGGATAAGAATAACAATGAATTATTGAGAAATAAGTAATGATGCTTTTGTTTCTGTAGGTATTATATGTCTTTAAATCAAAGCCAGAAACAGAATAAAATTCAAGTCTTTTTCTTTGCCTCAAATCACTTATACATACCGGTTCTTGCTGAAAAAAAGTAATACTAGTATTCAAATCTGCAGACTTAATCGATTATAGCACTCTATAAACATGTTCACAATGCATAAGCCAAGAATGCTAAATTATTATAAAACTATATATATATATATATATATATATATAACCCTTTCCGTGGTGATACTTTGCCTAATATCCAGTCTAAAGCTTTCCTGGCATAACTCCAGGTAATTTCCTCTTATCCTGTCACCTGGGAGATGAGACTGATCCCTACCTCACCGCAGCCTCCTTTCAGGTAGTTGTAGAGAGCAATGAGGTCTCCTCTCAGCCTCCCTTTCTTCAGACTGAATAACCCAAACTGTCTCAGTCATTTGTCCTCAGACTTGTGCTCCAGACCCTTCCCCAGCTCCGTTGCCCTTCTCTGGACAGGCTTCAGCTCCTCCATGTCCTTGTAGTGAGGGGCCCAGAACTGGACACAGGATTCGAGGCGCAGCCTCAGCAGTGCCAAGTACAGGGGGACAATCACTGCCCTGTTCCTGCTGGTCACAACAAGCCAGGATGCCATTGGCCTTTTTGGCCACTTGGGCACAGTTGGCTCATGTTCAGCTGCTGTCAACCAGCACCCCAAGGGCTTTTCCCACCAGGTTTTCCAGCCACCCTTGCCCCAACTTGCAGTGCTGCATGGGGTTGTTGTGACCCAAGTGTAGGACCTGGAACTTCACCTCGTTGAACCTTGGTCTACTGACCCAACATGTCCAGATCCCTCTGGAGAGCCTTCCTACCCATCCAGCAAACCAACACTCCCACTCAATTTGGTGCAATCTGCAAACTGAGGGTGCACTAGATCTCTTTGTCTAGACTGTTGATATTTAAACAGGACTGGCCCCAGTACTAAACCCTGGGGAACAGCGCTTGTGACCAGCTGCCAGCTGGGTTTAAGTCTATTCACCACAACTCTCTGGGCTCAGCCATCCTGATGGTTTTTCTTACCCAATAAATCACTGGAAACTGGAATCTTGTGGATGAACCTTCCTACTCAGATTGACAGGAGATACCTCAACTCCTGTACTGTCTTATTGACCTGGAATTCTTCATCAGGGTGTGGCACAGACCATTGGTATGAAACACTGAGATTATAAAAATGCATTATTGCTCCATTATTTTTATAGCTGTTTTAAAATTTCCATACTAAGCTCTTTATCCAGGACAGGTGCAGGTGGGCTGGATCCTACCCTGTGTTTTTGAAGAAAAGAAGTGAGAGAAGCATCTTCTACTGTGCTACGGACAGAGAAGCAGTGCCTTACCGTCTCACCTATCCCCTGAAGCTGGCCATGAAAAAATTGCATTGAGTACCAAGAATCTGGAAGATAACAGAGAAAAACACAGTGCTAAAGCAGAATCATCCTGCAGGTTTCAGATTAGTGTAACAGCAGCTCTCAATTTTTTCCTTGTACAAAAAAAATTCACACCAAATTAATTGAAAATGGAGAGTTTTAAACATTAATTTGAACTGAAACAAGTCCCTACAAAAGCAATGTTTGAAATTGGCATGTGGCTCTTCAGTTTAATATAGTGAGCTGCTGAGTTCAGCTTAGTCAATATTTTATTTATTTTGATTTAAATACCTGAAGGCACCTCTCCAGCATGTTCAGCACCTCATATACTATTAAAAGTGCATTTTAAAATTAAAGAGCACAAATCAATTGATTCAAGAGGAACTCACCCAGCTGCCTATTGAAAACTCCTTTTCCTTTATACATTTCAGAAAAAAACCTTTGCCTAAAAAAGAAACTTTGCAGCAGATCAGAAACTCACTGAAACCAACTCTAAGACAGATGTGTCTGCAGCAATTTAATTCAAGTTAATTAGGAAATCGAAAACCAAAATGGTCTCAACTGATCTAGTTAAACTTGTGTATTATGCTTCTGAGATCAAATGTATGTAGGATAGGATAATATTCCAACTTTGTTGCTGAGATGCAAGTGGCTTTTAGATAATGTGCAGCCAACTAATGAACAGTTGTGCTTATCAGAGAATTTAATTTGGCTCTAATGATATCATTCCAACTAAATAGATAATTTGCTTTACATATGAGCTTGATATTGTAAAACACTACAGCTACTACTGCATGAATATATTACTAGGAAACACAGGTTTTGTAATTACCCATCTTAATTATGCCTCTATAATCAAAGAGAATGCATAAGTTAAAATAATGAATTACAAAAACCTGCACCTTTTTTTCTGGCTTAATAATAATACTACAATATAAGCACTTATTCTCTTTATATTTTTTTTATATGGTACTACCTTACTATTAACCTAAATCCTGAGAGCACCCTGCAACATCAGGAAACAGGAGAAATAACTGCTTCCTTCTCAGTACTCATAAGAGAGGACTGTTTTGCTATTGCCTTGTGTGTCATCAGACTTCACATAGGCTAGTTCCTTCCCTATAAGATTAGCTATGTGAAGATAAAAAAAGAAAGAGGATCTCCAAAAGAGTTAACTCCCTCAGCTATAGGTCCAAGAGGTGATTTCTCTCCTTGTGCAACTGCGTTACATCATCTGAGCATCTTCTGCAGATTCTAAAGGAGGAATCTGGAGGTTCCTATATTTTTTTTCCCTCATTTTCCATTTGTCCTTGAGCATTTGGAGACCTAGGTGCCATTGACATTATGCAAGTCTCCAAGTCCCTTAGGCAGTTGTGAAGAGTCCCATTCTACACAGTAGAAATAATGGCAACTATATCTGGTCTGCAGGAAGTTAATCAGTCCTGAGCACACCAAAACTATCAATCACCTTTCCACTGACACTTATTTTAATTTTAATGTTGCAGCCCAAGAGAAACAAGAGATAATTTTTGCTTGTTCCACCCAGGGAGAACAGCAGCGCACAAATTGTTACGTGGACAGTGCGGTCAAGCTTCTCCAAAGCTCTGTGGGGTAAATAACTAGGAACACTCCTCTTTATGCACACTGCTCTGGGAGGAGGCCAAGGCTCTTCATACATATTAAATATTTACATCAAAGAGAAGTATCCCACTGCAGTGATAGTTTTCTTCCTGAATTCTATTACACTTCAGCATGTGACTTCTAGCTTTTTCAAAGTCTCACTTGCAGCAGGATGAAAAATATATTTACTCTAGGGACAAAGATTTCAACAATTATGACTTGGACTTCTGATATCTGTTACAAATCCTTCAGTTTAAAGGTAATGTCACAATTCAAGTGTTTTAATAAAGAGGAGTGAAATAATGAAAAATGTTATATTGAACAATGAAAGTTCAGTAGAAGTTTTAGAATTGGTGCCTTTTCTCACCAAGAAGATATAACATATGTCAGAAATCTGTGACAAAGAGGCAGTAAGAACAATTTATTGCAAAACTGCTATCATGTCATAAGAGAAGATCCTCAGCAGGACTAAGCATTGAGTGAAAATTGGAGCAAAAATTATTTTCCATGACGTTGCTAATAAAAACTTTTAAAAAATCCCAAAAACAAGAAAACAAAACCCCCTTAAACCCCCAAGCAAGTTTCTTACTTTTACAATACCAGCAATTGCAAGTTAAAAACCTTGAATTATATTTGCAAATGTTTTTTTTTTAAATCCTTTTCCTAACTTGTATTTAGTTGCAAAATCCTTTAAGCAGGAGTATGTTATGAGGATGTTAAGAGGGACTTAATAATTAGATGATCTCATTAATGCCACACAAAGTTTTGCAAGCAAAATATTTTCACAACATAGTTGAAAGCATGAGTAAATTGCCACTTGAGACAGCAAGGAATATTGCTGCTTGTCTTCAGAAAGCATAAGCAGGTTCACACCTCTTTTAAGCATTCACCCCATGTAAGAAGGAGAGTTTGACACATTATTTAGCAGACTAACTCTAGAGAATGAAGCCAATTTTTAGGTATTCTTTTGAAATATGCCATTTTAAGTCATCCTGGGAGGACAGACATGTCAGCAATAGGGTTAATCACCACAATTTGTTGGTTTTCTCCCTGATTTAGAAGGATACCTTGAATAGAATCACTGAGAATACCACGTTTGTTTGTTAGAGCCATTGTGCATTACAATAGTCAACTGATAGGAAGCTTTTATCTAAGCAGGTTCTACATCATATTTAAATTCAGCTCTCATCACAAAAGAAGATTTAGTGAAAGTTCTACCACCAGATTCACCTCAAACCAGCAGCTAGCACAGAAACATATTGCAAACACACAGCTTTCTTTTTTCAGGAAACCTTCTGATATCTCCCTTGAGCCATTTTGGCCCCTTTTCTACCCTTTAGCTGATTTATTAAAATAGGAGGTTTCCTCAAGTTCTCTCTTGGTCTATTTAAACCACTGAGAAAACAGGCAATGTCACTGATCACTATAGGGGCCTAAAAAGCCAAATTAAACCATGGGTTGACAAGTTTGGATGAAGAAAGTTAAACTAGATCAGACTGGTACAATAAAGACTGTGTCTGGATAACAATTTCCTGGCCTGTCCATGAAAGAATAAGGACTTGTAAACCAGTTCAAAAAATGCAGGCAAGAAGAGACATAAGGGCTCTAAATATTGTCTAAGTCTAGTATACAAGGTGTACACCATAAATCTTGGCTACACTGACACAATCAACATAAGCAAATTATTTCTTTCAGAAATCTCTGTGCACCAGCACAATGGCAGAGAAAAGTTTGCCAGTGGTTTCACTCCCACTAAAGTGAAGGTGACATTAAAAATATTATCACAATGAACCACTCACCATAGGTGATCAAACCTGAACCACAGTTCACAGAAAGAAGACTTTAGGAGCTACAAGGGATGATGACTCCAGGAAAACAGACAAACAAACAAACAAACAAGCACCCCACTGCAAAACAGAAGATAAGTAACCTGTAATACACAAATGGGCAGTGGCTGAAAGAGTCAGATACCTGATTTTGGTATAGACAAGAGAACAGGGTCTTCACTGTTGAGAAGATCAAGTTCCTTTCCGAGCTGGCGAAAAGCTTTAGGCACCTAAAAGTTCCATCTATTATTTGTACATTCACACAAAGTTTCAAAGGAGAGAATGCTGTTAAATAGCCATTAAAATCTCACAATTTCAAAACTTCCAAGCCATTGGAAAATCCTGTCTGTCCCAAATTTTGTTTGTTACCAAAGAGTAATTTCCAACAGAAATTTCAAATTCTCCAAGAAAATCATCATTGAGACCCTTTATTTGAAACATTCTCTCTTCCAAAAGCAGAATAAAAGATATGGGCTATGTTACTACAGCAGCTCTGTAGAACATGAGGAATTTTTCTACATGACAAAAAGAAAAAAAAATTCTTCATTATATCCAGGGGTATGAGTTACCAAGATTTGCATGTTACCTTTGAGAGTGGAGGGAAAATTTCATGCACTTGCTACCCTTAGCCTGAATACTCATACTGGCTGAGACAAACTGAGAAGTGTTATATATAAAAAGTTCTAGCACATAGTTGGTTTTGAATAAGTTCATTCACATGCAGAAACAAAGGTGGCAGGTACAAATCAGGAATGTGTTGCACACCTAAACTTCAAAAATCTAAGTATGAGAGCCACATGTGTGCTTATGGACAGCATCAGCGGCAGAAAATGCAGCCATAAGGAGGCACAAATCTGTAAAAGGAAGGTTAATTAGACACTTGGGAATGATAAATAGCAGATCACACATGATTACTGGATGAAGGAAAAAGAAAGGACCAAAGTGTTCAACTGGAAAAAGCCCAAATTAAAGTGAAAACAGTTTAAATGTTAAAATAATGAAGATCAAACACTAAGTCATAGCCTATGGGTAAAGACAGGATACAAAGTAAGGGGAGTACCTCAGCTACAGTCATGGGAAGGGATTAGAAAAGTTTCATCATGCTAGAATTCTCCAAGACAAAACATATCAGCCTAGCTGTCTAAAAGAAGAGTGTACACCAATAAAGAATGTCATGTAAGTGAACATTGATACAAGAGGTTATAACATATTTTGATTTTGATATGGAACATAAAAATGTAAAGGGATAATAATAGAAAAAAGCTTATCTGGGAAGAGAATAAAATGAGACAAACTTAATTGTGAAGTAAAAGAAAAGCAAAATTGCATAGTCAGGCAGAGAAAATGACAACATAAAATAGGAACAGAGAGTTACCAATACAATTAACCATAATGACATGTCCTAAGACATCTTCAAAGAGAAGTCAGGTTATTAACAGAAGGAATTTAAGGGGATAGCAATTGGTTAGGTATATTTATCTAAGGTAAGCAAAGAAAGGGGAATAAAATATTCAAATCTCCCCTGCTACAAAGACTCCGCATAATAAAGGGAAAGAATAATTCCTTGATTATGTATCTCTCTAGGCAGACCAACAAATGAACTAACTACACGAGAAAGTGTCCCACTAATTTGGAAGAATGATGGAAAATCCATTCCAGCTTCATTTAACATTTCACGTGCTCAATCAAGTAAAGATGTGCTAATTTCACCCCTGCAAAATATCAACCAGAAAAAAATAAGGTCTTTTTTGGTATGATAAACTGTCAACTCATTAAAATTATAATGTACTGCATTTTTATTTGTTTATTGTTAGTTAAATTGACATCTGATCACTATTAGTTACAGAAAATGCTTCTGCAGGATACCTTGCAGGAATGCCTTTTGAAGTAATACAAGTTATTGTTCATTATAAGGTTTATTATTGTTCAATACACCTTAATATGCCTTTATGATCTTGCAGATCAGATTGTGGCTTTGTTTGGGTTTTTTTTTTCTTTTTTTTTTCTTTTTCCCCTTTTCTTTTCCTTCCCTTTTTATCTTCCAGAAGCTGATGCACCAATTACCATGGTCAGTTGAATTACCAGGTCATCAACAGCAATTTATCACAGTTCAAATAATTGTTTCCTAATCTACCTCAAGGAGCTGCTAGTATTTATGTATTTCTGTTCTATCATAATGGCATAATTTCCTTGTAAGCTCTTTACATGCAGTACTCTTCTATCTCCTTCTTACATCCACAATCTTCCATTCTTATACTTGCCAATGTGTCTTTCTGAGCCTTGTGCCAGACAGATTTTCCTCAAGTTTCCTCCTGCATGTTAGTTCCATTATTAAAAAGTCAATCCAATATAAGCTTTGTGCTACACCCAAAGCAAATGCTGGTGCTAGCATTTGACTTCCCAAACCTGATTAAGCTACATAAAGTACCTTTTTCCCCCATCACATACCAAATATGTGACAGACAACTGATTATAGCAACAATTCTAGCCTTCCCTCCTTTTATAATTTTAAAAGTAAAAAAAATTGTACAGCACTTTTTATGGCTTTTCTTAGTCACAGTGTAAAGTTCACGGCTCCATTTTTCATTGGTTTATCACCTTACAGTAGGAATAGACACATCTATGCTCACTGAAGTGAGATTATGAAATTATAATTCTGACTTTGTTTTTTTGCCATAGCTCATGCAAATTCAGCTTTTACTCCACACAGAATAATCAAATATATGTTATTTTGTGACATGGATGTGAAGTGACAACTGACCTACTTCTGTCCCAGGGCCTGAAAATTTTAAAGGTGTTTTTACCTTCCACCGTGAAACACCAAAATGGTTAAAGAAAGTAGAAAATGTTTTTAAAGCAGGGTTATCACCAACTTTGTAATATTTATCATCAAAAAGTTCTTTTTCATCTCTTTAAGAGATGGAGAACAAGACACAAATAGTGAATTCAGCAAGAAGGGAGTACCACCATCTGCTGTGGTACACAGTGTGGACAGTCCTTCTACACTTTCAAATATAAGAAAAATGGGAATAGGAAATCTGAGACTAGAAGGTATGCAGCAATTGTGAACCCAATTTTAAAAGCGACTGATACAGAGAGAGGAGAAACAATACAAATCCAGAAAACAAATGAAGACAGTCCTAGTTATTTACCATTATTGCTATATTGTATTTGACAGTCCAAGAGAGTAAAGCCATGGACTGATTTAAAGAGATGGAAGTAACCAAGGACAGAAATTTCACATGTAACTTAGGACTTTCTTTTAGTCTTATCAGGGATAAAGGGAGACGTCATTCTCTCAAACCATAGAAGAAGTAGATCTTTAGGACAAACTAACTCCCAAGTTATTAAAAAAAATATAAAGCTTAACTTATAAATAACCCAATACAACTATGATATTAGAATATTTGTAACAAGAATTAATTTAGTAAGAGATGGGGACAATTAGCCATTTTGGTACATTTGGACTTGTCAGAAACTTTATTTAAGCAATTGATTCCAAAATTACATTTTAGGAAGTAGAAAGATTTTGTACAAAATGCTTTTACTACTTTAGAATCCAGGATACAGATCAGATTCATCAGCAGGGGAAGCAATGGAACTTTTGACTCTGCTACTTTGGAGATTATCTGTGTTGAATACATCAAGGATATTGTGCATGGGATTAGCTATTATTCAAAAAAGATCTTTATTTTCTCCATCTCTTTGCTAATGCACACTTGCACTTCTTTCTACAGAATAATCTGCTTTATTTCAAGGTTTATTATGTGTTTTATTTGTAGTAGATGAATTAAGAAAAACTAAAAAGCATAAACCTCAAATCCCCTTGGTACTACTTTGAAACCCAACACTTAACTAAGGTTGTCCAACAGATATTTTTAAGAAATGGTTACATGTAAACAGTTTTAATATTTGACATAATTTATTATTTATTATGGTGCTGTATGGTCACCTGATCTATGTGAAATGCAATGTTGGAGTCAGAATAGTAATAATTAGTACTCCATACTTATTTTCACTACCTTGGTTTACTTTAAATGATATTTTGTGTAGTAGATTATATAAAAAGAGTGAAAAAATACTGTACAAATATATGTGTATACAGAACAGAGGCAACAATGATTTTGCTGTCTGCACACACACTAACATATTGTGTTAAAACTTTGAAGTACAGTTATGTTAAAAACAATGCACTACGATTCAGAGATTAAAATGCATTTTCAATTGATTCACATTTCCAATTAAATTTATGGTCAGCAGAGATATAATGATATTATCCACAAAATTGTACCAGATATGATAATAACACTGAACTGCATCTGTACTGTAAAAAGTATAACAGTAGTGCACTATCACTGGTTCTAATTACCTCTTATCCTTTAGAGACTGGCAGGTGGCCAATGAAATGTGGATATAAAATCAGAATATAATCAGATAAAGGGAGATGAAACTGGTATTGGCTTTTAGTTATGTAAATTAAGAATTTTACTCAACAGGTTATTTAGTCATCCTGATGAGTGGAAACATTCATTTGGAAGACTAATTATACAGTACTTACAATGATTAAAACACTCAATTGTTTCTCCTGCAAAGAGTATAAAGTACATCTTGCATTATATTAAGTTAGTGGTGAGAATTAATTTTGCTTATTTCTTTTACAAGAAATCTCCAAAGGAAGCCTAGTACAGACAAAAGCAATTGGCCCAGTGGTGAACCTGTAAGAAATTCTCTCTTATCTGAATTGATTCTCTTTTGCTCTGCCTTTCAGACCTCCTTTGAGTCAATATCTTGCACACAGATGTACTCAACTACTGGAAACAGTCTTTCAGATGAAGCACAAATGGAGGACCTGATCACTTGCAATCTCTTGAGATGGCTTGGTTCATCTGAAAGGACAGAAATGTTTGTTGATATCCCTCTCACCAGGTTTCCTCAGGTACTGGGCTAAGCAAATAGCAGAACTATTTCCTTCACAAATATCTGAGTGAAGTTTAAACAAATTGTGACTTGTACTGTGCCCATGACCACATCACATTTACTTCATATAAACATGGTTATTTCCTACCACTATTTCCCACTAAAAGGACAATTTTCACTTGCATTTTAACAAAGAAGGAAAAGCCTTTATTATGAAAACTTCCTAAAAGGCTGCGCTAACATAACTCCATGAGCCACTTAAAATAGAATTAGCAGCATTTCACGACTGATTTAATAGATTAGTACATCATAAGCCATGGCTTGCACAGGTGTGTAATCTACAGGCCATCCATACAGCAAGAGTAATTTACTAAGATATTTTGCATGACAAACACCCAAAATCACTGTGCTAGTTCATGTTAATTCCAAAGGGGAAGGATTTAAGCTGCTGACATAACAGCCTCTAACACTGATCATTGTGGGAGATCAGAGACACAGGCAACTGCAGATGAGGAAAACAAGAAAACAAGCAGAACGTTTTATCCTCCAAAGACATAACTGAGCCTATTAAAGTTCACTGTGCAAGTTTTCATTGATTTTTGCAAACAAAGTGCTAAAAGACCCTAAGTTGTAGCATTCCAAACAAATCCTAATGAAGTAAGACACTTTGTTGCTATTCATTGTCTTGGCCACCACAAGTAGAATTATCTCCTTCACAGTCCCACTGACAAGCATAAATATCAAAAAACCCCGTATTACTTTTCACCTTTAGAATTATATGCCACCATGTTATGTTACTGTGCAATAATAAACATGACTACAATTAATATTTTTTTACTGTGTTAGTCTTTGTCTTATCAGTATTGCTTCAATCATAGAAACATAGAATACCCTTAGTTGGAAAGGAACCACAATGATCATCGAATCCATTTCCTGGCTCTGCACAACAAAACTTTTAAAAATCACACTGAATCAACACTTCACTTTAATATTTTTCATCTTCTTCTTTTCTAATTTTACTCGTTTTGTACAGTAAGTTTAAGTGAGAAGATTTCCAGATAGCTACTCTCTATTAAATATCCTGCTTTCAAGTTGAGGAATAATCTCAGCAAAGGTGAGATAGAATATCTGTATATCAAGACTGTTTCTTTCTTCTCTATCTTTTGTATAGGACCAAAGATTACAGGATTTGGAGTCCTCTACTCCAAACTGTTTAGAAGAAAGAAAACCTACTTCAGAGCTAAAACACTACTGAAGTTCTCTGCATTATGGAAACATTCCCACCTGCTCACTCTGAGATGAAACTGTGTTGATTACAAGGTAGGTGCAGCAAGGTAACCTTAATCCCATGGCCGCAGCAACTACTGCAAGACACATTGAATCAATCATTGCTTGATTTTCAACGCCTCCTTTCCTTGAAGGAAAATGACAAAGAGCGTGACCTTCTTGAAGTCCTTGTTGCTGAGGTGCTATGCATAAGATATAGATTTGGGGCCCAGAAGATAAGCCTGGACCGGGCTCCTTAGGGTGCCCTAAATTTGGACTAAAGGGTGGAAATTGAATGGGCAAATTTTGACTTGGCTAGCCTCCACACAGGAGACCACTCTCAAAGTACCAGAGGCATAACTTTAGAAAATATAACAGACCTTGAAGTCAGCAGATCAGCAGTGCTTTTCTCTCCTCTGAGGTGAGCACCTTGATGCCACAAAAAGCCTTGCACACATCCTTACTTTCAGCCATGAAAGCATTTAAAGAATATAAAGCACATACCAGGATGGCAGCATAGAATATTTCCAGAAGAAGCTGCCAGTGCTGGGTGGGAAAGGGAGCAGACTGAAGGATTGTCTCCAGATACATGTGTATTGAGTTCCTTTGCCAGGTCCCAGCATGAAGAGCTCAGAAATGCATCAGTACATGTTCTCTAATAGAACAATCCTAGGATCCAAGGAGTACAAGCTGGTTGGCTTGGTGGTACATTTCCCTCTCAAGGTCTGCTGTAGATCCCTACACCAAGACCCACGAACTGAGTCCCACACAAGGAGCAGTTGTTCCAGGTCTCAGAAGCATGACCTTCACCTTCTTGAACTCTTGCTATTGCTCATCAGTCTTCTTACACAGTCACAAGATGAACAGATTAATAGACTTCTGGATCCTTCACCAAGTCCTCTGCTTCTGGAGAAACTCTCTGTTCAAAATCATTTTGAAAGTGTCTGCAGGAGATAAGGCTGAAGACAGGACTGACATCAAGGTCACAATACAGAAGTCCAAGTTTGATTCAGGAAGCAAAGACAGGCACACCTATGCTGTATCTTAGCCAGCACTGCTGGCCCTTGGGTGAAATGAAGTAGGGCTCAAGTGTAGGGGTGCTGGGAGGTCTCAGGAGAGGATGATTAGGACCACTGAAGTCAATTAATACCCTCAGGGCCCTGACCAACAAAGGCTTAACTTCAAAACAATAATACTGCCTTTAAAAAAAAAAAAAAAAACAAAAACCACCTCTCTAATGCAAATACAGCCACTATGGAGATATATATATACACATATAAAGTCTTCTAGACTTAATCAATTACATTTATATGGGACCAAAAAAAAAAAAAAAGGGAGGAAAGATGTGAATAACTCCAAACCCCCACTGTAGAATCATGTCATTTAACATTAATCCCATTGGACACAAAATGTGCAATATTTTTCTATTAAACTCCCATTCTGCCTCCAAACAGTAACTTTAGGGGAAACAGGCTAGAACTGAATGTCAGAGATTTTCCAGCTCAATGGCACAAAACATGCATTGAAATTGCATCCCTGAACTTACATGTTGCTCCTTGCATTAAGAAACAGGCCACCTGATTGCTAAGACTCCCTCTTTGTCTCCTGAAACAACAGAATGCAGTTTTGAAGCTGCCTAAAAATCATGCCCTTTTCAAATCAAATACACAAAGGACATAAACAAACTGACACATCATTTTTTGCTATTCATTTCTTCCTTGGCAATTTAATAGTTTTTATGTAACAAGAAAGAAAATGGGAAGTTAGTCTAAGAAAATATTTTATTTTTAAAATCAGAAGTCATTTAAATTATTAGAACTTCATCAAACTAAGATTTTGTTTCTGAACTCTCAAAATCTGTGGGGAAGGCCAGATTAAACTCTCATATTTTGAAGAGGTTTCTAGGTCTCTGAGAAGACAGATGAAACAGTCTAATGTTATCATTAAATAATAATATCTAAATATTGCCATGTTTAGATACAAATCAAGACCAAAATGTTGCAGTCTGTATAAAGACCATTCAGAAAGGTTTTGCTGGGATCAACAAAACCTGTGAGACATCTTTTGTAGCCACAGGACAACGTATTCTTTATCTGAACTACGATCTAGTTGAGCCACTATTCCTGCTGTTCCCTTTTCCTCAGCAAAATGGGTGTTTTGCTGACACCAAAAGGTAGAAATAAGAAAGGAAGCACAGAGCACAGTGAAGTAATCTGCAACCTGTTTCTTATTTATGCTTTTGTTTGAATCTGTGTGAATTGTTTTTTATATGTTTGATAGGTAAAATGAAGGGGAAAAAAATAAGCATTCAGTAGTCAATTATTGATATAAGAGTCTGAGCAAGTGACAGCAAAATTCACTGTGGTAATTTATCTGCATGGGTCAATGGCTATTGACTGCCTTAAAATAAAGGTCAATCACACTGAAAGATTTCAGTGCTGTAGCTATGAACATATATTAATAAATACAGCACAGAAGTGATTTTTGACTCTGTTGGAAAGGACAGATAATCAATATCCTTGTGTCCTTGCCGAGGCAGAATTTTGTACTTGGATTATGTTAATTAAAGACTAAATGATATGCTGATGTTTTTATACAATTAAGATATGGAGGAACATAATAAAGTAGTTGGTGACTTTTGTTGGTTATTTGATGCTGAAATGAATAAAAAAAAGCCATTTTAAAAGCAGCATCTCTTTTTCACAAGCATCCTCTCCTATGCCAGATATTATTCCTACTATATTCTTGTTGAAAAACAAATTCAACACTTTACACTGTAAACATGGACAAGTGGTTTGGACAACTTGTATTAGAGCCCAGAAGGTCTGGGGTGTTGTTTTCTTTTCAGACAGGTAGCCAAGCTATAGAGGTCCATGGATGCCTGGATATTTCATCCAGACAGCATTGTTTTGTAAGGCATTTGAAGTTTCCTTTTTGGAAAGAAGCAGAAGTGCAGAATCCTGGCAACCTGACACTATCTGAATGCAGCCATCCCTTTCCACTTATTTCCATACTACACCACTCTGTCTGGCATGTAGACTTGTACAGCTGAGCTGGATGAGAGAGTTAATGCAGCTGAAAAATAACCACTTAAAGAGTAAGGAAGGAAGGAGTAGGATGCAAATGGAGCCACTCCCCGCTCTCAGTGTGGTCTTTTAAATGGTGGGAGGCTGGGAATAGGATCAGGAATCTGAAACAGGGCTCAGCAGAGTGGCCTAAAGCAACAATTAGCTGTGGTAGATGCATCCTGAGTTGCAAACTGCAAAGGAGAGAGCCTAAATATGTATCTTATCATGTGTGACTTGTTCCACGAAACAACTGAGTTTCAATCACTCATCACAACTGGCACAAGTATTTTGTTATGCCTTTTCACTGCTCTACATGGTCATTTCAAGAAAAGCCTGAATTATTCAGGTATTTCATGAAATACCTGGAATTAATATTCCAGCTGTACCATGACACCAGTTATTGAGCAGAATGACTAACATTCCCATTCATTTAGAGAATAGGTGCATTGTAGTCATAAGTCTTAATTTTATGGATTCATACATAGAACTGCATGGGTCGAATGGTGAGCATAAAAGGCTGCACAGTGCTATAAATATGCATAATGTATGTAGTCTTACTTCTCCTTTTGAGTTAGCAATTCCCAACAATCAGGAACCAGGTATTTTACATGTTACCTACCTATTATTTTCTGTATTTTCCTGTTATGAATAAAAACTTCTGCCAGTTTTCAAACTGCTCAGGTGATTATCAGAATGGTAAGATTGTTGCTTTCTTTTTTTTTCATATTTAAAAATAACTCCACTACAGAACAAGCAGTTCAATTACGTATATCTATCTATATATCTATCTCTCAAACCACAGACTCATAGATGATCCAGATTAACCAGGCTTCCAGAATTTTAATCTCAGTTCTATACCTACACATGAAAGCACATGAATAATGGCAGGTGCTAGTAAATCTTTGTCTCTCTTCAAACCAACCACTTGAAATGTGCATGCATGTAACTAAGTGGTATCCACACACTACTTGACAATAACCCAGCATTAATGTGCCAAAACTGCTATTTTTTTATGCTGGACAAGCCTTTTACACTTGCATTATATTCGCTTGTGGTTTTAGCCACTTTTTCTTTCACTGTACACAAAGTTGATATCTCTTTCTAAGGCACAGAAAAATTCCTTACAATAAGAAAATATCTGCATGAGAGGCAGTCAGAGACATTTAAAACCCTGGTGAATGTGAAAAATCAGAATGTATTATGTTCTGTTATGTATTTCTCTTTAATCCTTTTATTCTCCCCTCATCTCTCTATTTGAAAGCTTTTAGCTTCTTTTCTTTCCCTTCTGAATTGAGCCCCTGCACCAATTGGCTTCTAGTGGCCCTATCAGTAAATGAGTTTTATCTCAGTGTCTTAAAAATGAGAGATGATTTCTAGCAACTAATTCACATCCCCCTTTCCTTTCAAATTAACTGAATTTTTATTAAACCATAAACCTGGGTACTATAACTTAAATTGAAGGCATCGGGACAAAATGATTTTTCCTGCTGTAGTATTTTCTGTGTTAAGTTCAGCTGAATTTGACCATTCAGCTCACTTTAAAATAAAAAATTCAGATTTTCCAAATATTTTTCACTTGTTTTTTTTCAATGGAACTAGAAGTCACATTTGAACTGATTTTATTACTAGTTGAATTTGTTTCTGAAAGGAACATAGCACTCTCAAAAAACTTTTTCCTGCACAAGCAGTAATTCCTGCTTTTAAATTAACATTTTAATCCTTGACACTTTTCAAATATTTCCCCTAAAGCAGTCATGTGGCAGATTTTGCAAACACCTGTATTGCATATGAGATGCAAACCCTTTACGTTCTTGGCATGAACCTGTTATGTTCGATATAAGTTTGTGCTTAGAGATGTAAACAAAATCTAAACTGTCTATCTTTGCTGCTACCTGTATTTAAAAAATCAAGGTTTGTGTAGATGCTTCTTAATATTTGCTGTTTCCTGCTTCAGTTAAGTGACTGTATATATTGTAAAATGCATGTAAAAGCCTATACCAATACACAGTCTGTTGTACTTCATCATTTCCACAATAGCTAAAGCTGAAGAAGCCCAAGAGAATTCTTAGTTCTCTGACCAGCATTCCCAGCCACTCATGCATGAAAAGGAAATTTCTTATCAGCTAAACAACATATATATCTTCACCTTCCCATCCATATGCTGAATAGGAAAAGAGTGCAAATCAAGTGAACCACTGAATTTCACTGTAAATGAAAGGGTTTAGTTGTCTTATGATTTCTCTTCCTTCCCATCTGCTGCCTCTTCACATATATTTCCCAAATGTCTTGTTTTATTATGACAAAAAGACCTTTCAAATATTTTGCTTTTGTAATAGCCCAAAACACCTTTGAACTGTAATGCTAGTCCATGTGTTGCACTGGCTTCCTGGACATTACTGTAAGTTGGTACGTATATTTCATTGAAGTAAGTATATCTGCAGCCTTGAATTAGTATAAAATGCATAAAATCAGCATAAAACAGTGTAACAACAGACTAAAGAGAACATCTACTGACTTATCCTAGTGATAATATTTAGGTGTCTCAGTGATATATCAAGGTAAATTGCAGTCTAAAAACTGGCTATTGATCTGCCAGTCCTTTAGGTCAGGCACCTGGGTGTAAATCACTCTGGACCTGTCCTGGCCCACAAACCTGGCCTTCCTTCCCCTGGGAGTGGCATTTTGGAGATCACTCAGCTCTCATTCTGGTGTGGCATCAGATCCCTCTTAGGGCACATAGCCAGAGTCTGGGGTACCTCAGTTTAGAAGAAAGTTGCCTTTGTGTACTTTTCATAAGTCAAGTCTTAAAAGTTGCAGAGATTTATGTATAGTTTTAATCTTAGAGCATTCTGTCCAGTGCAGAAATTCACAAAGTTGTTACCTTACTCCTATTTTTGAGGCAAACCTGCCCCCAATGAGAGTCCAAAGTGTAAGATCTTTATGGAGCTTTAAATTGAGCAAAATGGGGGAGTGCCTCAATCTCCCCCTTGAATCCTGGATACCTTAACTGGGCACAGAGAGACCATGCTATCTTTGTTATTTTCAAAGACATTCTCTGGAAGATAAAATTTGAACCTAAAAAGAGGATATAATGATCAGCTGAATATTCTTAGCTGAATGCAAGAAGTTCAGAGTAACTATAAATATAAAATATTTATCTGATCACATCTAGTAGGTGCTCAACTGCCCAATGTCCATTAAATCACAGCAGTTAAAACATACTTCCCCTCTTGTCAGCTGCTCTCTGAATCTGAGTCCAGGGTCTTCCACATTTATCAAGTACTAATACGTCTCTATAAAGCAAACATGCTGTGGGTGAAGAGATATCACCCATCAGCCTGTCAGCTAAGCAAACAAAACCTGGCATACAAGTGCAAGTGAGATGTGATTCTTTATTTGAAGAAAGAAGTTCAGCAGAACAGGGTACTCTGGAGATGCCACACACCCCACTCAGAGAGGTGCCAGAAATAGCTGTGCTTTTTGAAGTATTATGGGTACCAGGAATACAAGGGAATCTTAAACTGTCTTGTGTTGTTAATAAAGTAGAGCTGGCCAGGTATTTGCTTTCATAATATTTTTAATACATTTAACAGAACCACTGGTGGAAAAAGATGGCTTTTCATAAGCCTTTAGATTATACAGGGATTTGAAAAAAAAAATAAACACAAAAAAATCCAGACACAAACCCCCTAGTTTATATATCCTGGTACCTCAATTTCAAATGGAAGTATTTTATTGTCCTGAGACTTCTTGCTTCTTTTCTAGACATTTCAGCATATTAATATCAGAAAAAAATGCAATGAAAAATACTTCAGAATAGCATTAGTTTGATTTGTACAATGTGGGCTGGAAGATTCCTAAAAACCTGGACAACAACCTTATGGAACAGGTCCTAAGGGAGCTGACTTTGAAAGTCTCCCTTCTTGATCTACTGCTAATTAAGAGTGGATTTCATGACCAAAGTGGTGGTCGGTGGCCATCTTGGCCACAGTGACTCTGAAGTGACAGAGTTCAAAATCTCTGCTGATAGGAGGAAAAGTGCCAGCAAAGCCTCAGCTCTGGACATGAGGAGAGCAGACTTCAGGCTGTTCAGGGAAATAGTGAGAGGTCCTCTGGAAAAATGTTTTTTTGCATCAGTGCTAGTCGCTTTTTGAACGTCACCTCCTAAAGGCAAAGGAGCAGAGAATTCCAAAATGCTGGAAGTCAAGCAGGCAAGGCAGAAGATTGGCTTGGATGAACAGGAATCTTCTCTTGGAAAAAAGGCAAAAAAAGAGAGGGGTATGTTCAGTGGATGCAAGGTGACATGGGAATAATCCAGAGATGTAGGGAGAAAATGCATGCAGCTAAAGCTCAATTGGAGTTGAAGCTGACCAAAATTGTGGGGCACAAAAAAAAAAAGTTTTTTCAAATATATCAATGGCAATAGGCAGTGTAAAAATAACATTGTCCTGTTACAGGATGAGAATGGTCACCTCACAAACAAGGAGAGAACAATGCAGAGGTGTTAAAGGCATTCTTTACCTCTGTCTTCAACATGGATGATGCATCGAGGGGGTCTCAGCATGGAGACCTGAGCTGAAGAATCATGACTGTGAAAATGATCAACTTCCAGATGACCCTGAAATTGTGCAGGATCTGCTGCTCCAGCTGGATCCCTACAAATCTATGGGGCCTGGTGGGATACATCTAAGAATCCTCAGATCTAGCTTATATCATTGCAAAATCTTTCATGATGATTTTTAAGTGATGTTGGGAATCTGGAGAGGTTTCAGTTGACTGGAATCTGGCAAACATTGTCCCAATTTTCAAGAAGGGAAAGAAAGAAGACCCCAAAAACTAAAGGGCTGTCAGTCTCACTTCAGTGCCTGGCAAAGTTATGGAGAAGATTATTCTGGGAGGAATTGAAAAACACCGGAAAGACAACAGAGTCATTTGTCACAGCCAGCATGGCTTCATGAGAGGAGAGTTCTGTTTATCAATTCTGATTTCCTTTTATTACAAGGTAATCCACTCAGTTGATCAAGAGAAGCCAGTTGATGTACTCATTTTGGATTTCAGTAAAGCTTTTGATAATGTCCCTTACAAGATCCTTTTGGACAAAATGTCCAGAACACATAATGGATAGGTGATGGGTCAGGTACAAGGGGCTATAGTGAATGGGATGAAACCAAACTGATGATCTGCCACTGGTGGGGTTCCACAGGGCTCTGTCCTCAGCCTTGCGCTCTTCAACATCTTCTCCTAAATCACTTGGATACAGGACTGGAAGGGATATGAATAAGTTTGCAGATGATACAAAAGTGGAAGGAGCTGCTGACTCCCTTAGAGGCAGGGTGGTCCTGCAGGGAAACCTTGATAAAATAAAGGACTGGGATGGGATGGGATGGGATGGGATGGGATGGGATGGGATGGGATGGGATGGGACGGGACGGGATAACCTTAGATTTGTATGCAGACTGAGGAATGAGATGCTGGACCTGGGTGTCCTGGTCAATGGCAAGTTGAACATGAGTCAGTAGTGCCCTGGCAGCCAGAGGGACATCAGGCACAGCATTGCAGCTGGGCAAGGGAGGGGATTGTCCTGCTCTGCTCTGAGCTGGGGCAGCCTCACCTCCAGTGCTGGGGGCAGCTCTGGGTGCCACAGTATAAAAAAGGGATTAAAGAATTAGAGAACATCCAAAAAAGGGCCAAGAAGATAGTGAAGGTCCTTGAGTGGAAGCCATATGAGGAGGAGCTGAGGTCACTTGATCTGTTCAGACTGGAGGAGACTGAGAGGAGACATCATTGCAGTCTACTACTTCCTTGTGAGGGGAAGAGGAGTAGCAGGCACTGATCTCTTCTCTCTGGCAACCAGGAAGAGGACCCAAAGGAAAATCTGAAGTTGTCAGGGGAGGTTTACGTTAAATATTAGAAAAAGGTTCTACACCCAGAGGGTGATTGAGCATTGAAACAGGCTGCCCACGGAAATGGTCACAGTACCAGGTCTGACAGAGTTCAAAAAGAATTTGGATAATGCTCTCAGGCACATGGTGTGATTCTTGGATGTGGTTTGTGCAGGACTACAGATTGGACCCAATCATTCTTTTGTGTGTCCCTTCCAACTCAGCATACTCTTACTCTGTGATCGATTCAACCTTTTTTTGTTATTACTAAATTAGAAATATTTTCAAGTTCTTAATTCTTAAAATATGCTCATGGAAAGTAAAATAAGTTTCTAGCTACCAATAAGTCACATTATTAGGCACATGAATATTTCATGGGAAAGGAAACCACATGAAGTATGCAAATCTAGCAAGAACAAAATTTCTCCTTAGCCTCTCTGTTGTGTCTCTATCACTTTGATAGTGCTTTTTTTTTTTTTTTTGTACTCTGATGGTTTGTGCTCATTTTTGCTCATGTATTTGATCTTTTTCCTTTCCCCTTTTACCATACCTGTTCTCTTCGGTCTGTTCCCTCTGTCATTGCCACCACGTGGAACAAGGATGATCCTTCCAAGGGCAGTGGGCTCAGTAGGATAGAGGAAAACTTGTACTCACCTTCCTGATGGAGGGCCAAATGGCAGGAACATCTTTCTCCTGAGGGAAAAATGGAGTGGGAGAAAACAGAACAAAGCTGGTAAAAAAATCAAGGCCAGGTCCAGATTCTGCCTTCATGACTTCACAGGTGTAGAGAAGAGCCCAGCAGAAAGATCAGACCTTCCCTCCAAAGTAGCAGAGGCAAAGAAAACCTTCCTGGGCACAATACAGATTATTGCTTATTTCTTTAAGATAAGGACTTCAGAGAGAAGAGGATATGCTGAAAGAGGATGAGGTATTTCCCAGACAGAGGAGAAATGCAGAAATTATCAGT
The DNA here is from genome assembly GCF_963662255.1 of Cinclus cinclus. Classification (NCBI taxonomy): domain Eukaryota; kingdom Metazoa; phylum Chordata; class Aves; order Passeriformes; family Cinclidae; genus Cinclus; species Cinclus cinclus. Next base: position 71,428,955 of record NC_085046.1, read on the forward strand.
CTGGTTTTACTAACACAAGATAGTGTAATAAATTTCACTGTTTATTCTCAATCTGTCCTCATAGGCACTTGGTGGTAGCCAGGCCCGTGGATCAAGATCATGAAGTCTTAAAGACAGCTTTTCAGGAGTTCCAATTGCACTTCTAAGTCCATTTCTTTTTTTTTTTTTTTTTCTGTATGTCAAGTCTTCCTGCTGTTAGAAAAGACACATAAAATTAACTTACATATCCTCAAGCCTTTAGACCTTTACCATTGAGGGATGAGTACACACAGACTGGCAAAATACACTAAATGTACAGATTCACAACATGGAAAATTTCCTTTTGCTGTAATAATAACTCATGATGTGAGATCTTTTGAGACTATATTCAATGCCTTCATGCATTTCCTACATTCTTACCTTTAGAGCATCTGTTTTACGTTTTCTTTTCCTCTGCTAGAAACTTACAGAAGTTTCCTTTATCAGCCCTTTTCCAAGTCACTTGCAGATATTTTTTTTTCACAGAGCAACAAAGCAAACTAAAAGGAAACAGTTACATTAAAAAAAAAATTAACAAGAAGAAAGGAATATTTGATGATAAATCGAAAAAAAATGCTAATATTTCATTTTGGACACCAAATTTACCCCAAAGTAGCTGGGGTAACGTGGGCATTAGGTACCTGCAAGGAGAAGTTGGAGTGTCCAGAGGGCACAGAGAGAAGGGTATTCAAAGGCAGAGCCCCTGCAGGCTTTCCATAATCCCACATCTTGTTAGCAGCACGTTTCTGATGTAAAATTACCAGGACTACCTCCACCTGCAGCCGGGCTAAGTAGTTAACAAACTACGGTGAACTGCCTCTGCCACCCTGTGGGAGCTTCTGGGAAGTGCTGGAGTGTCCTGGAACAAGCAATCAGCATCCTGCCTTACTTTCTTTACTTTTCCATTACAGAGAGGGCCTGGTGTTGCAATTCTCTGCCAGCCTGTATGGAATCAACCCACATGACACACCGCACACCGTCAAAGAAGATTAATCTTTTCTGTTTCATTTGTCAATGGATTTGATTACAAAATATATATATATATATATATAAAGCACCACCAAACTCCAAAAACTCCTGAATTAGAGCATGCACAAACTTTGTGGCAATTGTAATCTGAAGCTGTGTATATGTCACACACATAAATCATTGGACTGATGCACAACAAGGAGGATATTTTTCTAATAAAATGCACAGTCTTAAATGGCAAAGGCAGAACTGTCAGCAGACACTGCTCAAATGCACAGTTAAAAGCTGTTTAGTTCCTGGGAAATTGTGTTTTTATCTGCATTTTGATACAGGCAGTTGCAGGCAATCCCAGGACTACAAGCACGTTTTTAAACCATTTAAAGACTAGAGGTAGTAAGACTTAGAGAAATAAAATGCAGACAGTGAAGAACATAGAATATTTTGTATGGACTAGAATATTCATGCAAAAAAAAGAAGAAAATATGATCATGGCATTGAGTATTCTGTGAACCTTACACCTCTATTGTAAGCATCGTTGTAGACACGCAACTTACCTAAGCAAGCTTAACACATACCTTAACATGTAAAGGTTTTATAATTAACAGCATTCCAAAAATATTTTATCTCCATGAGTTTGGTGAAGCTATCAGTAAAGTTCCTGCACATCATACATACTCAGTATTGGAGCTAGCTGGAAAAGAAGTGGCAATAGAGGGGAGAAGTGTGTACATTAGTACTACCATTGCTGATTCTGCTCCTCTCTCTTCTTCCTCTTCAAGATCATTCAAAATGCAGAATCTTTTTATTCCCTACAACAAAACAAAGAAGATCTCAAGGCCTTCATGAAGACTAATCCAACTACTTAAAATTAGGTAATAGAAAAAAACGAGTAGTGTTAATTATTGCTCCTAGTTCTTTATATTCATGTATGTATACATGCACATACAAATGTGTTCATGCGTAAATGACTACATATTTATATATACTGTTCTTTATACTCGTGAGAAAGGGAAACTGGATTCTAAGATCTTCTTAGTTCCCTGTAGAAAGAACTGTCATTTTAATATCTACTAGTAGAACAGTTATCTGTATCTGGGAAGGCCAAGGATTAAAGACTATTGATGGTATTATCTGATGCAGATGAAGTCTTCAATTTTCAGCCTCATCCTGCAGAAGAAAAGGGTGGATGGAATGAGGGACATTGTTACTGTCCTGAAGTTTTCCAGCATCATCTGAGGGCAGATATTTTGATCCAGTTGCATCCAGACCTACGGATAATAATAAATGAGGACCTGTGGATTTTAATGTGATTATCAATGAAATTGTAAGCTCCCTCTCCTTGTAAGGATTATGTGTATTTTACAAAGGTTGAGAGGTACACAAATATCACTACCTCTGCCTACCATTATATCTTACTTAACTTAAATGACATTTAACTAATAGCCTTAACCTTCCTCTAAGTCTGACTTCTTGTGCAGTATTCCATCTTTATCTGACTAAACTTTATGTCCTGACTTAGCTTCTTCTGTGTAGCATTTGAGGATATCTGATGAGGTACATGCAGACATAGACACCATAATTAAAAACAGAACTGAAAAACTGACATAAACTTCCTGCTCTTTCCATGACGTAGAGAAAAAGTCAGCTGTGGAGGTTGATGGCTGCCAGCACCTCACAGAGACAACTGAACTTATTGGATGATTGAGATCCTATGCTTTCTCCAGTAGGAATTTAGGTTGCCCAAGTCAGTCAGTGCCCTGGGAAGTTGAGTCACAGGTCCTTCAGCAATGTCATCATTATGTGTCTTTTGAGGCATAAGGAGCTCTGATGTCTGGAGCAGTGAAATAACATCCAGGAATACCCAATTTTATTCCTTGGTCAGCCAATGACTGATGCTGATTTTGTATTAACTATTTTGCTTTCAACCACACCGAGCCAAGATAATCCCCCAGCCTGGACCTATATGGAGCTGAGTAAACCAAGTCAGGCTCAGTGCCACGCCTCAATATGCTTATGCAAAGCACTTAGAAGTGATTTGCCCACAAAATGAAAGGCGTCTGTCATCTCTTTCATCCTATTTTTTCTAAAGCAGAGGGCAGAAGGGTCGTTAGGCCCTCTCCACGTGAAGCTTTGCTGCCCTGGATACCACTCCATGCAAAGTGTTGCACTTTGTCCCTATGGAGACTGGGTCTGGTTCCGCCCATGCTATTCAGGACACAGGTCACTCCCTACCTCCTGGCACTACATCTTTCCAGTCCCTGCTTTGCCATGCTGGCACTGTTGGGATCTAAGAGTTCTCAGTCTCAGTTTATATTGCTTTAAACTGTAGTGAGAGCCTGGCCAGGGGCATGGAAATAGCCTAAATAGCTCCCCCCCCGCCTCCCTTTTCTGGAAAATCTTCCGAGACCATCTCTTCTTCAGGCACAGCCTTCCCCACATCCCAGGGCAGAGCATGTGCTCCAAGCCAGGAATGCCTCCAACTCCTGGCTTACCCCAAATTCACCCTCTGCCCCACCCCGCCAGCCCTTGTAGTAGAGTCAGGAGGAGACAGAAGAGTGGGCAATGCCGTGACAAACCTGCAAGCACACAACACACCACATCATCTGCTGGTCATCAGCCTCAGTTTTATCCTGTCATTGCACTGGAGTTTCCTGGGAATGGACACTGGGTTTTAATTCCCTTATGCACCAAGGAGACTGGAGATACTGAACAGGGGAGGATTTTTCCTCTCTCCTCTACTGTCCCGCAATGCAGGAGGAGACATGATGTAAGACATCACATGTGATCTCTCAGACACGAGGTTTTTGGAAGAATTGAGGGTTGACACAAACACCGCTGGTCCAGAAATGGCCTGATCAGGGTGGGACTCTGGTAGAAGTAGCAATTGCTAAATAAAGGTAGTTAAATGACATCTGCACATACAGAAATAGATTTGGGAGCTCAGAGCCCTGTTTATTCTCTATCTACGATAATTCTAGTGAGAATGAAATGTAGAAGAGGTTTAATGCTCAGGAATCTAATCAAATTGCTTTTTTATTTTTATTTAAACAACATACCTGCTAAAATTCACTCAACAAAAGTTAAACAAGCTCACTAACAACTTAATTTTCATTTGGTAATTCAAGGTCTTTCTGGAGATGCATGAGAAATACAAGCGAAAAGCTCTCTGCCTCCATTAATGTTTTATGTCAGAGTTATAATTATATTACAGAACTGCCTTGTTTCAGCCTCTGAGAATAGCATCATAACATCTTAGAGATTGCTATATAGAGCAGTTTAATTACTAACTGATGGTAGATCAACAGTGTGAAAGCACTGAGCTCTGTTATTCATAACAAGCCAGAAAAATTAAATCATTCACTGGAAATTGTTCTTTAAATACTTCTGCAATACCAGTGGGAATTATTTTTTCTAGATTAAAATTCTAAGTAATCCCCACTGTCTATTTCTTTAAGATGGCTTTCTGTTTGATTGGTTGTTTAGTTTTTTTGAGCAGTGACAATAGATTGTATTTTCAGAATTACTTTGCAAGTAAGATTCTTATACCTCATTGATAGCAATGGCCCAAGCTTCCAACACTTCCAAATGCTATCTCTCACTTTTGAAATCTGAGCTGAAATCTAATTTTGTGATCACTTTTGGTGTTTGAATACAAAAGTATCTCTATTCATCTCAGTCATAGCATGCACTCTGCTAATAGCTTGAATCATTGGGCGTTTTATTGAAATTGAAATGTGCATTTTAAGTCAGATGTCCAGAATGTTATTGCTGGAATAATTTAACTGAGGAGAAAATCATACTGTAAATATATGATACTACAGAAAATGGAGGCTTTTGAAAAGAAACACAAAAAGCAACCGATCAAACCACACTTCGGATTTATTGCACTGAATTACAGAAGAGCTGAATTAGTTTGCTCAGAAGTAGCATTGTAACCTTTCTCATAAATAGACCAAAAAAAAATATTTAAAACTTTAAGTGTCCTAGAGGCTAAAGAAAACCATGTTTTCAATGTTTTTAACAACATGTATGATTCCTTTGAACAGCCCCTTCCTTTATCCCATCCTGCTGAGATTAATGAGCCTAGTTACAGGCAGAGAGAAGGAAGAAGGTATCCACTTGTTTTAAAATTAGCATTCAGGAGCAAATGAAATCTAATTAGAGTAATAATACAATGGCTTACCAGCTTTTCTCACATCTTAATGATGTACACTTATAAAATCCACTCTGGTGATGACAGGGTTCATTGGGTAGTTTTTTGAATGGCTAATTTCATCTTGTGTATTCCAGGGTACAAAACACTGGTGACTAAAATTGTTCAGAAAAGCCTCAGTCCTAGAATTTATGAGTGGCTTAACAGCACTGAAAAGCTCTTCTAAGATAGAATACAAATGAGTACTGAATACAAAGAAAAAAAATCAGAATAAAAAACCCCAACAAAACCAAACAAAAGATAAAGTAGAATAGAAAAGAAACCTCCCTTGAATATTTCAATCCATTGCATATCAGAAAAGACTGATCAGAAAAGTTAGTAGTCAGCCTAATGTGAAGTGAATAACCAAAGGGCAAAAAGATTGACTTATGAACAAATTCTAAATAAGAAATTATTTTCGAAGCAAGAAATCAAGCATCCAGAAGACATTTCTGGAATTCACCAACATTCTTAGCACCTTTACTTTCCACGCACTCCACAGTGATTTTACAAATTGCATGTAAGGCACATGGCCCCACTCAGGATCACAGATCCACTAAGGTTGGAAAAGACTTCCAAGATCATCGAGTCCAACCTTTGACCAAACAGCACCATGTCAATTAAACATAGCATGAAGTGCCATGTCCAATCTTTTCTTGAACCCTTCCAGGGATGGTGACTCCATCACTTCCCTGGGCAGTCCATTCCTGACCAACCTTTCAGTGGAAAAATTCTCCCTGAAACCCAATACGAACCTCCCCTTTTGCAGAGGTCATTTCCTCTTGTCCTGTCTCTTGTTACCTGGGAGAAGAGACTGTACCCCACCTGGCTGCAACCTCCTTTGGAAGTTTTAAATAGCAATAAGGTGCCCCCTGAGCCTCCTATTCTCCAGGAAAAACACCTCCAGTTCCCTCAGCTGCTCCTCATATGACTTAGTCTCAAGGCCCTTCACCTGCTCCATTGCCCTGCTCTGGAAGGATGCTTCACCACCTCAGCATCTTTCCTGAAGGGGCCAAAACCAAGCACAGTATTCGAGGAGTGTCCTCACCAGTGCTGAGAACAGGGCATGATCACTGCCCTGGTCCTGCTGGCCACACTATTTATGTGCTATGCACAGCTACCCCACAAGTGTTGGTGTCCAACATCTATGGTATCTGAGGAAGAAGGCGAATACACAGGAAAACCAGGTAAGGTTCAAGCTCCTACAGCTACTGTTCCAGGAGTGGTCTCTCCTACCATGCCCATGCACCTGTGTCATTGCCTACTGAGTTTTGGGTGGTTCTCACTGTGTCCCTTTTGCATTGCTGCACAAAACCACAGCAAAACCCCCCCAGATCTTCAATATGGCAACTCCCTCAAGGATCATGAAGTCACCTTGTCAAAGCTGCAAATGAAATGAAAAGTTTTCTCTTTTCTTGAACATGTTGCTGGGTAGCCTGGGTCTGCCTTCTTTTGAGGCAGATAGGGATCCAGGGATTTAACTGAATCAGGGACACAAACATTAGATGAGAAAGATGGAAAAGAAAGGACAAAAACTGGAGACAGAGAGATGGAAACAGTGGTGCTAAGGAGAAAATGCAAACTTCTGAAAGAGAAGGGCAATTGATAGAGATGAAGCTAGGCCAAGATACAGTTGATACTCACAGCCCATACAGTTCTCTAGCCAAGCTGTATTTAAATTGTCACGGGACTGTAAAGCCTCTCTTCTTTCCCTTGTGCTGCTCACTACCTCAGTTTGAACAACTTCACTGTGAGAGGGAGGCATAGCCTGCAGGCTTCAGAGCAGGACCAGAACCATTACATTAATGTCCTTAAAAAGGCAGGTGGGCATTCAGATTGAAAGCAGGATAATAAGCAAGGTTTACATTGGTGCCTACGAATGACAAATGAGAGTCTCCTGGAAAGACTTTGCTCAATAATACCCCATGATACAATTTTCATAAATCATTACACATTTTTACTAAAGAGTCAGCAGTTTTAAAAGAACCCTACCAGTCTTTCATCACTGCTAATAACCCACATCATACAAACAGGATTTTTCAATGTATTCTAAATGCACATATTACCCAGCAAGTGGTCCTGTAGAAATTGAAATGGCCCCTTAAAGACCTTTGCCAGTTTAACAAAAGGCAACATTTTGCTGGGAAATCTGTCCAAGTTAAGACAATCATGGACTAAACAACATAGAAAAAAAACCCCAAACCTTTACTTGGAAACCAGTTTTAAAATTATTTAGTGTTTGTAGGCCTTTAAGAGATGTAGTAAGTTTTTCCAGGCCCTGGGTGATCTGTCCCCTTGATCTTTCAGGCCTCCTCTATTAAGAGCCTAGATTAAATTAGCTGCTAAAACACAAGGTTTGTTTTCTATGTCTATTCCTATAAATTGAATTTGCTCTTTTGCTGTTAAAGCACAGGTAATTAGGTTAGTAAAAAGAAGGTAGAGACAGTACTAGAAGTTGTACCAATCACAAGAAAATCAGGATTAAAGCACCTAAGGGATGAAAACCATAACATGCTGGTGTTGTGTCCAAAGGGTGTAACTGAAACTGTACTGATGAAATAAATTAAAACAGCCTTGAAGATTTATTTGAAGAGTATAGATACAGCAGTGCTTAGGACATGAAGTAGGTAATTCCAGGTCATAATTCTATGAGAGTTAATTTCTATAATTTTGTTCTAGTATTTTCTGCTTACGACACAATTTTTTTAACTTGAACTGTGGCTGCATGCTTCATATCATGCATGCATGTACACAACTTGAGGGACATGCATGAAAAGCATTAGTCCATAAAGAAACAATGGCAGCAGTAGTCAATTTAATAATTACAAGGAGGCTTAATGAAGCAGTCCAACAGCCATATCATTCTACAATAAAGAGACCTGTACTCCAATACCCTTCTTCCAAATGTCCTGGGAAATGACAATGCCTTGCAACTATTCAGTCGGGCAATATCAGAAATACACACCCTTACACTACGGGGCTGCTCTTGCATTCTCCTCAGATGAGTGTGCAGCAGCAAAATGTGGACCGGAGAAGAAATATTTAAATCTTTTTTCTTTAAAGAGAAAGAGAGGAATATTTTTTTTCTGGTAGTTAACTTTGTGTTGCAGAAGGTATTTTGAAGAGAGGTTAGAAATGAACATGCACCTGAAGGAGATTCGACTCTGTAGGGCAGTAAAGCACTGACATTACAGTTATCCTGGAAAATAATTAGAAAAGAAATTGCAGCTATGTATCAGCTGCATATGGTTCTACTCTGGACTACTAAATTTAGCAACACTTATCTTGTCCCTGTTTCCCTTCCTGCAGCTGCTACTGCTCCTGTCACCATAATGACTTTGGACCTGCTAAAAATAGAAAGGAAAAGCATGCCCTAATTCCCCAAAATCTCCACTATTTTCTTGTCCATCTTGAATCATCAAAGTCTGAATTTGACCGTACTGCTGGGAAGCCTTGGACTAGTTCTGAGTGAACATGAGCAGCCCTGTAAATGTATTGTCTTGAAATAGGTTTGTGGTTCCCACTATTGAACAGAAGGGAGGCCAAGAAGACCCAAAGGAAACGGGCACACTCACTTCAGACTTTGACTCAGTTTAAGGGTCAGAATATTTCCCAGTCTCCTGCCACATTCTCCTCAGAGTGAGCTACTCTAGTCTCAGACCTCAGATCTCTCTGGAACTCACAGAAAAGGAGGAGGGTAGTTCATCTTGGGCTGAAATTTCTGTAAGAAGAATATGTTTTTTTCCACATTTGCTGTGAGCAAATCAGTCACCAGCAAGTCACCACAAAGCCTATTGGTATGCATTTCAGACCAAAAACATGGCAAGAGAAATGTAATAAAAACCAGTAAGAAATCAAGTCATAACTCAAAGCCACCTAAGGCACCAATAAGCACAGAAACAAATTCCACTACTCTCATTCTGATATTTCTCTTCATTGGATATACATTTGACACTTGATTAGTGTCATTAAAAAAAAAATGATTAGTCATTTTAAAAAAACAACACCATCATGATTTTTATTTCTTCACCTTTTTGATACTGAAACAGAACAGCCTACATAGTTTTCTCGAGTGGGAGAAGCAGAGACCGGTATGTCTTCCAATAACTCTCTGGCAATTACTGAACAAGTAACACATTTAGCACTAGTGCATAAGGTTATTTTAAAAATTTGTGCTAATTGAGCTAATTGAAACGTAGCAATCTTTGGAACTCTCATTCCTGAGGTGTCAGTCACAATGACATATTAGGGTCTCCCATCCAGCAGATTGTGAAGAAGAGACAGGAACAAAGGTGGAACTGCAAGCTGCCTCCTGTAAAGAGGAGGAAATAATTCGGCACTCCTATTCCTGGGTGTGTTCCTTTAGTTGAAAGATATTAGCTCTCACAAGTGCTACAGTTTCTGAATTTACCAGGAAAGGATTAATCTCTTCTTCAATGATACAGGGAAAATGAGAAGCTAATTGTCACCATTTGTTGCAGTAGTCTCTTTCAGCACTCATTGTGACAGTTTTTCTACTCCATTTTTCATTTTGCCACAGCAAATTTCTAGCCAATAGTACATGCCATAAAACACCCTGCCATTGTACATTGTCTTTGCATTATTTTGTTTAAAGAGCTAAAGTGTGAAACTGGGATATACAAAGATTTCTGATATAGATATGATTTTTCTGATGTGCCTTATCATTAGATTCCTTTTTGTCTATGTTTACATGAAATGCTCCAGGCTCGGAGAAAATGGAGTAATTTAATATAATCACATTTATGTAGGCGTTCTACAAACCTTACGGACATTAAAGCATTGGAATAAGGAAGCACTTAAATAGGAGGGGAAAAAAGCACTTTAAAATATCTAATTCAATCTTATTGCCTTGTCCAATGTATTAGACTCAATTTCCTTCCAGTGTTGCATCTTAATAAAAATTATAAAATATAACACTCATTTTTGGGTCAATTAGTCTTCATATTGAAAAACTGCAGGATATCCTTCTATAGTATATTTTATAGCAATTACTCTTAATAATTGCCTAAGGATGCACACACTTAGTAGAACTGATCTAATCACCATTTTATATGTACAGTGGGTGAGGGTCCTTTTGTTTTTACATACAATTCCCAATTTACGTCAAGGTTTGCACAATGCTACACACTGACTTGTGCATGACTTACGACATAAACAGAAAAACAGAAATTCAGGTCTTTGGTGGTGACCATGGTCCAGTCAGGAAAGCTCCCCTCCAGTTCCAGCAACCTGATCACTCCTCCTTTCTTTTCATTATTTGATGCTTGTAAGTGCATATGCAATGTAAGACCAGAGAAACCTCAAGACAACATCTGATCATCTTTCTCAGCCCTGGGCAAGATCAATTATATCTACATAATTACTCAAAAATATTAGTTAATCTGGTTTTAAAAACCACAAATGACAAATGATTATGGTTCCTCTTTATAAATAAACCTGTTCTAGTACTTGGTTGTCCCTACCATCAGGAAGGTGCCTCTGTTGATTTTTTTTACCCTAGCCACTAAAAATATGCAGGGAATATACTCCACTTCATTTTTGCAGGAGCTTTTTAGTTATTTCAAGATAATCCACCAATTTTCTTTTCCCTAAAGAACTTAAATTATTTCAATGTTTTCTGGTATGTCATATATTCAGGATTTCTAACTATTCTCAGACTTCCACTGTTTTCCCTCCAGGGTTGCCCACATTTTTCTTGAAAAGATATATCCAACAGGGGACATATAATTTAACATAAAGCTCTGAGGCATTTCCAGTGCTACCTAAAGAGAAAGGTAATCTCTTTTATCCTTGTGCAGTAAAGTCCTTTCTTGCCCCTTAGTAGCTTTAAACTGGCATGCTTTTCTCAGTTACATAGTAGATAGAGTAGGGAACAAGTACTGGAATAAAAAAATCTTAATTTGAATTATTATGGAGGAAAGTTTTAAGTGCTCTTATGCTGCAACTCAGACACACAAGCCAAGTTACAAGATTCAGCCAGCGTTGCAGATGTAAATTGCAGATGAGAGCAAAACACAGGCTGAGTACATCACATTACACAGTAGAACTGACATGTTCAAACTCAGATGGAACATTTCCTATAAAGAAGTGATGCAGTGCAGCAGAAAGCAACAAAGAGCATTCTAAAACAATGAGACGGCCAAACACAGTTTCAAAATCTCAGCTTGACTGTAGGGAAGACAGCTGCAATTCAAGGTCTGTCAAGCTGTGCCTTTCTATTCTACTCAGTTTGCTGATGGAAGAGAGAATACTGTTTTTATAGCACTCAGCTCCTGCTGCAAGACCCAAACCAAGCCAGAAAGAAAACAACCTTACAGAGAGTGTAGGATTCACACCAATTGGCAAGAATTAAAGTTTGTTTGTTCAGATATCCTCTTAGCATAGTGAAAAATAACCTTTCAGTTGAGGAAGCATCACATTTCAGGTTTTGTGATGGAGTAAAAAAAAAAAATCATATAGAAACTGAATGCTGTTAAAACATCTATACTTCTCCTAGTGCATACCAATGATAACAGTTTATTTCCAGCCTTAGAATGATTAATACCATGTTCAGTTAATACCAAGTAGGAAAACTATCTTGTGTGTAACTACCACAGTGTCAAAAAGCTAAGTCTTTCAATTTCTTCAAGGAGAAAGTAAACACCAGGTTTTCTGGGAGGTGGGTTGGAGAAAATTATTCTGAAAAAGTTGGTTTTTTCATCTTGTGTTTGGTAGGTAACCATTGTCAGTCCTTCTTCTGTCATCTGTGGTTTGATCTTGGGAGCAATCTGCATACAAGATGAGAATGAGTGTGGTTAAGAGTCCTTCTGAATAAACAAAAAGGGAAAAGAAAATGGAAAAGACCAAAGCTGCTTTTTCCTCTCTTCTCTATACCTGGCTTTGCAATATAAGTTAGCATGCTGTTCAACCCAGATCAAAAAGCTTCACAGGGATGTCTCCAACTGAAGAATTAACTTGTTAGAAGAAAAAGAACAATTGCATCATTTTTATTGCATATTTTCAAGAGTCTTAGGGCTTTTTCTCAAACCAGAAAGAATTCTGTCTGAAGCAATGAGGGTAGGAAGGGAGTAAGTTCAAAACAAGGAGAATAAGCCCCTGGATTTAAAATCATTTGATAAAAGATTAATGCAAGTGTTTTATTCTGGGGATTATCTGATGAGTATCTGATGTGATTAATGCTTTTGCGAGTCATACTTTATTTCATACTTTATTACAGCTCTTTTATTAGAAAGGTTACTGTTCATTTCCTTATAAAACAGTCCAAACTCTAAGGAGTTTTTGTTATGGCTAAGCAAACAAGGGAGACACTACAGAAACCAAACTTCTATCCCACCCAACTGGAGTAAGAAATCACCCACTCCAGTACAGTCCTTCTTTCCCTACTTTTCTGCTTGGTCTTGCAGCTTCTTGCTGATCCCATGGAATGGAGAAGCTATGTACTTCCTTCTACTCTCCTCCTTACTCCACCAAATCACCAGAGAAAGTGATCATTATTTCCTTTTAGTCCATCACTTGCAGCCCACTGCAAGGGGGGAAACTCATTCAAGCTTCATTATGACCATTCTGGGAATAAGGGTGGTGATAGAGACTTAGCAAGCCTGGGTCATTCAGTCTTTAACATAGGACTAAATTCACAGAGAAATGTTGTATTAATGTATCACAATTTCTTTGATGATGGTATAACATAAATTCAGAATTGAGTTACTACTGAGGTAATAATTCAAACCTCTCCACGATCACAAACACTTCAAACAATATTTTATTATTTTTTTTCGATGATACATGTGTGAGGTTTTGCTTTATTTGTCTTTAGTTTGATTGTGAGCACAGCAGTGTTAACAGTTGGACTTGATGATCCTAGAGGCCCTTTCCAACCTAAATAATTGCAATAATTCTATTATTTGTCCAATTCTACTTCTGACACTGTTGTTCTTTGTACATCAGTTGAATGATGATGTTTGAATCCTGGTTACACTCAGTCAAACAAAAGAGTTCAGGTTATTGAGAATTATTTCTCAGTGCCTTAATATTCTCCAGATTCACTGAATAGTGTTAGAAAAATTATCTTAAGAAATTTATCCCATTCTGGTTCCCTCTGTGAGATGTTCCAGCATCACATATGGGTGAGTACCGCCTTCAAAAACAAAATAAGTTTATTTCTCTTCCTAAGAAAACTCAAGTCACAACAGAAACCTCTCCTACTCCTAGGTCTGAGAATTTGACATGTATTTAACTGTTCCCACGACTTGTACTCCAGTCACATTTTTCAGGTATTCTACCCTTTATCTAGAGAAATATTTTTCTCACCAATGCTGATAATTACTGCCAGAGAGTGTTACTTGTTACACTTTTCATTGTGTTTGCTTTCTATAGAGAGCCACATGTTTTGAGAACTTTTCCCTGTAAAATATTGAGTCCTCTGGTTTCTCATTCTCACTTCTGTGCCTGGGAAGATCACAGAGCTGTATCCAGCTCTGGGATCCTTAGCACAGGAAGGATATCAGCCTGTTGGAGTGAGTCCAGAGGAGGCACAAGATTATTTGAATGATGAGGTTCCTCTCCTTTGAGGAAAGCCTGAGAAAATTGGGCTTGTTCAGTCTGGATAAGGAAAGGCCTCTGGGTGTTCTAATTGCAGCCTTCCACTACCTGAAGGGAGCCTACAACAGAAGATGGAGGTTTTTACAAGAGCAGGTAGTGACAGGACAAGGAGTGATGGCTTTAAACTGAGAGTAGGTTTAGATGAGATATTAGGAGGAAATTCCTTACTGTGGGAGTTTTGAGACACTGAAACAGGTTGCTCAGGGGAATTGTGGGTGCTTCATCCGTGAAAGTGTTCAAGGCCAGGTTGGATGGATCTCTGAGAAACTTTGACCAGTGAGAGGTGTCCCCAGGCATGGCTGAGGGGTTGGAACTACATGATCTTTACAGTCCCTTCAAACCAAAATATTCTATGATTCTATGATTATATTTCCGGTTTAAAGTTTATTTTTATCTTTATTTTCAAACATTTAGCAATCTGAAACAGAGAAAGGAACATGTAAGATTTCTAGAATAAACCTATATTTTCAGGATTTTTTTGTAACTTTTCTGTCAATATCAACCAAAGGACAAAGACAGCAACATATTGGCCACACTGAATTGTCTTGTCCCCTATGACAAAAGCTGTATCATACTGTTTATTTGGCTGGAACAGAGAGCCTGTGTGCAGCTAGTTACACCATTATAGATGATCCTAGCAAAACAATATGATAGCCACTTTGTAATGATATATGTGTAAATAATTCTTCAGGAAAATTCAGATTTTTCTGTCTAACTAGAGTTTAAAGGAAAATAAATAGGACTAAAAATCTCTCCTTGCTCAGAGCCATACCTCCATTAACTGAAGAGAAATAAAAGTTAACGAAGTAGTAAGAGGATCTTCCCAGCTTAAACCCATGAAAATTAATAGCCTGTCAAACACGTGAGGAAGCACCATGTTATGTTAACAGCAATCATTCTCCCAATTGTGTATTTTGGGCATTTAATTTTATGTCCAAGACAATGTTTGCTGTTGGTCCTGTGACTTAGAATGACAGCAGAGATGTTGGTAAACCTAATCATCAAATAACCAGCACTGTTAACTTCTCATAATAGTATTGCATAGTTGAGTGTCTTTGCCATAAAGTATCAAGGTTAAAGACTACAAACCACTACATATAATTAATGCACCCAGTGCAACATTATACTGTGGATTGTCTGCATGAGAAACTTAGTGGTCACTTAGCTAGGTTATAAAATAATGCTACATTGCCTATGACAGCTCCAAGCATCTCTGTGAGAGGATGCAGCCTTTTGAAAGCGATCCCATGCTGGGTATACAAAGAACTACTTGCATAAGGAAACAGAGGTAACCAACATGTTATAAATTTATACCTTTCTCTGCTGAATGCTGGTTTCTCTTGCAAATAAAACTCCCAGACACACTGAACTAATATACTGTACCAGTGTAAATAGCAGTACAAATTATTAACTTTTACTATTCCATATTCTGTTTGCCAGGCATTACTTTGGCAAGCAATCTTTGCTCTTGAAAGTGTCAGCTTCCACAGGAATTTTAATGAAAAGGCAAGAGGTGAGTAGTATGCTCTTCTGAATCATACAATGTGGCAATAACATCTGATCCTGAGATCTGATGGACCACCTCTCAAATATCTTGATCCAGTGTACTTGCAAATATTTTCAACAGCTTAAAAAATGAAGTCTGAGTTTACTGGAAAAAGTCAGAAATCAAATACTGTACCATGCAGACCTGATAATAATTCTGTGCCTTAATTTTAAGTTTTTATAATGCATAAACAAAGATAAGCCTGTTTTACACAACCTAGCAAGATCCTGGAGCCCACTCCTGGATTTCAATGAACTTCCCCCAAAAGGAGTAATCCGTGGAAGAAATCTATACTATGCCCCTCAACACTGAGCTGTTTTTATGTGCATCAGGCAATATTTCATTAAAATGGTTTCTAAATATGAGGAATGGAAGTCTATTTATAACATTTATCTGGAAGTTCTTGGAGGAGGCAAATGGACTAGAGCTGCTATAAACTTCTAAATTTGAAAAATTCAGACTCTTTGACTCAAACACAATACTAAAGTTGGCTAAAAATATAAGCTATAATTATTCACACCTCTTCACAGCCACAGCAATGCCCCCAAAAGAAAATGCCCCCAAAAGAAAATGCCCCCTACATCCACAGACTTTCATGAGAGTTAAGAATTTTTTTCAGGATGCATAATTAACCTTACTCTGTTGAAAGCCAACTATCCCCACACAGAAGGATAAGCTGAATGACAACTTTGAAGACATACAGTAATTCAGGAGCTCAAAAGTTGCACAGGTAGAGTGTTTAATTTTTGGAATTAGCTTAGCTAATGCATGGAAAACAAATTGGATATGTTAGATTACTGCATGAGTGCGTGTAGAACTTATGTCTATAATTCATAATGAAGAACGTTCCTCTTTACTATCCCACCTATTCCTATTCTGTTTCAGGGTGAAATAGAAAAGAAAGAAAACAAAAGAAACCAAAGCCCATCACTGACTAAATTATAATGGCACTTTATCTACATAACTTCTTCTGTTTATGTGTGAAATAACCTTGTATGTTTATCACACAAATAACCCAAGTAATGTCAGTCAGAAAACTTCTGTTGCTTTTGATCAGAAGCTATCCAAAGACGCCACAGGGTTTTAAGTGCTTTTGCAAATGCAGATACCATCCCTGCTGTAATGGTAATGCTGCTGAAGAACATTTTCTGAGCTTTCTTGGCTCTTCCCCCAAACACATAGTTCTAGCAATGTGAAAAGCAATTGAACAAAAGCAATAACAAAAGCCCCCATTTCAGATAAACCTAAAATGAAACATTTATATATCAACTACCAATAATTTTAAGTAACTTTTAAAAATAATTAATCTGTGAGCCAACACAGATTCAACATGTTTCATTTAAAAATGTATCAAGATGAAACATTCCAAGTTTTCCTTTATTTGGAGAAAACTGGCTGAAAAAACCAGGCCAGATTTGACAAAAATTAGTAGTCAGTTTTCATTCTCTTCAAAAATAGAATTTTCAGTTATTTTATAACTTCCAGGGAGGGAGTATATATCCTGCTTTGTCATTTGCGATCAGTATCAATGACAACTTCATGTGAGTTAATGCTGCCAGATTTCAGAGAGCATTGTTGGACTCAATTCCACATTAACATTAAAAATGAGATTGAAAACAACAACATGCCACTTTTCAGTATTTAAGTTTCCAAATCAGATGGAATAATTTTCCCAGTGTCAAATATCAAGAGGAAAAATAACCAAGGAGAATAATGTCATTTATTCTTCTGATTAGGCTTGAAATATACAGGAAATCTGGTATCATGTGGTAGTTGTAAGACTGTTGATAGTACTATATGCTCTTTATTATTTACCATGCTACCAAGTTTGTAGCCTCTGAAAATTTTACCAGCTGTGGTAAAATTCATGTCATCACCATGATCAAAATTAATTTTTGTTGATGAAAAATAAGACTCAACACTAGAGAAAGAACCAGCTCCTAAGTTAATCTTCATCAGTGCCTTTTCATCCAAGAAATACTGAAACTTTTAGTTTGGGAATGTGCCAAGCTTCTGATTTCTTGCCATGGTTGACAGTATAGATTCAGTCTGAACAGATTCAACCATTGAGGCAGCAGGGAGCAAAAGCACAATATCCTAGAGGCAAAAACTCAATGAGATTGTGGAATATATCCATGAGAGTCCAATATGTCTTACTCCACTTTTTTCCTCAAGCACAGCAGCCACTCTTTGGCTGAACACAGCAAGACCTGAACAAAGACCTACAAAAAGCTGTTTGTAAAACTGAACTCTGTTTTTATGAAGAGTGAACTTTGTTCAAGACAGTCAGAGTTAATTTTATAAAGTAGGATTCCTGCTAGGAAACAGAACCAAAGGCAGAGAAAGTTAAGCACAACTAAATATTCATGATAGACATGGTATGTCTTAACTTTTATTACAGTTCACTGTAATTACATTATCTGCCCCAATTCCAAGAAATGCTGCTGCTTTCTTCAGTGAATTACTGTTAAAGAACAATGAGATTGAGGCAGCTTTAAGCATGTTCACACATACATGAAATATAAATGATGTGGTGTGTATATATATTTATATTTATATATACACATATGGTGTATGGTCCTCATCATCTTTTTCATCCTGAAGAAATACATTATGCATGAATCAGTGATGCTGAAATGAAAACATTAAAGAGGAGCCCCCCTTAAAGATCACCAGTGTTCTGCTGGGTTTTGTCTTCATCAGGAGTAGTAACACATTATTCAGAAAAAGTCTTCCATAGTGCACATATATATATGTGTGTGTGTGTGTGTGTGTGTGTGTGTGTGTGTGTGTGTGTGTATATTTACTCATAGATTACTAACAGAAGCATGGTACGCAACAGTTTATAAAAAAAAAAAATCAGAATTTTAAGCAAATTTGCAATGTTCCTTTTAGATAATGCTGGCATTATTATAATTATAATATAGCCATGCAATAGCAATAAATATTTAAAATATAGTAGGAACTTGATGTTTGTATCATGAATATTCAGTAAGTATGATACAACAAAATAAGTGGTCAGTTACAGTGCAGACAGTCCTAAAGCCATAGGTAAAAGCACTGAGATGTATAACTAGTTAGAATTTATCAAACAATAGATTTGCATAAAGGAATAAATATAGGAATACATTTAGCTGAACTATTCTCTACTGCATTTGTTTGAGTAGTAGTATCCTTGACTTCAAAGTGGAAAACTAAAGCCATAAAAATCTTTTGTAACTTCTATCATGTGCCTTGACAGTGACAAAACAAGAAGCAGGCAAGTAGAGAGTATTGCACTCTGAAATGACATCCCCAAAATACAGCTGAGGTAGCAGCATCAGGGCGACCCCATCCTACATCTACAAGGACATATTGTTCCTCTCCAAACACTTGCAAGGAGACAGCCTCTCATCAGAGAGCTGTCATGGTCCATTTGAATATCTTGGATTTACCGGACAGCATACTCTGATTTAAACTTTATTTCCTGAGTTCATTAAAAAAATACAACAAGCAATCATGACAAACAGGAACTCAATCCACTTTTACCAGACTAACCTACCACATGAATTCAGTCCTTCACCTTGCACGCCACAAGGTTTCATGACTTGTAACACTTAATTCATTTTGTGCACATATAAGGATAAAAAAAGTCACCTTGCCCACGGTGAATGTGCTCATCCTTCCTCCTACACTACAGTGTGGGAGTACCCTGTGTCACAGCAAAATATGAAGGCCTCAGCAGCCATGATGCTGTGAGAGTCACTTAACATTTTTGGGGGGAAAGCTGAATTTTTTGATACACCAGCTTGGAAGTTTGACCTCGACCATTTCCAGAGCAGATTGTGACAACACTGCCAGGCATAGAGGATGCAATTTGCAGATGATAATGGCTGCATAATGACCCTTTAGCTCTTTCTGGCCACCTAATGGCACTGCTCCTGCATACATCATGCTACATTGAGATACATTAGCCAGAATCTAAGTAGGAGTTGAATAATAGTCACAGGTGTGCAGCCACAGCACCAAGTGGCACCGGTGTTCTGAGAGCCCCTGGGACAAGGCTTGGAGTAGGGTGGGGGAAGGAGAAAAAGGGAGCACAGCTTGGCTGTCCAGCTACCCTGAGTCACCCTAGAAGGCAGATTCTCTTGCTTGGGAAAACAATGCTCAGTTTTAGCAATGCTGTTGAGACCCCAGGGACAGCTTTTAACAACCCAAAGCGTGTTACTTGCTTTCTTCCACAAATCCCTGCACTCCCCAACCTCTAGTGAAGGTCAGGGACAAAGAGCTCTGTGCCAAGCCCACTCAACTTGGCACACAAGCCACCGATTCCCTTGGCTTGGGATCAAACCTCGGGAAGCTTCCAGTGCACATCAAAGCTCTTTTGAAGTCTGTTGCAGCTCCAAGACATGACAAGCATGCAGTGGCTTGGCCAGAGGGGCTGCAGGGCAGAGCAATGTCATCCAGATGCCCTCTGCATGCATCACTGGTACTTTGTGCACAGAACTAAGAGCAGGAGCATCCTGGTCACACAGTCTCCCATCTTTGTCCATGAAAGAGAGAGAGCTGCACTGTGTCTCCACAACAAAGGACTGAGTGATTCTCTTGCTAAAAAGTACTACAATTTTTTTTAATTAAAAACAAATAAGTAATTTAATTAATAAATATTAAATTAATAATAAATTAATTAATATTTAATTTTTAATTAAATAACAAATACCCAGCAACCTAGTGATACCACACAGTTCATGACGGTCTCACTGTTTTGACAGTTGCTTATTATGTATAGGGAAAAAAAAGTCCTCAAAAAGAACATTCATATGCTTAATTCTAAGTTCTTTCAGCTGAAGATGAAGTTACTTTTGAAATGTCTAACTTTACGCTGGGAAAAAAAATCAAATTCAACATTAGCAGTCATTTTTTATTGAAATGAAATGTTTAATTTAAACAAGAGACTGTTTGATATTCTTCTTTGTGAGGAAAAGACATACTTCATTTTGGCTGATGAATAACTTTTTCCTCAATTCTTTTAAACTGTCAAAATTGCAACGACTAGGTAAAAAAAAAAACAGAAAGAAAAAAATAGATATCAACATGTGCTTTTGGGGCTAATTTGCTGATAGATCAGCAAGATAGACCAGCTCCTTCTCTGCAGGAGCAAGCAGGAAGAGTTGCTCAATTCAGGGTTCTGCCTTCAGGTAACAGTGATTTCTAGGCAATGTGCTTATGCAGACCTCCACATGAATCAAGGTTCACCTAAGGTTCAAATTCATGCAGGATGCAGGAACAGACATTTACTGTAAGCATCATAATCCTTGTGACTGACAAGCCCAGAGCACCACAGGCTCAAGTCTAGGACCAAAGGTTCCTAAACTAATAAGAGTACTTTCACACACACACTATGAAACATTTGGAATTCTCAGAAGTCCCAAGCTGTGTGCTCTGGCATGGGCATTATGGCACTATATATACAGTTATAATTTTAGGCCCATTTGACCCTTTTCCTTGTCCTGTCAAGTGCTGGGTTTCATAGAACACCTAAACATCAAGGAAGAGAAATTAGTTGTCTACCAGTTATCACTGAAGTAAATTTCTTTTTAAAAAGCTGTGGTTTGGGGTCATTTTTTTAGTGATTTTGCTTTAGTTTTGTTTGGTTTCTAATTGAGATTGACTTCTGTCATCTAATGAAAACAAACAAAAAAATAAACCAAAAAAAGAACAACAACAACAAAAAAAACAAACTCTAGTACCTCTAAATCTGGAGGTGCTATTCTCTGTAATTGTTTTGGCTGAAAAAGTATTCTTACAAATGTTTTATCACATATAGTAGTTTTTCAGCCATAACAACTTACATGTTGAAATTAAAAATAATATTTTTAAAAATATAATCAAAGTAATCTGCCTCCAAAATTTTTTCCACTGCTGTTTGCTTCTAGATTAAAATGAAAGTAAAAGCTACTGCCTGCCTTGTGGCAAGCTCTTTTTGCCTTTCAAAAATTCATCCTGGTCTAGAGCCTGATCTAAGTGGGAAACCTCTCTTAGCAGTAGTGAAGCCACAAGAGTTTATAGAAAGACAAAACCAATAGACATGGTTACTGCCTTACTCTTCTTAAATGGAGAAAATCTTGCCATCTGTTATAATTTCCCTGCATCCTATCATTTAGTACATTTTCTTCAAAAAATTCTGATTCACTATAGTGAACATAGAAGCCATTTCCTATGTGAAGTCATATAAATAGGGTTTTTTACCCTAAAAGTAACAGCTTATTTTAAGAGTATTTCACAGTGTATGAGAAATATCACTGAACTGGGGGTTTGGTTTAACAAGACCAGAAGGCACTAATATTTACCTTTCTGCAGAGGTGAAAGTTGCTGCATTTTTGATACACAGTTAAGAGGTCATTGGACATTCTGTAATTGCACCTACTGATTCTACAGACTGTAGTTCACATTCAGATTTTTCTACAAAATTAACTTTTTATTATTTATCTGTGAGCTGTGAGCTCAAGCTAATTGGACTGAAATATTCCAGCATTTCACAGTTGTGACTTCAGTTATTTTTGCTGAAAATTAACCCTGGACTGTGCAGCAGAGTCCTTCTGCTACACCATTACATTTGAGACTTCCTCTGTGAGGCTACTATAAACTCAAATCATTGAGGGCTGATTTAAGGTGAAATTACAATCCTGTCTGTCAATTTATGCTCTGTGGAGCAGGAGGATTTGACAGCTATCTGACAGATGTTGAAGAGGGAGATGAAAATTTAACCAATATTGACCTGTAAGGCAGTGAGGAAACCAATACTACCTAGTAAGGCACACTTAGTACACTGACATTAGTGGGCAGTGCCAGTCCACTTGATCATCCAACTCCAAACAAGCCTGAAGACAGCTGAAAATTTCAGCCAGTAACAAGCATTTACCCAGGGAAAAGGCTTGTGGGTTGTTTTCTGTCACTTGTAATGCAGAGAAGAACACACTGATTTTGGCAAAAGTAGATTATGCAAAAATACTTCATTATTTAACAGCTTGCAAATGAAATCAGTTTTACATATTTTATATTGCTCTATTAGATCACAAAGCCATACAGATTTTTATGTGAAAACAGAATTTAAGGGGTGATTATAAGGCATAGTTAGGTGCTGTTGCCTAGTACTGGAGTCCAAGGGAATGCTTTCCATCTTTCCTTTAACTGAACATTCCTGTAAACTTTCTCACCTATAAACCTTACAGTAGATAGCTACAACCAAGCTGATAAAAGCATGTATTCAAAGCAGACTTACTAGACATAACATTGAAGCATTGCTATTTTCTAGTTAAATCAAAGTTGGTAACACCAAAGTTAAATACATTTAGCTTAGAATATCAGAGTAACTATAATCTAACCAGCTCAGATTAATATATCTCACCAGCACATGAAGTAAAAACCAGACCAGGGTAACCTCAGCCACTAAATAACAAGTAATGTGAGGAGGATATAACAAATAAGAAGCTGAGTTTTAAATCAAGGAAGGAAAAACACAAAAATTCAGGCAGAATATCAGGTGGCTTTTTGACCTTCTGCATGCAATTTTATTCTGTATGGCCAAGTCTGCCCAGAGCAGAGAAATTTAGGCTAATAAGCAGTAAGTTGTGTTTGCATGACAGATTTTCATAATAATTAAATTAGCTATAAACAATGGCATTGCTATCACCAGTAAAGCTGAATGAATGCTTAATTGTAAAAATCGGGAATGAAAATAGTGGTTTATATTATAACTTTTAATAATACCGATCCCTTTTTACCCCTGCAAATTATACTACAGCTTTCCAGAGGTGAATTAGACCTTTACAGTCCTTTGCAAATAAAGTTCCATATCCAAACACAAATAGCAGCTCTCAGCTAAGGCTCTCAGACAGGCTGGCTGCCCTGTGCTGGCAGAGCTGAGGTCTGCCCTGTACAGAATGTTTGTCATACCCCTTGCTAAGCAGGGGAGAATTGGGAATAGAGTCAGGAAAAATATTCTTTACACAGATGCTGTCCACCACTGTTAAAAAAAAAAAAAAAAAAAAAGTATGACCGCATCTTGGGTTTAGATGCCCTAAAAGGCCAAGATTTAGGAGATATTGTTATAACTTCAATAACTACTAAGAACTGGTACTTACAGTATGTCCATGTTTGCATTCACTGTAGCTGTGAACCATTCCTCATCCAAACCAATGGTGTCAAGGCCAATAAAAATGAATGGAAGTAGCAAGGAAGTCCTAAGATGACAAACAAATGAAACAGATCCTGTGTAATAAATAGTTTTCTCAGCAGAGGTTTTACTATCTTTTGTAAAGTAAGTAGTTAAAAGAAAATCAATATGGAATGCAAGACATTTCACACTAGTGTTGGAAAAGAGGCATTCCTCAGAAAAGGATATAATAAAAGCTGTAAAGCATTAGGCAGTATTAAAAAATATAATCAACTAAATTGAATATCTAAATTAAGATGATACATACATGTTTGCTGAAGTAATTTATTTTTGGCAGGTGTTCAAAAGCATCCTTATCTTTTTAGGGCTAAACCTTAATATGGCCTTGATTATCTGAACAAATGTAAATGTTTTACATCATCCTTGTTGCTCCCTGGACTGCACTGAGTTAAGGACTATGTTCTGCTTAATGCCTATGTAAATACAGGAAAGAAACTAACTGAAAATAGAGGGTGAAAAGAACATGAGAAGTCAGTCAAGCATGTAATAAGCAATGCCATAATTAAGAGAAAGAGGGTGAAAATGGAAAAATACAAAACCCAAGCCAGACCTGCAAAAGCATTACTCTTTCAGGTAACATTAACATTAATGATGGGGTAAAGGGGGCATTTTCCTCCTCCATTTATAGGTAGATATCAATGTTCAGTATTTTAAGTAAGGAAGTAATACTTATTGTATCAAATCTGAGAACCTACTTTTTTTTTCTTTTCTTTTCATTGACCATGCAGAGACTTCTAAATGAGACATGACAAATTATTCTTCTGATCTGTTAACTGGTCCCAGAGTAATACATCTCTTTTCACCAAATGTCTCCTGTAATAACAAAACCTTTTCACAACATCATGAATATCACTAGAAATGGAGAATTACTACAAAATGTATACTACACATTTGATACTACTACTGCATTTGATAAATCTCAACTTTTCATACAAATCCAGTCCAATCCATGAATCAATATTTCTAGCACCCACAAAACCATGTGACTAACGAGGCATGTATGGTTTTGCTACTTTACCTGTTTTAACTCCATATTTTAAGGCCTCCCTATATTCAGCGAGTATTGTTCCCAGGAGGTCTGGCTGGTCAGACAGCTCCAGGCTGAACCCTTTCAAGCTTTCCATAACCTTATGAGAGTACTGAAACTCCAAGACTTTATATTCTCCATCAAAAATTCTCCTCATGTAATGCAGGAGAATCTCTTCCACCTGAAGAAAAAAACTATTTTGTGAAGCCTTCAGTATTTTTAGCAGGTAAGAAACCTGTGCAAAAATAAGAACATGCAAATCAGTGTTAAGCTTTAACAGCTCAGCCAGGCTGGTCAGAGACTGTTTTGGTGGCTCTGAATATTCTGTTGAGTTTCTCCCAGTATATCCATTTCACAGGCAATCAAACAGCAATGGGGATGTAACAAAATAAGGAAAGCAAAAACATAGTTAGGAACATAGGACCATAAGACATGGATGTTTTTGCAACATTTTTAATTACACTGTACTTCTTACTTCAACAGCCAAAGTGCTGCAGGGTACACTCCTGACTTGTGGGAGACTCGTTTGCTTAGTGACACTGGCCCATGGGGAAGTTAAGGAAGGGTGAGAAGTGAAGCAATAGCTTGCTTTGCAGTCATTCCCAGGACATGGTGGTTTACTGTTCTTTATTTCCACTTTCCAGCAGCAATGATAAAGTATGCATCTCAGAAAGAAAGGGAGATTTTATCCATAAATTTCCCCCTTGTTCCAGAGGTGGTTTCCAGAATCATCACAGTACTTTCAGAGAAAGAAACAGAGAGCACAGAAAGTGAACATCTCTTTCCTCAGTGAGGTCCTGAAAACACATTTCTTCATATTTGCAGGGGGAGAGACGGGCACAGGTGAAGGAAGGGAAAAGATTTCCATGAACTGGCTAGTCTCTCTCAAAGCTCAGCACAGCTGTTTTGGGAATCCACATCATCAGCCACTTCCACCTTCTCTGACTAAGGCAACAACATCAAAAAATACTCTTGTCTCAGGTTTGCCCTGATGACAATAAAGTGAATTTTATTTCTAGGTAACTTTAGAAGGGGAAGAAGATATAACAATTATGGAAAAGATTGAGAGTATTGCAAAGAATGATAATGCACAGAGGCAGAGTTTGGAGAAAAGGGATCTCCATACTCAGTGTCCTTCAATTCTTCACTTTCTCCTCTCTCACATGTGGTGGTGGTGGTGGTCCCTAAGGAACCTGCTGTGCTACCTGCAATATTAGCTCCACAGCAACCTACTGAGGCCCCGTGAGATTTTCCCATGAGAGCACGGGAATAGGATGAGTTCTAAGTAACATTTAAAATGCACTAATCACTAATTACAAGATTTTTGTTTGTTTGTTTGTTTAATTTAGGCTTACCTAATGCATAGGTATTTGAAAAATTCAAGCTCTTGGTGGAAGTCCCTCTCTCCTTACCCACTTGCTGGAGACTGTAGATGTGTGCTTTACTTGCTTCTCTAGGCTTAAAATTAATGTATTCATCTGAAGAAACAACATCAGGATAAGGATGAAGGAAGAAGGAAAATAATAAGAAAAAACATTATTAGGAGCTTAAGAACACCCATACCTATTAGATGGGGTCTCTATCCAATTTAGCTGAAGATCTGAAACATGGCAATGAAAGTAACCTTTTAGTCTCACTTGGGATTGAAGCTGAAGAAACACATTAGAGAAGCTGAAAACAGAGTGAGATATCTGAAATAGCTCCCTTCATACAGCTCTATGTAGACAAGAGACCAGGCTTCCATGATTGTATGATGACAAAAACACTAAAGACTAAATGAAGTGGTTTCACAAGCACGAAAGATGAAAACTGAAACCCTTAAAATTCTTTTAGTTTTTACATATCTGATGAATCCTGTAACTTTTCTAAAGTTCTTAATAGCTAGTTCTATATATAATGAGAAATACTTCCCTTGACGTGCTAAATTTCAATATACTCAGAATATCAGTAGATCCATTTCAAAGAGGTATTAATTGAAGTGTATTTTTCACCAAACCATAGAAAGTTGGTTACTAGTAATGAAATTATTAAAAGCACCTTTTGCAGCAAATACTATTATTTTATTTTTCAAAGAAAGAACTCACCTGCATTTTAGACTGTAATGAGGCAATAAATCAATAGCATATTATCAAAAGAAACATGCCACTTTCTCTTGAGGAGTATGATTAGCATTCCACAATTCAAAATAAGAGTTATATTGATTCACTTAGCACATTTTCAGTCCTTATTCATGAAAAGGAGTATAGAAGAAACTTGAAAGGTTTTGCTTTCTTTCTTTCCACATCCACCTCTCTCAGTGAGCCATAATTATCAGCAAAAATGGAAAATATTACATTTCACTGGTTTCTATAATTTTATAGATTTTTTTTTTTTTTACTTTCCAATTGATTTATCAAATGTTATTCATTTAAATTTTTGGTTTTTTAAACTCACTGCAGAGAGGAAACTTCATGACTTCCAACCTTGTAATATGTCCACGGAAACAGCAGCTTTTAGGCCCTATTTCTTCTGTAAACATTTTCTATCTTGTAGAGATGTTTTTATGCCAGTATCATAGTGCTTATTAGGTATGTTTGTGTTTTTGAATGGAAGATACTAATGAAGTGACTCTCACATGCAGTTTTGTCTTTCTTGCTCTCTTTTCCATTGTAATTGAGGACTACAGGTGATAAAAATAGTGGAGATTTTTCTACCAAAAGTTTCAGAGACAGAACATGTCATTAAAGTCAAAATTTTTGCTAGAACCACAAACAATATATTTTTTTCTGAAGTATATCATAGTTTGTTTAAGCTCTCCCTCCCCTCCTTGAGCAGGCTGCTTGTCTAAACTCCAGCTCTCAGAAGACATCACTCCTGTGTGCTCTTTCTTTGTCTGTAGCAGAAGAGCTGTAGAAGCAGTACCTGTCCTACAGAAGGATTCAGGGAAGCGAGGATGGTGAATGAAGTACAGTTTCAGGGAGGCACAATAGTCTGAATGTAAGACATCTGGATCTTTGGAAGAAACCTTTCAAGTTCAATTTTCCCTTGTCGTATCAAATCATGGGTTGAAAATGGAAGTGTTGGGATGCAGCTTGAGGGACAGAAACACTAGTACAATTTGCTTTAGAACATTTGCTGGGGTAGGTTTTGGTGATATGCTCCCTTCTAGATTTGGACTTATTTTCAAAAAATAAGTTGGTGAAATGGAACTGAAACATTACATTCTTCGTTAGCTAGTGGCAAGTTGGTACAGTGTTTTAGTTAGATTTTTACTGCAGTAAGAAAGAAATCTTCCATTGCTATACAGGAAGAAATGAGAAAATGAAGAACATCTTCATGTTATCTGTTGGCATCAGTTGCTACCTCCATACATGTGTACAGTAACCTACAGGCTCCCTGTTGCACATGACATGAAAAACTATGATGCCTGGCAAAAGTTGCCCATTTATTTTCAAGCCCATGGATTCCACACATGCAGGTTTCAGAGTTTTCTTTTTAAAATTTCATCCCTCTGTTAGCTCTACCTAATTTCCATTAATTTTAACAGAAAATGTGCATACACATCTACAGATTATATGCTTGCCTTCAGTGACTGTATAACATGAAAAACCATTACAATTTACTAAACTTTCACTATTGACCCTTGCTTTCGTAAACTTTGCTCTCAGCTAATTTTTATATTATAAAATGTATCTTATATTAAACCAAGATTTTTGATGCCTAGCTTATAAAACGTTTGAACTAGAGTTTAACATTTGCAAGTTTATGCTTGTATAGATTATCAGCAGTCGAAATTGCATATTACATCATCAGGAATGCAATTAATTCTTTCTGAGTATGCTATATATTTTGGATCTTATTATTGCTTTTGGAAATTGACAAAACTTCAAAAGAGCAAACCGGAACATCTCAAAAGATTTTCTTCTCCATTTTCTTTTGTAAAATTAATTTACAATATATTGCATAGTGTATTTTTGCATGTATTTGCATATACTTCTCTCAGCCAGTATGTTTGCCAGCTGCAGATGTGACAGGACACTCAGTAAGCCACCTGGTCATACACAGCCCTTTCTTTACATATCTGAGAGAAACATCAAGCAAACGGATGTCTTGAATTCGGATCACAAGAATATTTCAAAATTACCATGGCTGGTCTCTCTAACACAGATAAAGAGCAAGAAAAACAGACATAAAACAAAATGTTCTCATTCTAGGGCACAATTTTAAGGTTGTGTGAAGCCTCTTATATTCATGTCCAACATAAAGCTTTTTCCTTATGGCTTAGGAGACTTTGGTCTCCTTAATATTGGAATCATACATCACTAGCCTACCTGCACGTGAGAAAGATAAATGCAAAATAACATCAAGAAGCTCTCTGCTCTCTTAATTCATTTGTAGAGAGGGAGCTGGGAGAGTTAAGAGGAAAGCACTTAGCTGGAAAGATTCATCAGATTAGACATCACTCTTGAGGCACAAGCTTACATCCCATTTAGCATGTTGGAAGGAGGCTAGGAGAAGGACAGAAAAGAAGCTTTTAAAGTGGCTGCTCACTTTCAATTTCCTCAGAAAAAGATAAGACAACGACCACAATAAAGCCTGTCACAACAATTTTGGAAGCTGTAAAAGCTAAGTTTTCCTTTCAAACAGCTCCTTTGAGCACTCCATGTTCTCAACAATGGTAATTGAACAACCAAGCTTTTACAGCTTCTGAAATGCTTGTCCCTGTTCCCTCTTTACATAGATCAAGGACAGTAAGAAAGTAATTACTGACTCACTGGAAATACACAGCCCACCAAAAGCTTGAAAATCAGTAGATACGCCATTTTTATATTCTTAGCTGTTAATTTGATAAAAAAAAATGACTAAAGAAGGATTTTGAAGCCATTGGCCCTTTTCTTTTTACAAACCGGTATTTTACGGAAGTTAATTTTTTCTCTTGAGCTTCCTTTTTAGACCACCTGCAATGTCCTATAAGGACCTAATATTGACCTACATGACCACAGGAGGGTCATCCTTGTTCAGGTATCTTATTGTAATTACATCTGCATTGCCTTTTTACTAGGCACTCCTTCATGCCTGCAGTGGTTCAGAGACTTTTGCCTTACCAGATTTTCAATTCTCCCTTGGACAGGATCAAATTGTACCCATAGTGCAAGCTGTCTGCTTTGTCTCCTAACCCAATGCCCACCCACACTATTCTTCAGCTGGATAGTGCAGTCTCACCTACCCACAGCATCCATCTGCTTCTCTCATGACCACACTGCCACAGCACTCTCTGCAGAAGGCCATGTCAGGTGCTTGATCTAAGTTAGTGCCCATCATCCTGCCCCTTCTCCCTCTGTTGCTATTGTTGACAGGGATGTTAAAACATCATGAACAGGTTCAATTTTCTGAGGGAGGTGTGACATGAGCAAGGTTGCTTCCTCAGCTTCAGCTGCAATTTGTGTTACTTTGAAGTGACCATGCCATGCAATCATGGCCAGAGATATTTTAAGATTTGTGTATAAAATGAATGTGCCCTACATGGACATGCACAGAAATACTGAGGGAATTTATGGTTAAAGTGACATGTTTCACAGCTGGTTTGCCTATGTGGTCATGGCACCACAGATTAGGACAGCCTAGTGCACAGATTATTAGGAACAATGGGAAACTCAACCCTACTCAAAATAAAGGCCTAAAAACTCACTAAAGAGCATTCATTTAGTCTTCATGGAGATGAAAGCACACATGCCTACAGCTTCCTTAGCACCAGGGCACCACAGAGGCAGTTTGACTGCCAGCCTTGGCAAACACTTCCACTTTCTCTCTATGTCAGCATCCACATCCATCTGCATCCTCAAACCCGGGATTAACTGTAGGATAGGGCTCCCTTTTCCAGGTGCTTGCCTGGTTTCATCTTTTAAACAATC
Organism: Cinclus cinclus; assembly: GCF_963662255.1. Taxonomy (NCBI): domain Eukaryota; kingdom Metazoa; phylum Chordata; class Aves; order Passeriformes; family Cinclidae; genus Cinclus; species Cinclus cinclus. The sequence continues at coordinate 71,459,432 of NC_085046.1, forward strand.
ACATTTGGAAGGTGTCATGACACGTGCAAAAACATCCCTTGTTGCATTTGCCATATTGTGTAAACAATGCCCACATAAATAAATATCAGAAATCAGACATAATACACTATGCTTCACTCTTTGTCTTGATTGACAGCCCTTTGGAAACTTTACTGGTTTTTTTTTGTATCTAATCTGGGGCTGGGGGGTCCAGATAAAAATCAATGTTGGACACCTACTTGCAGAAGAATAAAAGGAGTGTCTGACTTTAAATTTGCAACCCACAATGCAGGAAAATTAAAATGTTTAGCAAGTCATCTGAGTGACACACATACACAGGTACAATTGTGACTCACATCTTTGGATCAAGCCTATACAAGATAGCTCAATGTATTGCCTTTTATGATAGTATGCAGAAAAGTGTGACATTAACAGTAGATTGCAAAAAGAGGCTATAAAAGACTCTTGATTACTGAAGTATGACCCTCTACCTTTGATGAGATAATCTAACCTCTTCATACAATTATGGCTGCGATGAGAACACAAGTGAGGCAATTTTGATATGATACTGAAAATGCTATTTCAATGAATCACCAAAGGGAAGCTGCCCTTTTTTTCTGCAGTACAACAAGCTACTTCAAAACCAATGCAAAGCAAACAACAAGCATCAACAGAAAGGTGAAATATGCAAAACAAAAGAAAGGGAGCTAGAACTACTGGTGCCCTCAGCATACAACTCCGAGTCAATGCCCCAAGCCATCCAAAATAGGCCTCCTGAGGGTGCTGAATTCTTCTTGCTATCATTCTTAGATGTTAAACATTTGTCCCATTTGTGTGATAGGTAAGTGCTTATAACTACTTGCCTCACCCAGAAATTAAATAGCTTTTGTTATAAACACTAGGAAATGCTACAGAAACAGAATAAAGTTTTTCAAATGAGGTGTAAGAGGAGGGGAGGTGGAAGGTTGAAAAAAAATATCTTGGACTAAGTTCTACACTCAAATAACTGAAGAGTAAAGTAGGAATTTGGTTAGCTAATTGGACAACAAAAGACAAGACACAGAGCAGTGTGCAGATTTGAACAGTAGAAGAGCAGTGTATACAGATGAAATAAAGAAAAACCCAACCATTATAAATACGGGAGGATCACATTTAGGATTTAAGGAATGTTAGACATTTCAAAGCACCAGTTATTGAATAACAAAAGCATTATTAAGTCAAATAATTGTGGCTTGAAGACTAGGAACCAAAAGCTGTCTTGGCTTCAACAGACAAGTCTTATACCCCAGGGACTTTCCTGCCTGCTAGTAATTCTGTGTGCATTCTCCAAAGGGAAAGCAGCTGTCCTGACTCCTTGCTGTTGGCATCAGAGAATGGGGCTCCGGGCTTCTTTCCCCAGGATACATCTTCTCAGTTCCCAGGGAGTTCCTGAGGCATAGTTTGACTCCCCTTGACTCAGCTTCTCAGCTGATGCCATGGATCGTGCAGAGAAGTGAAAACACTGCAGGACTGCTCTCTCATTGATACACTAAACTATCCATTCACACATTTCTGGAGTTTTAAATTATGTAAATCTGTAATCTGCCTGCAATTGAGCTGTAATTGACAGAGAGACCAAGACCATTAGAGAGCAATGCTGCTAATGCAGCAATTTAGAAAACTGGTGCTGCTTACAAATGGTCTGCACATCAGACATCAGTATAGAGCATTTTTCTCCTTGGTGTGTGAATGATGCCAGTTCAATCAGCACATATACCTACCAGCAGCTGAAAGCATCAAATCAAAGCTGCTAACAGCACATTAAGAGAAGTTAAATTTTAAAAAAAATGTGCTTTAGAATGATACTGACTTATCAGTAATTCCAGGAATATGAAACAACTACTAAATAAAGCATATCTGCAAGTGAAAAACTGAACATTTTGCTGTGGTGCTTATAGTACTTAGAATTTATACATTTTAAAACAGTCCTTTATGGCCACAAGTTTTTTATAATTACAATAATTTAGCACATTTTATTCTAATCATTGGGATGATATAACTATATTTTTTCAAATATAGTTTTTTCAAAAAGTAAAACCCAAGTGACATTGGGAAGGATTATTCATGCTTCTAGTAAAAATGCAACAATGCATGCTGCACCCAGAAATGTTCCCTACTAAATCCCACTAGGACATGCAGTTAAACCACTTTCCATAATGCAGCAGTAGCCATAAGGCTTTTGTGTAAAATATGCTTTGAAATAGAATTAAAACTAAAATAGAATAAGGCAACTTACACTCATCACAGAATAATGAGTTTCTCGAGTTGTGCAAGGTGGCAATTACTTTGAATAATGAAGAGATGAAGTTGTAAAATAAAAACAATAGTATGCTGATATTTAGGTAAATATTTTTACTAAATTCTAAAATTAAAAGTATTTAAGTTATTTTAAGCTGGCTTTTTAAGAGTGGGATTTATTGTTTGGTTGGCATTTAAATTTCCCAGAAAAGATGGAAACTAAGCTTTTCCCTCAGCACTGTTTAAAAATTTATTTACTTTTTTAACTGAGACAATTTCTTATTCAGAAATTCAGAAGATTTCACTTTGAGTGCAATATTTTTTTTTCCTAGCCTGGGAATTATAGGACAAATATAGCGGATAAATTATACCAGAAATCAGGATAAAAATTTTATAAGATTTTTTTTTCATTAATCCCTATTTTGAACAATCAACTGAAGTTTTTCCTCTTTTAGCCAATTTCAGTTATGTCACAGTTGAAATACATTATCTCACAATCATGTTCAATTTCTAAAGACAAAGTAACTTTAAAAGAAATTTATTTTTTAGCCTTTCTAAAAGGTTTAGTTAATTTTTGCTCCCACACATTAAAAAAAAAAAAACTCTCTTAATTTTGGTCAAAAATTCTGATGTTTACCTTGATTCTTCTTACCAAAATGTGCCCAAAGATGTCTTTGCAAGCTTGTTTAAAGAAAACATACTTAGCTTATATTATGATGTTTGCTGCTTAAAAAGTGGTCTATGTAATATTTTAGGCTGTCACTACTCTACATAAAACTGACTGCAAAAAAGCACACCAGATTTTATTTTGCAAATATAAGCTGTAGTTTACTGAGAAAGTATTCATTTTAAAAAAGATATTCTGAGCTTTTATTGAGCCCAAAAGATTCCTTTGGGGACTGTGTTGGGTTTTTTTTCTTTTTTTGTTTGTTTGTTTGTTTGTTTGTTTGTTGTTTAACAACAAAATTAGATTAACATCTCTTTATTGTAGCCCAAGGCAAAAATGGCTTATTTTCCATAATTCAAAACAACGTGAAGTATTTGGGTACTGGTCCAAATAAGGATTGGCACAGAACTGCAATGTCTCCAGAAGAGACTGCAAGCTGATTTACCATGGTCTTTCCTCTGCTTTATTCCCCTCATTGTTTTCCTTGCTGAGCTGTATCTCCAGGGTAGAGTGAGGGAACAAATGCCTTGGAGAATGTCTCAGAAAGCCTTATCAAGAAATAATACACAAGGTAAAAAAATAAAAGGCAGTGGAGAAAGAAAACTCAAATCAATGTCATAATGACTTGCGATTTTGTAACTCCTCTTTTATCACCATCAAAGTCTTTGAGATGAATTTAAAACCATTATAAGCATAATAATAATAATTTAAAAAAATATTTGACAGCCTAAAGGCTTTTTTCTCCCCTCCAGTTTTGGAGGATGCCAATTCTTGGACAAAGAGTTCTTGGAACTGAAGCTTGCTGGGAATGTTTCCCAGACTACGCTTGCACTGTCCTCATGATAAGAGACAGTAGCACAAGAACCACAGGTCAAGGTAGGGGCAACCATGCTGGGGAACCAGTTAGAAATACGGATGGTCTGCAGGCACATTTCTATGGCCTTCTGCGATGGAGCGATCACATCAATGGGCAAGGGAAAGACCCCAAAAGTAATTTTTGTGGATTCTGTAAAGCTTTTGAAACAATCCCTCATAACATTCTTCTCTCTAAATCGGAGAGACATGGATTTGATGGATGGATTGCTAGATGAATAAGAAATTGGTAGGAGGGTGGTGGTCAATGGCTCAGAGTTCTGGTGGACATCAATGACAAGTGGTGTCCCTCAGGGGTCCATACTGGGATCAGTACAGTTTAGTATTTTCCTCAATCACATGGACAATGGGATTGAGTGCACCCTCAGGAATTTTGCAGATGACACCAATCTGAGTGGTGCTGTTGGCACACCTAAGGCACAGGATGCCATCCAGAGGGAGCTGGACAAGCTGCAGAAGTGGGCCCATGGGAACCTCATGAGGTTTAAAAAATCCAAATATAAAGTTCTGCATATCTGGGTCAGGACACCACAATTTTTGTAATATGTTTGAAGATGTGTGAAAAGAAGATGCAGTTTAAGCCAGGCTGTTTTGTTTACCCTGTTGGGAGCAAATCTCTCAAGCACAAGTTCTGTTGGCACCTCTCCAGGAGTGTGCCACACAACGTATCAAGGCTGAAAGGACATTTTTCAGTCACTGCTGCTTTTTAGTAAACACTGAAAACTCAACATCTTTGTCTGCTTCCTCTTATTTGAACATGTAGAAACTGCTTCCATTTATGAGGAGTTTTAAAATGAACTATCCTGTCTTTTGGCTACAGTTAACTATAGCCTCATAAAATGGAAGTGTAAACTATGACATAAGATGCAAAATAACTATATTTATATTAATACATCATAATAACTATAAATAATTATAGATATATTTTAATGTCATCTGTGTATGAAAGCTGGTATGGCTTCTTCCTTTTTATAGTGAGCAAGATGACTACTTGACTCCCAACAATAAAATTGCCTTCTTTTGAAGCAGATGTCAACACACAGCAAATCACATGAGCTAGAGGTCTCAGAGGCAGTAGTGAGAAAATGATAGAAATGTCTAAAGTGGACTGAAATTAACTGGAAAGAAACCCATGGAATGAATCAGTAAAAAGTTAACTAAAGAAAAAGGAAAGGGAAGTATTTCTCAAAATATGAATGCGTTGCAGAGAATGAAATCTTTTGCTCTTGTTTTCTCTGTGACCCAAGTAATCAAATCCTCCAAATTTCCTTGTAAAATTTCAACCCTAAAATCATGAAAATGTGCAAGGCTAGTTTGTGGCTTTCTATTAAGCAGTTATTCAATACCATGCTTGCTTTCTGTAACGGATCACTTATAAGCAATTACTAAGTTTGTTTTTGGAAGCATTCCTAGAGAGGAGAAAACAATGCCATTTTCTGGGTGTATTTCAAACACCATCTGATTTAATTTTTCTTATACACCACTTCAGAAGTTAGCAAGGAGTTGACCCTTTCCTGGAAGATCAGTTCTAAAAAACAATTCTCCAATTTTGTGGTCTAAGAATAAAATTTTTAGAAACCCTTAATAACATAACAGGAAACCCCTGCAGGCAGCAAACAGCCTTGGAGGCAGAAACTGTTCTAAAATTTAAAGCATCATGTAGTGGTTATCCAAACTCTGACGAGGAAAATCATACAGCACCACCTTGTGAACTTCTAAAAACACTCTCAAAGGCACTGATAGATTTGGCAGTACAGACTTAGAGCATGACTAGGAAAACGAGTGAAGGCTTTGAAGGTTGAATTCAGAATGCATATTCCAGATGAAAACATATTTTAAAAATAGTAAAAAAATAATCCAGTAGTACAGAAAAATTGCAAGAATTAATGAACCTTGGAAAAGTTACCTGTAAGGATATTGAATAGTCAAACAAATACTGAGAGTATTACCAAAGTCCTCCACCACAGTATATGCCAGTGGTTCTTCTAAATAATAATCAGATCTTGGAAATTTCTGTAATTCTGCCCTCTGGGGAATGGGACAACCCTACAGTAAAGCCACTGACAGCATCGAAAACCAGCTCTGAATGAAATGACAAAAGCTTTCTGACAGCTTCTGCTACTTCAAGAGCAAATACATCTGTTTTGGAGACCATAAAAAATAAAATGTACACCCCTGGCATCCCTCACACAAAAACAGAGAGCACCGTAAACAAAATGTTTTTACACCAGAGGGAGCCTTCACTCTTCAATCAAAACTCCACTCATGGTAAAGGTATCACCAGAGAAGAAAACACTGGCTGCAGCTCCGACTGTTCTATTTGAAGGGGTCATCTATAACCTATAAGAAAATCAGTGGGCCAAAAATATGAATTGAAAATTTCCACACCTTCCCTGACCTGTTTATGGCTAGGAGGCTTTGCTCTTTCCCCATCAAAAATCACGACAGAGTAAGTGAAACAACAGCTTCACTGAGAGGGAACAAAAATTAATTTGATTTCCCCACAATCATCTAATAGCAAACTTTGAAGTTTCTAATTAAGAAAAAAATAAAACCTGAGAAAACAAGGATAACTTTTTTTCCCTTTTAAAACACAAGTCTTCTATTTTTACTCTTTCCCCTTTTTACATCTTTTTGTCAGTTTTCCTGTCTGATTTTGCACTGTTACTTTAAAAAAGATAAGTGACTATTATTGCACATTATATGTCAGGGAAGATTTTGGCAATGTTTTGTAAAAGGACAATGTACTTCAATACTCCTTATCTTAGCAGAAATAATGTGTCTCCCATAGTCTAGAACTACATTTGCTTTGAATCCTGTGGCCCTACTTTGCAAATTGCAGTTCATGGTTAACTCAAGTAACTGTCTTCCAGCATTTTATTTTTATTTCAGTAAAACCCACTCTTGTGTCTCCTTTGACTCTTTGTCCAAGTGCTGCAGTAATTTATATTTTCTGTAAATTAATAAATTTTCATGACATGTAACACCAAATCCTTTACTAAAAGCAGCACGAATTGTGTCTTGTCAGATCCTTTGCCAGCAAAATAGGGTATTTTTACTAAACAAAAGAAAACAGGCAAAGAGTTGTGCTGAACTCCTGCTATTTTTTACTCTTTTCTTTATGTCTTTAATTACTATCATATTTACAATTTGCTTTTAATCTTCGTCAGCTATTACTGAGGTGAGTTTAAGAGGCCCGTAGATAATGAGAAATGACATTGTCCCCTGGCACAGTGCACCTTGGAGCAAGGGATGCATTTGGACATCATCAGACATAGAGGGTGCTGTTGCACTGAACATCCAGCAGTGATCTTTGAGCAGCTCTGAAACCACGCGTTGTCTTTTTACTGGCACTTATAACTAAAACTCTGGCTATTTACGGTCATTTCCTAAATAAACAAAAAACAAAACAAAAAACCCTAAAAAAAAAATAGCTTCATTTTTAAAAAACTTCATTTTATTCTTTTAATGTGAAGATGGGAAGATGGCATCTTCACGGTTTTAGTAGTAATCCATTTTCTAGTTTATAAGCCTGCAAGGAAAACATTCATTTCAGTGCCTGATACCAGCTGTAAGTTTTAAGCACAATAAGAATTATAAGATCAACTCGTGTTGTAACAGGCTAACATGGAGGCTTTTTGCTGATGTCTTTTTTAACCATGAAGCATTAAGAACAAATTTGTCATTCTTCGTTTCTCTTGCAGAAGTCAGTGCTGTTAATATATTCCTCAAAGCAGGGAAAAGTGTCAGGTTAATAGATGGGTGACTTAAAGGAAGAAAACACTATATATCTATATCTATCTATCTATCCATCTATATCTATATATCTATATCTATATCTATATCTACATCTATATCTATATCTACATCTATATCTATATCTATATGGGTGTGTGTGTGTTTTATGTAGAGAGTCTAATGTTTACTTGAGGATTTCAATAGGCATTTTATTACCTTCAGGCTGTCTCAGGTTTCTGATATATTCCTTCACTATCAGTCTCTGAGCAAAGAGAAAAAAAGTGAGTTAATCAGCCTCTGTGAGCAAAAGACTTCTCTCTTTCTGTGCATTGTAGGTTGAAGATGGCTTAAATAGTTTGAGTATCTGTGCAATATTTAGAAGCCTCGCATTTTGGAAAATTTTTTCTTCAAGCTGGGGAGAAGAGGTAAGTAGTAGGATTCCCTTGCTTCTCTATCTCCTGCTCAAGTAACATGGTTGTGAAGAAGAATTTGAAATATGCAGCTAGTATATCTTAAAGGCTAAAAACTGGGTAGAGAATCAAAAACTCATTTAAAAACACATCCTCTGCTGTTCCCACTCCTAATTATTTTTGGGTTGGCTTTGTGACAGTCAGGTAGGAACAGGTGCTGACTGAAAAGTAGACTGGCAGAACTGAAAATCCAAACTTCATATTATTAATGGATTTAATTTCTTTTTCTTAAAGAACAAAAGATTCTGTCTCACATACAAACTTTTTTTTTTATTTCCCCAAAGAAAAAAAAATATGTTGAGATCCCCTGAGTAATGAAAGCTTATGACATCTTTACGATGTTTTACAAATTTTAGCTGATTCTAGTTTGGTGTTGCAGATTTGTAGCACCTACATGAATTCAAAAGAGAAAGGTAAGGACTCTGCACTATAATGCTCACAGCTCTTCTCTCAGGAGCTTGTAGTGCAATGATGAGGGCACTGACAACATTATGGCTGTGCTATGTTGATTTTGCCCCCTTGGTAGAGATTTTTCCAGGAAAGTATGCATTTGTGCACTCTTTGTGCACATTGTGGTTTGGGTTTTTTTGTTTGGTTAGCTGTTTTGCTTTGTTGTTATTGGTGTTTGGGTTTGGTTGGTTGATTGATTTTTTTTAAAAGTTAAATAAATGCTCTATGAAAAACAGAACAAAAATACTTTTTTAACTGGCAGTTTCATGTTCTTTTCTGTATTAGTATAGATATAAAGGAACAACGGAAAGCCCTGACTGATGGTAAGAAAAATTGATATATCAGCTAAAGCAGTCCCTGGGGAACCATTGTTGTCCCATTTTCTGAAGGGAAACAGGAACAGAGCTTGCCTACCACAAATTTAGATCACAAGCTCTGTGGGGCATGAATTTCACCTGTTTGAGTGTCCATCTCCTTGCATCACTCCTCACAATGATGACAGAAATCCTTTTCAAACATACTGTAAAAAAAGGAGTTAATTCAAGAGATTCAGTTCAGTGGATTCAGGACCATCACAGTCACAATACACATACAATGCCTAAATTGGCACAATTACAATGTCAAAACCCAAAATCAAATTTTGAAAGCATAAGAACCTTGGTTGTTTAATTGGACCAGCATGATCAGTGTGGTGAAAGAAAATGCAAAGGAGATGTAAGGCAAATCCAACTTCACCACTGGAGTCAGACATGCAGCAATTTCTATTATGAGATTTTGAAGTATGAATTTTGATGTCTGGTTGCTGGGAATAAGGAAAAGATAAAGATGACTCAGCTCCAGAGAGGTAGATGATTATTAGTTTATATGGGGTCAGCTGTAAGTCATGAGCTGTAAGATCTGAAAACTGAGGTTTGTCCATCAAAGCAAAGGACCAATTTTAAGCATAATGAAAGAACCCAAATGGCTGTACAGATGACAACTCAGTAATCATTTGTAGCTGGAGGACAGCAGTTCAACACACTGAGATGAGCATTTACAAGCTTACAGGCACTTTATTTGCAATGAGTTGATTCACTTGCACTGACATGTTCTCATCTAAACCAAATCAGAAAACAAAAACCAGGCTAATAAAAGGTGCTCTGAAGTTCAGCCAAAGGCTTTGAATCATGGCAAAGCTGTTATCTTGTAGGTATTCCTGCAACAGAACTGTAGGCTCCAAGTAGCTCAATTTCTAACCATCTCTTTTCACCAACACATAACTTTTCTACAGACAATAGTCTGAGAGCAAGTCCAAATGGAATGTGTTTTTGGAGCCCAGTCTGAACTATGCCGGAGAGCCAACGAGCAGAACCACATCATCAGCTTGTTTCTTACTCCAGGGCAAGACAAGTCTGCTTTTTCCTTCTGAGCTGGGACAACAGCAAACCTTGCTTGACATTCTGTTCGCATTTCAAGAAGCCTCCCAGACTGTCAGTCTCTCCCCAGTCTTTTGTCTGATCCTTGCCTTTTGACCCTGGCTTTGGTGAATAATCAGGTTTTCACTGATGTGTCTGATGTCTTGTTTTGTTTGAAGTGGCAGACCTTGCCAATTCTGTTGAATTTCTTTAGTGCCTTCTGACTGATCTACCTGCATTGCACATAGCCTGCAATCATATCCCAGTTGCCTGTAATTTGTATCTGAGATATGATCAGTTTCCTTTCAAGGTTCTATTGTTTTTTACTTTATTTCAATACAATTTTGCATGTTTTTATACAACTATAACTGTGGAATGAAATCAACATATGAATGTAACTATCACCTGTGATAAAATATTTTAAACAACTAATAGAAATCCACAAAGCAGAAACACCAAAAGAGGATTTTCCTTACTCCCTGATTCCCACATATTGGGATTTGACAAGAAAAAGAATTGTGGTTGGTCTTTCTATGTCCATGAGAACCTGCAAATGTAGGATATTTGTAACAATATCTGTGGAGAGTTTTCTGGTGTTATTACATTGCTATGGTAACAAAAACAGGCCTAATTTGAAGCACATCTTCCCTTCTCCTACTTGTCTTCCCAGCTCTTTGAAATGTATTATATAGTGCTTCTGAGCAGACAATTCTAGTAACTCAAAGAAACACTTCAATAGTAGTTTGTTAAATTGAAATGGGAGGTCATATTTAATCACTAGATTACAAGAATAAAGAAAAATATGAATTAATGACTTAAAAAAAGGAGATGCACTGCACTTCAGAGGTACACTCATATAGTACACAAAACAATTGCCACATTGCTGAAACTAGAACATTTGCTAGTGTAAAATACAAGTATTTAAAAAAATTTGGGTGGATAAGCATGAGAACACTGTGGCATGACCTTTTACCATTACTTGAAATCCTTTTATTCAAAGACAGTGGTTTTGTAAGATGTAGGCTGTACATAGCATAGTGACAAGGTAATCAGACCAAAAATGAGGGAAATTTTGTACTGGCTCTATAAAGATAGAAACTTTTTAATGTTTATTATTATCTGTCAAACTTTCTGAAATATTTTATAAAAATTATGAATTATAACAGGAAAGAACCTGTTATAGAATTTTTAGAAATAGTAAGCTGTTTCCTCAGCCCTCACCTCATGCAGCAATAAAGGAGTTTGAGATCAGTGTTCTAACAAAATGCAAGAGAATGTTATCAATAAAAAGCAAACAAACCCAACTTCAACCAACCAAACAAAAGCAACAAGAAAGAAAGAAACTAAACAAAAAGTTAAAAACTTTTAACTTGATTGCAGATGGAAAAAAGCACAGAGAGGGTCTATTTTCTCTGAGATAGCATCACCACAAGCTTGTGCTGAGAGAGCACAGCAGACCATATAGGAATAGATTGCTTCGCAGTACAGAGGGCTGTGACTGCTACTGCTTCTCCCAAGAACTGCAGTTCACTTGCCAGAGTGTGTGCATTTCATACACCAGCAAACCCAGAAGCGTTCCTTGACTTAGCATAGGATTTTAGCAGCTGTGAATTGAGATACTTTTGTTTCCCATCACTGAAGGGCAGCTCAGCAAAGGTACCTGGAAATAATCCCTTGTGTTAAATGCCTTCCAGCAGCTATACATATTCTTTAACCGTATAAGCCTTATCTGAACCAGAAGGCAAATAAACATAATTCCCCAGGTTAAACCTCCAGCAATTTAATTTTTATTCTGGGTGCAGAAGCTGGTTTGGATAAAAGAAAGAGAGGAGAAGTATCAAAGGAAAAAAGAGCAGGAAAGCAAGGATAAGAGGAGAGGAGAGCCTGCAATCCATACATAGATGATTTTTTAAAAAAAATAATACAGTCCTGGCTTCAAAACTGATACCAACCAACCAACTTGATATCACCAGCAACAGACACTAGCTGATGCAAGGATGGCTCTGCCACTCAGAACCCCTCATCTTTCTTCTTAGCAGTTCAGTGTGGTGAGGGGTGGTTTGCTAGGGAGAGGGGATATCAGGAAGGTTATTGTGCTAGTGGTGTCCTGATACAGCTTTGTTGAACAGCCAGCTCCTTGTGGGCCTGGATGAGCAGACAGCTGGCAGCAGTAACCTAGGTGGAGTCCCTACCTGCGGGAAGAACCAATTTGGTGGGAGCTTCTGGAGCCGTGGACACCACATCACCCAGGACCCACCTGCTTGTCTCAGCCCAGAGGCAGATTCTGCTGAGAAGGAAGAGAAGGGCCCTAGAAGACTGTCAAAGCCCATGGTGCTTTCAGCTGGTCTTTCTCCACACATTTATATCAGGGTAGCACTTACTACTATTTTTCAGTTGAGATCTGAAACAGCAGCTACCAAGCAGCCCTAGGTACTGCTCTTGGCATTGCCCAGTAATTGGTAAATTGGCTGAATCTATTAAATGTGTAAATAGGCTGCCATGGCACCACACTTGCAGAACAAGCTGTAACCACTTGAGATTTTAGGAGATTTGCCTGCCTGCCTGCCCTATCCATGGGTTGCTCTTGCTTCTCCCAGAGAGAATCCGAGCAAACAAAAGCTAAACCCTACAACTACTGTTGATGAGAGAACACACACCACTTATTAAGCCACACAGTCTTTGGGGCTGTTTGGCCTTTTAAAGCAAACAGCTTGTTTTGAGGAAATTCAGGCCCCTGTGTTGTCATCCTTGCACCCTCTTCCTCCCCAGGTAATGGTCAAGGAAACCCAGATATATCAAATGTCATCCTGCAGTTTTTCTGCTGTAAACAGTTCACTTTCCCATTTACACTACTGTCATGTGTGCTAGAATGAGCAGCCAGAAGTTTTCCCAGACAAGTGCTCTTCATATAATCCTCTCTGTAAGGCTGACCTTTCCTTCATAAATAATGCTGAGAAATCCCATCTGATTCAATCCAGTTACACTTAGAAGAATATCTGTGCACCTAAAAGCATTCTCTTTTTTTCTGCTGTATCAGCTCTGATATGAGAGAAATTATCTTCCAGCAGTACAATTTTTACTTCCCGTCTTCAAGAGAAGCCTTACTATGCCTATATCCACAAACAAGCAGGAAGTGAGCTTGCCTTACAGGAGGCTGCTTATTTCACCAGCAGTGATCACAGGAGGCAGGGAAGGCACCTCAGTGAGTCTCTCTCATTACAGTGATCAGACAAGCAGGTACTGTGTGGGCTCACCGTAGGAGACACGGCGCAGCGCACAGATAGTTATGGAAATGAAACACCTGCCAAAAATTTCAACTTGCTGTCAGCTCTGGTGAGAAAAAGCATAAGTATAATTAGATTTTCAGTGCCACAGGTTAGTTAGATCTCAAGCTTCCATACTCCTCAAGCAGAAAGGGCATTGGGTTGTAATAACCTCGCACCCAGTAGGGTGTGAAGTGCAAAACTGTGTTTTTAATGATCAGGTAGGAGCAGGGGATTGATATGCAATTCACGTATATTATCAAATCTCATGATGTCTTTCCTGGTGGAGAAATATTTACAGCAGAATTAACTCTCATAGTTTTTGTGAAATGAAATCTGCCACTAAGTATTGGCAAGTATTCTCTGCAATTTCAATGGATGTGGTGAGGTCAGAGAGGCAGGGGGAATGGGCTTTCATTAGAGACCAGTCATCAGGATTGCCTCATTCCTCCCTGCAGACCCGATTTCACCACAGGGCTGCCCCCCGGCCACTGCCAGGGTGCAGGATGCTTTGCTGAGGTTCACTGTAGCTCAGGATGTGACCTGTTGATTTTCTGTTTGTCACAGGAGCTGCAGGCTGGTGGGAAGCCAGCTGTACCCACAGCTTCTGTCGGAAAGGGTGTTCCGTCATCAGCAGAGGGTCCCACACCCCACGTCCCCATTGCTGCAGGTCTGGCTTCTTTCAAGTGGAACCACGTGGAGAAGGAGAGCACAGAATGTGTCAGCCTCTCTTTCTGGCTGTCGGTTTCCAAGTCTATACAGCTATACAGCTATGTAATATCCAGTATATTTCATTAGAACTCTATGTGACAAATACCAACTTTTGTTTTGTATCTGACATGAATCAGACACTACAGTCTTCATATGAATGCAAAAGGGTGCCAATTTCTTTTTTTAGAAATGCTACAAAAGCCTCTATTACTTTCATATCGTGGATAGAATAGTACAGACTTTTAAACCATTTTCTTTGGATTCTACATTGTTAAAACAAAGGTATTGTCACACCATTTTTCCTAAGTATTTGAAGAGCTAGTTTTGATTGAGACCTTTAAACAAACATAATATGAATCAAGACTAATTGCTTGCAAAATCAAAGAAATGTGTCGATATAATGCAAAAACAATGAAATGTGTCAATAAAAACTGCATAAAGCCTGAGATTTAACAGCTTTGTACTACACGATTCACATCACCACAAAGTGTAACACAAGCGTGCTTTTGGTGTTTTGACTGCATTTCTCTTCAAATGTCTTTAAAAATTTGATGGAAATGCAATTTCCTTAATATGTATTTTCTCACTGTCATTTTCTCTAGGCAACAGAAAAAGGTGGAAAAATTATGGACAAAGTGATCTGACTGCTGGCAGAGTTCTTACAGAGAAAGCTTCATAGATTGTTCTCCTGAAGTTTGTCAAAGAGAAACCAAAAAGCAATTTTAAGTATTCATTACCTAATTCTACAGTAAGAAAATGCAAAAGAATTTAGAATACTAAAATGCACTGTAGTGTAGAAGAATAATATAGGAATAAAGGAATACAATATAATAAAGGAATCATAATAAAGGAATAAATAGATTTTTATAACACTTTGATAACTTGCTGAATTTTCAGTGAAGCTGATGACTAATTTTTTTAAAGGACTAATTAAACAGTGTAATAACAAAAGCAGCAGAATTGTCATCTCTTGGTATATCCACATCAGATGATATGCCTTTTTTTTGTAAGTCATTAAATAAACAAGCTGTTTTGCTTTGTAAATTACAGTTAGGGCCCAAAATGCCCAGGAGGGTAGTACCTATTTTCTCTTTCTGTATGAAATAAACCCACAAACCAGACAGATCAGACCCTACTGATCTTATTTCTTCTTGTGTGACCCAGTCATGGGGGTACATACTGAACTAAGCAGGTTCCTGTGTCCTGGCTCTTCACAAACAGCTCAGAGATAAAACTTTCTCTTGCACACAAAACAGCATTTGTGTATTTCAGGAACATGCTGAGATTTTTCCAATGACAGTGGAAAGGCCAGACCAGCCTGTTCTTTGAGAGTAACTCCCTGTCTGTGGAGCCAAAGGGACAGACCAGGTAATCAAGTTAAGTATTTAAATATAAACATGCCATCCATTCATGCAGAACAAAGGAGTCAGGTGGCAATTAGTCTTCCCAGCATCCAAACTTCTGGGTTCCACACCAACGTGAACTTTGAGCTAGTAATCCCTTTCAAGTTTAAATGAATACTCAGAATTATATGAACCTGGCAACAGTACCTTCTCATTTAGAAGAAATCAAATGTATCTTCCAGCTGGTGGCCCCTAGGAAGTTTTATTGCTTGTCTTACTCTGGGCTTTCATCACTGGGGATATAACATAGGTTGGAGAAGGACAGAAGTATCCTGTTAAATTTATCATAAAATTACTTTGGATTAAAAATACCTATGACAAAGAGGGTTTCTTTCTCTGTGGAGGAAAGCAAAATAAAAATTTTTTTAAAAGAATTTTCCTGAAAATTAGAGAAAGGCGTCCATTAGCTAAGGTTATGTAAAAATGTATGTTCATATGTAAGTATGCTTCCTTTTGCATTCATGACTATTTTGAGTTCAGCGAGATGATGAAAACTCAATAAATATATTGTCTTTGTATTTAAACACATTTTATTTGTTATAACCACCAATTCATGTGAATCCTTGTGAATTCACATGAATCCTTATGAATGACAAAAATGAGAACATCCTAGGTGTCAGAAACTACCTTCTCTAGGCAGATATCCTAGTTTCTCCTCAAAATATTGAACACATCACACTAAGACTTTCACAGATACTCAGTTACAGTTCTAATGAGAAAAAGAAAGCAGTGAGGAGACAGCCACACTCCCCACTGTACCTAAAGCTCAAATTTGGGGAACAATCCCACCACCCCATTCCAGTTTCTGGCTGGTTCTCTCCACCCTGCAGGTTCTACTGTGTGAATAATTTTCCTTAATGATGAGAGTCGACCCAAATATGTTTTCTATTTTCTTTGGATGTGGAAGATAGGATAGCAGGGTTCAGTGCTCAGCAGGACATGATTTTTATTACTGGTCCTGCCTATGGTGAAGCAAAGACAGAGCTATTTACAGCTATACATTCTTTTCTGGCAATGTCTGTGTCTTTTCCAATATTATTGTGTTATTAAAGCTTACCAAGAGTTTTTAGTCAGTACAAGCACTGTAGTCTGGCTGGTACAACTGGGGAATTGGCCTAAAGTCCATGAATTACTGCTTTTATTAATGTGGGCATGTAGAACCAATTTGAAAACCCAGACACAAAGGAGAATCTCTTTTTAAATCAGTAAATCCAAATCATACATTGCAGGGTCAGCTCTGACTCATTATGATTTCTAGATGTTTCCATTTGTCCCACCAATCCAGCATTTTAATTTTTTCCATCCCAGTTTGGGGAAAATAAGAATCTTTGAAGATGCTGAAAATAATTTTGGGGTGGAAATTCTAGATACTTAAACAGCTCTTGCATCTGGAATTATTTTGCCATGTTCTCCATGGTCCAACATCATGTTTGAAAGGGTATTTATTTTGAGTGCCATTTGTACATAAATGAAAGAGGAACCAGCAAATTGATTCCAATGAGATCAAAGTTGATAAAACTGGGAGCATTTCTTCTAGAGAAAAGGTGGCATGATATTAGTGCAGAAGTATATGAAAGAGGTGGTTAGTTACAGACTATGTCCCCCGCAATTAGTCACTGCAGGTAGAACAAAGCCATGAAATGAAGTTCCTGCAGTTATTACTGAAGTTAAACCTTAGGCAGGGAACTGTACCTATTGAAAAACAATGGGGCTGCCAAGTCTAATTGCAGACTTGAAATAATTGATGATATTTTAGGCTGGGCCAGACATCCAAAGGTAGATGAAGAATAAGGAAATCAACAACCCTTCTCCACCACTTACATACAAAAGAGGATGAAAGAACAAATTATCTGTTTGCAACTTAAGAATGGCAGAGTCAAGGGGAGACATGCAGAAAATAAATCTTTCCCCAAAAAGAGAAAATAATCCCAGACAAACAATAAATCCCCCCCAACCCACCTGTATAAGTAAATTGCTTTCCCAGAGCAACAAGGATGAGAGAGAAAACAGAAGTGAGACATTACTCATGTTTACTGAAAAGTTGCCACAGTTTAGGAACTCCCCAGTTCTGTGGTCCCGCTGAGACTCTCCAAACCTCTGCTGCTCACTGCACACAGGGCTGAGAGCACAGGAGCAGACAGTGCAGCACCTGTGCCTCTGCCTCAGCCTCTGAATACACAGCAGGGTCCTGTAAGCCAGGACCTGCGACAGTCTCAGACATCCCACCAGCTCTGACACCTTCCCAGAACTGGGGGGTAAATCTCAACTGCACAGTTACATTTTAGCCACTCTATGTTTGTCCAGGTTGCTGGGAGCAGCACCTCATGTCCTCATAATCTGATAGCTTTCAGCAATATGAATTCAGTCTAGTGCTTGTTATCATCAGATAAAAATGTCTTTTGTTATGTTTAGGAGCAGAGGAACTGAAAGAGTCCTGAGTCACTGAATGATATCGTGCAACATCTTTGCACTGTTTTATGTACATTTTCATAGGCTAAGCAAGTTACGTTGTAGTTTAATAGATAAGTTTTGTGAGTTTGTTTTTTTGCTGTCCCAAAGAGATTGCTTAAAACCATGATGCTTCTTTTTTCCAGAAACAGAACGTATTGGTGGACTTTTTATAGCCATTTCTTGCTATGATGACATTGTCCTTCAGTTTAGTTATAACCTGATGTTTAATCTCATTTATTTTCACAATCACATCCCCTTTTAGCTCTCGAAATACTATATAAACCGAAGAACTCTAGCTTCTCTTAAAAAAATGGGGCAAGTTGTTTCTCGAACTCCTCACAGTTGAATAAAAAGGTTACTTGCAAGTGAGTCAAAAGCATAGCTGTTTATATCAATGTCAATTACCCCTCTTCTACCAGAAATACATCTTTTCACATATTTGAGGACTGTACTGCCATTATTCCTCTCTGAGCTATTTGGCCAATATATCATGAAGGTCATACACCCAGACATTTTCCAATTCAGGTGTTTATAGCTGAGTTCTTTACAGATTATAGAGGGGTTTAATTCACAAACATTTAAACTTCTGTTTGTGTACTTCTAGTCTGAGCCAATTTTCAGCCCACTAATCAATACATCAGTACTCTCACATACAGACCTTACTTCTTTGGCATCAGCACATGCCTTGGTCACCACTTTGGACCCGAACAATATGCACCCTTTATGCCATGTGCTTGAAAGACAACTGATTTTTATTATCTCTATAAAACTGAGATGAACTCTTGCTCAGTAGTCCAGATTCGTCCATTTTTTGTCTCTTCCCCTGGTTTATTTCAAAAATTGTTTTGGAATTCTATCTCCCTGATCACATCTATATGATAATCAGATGTGGAACTATCACTAGTACTGTGAGTTTTTTAAAAAACATCTGGCAAAACTATGCTTGCATCTTCATTTGCATAATTTTGCATAACTTGCATAATTTTAAGCCTGTATACTAACACCAAACAGAAGTTTTATTGCTCTGTTCTACTCTCTTCTACTCTATTCTAGCCCTCTCCTACTGTAAAATGGACTTCTCATAGTCTACCTGTGAAAATAAATTCATGGTGATTAGATCAGGTTTCTATTAATCTACCGAAAACTGAATGATAATTTACCCTTAAAGGGCAGGTCTAGACATGCAGACACCTTCAGCAAAGTCCTGGGCTGGTCCGTCCTTGACAGAACAGCTCTACTAACAGGTGCTTTGCCAAAGATAGATAGAAACTTTCTGATAAGAGCTATAGAGAAAGGGGACATTATTTCTGCAGAGAGAATGAAATGGGGAAAATATGCCAACAAAAACAGTGGCAGGAGGGCAGAAGTGAATTTCAGGAGGTTCAAGGTAGACACGTCAAGAACATATGATCTCTCTGAACTTCAAGTGTCAGTGCATGTACAGCAACATACTTAATTTTACTTTCAGCCACTAATCAGAAATATCAGCAATTTTTCTTGTCTTCTTCAAGATTCCTGCTGGTCTGAGGTCCCTCCACATCAAATGCATTCTAGATATATAAAAATATAAAAAAGGGCCAATACTGCAGCCTGCACCCATCAGTCCAATTTTGTGGGCATGGGTCATAGATATATCATCTCTGATAACTTGATAAAAATAATCAACAGACTGTATTAAATCATGCCATGTCACCATACACATGAGAAAAGAAAACCCTGTTATTGGTTTTGCAGCCCACTAAGGTGTAAAACAAAACCAATGGAAAATGGTTGTCACTTTCTGCCATTTATTTGACCAATTCCCCCAAATGAAAATGCTTGTAGGGCTAATGAATGAAGAAGGAGTTTCTTGAAACTGGTGGATCTGAAGAACAGTCAAACAAAAAAACCTACTTTGGGTTCAGCATCCACAAGGAATCTGCCCTATTTTATAATGTAGGGGAAAGAGAAGGAGAAAAGAAAAAGTAGATGTTTAAGGTTTGTCACCCTGAAGACAATCAGAAAGGTGTATGTTGGAAAGGTAAACCAATTTTCTCTCCTCTTCCTGAAAATGTCAGAAACTTATTTTTTCTTATCTGCTTAGCCTTAACTGGACTTGTGTAGTTTTTTAAAAAAAGGGGTGGGGATTTTTCTTTTTGAATGTTCTGTATTGTTCTATATTTTAAAAGCTACTCCCTGTTGGAGGGAAGTGAGAGGTGTACTAATTTATAAATATTTTTCTGGTTTGTCCATTCCTAGTACTGAAGATGTTTGGATGCAAGACATTTTCTAGGTTCCTGATCAGCACACAACCAATTCACTTTCCCAGTCACTCTGGCACAGGATGTAAATGAAATTCAAGTAGGTGAGTAGTGACTCAAGATTATCCTTTTTGAATTCCACCACAGATTTCCGAGTGCCAGCTCATACAATATAATCACACTTGATTTGATTCTGGGTATGTTCAACTGCATTGTGCAATAGCCTTTGGGTTTATGTATAAAATGATATTTCTATTGCAGGTATTACAGTACAGAGACTGTAATAAACTCTTTGCTACAAAACAATATTAGTCTGCAAAGAAGTTCCTCAAATCTGACATGGATAAAGCCTTCCTTTTACTTCTACAGAGATGTTGCAATCAGCCCAGGGTACCATGATGAACAGACCTTTCCAGTGAGACACTCCAGAATGAGCTGAAATTTTGTACAGAGATAGTAGTGGAAACAACTGCAGTATTAATAATAATAAAAAAAAGCTCGTAATCTTGAGAATCTTTATACAAGCTGGAGTCCATGGGTGTTCTAGCAGTCGTACATCACATTGCAAAGTAACAGTGCTGAGGTAGTGCAGAGATAGGATCTGTCACTACAAATGGGCTGTAAGGCTTCTGCAAAGGTTTAACATTAAGTATAGTGTTGAAAACTCATGGAAAAGTACTGCTGCATCAACCAGTACTTCAAAAAGTATCCAAGTGTCAGAGAGCATGGAAGATGAGTTTTGTTGGAAATATATTTTATAAAAATAAAAAAAAAATTACTTGAGATCAGAAAAAGAAATTCAGAACAAATGGAAACAAGAACATACTGTTCCAAGAAGAAATAGAGGATGATTGTGGTTTCAAAAGCAGAACAACTTCAACAGTGAATAAACCTGGATTTGTTTTTAGCCTCTCACAGGGACTGATTGCAAAGGGAAATGTATTTTATTGTCACATGGTGTAGCTGGCACTTAAAGGCTCACTACAGAAGCATACAATACCCGAAACTTCAATGTCTGTGCCAGCTGAGAAGTTACTGGACTTTGGTTTTAAAAAAAACCATGGAGTTTGACTTCTCTGAAAAACACCCATCAATTTATGGCATTCTGCAGCAACTCCCATAATATAATGTCTATAATATAGACACATCTGCTATGACCCTGTTATCTCACACCAAAACCATATCTGAATGATACAGAGCGAGGTGCCTCTGACAGGAGATCAATTGTACAGATATTTATAAAACAACAAAGTTTCCTCTATAAAAATAACTGAACATAGAGGGTTGAATGTACAATCCCCTATTTTGCTTAGTTCTTACCAGGGACGGCTAAAAAAATGAGGAAAAAAATGCCTGCTTGGCAGTGATGCCTGAATAGGCACCTGGGCTAAAGTTGGAAATGCTGTTAGAGGGGTGCAGACTCTGTGTGGAGTTTCAATTAACATGAACCCAATTGGTTCAGTCAGAAGTAAAACCTAATCAAGCTACAATGATTGTAACACAGGTGTAGTGTCACAAGTTGAATCACAAATTCTTGAGAGATGTTAAGGCTGCAGAGAAAGGCGTGTGCCTGTCTGAGGGAAAAGAGGCAACTGAAAGTGATGGGACCACTCTTGATTTTAGACGACCTCACCTCTGAAAGAAACATTCACTGAAGTACTGAGAGCGTCATCAAATCATCGTATCAAGTTTTATCAAGTGACAGAAACTCTCCTGGCCTTTTCAGCAGCACACATGAGTGCTGAAAGAATATCAGAGCTCTTATTCACTGCTTCATTGCAGAGGTCCAGAATGACAAAAAGCGCTAGGAATTTGGATTAAGTTAAATTCAGTCAAACAAGATGGTAAAATAAAATTGTGCATGGCAACAGAAACTCTTTGGGAACATTCAAATAAAGTATGATACATAAAATTTAAGGAGTTGAAATCTGAATACAAGAAGGAATAATAATAATTTTTAAAAAAGTAATTTGAGTATTTTCTAATAACTAATGTTGATATGTCTGTGTGGGGTGGGGTGTCGTGGGGAAGATCCTGAACCAAACAATAAAATGAAAATGAAAATAAAAATATTATCCAAAACAGTCCAAAATACACATAAAATCAGGGGGGTTTTTTGTACTGCAGGAAGTATTTTTAAGCCAAGCAGACAATTTGTTGCAGAAGAATAAGACATCATGTTCTAAAGGTCAAGAAAAGGTGAAGAAAATAAGAACTGACTTAACCACTTTGCCCATCAAGGTTTCAGACTAACAATGTAATCAGAATGTTCTGGGAAAGGAAAGCCCAAGGGCTTGAAATGACTGGCTGATCATTATTCTGGGTTTATATACTTTATGAAACTCTATTTTTTACTATTAATTGTTCCTGGAAGAAATCTGGAGGTCACCCCACCTTCAAACCTCACTGCTGCATTGTGTTCACCTTGGCAGTCAGCACAGCCAAAGCAGGGAGCAGCCCAGGATGAGTGACTGCAGAGCTGCTCCTTGGTGCAGCACAGCTCCCACCAGGGCTGCTCTCTGCAAAACACAAATTTGGGAGGAACTAGGAAGCTTCTCAATTATTATTTCTATCTCTTCTCCTTTAATTCCTCACAGTCCCACAATCAGCTGTCCCAATTAAGTCAATGACAGCTTGACTTTGCAACAATAAATTTCTTCAAAAAGTCTTTAAGTCTTCCACAGCCTTGTCAGACACACAGATTAAATCTGCCTTTCTTGTCCCAAAATAAATAGTTCAAAGTGGCTTAACCAGAAAGAAGAAAATATTTACTATCAATTTGCTCCTTGTCACATCTGTCTCCCTGCACCTCTCCCTGCTCATAGTAAGATGACCTATATGTCCTAAAGGCCACTGGAGCAACAAAATGACTGATGTTTGCACAGCAAGCAGCAAGCTGATTTGGTATCTCACTATCTAGTTCCTGTCCAGGTTTATTCTCCCCTTGTCCACTGGTGAAATTCCACTTCACAAAACCCCCTAGGAGGAAATTTTAAAAGAACTACCCACAACAGAAAAAATCTGTTTGCATTTTGTGTGTGCTGCACAGGGAAAAGAACTGTACAATTACTTTGGAAATTAAGCAGCTGGATTAATCCTATTTACTAACGACAGGATGATATATAATAAGCCTGTAAAATGAGCAAGATGGAAAATAAAAGATACTGTTAAAAAGGTTTTTATTTACATTTAATTCTAAAAGCTTACTAATGGGTATGAAGAAAACAACTATTTAACTGTTTACTTCAAAGTAAGTTATGGAAAAATGTGATGAAACATAAACAAAGACACACTGTGAGCAATTTTTCCACAAAGTCAAACCTAATCAATATAAAATTTGGTTTGTGCTGTGGGGGAAAAAAGGCCTATGGAAGTGACATAAGTGCACAGAAGGACCACAGATGAGATAACATTAAGCTCTATTCATTAGAATGAACTGAGAGAAACACAAACAGTTCTCTTACAGTCACAGACAAAAAACATTTCCCAGAAATCCTTGTTAGATCCTGACCTTCCACTAGAAGTAACCAGCACATCTTTCTCTGCTGACAAGACCATATAATGATTATATGAAGCAAAGCATAGTGTTCAAGCTTTGAAAAAAAAAAAAAAATATTAGTACCAAGTAATCATAGAATCATAGAATGGCCTGGGTTGGAAGGGACCTAAAGGATCATCTCATTCCAACCCTCCTGCCATGGGCACGGACACCCTCCACTAGACCAGGTTGCTTAAGGCATTGTCCAACCTGGTCTTGGACTTTCCAGGGAAGGGACATCCACGTCTTCTCTGAGCAACTTCTTCCTGTATTTCACCACGTTCATAGTAAAGAATTTCTTCCTAATAATTAATTTAAACTTGCCCTCTTTGTTCTCCCTGTCCTGTCACTACCTGTTCTTATGAAAAGCCCCTCTCCAACTTCCTTGAAGGCTACCTTCAGGTACAGGAAAGCTGCCATTAGGTCACTATGAAGCCTTCTCTTCTCCAGGCTGAACAAACTCAATTCCCTCAGCCTTTCCTCATATTCCACCCACATTCAATAGCCTGTCTAGGCTGTGTGCAGTACCTGGTGGTGCTCATGGACAGTCAGCCTGACTGCCCAGCTCTTGCAGGGCTTCAAGCAGAGCACTAAATGGAAGGAACCCCAAAACCTTAGTTAGGTACCTGCACTGGTCTTCAAGAAGGGGGTTATTTTGTGGACTATATTGATTTCAAATCTGTTGCAAAATTTACCTTAATTTATCTTTAAATTAAATAATAAGACCTCTAAAAGGAAATTCTTTGTAAATATCCTTCGTTTTGAGTTCTCATTGCAATGAAAAAGACAAGTTCTTTTATATGTAAAACCAAAAGAAAAAGATTTCTGTAATGAGTTTTTAATTTGGCAGGCCAAGCTGAGCTTTTCAATATAGAGCTTACTCTGAGAGGTTGCAGCAGCAGAATGAATCAGAGTAAAGAGCCATAAATTCAGACCACTGAAGCCCATGATAAACTGACTGGCAGTTCTATGAATTTACAAATAATGCATATTTAGTTAAAGCATGCAATTAACTGGTTAGGGTTCTATCTCCTCATGAAGCACATACATCTCATTTTTACATGTTAAGAACTTGGGGTTTTTTAATAACATATTAAAACTATTGGTAGTTTAAATAATTTATCTGCCAAATTCTATAATTCTTTTACACAAGAGTAATTGCAGAATATTGTTATCTCTGGCTAGAGTCCATACATTCTGATCAACTCTAATGATCCTTCCTACATAATTCCCAACAGCAGACTTCATGAATCTAAATGTGTAGTTTTATGGAACAACAGGTGTTTTAATGTGCAAATGACAAATTTCTATGATTTTAACTGACAGGCAGAAAAAATTACTCCAGGAATTTTTTTTTGTTTTCATTTATCTTTCTTTCTCTGCACACAGTCTTGTGAAACCTAATGATATGATAGAGTTAAGTCACATTGTTTGAAATTATGTTACAGCAAGATATTAGCATGAAATGATGCTTTTCATAAGACAGAAAGGCTGATTTATATCTCGAATGTACTTTCACAGAGACACCAGTTTCTTATTTATATTTAAGAAGCTATATAATGTCTCTATAGCCATCATTTTTATTCTTTTGGTAATCCATCATGCTCCTGGCAGGGAGCCTTTCCATCCTATTTAAAAGAATAAATAGACAATAGATGTCTGAAAAGACATTAATAATAGGACAAGATCAGCCTTAAGGTATCTGCAAAAGCCTGACTGTGGTTTTAGCTACTGTGCAAAGATGAAGACAAAAGAAAGGTTGGAGTTTACCTGCCTGTTGAGGACAAGCCATGCACATCAACAAATGTGCCACTTCCAGACCCTTACCACATCAAGATGATTAGATGCTGGAAAGGCAGACAGGCAATCTGTACTTCCTTTTAACCAATTGTGTGTGGTTAAAAAGCTTGGCTATACCACAGATAGATGCTCTAGAGGGCCAAGAGCCATGAGGGAAAACTCACAACTCTTGAGAGTCAGGTTAGTACATTCAAGGACAGCCTGAGGTCACAGTCACTGGAACGTGCTGCTGCATTTCTGGTTCCCAGCTTTGCATTTTATGAACATCGGTGGTGGAAATCACACTTCACCCTCCATAAGGTCTGAAAAAAGAAAACTAAATGCTACATCTCTGCAGTCAGGCAGGGCTGAGACTAGCAGGGCACTGGGCTTGCAGAGTTCAGAGAAGTGATTTGCAGTCAGCAGGCACACAGCTGCCCTTGGAATCAGGATGGAGGGCCAGAGCAGCAGTGCACTGGGACAGAACATTGTGACAAGTAAGAGAGAGATAGGCTGGAAAGGGAGATTTTAAAGCAGTAGCTCTGCAGTTTCATCTACAAGAAAAAATTAGTCAAAAGGACATGATGTACTCAGAGCTATAATGCAGGGGAAGTGGAAACTCTGGAGGGAGGAAGGATTTTTGTCTTCTTTTTTATTGCATCCAGGACCAGCCAAACAAAAGGCCTCACTCAGAGAAAGGAAAACAATTTAATAATAATCTTTCTGTTTTTCCATTGCAAAATAAGTCAGGGTGCCATGCACTTTGAAATACATAAGCTTTCGTTTGCACCAAGCAATCCAGGCCAATTGCCATTCTGTGTTACATCTACTTTGGCTTGTGGTTCTTCCACAGTGGATCATAGTAGAATATTTCTTCAACACCTTGTACTTTAATAATTCCTGCTCTCAATTCATAAACATTATCAGGTTAGGGAGAGGGAGGGGCTAAAAATATCAATGTTATAGTAAATATTTACTCCAGGTTTAATCCACTGTGTGGGATTTTCAGTTTTCCCTTGAACGTGATGTGTCATCTCCTCACATCTTGATTATTTCTGTGTTTAGTTTTCATAGTTTCCATCTTAGACATGTTTCTGATAATGGACTGGGCTGAAAAAGGGAGGGACAAAATTGACTATTTTGACCAAGAATGCTGACATAGAAAAAATATATTGGATATCCATCAGTGAGATGCTGCAAGAAAAATCTTTGGTTCCTAATACTTTTGCTTAGTTGGCTCTAATATGCAGAAGTTCTACCTGGCAGTAGATCTCAATGGACCAAACAAACCATGATCATCCTGAACACATGTCCTCACTGCTCCTGTGCAGAGCTGGTAGGTATGTTGGAAATCTGGTTATAAAACCCCTTTACAGGCCCCCATGGACACTGCTGCCTTTTAGAAATACTCAAGCAAGTAGTCTGGGTTGATTATTATCCACCCTTTTACCCTTTTTTACCTTTCCAGCACGAATAAAAAAGAGCACAGGGCAGAATAACAGCCTTGATCTATTGATAAGTTAGAGACAAAAATTATTCCCAAAGAGGTTCTTGAATCTTCAGCCACAAAACTATTTACACTATTTACCATAAGACAAAGGTTATTAACCATTAATCATAAAGGTTGGACTCAATGATCTTGAAGGCATTTTCCAATCTTAATGATTCTATGATAAAGACTTGTCAGACTCAATCTCATGCCTGCTTCTCATCTAGATGAAAGAGGTGATCTCAGCCTCTGCCAAGATGTTTCATTCTCCCATGCCGATTTTGCATCTGAGGGCACAGGTGAGAACTGGAACATTCAGTAACAAAATATACAAAACTGGGAGCCACCATGCCATATGCTTTTTATTTCTTTTTTGTATTCTTGAACTCTTGCATAGTCTTACCCATAATCATGCAACTGGATGGGTTCTGTCGAAAAAAATCTGAAAGAAACAGTAAGTTCTATATTAGAATAAAGACCATTTACACAGCAGCAGCTGTTCCGGTAATGAAGGCAATCTACTCACAGATAGAGAGGAGCACCAAACTTGTTGCTCTGATACATGGAAGGTGCATGCCAGTAGAAGAACAAAAGCCAGGAGCACTACTAGGAAAAGAACCTAGTAAGTGGGACAGGAATGGCCCAGAAGTCCTGCAACAAGAAAAACTGGCTCACCCCACCTACCCCATTTCCCAGAAAGCATCTGTCTGAGAGAGATAATGCAGAAGAGGCAGTAATTGCTTTAGCAGATGCATGAGTGGAGCTGTTTTAACATAATATTCATTTCTCCCACAAATTGAAGAGAGACATGCACAGTGGTGCCAGCAGTACCATCAATGAACCTAAAATGAGAAATTGTGGCACTACAGAAAATCAGGAAGCGCAAGCATACACAAAGCATCAATATGGAAACTGAAGTCAAAGCTCCAATTAACTCCTCTTCTGTCCCCAGTCTCAAAGAAATATGATATTTTGGAAGTTCAGAGGCTATATGAATAGGTCAGTGTGATGATTTTAAGTAAAAGAGAGCTAAAATCTCCACCAGAAATCCAGACAGAAAGAGGTATTTGTTAAGGGTACTCATGATTCCCATCTGTTTCCACAAAATATGCTCAACCTTTGTCCTCAGACCCTCTCTATAGTCATTTGCGAGTCCTCTTGCTACTCTCTTATGGTCTGTATTATTAGCATTTCAGACATTCTAATGTTCATAAAAACCCCTGTACTGCCATTGTTTCTGTGTGTTTTTCTTGCCATCTAATCAGTGGGAGATGAAGCTTGACTAATGTGCTGGTCTCTTTTCATGAGTATAGAGGCAAACAGGAAACCTAAATTATCTTCACTTTTCCATATAAGTGTATAAATACTTACTTTAAATATTAGCCTTAATCTTTCATTGAAACATATTCTGGTGTTGAAATAACTTCCTCTGAAACTGCTGTCTCCTATATTGAATATATCCTTACTTCAGGTTGTTGGAACCAAGACTTGCTGCCTCCTGGTCACTCACAGCTGGAGTATAGACTTCTGAGGAAGTTCATAAGTGTCACAGAAGGTCTCAGAGCAAATATCTCTGTGTCCAGAGAGGTACCAGTGCAAATCTTTCCTATGGGACCAACCAGGTACTGTATTTTTTCCAAATGGAGCTTTGCCAAGGTATGCTGTTTCAACCCCATATAAAGTAGCCTTAAACCCACCTCTGTGCTTGTGTGTTGTGGCTGACATTTACAAACAACACTGTTCCATTCACAGAATGCAGAGATGCTCTACTATTTGACTATTATGCTTTGCTGCTCCTCTTTTAATTCTTTTTCCCTCTGGTCTAAAGCATGAGCATGAACTACATAATATCTGTCTAGAAAACAGTGCTATTTTCTAGTAAATAACTAATCCCATCTCCCTTTTTAGTGCTCAGCCAAATTCTATATGAAGACGGGCCAATAGTGAGAAATGGTACAAATACTCTGGTTTGCCATTTAGCACACATTTTTGGGGTGTACGTTAGCACATTAAGCAGAACAGAGGTACAGTTTTTGGTGACACTGACATGCTTGCCAAGTGACAGTGATGTTCAGAAAGACAACATGGAATTATAGATTCATTTGGGATGGAAAAGACCTCTATGATCAAGTCCATCTGTTAGCCTAACACTGCCAAATCCACACGAAACCATGTCCCTAATGGCCACATCTGCCTCTCTTTGAAGGGCACCCACCATTTCCCTGGGCAGCCTGTTTTAATAATTGGCAACACTTTCCATAAAGGAATTATTCCTAGTATTCAATCTAAACCTCCCCTGGTGCAACAAGAAGACATTTCCTCCCTTGCTATATGTTGCTACTTGGGAGAAAAGGACAATCTCCACCTTGCTGTCCCTTCTTTTTAAGTAGTTGTAGAGAGCAATAAGGTGTCCCCCATATCTCCTTTTCTCCAGACTGGTCAATCCCCACTCCCACAGCTGCTCCTCATCAGACTTGTGCTCCAGACCCTTCACCAGCTCTGTTGCCATTCTCTGGACTCATCTCAGCATCTCAATGTCCTTCTTGTTGCAAGGCGTCCAAAACTGAACAAAGGATTTGAGGGGTGGCCTCACCAGTGCTGAGTACCGGGGTTGGTCACTGCCCTGGTGGCCACACACACAATCAGAAGATGCTTACTTTCTGTTTCAGATGAAAAAAAACCAGGAACCCAGAGTCATTTCACTACCATTTGTCCCTTCTGGGAAGTTTTACTGTGTACAGTGTTTGCATTCTGATTCTTCAGCTCCTTCACTGAGTATGGAATAGTCTCAACTAAATTTTGCTCATTTGAAAGCTGAGGAAGCTCAGGCTGTGTTTAGCAGATACTTACATTTCTTGGCTTTCAGTCTTCAGCAGACCCTTAGGGCATGAACGCAGTAGAGGACTATATCTGCTTTCTTTAATGTATCTGGCCTCTAATGCAAAATACCAATTGCAAAACTCACATTCTTTGGCTCAGCTCACTGGGAAACACAGGACATGTAAAAATCATCCCAAATGTCCTTCAGGTTCAGCAGAGAAGAATGTAGATTTCCATACAGGCAAATTATTAAGTTATCTGAATTCTTACTCCTTCACCAAACCCTCTGACAGAATTTATAATTTCTGTTTTGTCGTACAGCCAGAGACCAGGGCTCTGGCTAATGGTGCTTTCAGAACACGGCTGCATTTCAGAAGATCAGTTTTGAATTCAGACTAAGAGTGGGCATTGCAGCACATGCCAGTGACACCTGCCAGGAACTTTCAGGGGAATTAACTATAGAGGGAGCCTGAGACAAGGTAATGAAGTCACTGGCATTTCTAGATAACATCTGCAATGATTTGTCTGAAAATGGGACCAATTATCCTCCAGAAGGCTTTTTTCCTATTTGTTCAAAGAGGGAATAGCAGAGGAGCAATACAATTTAACTTTTAAAAGGCTTGGGTTATGACAACTGAATCTCCGCAGATAGTCATCAACTTTGCACACTTTGCAGCTGCCCTCTGGTATACTTTTTCATGTTAAAAGATTGTTACAAATACTCAGAGCAGACACCCCAAAAATCAGTAGACCAATCAGCTTTTAATGCAAAGCATTGTTAGAAACTTTTAAGAGTGATAATTATTAAGACAGTGAAATTTTATTACAAGATTCATCTTGATCTCAGTTTTTCATCTAGAAGTTTGAAGCAGCTGTGTTCGTGCAGCCCATGGAGGTCCATGGTGGATCAGATATCACTGCATCCAGTTGTCCAGTCACTGGACAACCCCACCTTGGAGCAGAAGAATGGTGTGAGGAGTCCTCCCCCTAAGGAGGAAGGAGCAGTAGAGACAATGTGTGAGGAACTGACCACAGACCTCATTCCCTCATCCCCCGCACCACTCTGGGAGAAGATGTAGAGAAATTGAGTAAAGTTAAGCCTGGGAAGGAATCAGAAGTGTGGAGAAGTTGTGTTTTAAGATTTGGTATTTGACTGGAAATAAACTAAACTCATTTCCCTGAGTGGAATCTGTTTAGCACATGATGGTAATTGGTGAGCAATCTCTCCCTGTACTTGGCTCAGGACACTTCCTTTATATTTTCTCTCCCCAGTCCAGCTGAGGAGGGGAGTGATAGGGTGGCTCTGGTGGGCACCTGGTGTCCATTCAGGGTCAAACCACCATGATATTAATGAATTTCCCATCGTGTTTTGATCTTTAACTTGTTTCTCCAATATATTCAGGAGATGATTCAGAGTTTCCTCTTCAAACACCTCTTCCCTCTCCCAACCCCTCCAACCAGACCTCTGCTTAACACCCCAGTCTTCAATTGTAAGTCACTTTGCTACATGCTGCTCTTTTTTTCAGAAATAAATGAAATAATAAGTCTCCTTAGAGTGGAAAGAAGAACTTTTTTCATATGCAGGGAAGCTTCAGAAAGCATTCAGTAAACTTAGAGCAGCTGTCCAGACAGTCTGCAGATTTGAGAACCAGCAGCAAGACTCACTCAAAAGATAAATTACAAAGACTTTTGGAAGTCATAGACAGTGAAACTTTTATCAGAGAGGAAGATCAAGATAATAATAAGTGGGATGAACTCTGGGTAGAAGGATCTGATGAGATTGTCAGGTAAAAAGCAAAAAGAGAGGAAAAAACCCACTAAAATGGCTTCAATGAAAATCTGGATTTGGATTAGGAAGACTAAATTTTCTTCAACTTAAAACTGTCTAAAAGCATTTCAAATGTCACTATTCCATCTTGATTCTTCCCTTGTGCAAGTAGTATGAACAATATCCAGTCCTTCTATTTGTAAATTTTGTTTCAAATATAAAGCAAATACCAAATATCTGAAGTATGTTAGAGTACCTGTAACAAGATCAAAAAAAAAAAAAAAATTAATTAGCACCCAAACAAACAGGTCTCAAAAATCACAATTGCATGCAGACAGACTTTGGTATCTAGTCCTGAGCTCCAGTAATACACCTGAGCTTTCTTGCCTGAGTGACACAAGAAATTTACTGTTGTCATTAGAATGAAATAGTATTTGGGGCTGTATTTCGCTTACCTAGAGCTATATCCACTTTCAGGGTACAATTTAAAGATTTTGAATCCTCATTATCACCTTTGTGCAAAGATCTGAGATTATTCAGTTTGCAACAAGCAAAAATTTACTTCTAAGAGACACTTGTCTGGAATATGAGTTGCTGATTTAGTTCCCTCATATTGCTGCCAAAGGGCTGTTCTGGTTCACATTTACCTGCAGTTTAGTGGTACTGCGGATCTTTCTTTTGAAAACTGGAGGTCTGGGAGTCCATTTTTGCTACACCCAAGCCAGGCCATATCCTCTCTGCATAGGCAGATGTTTCCACATCTGCCATGGCTTAACGTAAGAAGCTACACTTAGAGTCATCATTAATTAGGCAGCAAAGCCAGGAGAGTTCATTCAATGGCAACAACAAAAGGCACATAAGGCTTTCTTTTGCAGTACATTTCACTGACCCCTTACATGTTACTAATTCTTGTATATACTCCAAAATTACATATTTCCAATGAGTTCATTGTGCATTAAAAGCACAACGAAAAGTGCCTTATATGACTGTTACATTTTCACTGGGAGGCTTTTGCCCAGTCTAAAAAACTTCAAAATATTTCCTGTATTTACATGTTATCAAAGTAATAAATAAAGCTATTATAGGAGATATGAGGAATTGCATTTGTTTTTCTTAAGTGTTGATTTTCTGTTATCTAAGATATAATACAAGCGAAAAAAAAACGAAACTTTTTTTTCAGTATAGAGATACTGATATAAATTAAACCTAGCAAAGTCAGTATATTCAAACAGAGCAGGAATTTAACCCATTCATAAGAAATATAGGCTTTTTTAGAAGTGGTTCCACATTATGTAGAGAAGTCATGTAACACAGGATTCCATAAATAGAAAATGCATTCAAAATGTAGCAATTCACCTGTCTGAAATAGGAATATTAATTAAATTATGTGAAAAGACATTCCAGCTGACCAAAGAGAAGGTGCATTTGTGATAAGTCATATTTGTTGATACTGCCTACAGATTCAGCTTTGGATTTTGAATCAATGTTTAATGCTTTGTTTTCTAATCTCACAAAAAGCTGCTTTGAAAAGTATGCCTTTTTTCATTTTTTCTGGCAAACACTGAAAATCCTTTCACTAGAAACTTCTGATAAATCTCAGACGAGGCAGTGAAAGCAGAACAACATTAATGCGCTTACAGACTTTGATAGAAAATAACATTTCTTTTTCAACTAAACCCCAAGAATTCACAAAAAAAAAAAAAAAAGAGTTAGTGAAAGAGTGAAGTTTTTTCCCCACACTTGGCTTTATGTAGTTGAAAACAGACTCTGGTGGGCAGCATTGTGTGAAGAGCTAGCCAGAGCTTTGAAGTGATGCTATCTGCAGCTTTCTTTATGTGAAACTCCTGGAAAAAGCTTTCAGTCTCTAAAGATCGTGTTCTTCGTCACACTTTCAAAGTGTGCTTTGTCACAACAACGACATTTCGGCACAGCTCTGCTGCACAAGATGCATTAAAGAAAGTGAAAAAATTGGAAATAAAGTACCTCCTACTTTTTCCCAGACTCATTCTCACCACTTTTCTGTACCTTCCTGAGCTGCAACACGGTTTGCACTATTCCCTCTGCACCTCTAAGAAAAGTGCGTGAAACCTCTTCCCTCCAGCCAAAACCCCAACCCTCTCTCCATCACACCGGGGCTGTAAAACCTGGTTCCTAGCTGCAGTGTTGCCTTCCAGCTAAGCTTGCTCAGCTCCTCCCAGGGAAGGAAACCTCTGGTGGAATGAATAGAAATGGGGGGGAAAAATCTATAGGGAGAATTGCTGAGGAAAGAATAGTAAATAAACAGTCAAATTATTGGGGAAGAATCAATCATGTGAAGAAAAGGAAACAAAGGAAGGTTAAGGCAGAGGTTTCTGAGGAGTGTTTAGAATCTGACTTTTATGATCATGCAGACAATTGTGCAAATAACACGTGAACGTTTGGGGTCTTTCAAGTGGTCACCCTGACATTAACAGGGATAGAAGAAAATGATGAGATGCCATCAGAGAATATTGCAATTGGGATGAAAATCTTGGTGCAAAGGTTATTCTCATTTTATAATGTACTTGCTGTATTCCCACTAACTGTGAACAACAGTGACATTTAAATGTCAGAGGTGAAATCCATACTTGACCAAAGTCAGCTGAGGTTTCGTAACCGCAACAAAGAGATCAGAACTGGACCAAAGACTTTCAGAAGGAGGTTTACAGTTTCTAAATACATACTGTTATTACTCTTTCCACTGCTCCTCCACTAGTATTGCATTCTCATCAGTTTTCATAATGCTTTGGGATGAAAAAAATGAAGTATTCTGATTTTTATCATTGAAAAAAAGAAACCTTCTTGGGGTTTCCTTACCAATGCTTTAATCACCCTGTTGG
Organism: Cinclus cinclus; assembly: GCF_963662255.1. Taxonomy (NCBI): domain Eukaryota; kingdom Metazoa; phylum Chordata; class Aves; order Passeriformes; family Cinclidae; genus Cinclus; species Cinclus cinclus. The sequence goes on from NC_085046.1 coordinate 71,493,600, forward strand.
TGGTTGGTTCTCTCCCTTTTCCATCTGTGGAATTTTCCCCATTGTCATGCTAAGATACCTGTTGACTGGGCCCTGGTGACAAAGGGGGCGGGGGGGGGGGTGTTGGGGGGGGGAGAGAGAGAGGAGGGAAACCCCTCGATATCCAAACATCCAGAAGAGGAAGTGGAAGGCTCTGTCTCTCCCCATTTCCCTCGTGGAGTTCAGACGAGAAGGATGACGGCCGCCTCTGTTCCAGCTCCACCATCCCAGCGTCAGGAGTCATCCTCACTGCTGTCGGACCCTGCCCTGCTGCCTTCTCGCTGTGAACTACCACCATCCAGCACTCTGCTGAGCACCAGGACCCACACCGTGAGCGGAGAGCTCTCTCTCCATCTCTCTCTCCCCCTGGGACAGCGCTGCCATCACCCCCAGCCCTCCTGCGGCTCTGCGGGACCCGCCCGCCCCCAGCACCGGGAACTGCAGCTCAGGGAAAAGGTGCCTGCAGCCAAAAAACACTGGGACTGAGTTACTGTTCTGTTTGTGGGTAATTTCATAGCTGGTGTTGTTCTTGTTTGTCCTGTTAGATATACTAGTAAAGAACTGTTATTCTTACCCCCATATCTTTGCCTGAGAGCTCCCTTAATTTCAAAATCATAATAAGGAAGGATCACGTTTTTCAGTTCAAAGGGAGGCTTCTGCTTTCCTTAGCAAACACCTGTCTTTCAAACTAGGACACGCCCCCACCCAAAAAGCTGCAGAGATTTCTGAATGACAGAGGGAGTGGGGAGAGGGAGATATCTTTTAGAGAAATTATTTTAATTTCCTAGGAAATTATTGCAGTAGTATATGACATATCAAAGAAATCCAACTCTCACTGTTTCAGCACTAATAACAACTATTATATATATCTATATATATATATATATATATACATACCCTTTCACCAAATTATCTACATATTACTTACTCTAGAAATAGTTTTTGAGACAGCATTTGTCAATCATACTCTTGAAAACATTATAAAGCACAATTGGATCCAATACATTTGCAGGATTCAGGAGCTAACATAACAAATATTTCCCTTTTAAGTGAAATGAAATTAAATAAAGCTCTCAACAGACATGCAGAGAAGTTGTTCTGTTTTATATTTTGTTTTACAGACAAGAAAATAGGACACAAGAAGTGATAAATCACTTGAAAGAGATAGTCATAATTTTGCAGGATCATTTAACCAATCTGATGTTGCACTAGGAAAGTTTTGCAGAACACTCACTCCCTTAGCATTGAGCAGGGATGGAAAGTTTGCATTAAACAAAAACAAACAAACAAACAAACAAAAAACAAACAAACAAAAAAACCACAAAAACAAAACAAAACAAAACTCCAATATGCTTGAAAATTGTTGAAGACTTCAATATCCCAAAACAGATGAGTACAGATTTAAATTGCAATGCTTTTGGGACAATCTGAGATTCATTCAACATACTTAAAATAATGTCCTGCAGGCCTGTTCTAGTCAACAGCACAATTCTATTGGCTGTAGCAGCAAGAGTTCTAAATTGCACTGATCATATGACCAAAAATCTAAGAAATAAAGGAACTGCTTGAGAGATGAAATATATTTCTTACTTTATAAGTAATATTTCCTGAATCAAGTTACATTCTTTTAAAGTTAACTTTGAGAGCAGATTTCAACAAAGTACATTTGTTAGTGTAAATAGGAGCCAGGCTTTCATTAGAAGCAATCATTAAATTATCTGTACATAGAAAAGTGGATGCTCTTCTGCTTATTTCTAATGTTCTATGGTCTGTGCCTATCAAAGTTAGCACTTGTTAAATGTCAGTACTTTCATGGCAGGAAACTGTAAGTAAATTTCTCTAAAATTAAATTCTTTTTCTAGCACAGAAGATTACCATCATGTTCCTCATACTGTCTTAATTTTTCAACTTATTTAGGTATCAGCCCTTTCCAAATCTGAAATCCTTACTAATTTCAGGCCATTTAATCTTAAAATTCACCTTGGAAGTAAAATTTCTGTATGTTTCCTTTATTGAGAAACAATAAATGGAAGCTCAGAAGCTCATCTTATGCTCTTTGGAATGGTAATGTTAAATAATTATGTGACCTCTGGAGCACAATAATAGCCTGGAAGCACGACTGAAAAGTCCTTGAGGAGCTGATAAACTTCCCCAGTTTCACAGACAAATGCTCTGTATATTATACTTTATAGGACACAAAGCTGTGAAAATCATTCATCGCCTGGATCCTGAAACTGCAATTCCTTTCAGTCATTTAGAGATTCCAGCTAAGACTGCCACAAGGAGCACATTTATGAATGGGACTGCACAATCTCTTGCAGGATTGCTATAAAGCCAGACTATTCCACAAGCTATGCAAAGGCTGTGAAAAAAGAAAAAGCCTTCATACATTTTCTTTCTCTAACTGATTTTAAAAATGTTTCTTTGTTAAAAAAAATGTTGCTGGTACTCATTATTTCATTTGAACTGCAGAGATGTAATTGAAAAGGGAATTAACCATTGCCCTGAACTGTAAACTCATTATTAAACTAATACTGAGTCTGCGGCAACCACAAAAGTCTCCAGCTGTCTCAATCACCAAGAGTTATGCTTTAGAAATGTTCTCTTTTGAGTCAGGATACTCAGCAAGAGAACACAGTCTTTGCAGTGTTACCCACTGGAAACGTGGCCACCTTTCCTTTCCTAGCAGATGTAGAACTTGGAGAACACAAGTGGAAGCATGAAAAATCTGATGGTGTCAACCAAGAAACTAAGCATGTCAGCCAAAAGATATACTGTTTTTTAATGAATTTGTTTGGAAATGCAGCTGTTTAACATAACCAAAGTGAAGTTCTTCACCTATCACAGAATATAAGAATGCTTTCTTTCCTCTGAGGCATGCTGCCTCTCAGGAATTAAAACATTTAAACTGAATGCCAAAAATTTGCCATCTCTATGCACACATGTGACAGAAAGGATTGATTTTGTTTGGGTTTTTTTGTTTTGTCTGGTTTGGTTTTTCTCTTAGTAGGTGCTCTGGTTGGAGAGTTAGATGGGGGGATTTGTAAGTTAAGAAGCTTTATAGGTCTGAGGTCAAAAAGCAGCTTCTGCTCCTGTTTGTCAGGCACTGAACTTGCTTCCCTGGATATTCTTCATTAACTAGAGCTTTTTATATTCAGCTGTCCTGAGGGTTCATCTTATGCAGTTAATATCTAGCATTAAAACATTTGTTATTTCTAAACTGCTTGTAACCCCTGAACTGCTGTTACTCACATTAGTGCTCCAGATGAACCATTTTGAAAAAAATGGGAGGGAAACATAGATAAATTAATTATAGGGTAAGATTAATCAGGTACAAAGATTTTCTACTCAATATTTTAAGAATCTCAAGGTAGAGTAACCTGGTCTACAAAATTGTTTCCCTCTCAGATCTATGTTTGCCCTTCTAATTAGAAGCCTTCAGGATATTTAAAGCCTTTTAGGAATCTGAGGTAATAAAAGGGAAAAGATTATTAGGAAAAAAAAAGGCAAAACCACAGATTCTTCATTCTGCAGCCCCACGAGCATCTAATAAGATAAAAAAGTGCCTGTATTTTGAAATATATGCCAAGTTTTACCTTCTTGTATTACCTTCCTGTGTTCCTTCATGAAATTACATAGAAAAATGGCCTCTACAGTAAATAGCACTGTACACCGAAGTTGGAGCCACCAGGTCACAACTTACTGTACAGATAGCAGTTTGCTGTGAACCTAGGTAGCTGTCAGACTAATAGAAGCAATATTATTCTGATGAGTTGGGTTTAGTTAATATTTACCTAAATCACATCCAGTCTTTTTGAGGCTGGTCTTTTTTTAAAACAGAGGGTATAGCAACTGGATCACAAGAAGATGTTTGATGCCTGTAAACCAGAAAATGAATGAAAGAACATATACAAATGTCTTGTCTTGCCTCTGTTGTCATCATTAGGAAATTATTGTTTACAGCTGAGATTTTTCTCGTCATCAGTGAAGGCACTGCAACAGAATAGAGGGATGCCAAACAGACATGGTAACTTCTGGCTGCATTTTGAATTCCTTCATTAGGCAGCAGATACAGTGAATCAGGAAGTTTCCCTGATATTATGTAGGGGAATGAAGATAAGAAAATATGATCACTACAATATTCAGGTTCAGAAACTAAATCTCAGAAGGCAAGAAATACAGTGCAAGAAGAACTCAGAGCTCCTCTGACTTAATGAAGGAATGGCGGACCTAATGATTTTGTAGCAAATTACATTTTTCCACAAGAAATTTTTTCATTATTTCTTAAAGCAACACAGGAAGGTAAGAAAGGTTGTGAATACATTTTACCTCTTCTTGCCATATCCTGCAGGAAAACTAAGGCCTTATGAAGACACATTTTCAGTGTCTCATAAGGCACTGGCTGTCTAACCGACTGTATCCACAATTTGGAGGGGGGAACACTGTACATTAGGACATAAATTCAACATTCTGCTTTTCTTTGTTTACCCAAATACACAAGGAATTGCTCATATCCCCGAGCATCTCTCTTTGGAATTTCCTGAGTTCAGAACATACTTTTAAATGACAGTTAGAAATTATATTTTTCAGAATCAATTAAAGTTTTCCATTATCACCTACTCCTTTATCTCTTGACTGTCCCATTATTTGAATAGCAACCACAAGATTGAAACAAAAGATGGATGAAGATGACAGGGGAGCCTTCCATGTTTGAGATCAAGCACCATGATTGATGAAATATCAAAGACAATTGTAATTATTTCCATAACAGGTGTATATGCTGGCAGTGTTAAAATACAGAAATTGGAAGTGATAGTGCTTCCCAAAGAATCTCTGTGGTTGCAAACTAAAATGCCTGGTGATAATACAGACAGAATAAGCAATCACTTACTTCTTTAATATTTCTAGCTTGTAAAAACCACTACTACTTTTAATGCCCAAAGGGGCTGACCTGGAACAGAGGTTAGACAGAGTTAAAGGAATGAAGTAGGTATTTATTAAAATGCCTTCAAAGGATACACATTGGGCAGTACAAGAGCCTGGCCATGGCTACACCCAAGATGGATGACAGATCACAAGTTTTTACACTTTTATAAATTTTGGTCCATTTACATATTGGGGTTAATTGTCCAATTACAAGTTCAGGTTGTGAAGTCCCATCCTCCCAGAATGCTCTCGTCAATTGCCTCTTATTTGCACTTTTTGGGCTGAAGCTGCAGTGGTGTCTTTGGTTCTTGGGCAGGAAAAGAATATTTTTTGTCTAACTAAACTGTGAAGAGAACTTGATAACACTTTATATGAAGTTCAGCGTTACATACAAACGCAGTAGAGAATCTGGAAAATATGAAAGCTTAAACTTAAGGCATCACTTTCACAGTTATTAACTATTTATTTGAAGTGAAAGCTCATTTGGAGTAGAAGTCAGCTTGAGAGAGTAAGTGTATGTTATCCCAGTTAGAAAGGAGATAAATCAGAGAGTCATAAAATCATGGTTTGGGCCAGAAGGGACCTTTAAAACTGTCTAGTTCAAATCCCTCTACCATGGAGTGGGACAGTCTCCCTCTGGATAAGGTTGCTCCATCCAGTTTGGCCTTGAACGTTTCCAGAAATGGGGCATCCACAACTTCTTGGGGCAACCTCTTCTGGCGTCTCACAACTCTCTTAATAAAGAATTTCCTTTAAATATCTAGCCTATACCCACTCTCTTTCAGTTTAAAACCATCACCCCAGTCCTGTCACTACATGCCCTTGTAAAAACTCCCTCTCCACCTTTTTTTTGTAGGTTCCCTTCAGGCACCAGAAGGCCAGAATTAGGCTACCCTAAAGCCTTCTCTTTCCAGACAGTACAAACCCAATTCTCTCGACGTTTCCTCACAGAAGAGGACCTCCATCCTGCTAATTATCTTTATGGCCACCTCTGGACTTGCTCAAACAGGTCCATGTCCTTCCTGTGCTGAGGATCTCAGAGCTGGAGGCAGCACTGCAGATGGGGTCTCACCACAGCTGAGTAATGGTGTAGAATCACCTGCTGGCCATGCTGCTTTTGATGCAGCTCAGGATTCCATTAGCTTTTTCATCAGGAAAACTTATCTGGCTCATTAAAAGTAAAACGGCATCCTACACTCTGCCTCAAAAAGCCTTTTTCTGTCTAAATTTCACTTAACAAGACAGCAATTTATTCACTTCATTGATTTTACTACCACAGAAAAATAAAAAATATTGCAATTATTTGAAGGGCGAAATGAACTCTTCATCCCATTAGTGTCCATGCTAGTATTTTTCAGTATCTACAGACAGCCAAATTATGTGGGGTAAAACACCATGAACATCTTGGTTCTATGCAGACAATCACAATATTTCTTTCAGAGCTAAAACATTTGAGATCAAAAGAGTCTTCAATGCTGGGAATGGGTCAGATGGTACACTGTTTATAGTTCTGTGTTTGATAACTAAGGCACTGCATGTGGCAGAAGTGACCGAGGTTTCATAAACTGACCACAATATCTGAATATTCAAAGGATATTTGAGCATTCAGGATATTTGGATGCACAAAGGATCTGAACTTTATGGCATCCAAAATCAGAGCTATTTAGTTCTCTATGGCTGGTATTCAAAATTAGGTAAAGCCTTCTTAAAACTTAGGTAATATCTGACTGAAAGTAGATGTATTTTATGACATGCATAGGGTGTATAAAGTTCCATACCCCTTTCATTTTAATGTGGGTCTTATTACTGACAAAGCTCTTACTGGGACAGTAGTTCTGAAGTTGGTACATAGATATATGTGAAACATGGCCCCTTCAAAGGCCTGTAAGAGCATGAAGCCATCTTTAGGGAATAATCTGAACTTAAATCCAACTAGTTTGATCAGATGTTACCTCCTACCTCTGAGTTTTAACCAATGTTCCATTCTCCTTAGCCAGACAAGTGCTATCCATTGCTTTCAAGGACGAGAACAGCTGAGGTCACCTGGTTCCTCTAAGGAAACATGGGATTTCCTGGAAGAATGTTTCACATATATAGATTCTCCATGCTGGGGCCAGAACAGAATTTACAGTCTAAATCCATAGTTTAATCTCTCTTGAAATACCCAAATGTTGGGTATTGCATTCCTGGTATGTCAGCAGATTTCCAAGTCTGAATGAAGTTCGAAAAAAAATGAAAATAGGTCATCTTATGCTTCAGCTGACCCCTCAGAATACTTACTACCTCAGTCCTTGGCCTCGGGCAGCTATTTGATGATGAATAATTCCAAACGGAGTGGTACTTGTGTACACTGGTACACTGTACCCAAATAAGGGGAATTTCTACCAGTCATACCTTATAGTATTGCCTAGAATAACAGCCTATACGAGCTGGAGGTAATTCTTAGAGAGAAGCACAGTCTTTGTCTTAGAGGGATAATTAGGTTTGTCTGTATTATTTTGAGCACTGTATTTCCTTGGGTGAAGCTGAAGATAATAATACTAGGAAAGCAATTATATTCACCTCATCTTCCCAGCAAAAACTTTCGGTTAATAAGTAAAGATTTGTTTTTATCCAAGCTACATTATTTGAATTTGTATTCATGCACAGCCATGAATTTTCCCAGTCTTACTGTGGTTGCTTGTGTATTCAGATAATTTGAAGCATCAGTGACAATGTATGGTGTACACTGTCAGATGACTTTCAATGCCTTAAAGTAAAAAGTCAAAAGCCTCAAGTCAATCAGAACTTGGCAGGTTAGCTCACAGGCAGTTAAATCTCTGGAGAGATATCTGCATAGGTCCTGTTTTCCAGAAAGCTTTCAGACTCACTTGGAAAAGGCTTAATTGGGAGAGTGTTAAATGTGATTAGCTCAACAGTAGCAACTTAATGTTTTAATTGGGTTTTTTTTGTTTTGTTTTGTTTTTTTTTTTATCCAGACATCTTCTCTTGTTTCCCCCTTCCAGCAGAAAACAAAAAATTGACTTTTTCTTTTTTTAGTCTTTTTTTCATAAATCAGCTCTCAGGCTGTACTGAGTACAGCTTTAGAAAACTCACTGAGTGATTTTTATGATGTACTTGAGGGGGTGTTTGTTGAACTCTGCATGACCTGAGCTTGCATAAGAAGAAATCTCTGAAGCTCACGGAGATGTTATGGCAAGAGGAGATATTTTTATAGCAAATATTATGTTCATAATACGTTTTAATTCCTCTGCAATTCAAAATGGTTGCTGCAGGTTATTGTAGGAATTAAATGTTCTATTTACGCTTTGCTGGTAGTGGTTCCAGAGGAATTTGTACTTCTGTTTCTTTACTCACCCCCTGCCTTTTACAAAGAATAAAGCTCTAATAAGCTGTTGCATGTTTGTTACAAAAATATTGAAGTACAGCAAATTGCACGCCTACATGATTTTTTGTTTTCTTTTGGCCATCTGGAAGACTATGTGAATGATTTTTCATCAGTGTGTAGCACAACATAAGCAAGATTTACAATGGAGCCCCTGCTTACAGGGGGTCTGCAGCCTCATCTGCCAGTCCTGCAGGGCTGTGTCCAGAGGGTTCTGCCAGGGACAGAACTTGGTGGTACAAATCTGGCTGCCATTTCTGCATAAAGGACTATCAGAGCATTGGTTAATAAAAGTGGATAGTTTTGAGGATTGAGATAATAGAAATAAAATAGAGTCCAACAGTACAATAGTCAAAGACATTAACTGAGAAGCTAATAAGAGATTTTGAAACTCTACAGCGAGCGTTCTTCAGAAGGAGAGAGCTCAAGAAGGGAGCATTCTGTGCCAATTAGTTCATCGCAGGAGAAAAAAAATCAAAACACAAAAGAGACACTATGGACACGAAAGAGGCATATGTTTAGGTGAGTAGTTTTCTCTGAACATAGTTAAGATGGACAGAGCAATGGGACTCCACCGGACATGCTGCTGATTGTTGTGCCTGTTGATGATTGTCCTGCCGTGTTGTGCCCAGCACAGGTGACCCAGTGGCGGTGGCAGCACTGGGGGCTGCCCTGAGCCTGACACATCCTATTCCAGCAGCTCCAGCTGCCCCAGCACAGGGCATGGCTGAGCCCCTCAGCCACACTGGGACAGGTGTTTCCCTGTGACCCATGGGACGGCCCCACCCAGGATGGAGCAGGGAAATGTGTGAGGCGGAAGAAGTGGCGGAGAGGAGCTGGTGTGGGCTGGCCGCAGCCCCCCATTCTCCATCTACCTGCACTGCTCAGGGGGAGGAGGTGGAGGAGTTGGGAGTGAAGGAGTGAGGTTGTAGCTGAGAAGAAGCACTGAGGAAGAATGGTGTTATTTTAGTGTTTGTATTTTTTTTCCCACTTGATGAATCACTAAGCAAATATTTTAATTTTTCATAAATTAAGTTCATTATTCCCAAATCAAGTCTGTTTTGTCTGTGATAGTGATAGATGAGCGATAATCCTGTTTTCATCCAGACTTGAGATTTCTCATTCATGTTTTTCCTGTTTCCTCCCCTCATCCCACTCATGGGGCATAAGCAAGCAACTGGGTGAGGTTTTGCTCTTGAGCAAAGTCAGCCCCATCATACAGGCAGACTTGGAGAACTCAGATTGATGACAGTGTAGAAATACACAAATCCAGAAACAAACCAAGCATGAAGGCTACTAACTGAAACAAATTAATAATATTTGCAAGGGAGCAAAACCAGTAAAAGCAGAACAAGTGAATACTTTTGCATTAAAAACTTGAAGGGGGTGATCTGAAAACATCTTTGTAAATGCACAAAGTGAGCAAAAATATGGAAAACATCCAGGAAAACAGAAGCATTGGGAAAAAAAGAAAAAAAGCCAAGAAGGGTCAATTCATAATCTGGTTTATATGAAAATGAGCAGCTGTAGTAGTAGTCGAGGGTTCTTGTGACATGTGAAGTCTTTTTTTTAGTAAATGAGTATGGTATATTATCTAAAGGGAAAACTTTGCAATACTTGAGATGCAATGAAAGGGATCAGAATATTAATTTAAAATCTAAGGTAATTTCTGGTTGAACAACGAAGATTTCATGCCCAAGGGTACATTTTCTGAGAGTTCCTTTCAGTAGGATTGAGACTGCAATTCTTATGTAAGCCTGTAAGCAATACAGTGTATTATAAATAACATCAAAGTTCTTCACCAGAATTAGGTTTGAGGATGAAGGAGGCCCCAAAAACACACTGTATAACAGGATCAATTTAAGAGCAATTGAGTAATTTTAGGATTACATTAATAACATGTACAGCACAAATCTCTTAAAGGCATTACTGAAGGTCTTGCTGCACATTTAATAATGAGAATATATCAGAGCATTTATCCTTGCTTCCAGATAACATGTTTCAGGTGTACAAGAGATTTTGGGTCATCATTCAAAATCTGCTGTGCTGAGACCAACTGCAGCCTCTAAGTGCTTTTCAGAGACTTTTGCATTGTTCTAAAACTACTTCCAAGCTAAAGAAATGTCCCTGTTGAAGAAGACAGGCATTTCCTTCAAATGTTTTGTGTGCAACGTTAAAATCACTTATTGGGAAAATGTGGATAGCAGTACCACCAATTTCTACCTCTGGAAAGGGCTTCATTCTAGGAGGATGAATAAATCCATTAGACTCTCTCTTTTTCAGCAGAAGTGAAAATGGAAATCCTTACACCTGTAAAGTGGAGACAAATCCATTTCCTTGCTGCAGAGGAACATGCCATTGCTACTGTATTGGGTTTTCATCAACTGCTTCTGTAGAAGCTGCTAGAAGCTTCCTCCAGGTCTGACAGAGCCAATGCCATCTGGCTCCAGGACAGACCTGCTGCTGGCCAAGGCTGAGCTAGTTAGAAACAATGGCAACTCTACTGTGATAACATATTTAAGGGGAAGAAAAAAATATACTGTGCAGATTTAATTGCATGCAGAAGAGAGAGGAATGAGAACATGTGAGAGGAACAACTCTGCAGACACCAAGGTCAGTGGAGAAGGAGTGGCAGGAGGTGTTCCAGGCACTAGGTCTGAGATTCCTCTGCAGCCCGTGGAAGAGACCTACACCAGAGCAGGTGGATGCCCAAGAGAGAGCTGTGAACCTGTGGGAAACCCATGCTGGAGCAGGGACATATGTGGACATATGGAGAGAGGAGTTCACACTGGAGCTTGATGGTAGGACTTGTGACCCCATGGGGGTCAGGCTGTGCCTGAAGGACTGCTCCCTGTGGAACAGTGACCCATGCTGGAGCAGTCTGTGGAGAACTGCTGCCCGTGGGATGGGCTCACATTGGAGAAGTTCATGGAGAACTGTCTTCCATGAGAGGGACACCATGGTACAGCAGGGGAAGGACTCCTCTCCTTGAGCAGTGGAAGGAACAAGTGTGATGAACTGACCATAAGCCCCATTCCATGTCTCCCTGTGCCACTGTGGGGAGAAGGTAGAGCTGGGAGGGAAGGTGTTTTTAAGGTCTTTTTTACTTCTCATGTTACTTATCATTATCCTGCTCTGTTTTTTTTTTTTTTAGTAATAAATTCAATTAATGTCTTCAATTCAAGTCTGTTTTGCTCATGAACAAATCGCTCATGAGTAATTTCTCCTGGTCTTTATCGCAACTCATGAACCCTTCATTATATTTTCTCTCCCCTGTCCAGCTGCAGGGGAGAATGAGAGAGCAGTTTTGGTGGGTGCCTGGCATCCAGCCAGGGTCAGCCCACCACACTTACCTAACATGATCAAAATGCTGAGTGCTAAAGCAATTATAGTCCCAGTCATTTAAAGAAAGAAATGACATTTTCTTGGAATAATTTTAAATAGAAGAACAAAGCTCCAGAAAATTAACTGTGGAAAATAGTCCTTCACTCCTCCTACTCTTCAACAAGCTGGATTAATTTATTTCTCTTTCACAACAATAATTTCTATGGTTCTGTCAAACCGATTCAGCTACTGAATCAGATTCAGAAGAAACCGACAGTTTTGGAACAGAAAAATTATCTATGTAGCAGGTCTTTCAGCAATTTCAATGAATTGCACTCTCCAAAACGATATCATGAAATGAAAAAGTCCTTTTTAAGTAGAAACTCCATTGAAAAAAAAATGTATATACATTTATTGTTATGAAATAAAGACAGAAGTACTGCTAAGAAGCTCAGAGCTGCTAAAGATCTAGAATAAGCTAGTTTTAAAACTTACATTTATAAACTAAATGTAAAGCCTAATGGGGTCACAACTGTCTTGACTAGTATTAGCCCAAAAAAGCATAAAAGAGATACACACGGGGGTTTTTTTGTTGTTTGTTTTTTTTTTTTTTTTTGAAAAAAAGCCTCTTCAGAATTCAGAGGTATCGGCTCCTTGTACATCTGAAGGGGAGAGACAGAGACTTTCAAGGTAATGTTCAGAGCACTTAAGGTAGTATCTTGCTCTTTGGTCACTTTTATCAGGGCCCTCTCTGCACCCATGAAATACAAAAGGAAAAGCTGGACCCCCACTGTCATAATTTACTGTCCTTAAACAGCTAAAGAAAGTGAGGCAAAGCAAAGATCATGTAGGATTTATGCCTTGTTTATCTGGCATCAGTATTTTCTTTCATTGCTAACTGAACACTTTTTTATTATGTCTTGTGGGAGAAGGAAAGGCCTTTAGTAAAGCCCACAGGATTTTTGAATAGAATATTAATTTAAATACATTAATTTCTTTCTCTGTTTGGGGTTTAATTCTCCTTCTTTGGCATTTTTTATTCTCTACTCAGTGGAACCAGGTATTACTGAAACCTTTATAGTTTCTTCCAGGAGAAAATAGTAGAGTTAATGTAGAAAATATATTTCAATACCCTTCACATTGCAACTGTTATGATATGGAAATAAAATTTATTAATGGTGAGAAAAGGTAATAGTGGTGTGTTGCAAGCAGCACGGTCCATGGATTGGCCCAAGCACAAGAGTAGGCTGTAGGAGACCTGATTTTGGTGCTGTTGTTCTACAATGCACAAAGTTAATAAATGCAAATTTTCTTGCTATTCCTATAAATAGTTGAAGTTGAAAGCACTAAAACTCAGCGTAAGTCCTTCATGCTCTTCAACAGAGGACCAAATGCCATAGTTTCATGATATCCTGAAAAGTTATCCACAGCTGAAATATCGGCTTCTGTCTGGAGAATCTGAGATAGCAGATTGGTCTCTTTGAATAGCTTTTCAATTTAGGTTTTTCTTTGATGAAGAAACAAGCAGCTGGAAAGAACAATCTGCTTCCAAGAAAATAAATAGGATTGATCATCCTGTTTTTCATTCATTCACTGTTCATCTTTGTAAAAAAGCAAGCATTCAGGATTAAAACCTGGGTCATGTTTTAATTTTGAGTTTTTACATCAGGACTTTCCAGACCTTCTACAAGTTTCACTATGTTTTATACTTTCAGGGAATAAATACATTGCTTTTTTTTTGTCCTTACACAGAAACTGATATCATAAAGATACTAAGGGACCTCTTCATGGAGTCCTGTGTAGTCACTTTTGTACTTTCAACACCTCCAAAACTACTAATATCAGGGATGTGAGGCCCTTAAAACAACCTGTGGAGAGAGTGGAACTTTAGGGTGAAACTGAGATCATATCAAGTAGATGCCTGCAAAGGTGAATTGAATTCAGGCAGCTGCCTGATGCTGAGCATGGGTAACCAGACTCATCAGCAGGCACTCCTTCCCTGTGACAGCATTGCCCCTCCAAAACCCATATGCTCCACAGTCTGGGCTGAGATTCTGAGACCAAATTAGCATCTGCCTTCACTGCTGTGTAAAGATCCTGGCAGTGGATCCCATCTGCCAACACCACATTTCAGAAGAGAGGGCAGCTTGTTTTCAGCAAGGAAGTATTTTCATCTGGAGCACAGAGTCAGTATTCCCCACAGCACCTCAGAAGACTGAATGTTCCAATCGAACTTCCCTCTTTATCTTCCCCGGGTAAATCTCTCGGTGAATTTTTACACTGCTGCTGTGCTGCTGGCACTGTGAAAGTTAATATTGTACCTGTGATTAATATCACAGCTGAATGGAGGGAGCTACTCTACCTGGATGCCAGTCTAGCAGACATATCCAGGACTACATGATGCCCCAGGGAGCAATTTAAATATTGGAGAAAGGTACTCTCAGACATATAGCAATTGTCAACTTGAAAACAAACCCAGCCCAAAGCCCAGGCATTCAACTGGCTGTGGAGCAAGTGTGTGAAAAATCTTCTTTTTGGCAATAGCTGTAAAAAGAAAAAAACAAACAAACAAATAAACAAAAAAAAAAAAACAAACAAAAAAAACCAAAACAGAATTCCTGCTGCGAAGCCAAACAAAAATATTTCAAAATGAATAAATACAATTTGTTGGTTTCACTAGCCTTCCTGAAAAATCTGCCTTCTAATTCCAGAGAACCTTTAATCCACTAACGTAGAAGCATATGCTCTATTCTTAGCTGAATACAGTGTAGTAGATAGACATAATTACTTCAACAAAATAAGGAGCAATATCAGCCAATATATACTGTAAGTCAGGAAAGCTATTTATTTTGTCAGCAGTTGGAATATATAGCTTCTCATGTTTGTTACTATTTCACATTCATCATTACATTTATTTGATTGCTTACAAACTGGTATGAAGTGCTACTGCTTTTTCCAGCCAAATAAATTACAAAATTACAAACTATAGACATCATAAACATTATACAGAAATAGGAATTCCACGTGAATGGGACACGGGGTGGGGGGGGGGGGGGGAGGAGACAGAAAGAGGTGCTCACTCTTAAAGATTCAACCAAACTCTGCTGAGAAAGAGGATCTGAAGGCTTGAAAATCTGTGCTGCCTGTTGTGTACACAGTAACACATTCAATCATTCGGTTTAATATTTGCCAGGGAAATCACAAAGCCCTCTCAGGCTACAGCAGCATATAATCTCCTTGAATGTTTTCCTGAGCTCCTGACTCCGGAATGCATAGATAAGAGGATCAATGATGGAATTGCACATGATCAGGATGAGGTAAAAGTTAAAGTGGGACATAAAGCACACACAGTAAGGGTTGTAGGGGCAGGATATGTAGAAAATCAGGTGTAGGAAAAATGGAGCCCAGCACACAACAAAAACTCCAATCAGGATGGTAAGAGTGATAGCCCCTTTCATGTTGGCCCCTTGGCGAACAGGGCCAGTCCCTGGAAGAACAGCAATCTTTTTTATGTGCATACGAGCCATCATAAACATGTGGACATAGAGGGATGCCATGAGAATGAGCATAGTGAAGAACATGCTGATTAGGCAGATGATGACAACACTGCTGTCAGAGTAAATGATGAACAAAATGCCCGAGACTGTACAAGCAGCCCAGATGCATGTGATGATAACCCCTACACGCTTCACTGTCATGATATTATGATACTGGAGGGCGTAAAAGATAGTAAAGTACCTGTCCACTGCTATTGAGAGAAGGCTGCAAATTGATGCGAGCAAGGAACTGCAAATGACTGAGTCGATGACATTGTCAATGTTTATGGTAAAGCTCTGTGCATCTGTGTCTGTATTGTTTAGCAGCGTAATGACAATGGTTTCTGATCCATTAGATACACTCACTAGCATGTCAGCCACTGCCAAGCTACAGATGAAGAAGTACATGGGTGAGTGGAGATTCTTGTTCTTGGCTATCGCCACAATGACCAAGACGTTCTCCAGCAAGCTGATGATGCCCAGAGTCACAAACACTTCAGGGGATACAAAGAGTTGCTCGTAGCAGCCTCCTGAGGAGTGGACCTTTGCATTGGGCTCACTGGCTCCTCCGTGCAGTCTGTAGCTGTGGTTCCAGAAATGGAGAGGCTGGAATGTCCCACGATGCTGGGTGAAATTCATCTTATGTTGATCCCTTTAGGCTTCCTGCTTTTAAAACTCTTGTTCCTTTTGCATTCCTCTGAAAACCTTCTTTGGCTTTTCAGCTTGTTAAAAAAAAAAGAAAAATAACTACGACCGAGGTAGGCAGCAACTCAGAACACTTTGACTACTGTGAAAAAATAAGATTTCAGACTCAGAACTGGTTTACACCCTTAAAGACAACGTTTCTGATCATCACATTTACCTTGGTGATTTATGTCACAGAGTCCCAACAGTCTCTATGTTTGCATCAGATTCTCCCATATGGTAAGTTCCTGTTTAGTTCACTGGGAAGCTGCAAGGCTTTTTTGGTGCTTTCCATTAAAGAGATGCAATCATAAAATGCCCAAGTGACTGCTGCAGAGCAGGAACTGTTTTCAAACTGCAAGCACCAGTCTCGCTGTCAGGCAGTGCATGCTGGCTGCCTGCTTTACTGTGTGTGGAAGAGAAAAATATTCAAGGCACTCTCCGCCTCTGCTTTTCTTTCCAGCCAATGGGACTCAGGAGCCACAGAAAGTGGAGGGGCTGCTGATTCTGAGCCTCTGTGAAACATTGCACGGGTTCAGATGCAGCACAAGTTACCAGTGGCTGCAGGAAAGCAGACAAGCTACCAGAGAATTGCTTCTCTTTTTTAGCTTCTCAGAACAATATTTCAATAGTGATTTTCAATTAGTAAACTTCAGTAAATTAGAACTGTGTTAGCAGTCTTACAGAATTCTTGCAGCTGAAGTGATAGATTTTATTTTTCAGATTCTGATTTACTCTTGCTCCTTCTGTGGCACAAACTTGTTCTGCCTTGTATGTGTGGCAAAATAAGAACAGACAAGGGAAGCAAAAGAGTATATATTTCCTCCTGGTTCTCTCTCCCAGGTCCCCTTTGCCTTGCTACTTTTCTATGCCTTAGCTGTCCATTTCCAAGATGAGTTGCAAGGTTGCATTATATTCTCTAATAAGATGCTTATAATTTTTAAGATATTGAGGCCAGATAAGGACCAAAACCAATATGACTCAAAGTCACAGAGGGCTTAATAAACTGTCCTAAATCAATTAGTTTTTTCCAGGTAAAACACTTCCTAGTAATCTTGCTATTGAGAAGGAAAAAATGATGGAGTTGATTGCAGAAGCCCTATCGCCATCAAGAATTAAGATATTAGGGAGAAAAATAACATTCAGTATTTAGAACAGATGAAGGAAATCAGCAGGAGACAAAGTTGGAATCTGTAAGAAATAGAGCTTATACAATGGTAATGACACAAAAGCATCAATAAATCTCCTTGAAGTCCATATGCCCCACGAGACCTTGAAACACAGGGATATCCCTGGGCTTATTGGGCATGAGCTGAAAGTCAGCTTGTGTGCAATCTGTCAAGAAAAGCCCTTGAGAATGGGGAAGAAAAGAATGCTGATGTAACATGAAGAGGCAGGGCAAAAGTTGTTTTGCTGTTACATCTTCAAGTATTGCAACTGAGGGTTGAAAAACAAGCATGTTGAACAAAGCCTAAAACACAAATGGATTTTAAAGCCCATAGGAAAGTCAGTCACTGCACCTGACAGTAATGTTTGCAAGGAAATTGTTTGAAAGAACATTTCCAGTTGACTACCCGGAAGTCTCTGGAGGGGTCTGTATCTGATGAAAAAGCCTATTTCCTGTGATGTCTCAAAATGTTTACATCTTCTGTGCATTAGCTGGTTTTAAACTGAACCAGTTAATAAAGAAGTACAGGATGACAGAATGCACATACAAGCACATCTGTATTTAACATCTAAGCATCAGGATGAAGTGCGACTTTACTTTCACATTTGGATTTGCTGTAGACCTATGATTATGAACACCTATATTGGAAGAAAATCCTCATTCAATTTTTTCTGGATCCTTCTTCAGATGGATTGTTTCATAAGGCTGAAACCTAAACCACCAAGACAAACAAAATTACTTTTGGCACAGGAAATCCCATATTTATCAGTTTGGAATACATCATTAACCAGCAGCATGCTTGAAAATAAATAGTTTGCTCCTGAAAGGGTGAGATTTGCTTGCCTGTCGAGACATAATGTAAGTCAGAACTCAAAGATTTTTTTTATCTAATTACTGATCCTCAGGCCAGTATACATTATTCACTAATTCCTGCCACAGACAGGATGTGCACACCCAACCCTTAAAGAACAGAACTACAGAAAAATTATATTAAGACTGATGTGGGATATCATCTCCCCAGTTAATCTATCTTTTCTACATCTGCATCCAGAAATGTGTAATCTTCAAGTCATCCCAGGGGAGTAGCCATTCAACATCTCTTCTTTCACAAACGTCTCCATGCTGGAAGTGCCCACAACACTGGGATCTCTACCTACCCCTGCTTAGATGGTCCTAGATCAGGTGAGCCTGGACGGAAAGGATAGAGAGAAGCTTCCTCCAGGGAGTACTGTCCCATTTGTTCCAATCATCTCTCTTTCTATTCCCCTCCTGGCTCCTCCCTTTCTCTGCACATTGTCTGCATTCTCATCCCCAGTTATCTTTTCATTGCTCTCTTCACCCAGAAGCTATCCAGGTGATGCTCTTTGATTTTTTGCTGAGTATGTCATAAAAATATAATATTGGTTATAACAATGGAAATATCTTTTTTTTTTTCCACCCACAACCATCACTCCCCTCCAAATTTCTGTGTTCTTGGGGCACATTTGTTTTGGTGCTCACCACTTATATTTGTGGGGTGAGGTTTCATGACTGGAAGCAGCAGACTTAAGGTAGTTTAGCAACTTAGTTGAAGCACTGAAGAGATGAGGTACCATCAGTCTGCTCTAACTAAAAGGAATAGCAAGCTACATGAGCAGTTTTTATAAAATGAGAGATGTATGTACATCTAATTACTTCTGTGGTAAAAGATAGATGCATGTCTCAGTCTCCCATTTAATAAGAAATAAACCACATAATGCTAAAAATCTTCAAAGTATCTTAGCGCTTTCATGCCTGAAGACATGTTAATATTTCAATTATTTATTTCAAAGACAATAGGAGTATTGCATAACAGATATTGCCTAAATCATTTCTTAAATTTTGAAAACTAAAGTTGAGATAATATTTCTTTTAAAAGTGGTGGCTTGTAAGCTTTTAAGCCCCATGGAAAACCAGCCATGGTTGCAGAAAACTAGAAACTGATAACAGTGATATACTAATATGAGCTCCAGCTCTTGAGAGAAATAAACCATCATCAAAGATTTGAGCAAAGCCTTCTCTTTTCATATAACTCCCCCATGTTCTATGCTCTCTTTGCAGACACTCTTTTGACACCCACCTTCCAGACAGGGTTGCAGTCATCTCCACCTCGCAATATTTTTGAGAGATGTGATATCCTCTGGCAGTTGAATTTGAATGTCAGATAAAAGCATTTGCTGAAATCAATGAGCAATCCCATAAGTGATACAAGAAGACAGGCAGAGACATGAGCAGGCTGTACAGGTCCACTAAGGGAGAAAAAGAAAGGTGGAGGGAATTCGCCCAGGCCTGTTCTTGCTCGAATGTACAGTGTGTCTCTTTGAATCCCATGACCACATTACTCAAGCACAGAGATAATATTTAGCACTTCAGCATGTGTAAATGGAAATAAAGGAGTGGCTGTGGGAAGCTGGATAGAAGGAGGAACCAAAGAAGCAGATTATTAACATTTAATCAGTCCCTTGACATTGTGTGAATACACTGGTACTGTGCAAAGGGCGATGCTGCATTTACATGCACAAGCATAATTCATGGAGGAGTTTGGTAACGTGTTCAGATCCAGTTTTCCTATGCATTCAAAAACTCAAGTCTACAGTAAAAACTGTAGCATATCTTAGCATGATGATTTTGAAATTAAAAAAAAAAAAGAGCCAGGCAATTAAATTTTAGAAGCTCCTATGAGGTTTTGGCCTGCATCATCTTTCTATGTTTCAGCAGCAACAAATTCCACATAACATTCAAAATATTCACCAAAAATGATTAAAATAATACAATATACTTCTACCTCCTATCCACAGATATCTCTGGAAGAAGCATTTCTTTGATTCCTTCTAGTTCACTAAATTAGCCTCTGAGCAATATGGGGACACTTGTTCGCTCACATTTTTGGACCAGTAGTTTTGTTTCAGTCTCACAACATCTCTCTGGATCAAATCTCTGCTCTTTCATCTGTCCATCGTTCACCCTCTCAATTTACTACAATCTGAAAATCTCTGAGTGATGAATTCTGTATTAACATCCCTGTTAGTGTTGGAGATATTAAAAAAAAAAATCATTCCCAAACTCTATTGTTTCCCAGTGTTCAGGATTTTGATCACTATCTTTTGGGACCATATGAAAATAAAAGTGCTGATCAGTGAGAAACTGGTCTAATACATTTTCACCTAGCATTTTATTTTGGGACACTGATTGCATCATAATCTTACTCTTTTTAAGTGAATGGAATTTTTAAATCAAGTGGCTTCAGTGTCGAGAGCAGGAGTCTCAGTAGGTTTCCTCTTTTCTTCATGTCTGCTAGATACAGGAATAGGAGAACTGTTTAGTCAATCTGGAGATGAAAGCAAATAAATGTTGATTTTTTCTGGCAAATGATGCCTTTGCACTGACTTGAAATGCTGTAAATGCACAGGAGTGGAAAGTTTTTCATTAAAATGACATGAGGAGCAGAGAGGCTTTAAACACTAAGCTGTTTAAATCTGATCTCATTGCTATTTTAGGTTATCAGCATTATTGATCATGGATATTATTAATTTGCAGTCAATGCAACAATCACCATGGTTGTTTTTTCTCCCTCATCCCATCTCTCACAAATAATTAATTTTCTTTTTCTTGCTTGTAGATTTAGGTTCTTGTCTGTTCAGACTCATCTGAAGCCCTTTGTCCAAGTGACTCCACAGTCTCCTTGATGTTAATATCCCTCTCCAAACTGTCTCAAAAAAACATGCAGCAACATCTGGGTTTAAGTACAAAATAAATATTGCCAATAATCCAGATCAGCAAACCAAAAAAACACTGATTTTTCTATAAATAAGTTATTATTTAAATAATTTGTGATTTTTAAAAATAAGCTGTTCACCTGGCCTCTTCCTTTGCTTGTGACTTTCGAACACAAATATAGCAGAAGTAATACTTCTAACATCTACACACACTTCTTCACTTGCTCTATGCACCTGATAGGGCTGTTTTCAGCAGTACCATTCTTTCTCTAACGTTAGATCATTAGATAATTTTATATTATGAAGTTTGAAAAGATCTTCACTTTTCTGGTTTATCATCTTCACTTCTCTGTCATAATGATACTCAGTTTTTTACCTGTGTGAGAAATGCAGTAACATTTTATTCTAGCAGAAAAACAATCTAGACAGTCCAGCTGTCTAACCATGAAAAATGGTATGTTTCATTATAGTTGAATGAGAAGTAGAGAGCCACAGCAGAAAAATTGACAGATCATCGTCTAAAGAAAGCCCAGTGTTGCATTGTGGGAAAAAGCAGCTGCTCTGTATCATGTCAAATCACTTCAATTCAGTTTCTCAGAAAAGTCCTCTGAGTGGGGGTATAACCAAAAGTTAGTGTGTGATGGAAAGCTACTCACTGGCTTGAGTTTTTTCTTCCAGTCCACTCACCTCTGAGTGTGATTGCTGGAATGGAAAAGTCAGACATTACCATGTCATCGTTTCTTTAGTAGCTTTGCAGGAAGGAAGAGCTGTGTACTTAGTGGACACTGTTCAAGATGAGTAATTTAGCTCTGAAGGGGCTTGCATACATACATACATACATACTGTTGCTGAAAATCACATTATTTTAACCCTTACTGAATGTTCTGCGCAAAACTTTGCATAGATAGATAGATTGATTGATTTATATTTTATAGCTGCATAGTGGATTTTCACAGTTTCCATTCATTTTGGCAGCTCCTCTAAGCATTCTGTTTCTTAGCAGAGATATTGAAAGAGTCCTGGACATAGTCTGTGGGGAGTGCTTGAGTTACTAGTGAATTGTTTTCCACTATAGGAGTTCTTTGAAGCAACTAGAAATCCCAGAGTCATAATCTGGTATAAGACAAAAACTAGATGCACCAAGTGATGTGACAAGTGAGTGAGTCAGCCAGCAGTGTCAGGATAAGACTAGATGAAAGGACAACCCTGAGAGTAATTCCCTCAAGTAAGTGCATCGTCACTGACACAACCAAAAATTGTCACAGTTTTCGCTGAGAACTGGGCACAGAAGGGGAAAGTACAAAATGTCTAGACTTCTGAAGTGTTGCAGTGTGTCTGCAGTCATTTGATTTCCTGATAACATCTTTACAACAATCATTGGCATATGGCGAGAAGAAAACCCCCTTTCATCTTGTGAAAACTGCTGTTCCTCCTTTGATCCCCAGTACTTTAAGAAGTCTGAATTACAAGATTATATTGATAATGAAGCTGACCCACTGGAAAGCAGAAATATTTTCTTTTCAAAGCTCTTGTAGAAAAGTCTTCTTCTAAAATTCAGGGGCATGGATCAATTCCTGTTTTTGAATAGCAGAGTTGATTTGGGTCATTACTGAGAACTTCTAGCCCTCACTGAAGGGTTATTTTTCATAAACTCAGGAAGTGTCTCATTTCTTCGCTTTTCAGGAGAAAGTATGCCCTGTAAGTAATTTTCTTCTCTATTCATGGCATACAGATTTTATGGCTTCCTGTGGCAGAGGGTGATGACTTTCCGCCATAACAGACTCTCATGAAAATGAAAAGTTGAATGTATATATGACAGCAGTGCAATAAATTAAATAGACAAGCTCTTGTCTTTACAGTATTCAAAACTCCACAATCTAAGGTTGTTAAAAAAAAAAAAAAACAACAACAGAAGGGACAGAAGCCATAGTAGAAGAGTATGCTTTCAATCACCTTGATGGCTGAGAAATCAACCTGGACTAGGAGATGCTTTTATTTCCACAGAAGAGATGGGGCTGGTGGCAGTCTAAATCCCAAAAGTGAGTTAAAGATTGATAAGGGGCTCAGAAGCAGTCTACAGGACTGTGGGTGAAAGTATGTCACCTTTGAGAAGTCACCAAGAAAAGCCCCAGAGTTCTCAAGCTGGACTGAAATTCTTTAATGTATTAGGAATATTTTATCTGTCTTTCAATAGTAAAAAAACATTGTTGAAGTGTCCTAGTTTGAAAGACAGGTGTTTGCTAAGGAAAGCAGAAGCTTCCCTTTGGAGTGAAAAAAAAATGTGATCCTTCCTTCCTTCCGATTATTATAATTTTGGAATTAAGGGAGCTCTCAGGCAAAGATATGGGGGTAGGAATAACAGTTCTTTACTAGTATTACTAACAAGACAAACAAGAACAACAACAGCTATGAAATTACCCACAAGCAGAACAGTAACTCAGTCCCAGTGTTTTTTGGCTGCAGGCACCTTTTCCCTGAGCTGCAGTTCCCGGTGCTGGGGGCGGGCGGGTCCAGCAGAGCTGCAGGAGGGCTGGGGGTGATGGCAGCGCTGTCCCAGGGGGAGAGAGAGATGGAGAGAGAGCTCTCCGCTCACGGTGTGGGTCCTGGTGCTCAGCAGAGTGCTGGATGGTGGTAGTTCACAGCGATAAGACAGCAGGGCAGGGTCCGATGGTGGTTTCCCGATGCTGGGATGGCAGGGATGGGACACAGGCGGCGATCGTCCTTCTCGTCCGAACTCCGCGGGGGAAATGGGCCGAGGCCCAGCCTTCCGTTTCCTCTTCTGGCTGTTTGAATCTCGCGGGGTTCCCTCTTCCCTCCCCTCCCCTCCCCCTTGTCACCAGGGCCCAGTCAACAGGTATCTTAGCATGACAATGGGGAAAATTCCACAGAGGGAAAAGGGAGAGAACCAACGCCCAGCATGAAGCTAACTGTTTCATTCAGAGACTAGTAGGTTGTTTGAAAACTTTGAGAGCTAAACAGGGAAAAACAAAGTACCAAAGGATCCATATGTCAGATTTTTCAGTGATGAAGGTAGCTGTGTAAACTCGGATGTCAAATGGCTTTTTGGCTGACCCATTCAGTTAGACCCCTACTCCAGAGGGAATCTTACTGTGGCACTGTGTGAGCAACAGAGATGAGATTTCTTCCTCATGTCTGCAAGAATGAGGTAGAGAATTGTAAACATGGGATGCAAGGCAAACAGAGCTAATTTAAATGCATGTTACATTTCCTTTCCAGTAAAGGAAAACAGAAAACAAAACTAAAATCCCTCCAAGGACTGTTAGGCTGTACAAACATATATCAATATGCCAGCATGCGACACCTTAGGATACTGTGAATTGCTGCAGATATCTAAAAAAAAATATTAAAGAATAAACCGGAAAATGTTAAAAAATTAATCAGGTGAGGAAAATCACAGAAAAATTACGAAACTTTTAAAAAATGCCCAAGCAACGAAAATTATTTTTCATCACCCTGGGAAGCTTTTATTAGCTCACTCAAAATTCGCATGGCAGATAACTACATCCTGGGAAGAACTGATTGATTCTTTTTTTTTTTTTTCAGAAAGGCAACAATTTACAGCAATTATTGCTGATAGCACTAAATGAAACTTCTTTAGCAAGTTAAGAACAAACCCTGTTGTTTTCTGATTTTCTTCAAACTCAGATACACAAAGTATAATAATTAAATAATATTGTGTGTTTTCCTATAAAATTCTGTTTCATCCTCCTTTCTTTAATAAATGAAATTCAGAGCTTCTTTGAAAGACATTGAACAAGCATCTTTTTACTCTGCCTTTGAGGAGGTTTTCTTTATAATTTTAGAAAACACTTGTCAAGACAGAAGGAGAATAGTAAAACAGAGATAGAAAAACAGCTTGTTTGTGCTACTAAATCTATATGGTTTATCACATGCTTAGTGACAGACTGATTCCGTTATGCCACATCATGGCCAGAAGTATAAAGAATGAGAAAGTTGCAACTCTGCCTTGAACTAAACCATAGTTTCTTTAAGACCACTCTTTAGCACAATGGAGCACTTTTGTTTACTTCAGACTATAAGGAAACATTCTTATAGCTGGTACAGCAGCTGAGATCCCCTGTGAAACCCACGAAGGTTCTGAGAAACAATGAAAAGCAGAGAAGGAAAGCAGACCGAACCTCAGCTGAGAAGCTACTGATGGAAGGAAAGAGAACAACCTTCCCCACCAAGTTTTCTGAATGTAGATACATGTGTGACTTTCATCTATTGGGAAAACACAAGCACTGCTAAGTCCTGAAAAGTTTTTAAATAAAAATAGCTCTTATAAACAACTCACCATATGGTTAGCTAGCAGTACGAAAAGGATTTTCTTCAATGAAGGTTTATAGCTTTTTTTATAGCTTTTCTTTGCAAGGTTTATAGCTTTTTTTCTACCTCTCCTAGTGTAAAAGCCACACAAATGCTAGTTAGCAAGGTCACTAAAATTCAAGCAAGGATTTTTTGCATTTAAAGGATTAAAATCACTCTGAGACAGAAGAGAGTAGTTTTCTGTCTCAGTCATGGAAGACGTCATTGCATTTCAGTTAATTCACAGGATAGAAAAGACAAAGATGAAGTATTGCTGGTCTGTTTTAACTATCAAATACAGCAATGTGCTCCCACTGCTTGCTGTATGACAGCGCCTAAATACTTTGTATTAAGCAAGCATGCAATTTAAAGGCCAGTGATGTTTCATTTAAGGTGAATTCTCTCACATAATATATTATTTTTTTTTCTTTATGTCTTGCACTATCTCCTCAGAGACAACTTTCCATACATAGTGCCATAGAGTTAATGAAAATAGCAAGCTGAAACCTTTCTAATGCTTTTAGAAGATAAGTGGCATGAAGGTAAGTTTGTTTAAAGGTATGTGATTTCTAAAGAGTTTGTTGCTGCCTGCTGATCAAGTATCTGCAGAATAGTCCATCCCTCTTAATTACAGTATTTCATCTCAAGTGTTTGATATATTTATATGAAGAACTCAAATGAGCATGAAACCCCACTGTCATTTTTCCCACACTGGGAAAAATACAATCTTTTCCTCAAAGAACAATTGTCATCTCAGAGTGGATTGAGTATTGTATCTTTGCCTGTCCTCAATCTTGACCTAAATGACAATTTTATACTGCACCCAGTCTCACCAAATAATCTATGTGCTGCAGTTTTCACTGTTCCAATGAATTCAGAGCATTTTATGGGACTAGAGATCAGCTTCAATTTTAAAAGACAAACCATTTAAGGAAAAGAGAGACTCATGAGAGGCTTAGCTCTGCTCAGTTTTTTATTGTCTGCATCATGTGACATTCTCTATCCTACACAGAGTTTCCAAGCCAACACTGCTGAGGTCAATGGCAGATACAATTAACAAGCTACAACAACAGTTTGAAATATTTTTCTTGAAAAAACCTACTACTTTTATAATGCTAACAAACTGTCATTAATATTCTAATTTAATTTGGGGGGGGGGGTTATTAATTTCTTTTTTGCTTTCTAGCCCAAGGGGTTTGCCCTCTTCAGTGTTTGCATGACAGGTTTCTTATCTTCAGCCTGGTTATTGTTCAGATTGCTTTTTTGAATTCAGACAATAAATACCCTTTACATTTTCATGTCTGCATTCCGTTCATTTGCTGTTTTGAAATTAATTAAAAGTGGTGGTCAGACTTAGTACCTTATGGCTGGATAGAGACATCAGCATTCCTTACTCTATCATTGCTACATTCATGCAAGAATTGTGCATCCATACACAGCAGGGATTTCATACACAGAAGGGATCATAACTTTGTCTAATTCTACCTGAGTTTCCCAATCAGGCTGAGACATTTTCTGGAACTTGTAAGAACTTTTGCTTTTAAACCTTTGTTTGAATCATCTCTTTTTCTGGAATGACAATTCAGAAAGTTGTTCTCAGGGTCTTAGAAGCTTATTCCAAAAAATGTAAAGGAAAAACAAAACCATAAAAGGGTTTTTTTTGTTTTATTTTATTCCCAAAAGTAATGAAACTGAAACTTTTTAATCACATCAATTTTAGTAATGCACTGTCTTCTGCTGAATATATTGCTAAGAAAATGCATGATAAATATGTTGTAAATATATTAACTTTGTGTCATTCTTCAGTTGTGGGAGCTCTTTTGAAATCAATGGCCAAATTTTTACTAATCCATTAAATGCCTCTCTGTCTTGGTTATAATTATCCAAAGTCTGTTTTTGTCAACCATCTTTCGTTTAGGTTAGGACATACAAAACAAAAAAAGACAGAATAAACTCTAAAGTGTATGTTTCTATTCAGTTTGCCAAATAACTGAGAATACTGTAATCCATTCTTAGTGACAAAGACTATAATTTTTCCCTTTTTTAAAAATCATCAATTTACAGTGAACAAGACAAACTTTTACAAGACATAGAACTGTACTTTTCAAAGCAACAGAGAATAAATGAGCTGAAATTATGTGTCCTAAGAAACGATTCTGTTTTATGTAAATACTGTGTGCATGATGGTTTGGAAAGAACACACAAATTAAACTAATGTGCAAATTACTCCCTTCAAACGTCTTGGCATAAAGCTGGAATTCTGCACATGAAATAGAAGCTTTTGTTTATATGAAGATCAGCTTCTGTTTGTCAAGGTAAGAGTTTTCTTAACTTGTTCAGGAACTGGTTTAATACAATTCTCTATAAGCTTTTTGTCACAGATAAAGTGGGAGCTTCAAAGTTTATTAGAAGAGCCCTCCCATGGAGCCATGAGGTGCAGAAAGGACCTCCTTGCTTTCTAACCTCCTTCTCAGAGAGGAGCTTGGGGGGCAGCTGGATCCAATATTAGGCACAGTCTTTGTCAACAGCTTAAGTAACTTTCTTCCATAGGATTAAAGATGGCAAATCAGATATATTTATATAAAATTAATCATTTATTATGAAAAATGATTAGACAAAAGATCTTAATCGAAATTATTTGCGGCCCATTATAAAAGCTAAAACTACTAGTGTAAAATATATTATATAATATACTAGTGTATAATACAGTATAGTGCATTATAGAAGCAAATATATTAAAGCAATTATATTGAAACTAGCAAAAGGGAACAATTATTAAGTAAAGGTCGATGTAAATCACCGCACCAAAGCTTGTGGGCAGATTTCTTTCACTCAAACTTGCAGACAGTCCTTGGGAGGCATCCCCACTTCAAGGGAGGGAACATCATACTCCAAGAAGGAATATGTTAGAGGAACCTACAATATGAAAGTGGACTGGGATTTGATAGTGTAAAGTGACTGACTGACTGCCAGTCATATGTCTCCAGGTCAGCTTGGCAGCTTATGTGCCAAACCTCTGCCTCACTATTAGGATGTTAGTTTGGGCTGATGAGCCAGACTGATTTTAGAAAAAAAGCAGCACATGGCAGCCCCCTCTCAGCCCAGCGCTAACAGCTCCCAAAATAAGGCATTGTTTGAGTTGCTTACCTATGTTCCAATAGCAGAGTCCTGCTACACACTCCTACTGCAAATGCAGATAATACAGAAAAATATATTAAATTATTCAAGGTGGATTAATATCCTTTGATAAAATAGTTTATTCACTGAAAAATGCCCCTGAAATTGGTGAAAATTATCCACAAAACTAAAGAAGTACCATTAGTGAATCCAGTTAAATATATTTTGTCGCAAAAAAATGCTTTAAATATGTTTTAATTTCTCACTTCAATACTTTCAGAGTAAAATGTAGCAAATTTTATTCTAAATAGATTAAATAAGAAAAACCCAAACCTGTTTCTTCTTCTTCTTCTTCTTCTTCTTCTTCTTCTTCTTCTTCTTCTTCTTCTTCTTCTTCTTCTTCTTCTTTCTTCTTCTTCTTCTTTCTTCTTCTTTCTTCTTCTTCTTTCTTCTTCTTTCTTCTTTCTTCTTCTTTCTTCTTTCTTCTTTCTTCTTCTTTCTTCTTTCTTCTTCTTTCTTCTTCTTTCTTCTTCTTCTTCTTTCTTCTTCTTCTTCTTCTTCTTCTTCTTCTTCTTCTTCATGTTTTGGCAAATCCCAATTCTTATTTTTTTAATGCTCTGAAGTTCTGGTTCAGCCAAAACAGTCACCAAATTCTCATGATTAGTCACTATATTACCTTAAGCTGATCAGGAAAAGTAGTATACTATACCGGTATGTTATTTTTTTTTAAATTGCATCCCTGAGTATGTAAACTTACTGTATAAAATATGTGTCTGGGGGCATTAGCAGATATTTATGAAGTCAGACATGACATGTCAGCTAACCCAGGCATCACCTTTTAAGGAAGGGAAACTGATCCACTGTGGTTGTGCTTTACTAGGCAGTGGCAGGAGACCCATCGACCAGGACATGCTGTCTGCAACAGCAACTAAAGCAAAAAAAGCTGCCTGTTAAGCAATAGAAAGACACCATTGTTTTTTTGCTGGCTGTACACTCACATGCTGAATGCACTGAATGATCTCTTTTTCTCTTCTAAAGTACATGAATTCTACAGGCAGAATAAAGTATATGAATACAGGCAGAATAACTGGTTATGACTCAGAAAAGATGGTTTAAATAATGAGTTGGTCTGTCTCAAAATTAATTCCCAAACAAAATATGTAGTGGGGCTTTGTTCAGTTATTTCTCTGCTCAGTGCCACCACAGACAAATACATATACCTATTCCAGGAAAGGATGTAGAGTACAGAGACTGAGGAGAAAGGAAAAAGTAAAATGTATTACAGAATCACAGAATCCTCTGAGCTGGAAGGGCTCAAAGAATCATGGAGTCCAACTCTCAATGGAATGGCCCATACAGGGGTCACACCCACAACCTTGATGTTATCAGCATCTTGCTTTAACCAACTGAGCAAACAAACCCTCAGCTACCACAACGACAATAATTTCAAACAGTTGAGCATTGCAATTACTGTCAGGCTATGTGTTGTGGGAAATAGAAAAGGTGGAAAACTCTCAGAAGCTGTGTGAAAGCAAAACTCAGAATAGAAGAATGCAAGAAAACAGATATGCAAGGACAAGAAACAATAAGGCTGTGTTTTTAGGCTGTGTAAGGATAGATCTTAGAAAATATGTTAAGTAAAATAATAGAAAAACGTCAGTTTAATAATGGAACTTTATCCATTGTTTTTAAGCTAACAACAAGCAAGCATTGCTAAAAGCAAGGTGTACGTGTAACTTTAGTAATTGCCTTAAGCAAATACCCATAAGCTTTTAACAGTATCCTATTGGCTAAAAATCTTTTAAACAGATCTTGTAACAAAGAGAATTTTGGCTGGTTTTTTTTTTTTATGGTGAGAGCTTTCACCACTCCCCATGTGTCACCCTGTAATGGGGCTGATGCCTCATGAAATAAAAGTTCTAAGACTGCCATACCTACAGCCCCATCCCATTATTGCTATAAAGATCCAACAGTGTGTTGCACTGGAGAGTACAAAGGTGTACCTGTACCTCAACACAGTAAATATATAACTTTTCATTATATTAACCAGTTGGCATGTTTATAGGTGATTACTATACAGAAAAAAAAGAAATGTGGAGTTTTCTTTGATGATCAATGAAAGTGGTGCTCATTGCAGCTCTTGCCACTTCTGTATTAAAAAAAATCTGCATCTCCTGCTACTCAGCTGCTAGAAGAGGAATAAAAAGCAAGTAGAAACATGCAACTATTCTTGGCCCATTTGCACTAAAAAGATGCAATGTCAAGCTACATTTGACCACTTCCTAATCAAGTTTCTCTTGTCATCGCAATCTCTTTCTTCCACTCACCTGAAGAAGGATGTGTCTTTACACTGGGTATTCAAATAGCTGTTCTAGACATTTTCATGAAAGTCAAGACAAGTACTGAAGAATTTAATGAGAAAATTTTCCAGTTAGAATTCAGTGAAACTTCTAAAATTAAAGATTTACCGAGTTTGCTAATCATTAAAATGTTTGTTTCAGTAAGTTGAAGATAGATTATTGATATTCTGAAAACTCTACATAACCTGCTCATGCTAATGAATTCTGTATATGGCAGAAAGAAATAAACTGGAGGTGAGATAAACCACTGAACTGATAAAATGCTACCTAGATTCATAATTTATTGAAATAAATATGAAACATTGCTTTGGTTTTTTGACACAGACATGACCAGATGTAATTGATACAGATATCAATGACCAAACATGAGCAGTGCTATAGAATTGGGTGCAGAACATGCTTTGTGATATTTTTCAACTAAATAACTCAATTTTTATGTAAATATAAATGATTGCTGCATGAATAACTCACTCTGGCAATGTGCAGTGCACAGAAAAAGCAGGATGATTCTAAATTTCACCTCAACACAGCAAATACATAATTTTTCATTAAATTAGCAGGTTGGCATGTTTATAGGTGATTACTACATAGAAAAAAAAATAGTTCTCTTTGATGATCAATGAAAAATGGTGCTCATTGCAGCTCTTGCCACTTCTTTATTGCCCATGGATGATCTCTGTTCATTATTCTACCTGGGAAAACCTGTAGGAATGTGAGCACAGTGCAGCAAATGTGAAAATGAAGACAAATTCTCTTGTAGTTGACAGTAAGAGCAGTGTAGCATAAGAGCAGACTCTATTTCTCTTTCCAAGACCCATGATATTGTTCACAGCTCAGTTCTTGATAAGAGAAAAGAGAAACATCAACAAGTTATAAGTCACTCCTTCAAGGTTCTGGGTATGTTTTGATGCCTTTATATAAGAGATGTTGATACCCTTCTCATTGGTTTATTTGAGGTTGGACACTTCAAGCCTGAGGAGCCATGTGGTAAGAAGGAGCCCCAGGCTCTTCCAGTTCTCTTTATGCACACATATCATTCCTGATAGACAACACTCCAGCCACTATTCAGACAGCTGACTGTGGCTGACTCTCTATTCTTATGCATGGATTTTATTCTCACAGTGCTTTTCCTAAATCTTTGTTGTCATATTACACTTGCCTATCAGTTTTATTTGCCTCATTATCAATTCTACTTCAGTTAATTCAAATTTTTCTCACGGGTCATGTTTTCTGGACCTCTGGTCATTCTCACTGCTGTTCTCTGGAATTTCTCCAGCTGGTTTGTGTCTCTTTTGAACCATGAGTCAGTAAGGTTAATGGAATTTAGATTTACACTATTGCATGACTGATGCTTAGTTCTCTGAGTTTGTTTTGCTAACGTTATTACTATATTTTACTACTTTATTTAAAACTGTATGAAAGATTTGCCTAAGAAGCTTATGTTTAATTTTTTTGGTTTGTATGGTAAATCCTCTCCATAATGTTTAGAAATTGTCTACAATTATCACAAGCAATAGCCATTCAGGAAAAAATAATCAGGAAGGATTTGGATGGTTATTTTCGCAGCTGCAAATTCAGTAGTTAGCAGAGATGGTTAATTATTTACTTTTCATGCACTTTCATTTCAGAATCAAGGAAAACAGAAACATGGTCCTAACTTCTGTGCTTTTCATCCATGTATGCCAACAGAAACAGAATAATTCTCCTCAAGTAGTAATATTTCCTCAAGTCGCACATATTTCTTCCAAGTCCCACAGAGCCAGCAATTTTAAATCTTGTTCTGCCAAACTGTAGCTGCTGGCCCAGTCCCTGGTAGCAGTAATTTGCATGCTATTGAGTTCCACACCTGTAATAGGTCAAGAGATCTCATATCATAAAAAAAAAGATCCATTTTCCAAAGTCAATTTTATCTTACACAATAAGATTCACATATGCCACAGGTCTGGATGATTCTCACTGAAAATGTAGAGCTCTTTGTTTATTTTACAAGCACCACTATGTTTCAGAGACTTTCTGTAGCAGTTTTCCTTTAACTAAAGAGTTAATGCAGATTTTTTTTTTTTAGTTTGAAGTAGGAATTAAAGGCTCTTGTATAACTATCAACTTCTTGAAGCAGGGTGACTCCTTTCTTATGTGTTATAACAGCAGGAGATAATTCATTTTGTAAATTACTCCCTGCTATTTAAAAAAAATAGTTGATTGTTTTGCACAGTTGAAATTATGTAAAAAGATATTATTTTGTCCAGACTTCCTCAAAGGTCCTCTGTCACAGTTTTTAAATAGTGTGTTCTTGCTTTTTCTGATATTCTTTATAGTTTGCAATTGCCTAAAGTCTATCTACTTGACATGAGCATCTCAACTATAAAGCGATTAAGCCCAACCAATAATAATTGCAGACAGTTTTTTCTTTTAAGTATTACTGTTATAGAAGAGGGATGGTCCTTCAAAATAAGAACAAGTTCTGTGTCAGCTGGCATGGGTAAAATAAAGGTCATCTTTACTTTGGATAGCTTCTTTCCAAACACACAGGCTCATGTGTGCTGCTGATGAGTGCCACAGCTCAAGGAGTACTGCCAGACAGAACAGCACAAATGATGTTGCAGAGCAGCAAGAGGCTGCAGCTGGGTTTCCACTGGATGATACAGATCCTCTGCTACAGATTTTCTTTCTTCTCTGCTCCTGCTGTGGATAAGCACCACTTCAAACTCAAACACCAGCTGGCTGCTCCCTGGCAACATTCTGGCTTTAAAGCTGTTTTTCCCCAGAGATGATGTAAAGGGAAGATCTTCTAAAGCAGAGTCGCCTCTTCCCCTCCCATGTCATCATCATCATCATCGTGTCACTGCAGCTTCTGTAGCTGCTTGAGAAATTCCTCCCCCTGCACACCATCCATGCATGGGTCTGTGTTGGCAAAGAGGAGGGGGAATTGGGAGGGAAGACAGGGCAGTATGACTGAAAGTGAGAGGGGAAGCGAATTATCAGTGGGCTGTTGGGAAAGTTAAGAGAGGAAATTATTGTTCTTATTCGGGAAAATCTGAGATATCAACAGTAAAGCTGGCAGATTCAAATGGGGAGAGGAATTCATCCCTTTTAAAGTCAAAGACACCACAATACTTTTCAGTAGATTGCGCAGCGATGAGGCACAAGACAATGAAAGAAAATATTTTGATTTAACTTCTGAACGCATATATTAGCTCTGCCAGTTAGATATGGCAGAGGAGGTGCTAATCCTAGAAGGAAACCAAGAGATCATGAAGATGGTAAAGAGCTGAGGAAAGCAATAAAATAAAATTTATTTGGCTCACCATATTTTAAGCAATTACTGAAAGCAATATTTAAGAATGTGGATTTAAAACCACTGACTGTCATTATATTTCTTCCGCATTCCTGACAGATTCACAATTAGTTTTGTGGGAAATGAAGTGGAAAAAATTTTTGAATCAATTAATTGAAAGTTATGCTGGGGTTCCCAATTAACACACCAGATTTGGCAGGACAAGCCCCACAGGATAGGGCAGAAGATCAGGCAGTGGATTTTCCCAGAGCAGTGGTCAGTGATGTCAAGCAGGCTGCTTGCAAAACCTTGCTTCTGACCCAGCCAGTGGGGACCCCTGAGGGAGACCTTGTGCAGATAAGACAAGGGCCAACAGAACCCTATGCAGCATTTGTTGATCGCCTGTCACAGGCACTGTAGAGACAATGTGAGAACAATTTACTTATTTCAGCTTTGACTCAAAAGGAAGTGGAAGAACCTTGTGACAGTGCTGTCACAGTAGTCCAGGATGCGGGACTTGAAATCTCCACTGAGAAAATACAAGAAGTCTCACCATGGAAGTACTTAGGGTGGAGAATGACAGAACAATCCATTAGGCCTCAAAAAATAAACTAAATTTAACACCTTGCAAGACCTGCAGCAACTTTTAGGAGAAATCAACTTGATCAGAGCCACTTTGAGAATTATCAATACTGAACTTGCTCTGGTTTTTGACTTGCTCAGAGGGGACTGTGATATCACCTCTCCAAGATCCCTAACACCTGAAGCTCAAAAGGTCCTTGAAAAAGTTACTGAAGTCCTTCAACAAAGACGAGCTCATCAATGTGTATCACCATTGTCTTTTTTCCTTGCAACTTTGGGATAAAACCTTCAGCTGGATGTTCTCATATTTCAGTGCGACATTTCCAAAAGAGATCCTTTGCTAATAATAGAATGGGTCTTTTTGCCTTACAGATCCCTAAAGACAATATTCATCAACATGGAGATGTTGGCTCAGATTATAATCAGAGCCAGGGAGAGATTGTTGGCCATAACAGGTCTAGATTTCACTATAATTTATTTGCCTTTAAGGAAAGATTATTTTGGTTGGACTTCACAAGAATCAGAGGCTTTGCAAATTGCTTTGTTAGATTATTTGGGTGTCTGTTCTGTTCATTTCCCAAGTCATAAACTATTGCAAGCAAAATTAAGTTTCAGGGAAAGGCCCATTTTAAGTGAAGTGCCTCGGTAAGCTGTCACAGTGTTTACTGATGGTTCAGGGAAAACACACAAATCAGTAATCACATGGCAAAACCAAAAAACTAAGGAATGGGAGTCAGATATCCAGACGGTGGAAGGTTCACTGGCAGTTGTAGTTAGAGCATTTCAGCTTTTCTCAGAACCTTTTAATTTGATCACAGTATGTATATGTAGCTAACATAGTCAGAAGAACAGAAGGATTGATTTTAAAAGATATTAGTAATGATAATTTATCTTACATGTCTTTATACTATTTTGCAAAACAGAACTAATCCATATTTTGTTTCTCATATCAGGGCTCATTCTTCACTTCCAGGATTTCTGGCAGAAAGGAACGCAAGAGCCGATGAATTGACTGTTGCTAACACTGCCCAACATTTTTGAGCAAGCAAAATTGAGTCATGCCTTCTTTCATCAAAATGCACAAGCACTTGTGCGGATCTTGAGCCTTTCTAAAGACCAGGAAAAAGCAATTATAAGTTCCTGTCCTGACTGTCAATTGGTCCAACCTCCTGTCTTGACAGGAGCAGTCAATTCATGAGGATTGCAAAGCCTTGAATTATGGCAAGCAGATATTACTAAATACCCATCTTTTGGGAAATTTAAAAACACCCAAGTGTTGGTGGACACTTTTTCAGGTCCAGTCAATGCCTCCCTACATACAGGGGAGACAGCCAACCACGTGTGTCAGCATTTTTTGCAAGCTTTTGCTTCACTGAGGGTGTCTCAAGAGGTAAAGACAGATAATGGCCCTGCATACACAGCCAAAAGATTAACTGACTTTTTAATGGATTGGGTTGTTCAACATACTTTTGGTATTCCTTACTCTCCCACAGGCCAAGGAATAGCTGAAAGAACGCATCACTCTTTAAAATGTATTGTAGATCAACAAAAGGATTGGCACAAGCCACAACACAGAGGAGTTTGAGTAAGGTCTTCTATGTTTATAATTTTTGAATAGTTCTCCTACAGAGCCAAATCCACCAATCTTTACACATGTTTTTAATAATACACAGGCAAAATTAAAAGAAAATCCTCCAGGTTTAATTAAAAATCTAGAAACGGGGAAAATTGAAGGCCCGTTTCCTTTACTAACTTGGGGCAAGGGTTTTGCTTGTATCTCCACAGATACAGGACCCAAGCAGATTCTAGCAAAGATCATGAAACCCTTTTGAGTGCAAGAAAGCACCAACAACTCCATCAGTAAAGAAGCAGGCACACAGACGTGAACTGCCAAAGATTTCTACTTGCACAATGTCTCGTGTTTAACCGGCAAGAGATTGTGAACTGTGGGGTTTATTAAGTGAGGGGATTAATAGTATTGTAGAATTTTGTTATGTAATGGTTTAAGGGAAATATGGGTTTTGATTTTATGTTATACTTTTACTTCTTTGCTTTGTTTACTATTAGTAGTACAGATTTGCCAATTAGACAGCCTGGAACAAATGTTTGAGTGACTTTAGTTAATGTGACAAGTTTGGATACCATATGTCTGTCCAACACTACTCCAGAAAACCCATTCTCAACGTGTCTTGTTGATGTGCCTGTGGGTGTTTGACCAATTTGCACAGAAGTTGATACTGTTATACAAGGTTCATTGGCAGAAATGCCAAAATGGGATTTTCAGGCCCCTGTAAAAAGCATGGGACCAGTGAGTTCCTCACCTTCCCAAAGCAACCTCTGAATCACAAGAATTGGACTTCCTTGGTTCGGTAAAAATGAATTTTTGTGTCAGGAGAAGTCAAGTTTTAGTTAAAGATGTTTCTCCTCATTAAGCCATTATTAAAATCAAACCCTTTGGTGTATTCATACTTCTTTGGTTCAGTCTACATTCAATAATGTCACTTATCAATTGCCACGAGGAATGTTTCTTATTTGTGGAGACAGAGTTTGGCCTGCCATCCTGGCACAGTTCATAGGTGGACCATGTAGCATTGGAAAACTTACTTTGCTAAGGTAAGTTTGTTTTCACCCAAAGTGAAAAAGTCTATGAAATATAGGGTCAAAAGATTTACCCATCTCTATAAACCAGATTGCAAGGACAATTTTATACCTTGGGATTTTGGGAAGAGATTCCCAGCATCTCTTCTCCTGCCACAACTTGGCTCAGCAGTGGCATTGAAACAATTGGACCGGTTAAGGTGTTGGCTAAATAAGGAGAGCAATTCTACTTCCCTTGCATTGAGTGACATGCCAGAAGATGTTAACAGTAATAGCAATGCAACTTTGCAGAACAGGGCTGCAACTGACTTTCTTTTATTAACACATGGATGGGAAGATTTTGACAGAAAGTGTTGTATGAACTTTTCTGATCATTCAGAATCCATCCACAAAAGCATACAGCTCAGGAGAGGTGTGGCAAATATCAAAATTGATGATGGAACTTGGTTAGATGATCTGTTTAATGGACTGGACTTAACATCATGGGCTAAAAAACTTCTAAAAATGGATTTGTATAGTCTAGTTATCATAATAGTGGTGCTAATCAGGGTGCCTTGTTTCCTCCAATGCATTCAACAGATGATTAATAAGTCTGTTAAGGGAATTTTTATGGTTCAAAGAGGAGGGGGAGATGTTGGAGTCTGTAAATCAAGAGAGACAGAGAGCAGAGACTGAATTTAAACCTTTGGATGGATTGAAGTGTATTATGCCACTCACACGTAAAGTAGAGGTGTAAGAATAAGTTTTAAGTGCTTTAGCGAATAAAGGTCTCAAATACCAGAGTAGAAGTGTGAGTTCTAGTGAAGGTTGAAAAACATAGTCCTTGATACTAGTGTTGAAAATAAGCTTCCATAGAGGTTCCAGGAATATAGTTTTAGACATAATAAAACTATAGTAAAAATATTGCTTACATCTTTTAGATA
The DNA here is from genome assembly GCF_963662255.1 of Cinclus cinclus. NCBI lineage: Eukaryota > Metazoa > Chordata > Aves > Passeriformes > Cinclidae > Cinclus > Cinclus cinclus. Next base: position 71,531,558 of record NC_085046.1, read on the forward strand.
GAACAAGATAGAACATAGGCGTAGTTTATACGTAACCTGCCGTGCTAAGAAACTAGAATTCTAATAGGTTAAGAAGAAATTGTTTGGGTTCATCTTTTTAGCTTATTGGGTAATTTGTGTATAAGAATCTATGCATTGGGAACAGATTCACCTTTTGCTTTTGTTCCTGCTCTCGCAGTTTTCTTTTCTCCTCACCACCATCATCATCCCCTGAAGAAGACAGGAGCTGCAGCAGCCTCATCATCCCTGCCAGGACCTCGGGAGCAGCTTCTACTTCTGATTGGGACTTCACTGCTATTTAGAACTTTTTGCCAGAAATCTCTAGCATGGACTTTAATGCTTGTGACTCTTTGCCTTTCGAGACTCATGTGCCTTTACAATAAACAACTTTATAGCAGCAATTAGCTGCATGGCTCTTTAAAGAAAACAACCACAATGTGACAGGAAAGAAATAATAAAATGTGTTAATGACAGCACTGTGCTACATTAGAAAGATGAAAAAAAAGTTATGCTTCCTGGTGGTCTGCTTCTCCAAACCATAGCAACATCTTATCCCCCTCCTCTGCTGTATCTTCAAAACAATGGATGTTTTCTATCACCTTGATATAGCATTTGACATTCCTGACATACCCAGCCCTCTTCTAGATCCTATCATGCTGCATATGCATACATTTTCCAAATATAGGCTCAGATAAAGATTTTAAGCAAGAGGAGTGCTAAGTTCTTGCTGCCTTATTTCTTTTATCAAGTAGGTCTTTCTGCAGTCTGATAGGTCCTCTACAGTGGATTTCATATGCTGACAAGTTGTTTCTTTCCTCTCTCCATCTTTCCTCACAAGGCTGAGCACAGAATTTCCAGCTGGCTTAACTTCTCAGTTTAATGGCTCTGAATGTTTAAGTAAACCAGAGAAAGATGCTATTTTTATATTCCTATTGGTTGACATACTGCAAGGAGAGCTAGATATCCCCATCCTCTGTGCACAGTCAGTTTTATAGGGTAGCACAGCTCAAATGTCATCAGAAAAATAATACAGGTAGTGATTATCTTCTTCGCTATTCATTGTTAACTTTATCTTTGTGATTGCAGTTCTTATAATACATAATGAGGCCTTGATGTTGGCCTAAGGAAAAAGCAGAAAGAGAGTCAGATATTCTTCAAAAGGAATTATGCTCATTAATGAGAATATTTACTGTCTTAAACATCTGTTAAGAATTTGAGGCTGAAAGGTATCTTCACTCCCTTCAAGAGAGAAAACGTTTTATGTTCCCATTTCATTTTCAGCATATTAATAAAGAGATGTCAGGCTATTTGTTTTTCTTTAGTTCACACTGAGAATTTTCAGAGTGCTTGGAGAATGTGAGCTAGGTGCCTTTGGACACAGTTTCAGAAATACTGAGCTCATTCCAGTGACAGAGGGAGTTTACTTTGTCTCAGTTCTGCCAAGTATAATGTTACAGATTCAGTTCTTTCTTACTTTTGCTGTGGTGAATTAAAGATTTATCTGAATTTTATCTATAATACCTCAAATTCAAAACTGGAGTAAGCTCTGGGGTAAGCGAAGTTAGCTGCCCCATCCTTACCTCATACTAATATGCAAGCATACACTAACACAGGCACACACATACTGGCAAATGGATTCAGTGTTTCTTATGGCTTAATGTACTGTTACAACTCCTTCGATATTTTAATATGGAGTCAGATATAGCTGCTGGTACTTGTAAACTGGAGAGGTCATATAAACATGAAATATCTTTAAGGCAATAGACACAGGCACTGAAGGAGAACCCGCCAACCCCTTGGGAAATTCAATTTACTTTATTTCATACTGCTCTTGGCAAAAGGAAACAAAAATTAGAACACAGAGTCAATAAGATAGCTTATTCAAATATTTCCTATGAGTGAATAAAAGAGAAAACCAGCAGGAGAGAAACATGAATATTTTACATTCACTAGATTCAGCACCTAGTAACTACTGAAATGAACAGCTTGTGTTCCAGTTTCCATCTGAAGCACATTGGTTTGGCATCATGAGAGTCACCAAATTACAAACTGCTATTAGTTATGTCCCTACATACTCAGTAATTAAAGCCATACTTGCAAATATGCATAAGTATTCTCTGGAGATAACTGGAGAACTAATGAAGGGTTATTTTCATTCTAGTTGCATTTTGGTAGCTAGAGATAGAAGCTGTACACCACAGCACAAGCTGCAGCACAGAAATATCTGGCTCCGAGTCATGTTTTCTTTCCTCATGCTTACATGTGCAAGCAAAGCACCCAATACATTTTTTTTTAGGAATATAAAAGAGAGGAAAAACACATTCTGGTGGTGCAACGAAGTTATGTAATTTTTTTATTATTAATATGTATAATAACTAAATTAATCCACATCTAGATTTATTAGTAGTAGTAGTAGTAGTAGTATTAGTATTACTCCCATAAGGGTCTTCTACCCACACGTATGCAAACCTATATAATGAAAATTTGCAATGCAGCTGTGAGTATCTCTATGGTAAGAGCCTTGTGATTTGCAAGAAGCATGAACCTTATTCCCAGTATCTTCCACAGTAATACATAATACCACCAGAATAAAAGCAAGCAGCACTGGAGAATGGTGTTTTCTATTTGTGAGTGAAGTTAATTTAGGGAAATTAATTTAGAGCTACAGAAATGTTCAATGCAAGGAAGAAAATTGCAACAGGAAGAATTTTCAGTGATATCTAGGTACTGCGTACTTGCAAGGTTTGAAGCCTCTGTAATGTGCCAAACCAAATTGTGTGGTGTTGCTGAGGTTTTCATTTACTTGAAATGGGTAGGTGAAAGTGTAAAACAGTGCATGCACTCACTTTTTTTTTGACATAATGGCTTAATCCATTGTTGACCTCCACTGAAACTCAATATTATTTGTTCAAACTTGTAGAATAGTATGCTACAAAACACTACACACAGAGAAATTCTCAAGAAGAGACCCTAAATTCTGCTTATGTTCATGTGTCTAACATTACCCTAGGTGAAAATCAAACCACACAAACGAAAAAACAGAGATAAATCCAAACCAATGCAGAATACTAGACCTGGGGTTGCCTGTGGAACTTGGGCCACCTGAATGTAGCCATAGTTGCAGGGTTCCACAAAAAAGGGCATATATGTCAGACAAGAAATGAGGAAATACAAGTGATTTAAATAGGAATTCTGCTGCATATTCAATTTCAGAACCCGAGGATTGTAACTCAATACAGTGGATCACCAGAAGTAATGTACAGAAAAAGCCTTGAAGATATGTAATTTCTACAGTGTTCAACAACTTTCTCCATTTTATCCAACTCTGTCAAATCTTTTAGACTGTTTCTGCATTTATTTAAAGTTCAGGGAAACGAGAAAATGGGAGGATTTTCCTTCCATGCAAATGGAAAGGTTAGTATTAAATATCACCATGGCACATGCAGACAGAAAAGTTTATACAGAAAATTAAGGACAGGTATTAACACTTATATATCCAATAATAAGCACATTTGCTACAAAATGTGAGCATCTCCTCCCAGTGGGCCCAATTCTTTCTTCTGAAATCAAAATTCAGGGAGCTAAACAAAACCTAATCTTAAAACCTTGCGATATTCAAACTCCTAAAAAATAGGTTTATTTTTATTTTGGGAAGCAGCTGCCTGTAAGAGCTGTTAAGATGCAAGTTCAAGGCATGAAAGAAATTTACTCCTTTGTATTAACTCCGTTCCTTTGCTTGCTAAAACAAATACACACGTTAAAAAAAAAAAAAAAAGAAAAAGAAAAAAAAAAAAAAAAGAAAAGAAAAAAAAGCCCACCCCAACTAAAATGAAGCCGGATTAATTGAACAAATGTTTTCATTGCAGTTTAGCTGAATACCTTAATGGGTTATAAAGATACTTAGGTAGATGCAAGAAGCTTTCTCTCCATGCTGCAGTCTGAAGCCCTGTACTTACATTTTCTAGTATTACTGTATAACAAACCCCTGATGCCTCCACAAGGAACTCTCTGGTTGCAGTTCTGGGCACTCCAATGTATTTGTCTATTTGACCTACTGCAACAGATCCTTGGCTTTTGTAAATCAGCCAAGTTCCACCAACATCTCTGCACTTACTCTGGCTCTGATGTTACATGGTTACATGGCTTGGCTTTTAAGTCCTATAAAAAGAAAAATAGAATTGAGAAATAATGTGGAGCCTTGCAACATTTCAAACCTTCACAATGATATGTGCAATTCTCAGGGGTGGTGTTCACTGTCCTGAACTGCTTGTGTTGTATTTAGGCTAAGAACTAAGGCAACTCCAGAAGTGTGTGACAGCTATGTCAGGATTGTAAGAACAGCAGTTTTAGAGGTCACACTGTCTTGGTTTGAAAGACAGGTGTTTGCTAAGGAAAGCAGAAGCTTCCCTTTGGACTGAAAAAAAACGTGATTCTTCCGATTATTATAATTTTGGAATTAAGAGAGCTCTCAGGCAAAGATATGGGGGTAGGAATAACAGTTCTTTACTAGTATATCTAACAAGACAAACAAGAACAACAACAGCTATGAAATTACCCACAAACAGAACAGTAAACTCAGTCCCAGTGTTTTTTGGCTGCAGGCACCTTTTCCCTGAGCTGCAGTTCCCGGTGCTGGGGGCGGGCGGGTCCCGCAGAGCTGCAGGAGGGCTGGGGGTGATGGCAGAGCTGTCCCAGGGGGAGAGAGAGATGGAGAGAGAGCTCTCCGCTCACGGTGTGGGTCCTGGTGCTCAGCAGAGTGCTGGATGGTGGTAGTTCACAGCGAGAAGACAGCCGGGCAGGGTCCGATGGTGGTTTCCCGACGCTGGGATGGGACACAGGCGGCGATCGTCCTTCTCGTCCGAACTCCGCGGGGGAAATGGGCCGAGACCCAGCCTTCCGCTTCCTCTTCTGGCTGTTTGAATCTCCCGGGGCTTTCCCTCTTCCCTCCCGTCCCATCCCCCTTGTCACCAGGGCCCAGTCAACAGGTATCTTAGCATGACAATGGGGAAAATTCCACAGAGGGAAAAAAAAAAAAGGGAGAGAACTAACCCTCAACACACACTCATACTTTCCTGTGAGTGGGAATTGATTTTATTTCTCATCTGTTTGCCTAATAGTATTAAGATAATGTATTATTCATAAAATGCCTTTGTGCTCCTTTTTAATCAGCTTTGGTGCTGCTTTAAATAAGCATTTTCATTGTTTTCTAATCTTTGCCTAATTTAAGTTTATGAGAAGAAATCCTATATGTGTATCCCCATAGCATCTACCAGCAATTCAACTCTAGGGAGAACTTGTAGCTATGCATGGTAGATATGAACGTACCTTAATTTTCATCAGCCTGTATTTGAGCTTGGTCTTCAAGGACATTACATTTGCTTTCCAGAAAAACTGATTAAAGGGCTTAGAAAGCTACCCTGTACTTGCCAGAGACTTCCTGCCAGCATTGCTGTGGGTGGTCCTCTCACCTTCCTGACCCACAGCCTCCACCAAGTCCCTTGGGCCAGGGTGCTGTCCCTGTGCTCCTTGGGAGTGAGTCACCTACCTGCATATTGCATCCAGTCTCACTGGCTGGGCTGTGGAAGCCCTGAAAAAATAGAGTTCAGTAAACTGCAGCAGGAATTAGTTTCTGCTCTTGGGAAAAACAACAGGGTTTTTTTTCACTGAGTCACTGATGTAGCTCACAACACTGTGTTTATAAGGAAGGTTAAGAGGTTACAGAATCACGCAGTATATCTGCTGTCATGTAAGAGAACATTTATATAACACTGCAGACAGGTTATAAGTCACAGAGGGAGGTGAGCCAACAAGGTCTGCCAAGGGTCTGGGACCTGCCACCCACGTGCTGAAGCTGAGCAAGCCCAAACTTCTACCTGTGAGAGGTTACAATGTTTTGGTGGACTATCTGTCACAAATATATTGAAGAGGTAGATTACTACACCAAAATGAAGGTTTTCCTGGTCTCAAGAATAGCAACTGAGAGTTTAATAATTAACTTTTGGGAACCCATTTAAATTTTATGTAGAGTTGTCAGCAGCACACTGAAGACTAAGCTGTTCATGCATGCAAATTTTGGACAGTATGTTGGAATTCCTACTGTAGATGACAATATTCACAAACTCAGAAAGATAGAGAAAAATATGTGTCAACATATCATCCATACCAACTAAAGAAGCTTTCTTTTTTTAAAAAAAAAGCTGTGCCTTTTTCTATGTAAATGTTCATTTATAGCACTCAAACAATTATAGAGCACCATGTTATCCATAGTTATTAACAGAAGAATCCAAAAAAACATATAAGCACTCTTGAAATGACTGGGGCTTTGAATTGGAAGGACTCGCCTAATTTTTGAGGTATTCCAGAATCTTTGGTATCTTTAGGCACTGTCACCTGGATTCTGTCATGAGTCCAGTCTTCCTGAACAGTTCAGCTGATAATTAGAGCAAACTCTATCTGTTTTGCAGAAGTGAGCTAGCTTACTATTTCCTGATGCATTTAAGTAACTCTAACAAATAGAAAAAATTAGGAATTTGCCCTCATGTTTCATTGTATTTGCAGAGTCCTGTCCAGTACACTTTTTTTTTCACTGAAATTTCAGTTCATAAATATTTTTTTAAATATAAGGATATTGTGGGACAGATACCCTAAATTACCTCAGTGGGTCACCATGGCTTCCAATAAGTTGAATTTAAATTATAAGATTCAAGAACTATAAGCAAAGCCACCATACTTCAGATATCTAAAATTAAAAATATATATATATATATATATATATATATACAAGAATGACCTCTACATGCTAAACACAAAACACTCAAATCAGACTTAAAGTAAAAATATTATCCAGGAACACAGCTTGGAATAGGTGAAAAAAAATAGCATACTAGTTGATTGCTTTATTTTGTGCTGTTTTCCTGAATAATGCAGAGTGTTTCAAATACAAAATATAACTATTAAACTGGAAACAGAGTAGGCAACTTATCTTCACTACTAAATTTATCCTTACATGCTATCTAGAAGGACAAACTTTTGGTTTATCAGTCATGAAAAATACCTTGCCCAGCTTAAGCACAAAAGGGCATAGGTTAGCAGTTTGAAATTGGGAGAAATATTCTTTCTTAGGCAGTCATAATTCATGAAATCCTATAAATTCACAAATGTTTTACCAAAGAGCTCTTCTCTAGTTATTTGTTATTTCTTAATTTAGGCTTTCTGAATCTGTGGGGCTTGTGTGAAGTTATTATGGCCATGGTACGGATTTCACTGTGCAAGGAGGAAAATTAATCAAAATAGGAAACATATCAGATTCAGACCACCCCTTGGCAAATGTAGTGTTTCAGTTTATTTCAATGTCTACAGCCCTTGCTTTCTGATCAAGAAGCAGCATTTCAGACAGTTATTTTCCTGATTAGTAAAACTTATATTGAGTATCTCACACTTTTGTGGAAGAGCCCCCACTAAAATCACATTTGAAATTCAAGTGACATGTGGGGTTGTTTCTCATTTTAGTTCCTAGGGATTTCTAAAACAGAAGAGCATTAGAATGAGCATCCATCTGATTTAATAGAGAGAGCTCTCGATTCTTATCAAATAGACATTCCAAGAGTGCTCCATTTTAAAATAATATTATAATTATCCTTCCCCAAAATAGCCATTGAATTGAAACATACGGTTTCTCCTAAAAGAATTCTGGCACTCTTCTGAAAAGGACTCAAAATGTTTTTACAAAGTATTAAGCTTACTATGTTTCCTTCATTACTACTGTGTGTTTTGAAAGTGGGCTCATTTACTTCTTCGTTGTCACCTTTTTTCTCTTTGTCACCCTTTTTTTATTCCCATTTCAAGGCTCAAAAAATACTAAATGTCTTTTAACAAAATATAACACACACTCCAGCATTTAAAGAAAAAAAAGAAAACACATGAGTCTCTGAAAGTAATTGAGAAAACTAATCACCAATCCATGTCACAGAAGGCTGTGACACTTATGGCATTTTATTTTCACCCGACCTGCCTTCATGCTGCTGCTGTTTAGAAATGCTGATGATCATCTCAAAGTTGATGGGTTTTGTCCTGGTTTTTACTTCTGACCCATGTAGTCATCACAAAATCTAAAAGAGAGAATTAATGTTGTTCACTAGAAGATACTACGAAAAGCTTTGTTTTTCATGAAATTAACAGAATATTTATTGTTCCCTTCAGGTAGCACAGTTCATTCTCACCCACGTTCCTGATTTGGTTCTTTTGTACAAATCTTCTAACTTTTACCATTTACCAAGTAATCTCTTGTTTGAAAAATTCTCATACTTTCTCAGAACTCTAAGCTGATTTTATTTCAGGTAAAATGTACCAGTTAAAATAAAACTTCTTCACTCTTTATTTGGCCAATAAAGAAACCTGCAGTTTTATGCTGAAAATCAACCTTCATTTTGCTGCAGGTCAACAAGATTGGCTAGAGAACATTTAGAAACTCAGCATTCCCTGTAATGGAGTCTTGAAACTCTTTAACAGACAAAGCAAACCAAAACCAGACAATGGGAATTTAATCATGTCAGGCAAAAGGTAAATTTTCCATCTTTATTAAGCCATCTCACAGACACTCCACTCACTCCTTTCATGGAAAAAAAAGAAGTGCAGAAAAGTTTTCTTGCACCTGAATTGATTGGAATATGGTAAAGTTTCTGGGAAATGAGTAAGAAAAAAACACTTAATGAATGATATTGAGCCATAATTCTTTTGGGTCTTGTTCACTTCCAATTCTCATTATGGCTTTAAATAGTTGGTTTGAAAGGTGCAGATCGGCATCTTTAATAAATTTCTGTTTATAGCAATTAATGTTAAAAATTGAACAGAAAAAAAATTAAAAGGAAGAGAAAGTGTCATTAATTCCAGTGGTTCCATTAGAAACTAAAACAGATGAAAATTTCATTACACAAAACGCTTTATCTTATTTATAGAGGTAACATAGGAAGATTGCAATGGCTTGTTTATTCACAGGATAATTGTTGCTGAAACCTCCAAAGAGAAATAGGTATAGCCCATTCTGTTGGGACTGGCAAATCATTGGAGAAAAGGAGATCTTTGTCCAAGATAACATTTTTTAATCAACAAAAAATGCAAAGAATCAGGGAACAGCCTTCAAAAAATAGATACCTTCTTCAACTTAGATAATAAACTGGGTGATATAAGATTCTTTTGTATACTTCTCTTTGTCTCTTTCTTATTCTGTGAAGACTAATTTTTTATGCTTTATATGAAGAATTCCCAAGACATGTAAGAAAAAGGTAAGCAATGATAATTCATAATCATTAACCCAGAAAAATCTAGAAATTTATCCAAATTATCCAATTCTAAGAAATCCTGAAAGATATATTTTCTAACATTGTTTCTAGTTATACTTATCTTCCTGACTTACATCACAAAAGTAATGGAGACTGTGGAATTTCCAGTTCATATCAAAACACACCTGAAATATTACAAGTAAGAGTATTACAAAGACATCAGTGTTCAGTTTGTGCATGTTCCCACTGCTCCATTATTTTCTGCATGATTCTGCATTAAATTTCATTTTTATCAGAGAATCAGACTAAATCAGACATTAGCAAAGTGTAGCAAAAGAAATTAGTCTCTCCTTGCCTAAAGGTCACAGATTAATTAATTTTAAGTAAATATGAATTTTAAAGGCTGCCTCTTTGTTTTTTATTTAATCAAGTGCATATTGTGACAGGTTAAAAAAAAAAGAAAAAGAAATAAAATTATGATATAAGAATGTGAGGTTTTCTGATATGCTTTAGAATTTACTGTTTTAATTGTGGATGATGTAAAAAGCAATATCAAAATAATCCTGCATGGTTTTGCTTTATTCCTTTTCCTCTTGAAGTGCAAATACATCCTTTCTTACTCTGTAGATTATTGCTTTCTATTTCTTTTTTTTTTAATTATAAGTAATATGTGCTCTCATTGATTTTGAGGATACACAAAAGAGAATAATCTATTGCAAGTCCCAAGTTTCAGAATAAATAAGCACAAGTATAAAGTAGCAAATCTTTACCAAATTAAAATCTAAATCCTAATTTTGAATGACTGCTGGATTTACTTATGATTCACATGAAAATTGAGTCCAGAGTCATATATTGCATTAAACAACAAGACCAGAACCTCAATTTTCCTATACTGCAGGAGTGGGACTAGGGTGTTTGAGACTAAAACTCTACTTAAAACCCCTGCCTAGAGAAATTTCTTAAGCAAATAATTCAATCTTCACTTGCCTCTGTTGTTTTGCTCCCTATTTTGATTGTATAGGCTTTATATGGTAAACACCATCATTTACTGAATTTTTTCATGGATCCTAGAACTGCTGCTTTGTGAGTGACTTTGAATAATATAGGGTGGGGTTTTTTTAATTCTGTGCACTGAGCTGTCTCTTCACCTTCTACATGCTCATCAGTGTTTGGACTGGCAAAATCAAGGGTACAGAAAGATAAGATGAAGGAAGGCATTTCCCATAACATTTCTTTGTGCCTACTACAGAAATAAGAGTGTGACTTTACAGTCTTCCACTCTCCCTGAACTTAATAAAACCACACTTTTATGAATTGTAACAGTTTTATTAACAGTCTTATTGACAGTTTATTGACTGTAGTTTACAGTCTCTGCCATTGTTTCCAGTTTGGGGGTTGTAAGAAAAGATCATAAATGGTTTTGGGTTTTGTAAGATGCTCAAACACTGTTATCTTATAAAATACAAAAGATGCTGCTTGAGCCGAAAACCACCATATTCTAAAAATCCATAAGATCCAGACCCATAAAATACCATGTAGGAAACAGAGGATATAGTAGATCTTGAAAAAATAACAATGGTCTCTTGCTTTATCCAACATAGAATGAAGAAGGTTTGTTTATACATAGGTGTCATTAAGGTAAATGTGGGGTCTGGAATCCCTTCTCTCCCAGACAAAAGTAAAAATTCAACTTGCCTCTTTGAACTTATCTATTTTATCTAAAGTCTGAACCTTATATAACAACTTTGTGGGGGTTTCAGCATCAGGAAATGAGGATGGTGCTTTCTGAGTCATTCTCTCAACTGGGTAATGCCTGGATCATACTGTCAATAGCAATTTTAAAAAGAGCCCTGCCTGCTCCTACTCCACCACCAGCAGCAGCAGCACAAGACACGGGCACTCAAACAAAATTAAAATAGATAGATAGCTGTTTTGGCTTTGTACATTCTTCTGCCTTCACTTTCAAAACAGACAAGAAGATCAACTGCTCAGTGGTTCATTACTTGTCTTTCTTTTTCTCATACACAAAGCAGGACAATAATTTGGAGACAAGCACTTTAAAGAAAAGAAAAAAAAGGAAAAAAAAAAGATGACATTTTATCTCTGCATTAAAATTAAAAAGAATGAACAAACTCTCAACCCAAAATTGAAAACTAAATATTACCAACTACAATATCATTCTCTTGGGATAGTTTCATAGCATACTGTAGCACTGAGGCTTGACAGAAATTCAGGGTGTCACTGCTGAACAAAGCAGTTAGTTCACAAAACCTCCTTAGCCCGTGGGCAAAAAGTTCAAAGCCAACCTCACTTTTGCCAGAAGTGAGCTGGGGTATGTTTTTAAGTCTACAACAGAAAAGGACTGATTTCATCTTCACAGATGCATCACATAACTCTGATAACCAACACAGAGGCATCATTTGAAAAGGTTTATTTACTGCTTTTCAGTCCTCAGACAAGAGTAAGTATTTATGAGAGATGCAATAAGTCCATGCACCTGACGTGCAGGCTCCTGCACTCACAATGCTGGTTCAGGAGCAGCAGGTCTTGCTTTGCTACCAGCAACTAAATTCACCCAGGCTTTCCTTCCCATCCTCCTCTACAAAGGCAAGTGAAGGGACTGAGCAGAGATTTCCATTGGGCCTCCTACAGCCTGTTTAAACCTTGTGCCTGGCTCTGCAGTATCCTTTCTTTACTATGGTTTCAGGTCCCCCTTGTGGCTCAGAGGAGGAGGCCATGACACAGAGGACACCTCTGCTGCCAAACTCTGCAACATTCAGTCCTCCATACTGGAAGGTCTTGACAGTTTGCTTCTAATTTCCTGCTGTATGGATGTGAAAGAAATGGCTGAGCTCCTTGAACTGTTTCCCAAGCATCCCTCTTGAAACAAAAGGGTCAGGTGAAGGTGTTAGAGACCAATAAACAGAATTAATCTATTGAACTGAAGGAAGTGATGGTCTTCATGAAAATTACTGTAGCAAAATATCATTTCCCCTTTGCTCCTTACTGGATATTTACAAAAAAGAATATACAAAATCCACACAGAATAATGTAACTTCACTTAATATTACATAACTATTCTTATGAACTAGATGCATTATTACCCTTAGAAAATTAATTGTTTGATACAGAATGGGGAGAAGGAAAGAAGCAAAGACTTGTTTTTGAATAATATGAAAATCATGTCAGACAGGTATAATTTAATAGCTATTGTTCATTGCATATCTTATATTTTATATTTAACCCATGTGTTAAATAAAGGGTAGGGTGTTTTGTTTCCCTCCATGTCCTTGAACAAATCTGTCTTGTAGTCTTAGTTATCCTCTTTATCCTTGATAAAAGATAAAATTATCAAAGAAACAATCTAATGTCATGTGTGGAAAGAATCAATTGTAAGTATTCTGTTACAAGTAAAGTCTTTCTGTTGTGATGTCCAAAGGGGCTGACCTGGAACAGAGGTTAGACAGAGTTAAAGGAATGAAGTAGGTATTTATTAAAATGCCTTCAAAGGATACACATTGGGCAGTACAAAAGCCTGGCCATGGCTACACCCAAGATGGACAACTGATCACAAGTTTTCACACTTTTATAAGTTTTGGTCCATTTACATATTGGGGTTAATTGTCCAATTACAGGTTCAGGTTGTGAAGTCCCATCCTCCCAGAGTGCTCTCCTCAATTCCTTCTTGTTTGCACTTTTTGGGCTGAAGCTGCAGTGGTGTCCTTGGTTCTCAGGCTAGAAAAGGATTTTTATGTCTAACTAAACTGTGAAGAGAACTTGATAACACTTTAAATGAAGTTCAGAGCAATATACTAATGCAGTAGAGAATCTGGAAAATATGAAATCTAAAACTTAAGGCATCCATTGCTTGATCACTTTTTTAGGTCTTTCTTACTTAGAGACATTCACCACCTTAATTTGTGCTGTTTGCTTCCTGGGTTTTACATGTGACAGGGACTCTGAAACATGTGATGAGATACACATATAATTGCGTACCAGCCTCAGCAATCTAAATACAAAACTCAAAATACTCCTTAAAAGGTCTATGGAGTTCAGCAGTCTAGTTTTCTGCATGATCCTCATATAAAAAATTAGCTTGGTATTTTTCCAGAGTTACACAAGTATTTTCTTCAATATTATCTCCATTTCAAACCAAGCCAAGGTTCATCAAATGCTTTTTCTTATATGGCCATGGAAAACTTTTTTTTCTGAACTAACTGGACTAGTGAGAAACTGTGTCTCCTCATTCTCCTCAGCTCAACTTGCACACTGGCATGTTAAATTTAAAAAATTAAGAAAATTGAACTGTTACTCCATTGAGATGGCAGAGTTCTTACCTGGTGAGTTCAGCAGTGAAGAGAAACCTCATAAAAATCACATCAGTGTAGATAAAAGTAAGGACATACCTTTGGAGAAGCCATCCACACTCAGAAGAAAAGTTTCACAACTGTGGGCTGCAACCAAGAAAAGAGATTTTTATGTTGACTAGGCAAGCTAGACAGACTGCTACCCTGATCCAGCAGGGCATTTGTCTTCTATAAGTCTTCTTGAAACGAGGGAAAGTGCTTCCACACAACATTTTAAATGCCATCCCATATCAGTGATCTTCTAAAATATTTTAAGGGGTGCATTCCAGAAATAAATTGATGCAATTTTGCCCAATAAAATAGTCCAACAATCATTTATAGCAGCAAGGGATCTTGGAAGGCAGATTTGAGAGTAAGTGCACACGTGGCATTGCATAAAAGAGACTAATGGATGTTGTAGACAGAACTGCCTATCGCATTATTAGATTTCCTTGGGTAAGGTTGTACAAAACACCACTAGCTTGAATGTTGCCATGTTTTCACTAAAACAGGATTATATCAGATTTAAAATAACATAGCTGCAAAGTGTCCCATCAGATCACACAACTAATCTGGAATTAAAGCCCAAAATAACAGACATTTTAAATGTGACCTTCCAGTATCCAGTATTAAATGTCCTTTTACATGTGAGGAACATGGAAACTACTTTTTCTGTGCAACTAAGTTCTAAAGCCAAAATTTTGAAGCCAAAATTAGAGGAAGCCAAGTTAATCAAGGAAAAAAATCTATGGTTTCTGTTCTAAAGATGTTGGAATTGATCCAAGTAGTCCCTCTTTTTTAAAAAAATCATAGAATTAATAAGGTTAGAAGAAACCTCCAAGATCATATGGAAGTAACTAGCTACGAATACTGAAATAAGTATTATGTCATGATTATAAAATGCTCTGAAGCACCATTTTGCTCTGTAATATGCTAAAGCTTTCTATCTTTTAGAAAAAACTGCAGCTGTTTTTCTCTGAATCAGATTTAATTTGGCAGAAACTTATATATGTATCAGTGAATTAAGTATTCCTTTAAATAGTGTTGTATAAAAATGAGAGCAGTGAATTAAACTTTTTCAGCAATCAGATACAGGATAAAAGTTGTCAGTGTGATCCACAGAGAGAACCATCAATCATTTTTGCTGAACATCGATTTGGAACACACCCTCTGTGATTTCTGTTATGCACCTTACATATTTGGTTGCATCTGCCATAATTAATTACAAGAGCAAACACAACCATTTAACAAACTGAGACTGTGGATCTACATGGCACAAATGGTTCCTTTGGATGCTTGATGACATGAACTTTAGGTTCAGGATTGGAGCTGGATGCCTTTCCATCAAGTTCAGTGTCTGGAACAGATGCAGATACTGTGACCCCTCTTAGCCAAAGAGCAGCCTGAGCGAGTCTTTGAGCTTTGCAGCCAGACTCTGCTGAATTCAGCACAGACGGTGCTGAATTCAGTAGCCTGGCTTATCACATTTTCCCAGGAGTGCTGGAAGCACATTATGTGCTCATTTTCCAGTCAGGTGTGCTACTGGCACACTCCTCATCAGGTTGCAAAGGCAAGCCCCCTTTTTTTGTCATTCCTCTTTAGAGAAAAAATTAAAGCAAGCCATTCTCAAATGTACTTCCTCCTATGTCCCCCAAATGACACTACTGGTGATTTGTTTCATTTGCCTTAACTGGTTAGCTTCAGTGCTGCTTATTTCAACTTGTCCTTTTTTTTTTTTTACACAAGCCAGCCTTTGGAGAAACACATTGCTTCTCTTATAGAGGACAAGTTTTAAATGGGCTTCTTGTGGGTTTCCAGGAAAATTCATTAAGAAGCGATCGGAAGGGGAGAGAAACACATTATGTACAGTCCTAGCAAAACTTCAAGCACTGGGCTGCAAACTACATTCGTGAAAAGTACCTACTACACAATACTTGCAGTCAAGTATTTCTGAACAAAAAATACATAAGTGATCTCATAACAAGAGAAGTTTTGTAGGAATATTCTTCTGTAAACACAGGGTCTTGACGTGTTAAGTTCTTGTTCAATAATTCCCCCTATCATGCTCTTTCTGGGTGGCTGAAATAAGACACACCACATGCACACAGCTCACTCCATCTGTATTCCCAGAGAGCTACTGAGAGCTACTTCTGTGCTGGAAACTGTATGAACAACCATATTGACATCATGCTGTGCTCAGGCTAAACCTCTCATCTTTGAAGCTGAGCTCAAGCTTGTATCAGCAGAATTTGTAATTTCCAGTTTATATTGGACCACTTTGTAGCATAGGCAGAGAAAGTCAGAGTGACTTGCCCTGTCTGTGCAGAAATAGCTCTCTCCTTGGGAGGACAGTGAGTTCCCCTTTGAGGGTTTGTTAGTGGGGAGGGAGAGGTGGGGGAACCTTACCTTGTTTGCAGTGTTTATGAGGAGGCTGTTTTTAGCACAGCTCAGTGTCTCGACTTGCTAAGCTCATGTCTCAGACCTCTCATATGCTTTTGTTTATGCTACTGAGATTAGTAGGCAGAACACCACATGCTTTTTGTGGAAATTGAAGTAATGTTTCCTGTTGGGCATTCGACATATTCTGATATATTGTTGGAATCCATGGGGAATTGGGTGGTGGAGGGTTTATTTTCAGTTTGCTCATTATCTCCCATCCTAACCATATTGATTTTCTTTTCCCTTTTATTTTGCTAGAAGGTGTCTTGGAAGTCTCATGAAAGAGACATTTTAATTACCTCACTTTTTTTTCCCTATTGTGAATCCTTCAAGCATTATTGAACCCACGCTGTTTTTAACTTATTCTTCACTCTTTTAAAGTCTGTTTTCTCAGAAATCAATATTTGATCCTGTAGCCACATTTAAACTGTGTTCTGTTCACATACTTACAAGGCTGTGTCCTGTTAAAGAAAGATTAACATTTCAGGCCACCCCTAAAGTGTGTTGCTCCAGTCTGTTTATTTCATCTCTTCACAGTTATCTACATTATCCTTCTTAGTTCCTCTTTCTGCTAAGACTTTGAGTTCCAAAGCTATAAAAATCAGACCTTTATATGTTGGTATCAAACAGTTTCGTTTTTAAAAACAATTAGATATGTTTTTCACTTCTGAAGATGAAATTCTAGAACCTTTTTTAAATTTCAAGGGTTTGAATTTGAAACAAAATAAACATGATTCCCTGTCAGAGCTCAAGAAGGTCAAGTTACTAGATAGAGGAATCTCATAGGCATGTTAATCTGCTTTTGAAAACCTCTTGCAATTCCCTTCAGTAAAAAGTATTTAAAATAAAGAGGAGCAAACTTGGTTGGATACCTTCCAGTAACAGAGACATATAGTGTTGATTTCATGTGGAAGAGAGAAGCCCATTACAAAAAAAACCCCAAAAAACAACAAAAACACCAAACTTCCACTGTCTTCAGTTTTATTAGACAACTTCATATTGTAAAATTGTGAATACCTTTTCATTTCGTTAAAATAATTGATAAACATACTCTTCATATTCCTCCATTTGTATAAGACCATTTTCTCTCTCTTGTTTCCTTCATATATAAGATTGACCAAAATTTCACTGAAAGGATACATCAGATATCAAGAGCACATTTTTTGAGAGGTAATCTTATATATGTGTGTTTTCACTGCTTTGAAGACTGTGTTCCTGAAAGAGAAATTCACTTGCACTACAAAACATATTATTTTTCAAGTTGTATTTTTTCTTATCGGTAAGTCATCTCTTCTTTGAGGGAAAATACCCCCCAGAATTGAAAAGAAGGTTCAAGGAATGTTAATTTTAATTCCTTTTTCTTGACAAAATTGTGCACCAAATGTACCACTTTGGTCTTGCTTCTAGGTGCAGAAGGAGAGAGAGTTTATTTCTTGAAAAAAAATGTACAGAAATCTTCTCTATTAAAGTGCTTGTACTCAGATAAATGAACAATGAATGGAACATGAAAAAACAACCAGCTGGATGATGTGCTGCAAATAAATAAATGCAAACATCAATATTAGGTAATTATTTTTTTATTTAAATATGAAATAGGACAACTTCAAATTAGGCTGAGCATCTTTTACAGAAGTTCTTCCCTAAGAGCCAAAGCATACCAAAGGACACCCAAACCCATGAAATTACATGAGGATGGTTGGTCTAATTGTATATCTCTTTGACCATGGTGAACCTCCTAGAAAATAGCTTGTATGTGATTTAAAAGGAAAAACAAATAGTTGTTCTGAACTTAAAAGTCATTTTATTATCCTGGCAAAGTCATAGTGTCTGCTTGGAGAAACTAGGATAAAATTAAATCACTGATTTCAGTCCCACGAGGGTTTGATATGAGGACCTACTTCTTGTCTTCTGACAGTTGTAGGGATGTTCAAGAAGATTTCTTTCAGATAAAGTTGTGAAGATTAATCTCTTAATGTATCCTCTGTGCATGCAACATATTATTATTCCAAACTTACAATATTCAACAAGATGAAAAATAATCTAAGATATTTTTGACAGCCTTCAGAAACTTGGCACTCCACTCAGCAGATTTTTCTACTGGGTAGTTTCAGAAAGCTCTACTAAATTGTATGTTACTGATCACTGTTCTCACCACTAAAAGGGGATAGTTATCTTTGCATTTATTGTAGCTTTGCCCTCTACCACTGTCACAGTGAAAACAAACCTACATTATTTATGCAACTTAAAACAAATCAAGGTGCAGATATTGACATGTTCATCACTTTCTGTTGGTTGCATGAATATTGCAGTATTTGTACCAAAGCAATATCTCTGAACAGTGTTCAAGGTACATTAGCTTGGCCAGAGTAGCACAGAATTTGCTTGCTAACTCATGTTTTATGGAACACCATTATGTATTTCCACATAAATGTACTTTCTGTTGTGTACTATTCAGAATTCTGCAGTGGTGCTTCTCTGACTTGTCTAGAAAAAAAATACTCATTTCATTTTATGCTACTACATTAGCATATCTTAGCTCCTTTTTTTTTTCAGTTTAATTGGTTTTAAATCCTACAGATTCTCTATTTCCTCAGTTTTCTGTTCACTTTAATTATCACATATTTTGACCACACTTGAAATGATAAAAGACATCTCAGTTTGTGGAAATTGTGTTCTGTTTTGCAGAATTGTTGTGTTTATTGTCTTGATCAAAAAATCCTTCTGTGTTAACTGAATTTGCTTAAACACTTTGCTTGTAAAAGTCACTTTATTAATAAGTGCCTTGGAAATTCATGCATATGTTTATAGCATTGTTAATTCTCATTTTTCACCTGTTCCAGTGCATCACAGAAGTAAATTTGCATTAATTCCATATGAGAAACCATTTAACACACATCAGAAACAATACAGTAAGAATAATGCTTAGCAGTTTTCCACCAGACCCTGAATAAAGTATATTTTTTTAAGAAGTGGAATTTTGGATGTGTTTAGGGTTTTCAATTATCTTAATATTTTCAGGTTTTAGCTCTTCTACTAAGTTCATAAAGCAGACAGTATTGCAGCACTGGGCAGTAAACAAAACCATTCAAAGCCACAGACTACTGCACTGCAAAAGAAATTAACTGTTCCTTAGAAAATATATTTGCTACAAAATTCAGATAAATTAATTTAGAGTTTCAGAAGAAAGTATGAATTTCCACAAGCACACTAGGATCTGACAAATATCCACACAATCAACCTGAGGTAGCTACTGGCCCTCTTTTCTACTCCTTTTAAGTCTTTCACCGATTCTTCACTGGAAATGATTATGCTATTATCCGTCATCTCATGTTGTAGCCTATGTCCAAGCATACATTATGTGATACCAAATTTGTTACATAACTCCTGCCTTACTAAAAAAAAGAACCAAACAATTGTTGTTGAGCTATGGCTATTTCTACTAGTTTATAAGTAGGGAGCCCAGACTATGTTACATCAGGCAAGATGAGAAAGAAGAAAAGGGTACAGAGCACAGGAGGGAGTGTGATGAATTAATAACAAACTGGTAACTCCAGAATTCAGAAGAGAAACACCCACATGAAAAGACACAAAAAAAAACTAACAAAAACGTGGAAGGTCAGAAGGTGGCAACTCAGGAAGATCAAGGATCATCTTGCTCACAGGAACAAAGGCTGACACATCTTCATCTACTTGGGCACAGCTTGGACAGCAGATATGAAGGAAGGTAAGCATACAGATGTCTGGCCTTGAGGCACGCTGCTTTCAACACCCTAGAGTGTTAGTCAAGAAAATTGGATACTAATAGGTCATGGGTAAAATTCTCTTTTGAAGTCTGCACACACAGCCTTCACAGCAAACAGACGCCCAAGCAAAAATGACTCAGAAATCTGAGAATTTATAATACTATTTGTAAACAATAATAACTTGCCTCTTAACTACATTCAAAATCACAAACCAGAACTGATATACAACAATCCAAAGAGAAAGTCATGCCGAGGAAAGAAGAAAGAAAACCCAAGTCCAAAATAGGCTCCCGCACTAAAGCCTTAAGGACAGTTGGAGCACAATCAAATATAGCACAATATTTCCAGTGAATCCATAGCCCCTAATGTTTTCAGGGCTTTACTAAAGTCCAGGGAGAAAACTTACTTTCCTTTATCCATTAATTCATTCTTACACATCTGCCATACCATTCCAAATTAAATGAGAGCTTTGAAAAGAATCCTTGCTGACATCTTAAGTCAATATCCCTCTTCCTACCTCTTAACACTTACCTCAGCTGTGGAGTGCCACGGAGGTTTAGTGGGATGACATTTCAGAAGCAAATTGAGAGTGAGAAAAGTTCTCATAGCAACTTCAGAACTACAAGGGAAATACTAGAAATGGAAGAAAAAGATGGAAGTTATTGAGGCTTGATGCAGACAATTTATGAGGAGTGAGAGAACAGTTAGGTGAGAGCATTTCTCTATCACTGAAATTCAAAAGGGAGACTTTTTGCAAGGTAGGTAGAAGGGATTTAATAATAGTACTTAGGATAAGAAGTAATAAAGGTGTGAATATGGGATAGGCATAATTCACTTGAGAACTGATTCTTGTATGCACTGCTACAAAAACACTAACAGAGGGTTGTACAGAAAATGTACAGTGTACAGAATGTGTACAGAATGTACAGAAAATGTGTAGTGGAAGAAGCTTTTAATTGAATCCTAATGCTTATTTAATGATAACCATGGACATGGTTATCTTTTTCTTTTAAGACTCAATGAAGAAACTTTTCATCTTCATTTCATTTCAGAATGAAAAGAGGCAGTTCTTTGCCATTGTCAGGCATCTATAAACTTAAAAGGCAGATGCAGTTTAATCAGTTGTACTTCCTAATATTTCCTCGACTACCTAGGAGACTCAAGTCACCAATTCTGTGCTTCCTTTCTTCGGGGCTTAAAATTAGATACAATGATCTTTCAAGAAATAGCTTCAAATACTATAATAATGGCTCTTTTTGTTTGAGTTAAGAAAAGTACAAAATAACAACACCAGAAAAAGCATAGCATTTTAAAAAATTCAATTATGTGAACTGAAACTTGCACCTGTTTCAAGTTGCTGCTGAGAAATCATTGTAAATAGCTGGCCTTGTACTATTTTGCAAAGTACCTTGTATTTTTTACAAACCTAGCCATTAATCTATCCATCTCTTGAGGACCTCTCTTGAGGAACAATCCACATGATTGCTCTTTAATTTGGGTGTGGCTGTGACTAGATTAGGAATGATCATTCTTTACTTCACCTCCGCTGTTTACTGCACTGCTTCTAGTTTACAAATACAAGTAAGCAAGAAATTGCTTAAAACCAGACGTATTTTTTATTATTGGTTTTATTATTCCTGACAGAGCTAGACTGCACCTAGCTGGTTTATGGAAGACTAGGGTAATGTTCTTGTATTCATTTCACTTAATACAGTATCTAATCAGAAACACATTATGCCACTGACATGCTTTTCCACTAGAGAGGCATCCTTTACATGGTAGCTTGCAGTAATTTCATGAGGGAACAACAGAACAAAACCTTTAATTCAAAGTCTGATTTAAATACAAATTTCTTTGTATTTGTTTTCTCTCCTTAACTACAGCTAGTAAACTGCTTTCTATTGAAGTCAGGCATTAAGCAGTGTTCCACCCCTGGTGAAAGCACTGCTAGGTATGGACATGTGATTCTGGCATAGGAGATTTTGCCATGTCAGAAGAAGAAGGGGGAAGAAGACCTGTGGCCCAGCCCACTACTGCAGCTCCTGACAAGATTTTAGTCACTAAATTTGAAGGACTGTGATGAGCTCAGAAGGACCTTGTTGGTCTGTGATTTCTCTGTTACTTGGTAGGCAGTTTCTTGGAGTCCGGGAAGCATGCTGGCTTCCATCTTCATAGACCATGGTCTGTTGCTCTTCTCTTTATTTCTTTTTCAGGCTTCTTTAGATGTATAGTTCCTGCAAAATTTTGGAGGGTTGGTGTTTGCTTTTTGGGGTTTTTGGGCCGGGTTTCTTTTGTTTGTTTGTTTTTTGTTGTGGTTGTTGTTTTTGGGGTGGTGGGAATGTAGGAATTTTTTTTTTTGTTTTTTTTTCCAATTAATATTTCTGTTGCAAAAACAACTCTTCTTGACTCTTTCTGTGCTGGCTGCTGCTGGTCTATGCATGGCTGATTAAATGTGGTATCTGCTTTGTGTTTCCAGTTCCAGAAAAAGTACATTCCTGAAACGTTTCAGTTTGTCTTTAAGTGGACTGAGTGAACCAGTATGTTTATCACTGTGGTTTATGAATATCTCAAGAACTCTAGGGCCCTTTGTGCTAGGTTCTGCCAGACACTGTGATTTCAAAAAGAAAGGAAGGAATCTGTCTGAAGAACAAAATGTGAAGTATCTGTAGGGCCATCGGTGGGTTCAACTAGCAACCCACACAAAAGCTAAGGCACTTTAACAGGTCTGTATATATATCTAAGCATTTTCACTGAGATTCTTCACTTCACCTGACATCATCTTTTGTAAAGGCAGATAGTAGCTCTTTGAATGAGAAGAAAGCAATTCCTTATTGTAAGGAGCTGACTTTTAATGAGTCATTCCCCAAACATGCCCAGAGGATAATGGAGTTGATGGGAAGCTCTTCACAGCTTCCAATCTTGTGCCACTCACTAAGTCTAACAGCACTTTCAGTCACTATTCTAAATGAGAAATTGTACTTAAAAATTATTTTCTGCTTTTCCATCTCCTTCCTTCAATTACTGCCGTACTTTTTTTAACTTGTTTTTCTTTGGATAGAAGGTAGTCTTTTGGACAGGTAACCGAAATTGAGCACTTGCTACAATTTAGTTCTATTAATGCCAGACTACAAAATTTTGCAGTCTCAAATAGAAACCTGCTTCCTTTCATCTCAGAGGAGACACCCCAATAATGTAGCTGCTAATGGATTGAATAGGTTCCTTCCAAATCACAATTTAGGTAGCTATATTTTAATAAGTCATTCATCTAATGTTATTTACCTAGGACCCCAGATTTAATGTCAAATATTTGCGATTCTTATTATTTCCAGTATCTGTATCTTAGAAGACTGAAATAGTTCCCCTCAAATTAGACTAAACTGCAAGTGTTTCAGTTTCAATGATTGACAATACTTAATTAAAATATTTTTAATTTGAATTAATGAGAAAAAACCAATCACTATAAGCCACAAATCAAACCAACACAAAATACCATTTTCCACAAGATTATGCAAGACAAGATGTTGAGATTTCTAGCTCAGTGATTTCACTGGCTCACAATTCAGCCGTGCTGGTTTCCTGGTACTGCTGCAAAAAGTCTAAAGTAAACTCTTAAGTATATGCTCTGCCGATACATAAAAACAGGCTTTAATTGTAGTATATGGGATTCTGGATAATAAAACTGATGCCTGGAAAGGCTGATCTGGAACAGAGGCTAGACAGAGCAAAAGGAATAAAATAGGTATTTACTGAAAGGATACACCTTGGGCAGTGCAAGACTGTGAATTAACCCCAGCCAGCCTAAAAGCACCACACAGCCATTCACTCACTCCCCCACCAATGGGATGGGGGACAAAATTGGAAAAGTGAGAAAATTAATGGGTTGAAATTAAGACAGCTTAATGAGGAAAGAAAAAAAAAACACAAACAAAGCAAAAAAATGAATCAATTTATCATTCTCCATGGGCAGGCAGGTACTCATCTCCAGGAAAACAGGGATCCATCGTGTACATCATGACTTGGGAAGACAAATTCCACTTCCTCCTTCTTCTCCCATCTTTATACACTGAGCATGACATCATACGGAATGAAGTATCCCTTTCATCAGCTGTTGTCAGCTAACCCAGTCATATCTCCTCTCAAATTCTTGTGCATCCTCAGTCTCCTCATTGTAAGAGTGTGAGAAGCAGAAAAGGTCTTAACTCTGTCCAGCAGTAACAAAAATATCCCTAAATTATTGACACTGTGTTCAGCACAGATCCAAATCACAGCCCCGTACCAATACCATGAAGAAAATGAGCTCTACTCCAGTCAAAACCAGCACATGAGACCAGTGAATAGGACATAAATCTGGCATCAGATTGTCATAGCTGGATTACCTTTAATTTGTTTCCCTTGTGTAGTAAATATCTTTCAACACAAATTTACATTACAGGATCAGGATGACAATTTTCATTCACATTTTAGGCAAGTAGTTATGATTTTTTTTTGAGAAAGAGGAATAACCATGCCTCAAGAACAATGAGTGCATCCAGTGATATAATTCTTCTTATACCTTTGTACAATATTTCCAAGTGTTATTGCTGAGAAATCATAAAGAAATACAATTTTGGGGAAATTTCTTTCTATTTGATGCAAAGGTATAACCATGCAATAGGAAATAAATATCAAAAGCATAAGTTTTCCTTCCTTCTCCTGTCCCATTTAATTTTGACCTAAAGATATAATTAAATATTTATTGATTGGTCTAAATCACCGATTATAAAATGCAGACAATGATCTCGCAGTTCACTGATTTCTGTAACTCCAGTTTATCTTGCTGTCAGGTTTTCCTCAATCATTCTCTCTAAGTATGTGGAGAAAGAGACATGTTTAAGCAAAGCACATAGGACAGAAATCCCCTCCAGACTCTATACTAATCAGTCTGGACAAAGAGCTTCTGGTGGAAGAAATTTTGTGAAGGGGAAGAAATCAAGGATTGGGAGGTACAGAAGGCATATTCAGCACTCATGTTTCTGTGGCTCATTGTTAGCGAGTTAGTGGTTAAAAGTGCTGAATCAAATGGGCAGTTCTAACTGGGCAAGTAACTACACCAAACAAAACTGGTGATTGTAAAGTTGGTTTTCTTCCCTGTTGCCTTTTGGAGGTTTTGAACCAAGTCCACAGGAACTAAAGGGGAGCAGAGGAAAATAAAACACTTGGTCTTGTACACGGAATTCGTTATATCAGATATTGAGGGAAACGCCTGGGTTCCTGACAGGAATAGGGCATGTACCAGATT
Source organism: Cinclus cinclus (assembly GCF_963662255.1). Classification (NCBI taxonomy): domain Eukaryota; kingdom Metazoa; phylum Chordata; class Aves; order Passeriformes; family Cinclidae; genus Cinclus; species Cinclus cinclus. Next base: position 71,556,642 of record NC_085046.1, read on the forward strand.
TGTTATTTTCGCTCCATAAAATCAATTTTGCACATTTTAATAGGTATTTTCAGCCTTTTTTTTAAATTGATTGTATTTGAAGTTTTGCAACATGTAGAGTTTTTCCTTAGGTTTTGGCACAGAGCTTTAATTCATATCACCACAGACCCCTTAGATGTGTCAAAGAGTAATTACTTTCTTATCAATACAGAGCTAGCCCCAGATCACAATTACTGAGCTAAAGTTCAAAGGCCTAGTAACTCATCTACAACTTCTTGAATTCCTTCTCCTACCCTTCAGTTGTTTATTCTTCTTTCTCCACTAACTTATTCTTATTTTCCATAATAGTGAATCTGTTTTTTAAGAGTAGACTTGTCTCCCAAGCTCAGATACTGAGTAAAATTTGATGCTTTTTCCTTCTCATCAGTTTCTCTGAATAAATGGCTTGAAACATGCTTTGAACATAAAACTAGTATTTCAGATTATTACATATTAATATTGCATCTCTCTCTCCCTCCCTCTCTCTTCCTTCATTTGACCATATACAATGAGCTGGAGTCCTTTTGTCCAAGGTTGCAGTATTGCTTACTTCTCTGGAAAATGTTTGGTACTTAAGAGTCTACCATGTGCAATAGATATATCCAACCTTGGTCATTGTGTGAATAGATGCACACTGGTAACCAGTTTAGTGACCACTAAACCACAGCTGAAACGCAAACATCGGATTTGTTTTATTATCTTGTTAACAATGTTGGGCAGCACAGAGCTTTTCCATCTCATAGAGTGTCAGGCCCAATATTTAAATGGAAGAGAGTTGTACAGGAGTGACTGATCACAACATGGGGAACGCTGGGCATCAGTCAGTGTGTAATGACCAATTGTATTGACCATCACTTGTTTTTCTTGGGCTTTAATATTTTCTGTCTCTTTATCTCCCTTTAAATAGTAGCAGTAGCAGTAGCAGTAGTAGTAGTAGTAGTAGTAGTAGTAATAGTAGTAGTAGTAGTACTGCTACTACTACTACCAGCAACAAAAAATATTTTACTTTATTTCAATTTTTAAACTGCTCTTATCTTGACCCATATGGTTTACACTTTTCTGATCACCTACCCATCCCACAGGAGGGGGATAGTATTAGTCAGCTGCATGGTACTTACTTACTGGCTGGGGATAAACCACAATGACAGCATATCAAGTTTCTTCCTTACACCTTTCTTCAGATCAAACAAACACTCATACTGGCAATGTATAGATTAACTCAACCTGTGTGATAATTTCATAAAACTCACTCTTCAGAAGTTGTAAATTAAAAACAGAATTTCTTCCTCCTTCCTACAAGAAGTGCTTGTCTAAGCTAAGAGAAAAGTGTATAGCATTTATATTACAAAGAGTTACTGATACAGTTAAAATACTGAAATCCAGATTTTTTTTTTCCTCAACAAGAATTTTATAACAGTTATGAATCTAGAATGAAACTGCAGTATTTCAGCAAAAAAGAGGAGTGTTAAATAAATGCTAAGTGGATAACATGAGTTAAGGACGTCAGAAAAAAATGAGTAAACATGTCCTTACATCAATCAATCCATGCAGACCTGTTCATTTTCAGATCTTCTAACATGCATTAAAGACTGAGCAAGCAAGGCAATTTTTTTAAGGACAGTGAGTTGGCAGGTGAGGACAACAGGAAGCGTCCTTTTTCCCACTTGTGTTAACAACCCTTGTTAATCTCATCACTCTGAAGTATATAAACTCTAATTAAACCCAATGAAGTGTTTCTATTTTTGCTTTAAATAACATTGACTGGAGGTTCAGGGAATGGATAAAGTATCTGTTATCAAAGAGATGTATCTGGTGAAGAACATGCTGGAAAGTGGGAAAGAATGTAATTCTAGTGTATTCATGTCATGAAAGTGAGGAAAAACATTCTGTATAGAAAAATCACCTATATTTCCAAGTATCTGTTTCAGTTTTTTTATTTTCATTTATATGTTTAATATATTAATTTGTAGATATTTTATCTCCATTATTGCTGCTCATACTGCAAGACTTTCCAGAGGCATCTAACTTTCCACATGCTTTGCACCAGGTAGTACGTGAGTGTAGGTATCAAGTAATACAGGGATTTAGAGACAGATGTTTTTAACTGAATTCAGTAGGAACCTACTGACTGGGCTGCAGAGTATGTATGATGAATACTCTGGCAATAAACACTTCAGAATGAAGTGCCTTCATTCAGTTTTGCCCCAGAATGGTATGTTTTAGATATTCTGAACTGCTAAAATAAAACACTTATTTTTCCCATTTCCAACCCCCCCCCCCCCAAAAAAAAAATACATCTAATGAAGCATTTTATGATCTCTTCCTTTATTACAGCATCACTGAACATGCTGATATTTCCTATCTCTCTGCTGGTGGAAGAACCATGACACAGGTTAAAGCACCAATTTCTCCGCCAGTGTGAGAACTGCTATTATTTCAGAAGAGTGTGACAGAAAGCACAGAAGGCTCAGATCTATCACACAGCTCATTTGATCTAAACATGAATCAGCTAACAGAACAGGAAATACTCTGGCCCTGGTGTCCCCTGAAATACAGACTCATATTTTGAAAATGAAAATCTCACTCCTACTGTCACAGTCTCCTTGCAAATCAACTGCAAACACTACAACATGCTTGTAACAGTTCATTTAACTCTTAACAGTCTTGTACTCAGCAGTTTCCTACTCTCTAGGGATTAGTCAGACACGGATTTCTGCTCTCCTTACCACTGTCCTGTTTTTGGAGTCAGTGCTTCTATACTAAACTGAAACTAGAATATATGTCTTTCAAAACCTGATGTCCGGGTTTGAATCCAATTGTTCAGGTACTTTTAAAGAAGCTCTTTTGTGGAGTTCAAAATGCTCCTTTCTTCAAGGATGGAAAGATGGAATGAGAATGGAAAGAGGAAACTAAGTTCTGATACAATGATTATCCCTATTGATTTAGATTTCACCTTGAAGGTGTGGATAGTGGAAGAGGATAACTTCAACTAACAAAGGCACCTGCAAAGTCAAGATTTGTACAAGAACCTGGTATCTGTACTGCTGACAAAGAGCAGAGATATGACACAAGTCAATCAGAAGTACTGATCATAAATATTGATTCTGTGCCATTGCGGTCTCATTTCTTTCCAGGTTAACAATCTTGAACCCCTCTCTTTTCCTTTCTAAACTAGGTGCTTTCTTGCAACTATCTTGCTCATGGGCATTTTAAAAAAAGGTGAGTAAACGGAATTGAGTAAAAAGATATGATTGATTAATCAGCAAATGCTTGTGTTTTCCAATTGCTTCTCATTTTGATGGAGATTTCCAAATATCACACTAAGGGACTATACTAGACTGAGAAGATTTTCTGGAGGAGTCTAGTCAAACCACATCAACTACTTGATTTTTCCAGTGAACCAAGCAGATGAGCTCTCTGGAGAGGAGTGGTCAGTTCTGCACAGCAGAGCATTTATCACAAGGGCTTATGGGGCATCTTCATAAGAAAGAGAGGGAACTATACTTGGCCAGGGGAAAAGGTGCATTTGCAACAATACTGCTGCATAAATAACTCTGTGACCCAGAGCTGCGCCATCACCCTGGGCACTGCCAATGGGAAAGCCACATCATTTTCTTCAGGGCTGCAAATCTTCATCTATTCATGCATTTACCAAGTACAGACTTTAACAAACCTTGAATTTCTCTGGGGTTAGGCAGAGGCCCAGGAGTCACAGGGCTTTTGATTGCTTTTCAGCTTTAGTTTGAAGCCTGGTAGCACTAATACGCACAAGCCTGTGTTGGATCATATCAAAGGGGCTAATAACCTGCTGCTGAGCAAAATAAATAAATCCATCTCCTTCCTCTCCAAAACACTGAGTAATTTAAGAGATGCCAGTGGGAGGAACTAATGAATTCTTAATTTTGGGCTGTTGCTATAGCAATACACTCAACATTTACATCAATGAGCTGAAAAGGAACCAGTTTTTTTATTCCCTGTACATTGGCCAACTATCACACAGCAATTGCTCATCCATTGGAGTGTAAACAAAATAATCTTGTTTGCTACCTGAAGAGTTAAGGTCACTTTATAAAAAGCTGAAGGAAAGTAATATGTTTGTAGGTGTTCTTTTGTATAAAACACCTGGAAGCAGTGCATTATGAATATTGATAATAAATAATTTGTTTGTACTTCAGTTATGTAAATTTTATGCCAAAGAATGAAGGATAGTAGGTGCTTATAATGTGGAAACTTCCAAGTGTATATGCACAAAGATTCCACAGACCTGGCTGACTTCCGTTCAGTAGACCTTTGTTTTGTTTTATCTTCACTGAGGTAGCTCTTTTGATAAGTTCCTTTGTTACTGGTGAGACAGCTGAAAAACCACTTGCAGTTCTGTACAGTTGGAAATTATTGTTAATGGAAATGACATTATTCCCTTTAGAATTCTCATCTTACTGAACAGCATGTAAACACAGCAGTTATACCTATAACAGAGTGTAGTACTGGTGCAACACACCAGACTTGTTTTCAATTCCTATTTATCTGGAGAAATATTCCACTGTGACTTGAATTTTATTATGAAAGTTGGCCAAAAAAGTAAGTGGCAGAATTTGAAACAGGGAAAATTATTTGGAAGATATTAAAATGGAGTAAGGTGGGAAAACACAATTTTTATTAGATATTAAAAATAAGGTAGCATATGAGTCTCACCTCTGAATAAAACAAGATTTCTCAGCATGTTTCTCTCAGAATGTACGCTAGAGCACTGTTACATCTCTGTTGTGAAAAGAAATGAAAGTTATTTTTGCTATGCACTAGTAGATGATACACCACAAACTCTGCTTCAAGATGTTTGTACAGAAGTTCACTTCACACACATTCTTTTGGGGATAGAGACCCAATTCTCACACTTCACAGCATTTTTGCACCACTGAGAATAAGCACTCTGCCTATTCCTGTTTGAGAGTCTCTGAAACCCTTTCACAATACCAGGAAAGAGACCCTACTTTCAGATTCGCGAGAACCAAATCTTATTTGGTGTAGTGAGATGGTAGAAAAGGAAAAAAACTGCCATTACTTTTGTACTTAAAGGTAATTCATAGAAAGTGACACTGTTCATACTCCTTCACTTTTTGGAGGGTCAGGAATAAGAAATTCTCACTGGAATATAGGCAGGTTTCAACCTCATGACCTAACACTCTAGTGTCATGCTCAGTAAAGTTGCCTGTGGTTTTAAAAAGATAAGCCACAGCTCCATTTGACGAGATGTGTGTTCTAGTTGATATAGTAAAAATAACATCCAGACAGGGACCTTGAGGGGAGGTACTGAGGAACACCTAGGATCTACAATAGGACTTTTAGCTCTAGGTCTAAACACTGTGAGAGCAACACCACGCCAGCCCTAAATACAAGAGCATCCAGCGGCTCTCAGTAGAGCAGCTCTGGACAGGCTTACAGCGAGTTTGGCACTTGGGGGACACACCCACCCAGCCATCTTTGAGTGGGTGCCCTGGGTTAGGCAGCAGTTGGGAAGCCACCTTCTGGCAGGAAAGGAGAAGGCATGGATGCATCTTCTTGGCATGGATGTCCCCGTGAAGACATCTTCATCTCTAGTGTACCACCAGCTGCTCACCAACTTTCTTCATCCAAAGGAACATTGCTCTCCATCGTTCATTGTTCCCCTAAACTAGACCAGTCAGGAAGAACTAAATCACCAGACTTCCCATTTGAAACAATTCCTCTGTTTTTTGCTAAGACAGGCTCACACAAAGAGCTCTGCTAGCAGGTGTGTGTCAGAGTTAAGTGCAAGCCATGGCACACAGGGAAGCTGTGACAGAAGATGCCAACAACAGCAGGACCATCCATACCTTCCTCTCTCCTGTCCCATTAGGCACAGCCCCACCGTGCCCCAGTAAGCCAAGGTTAAGGAGGGCAGGTACCACGGCTGGGGCCCGGGGTTGATTGCAGTTCAGCAATTGCCAGGTGAAGCTGCAGCTGTGAGTTTGCAAGACAGAAAACAAAGAGGGCAAGTCAATGTCGGGGTCAGCAATACAAAGGCAGGGCACAGGCATTCCTGCAAGAAAGCTTGGGTAAGAGAGGTTGACAGGCAGCAGAGAGGGTAAGAACCCATGGTCAAATCTCAGGTCTGGAACTAACCTGACCTTTCTTCCCAAACAGACACAGCCTGAGGGAGACACATTTTTTTTCTTGTTAGAGCAGTGTGATAAATAAGCAGAAGGCAAAAGGACCCTGCTGTGCAGTAGGATCCAATACAGAATGTATTTGATTTACCCAGCTATGCTCCTTCCCTGTAAATTTTCTCCCAGGCTGCACTCTTAAGAAGCAAGGTGAGAAACTGTTGTGGTTTAACTCCAGTCAGCAATAAGCACCACAGCCTCTCACTCACTCAAACATTCCCCACTACACTCATGGCAGGGAGTAGAATAGGAAAGAAAAGGGAAAACTGTGTGTGTTAAGATAAGAATGCTTTAAAATAAAATACTACTATTACTACTTTTACAAATTATAGCAATAATCTTAATGAAAATGAGAGAGAAATAAAGCTCAAGAAAAAACATGATTCACAACACAATTGTTCACCACCTGCTGACCAATACCCAGCCTGCCCCTGAGCATCAATCAGTCCCCCATCTCGATAACTCCCCCATTTTATATACTATGCATGGCATTCTCTGGTATGGAATATCCCTTTGGCCAGCTGGGTCAGCTGTCCTGGCCATGGTCCCTTCCTAGCTTATTGTTCATCTCCTCACTGCCAGATCATGGAAAACTGAAAATCCTTGCTTAGGGTAAGCTCTACTAAACAACAGCTCTACTAAGTATGTTATCAACTACTGTCATCCTAAGCCCCAACTACAGCACTATCCCAGCTACTAGGAGGAAAATTAGCTCTACCCCAGTTGAAACCAGGACAGAAACTTTCAGTGTTCCCTATATTACTGAGAAATTAAGGGTTTAACTTCTACCATGATTGGCCATGTAGAGAAGTATTTTCACATATGGAAAACCGTTCTCAAAGTGAGAAGAGTTTTGAAGATTAATAGCCAAATTTTGTTGATCACCTGTTCCAGTAGGCAGACTCCTGATCTCCCATTTAAGAACACATAATCTTCTGCTTTATCACAGATTTCTTCCCACACAGTGAATTCTCATCAGCTCATAGAAGCAATATGTTCCTCATCAAGTCTGTTAATTTTAATGATTTTTTAATAGGCTTTGCTTCTTTGCCAAAGTCTCGTCCCCAGTGCCTCTTCAGTGAGCTGTGTCAAGGTAAAAAGGAGTTTCCCTTTCAAACTATTTCAGTTAGCACAAACTCCTGAAATCTGGAAGTACCAAATCAATTTGAACTCTTTACAACATTTGCAGTGTTAGATATGGTGTGTGGTTCACCAGCAGTGTTCAGACAAGTACTTTCATGACTCTGCATGCAGAATGCAATATTTGTGAAAGTACAGATCAGCTTATGTCCTGGTACACTGCCATCCATATAAACAACTGGAAAAGAAGAAAATATGAGACTGTAAAAGGACGTCCTGCTCCTGCTTTAGGTATCCATTGTTAGTCTTGCCCTTGCTTCATTTGCTGTAATGATACATTTCTACTCACTTGTGTTTTTCTTCTATTGATAGAGAACTATTGAATTTCATATGACCTATTTCAGATAAGCACAGTTATGCTTCATATAACAGTGTACAGATGCAGGCTAACTTAAGTGGATACAACGTTATACAGAAAAATATTGAAAATCACCCATTTTTTTGTTCCACCAGGAGGGTTATTATCCCAAATTTTCTTCCTTTTCAATCTTTTGTCTCTGCACTAGCACCATGGAGTGGAAGGAGCCCTCTAAGGCTCTAACTCCATTTCACTGGCCTCACTCAAATCCTGTCTCATAATTCTCATGGGAATCAATGGCCCATCCATACACAAGTGGGGATGAAGGTGTTGTCTTTTCTCCTTCTCTTGCGTAATCTCTTTTAAAGTCTTTATTTATTATTTTAGTCTTTGCACATGAACTTCCAACTACTTTTTCTTTATTCAGATGGTATTTTGCATAGAGAGGCAAGAAGACTTAGTAGCAAAAGAAAAAAAGTCTTGATAAAAAGCAGCAAAATAATAGAATCTCTACCTAACTGCCTTCAGCTGCTGTCAGTATCAAATAACTCTTATCTCCAAAGTATAAAATTTGGTAGAAAAATCTAGCTGTTTGACTCACATTCTGTAAACATGAATTAATAATCTCAATGCCATAGTCGCCATTAGCTGCAACTCTTCACTAAATGTGAAGGAGGATTGATCATGCTCTGTGTACCCATCTCAATTAGCTCAACAATGAATTTGTCAAGCAAAAACATTTGATTAATATTCAAGAGACTTCAGGTGGGTGAATAAAACTAGTACAACAGCAACAACAAAGAACATTTTGTGTTAGCAACTCCCTCTCTTGTTCAAGTATTCTGAAGGATCAGGCTACTTAGGTCAATGACTGCTTATTTGAATATTTTTCTCCTGCGGGGTAACTAGTTCTGTAAATATGGCTCTGTTAAGAGTAGAGATGCATGGTGAACTATGACTCAGAAAACACTTTCTACACTTTTCTGGTAAAGAACACTTAACCCTTCAGTGCAGTTAAATAGAAAACATGAATCTTACCAGTACCTGTGTCTAGTCACGGTCTTGAGTGGATTTCTGCTCAACACAAACCTTAGGCATAATGCTAAACAGGAACTAGGGATAAAAAAATTATCCCATTTTCACACTTCAAGGGTTCAAACTTTTCTCCCTTTCCTTTTCCAGACTTCTATTAATCATTGTATTGCTCATTTAATCTTTGGCTAGGTAGAAATGAAAAAGAGGGAGCAAAAAAGAGAGAGGGAGCAGATATTTTTATATATTTTGTTAATTTTACATTGCAGTGGGATGCATGGCAAGGTTTTGATAGTGAGGGGATAGTGAGGCTACAGGGCTGGGTTCTGTAAGGAACTGCCAGGAGGTTTCCCTATTTCTGACAGAGCCAATGCCTGCTCCAAGAAAGAGCCACTTGGCCAAGGCCAAGCCCTAACCATGGTTGCACCTTGGGACAATGTATTCAAGAAGGAGAAAAATAACACAGTAGCTGCAGCCAGAGAAAAGAGTGAGAATATGTGACTGGAACAGCTCAGCAGACACCCCAGGTGAGTGCAGAAGGAGGGGGAGGAAGGGGTACTACTGGTGCCAGAGCTGAGATTCCCCTGAAATCCGTGGTACACACCATGGTGAGGCAGCTGTGCCCTTGCAGCCCATGGAAGTCCATGAGGGGGTCAGATACCCACTGCATCCCAGTAAGGACCCCACCTTGGAGCAGGGGAAATACTGTGAGGAAATCTGCCCCTGAGGAGGAAGGAGCAGCAGAGACAACATGTGATGAACTAACCAGAGCCCCCATTTCCTGTACTCCTCTGCCACAGAAGACACAGAAAAATCTGCATGCAGTTGTGTTCAGGGAGAAACGAAAAGTTGGGAGAGAAGGTGATTTAAGATTTAATTTCTCACTATTCTACACTGAATTGATTGTTAATAAGTTAAATTAATTTCCCTGAAGTCAAGTCTGTTTTGCTACTGATGGTAATTAGTGAATTTTCTCTCCCTGTACTTATTTCAACCTCTTCACAGGAGGATACAGGAAAAGGAGGAATCAAAACTGAGCCCAGGCTAAAATCAACATAATCATGTAGTTAGTGACCTTACAGAATGGCAAAGTATTAAAGACATTTATTTCAGTGGTCTGTCTCTAGGTTAAAAAAAGCTGAACCTCCTGTACTGAGAATGCTTTGACTAATCTAGTTTCTTTTGTTTACACTTTCACTATTTGATCAGGAGTTACTCAAATTAAATAGCTGCCTTGTCTAAATTCTGATCAAAAGAGCTCTAATAACATATCTCAGTGAATTCCTCAGTCTCCTCACTTCTGTTTCATACCTTCCCTGTCACCTTCTGAGCAGATACCACTGTTACTCCATCTAGCTGAAACTCCTGCCAAACCCATCTCTTGTCCTTGAACTGCTATCCCAATTATTGTCCGCACAGCTGCTTAGAGTTCCTTTCTTGTTATCCATGCTGAATTTATTCTGAATTTATTCAGTTTATTATGTGTTACATTAAGCTCAATGCAAGTTTTGTAACCCAAATCCTGGCCTCTATTAGGAGAAAGATGACCAGCAGGCTTAGGAAAGCTTTTATCTCCACTCTGCTCAGCTGGTGAGACTGCCCTGGCAGACTGCAAACCAGTCACATGAATCCCTCCTCAAAAGGGACGTGGAGAAATAGCAAAAGGTCCTGCAGGGAACAAGAATGATGGACAGAGGCAGTGGGCAGGTATCCTGTAGAGACAGGTGGAGGGAGCTGAATTGGTTAAATTATTTGAGAGGGAACTAAGGGACATGTATCCTATTTATAAAGCCGAACCAGAATTATGGGTTCAAATGCTTCCCGGCAGCACCAAATGATTCATCAGGAAGCAGCAGTCACAAACTATTTCTTCACAGGCTCAGATTTGAAAAACCTTTTCACTGAGAGTAGTGCAGCATGAAAAGAGGTTATGCAGAAGCTGTGACATCTCCTTTGTTGAAGCTTTGGAACAACAACGACTTTGGCTAGACATAGCCACAGCTGACCCAGACACCACAGCAGTCCTGGCTTTGAGCAGGAGGTTGATCTAGATGACCACCAGCACTCAGTTTGAGTCCTGGGATTTGATTCAGCTATGCCAGCATCAGCCACCAGCTAGAAAGTTCATTTTCAATTCCTAGAGAGCAGATAATGCTATGAGCCACAAGGTCCCCTAAATCAGCTTTAGTGACAGACTCATAATGAATGGAATTGAACATCAGAACAGAGACAGTAGATAAGGTAGAAAGGTATTCTGAGTTACCAAGAATCTCAAAACTTCATCAGCTATTCAATCTTATTTTTATTATAAGTAGGGAGAGAAATGTACTTATTATTACTCTTATTACTATTATTCCTTATTTCAGCTCTTATAAGCTTTGGCTTGTTATTCTTAGTCTTTGCTAATGGGCTGCTTATGTTGGTTCCTCTTGATGAAGTTATAAGGGTGATTAAGTTATTCTTTGTAGTTATTTAAGTTCTGTCTTGTTTTCAGTCCAGACAAGCAATCACATTGTAATAAAAGATATAGACAAGAGAAAAAAATATATATATTTCTTTTAAAATTTAGGATGTGTGATTAGATTTACTGGGAAACATAGACCAGTCTCTGCTAGCGCAGGCTGATATTATGTACACTCTGGATTAATTGGTGGAAATTAAGATTTACATGCTGTTCTTTCTCATAAATTCTTCAGCTTTTAGTTAGATTTCAACCCTGACATACAGTTGTCACTTTCATCTCACTGATAACATACACAGTAAATCAAAAATTGAGTTATTTTGTAACTTCCAAACAACAGGACTGTATTGGAAAAGGCTTTTTAAGAGTTAATGGTTTCCAATAAATAAGGATCATTTTCAAACCGCTTGACTAAATGCTCAGACAATAGATTATAGAGTGAGAGATTAGCAGTGGTAAGGTTTACCAGCTAAGATAGCCATGCTAAAGAAAATATACTCAACACCTCTCTAAGATAAATGAACATTTAGTAAATATTGTAAATGACACATGAGAAATGCAATACACCAGCACAAATCAAAACTGAATTATTCAGCAACATTTTTATGGAGCAGTAATTCAAGTGCATTTTAACTATTTTCAGAGTTCCATTGTATTGGAGGTGGAGTCATCTCAAAGCACATAGAAGCCTTAATTGTCAGGTAAATTTAATTTATCTCAAGTATGAGGTCCCCAGAACATTAAGAAACTAGGGAAATATATGTATGTGTGTGTGTGTTGGAGTATGTAAAACAGTAGCCTCTCTGAGTCCCTCAGAGAGAGATCAGAATGCTGGGATTGAATTGAATTAAAACCTTTAGAGAAATTAAAGTATATTAAGTCACATAGATATGAAATATAAGTATAAATCTAAGTTTTAAGTAAGTAAGAATATGTTTTAAGTGCCTTGAGAGAGTAAAAAACCCTAGAAAGTAGTGCAAAGTTTCGGTCTCATTGAAAGCTCAAGAACTCAGCGCCAGACATAATGAAAACATAATAAGAATATTGCTTACATTTTTTAGATAGAGCACATAGAACCATTTACATTAATAGACAGAGCTATATGTGTAAGTTATGTGTAAGAATTAACACTACTTGCATACTATAGACCTAGAATTCTACTAGGTGAAGAAGGAATGTTTTAGGTTCATGTTTTTACCTCATTGGATGATTTGCGAATAAAAAACACCTGTATTGGGGTGGAAAGGCATCCTCCACCATCATCATCATCATCATCATCATCATCATCATCATCATCACTACCACTACACATAGAGAAGGAGAAGGAGAAGGAGAAGGAGAAGGAGAAGGAGAAGGAGAAGGAGAAGGAGAAGGAGAAGGAGAAGGAGAAGGAGAAGGAGAGGGAGAGGGAGGGGGAGGGGGAGGGGGAGGAGAAGGAGAAGGAGAAGGAGAAGGAGAAGGAGAAGGAGAAGGAGAAGGAGAAGGAGAAGGAGAAGGAGAAGGAGAAGGAGAAGGAGAAGGAGAAGGAGAAGGAGAAGGAGAAGGAGAAGGAGAAGGAGAAGGAGAAGAAAGGGACAGGAGAAGAAAGAGACAGAAGAAGAAGAAGAACAAGAAGAAGAAGAAGAACAAGAACAAGAACAAGGAGAGAAGAACAAAAGAACAGAGAGTTGCTGCAGCTGCTTTTGCTTGGGACTCTATGCCAGAAAGCTTTAACACAGACTTTAATATTCTGGACTCTTTGCCTTTGAGACTGATGTGCTTCTGCAATAAACAACTTGGCAGCAACCAACAACTGTTCTTGTCTCTTTGAGGACCTAAACACATGAATAATGCTCACACTCTCTCTCTCTCTCTCTCTCTCTCTCTCTCTCTCTCTCTCTCTATATATATATATATACACACATATATATAATAAGAAAATTTTCTATATATATATATAGGTGTATATATATATATATATATATATATATATATATATATATATATATATATATATATATATATATATATATATATGAAATTTTCCAATATCAAAGCTGACTGAAACCATGGGGAGACAGAATCAAATGATAAAAGCACCTTTTATGCCTCTCTTTTATATATGTTGTCCACCCACCCCTGCCCAGAATATCACACCAATTAAATTGTCATTTCATGTTGTTTTCTCGCTGTAATTTGGCCTTGCACATTTCTGCTAGAGTGGTTTTTCCTGTTTGGCCCAAATGTGAGCCTTTTGTCTGAGATCAATTTTAAAGAATGAGCTCAGTTCTATAGACATCTGGTTGATTATTGCCCTCATGGCTGGGGTTAATCATGAAGTGGTTATTGGTCTGGATTTACCATCTTTCAAAGAGCTTTACAGAGGAAGGAGATAAGCATTGCAACAATTATTTTGAGCTATACTGAGAGAGCTAGTTCCCTCTCTCCAGCTGCGTTTTCCCTCTCAAATATGCTTCCATGGTAACATACACAGAGCTGCTGCAATGGTGAAGTTAATCTCAGAAGTTTGGCTTTCCCAGATGCTAATATTCTGCACCAAATCTTAATTGAAAACCTAGTAGCACACAGTAGAAATAATATCTGGCAATCTTCATGTTACTTTTGCTTCCTGATCTATTTCCAATTATCTTCTATATCAGGTAGTATTTAAAAAGCACTGCTGTACAAAAGACTAGTATTAAAAAAAACAAACAGAAACAAACAAAAACAAACACCCCCCAAAAAAAACCCAAAAAAACAAAAAACAAACAAAAAAACCCAAACAAAACAAAAACAAAAACAAAAACCCCAGAAAATTTATAATAAATATAAACTTAAAGGTAAATACACTAATGGAAATTAGGATAATTCATACTTTATAACTGATGCACCATAGAAATGTAATAAGCATTCCAGTGGAGGGGTGGCTGTTGAGTAGGTGGATAATATATTGTATGAATAAGGCCTTGGCATCCTTGGTGCCGGGCACAAATTCTAAAACAACTTCTGATAGTACTTGTGTTAAATGTCAGCCAACATATGTTGCTCATATCAGGGTTGCTCCTTTTTACTGGGAGGTCAGCCACAAGGTCTTTGTTGAATAGATTTGATAATAAGCGAACTATATGATTTTTCTATTGAGAATAGAATTTTCTCTGTGGTGTATCCTTGAACATTCATCAGTATTGATACAGAACATCCAGAAATAACTGACTAGAATAATATGCATTAAAAGTATCGTGCATCTTTTATCCCTGTCAGTGCAAAATCTAGTTTGTTAATCTATTTACACGTTTTATTTACTTAAGAGGACTTGAAGGTGAAGTCCATGAAGAATTGCATCTGTCTTCCAATTAAGGAACTATGCTTCTGGCACTGTTATGAACACTGGTATTGTGCAAAATATGTTTTGGGTTTACTCAAAATCTCCTCAATTCTAGACAATCTCAGGTTAGCTTTAATGTTGCTGGATCATTTTAGTCATAATAGAATACTGGGAACATGCTTGAATATTGACAAAAATATTTATACTTGAAGAAATTTCCAAACACCTTATAGGAACTCTGCCGCAGAATGAAAATCTTCCAAGGGGAATTTAGTAGTCTCTTTAACCAAAATAACTTTTTCATTCTTGTCTTACTGTAGATGGATTCCAAAACAAACATCAAATAGGAACTGTGTCCAACAGATTTTTTCACTGCATCTCTCTTTTTCATATTCTAAACAAGAGTCACAACAAGCAGGTAGGATATGATCAGTTTATGTAAGAATTATAAATGAAGATTAACTGGAGTTGCTCGAATAATTTGATTTTTGTTACTCTCAATTTAAAATTGCCTCATGGTTTATAAGGCTTGTCTGTTCCTAATATGTAAGTATGAGAGAGAAAACTGTTTTGCTTGCAAAAGACTACCTTCCAAACATGAACAGCTGCTATTTTGTCCCAGCCTGAAAAGCTGAGCTTTGGGCTGTATGAACATTTTCCATTACATCAACATGACATTAACCTGCAAATAAAGTCATAGCTAAGGGTCACATTTGCAAACAGATGAGGCATAGACATAAATGACCATTTCTGTTTGCAGCCAAGCTGAGTGCCAATCAGGCAGTTGCATGTGTAGCAAGGCAAGTGAGCAGATGATAGAAAATTTCCAGCACATTTTCCCTCCCCAGAGAGAAATTCTGAATGAAACACTAGATATACTAACAGATGAAAATTTCTAATGTTTTATCATGTCCATCTTTCCATTGTCAGTGAATGGAATCAGCTGTGAATTAAGTTATTGCCATTCATTGCTGCTCATGCGCTTTGTTCTCTGCCAACAGCTTAGGGGAGTCAGACTCTCTGCTTCTGTGGTTAGGGAAGTGGAATTGTGGAGCTCTTTGACAGTTTTGCTTATAGTAAAATACTGACATATTCAGCCTAAAGTCATTCTTTGCCATTATGTTTGCTACTAAGACGCTTTGTAAAGAGTTTAAACTGGTGTGACTGTCCACTGTATTATACAGAAATGTATTAAAATACATTTTATTGAGTGAAAACCATGAAAAGAACCATAATGAAGGCTAAGATTTAGAGTTACATGTAAGGTCAACTTAGTTTTAGATAATAAAAGAATGACATTAACAACAAAATATTATTCCTGACCTAACATATGGGGAAAAATTAGGGTTTGTACTGAGCTAACTTCAGTTTAAAACTGTTAGAAATGGATATATGCAATCCTTCAAAATCAGTATGGTAACTTATTCTTTTATTTTTTAAATGCAACTGGAAAAGGACAGAAAGTAGGGAAGAAGATTATGAAAGACTTCAGGATGGTTGACAGAAGCAACTGTATTTTTAAAAACTCTGTTATAGCCAATCAAGTAAAGATCAAATGATGGTAATAAAGGAGATGGGACATTGCTTTCCTAAAGTTTCATCAAATGTAACCTGTGTTTTTATCAGCAAGTGATCTTTCTCTTGATTTTCATGTTTCAGCAACACTGAAAAAAGGCTGTAGAATAGCTACACATTAGCTGTACACATAATAGTGACTTTTTCTATGAACAGTAGTAACTGTATAATCTTAACTAAGGCTATACAGTCAATGGTTTTTCTACATGCAGCCTTACAAACTACTTGCAAATACTGAAGTCCAATTATTCAAAGAATCAATCTCCTCATCATATATTCCTTCAATTCACCATATATTGCCTTCTTGATAGTCTGAGATCAAGCTTTACAATTACAAAGGCAACTAATTTCAAACATATTTAATGACTGAGCAGAATTTTATTTTTTGTCTCTTGGTACATGATACTAATAGTGGATGTTCATGATCTTTGGAAGAAGCAATTGAATTTTCCAGTACAATTTAGAATTATAATAACCATATCAAACAATAACTATCTAAAAATGAACAAATATGCATCACACACATGCTCTTTTCATTTTTACAGATTTGATTAATTCTTGTCCCTGTCCTTCCATTCATTTGTCACGTAAAATTGTGTGCTTATGTTAAAAAAATGACATATCCATTTACTGTAGGTAAATCTGTGTCAGCTGTATAAAAGTGCATAATAAGTGAAAGCAAAATTATCCTTGTAAAGTCATTATTAATTCCAGTAAGGACAAAAATATATTTTACATATATATAATATATTTAATTTCTCCCCTTTTGCTTCCTTCTTTCCTCATTCTCAACCTTTGCTCTAGTAACAGAACTAAAAAATACATTTCAGGCCCAAGAGTAGACACTGTAGTTTCTGTAACTGTACACCAAAGTGGATAAAATAAGAGGAGAAGCATGCAATTTAATACATTTCTGACTAGCAAGTTGCCACAGAAGAAGCTTGGAGGCTGATCAGCAATGGGAGTTGGATGTTCTATAATTGTCTCATAGAAAATATCATGGTAATAAAACAATGATCTTAATCATGTCCAAAGTTCTAAAAGTGAATGTATCAACAAAATAGCATGAGTCCATAAATTAAAAAAAAAAACAAAAACCAACAAAAACCAACCAACCAACCAACCAAACAAACAAAAACCAACTTTTGTGGACTCTTGTCATCATTTTGCAGTGGTTAATTTTGTTCAGCCAGACTGAAGTACTACAAGCATACATTAATGCTATTTATAAACTCAACTTTTAATATACTATACTCCTTTAAGGAACAGCTCCAATAGATCACTCCAAGTGGATCTTTTACAACAATTTTAGGAGAATTGGGAAAAAGTCCATGAAGTTTACTTACTGGAAGAATACTTACTGGAACATGAGAGATGGCAATCCATCAGTTTTTTACTTCTTTGCTATGAGAAGTAATGTTAAAAACTTTTTGGAGGAAAGGAACAGGGAAGATGGTCAATCAGGCATATTTTTGTCATAATGGAACATAAAATTGATGGAATCTGACCTCAGAGTATTTCTCAGTATCTCCCTACAAAATAGCAGCTATTTAACATCCATCCTCTGGTTGTTTTCTTTGTTGAGCTCCATGGTGATTCTAAATACTAGATGTAAATGGAGGTTTTAGTAGAGTGGTTTTCTTCACAGCTGGTTCAGGACTGAGACAGTTCAAAAGCAGAGCAATAACTTTTCAGCAGTCCAGGCATTCAGGAACGCAGGCTCAGAACATCAAAGGGTCAATTGTATCTGGAAATTTGAGTCTGAGGGTTTTGGAAGAGCTGCAAGGCTGTAAGGGCTGACAGTCCTTCATTTAGGAAGTGTAATTACTGGTCTTCTCCTCCAATGCAGTAAAACATTCTGTTTTGTTCTGCTTACATCAGCATGCAACAAGTACAGTATTTAATCTCAGGATAATCAAGTATTATTATCTAATACAATAATCCTTTGGCCAGTAGTTGAAAATAAGCTATTTTCCAGTTGTATACTTGTGTGTGTGTCTGTGTGTGTGTGTGTCTTTTAAGTACAGCAGTTTATTTGAAAAGGCAACCCACATGTAAAAGCAATAGTCATTGAAATAATTTATAAGAAATATATAACAGCAACCAGTTCCCTCATCCTGAATTTAAAATCAGAGCCATAACTTTGTGTATCAAACTTCTCCTGTGGATCAAACAACTCGTGTGTTTCCCACATGGGAATTTACAGCAGCAGCCCAGACGTGCTGTAGCCAAGATCCTCCCACTCCCCAAGCTGGCATGGAAAGGTGTTAGGATGGCATTTTCCCCCTGATTCTGGCTGTTTTCTCTCTGAATTATAAGGAGAAAGGATGCTCATTCCCACTCTGTGAAAGCAAGGAAACAAAGCTGCCAACCACAACCATCTGAGAGTATTTTCCAATGGAATGATGAGTTGCATATTATGGTCTGTGTATTATACAGGCAGGAGAAAGGAAAAGATGGTGAGCTGGGACAGCTGACTTGCTTAGGAAGATTTAACAAGACTCCTATCTGCTGAGAGTGGAAGGTATCAGAGAAAAAGGACATGCCCTTTCTCCTTAAAATCCTTTCCAGTGGGATGCAGTTCAGCACCTATTCCCATATAGCTATCACACTGGCCTTTTCTATATGCAGGAATGTCCTGGTGAGATGATGGTGTGGTGGGTGCCAAGCCAGGCTTGGCAGTCAGGGAGGCCAGTGGTTGGGACAGGACCTGGGCTTGGGGCTCTGAGGCAGCTGCCAAGCATGAAGTGCTTTTCCTGCTTCAGGAAGTTCAGCCAATGGTGCAGTCACCTCTGTCTTGCTGCTGGTCCCCACAGGATGAGTGCCTGCAGGAGTTTCCAGTGTGCAGCTCAGTGAGGGAAAATAAATGTGATTGTACTGTGAAATTCATAAAGCCATGCCTTGTTTTTAGGTAGACCTTCAAACAACAACTGCTCCAGGGGGCTGAGACAAAGGAAGAACACTTTTCTACTTAACTAACAACCTAAAGAAAATGTCACTAAGCATTGCAGTTTGCAGTGTGTCAACCAGATCTGCACTCTCCACCCTGTAACAGGCACAACATGCACTTCCAGAATGATGTCAGATGGCAGCAAATGGGTCCTCTCCTTCTGTGGATGTCTTGCCATCTCCTGGCATGTGCTGTAGCAGTGGGGAGAAGCACCAGCTGGAAACACCAGGATGCCTCAGCTATGAACTCACAATGCTCAGGTAGGGCTGTGGCCAGCAGTGCATCTCAACATAAAACACAGAGCTTGTATTCTTTTCAAAACAAGGCTTTTTAATTTTAGTAGCCACAAAAACAAACAAACAAAAAAAAACAAAAACAAAACAAATCAAACAAACAAACAAACCAACAAAAACCCCACACCAAAACAACAATAAACTGAAAAACAAACAATCAAACAAAAGCCCACAAAAACCACATCCAAAACTATCCACATAAAACACACCCACTCACCCTGCAGTATCTCTATATCTTTCTGTTTGCTTAGATAACTGATAATTTTAAAGTAGACAATGTAGGAAATATGTGCACTTCAGCTTCTAACTTTGTTGACCAGCTTGGTGCCACAATATCCACTGGAGATTTATGTAGCCTGCACTAAGCTTCAGCAACTGCTCAGCAAGAGACTTGTATGAAGGATGTCAAAACTCCAGTACTGCCTTTGGGGTAGGAAGTATTTGCAAAGTCTCACAATAAGATTAACATTTCATAGATTTCATTGCAGATTCTGGGTGGCAGTTCAGAAGCACTTATCAATTCAGTTGCTGATGTATTCATTTCAATCTCTCCTCCTGCTTTTTGACCTTTGTGATAAGGAGTAAATCACCCATAGCCCTGAATGACTATTGACATATCACAGCCACTGAACCAGAAACAATTAGCTTTTGTGAACTGACCTATGTTGCCATGTGAGCAGGTATACATATTCTAAGTATAATGCAGGCCAGAGTATTTAGCTGGTAGAATTCAACTCCAGCAAATGTTAGCCTCAGTGACAGTTCACCACCACCACCAGAGTTTGTCAGTATCAAGCAGATAAACTTTGACTGCCAGAAATAAAAGAAGTTGGAATCATCCATGCTACAGTGCAATGAAGATGCACAGTAACAAAGCTTCTGTAACCAAGGCAGCTTTTGCTCCTAGACCTTCATGTTTACTGAAAGGTCACGATGATGCACACAAGAAATAACTCCTTCTGCAGAGACTGAAAGGTGAACTATAGGTGGGATCTCCCCTTCTCTGTTTAGACTAATCTATAATGTGAATTTCTAAGGTTCAGTTAGAACATGTATTCAAGCTAGCTTGGAGCACCACCACCATTTTTTACCTTTGAACTTACCAGACTTTAAAATTAAGTCCATCTTACTTGCATATAATTTCTTTCCTCTGCAAAACACAGCCTCCTTGATTTTATACTTTCCCAGACACAACTGCACTTCCAGAGCTGCTCTGTGAAAATTGATTTTCATTTCTGTTCATTGTGAGAGAAGCTTTGTGCTCGCCTGATATGTCAAAATCTTCTTCATAGGCTTGAAGAATTACCAAGTACTCCTTATCTGTTCTGAGAATAATGGTTTACTTGGTATCTCAGCTGAGCATGTTTAAGCCACAGCTAAGGTATTTTTTATTCTACTAGATAAATGACTACCTCAAATTTTGTAGATGCTTGAAGAAAATTCTCATAGTTTTGCATTCAGATTGGTGTTTGAAGTAGGAGTATAAAGAGTTTTCCTCACCTATGTCACTTTTTACCAAGCTCTACAAGTTACAACTGAGAGAGAAGAATAATAATGAAAATTTGATACAAATATTTTATACAAAGCTTCTTTTGAACAATGTAAGGTTATTTGAAATTAGGATAAATTTTAAAAAACCCCAAACTTTCCACAAATGACAAAAAAAAAAACCCCAGCTGTCTGGCATTTCCAGCTGTGTCAGACAAGTATAACGTGCAGTTACTTACACATATAGAAGTTTTAGATCAACAAAACAACAGTGGCCAGGGCAAGGATGTATACCCACGACAGAGTAAAGTCACATCTTTCTGAAGTTATAAAGTAGCTGAAATGCTACCTGTTGGCTATGACTATGTGATTCAGAGGGTCAAAGGACTATGATTTGAAGACATCAAGTTGTTTTATTTCAAGTGATTTTCAGCTATGAAACTTAGTTTTGCTACAGTATATTTTTGTGATCCATATGTCTGTGGCTTTGGAAGCTGAGCAGACAGACAGATAGAAGCTAATAACGACAAAGAACATCACAGCTTTCTGGTTTATTAATATCTGAATGTTTGTAATACAGGTTGCCTGGATTAATCTGAGAGATGTACATCCAGTGAAATAACTCAGAGTAAGCATTTACACAGTGGGTGTTTATGATGGGTTTGGCTGGGATAGAGTTAATTTTCTCCACAGTAGATGGTATGATGCTGTGCTTTGGATTTGTGCTAAAAAAGGAGTTGATAATCTAGAGATGTTTTTGCTCTTGCTGAGCAGGGCTGAGTCAGAGTCAAGGCCTTTTTCTGCTTTTCACTGCACCCCACCAATGAGGCGGCTGAGGGTGCCAAAGGGGTGGAAGGGGACACAGCTGGGACAGCTGACCCCAATGATCAAAGGGATATTCTAGACCATATGTCATCATGCTCAAAATATAGAGATGGGAAAAGAAGAGGGAAGGAGGGGATATTTGGAGTTATGGCTTTTGTCTTCCTGAGTCGCTGCTACCGGTGAAGAATCCCTGCTTTCCTGAAGATAGCTGAACACCTGCCTGTCCAAGGGAACTGTTGAATGAATTCACTGTTTTGCTTTGTTTGTGTATGTGGCATCTGCTTTGCCTATTAAACTGTCTTTATCTCAACCTACAAGTTTTCTCACTTTTATCTCACTGGTTCTCTCCTCCATCCCACTGGTGGGACATTGAGAAAGGAAATGCATGGTGCTGAGTTCCTGGCTGGGGCTGAACCATAACACTGTTGACACAAACACAGCCCTTAGCAAAGTCCTGAAAGTCACTGGCTCCACTGCTACCATGTGACTGAACACTTCTATCCTTGGGAAATAGTATTTAATGGAAGCCATAAATCTCCAGTACAGCTGAATCTAGTTTGCCCTGTACACCATTGCTCACCATCTTTTGCCAGGTCTTGTCTTCTGTGTTATTACCCCCACTTGAGTATTTAACCAAAGTTGTAGTTAGTATTAAACTAGAGGGTTTGTCACTTTTCTTATCATATCCCACAGCATCAAAAATCATGTTTGCTCTAAAATTAACACCTGTTATTAGGTTTGCTATGTTACTAATATAAGTGTTCTACATAATCTTCTCAATATGGGTTATTTTATGTATTAAAACAAACTCTTTTAACTGAAGACATAAGAATTCACAATTGTAGGACATTAATTGTATAGCATTTGTTGATATTTTTAGATCATTATGAATTCACTTATTGTCAGTAAAGGAATTTTGGTAGAGCCTTTTAAAAACGAGCTATTACACACATACCAGGATTACATTGTACAGAAAAGTTAAACATGACAACCTGACTTTAATTCTACTAAAACCAAGAACACAGATTCTTAGAGCTGTACAGAAAGTGTATTCAAATGTATGAACACACAGGTTTAGCTGAATTTGAACCCATTGTGTTAATTTGTGGTTAAGAAATATTGTACTCTTTGGTTGAGCTGGGTCTTAACAGCAAAGATGAATCTTAACAGAAGTTATTTCTTGTGGTAAACTGACAGCTTTGTATCCAGCTCCACTGGACTTCTAACTTACTGTACAGAGGTGTGACATTTAAAAAATTCTTAAGAGCTTGTTACATTTCACTGAGGCACTCTGAACTGTCAAGAAAGACTTACAAAGATATCTAGATTTTAAGACTAGAGCTGCCAAAAACCCTTGCCTGGTAGAATTTGCAGTAGCACAATGCATCACTATGAAGCCCAATCAGTTGATTCCTAAGCAGCCATTACTGGGAAGTAGGGAGTCTGTTCATTAGTGGAATTGAGGGGGATGTGAACAGAGAGTATTTTACTGCCAGTTTTCAGAGCTGCAAGAGGAATATGCAGAAGGAAAGTGATCCTTCAGAATCTCGATTCCTCATCATTACAGCTACATCCCCAGAAATGCAAACAAAACAGAGGACCAGATTTGATGACTCGCCAAAGGCTGCCTTTTACAGCAATTCATGCCTCAGATAGTTTAATCATATCATGTGCTTTTCTTCAGATAACAGTTTGACAGAAGACTAGTCACTAGGCTTTTATAACACTGCTTAACCTTGATTTATCAGAAGTTTCTGCTGGAAAAATCCCAGACTTTTCCAAAATGCAGAACTACGAACAGACAGCACTGCTCTCTTCTAGTGGTGGGAGTTACATATCCTTCTTTCAAAGCCTTACAAAACATGGACTTGATACTGCTTGTGAAGGGTTGTCAGGGTATATGAGAAGCAACTATATTCTGCTTCCATCTCTTCAAAGGTTATCTGTTCTGATGCAGTTATAAAACCTCCTCCCTGACTTCAAAGCCCCATTGCAATCAGGTTTTGACCCTGAACCTTCAGAAGTATGGTACAGACAACTGGAGTTTAAGAGAAGAACTTCTTAACAAAGACAGTAAAATTCACTTTTTAAATGTCAATAATGGTTCTTAAATACTTTATTTTGAAGTTGCTTGTATGGCTTCTTTTCTACCACCTCTGCTCAGAACCCTGAGAATACAAAGGGCAGGATGTTGGAACTTACCATGTTTAACAAATGATAGGGTCAATTCTCAGTCATGCTCTTCTTTTCCTGCCTTAGCAGGGAGCTTCAGCTCAGGCAAAAGAATATCTAGATCTAAGGATTTTGGCAAGGAGATATCAACACAGGATTTTCCTCTTTTCCAATAAGCTCTAGAAATTTCTAGTGCTTTTGAATGTTATGGTGGCAACATGAACCAAACTGCAACATTTGCTTCACTCGACTGATACATAGCTCAAGAGTTCAAACAGGAAGTTAGGAGCAAAAATTACAACACCCTGTCTCAGTACATTTGAGATACTTGAAAAATAGACTTTTGAGGTAAGCCTTTTTCCCTTGCTTGCTACAATATGCCATGTGAATACACTCAGAAAACACTGCAACAACATTTTAATGTTGAAAATTTTAGTTAAATAGTCTGTTAAGTTCTCAGTCCAAATATACTTTAACTTTTCAAGGCCAGACACACCTGCACTTTTAGATTATAAATTTTAAGCTCCTTCGTGACATTTTGACAATCCTGATAATTTCTTGAGGTTACATCTTCCAGTCAATTTACAATGAGATTTACAGAATTTACACTATTGTCACATGACATCTAGCACACATTTCATTAATACTTCAGATTCTCAGTGACCAGCAAGGGATTTTGTTAATTACAAGTGCCACAGGGCATGGAAAAGAAGCTCTAATATATCCATTATGTTTCTCAATCTGCATTTTAGATATAATTTATGACTTCTGCTATGTTTTGCCTCTGATGATAATTTTGGTTTGTATCAGTTTTGTGCTGCAGTTTTCTTTGCTTTTATACTAAGCAGTATTATGCTTAAATATATCTGCAGTTTATTAATTATTTAAGCAATCTTGGCAAGATAAGTATTTTTCTTAAGTTCAGCAACATATTACGAACCCTCTTTGTGTCCCTGAAAAAGACCATTTGAAATGTGAGAACTTGGTGAGAACTGAACACTTTCTTCCCCTTTACATTTAACAACACTTTTCAGTATATACCCAGAGGTAGCTGTAAAATTAGATTACAAGGGGTTGCAAGTATGTTTAGAGTAATTTTTTTTGCCTGAAATTGGACATGCTCAATGCATTGTAATAACACAATTTCCTTTTCAATGCAGACTGTGTGCAATGTTGAAATACATATATTACCTCTGATGATCCCAAAAGTGTTAAGCAATTGTCATGGCATTGGCAAATCACCACGTAGAAGAACATCAAATACAAGTGCTAGAGGCCTGCATTTTCCTGCAGAAAAAATAAACAGGTTTCAGACTCATCTACTCAGCAAGCCTCAGGTTCTCATTCCTGAGTAGTTTCTTTCAGTAAGAAGTCAGCTCATCCATTGCTGAAGTATATTGACCTGCAGTTATTTCTTCATCATTAGAAAAACAAATCAACAGCATGACCTGTCTCAGTCTGTTCACACTGAAGTTCTACAAAGTAGAGTCTTACCTCTGAATAAATAAATTGTACCAAGTAGATTAGAACCTCTTGCTTCAGGCTTCTGATGTCTGACCCAGTAAAGACAACACAACTCTTTCTGTCAAGGATGGTGGGTGGAAAATTATATTCCATTATGCATAGATACCACAATCAATTTATTATTTTCTAGAAATGACCTCTTTAACCCATGTCATCATCCTCCTAAAAAAAAACAACCAAATAAAAAACAAAACCAAAAACTTCATACTCAACTGCTTTTGAGGTTTACTGCTAATTTTGTTTCTCATGAGTATATGTGATTCTGCTGTAAATCAAATGACAGCACAATTGAGACTTGAAGGATGACCTGTACATTTCAAGGGAATGTGCTGGCTACAAAATAGTGTCACTTCTGCTGAGAGGTCTGAAGTGACACTTGATTAAATTATCTTCAAGCAAGAGTTCTACTCCCTCCAAAACAATTAATGATGCTAAGTCCACAACTGAACAGCTGAAACCAAAACATTACAAAGCACAGCAATTTTAATGGGAATGCATATCTTAAAAAACAGATGCCCTGTCATTTAATGATCTTGTTTATTGAAATTAGACATCTTATCTTCTGCATTTTAATGTGTGCTGAAGAACCCATAGTCCAGCCCATCAAAATCACATTCACATTTGCTGCTCAAAGATCTCCATATTAGGGAAGACAATGCAGTACAAAGAAAAGGGTTATGCACTCTCTTCACTGCATGGATCAGCTGATTTAGGAAGGTTATATGTTACCAGGGCCATGAATGAACACTCTTACTGTCTTGTCCACAGAAACAGCAAATGCATGAGGTATGCTTTTACTCAATGTGTTCTTATGACATATTTTGGAAAGTCCCTTTCTAGACTTATTTGGCTTGGGGGTTCTGCTGAAGAGAGTAACACAGTCACTCCTCCTTAATGTACACTGTGATTGACACTTTTCTTTAAAAGAACATGAAGGCATAAAACAAGATACAGAAACCTAAAGATTCAGATGTTTCTGCTGTAAGCACACGTTGAACCACAATGCTAATATTAAAACAAAGCCATGCATTTTTATGCTCTCTGGGATCAAGTAAAAGGCCTGATGATATTGAGAAAATCTGCCCTGAAGTTTGTAGTTCAATTCAATTGAAGCACAGTTCACAAATGTAGACTAATTAGAGTTCAGACAACTTTGATTATTTCTTTACTTATGCCACCACTTTTCATCAGGAGGCAAAAATTTGAAATAAGTTTCAGTCACAGGTGTCTGTCATAGCCAAGAGCAATTCTGAGGTTTCCTTGTAAATAGATATTTTTGTAATAAACAATGATGTGTGGAAAGAACTTGATGATAAGTGGAAAAAATCAATTCCTCTCTACAGCATTTCACATATATTTCAGCTACCTTCAGATTTAAACCCCAACTGAACATTTGCAAAGTTAAGATAATGAAAAAAGGAACTTTGCAGAAATTTTTATTTTACAAGAGAAACAGAGCAAGGACATGTCAGCATCCCAGAGATATGTTTTTTTGTTGCAAAAAGACCTCTATTCAGATGGGTTCTGTAGAGAATAAATAACTTTTTTCAAACTGGGGTGTTTGCCTCTGACATAAGACCTGTCACCTTCCATAGGCAATAGTCTGATCTTAGTGTCTGCTGCATAGTTCTGTCAGCTTGCAGCTTGGTTTTGTTCAGTCTTTGAAGAGTCTTCTGCAACAGGTGATATATTTCCTCACCCCCAAATCAGATGTCACTATTTAAAGTTCATTCTGGTGAACTTTAAATGAGAGCATAACAAATTAAACTACAGGAGGCCCTAGGCATTTATAACATTAACAGCTGGAGAACTAACAAATATTTTTCCAATTAAAACTAGCTGATAAAGTGTGAGGGGAAATTCATTTCAGATCTTCAAATACAACAGGCTACTAAGCAGTCAATTATCTTTGGAGTCATGTCTTGTCCTCCAAAGAGAATGGTAGTACCACATAAAATATCTTAGGTATACTTGAATATTATACCTAAGAAAGAACAATCCATTTCATACCTAGTAATTTTTTTAATGAGCGAACTTATAGGCCACTGATAATGCCACATATATTACATTCCTAAGTTCAGCACACCTACTGGCTGCACCACTGACCCTGAGATTTAAATTCTGTGCAAAAACCAAAAAAAATATTATGCAGCAATAGTGAGTGATGGTTGCAGATAGTAAAAGTCATATTTCCTTTCACTTTCATATATGCAAATTCACCATTTTACCACTTTTATCCATCACTTACTGCTTTCTGTCCCTCATATTGCAGTTGGTAGACATCTTAACATGCACAGAGTACACATCTTAAAAATTTGCACCTAGGGATAAGAAATGCAGTTTGAGATGCAGCTTGAAGTGCAGAATAGTTTTTATTCTGCTCAACCATACGCTTTACTGTTAGGAATAGAATCAGAAATTGATGATTTTTTTTTCTAAAATTTACTCAGAAATACAAATAAAAATTCCCAAAAGTAGGAGTAAGGAGATGATAATTTGCAAAGAAGGATTTAAACAGAAAGGTACCATGGAGAGTAGCTCCTTGTCCACAGAGAACAAAATTCGATGAAGAAATGTGATGCTGAATCTGTGACTGTAAACTAGAGATCTGCACAGCCAAACTCAGAGTTCGTACAGGCAGTTTTCTGAACTCCATAATTTCTGCTTACTTATGAAAGAATCATAGAAAATCCCAAGTTGAAAGGGACCCAAGAGGATAATCAATTCCAACCCTGAAATGAGGAAGGAATATTAACTGAAGAGGGAAAGATCATAGATTTGAGAGAGGAAGATATTTACAGTAATGACAGGGCATGCACAGAAATGTTGAGATTACAGATATATATATCTCATGTTATCTTCAAGAGCAACAGCTACTGCTTAATTGTTGAAGCAAGATAATGTTTATCACACAGGTTTCATGGAAATGCAACAGTAAACATATATATTTTGAATAAGAACTTTTTAAGCAGAAAGTAATGAAAAAAACCCTGTTCACCAAAGATAACTGCAGCTAGTTATCATAGCCCTCCTGACAGACTGGATACTGGAAGATCTGAGCCTGAACAGGAATTTTTTTGAACAACTTTTCCCAAGGCACAGTAAGACAAAAACAACTTCAAAAGGTTTTGGTTTAACCTTCCTCCATTTGATTTTTTGTTGCATGAAACAAGAATCGCCAGGTCAGAACTCATTAGCCTCGACTGAAGTTGCAAGGATAGAGATCAGAACCGACCATCCTGAGGATTTAACACTTTAGCATGGCACTTGGGACCTGCCTCAAGCCAGGGAAATAACCTTCAACTCCAGGATGTTTGACTGCTTTACCTTTGGGTTAGTGACACTATGCCCAGAATCAACTTCTATCCACATGGCAGCGAATTCTGATTTAGACAGTATTGCTCCTACTTGCTGCCCTGCTCAAAACTCATAAAACATACCACATTTTGAGACAGCATGTACAACTGTATAGAGAACAAAAACAATAAAGCTCTTTGGTCCAGGGCAAGAACTATGCTAATTTATACCTTGGAGAAATCAAAGTTCACTGTTGAATTTAATGCCAATTAAATAGACAATTCACATGCAACAGCAGCTTTTACAAAAAGAAGAGTGAAAATAGCCCGTTTTTAGTTTTCCTCTGCAGTACACTCTCTCTCTCTAGTTCTACAAATGCACATCCATAAATGTTATTCCCTTCCATATATTGTTGGAAAGAAAGTTCACCTCTATTTTTATTCTTATATTTAATTGCTATAGCCTCTTGCTGAATATTATATCTCTTCAAACAAGCAACACAGATCTGAATTTCTTTTTCTCTAGTGAAAATTTAATACTACTCTATCAAGTTTATAGATTCCAGTAACAATTACTCATTCTGTTTCAGAATGAATGGGTAGTATTAAAATGCTTTTTCTTGAAACTGTTCAAAAACTGGTAAGATTAAAGGCAGTTTTCTCTTTATCCTGAAGAATAATTTATCCCAGAGAAGAGTGTAAGGTCATACAGTAACTGTAGAATTGAAAAATGCCAGCTTCATTCAACCTGTCTCCACAGGAGAGATTCAGTACAAATGGATTTAAAAATAACAATGAAAATTAAATTAGTATTAAAGAGCAATTCAGTTTCTGTGTGCAGTCTCAAGCTACTCTACACTCTTAACATTCCTATTTGAATGTAATTTGCTGCAGTTATTCTAGTATAATTTTATTCTCATAAGCATTCAGATGAAAACCTCTTGAACAGTGAACAAAGATAACAAGAACTGTTTAACCCAGAATGCTAAAATTGTGTCTGAAGACATTACTTGCTGGAGGGACGATTGCCTCAATAAGTGGGTACCAGGAGAAATGTTTCCAAGCAAAATGTTTTTACATCATGACAGTTCTTTCCCAATTCTTGAGCCATTTCAGCTGAACACAGTCTGAACCAGTACTTACATGTATTTTAAATAATAAAAAAGCCACCATAGTTCCTCATGAGTTTCCTTGTCTGTTTTGGTGGGTTTAAAACTCTCAGAGTTTCACCATTTTACACAGATGGACCAGGATGGACAAGACAAAATTTCTTAGGATAATGAGGCATCTCCTGGGATCTCCCAAAGAATTATGGTATACTTAGAAAATGTTTTCTAAAAATATCCTGAAATTTCACTCAGAATAATCTCCCTTGAATGTATTTTGCTGATGTTTACATCTAGACGGAAAAGAGCAATGAGAGGAAACAGGATAAATATATAATTTCTCAAGGTAGGAATCATAATTTTCAAGAAACTAAAGAAATACCAGCTCCACTAGAAAAGTTTGTAAGATTTCAGAGTGCAATATATTTTTTTGCAAATCTGTGGAGGTTTCTGTCTGATTTGAAATAGATATTCTTACCCACACCCTTATTACTTCACTGGCATTTCAGTTCATAGCTTAGGAGCACCTCCTGGGCAGTTGTCAGCAGAGGGGAGTAAGATGTGGAACTCACATGGGATGTTCCCTTGAAAGTTTAGTCCAAAAACAGCCCCTATTCCTTTCCCTCATGGGTGCAGTCCATTCTCCACCCAGCCTACAGCTTTTCTTGGCATTGCCTCAACCCACGTGTAGGACCTTGCACTTGGTCCTGTTGAACCAACTCCTGTTAGTAGTAGGTTAGTTCCCCTAGAAACTTTGGGTTAGAGGACCTAACAGTTCTCCCTCAATTTTTTGGAGGTCAATGAAACAACTTGATTCTTTCTGTTTGTTGCTTGGGATGTCTTTGTTCCTGAAAGCTGCTCTAGTGAGAGTCTGGAGTCTGACTGGGCTTCCAGGCTGCATTACCCTGCTTAACCCATACGCTGAAATGCTTCTGCCTGAAAAGACAGGCATTAAGTACCATTCAACCTCATCAGGAATTAGAAGATTTAGTATGCAAAGTCTCTGCATGATTGAAGTTCTCTAACTTCAGAAATACTGGCCAATCCCCTAATTAATAGTGAGGAGCAGAAGTGAAGAGTATATACCATTGTTCAAGGGCATGAAAAGCAGGCAGAGAAATTTATGACCAAAAATGATAAAGTAGTACAAGAAATAAAACCTTGAATATAATTAATATGAGAAAAATCTCAGTGACAAGGGCACAATGCACACATTTTGCAAACAATAGCTCATTTTTCCTTTCTATTAGGAATTTAGTGGTACATGACATTGACTGTCTTAACTATAAAATACATGAAGACTCTTTTGTGAAACAATCTCAGGTTAATTCCCTTCATGGAATAGAACAATAAAATAATTTGGTTTAGGAGGAGCATATAAAGGTCTTCCAGTTCAACATCTCTGGAAAGACCAGGACACCTTAAACTTGTTCAGGTTGCTCAGAGCCACATCCAGTCTGACCTGGAAATTTCCAAGTAGGGGACACATAAGCAGTATTTATACAGTGTCAGGGTCTTTTCTGCCCCTCCCTCCACTCAACCAGAGAGGAGGCTGACTTTCAAGCAGCTCCTGAGACCCACACCACAGCTTCTTCACTCTCTTTTGCTTTTCTCTTCTCACCATGTCACACATCCTCTTCATCAGCTACCACTTGTTACAGCCCCTAAACACCACCTCTGCCTCATGTAACTTCCAATTCAGCTGCTGAACTCCCTGGACCCTCAGTTATATGAGTTACCCAGTAGAAGCAGAGCTTGGGGCATCTCTCTTTGAAAGGTCTGTCACCATTCTTAATTTGCCATATCCTTTTTATCAGAGAAATGTTAAAGTATGTACACATTTAATGAAGTGAAAAAAGACTAAAAAGAGTGCTATAACTAGTTACATTGAACTGGGAAACAGAAAAAAATTCATACCCCCTGGGTGAAGCTGCTGTTGCCCTTACAGCAAGTGCTTTAATGATGGCAATTACTTAGTAGCTAGACATCCCTAAATGGCACACCGGGCACTGCAAGTAGAAGTAAATGAAGCATTAAGCTACTCATTGAAAAGCCTTTCGTTTTCTCAAGTCAGCAAAGAAGTATGTGATTGTATAAGACCAAAGAAAGTAATTTTATCTACAGATCTAGAAGCATCCACATGATCAGAAAAGGAAAGCCTGACATAAACTAGCACAACAATTTAATACTCCAGGAGAATGAAGAATAAGTTTATATAATTTTTCTGATCTCTTCCCAAATTTTGTGTCTCAGTGTGCAATTAAAAACTAGTGGAAAATAAATTTCCTGTACATAGATATTACAGATTACTTAATTTTGTAGGAGGTAATGTCCAGCCCTTTAAAATTTCTTGAAGTCCCAGGTTTCACTTTGCAAGACAAATTGGTGAGACAACCTTTAGCAACTGTTTTATTTTCCAATAAAAAAGCCTTCTGAAGTATCAAAATGGCTCCAATTGCAAAAGGATCATGCTGGTTATGACCTTCATTTAACCCATAGAAAATAACTCGTCTGCAATAAAGAGCTGATTCAGATGGTTTTGCCTTTGCTGCTGCTGTTGCTAAGATGCCCAAGATGCATACTGTCTTGATTTTCCTCAGACATCACACAATTTATTCTCAATCTCCAGCAATGTGAAACTCATCAATTGCAGATTACCTGGAAAACACTGTGTAAGAGTCCACATTTTTTTTCTAGCATCTCACTAGTCAATTGTTAGAAAACCTCCAAGCTTAGTAAAAGTATATTTAGAGATAAGTGACATCAAAGCATGTCTTTCTCACAGGCTCAGTGTCGCATGGAAGTGTCTTATCTTGGGCAAACTGTGTTTCAGAGAACAGCTGTGTCCATTGCACATGTTGTTGCTGATCTTGATCTTAACTTTGTTTTCTGGAGCTGTCTTTGGTTCCAAAAACCTCTGGTTTGGTGATCCGTTAATTTCTCTTTCACCTCTGTTAATCCACCCCAGAATTTACTAGAAACAGATCAACAGAGCTGGCCAGCACTCATCTGAGGAAAGGGAAGATAGAGAACAACAGTCACACTCAATCCCACCATAGGGTGGTGATAAATGGTCTCATTTCTTTAGAAAGCTACACATTTTTGAGAACTTCTCTCGCTCTGCTCCAGACCAAATTGTTTCTCTTGGTCTTCTATCTATGGATGAACAGGGTTTTAAAGTGTTTATCACATCCCTTTGCATAATGGTTTATTACACAGGGCAGGTAAGTATCTCTGTCACTGTCTTTTCCTTCCAGAACTGGAGAATCATCACCAAAATCCTCTGTTGTCTTGAAATCTTTCTCAGTTTATGATGTAATTAAAGCTTCCAGACTGTAGCTGGAATTATTTTTCTTCCCCATCAAACACCAATGTGACTTGTGTGTGTGAGACTATATAGAATTCTTGCTCCTGGGAAAAAATAGAAAATTGTTTTGTCCAGAAATTTCTTCTCAGGCTTATGCTTTGCAACTGGAAAATCAGGTTTTTTTTCCAATATGCCAAATGTGGACAACATGTTGTTTTTCTTTTGTGTTTCATTTTACATTCTTATCACCTAAAGAAAGGAAATATGTTTTCCTTCTCTATAGCTATCCTTGTATGAAAACAAATATATATACAAATTGACCTTTACCAGCAGACTGATCACATCTAATGTTATTCCAGCCTCAGGAAATACATAATTCTGAAAATCAAAACTGTACCATCAAAGCATAGCCACAGCATTACAGTCCTGCTGGCCATGGGGAGAACTCTAAGAGAATAAACAAATTTAAGATAATGTCAAAGGTATTTAGTAGTCATCTTTCATAAACAGCTTATTATATCCTGTATTTTCACTGCTAAATCACAAGTACACAAAGAATCATGGACACAAAAATTTTGCAGTAACAAACATGACAAATAATGGAATTACATTTCCCTCTTCCTCTTCTTCTTTACTCAGTGGAACACTCACTGTGATTGTGAAGGTTCAGTGAAGAACAAGCTGATGAAGATTGATGTATTTCTAAAATTAGTCTTAATAAAAGATGCACTGCTGTGCACTGTATCATTACAGATTGTGAGTACAGTTACAGTGGACACTGATGTACACATCAGGGTTTGCAGTGTACAAATTCCAGCTGTGGAACTTAGCTAGAGGTTATTCTAGAACCAGACACCATTAAGCTGTTGATAACTCTTCATAATGCTTTCTATGGGCAAATCTCTAAAGACATCCATGACATACTTGTCATACCTGCCTTATGTTTGCAAGTTAAATTACATATTTACTTGTCTTAAATGATTCATAATATGCCATATAATACATTGATCACCTTCTTTGTATACCTAGGTATAAAAAGTGCTGCCACTTGCCCATGACAGGATGTGAAGGAGAATCTGGAAAAAAAAATTAAAGTCTGGTGTTGAGTTAAAAACAGTTTCATAATTATAAAAAATGAAAATATAAGGATGATAATAATAACAATCATGACAACAAAAATAATACTAAAGGAGAGGAAGAGAGAGAGACCTAAAACCCAATAGAAAAAAATTGTACACAATCCTATACACAATTGCTCAGCACCTGCTTGCTGATACCCAGCCTGTCCCTGGGCATCAATCAGACTCTTTTCTGTGTAACTCTTCCAGTTTGTATCCTAGGCATGACATTCTGTGTTATGGAATAGCCCTTTGACCATTTCAGGTCAGCTGTCCCAGGCATAGTCTTGTTCTTAGCTACTGTTTGGAATTTGTTTTTTAAATACATTTTTCTTCTGAAGTATGCATTTGGAACATTTTGATCTTATTTCAATTAATATAACTAATTTTTCAGATTAAATTAATTATATTCATACATTTCTTTAATCTTGCAAAAAAATTAGACTGCACATGGAAGCAAATACATTAAAAACATAAACAATGTTGACCAACCCAGTATGAAAAATTTTTACAGATTAATGTAATTACATATAAAAATGCAAAAGTTTCATTCTTGCCAGTGAAACAAAGACAAGGTCAATTTTTTTAGTTATTTAAACAACAATCACCAATTATTAATTATAAAATTTGGCATCAAAAATCAGACATCAAAATACAAAAGGGAGAAATGGAAATTTGAGGAAATATCTTTGGCAGGTAGGGGAGAGATGTAAGGCACAAAATAAAGAGATTATAGATCACATTTACATTTAGAATTTTCTCCTAAAATAACTTTAAGTAGGCAGAGTCTCTTTTGTTTCCAATCAATTTTCAAACATTTATTGACCTGTGCCAGGCATTTACCAGGATATCCTCAGAAACCTGATGAATAACAGGCAGCAGCAAAACCAACCATCCTAGTGGGAATTCATCCCCAACAGCATTCAGTGCTTTAAAGGTGTTTCTTCTCCATGAGTCCAGTCCCAGGTATTTTGTTCACTGAACGATCCTTCTTTTCAGCTGTTGGCCATAATTATGAGGACCTTCTGGCAACAGGCTTAAGCATCATAGCTATATAAATAGTTTCTTAGTAAGACTTCTTGTTTGATGATTTTAGTGCAACTTGCTCTGCATTGTGCACAAGGTTATGATTTGAAGAACGATACGTAACACTGGCATTAGAGGTGGCTAAAGTAGAATGCTTAATACCATAGCATTAAGGGCTTAGAGGTGTTTTGTGCCTTATGTGTTTTTAAAGCTTATTATTGATCTGCTGTCTAGAGAGAGAAAATATCAAAAGAATCAAAGGCTTAGAAGGAAAAAAGGAGAAAACCAAGGCAAGAAGTAGATTCAACAAAATCAAAGAATGAGTACGTGGGAGGAGAGGGAACAGATTTTTGTTACTAGGATTTCTAGCCTCCTTGAAATCTGACACACTGGGAAAAAAAGGAAACTGCTTCTGTACTTCTTCAATGTCTAATGATTCATGGAGTAACTTGTTAGAAAAGAAGCAGCATCCATAACCTCATCAAAGGCAGAACTTTTAATCTACAGATTTTATTCTGTCATATTTCCTATAAAAGCCAGAGTACCGTATGTATTTTACAAATGTAAAAAATGTATTGCAACTTACAAACAAGGAAACTAAAAGTCTTATCATGGAAGTATTTCTGTCTGACCTGGTATTGTTACTGCATTGACACCTCTGGACTATCTGGGAAATGGAAGTCACTAATGCATCGCTTTTGACTTGCACTTCTAAGGAGTGCTTATGAGCTAGCTTTGAGCAGTGCCATATTTACTTCAAGTAAAATAGCACTTAGAGGTATGGAAACAAAACAGGCATATTCTGACTTCAGCTACAGACATTTCTAAAATGCCACTTATAAAAACAAATAAAAGATCAGGATTTACTGAGGAGGGTCAGGCAGGTCTCAGTTTAATGACTGGCCTAGAGTCAAAGTAGGGAGTCACTCAGAGAAGCTACTGATCTTACTGTAACAAGGGAGCATCTAAGTCTGGGCAATTGGAATTACACAAATGATACCAGAAGGTCAGTGTTAGTGGGAATTGGGTAGCTGGTGACTTGCACTTAAAGTGAGAAAATAAATAAAGTTGAAGTAAAGAGAAGAAAGTCCCAAGGCAGGCTTTGATATATTGAAGTCAGGTATTTGAGTTAGATTGGCAATTAGTATTCAGAGCTGAGCAAAATCAAGCAGCAGGGCGGGACCTGGTGCAGGGCACTGTGTTCCAGAAGGCTTTTGTGCACCTTGGAGTCTTATTAAAGTTGTGTTGTCCAAAGCATATTTAGAAGCAATTACAAGAATGGCTGGAAGAGATGCTGGGTGGCAAGCAGAGTACAAAGGACATAAACACTAGAAAAGAACATAGTACAGTGATATTCAGTATAATATTTGCTCCATATTAGTAATTCTTCTGGGAGATATTTCTGGACTGTACATTGTGACACTGTACATTGAATAAATCAAAGATTTAGTACTGCCTAGGGCAGGCAAGGGATGGACATATTTTAGACCTGTTTTGGGAGACCTAGCCCTAAGTCTGCAAAAATGGACCTAATTCTGTAAAATAGTGAAAGACAAACACAAATTAGTACATATTTGTTTTGCCAAGGACATTGAGTAAAACTGTATGCTAACAATTCTGCTAAAGGCATGAAATCCACAAGAATGCAGCCCAGAAGACAGTACAATCCCCTGTGGTAGAAGATATGCAAAACCATCAGGACATTCATGGAAGCTGCTGAAAATACATAACTAGCATTTAGCAAGGGAAGGCTGGAATGATTTCTCTCTCCAGTGAGATGGCTTCTTCCTTGAGAGGCTAAGTATCCATGTTTGAAATTATTTATGCTCAAAGGAAATTTCAATAAAACTGTAAAAATAATAACCAACCACTTCACAAAATCAGACAAAAATTCAGACCAGAGCCACTTCTTGAATGCTTGGGACTATGGTGAGTAAAGCTTTCCTTTGCAGATGAAAGCTTCCTTATCTCAGGATAAGGAGAGAGGAAGGAGGTGGGAGTCCCTTTAAGTCTGCAGGGATGTGAGCACCAGTGATGGAACCCAGCACCTTCCAAAGCTGTGCTTGTGACAGAGAAGCAGGGCAGACAGTAACCCACAGCCTTGAAGACAAGTAAGGAATTAAAATACCTTTGGGGGTCTGATATGATTCTCCCTTGGAGTCACTGTAGACCTAAGCCAGACTGCCTCTCTCCCAGGACTGGTCTGTGGCTGAACATGACGACAGTGAGGGAATTTGTGCTGAAGCAGGAGCTGGGTCCCTAACTTACTATCTACACTGGGGCGTGGGAGCTGCGCTTCTGCTGTGCTGACAGAGAATTTCCTCTTGCAAGAGACACTGAAAGCTGAAGGCAGAAAGCTGATATCTTTCATCCTTCTTCCTGAGTGGTTGGGATTTGCAAAGGGTTTGTGCCACTGATGGGGACAACAGGGTCCATGAAACAGAACAGGAGGGGATCTTCCAGTGCTGTTCCTTGGATGCATAAGGAGAAAGGACCCATAGTCTCATTCTCCTTTAAATAGTTGAAGAACTGTTTAGGTTGGAAAATACCTCTAAGATCATTGAGTCAAATCATTGACTGCCAAGTTCACCATTAAACCATATCTCTAAGTGCCACATAGGCAGGGAAGGGTCTCTTTCCCCAAGACTGAGCTTGCTGGAGAATGATCTTCCTCCTCAGTAGCAGCAGAAAGGAAACATTTATGGAGTTGACACTTCAGCCCCCACAGTCCAGCTCTGACCAAGTCTAGGGTGACTGACTCACCGCATCATTACCAGCAGACAAGAAGGGACAGAGCTGCCACAGACACTGAAACAGAAGCCCCAAGGAGGGGAAGAAATGGTAACAGAACACAGTAATCTCTACCATCTGACTCATCCCCATTCATTCTTCTTGGAAAAGCTCATTTTGTTCCACAGTGGTAAGCTGGGAATCCAAAGAGCAGCTGGGGTGCAGAGCTGATGATGCACAGGGAAGGTGGAGGCTGTTCACTGTATCTGGTTTAAGGCCCTATTTCATGTCTGTTAGTTTTACTGTTTATATCAAAATGCTCAGGTTGATGGTGCATCTTGGAAGCTGAGTCACAATTACAACAGAACTATCTCTACAGCCAAGGAATATCTGCAAATGCCCTCCAGAGTGGGCATCCTTACCCCTCTATGCTGCCAAAGGGAGTAGCAGAGCAGGAAGAGGCATCTAGACACAAGAGACAATATTAAGCTGCTGACTTACATGGTGCTGCTATGCTAATATGCTCAAGCAGCTTTATTTCTTATGGGCCTTAATGTCCCATGCTTGCAGTGCTGATTAGAGGAGCTATGCATTGTGATTTCACTGTCTTCTGCAACATACTTGCTGAAATAAGCTGAGAGGAAAATGAGGCAGACACAGGGAATAGAGGATTTGTGCATTCGGTTAATAAATAAGCCATGTAGGGCAGAAGCAAGAAATGAGACGCCTGTTTCTGGCTTGGCTTGATTACTTTTCACTAAAGTAAAAAACAACCTTGCAAGTATCTTTAATGTAGAAATTAATGTCTTTGTTATTATGTGAGACTGGAGTTTTCTGGCATATACACAGCCTGTGTTAGTAAGAGATTTCAGATCACAACAATTTGACATTCATAAACAAAAACTATGCTTGAAAGGAAAATTTCTTATATAACTTAGATAACTGATAGACAGTTCAGGATGTTACCTTGATTCTGCACAACCGCAGTGAACACGTGTGCATGAGCCAGCATAGGCAGGGCACAGGAACAACCACGAGACCACAGATAAAATGGAAAGAAGCAAATTTAGTTTTGTTACCTCAGCTAACAAGGCACCCCAGAGCAGCACCCAGGCAGAGATGCAAGCACTGTTGAGTTTGGTCCACACTAAAGATTCCCCCACTTGGATCCCTCAGCCCTGGCTGCCAGGCAGTGATTTGCCCTCCCTTGCCCAGGCTTGCCCCAAGGAAAACAGGCTCTCACCTACCCACCCAGAAGGGGTTCAGCCATGCCCCACATGGGTTTATTTCATTTTCTGCAACCTTATGCAAAGTCCAGCACAAAGGACCTTTTAAAAAAACCCTAATCTTTACACAAGCAGCACACAATGTGACTGCACTTCATTGCTGTATGCAATTATGGCTCTTTATAATGTATAAAGCATTAAGGAAATTGGGTCCAAGGCTAAGCAAATCCTTGTGCCAGACATGTCACAAAAACGCAAATA
Source organism: Cinclus cinclus (assembly GCF_963662255.1). NCBI lineage: Eukaryota > Metazoa > Chordata > Aves > Passeriformes > Cinclidae > Cinclus > Cinclus cinclus. Next base: position 71,595,971 of record NC_085046.1, read on the forward strand.
AGACGGATCCATGGTCATGGAATTTATTCTATTGGAACAAATATTTTAAAGGAATAATATATTTACAATCAGCAATATAGTCTTTTATATCAACAGCAGAAGCAGTAAAAAACTGTAAAAGTACACAAAGTCTCTGTAAAGCAAAGAGTAAAGTTAGCAAATAAACTCCGTTATTTCAGAAGAAATTAATAGCAAAATTTATTCCTAATAAAAGACAGTATTATAGGTGGCATTTTGCCTTTCCTGTTGCAGTTTCATTCCCAATAAACCCTGTGGGGCTTTTTCCTCTGAAAGTGCCAGTTTTCTCTGTAACTATATTGATTCCTAAATTAAATAATTCTAAAACTGTTAGTTCTTAAACAGCAATACTGAACTGAGTGAAAACCTGGTACAGAATGTTTTGCTGCTGACTTCAGTGAAGCAAAATCTTGGTTTCTGAAGAAGCCATCAATTCCTTACAGGATTTAAAACACAGAAGCATGCACATGCACACACACTTTTTACCCTCAAAAGTATGTAAAAGTGAAAATATGAAGCCCAGTGTCTATACATTAGAGTTATTATCTAAGCCACCAATAAAATACTCCAAGGCAAAATAAGACAATATTAGTGAAACAGAAAATAAGCATAAATTATATTCTGTGGATGGGGAAGAAGCCATGAGCTGCTCTAGTAAAATGAGAGTCATCTTAAGCACAACAGATAGAAAAGATCACTATTTAGACCTAGAATTTTAAGGGCATTTTTAAGACCAGTTTTTAAGATATAATACAACTCAGGAGCAAATCTGTTACTGAATTACAAAAAAATACATAACAGAAAACAAAAATTTTAAGAAATTATATATTTTATTTTTTTTTTTACAGAAAAAAGAAATGGGACAAAACCCTTTAATTTATAGACAAAAAGCTGTTTCTCTTGCGCAAATTTTAAGTCAAAAGACAGTAAAAATAATAATTACAGCCCTAACCTGAACAAAGCCAAACAGCCAAACTGACAGTCAGTTCAGATGCAGCTGACTTGGAGACAGCAATGCAACCCAAACCCTAGCTGGCTCAGCTTGGGTTCTAGTGCCACCTGCTGAAATAACAGCAGTTTTCCCTTTGCAATCACAGCTAATGAAAAATTTAAATTAATCCTCTGCATTAGACAGCAACACATGAAGAAAGGTCATGAGGAAGATGAAGTGCTTGAGTAATCTAAGTGCACATCCAGTGAACCATACACTGAATGTAGTAAATTGAGAACCTTCCCTTGAATGACGTCAACCTGCTCTGAAGGGCAGTAGTCATCCAAACTCGAGCTGTTAAAAAAAAAAAAAAAAAAAAAAAAAAAAGTAGTAGCATGAGAATTCAGATATCACCACCATAACCACATTGTGTATTCCTGCAATGCTCTGTGGCTAGGGTGAAGCTTCTTTCAAACTGTGGCAAGTTTTGCCTCCCAGTATCCCTTTGAAGCATAGTGCTGCGCTTCTCATCACTACACTTCAATAGAAAGTCTGCAGCAGATCAGGAACATGATCTAATCTTTCTAGCTCTACTCTCTTCCTGAATCTGGCACAGAAAACACTGGCAGACTAAGTTCAAGCAAATGATCTAATTAAAGGACACGTGGAAAATTTAGATTGAAACATCAAAATGCTACTGGTAAAGCAGGCAGGAAAACTTGAAAAGCAGATCTTCACAATACCTAGCATATAGCATTTTTTACAGTATCTATTAATGAACTTCAAAAAGTACTAATATAAACCGACTTGCTGATTTTTTTTTCTGTTAAGATCTACAGAGAGACAGTTCTGGTTTCACCACAACAGTGGATAATAACCCTGCAAATGGCACAGGATATAGTTTTGTTTTATTGCAGGCATTAAGTCTAGTAGTTGTTGTTGCAAAAACTAGTTTCATATCAGCTCCTGCTATTGTTGCCAGCCCTTTAAGGGCACAATTAATATTTTTTGACTGATTAAATTCAAGTAATTTGTCAAGAGTCACACCGTGGTCTTCAAATTAGATTTTTTTCAGGCCAGTTATTTGGTTCTTGCAGGTCCCTGGCGTCAAACTCCATTCTGTTATTCTAAATAACACCCTTACAGTCCTGGAAGCCTAACTTTTACCCCAGAATAAAGTGTTACTAGAGCTTTGAAGACTATAAATGCCTTTCAGCCTACTAGATGAAAACTCATTCCAGCAAAAGTTTCACTGAAAGAAAGAAATCCTATCTGTAGTACAATAAACCATAGAGCAAGAAAAAGGAAGGTGGGATTTCAGCCCAAGCCAGCTTTTGCTCTAATTAGCTGAAGTAACACAAGTAGAGATGTATGAACTCCAGCGACAGATATCAATCCCAACACACAGGGCCTCATCACAGTCTTTATATAACCTGTGCTGAAGCACTGTAAGGCTTCCACTTCAACAGAGCTTCGTGAGCACAGCCTGGACATTTTAAAGTGAGAGTATCTGCACAGTCTTACCGAGCAATTGTCACCAGTGTGGGCTTGGGCAGATCTGTCAGTAGAACTTTAATGGATTGTATGAGGCCTTCGATCTCTTCTTCAGTGCTAACATGGTGAGGAAGCTCCACATAATCACAGGTCAGACCAGCTTGATGGACCTGTGGGTAAATTACAGAGAGATCTGATTTCTGTTGATGAATTATCGATTCAGCTTATGCATGTAGAAAGTCTTTACGTTACCATCCCTAGCCCATCAGGTAACTTGCACCTCTTCAGGCAGCGGTGTTTTTCACCCAGCTTGTTCTTTAAACAATTAAAATTCTGTAGTTAGTGTGGATTATTTCATTATCTCCAGGATATTTGTATTTCCTCCTATGAATTCAGATTATGCTGCAGCCCTTGCAGATGACATAGTTCTGATATATTATAAATAGGTCCTTATTTTAAGTTCTACAAAGATCAACAGACTGGTGAAATTTAGCCTCCATTCATGGGATGCAGCCCAAGACATCATGGTCCTGGAAGACCACACTAAAGTTGCCTAAATATAGACAGACAAGCAGACTAGAATTTTAGCAGCTTTGAAAGGAAAAGCTGGTCTACGTAATAAGACATAAAACCCAAGGAAAATTACTGAAATCGCACAAAGTCCTGAATCAAGAAGCAAGTCTGAAAGGAAGTATGACTTTCCCTCCCTGTTGAAGCTATGCTTTTGACATGTGTCTGCTTTCTGCTCTTTTTCTTTGTCACCTACCATTTCGTAGTCTGGGCTTTCCATCCTGGTTTTCAAACTGTGAACTAGTTGAACAAGTGGCTTCATTCTGGAAGTTAAAGCAAAACCAAAATTTGTGATGAACATTTGGAAACATTTATATACTTTAAGTGGTTCGGGGGAAAAAAAGGGTGAGGAAAAAAGAGGGAAGTAGAAATTATGGCCTAGGATTTGAAAAGGAAATTTGCTCCTCTGTGTCATCTTGCACCGGCAAAAATTATCAGTAATATTGTACTGTTTCACCAGGTCTTTCTTATAAAGTCCCTGTATTTATAACTGCCTCTGGCAAGTCCTTTTTGCGCTTCTTTTAGCATAGCTTCCTCGGAGGAGAAGCTGTTGTAGCTCAAAAGTCCAATGAACTTTATAGGAAATACTTCTTGTCACTGTTACAGAGGTCATACAATAACTGCTGCATTGGATGTGGAAAATGAGTGATTTCTCTAGAAAGGAAAAACTCAGACTTTCCCTGTCTCTCTTCATTTGAGAACATCTAGCTTAAAAGCAGAGTGACACAGTTTGCATATTTAGTGGAGACTGCTGCTTAGATACACTTCCATTAACTTCCATTTTTCCAAAGCAAGCAGAACCTTTGGGAGCACCAAGGAACTGCTTCTCTATGTCCTCCTTAGTTTGTTGCCTTTTTTGAGAGCTCTGCTGGTGACCAAGGTTTTAGTCACCAAATATGCCTCCATCCATAGACACTTGCATGCAGCTGTACAAGACGGAGCCTCCAAAGCTTACAGTGGTGCTGAAGAGAGTAGAATGCCTTTCCTTTTGTTTTGTCTCTTTCTCCTCTAGAACTAAAGGAAAACGTGTATACTTGCATAGATCCTACCCTTTTCTGTTATCAAAACACTGGACTAATCAGTTCTCAAACTTCTACTTGCAATTTAGGCCCCTCAGAAATCTCCTACCCAGGATATGAAGCCCATTTCTGTAGGGTTTCTTCATCGTCACTGTCACACAAATCCGCAAATGCTGCTTCCAGATCTTCCAACTGATGAACACGGTTTTCAACACAATCCAGCAACTCTTCCTTTAAATAAGCATATACAAAGGTATGTTAGGAAAAACAGAAGTAAGAACATCATGATTTATCCTATGATTTAAATTCCATAATGATTGATCTACTGGATGTGGGGAACCAGAAAAAAACAATTCATTCCTACAGCACATTCTTTTCCAAAGGATCGTAACAAACACTTGCAGAAATTGTTATACCTTCAGGATAAATCACCTCACTTTGTTCAGTTTTTCCCACCATAAATTTTAAAAAGCCACCTTTTAAATATGTACCTGTTTTTATTCCTGACTGACTAAGAAATATAAAAATCAATCTGCCAATATACAACTTATTTTTATTTCTTTATTCACATGTACTAATTAGGTTTCATTTACTTGTGATAATTAAATGTGTTGACTCTCTCTGTATTAGTGTTCAGACGAGATTATGAAAGCTTGTATTTCCATGTTTTAGAAGCATACAGCACATAACATGAAAAGTACATTACAGTGGCATAATACCATCCTTTCTACATCTGAACAAAAAGGTAAAATACCAATTACACACTCATCACAGCTCTGACAATTAAGAAAGAGCAACAAGGAAAGGAAGGGGAGCACCTGGTGGTAGGGAAAAAAAAAGAAAAAAGAACCAGCCATCAAAAAACCAAAAAAGAAACACCCCACCAAACCTAAGCCCTGTTAAGCCATAAAAAAACCCAAGTTTGCTGGTGACTTACTATATTTTCATTCCTTCCATGCCAATTATCATCTGTTCACAGAAACAAATTCTCACTCCCATTCTAAATATTTATGCAATTCACATGTTTAATCAAAACATTTAATAGAAGAAAATTCCCAAGATGCTGCTGATTAGCATTCAGCTGCACAGCTTAATGTGAGGCCACTTCATTAATCACCTTTGATAGGTTCCTTCCTGTTGTCCTAACTCATTTTCATTGGGTAAACAAAAAGAATCATTCCTTCATACATTCCACAAGGAAGCAATCATACCTCTGCTGCATTTTTATGTGGCTTCTTGAAATTGTACAGCTCTTGCAAAAGCTCATATTCTGTCTTTGAAAAAGAAAAAAAAAGAGGAAGAAAATGACTGTTCAAATGACAAACCCAGTCCTCAAAACCTTTCTTCTTCTTCAAAAAAAAGATAATTTCCCTACTCTAGTACTGCAGACAATAATGAGCCTAACTGCCTCCCATCAGGACAAGCTACCACTCTTTGGATAATCAACACTACTGTGCCTTTTGAAAGGCAGTCTCCTGATACCATCATGGCTTTCTAAGCACAGGTTATAGAGGGTAAAAAATGACAGTCTCTCATCCCCCGCTGATGAAGCTTGCTGTGGGTATTTGGAAGGTAACCTCTGGAAACCCAAACATAGCTTTTATGTCCCAAGCAACAAAAAGTTGAGCATATCCCTGAGTTTGAACGCACACTCAATATTGATTCAGAGTGTAAGAAACTCCCCCTATTTGGTGGTTGTAATTTTTTACCACATACACTCCCTTAGAAATATTTCTTTAAAAAGGATAAATCTCTTCAAAATATTACCATGAATCATTAACCATAATCAACTAATCTGCTAATTTAATATAGATGAGAGTTTCTCCATAGACATAAATACTAAGGCTGGGACACTCTTGTGAGCGGTATGAGGCTACTCGATTTCCATACTTACCTGTGTGTACATTTCCTTAAATGGATTTTTAACTGAAAAAAAATCTAAGTCGATGTCCAAAACATATGCATCCCCTTTCTGCAGTACTCGGCAGACATCTTTAACAATGTCCCTCATTGGGCATTCACTGTTTTTCAGACAGCTTGAAGCTGAGCCCTCTGCCAAGGTTTCTGCCCCGCTCAGGGCACCTGCATTTTGTATTTCTTTTTTCTTCACACTCGGGATCATGTGATCAAAGTCGCCAGGAGTCACTGAAGAGGCAGAAGTGGCACTTGCTGTGTCATATGTATTTAGCTTCAGTCTTTTAGCAGATGCTACTTCACCATTTCCTTCACGGCTGTTGGATGATTCCATAGGATTGATGAGAATGACGTACAAATTTAAAGGCTTCTGGTTTTCCAGCTGATCAGCAGGAACGTAAAGACCATCACTTAAGAAGTAATTATCTTTGCCTGTAACCCTACAATTGACAATAACTCACAGTAAATACACATGTTGGCAAAGAGTTCAGGAGAAAGCATTTTATACTTCAGAGATTCAGAGAAGAATGGATAGATATTTGATGAGTAATGAAAACAATAAAACTGTGTAGACAAAATTATTTCTTTTAAGCCTCAGGTTTAAATGATATTTAAGTTTTTTCGAGTTCTTTACTGTGGAATATATTAAAATTCACTCTATATTTTTTGATATCCCCACAAGATAAAAGAAATAGATATAAGAAAAAGATAATGCATTATGTGCTTCTAAGATTAATTTGAAATTGAATTACATTTTAAAGACAACATAATATTGCAAACCTATGGATATTTTGTCTTGGTTTTATAATTTTCTAGGAAAATTATGATAGTTGGGTTTGAAAAGTGCCCTGAAATGCATATATAGTGACTTAGTGAAAGTACAGTATTATGGATTTATAAGTAGAATTTCACTTTTTATATCCCCCAAGATTCCCTAAGTGATAAAGATGGTAACTAGAGGATAAATAGCTAACTATCAGTTGAATCCACTTAAAAATTCCACAAAACAACTAACCAGCCAAAAGCAACACTAAAACTTCTGCTTACAGTGAAAATTTTCAGTGAGAATTTTCAACCTGTATTGCAGTACATTAAATCTTAAGAATTATAAACTCAAATTACAAATAAGATTAAGAATTGTGAACTTCTGCTTGTTTATGGTAAAGCCCCATTTGAATACAGAGTATCACCACTAATCAACCACAAGGACAAATAATTTCCTAAGCAGGAGAAATTTGGAGCTTAGTTCCCCAGTGTTTTGTTGATGGATTACCCTCAGTTTGTCAAGGTGAGAGGCTGGATTACAACTCCATCTTTTTGACAAGACATTCACAGCACATCTTCCCAGAAATTCTGCAGGGTTCATCATGAGCTCATGGTACCTCAGTGTCCACTAATGAAAAGGTTGTATCTATTGTCTATCCATTTCTTGTCATCAAAACTTTTAGGACATGTTTTTATGAGGACTCTTTCCCTTTCTTCCTTCGTGGTTTTGGTAAACCAAGAACATGAAGAAAATGTACCCAACTGGCTTCAAAAGGAAATCTGAAATGTTGTTTTCATGACTGCTAAGGCCACTAATGAGAGAGCTATTCAACCATCATGAATTATTCCTACATACTGGATAAATGATTAAATGCAACAGAAAGCACCAGCTTTTTTAAAAAAACCCTCAATATAGTTTCCTTCAGGCTTCAGAATTAGAATTGCAGAGCTTTAAGTGTTTTATTTAAGGTGGCAAAACAAAGCATTTCTCTGCTGTTTTCTGTTAAATTTGCTTCAAAAGATTTATTCTGCTATGCTCACAAGAGACATGATTTGCAAATATCCATTAAAACTGCACAAAATCACAACACTATGAATATGGTGAATGCAAAATTATTATAGACGGCATCCTGCAGAATGATGAGGGGCTCTGATTCAAAGTTGAATAACAGAATAATTAAGATTCTAAGAGACAACTGAAGGCCTAGTCAAACATCTGATCAAAGTAGAACTGACTTCAAAGCTAGACGAAGCTGCTCAGGTCAATTTTCCTTTATCAAATGATGGAGAATTCACTAGCTTGAGTACCTGTTTCAATACTTAACTAGATCAACTTCAAAAAAAACAAAAAAAACCTCCAAACAAAAAAACCCACCCCACACTAGAAGAACAGTCATGGCTGATACCAAACAACAATTTTACTAGCTAGACCAAAGACTAAATTGATGTAAGTGCAACTGCATTAGGTTCTAAGAAAATTATAAATACAAATTAAATTTCCACCTTTATCCAAGAAAACAAAAAAGACTCCACTGAAAAGCTACAGAGACAGCTTTTATATTACTACTATATGTCAACAAACAATTTACCTGATTGTTGTTGTTGATACATCCTTTCCAATTAGAAAATTGTGTTCCCCTTCTGAGATCTGCTGAGCCCAGCACGGGTGAAGCCACACTACTTGGGAAATATGGCCAGCATAAACAGCAGGCATAATCCAGTTTTCAATACTTAATTCACTATAATCAGTAGAGAAAGACAGAAGATAGCAATGTTACTTTACCCATAAATAAAAATGGTCAAGAACACCACAAACACCTTGTATCTTGAAGGCTCCCATGGAAATCATCTAAAATTAGTACTCCATGTAAGGGTAACATCACCAAAGAAAGAAAGGGAAATCTTCATTCATAAGACAAACCAACAATGCCTGTAGTAGGCATAAAAAAGTTAGGACATGGAATCAGCTTCACTCTTAGCATGGCATTTTGATTATAAACTCCTTAGTGGTGGACCTGGCAGCGTTAGGTTAGTGGTTGGAATCAATAATCTTAGAGGCCTTTCTGACCTTCATGATCCTGTGATTCTACACCCTTTTTCTCTTGCTACAATAGACAGAGAAAAGTGCAAGGAACATCATCAACTTTGCTCTAAACAACTTCAAACTGAACTCACGGAAGTGTTAAGATTGTAAAATGCTCCAAGTATATTTAAAATGTCATCCCAGTAATTAAAGTGAGTCAATCCACAGGACTGACATCTTTCCTCATTATCAAGATCCTATTTATTTAGGTGTATGATGCCAACTGCATTCTGGGCTGCAGCAAAGAAGCGGGATGAGCAGGTCACAGGAGGGAATTCTGACCCTCTGTTCTGCTCCTGTGAGACCACCTGGAGTGCTGCATCCAGCTCTGGGCACCCCACATAACAATTACATGGACCTGTTCAAGCAGGTCCAGAGAAGGCCACAAAGATAATCAGAGGGCTGGAATACCTTTTCTATGAGGATGGATTGAGAAAGTTGGGGTTGTTCAGCCTGGAGGCTGCACAGAGACCTTACAATACCTTCCAATACCTTAAAAGGGACTGCAAAAAAAAGCTGGAGTCTTTTTACAAGGCATGCAGTGATAGGACAATGGTTTAAATTGAAAGAGCGTGTGTTTAGATGAGATATTGGGAAGAAATTCTTCACTCTGAGTATGGTGAGGCACTGGAACGGGCTGTCCAACCAGTTGTAGGTGACCCATGTCCAGAAATGTTCCAGGCCAGGTTGGACAGGGACCTGAGCAACCTGGTCTAGTGGAAGGTGTCCCTGCCCATGGAAGGAGAGCTTGAACTAGCTGATCTTTAATGCTCCTTCCAACCCAAAGCATTCTGTGATAAAGTCCACAAAAACTTTTAGTCATCCAACAAAGAGAACAAAAATATTGACTATGGCTAAGGTGATTCAAGTATACCAAATGCATCAGCCTGTAATTGCTGTAAATCACCGTAATACTGAAGCAAACAGTATTTATTTTAAAACAGGAAGAGTAAAACAATAGCAGAGATCACTGTGGCTTATTACCTATCTACCTTAGATGGTGGGGGAAAATATTGGTCTTTATGATTGCAATAGGAGTATCTTGTTCTACTTCACATATCCAGCATGCCAACAAAGCATGTGCTATTTCAATCTCAAAGTTGGTTTTTCAGTGTGAAGAGAAAGGATTGTATTATAACTACAGCTCTTCAGGCAAAGCGTCCATGCAGAGTGCTTTCCTGTTACCCAGAGGAACTATTTGGGATAGCACCATCACACACTACTGAGCAAATACACAAAGCAAACTCGTCCATCTTAAATTGTTTGGGATGCAATCTAACTTTCAGCATTAAAAAATAAAGTTTCACCAAAAGTGAGAAGACAAAAGATACAACTTGAATCTGACTTATAGTTCTTTAGTTCATCCTTCCTATACAGTCATGCCAATATTCACTGTGAATCAACAGCAGCAAGTAGTAGATTTAAAGTCTACTCTGATGCAGCACCCAGGACTTACCTAAAAAGAGCTTCTTTGTCAAATACGGTGTCCGCAGGCATATTCACAGGAATAAGCAGGTCTGGATGGGAATCAAGATGAACAAAACTGATGTTACTGGAAGGAAGATGCTTTGAACCAATGGCACGATAGATGAAAGGCAGCACCTAAAAAGCAACATGAATGAAAACTTTTTAATGATAACCAGTGGGCTGAAAAAGGCAATGGCTTTAGCAGCAAAACCACCAGTACCACTTTTATTCCTTTAGAATTTGGATTAGAGGGAGGAGGAGACACAAAACAATACAAAGGGGAAATAACTTCAGTGGCAAGACAACTCATGAACAGTAATCATTATAAGACCATGTGCTCCAGATGAGAAACTGCTGAAGAGTCACAGCTTTACACCCTTTTTCCTTATTTATAGGAAGTCTTGTTTGCAGTAGCTCTTCTCACTAGCCATTCAACTAATTTCCTAGATTTTTTTTTTTCCCGATTTACAACTAAGCCCTAGGAATGCCTTTCCTCTTCTGCATATCATTGCCCGTGGATTTCTTTTCCCATTCTATAAAGCTTCCTCACCATGCACTGGTGCTATGGAGATAAAAACAGTTTGCTTCTTACATTCTTTAAGTTAACTGATATAGACTAAAAGCTGACCCCACCATGATTTAAACTTTAGCTGACCATTAAATCTATTCTTCTTAAAGAATTAATTCCTAATCCCTCCATGACTGTTTGCAATAGAGATTACCTTTCTCAACTGCCCAACTTTATTCCCTGATGAAGTTCTTCACTCAGAAGTGTGAACAACATGAGGTGAGGCAACTCACCAATTTACAGCACAGCAAACTGCTGAACTGCAATAACACAGGGTGGTAAAAATGAGAAAACTGATGGCTGATCACTCTTACTCAGAGCTGCAGTACACGGAGTCTCTTCCACTGTTAGAGGGCATCAACAGCCTTGGCTGCCAGAACAAATCCAACAAGCATTGTGAATCACAGCCCTGTTATATGGGGAATGTGAGGACTGTAAGAAGCAACAAAAATTATGTGTGACCTTTATATTACAACAGCAGCTGAGCTTTTTTTTGGCATAAAACTGATTAAGATGACAAACCCTGCATACTGTATAGGCATAACCATAAAACATATGTATATTATTGCAATAGTAGATAAGATTAAAAACAACATGGATTCCCTGACCCATGGCTTTTACTTCTTTGTAAAAAAGAAGCAATCTGGCCTACCAATCAACCTACAGTATTTTCAATTAAAACTGAAGTGTCACCTCAGGTTAAGTGCAACTACTGGTTGCAAGAGACACAACAGACTAAATTCTCTAACCTTGCAAGTTCCCCTGATTTGTATTAAGAACAAAATTTCCTTCATGACAGCTGTTGTTAATAATCAGTGCATGATGCAGCTACTGACAACTTGCTCTGGAGGAACATCACTGGCAGCAAGGCTGATATAAAATTTTCTGTGAGGTTCTTACACTTTGGGACAAAAAGCCATTTATGCTTTATTCAAGATAGACCCCACACTCCTATACTGAAAACATTTAAAATTAAATATTTTGTATTAATGGAACTTTAAGATAATTGCAAACAGAAATATCGAGACTAAAACAAGCAATCAATAAGAGGCATTATCTCAGAATTCCTACCACAGTGACACTCTAAGTCCTTAGCTACCATGAAAAATCAACTATCACAGCATCATATATTCAGTGAGTCTTAGCAAAAATGAACTGCATTAAACTATTTACAAATTTGTAACATTTTAATAAACTTTACGAATATCTTCCCTTTGCAAAGAATCTAGTAAAGAAGCTGTTATTTTTGGATTAAAGCCTCAGTTTATGAGATTATTAAAAAACCCATGGGAAACCAGAAAGAGCACTTCAAAAGCAATTTCTTCTTCACTCCCTTTTTCAATGACTCCACGAAAGAAAGAAAAGCTCCAGATTTTTAACATTTCTCGCCAAGAGGGAGTCAATATACGTGTTGGGATGGGATTGTATTTTACTTATCCTCTGCTGACATGTCATATACCGGGTAGGGTTGAGTTCCCAAGCATCGCACTAATAGCTAGCAAATTACAACAGCAGTGTAACGTAGGTATTAGTTCCTTTAAACCACAGCAATTAATGATACAAATAAGACACAACAGTCAGCAATAACTACTTCAAAAGATGCCAAAATGCGATCGTGACAATAAGTAGTTTCGGGAGCGAAGATCAGGTCACCTGGGCACTGAAGTTCACTGATGCTTCAGCAGCGGAAGGGAAGGCAGGATCAGGGTTTGCGCGCGGCTGCGGAGGGCAGGGCCGCTCCCAAGGAAGCACACACGACGGGAGAGCGCATCTCCCGGGGAGCTCCCGGCCACCGCCCCGGCCGCCTCTCTTCGCTTCCGCCCGCCACACTGAGCATCCGCGCCACGGACAAACACGAACAGGAACAAACGAAACCCCTGCCGAGAGAGCCCCCATCCCCCGGCAGCCCAGCGCCGGACACTCACATCCTGGTGGTCCTCCACCACCCACACGGGCAGGGCCGGGTAATGCCGCCGGGAGTCCCCGCGGGGCCGGGACGCTCCGTCGGGCCCCGGCTCCGCTCCGCTCATGCCGCCGCTGCCTTCGGGCGGGCGGCGCTTCCGCCCGCAGCGCCTCCCACCGCTTTCCTGTTCCGGAGCCGGGGCGCTGCGGGCAGCGCCGGGCTCGGCGGCGGCGAGGGCGCCAGGTGGGCTCGGCGTGCCGGGCTGCCCGCGGAGGGGCGGCGGGGCCGCCTTCGGGCCGCTCCGCGCTGCTCGCGGTGCTCCGCAGGGGCTGGGGCCGGGGCCGGGACCGGGGCGTGACGGGGACGCAGGTCCCGGGATCGGGGGCTGGCGGGGCCGTGCGGCCGAGCAGAGCCGGGAGCGGGGAGCGGGGAGCGGGACCCGGCCGGGGGCGGCTCAGCGCTTCTCCCGCTCCGTGCTCCCGTCCCCCCGGGCCGTCGGGAGGCGGCGGTGGAGTGAGGATGGGTGGTACTGCATGGGTCAGGTCGGATGGGACCGCAGTGGGTCCTCTGGTCCAATCTCCCTGCTCCAGCAGGGTCATCCCAGAGTACATGGCGCAGGACTGTGTCCAGACAGCTCTTGACTCCACAACCTCTCTATGAAATCCGTTCAGAGCGCGGTCACCCGCGCACTAAAGTTCTTCCTTATGACCAGGTGGAACTTCCTGTGCATCAGTTTCTGCCCATTCACTCTGGTCCTGTTGCACGGCACAGCCCAGAAAAGCCTGCATCCATCCTCTTTGATACCCTCTTTTAGGCGCTGACAGACATGGATGATGTCCCCCTCTCAGCGCTCTCTTCTCGATGTGTCAGTGCCCTGCTGCTCTCAGCTGTGCATCTGCAGGGAGAGGCGAGTTTATTCGGTGTTTATTCGGTATTGTTTAGGTGACCAGTGCTGCGTTAGAGTGCAATAGCTCCCGTCAGTGCAACAAAATTCCTCTTTAGGCGACAGGGAAAGGCGAGTTTCCCCTTTTCAGTGTTTTCGAACTTAACTTTAAATGAAAGTTGAATGTGACTTGCGTTTGAAGCAGAGGGAGCTTTAAAATAATTCGGGCATGTAAAGTAGTTTCGTGTATTTTTGAATCTTTTTTTTGCAGTTGTGATTCTGTGTATTCTGAAGGGCTGAAATGAAAGTAGAACAAGAGCAGTTTTCAGGCATTGGGGAGTTCTGAGCACTAATAAGGGAGACCCTTTGTTTGAATGCTATGACATGTTAGAAAGAAACACACTTAAGGCACTGTGGTACAGCCTGTTTAAATAAAATGTGTGTGTGAATGTTAGCAAAGTCTAAAACAATCTTCTTTTACAAGCCTGAGGTGTGTAGAAGCCTAGCAGGAGAACTAAAGCAAAATTAATTCAGCATTTGATAGATTATAGTTAATAATGTCAAAAGGGAGCACTGTTACCAGACAAAATGGACATTGACTTTTTGTTTGTTTTTTGTTTTGTTTTGGTTTTTTTTTTTGAGAAAGAGCCTTTACAAAGTTGGAGGGTACTGAGCAGGTACAGCCTGACTGGGAGGAACAAGTGGCTTTATACCATCATGGGTGCTATCTCCTCAAAGTGTGGGATTCTCACTCACATTGGCCCTTGGTTGTTCTGGAGAGGGAATGACTGGCACCAACCAATTCCAGTGGCTTCTAAGCCTTGCATGTGTCAGGAGGGTCCTCTTGATTCCCGCTCTTTGATCTGAGTCCTTTTCTGCTGTGTTTCTTTTCCTCTCTCCCTCCAGTTGACCAGAAGCTGTCTACTTTCTCTCAGCAAGAGCTACATGTTTTGCTGCAGTGTCACTGGAATGCAGCTGAAAGTAGTGCTCTGAGCAGTCCAGGTTGGCCATGTTGCACTATAGCAGGTGGGAGAATATTCTGTACAGGTGCTTCAGCATCAGCGAAGCCTCTGTGAAAGGGAGGTTTTGTTTCCTTTTTCTGGTGATCTTTCCAATTACGTGTGTGTCCCTTTTCTTTCTCACTTCCCCTTACAGAAAACAGGATTTGACTTTTGGAGGGGCTTAGATATTTTTTCTCCTCTCCTTCCATTCCAGCCATAAATTTTATTAGGTGTTTTTCTCCTGTTTTTAGTTTTGGAAGCTTAACATTGTAATTAAAGAATCGATTTTAACTTTAATGAAGCACAGTGCTTTCATTTATAAACATTACGCCTTAAATACATGCCTAATTTTGAGCAAGACTTAAGCCTATTTGAAGCCCTGATAATTTCTCAAGGGCAACAGGGCTGAGAATGCAGTTGAGGGATTTTTTGGGAGCCATTATTTCAATGAAAACTAAGGAATAGCACAGTCTATGTGAAATTTTTTTCAGAACCTTTAAGATGTGTAGCCTGTTTTTCCACAAGAATATACCTACCTCACTGAAAAGACTTTGAAGGGTCTGTTGAATTCAGTCCTTTAGTACTTTGTGGAGTCAATAGTGTATGTAAATTGCTAATACCTCATTTAAAATTTATATGATTTGTTGGGCCAGGTGGCATGCAATGAGGTGTTAGTCAGGTCATTCTGCCCAAACTTTAGAAGTGTGCTCTAGAAAGAACTCCTTGTTATGCAACTTTGGATGCCCACTGCAGTTATTAATAATGAGTGATTTCTTTGGTGCAGGGTGTCTAAAGGTTTTATATCAAAGTGTCTTAAGTACTAGTGGAGGTGCTTGTATCCTTGACCTGTCATCATAACAATGATTTGTTGAAATTGAATTGCCCTGACTCTTAAAGCATGGTCCAACTTGGGTTCTGGCTTAAAGACACTAAGTGCTTTCATGGATTAGAGGCTTAAAGGAATCAAAAGGGGCATAAATGACCTACACTAAAGGTCTGAGGAGCACAAAGCTCCCAGTGAAAGTGGATATAGTAAATTTACTGCTTCTGTTAAAGGAAACTGCAGTTTCAGCACTTCAGGAGTAGTTCCTGCAAATGCATTGAGGACATCTTATAAAAATTGTGTGACACTGGATTTCTATTTTCTTCAATAAAGGTGAGCCATGTCTTTCCATTCTGGGCGAGGATGTCCCCGTGGCCAGGGGGGACCAGGAGCAAGAACTTCAACACAGACCTACCGCCCTCAGAACCTCCGGCAGCTTCACCCCCAGCAGCCCTCCGTACAGTACCAGTATGAGCAGCAAGCTGCCCCTCCAACAACCTACTCCAACCCTCCAACCACCGGTTACATGCCTCCCAGGCCAGACTTTGTGCCCTATCCTCCTCCAGTGTCCCCTTCCACACAAAATCCCATCAGCCAGTGTCCAATGAGGCCACCGTTTCCCAACCACCAGATGAGGCAGAGCTTCCCAGTGCCTCCATGTTTCCCTCCCACTCCTCCACCAGTGCCAAATCCTAGCAGCACTCCCGTGCCAGGATCGCCTGCTGGGCAGAGCACCTTTCCTTACATGATGCCTCCCCCCACGGTACCACACCCTCCCCCACCAGTTATGCCACAGCAGGTCAGCTACCAGCCCGTGTACTCGGCGGGCTACTCGCAGCAGGCCTTCCCTCCACCCGGCTTCAGCAGCTACCAGCACGGCTCCGGCTCCTTCCCAAGCAGCACTGCCAGCAGCAGCGCCAGCAGCAGCCACTTCCGGCACACGGGGCAGTACCAGGGAGAGAAGTCCCAAAGTGACCGGCGCTCCCCAGACAGGAGCAAGCACTACGACGAGCACCGGCACCGCGAGCACGGTCACGTTCACGGTGACAGACATCGCTCCGCTAACCACGGGGATCGTCGGGATCGCGGCCGCAGCCCGGACAGGAGGAGGCAGGAAAGCAGTCGGCACCGGACAGATTATGACAGAGGAAGGCTATCACCTCATCACAGGAGTTATGAGAGAAACAGGTAACTGTTATCTGCCTGCGGGGGAAGAGATGCCATCGTTGTTCTGTAGTACATGTTTGCATCAATGCTCTTCCCTTGCCCTTGGTAGTCCCTGCAGCTTGGGAAGTAGCCAGTAGCCAGGTCTCATGGAAAAATTACTGTTCAGACACCTTTCAGGTACACTGCTGTACCTCACGGTTGTGAGCTGGCAGACTTGTTGCTCTCATCCATGGAGATGGTTTCGAAGCAAGAGCTTCTTTGTGTCCCACTGAATGGATTGTTGAGTAGCACTCAATATGTTTACCTTAGAATTTTATGCACATATGGCAGGAAAATAAAGTTGGCACTCTAAGAGTGTAGAAAACTGAGTCTTACAAACAATTAAGCCCCAGCACTTTGAATTTCAAGATTTAGGTACCAGAGTTAGGGTGCCAGGTGTTACTTTGTTTCAGAAAGCCTTGCGTTTGTAGAGAAACGCTGACTTGGTGAGGTCTGATAGGGGCCCATAGCTAATACTTGCAGTGAGGTGCTTAGTGGAAAGCATGTTGTACTCAGGATGAAGACCTCAGCTAGCCAGCCTGATCTCAAGAGAGGACTGAGGTGAACATGAGCATGGGCCAGTTGTAGGCTTCACTGACATTGTTCAGATGGATGAGTGTGCGCTGCTTATTTTGGGATTTATCGTGAAGTGTCGGTCATGGACCCAGATGACTTGGAAATGATGAGCTGACCTCATGTGTCTTAGAGCAAACCATCATCAGTGAAATTTTTCTCATGTCTTAGATTTGTTCTGTTTGTAGCTTTTTATGTGTCTAATGAGCTTTGCCAAAATATTCAAAGAGCTACTGGAAAGTTAAGTATTTATCAGGGCTCCTGGATCACATGCTCTTAATTTTAAAAGCCCAGAATTTTTTCATGGCACGTGTGGAACATGAATTTATGCATAAAGCCTGTGTAAATGAAGCCCATTGATTTAGATATGCAGAGACTTAATTACAGAACTGTAGACACCTGCATACAAAAAAAACCACAAACCCTGAGCCTCACACTCAGTAAGTTTGCTTTGATTTTCAAAAAAGGCTTTTCCTAAAGCTGAATGCAGCTAGCATTAAGGCACTGGCCTTTTCTGTATGACATGCTTGTGGAGTTTTCTCCTCTTTTCTGCATAATTTCAAGCTTCAGTTTTAAGTTTTGAAGATGCATGTTTTCAGTAGCTTTTTTCTCAAACACTATTGGATTGCTGCATTACGCCAACAGCTTCCAGATCTACTTGATTATGTATCTGCTTATTTTGATTCAGAACTGTTTGCCTTACTTGAGGTTGATTTTTTTTTTTTTTTTTTGTGCAGCGTCGGTCTCCCAAGGAAATCAGATGGTATAGAGTATGCCCTCTCTGAGGACTGAAATGCATGCTTTAACAAGCCACCAAGAAGCAAGGATAAATGGGGCTGGGGAGAAACAAAAGATCATTTCTTTGAACTTTTTGTTTCATAAATTTGCATTCTGTTTCATATTATGAGCATGGAAACAAACATATATATATATATATATATATATATATATATATATATATGTTCATAAATAATTTTTACTTGTTCTGTTAACCCACCAAGCCACTTGAGGCACCTGTTTATAATTCCTAACGTATGAGCAGACCAGAAGTTTTAACATATACACAGTGACTTGCTAGCTGTTAGCAGCACAGTGTAAAAGCTGCCTTTGTGATCTTTCCTGCCTAATAAATACAGTAATTTCATAGAATAATTTAGGTTGGAAAACATCCTTAAGATCATCAAGTCCAACATGTAACCTAATGCTGCCAACTCCTCCACGTAAATGTGTCCCTAAGTGCCACATCTGCATCTCTTTTAAGTTCCTTCAGAGATGGTGGTACCACCACTTTTCTGGGCAGCCTATTCCAGTGCTCAATAACCCTTTGGGTGAAGAAATTTTTCCCGCTGTCTGAATGAAATCTCCCCTAGTTCAACTTGAGGCTGTTTCCTTTCATTCTGTTGCCTGTTACCTGGAAGAAGAGGCTGACCCCCAGCTGGCTACAGCCCCCTTTTAGGCAGTTGTAGAGAGAAACGAGGTCTTCCCTGAGCCTCCTTTTCTTCAGGTGATACACCCCCAGCTCCCTTAGCTGTTCCTCATAGGACTCACTCTTTAGACCCCTCACCAGCTCCGTTGCTCTCCTCTGGACATGCTCCAGCCCCTCCATGTCCTTGCAGTGAGGGGCCCAGAGCTGGACACAGGATTCGAGGTGCAGCCTCAGCAGTGCCAAGTACAGGGCAGGATGCTGACACAGGCCAGGATGCCATTGGCCTTTCTGGCCACCTGGGCCTGTGCTGGCTCCTATTCAGCTGCCTGTGACCAGCATCCTCATTTGCTCTGCTGGGCAGCTTTCTAACCACTCTTCCCAAAGACTTCAGTTAATTTAAAGCTCCTTGACCCAAGAAATGTGTTTGCGTTGTGAGTTTCTTTATGTACGTGTGCAAGCTGAGTCTTGCAGATGAGAGTCATAGTTTCAGCATTATGCAGACGGTCTGTGACTGTCTGGTTTCTGTGTGTGCTTGAGGTTGCTGTAAGGAAGAGAGAGCTTGCCTCAAACACTTGAATGACTGCTGTGCTTAGAACACTATTGTGCTTAAAATAGGTTTTCTTTTCCTTCCTTGAGGCATTTAGAATGGTTATATATACAATGATCTTACTCTTTGCCATTTGTAACAGGAGAAGAGGAAGAATGGTAATAAGTCCTGTGGGGAATTCATGGATGTCACCTCTGTATGGTGTGAACTAACTCTTGCTTTGAGGTAGACGGCTTTGTGACATTTAAATTATTTTTTTAACTTTTCAAGGGAGCGGGAGAGGGAGAGGCATCGGCACCGTGACAGCAGAAGATCACCATCACCAGACAGATCCTACAAAAAGGATTACAAGAGAGCAGGAAGGTAAGGCAGCATTCATGTGGTATCTTGAGCATTGGAGACACTGTGCATCCACTCACATGAGGTTTTGTGTATGTATGTGAAACCCAGAAAAAATGGGTGTCTTAAATTTAGAATCATCTACTGATACATGCAAATACCACTTATCTCAAGACCTTGTAGAGTTAGAAACAGGATTAATCTCTGGAGAGAGAGTTTCATTGCTGTGTCCTAAAGACTTTCTCTTAAGTCTTTAGTCTGTAAAGTACCAAAATTATTTGAAGTCACTCTAGATTATCTTTTAAAAGCTCTGGTTTTATTGCTGTTCCTTTCTGAATGCTGGATGGTTGAAACTGTTGCAATGTTATTGGTTTGGTAGGCAGAGGAGATTTAAAAAAAGTAGGTAGTTTCCTTACTTCTCTTTTGAAAACATTACTTTTGTGATGCACAAGAAATATCACACCTTGTGTTGTTCAAAGGTGTGTTAGAGTAACAGAAGTATGGGTTCTGTGTAATCCTTTTAATAAAACTCAAGTTCTTTTGTCATACCAGTACTTTGTGGGCTGTGCTTTGAAACTTCTTACTGTAACTTGTGACTGATGTGACTTAGCTTTTACCAATAAGTTCCTAACTTTAAAATACAATTAGAAGAAATTCGCTTAGAATGCAAGTAGGAATTTTAATTTAAAATGGCATGTATTTTTAAATTTTAATTCTTGAATGTGACTTAAAATAAAAAGCACATTGAATTTTAAGTCATTTTTATAGTAGATCAAGAATAAAAATTGCTCTTGTACTCTTTATGGTGCAAGTTAAAATCTGGACAGGCAACTGGCTTTTGCTGCAATTTATATGATAGAATGACTTACTCATCTGAAGCAAACTGTTTTTCATTTTAAAATAATAAAGAGAACTGTTTTTGTTCCCTTTCTCCCACTCAGCCGGTCTCCAAGCAGAGAGAGAAAGAAAACCCGATGGGAGGAGGACAGAGAAAGGTGGTCTGAGAACCAGAGCTCCAGTAAAGAGAAAAATTATACTGCTGTCAAAGACAAAGAATCAGAAGAAAATGCATCTGAAAAAAATGAAGAGGAGGATGAGGAATTGCTTAAGCCAGTCTGGGTTCGCTGTACCCATTCTGAAAACTATTATTCCAATGACCCTATGGATCAAGTGGTATGTCAGGGAGAGCTCTAAAATGACTGCAGACAGTCCTTTATGATACAAACCCTTCAACAGGATCATCATTTTGTGTCATTTAATTCTTCTCTTTTCCCAGTCATCTCAGTCTTTTAACCCTCTTAGGGTTCTTCCCTGTTTTCATCAGCTCCTTCTGTCTGTTAGCATTCATATAAGTGGTACATGGAAGAGTGGTACTTTTGTTTTGTCTCCAGGAGGGAAAGATCTATTTTTTCCCTATTTACACTGTGTTTAACTTGTGAGCAAAGATGCCTCAAACATTGTATATTCCTGCAAACTTGGAGAAGTGCTATACCAGCACATGAAAAAATTTCACTGCTAGTTCACCTGGTAAAGCAATGTAATCATATGCTTAAAGCCTTATTAGGTGTTCCCATGTTTCACTGAAAGATCCATCTTTCCCACCTTCTTGTTTTTTTCATGAAATGCTGGTAGACGTTGAGTTCTTGTGCTCTTTTAACACTGTGCTTTTTTTTGTTCTGTTGTTCCAATTTTTTTTTATTAACAGGGGGACTCTACTGTGGTAGGAACAAGCAAGCTCCGGGATCTGTATGAAAAGTTTGACGAGGAGTTAGGAAAGCGACAGGCAAAGGCCAAAGCAGCCAGGCCACCATGGGAGCCACCAAAAACCAAGCTGGATGAAGATTTGGGTAGGCTGAAAGGATGACAAAGCTCTGAAATGGAATAATCTGTAGTTAACCTCTTTTGGCAGTTGTGTGTATTTAATAATGTAGGTGTTTTTTAAATCCTCCTTTGTATTTCATATCCATGGGAGTTTTACTGTAGTTCTTGATGGGAGTAGAGTTAGATTCATTACCCAGAAAGCCTAGGGAGGAATGGAGAGTATCCAGCACTACCAAATACTAGTTTCTTCCATGGCATAAAAACACCCTGAGCATCATCAGATGATCAATGTCCAGAGAATGGCACATGAGAGGCTTTGAGGAGCTTCTGGTCTTGCATTTCTAAAGGGGAAGCAGGAGTAGTGGTGATAGAGCTGCAAAAGCAAACATCTGAGTTTTTCCTCAGTATTGTATTTTTGCTGTGCAACTCTGCTTAGTATGATCAGACATATGCAGAAGTACCAGTTTTCATAACATACATTATGTGCACTATCTTGTGCCACCCATATGGATCTTCTGACATTGAAATACATCCAGCAGCATCAAATACTGGGGAAATAGTGGTTGAAAAGCAGAGTAGAGGTTTTTATAGCAATTTGTCTACTCAGAAGTCAGTGAAAGCTATTTTTCTTGGTGTTGTGAAAACTGTTCTTCTTTTCATACTTCCAGCATTTCAGTGTTTCATAGTGTGTTTTTAGTAGTTGGTTTAGCTCAAGAGATTTGTAGGCATATCATAGTAATTTAGATACTCTGTTCGGCTGGCTTTTTAACTGTTGCTTCATGTTGGCCAGGTGACCTGCTTCAAACTCTCAGGTCTCATCTTAGTAACTTACTAATAAAATTCCAATGCTGAAATACAGACATAATGACATGGTTACATGCTGATGGTATAAAAGGATGCAGTGAAGAGAACGGAAAAAAATAAATACAGATGAAATAAAGTGTGAACTCACTTTTGTAAAGTAGTTCTTCACATTTTTTTGAACAGTGAATTTGCATATATTTAAATTCCTTCAAGAATCACTAGTAAAGTTAACTGTAGGGTTTTTAGGAGGTGTTTTTTCATGTGGATGAATGAAGGATGCGACTGCTACACTCAACATACTTGTGTATAGTCCTCATTCCTTAAATCTCTGCGGAAAATCGCCTGCTGCTCCAGGCTAAATTATGATAGGGTCAAGGGCAACTTCTGCATTTCTTTTTCCACTCTTTCTGGAGAACACAAAGACTCCATGTTTTCACTGTTCCTCAGGGCTAACTTGGTGTCTGTGCCAGCTTCTCCTACAGCCATGTAGTGTCTAGTAATTTGTCTTATTTTGTAGTTCATTGAAGGCTGTCTCTGTTCTGGCTTGTGTCAGCAGCAATTGTGTATTGCAGTGGGATAGCAGTGCATTCCAGGAGCATTTTTATATCATGAAAGGCTGATGATGGAAGAAATTCTTCACCTTGAAGGTGGCGAGGCACTGAGACAGGTTGCCCAGAGAAGTTACCTATGTTCTATCCCTAGCAATGTTCAAAGCCAGGCTGGATGGGGGTCTTAGCAACCTAAGTGGGAGGTATACCTCTCCATGGAATTGGATGGTCTTTAAGGCTCCTCCCAACCCAAACCATTCTATGATTTCAGTGTATGACATCAGAAAGTTCTGTGTTAGTCTTTTGAACCTCCAGCTTGCTCTCATGGGTTCTATGCATATTTTGCACCCGAAAATAGACTCAGTATTAATCAGATGTATATCAGAGAACTTTTAAAACCTATGTGTTTGTGAATATTTGTAGGAATACACATACACACTCTGTGAGGAAACTCTATTTCAGCTGAGTACAGATGACCTATGTAAACTGTGTGTTCCAAGGACATATTTTAATAGCACTTTATGCCAAATTATGAACTATGTAAAAATAAATGTAGATTTTTTAAAAAGGAAACATTTTCTTAATGGTGTTCTCTCATTTTCTCTCCTTTTTCTTTCAACTAAGGAGAGTCAGTAAAATTGTGTGCTTTAAAACCATAGTTTCACAGTATTTGAAAGCACTGACAGTATAGTAATGTATTTTCTCTTAAATCAAAACTTAAAAAATTGAAGAAACATTGCATTTTATTCCAAGAAGAAGATAAGCATTACTTGCATACTGGTATATGTCTTGGCTATTAAGGCATTTATTTAAATTTGAGCTGAGGATATCTGTGGAAATGACTAAAATAACATGCATAAGAAAGGGAGTCACTCCACAGTACCACAGGAGATTAGAGGTATTGAGATCAAGGGTTTTATGTTTGTGTTTTTTTTTTTTTTTAATATTAAGTGCAGACATTAATTCATGTTAGAGAATACATTGCTATGGAGAAGAGAGCATGTGTAAATGTTTTTCAGCCATCTTTATTTCTTCTGTGTGAATCAGAGAGCTCCAGTGAGTCAGAGTGTGACTCTGAAGATGACAGCAGCTGCTCCAGCAGTTCAGATTCAGATGTTATTGACGTCATTGCAGAAATTAAGCGTAAAAAAGCACACCCTGATCGTCTCCACGAAGAGTTGTGGTACAATGATCCAGGACAGGTAGGGTGGGAGGGAAAAGTACTGGGTGTCCAAAGGTCATTCTTCCAATAAATTGAAAATTTTGCCTTGTTGTCCAATATGCAGAGTGACTTCTATTTCAGAATGCTTTCTTTACCTCTGTTTTCCCTTTTCTCTCTCATCTTCAAAGCACTTTTGATTTCAAGAGTGTGGTTCCAGCTAATTAATCCTGGGGATTTTTCAGTTGGAATCATGTCTAACAGCATTAATAGAAATGGAATGTTAACAATGTGCTAATGCTGTCCTTTTAGCCCTGAGATAAAGGTACACAACTGAATTCTGTGGTGGAAAAAAGGCAATATGTTCACATCCATTACAGATTTTTCACCTTAAGCTCTCAGCTCGTATGATAAATAATGTTTTAAATATGCAGCTAATGCTTCTAATTTCTTGTCTAATGGTTCTTTTGTAATTGCATGGAGATTGTAGTTCTCATTAAATGTAATTGCTGTGCTCATGAATTGCTGTTTTACATGTACACATTGCATAGAAGACTAGTTTTTGTTTGCAAATTCACTGTCTTCATAGTTTTTAAATATTTTACAATCTATTCTCTCATTTCAAGTGGCACCTCAGTAAATTTCTTTTCTTGTCACTTTGTGTGATATATGAGTTTAGCATGCAACAAATCATAATGTGAAGAGATACTGGAAAGCATATTGCCATTGTGGTAATTCACAAGTCTGTTGAATATTCTATTACAGATTCATATTTATGCTTCTAGTTAAAAAAATGATTGAGCATAGCTAGCTGTTTTTATTTGTACGGAAAACAAAATTAGTGAACTGTTTAGATATTTAACAGAAAAAAATGGTGTAGCTCTTGGGCACATGTCAAAGTAATGTTCTATGAAGAATATTAACAACAAAAAAAGTGGAATAACTGTAGAAGGAATAGATTCAGGAATGTTTGGTTTATGAGTTTCCTGCTGAAAAATGTTCTTTACCAAAAACTTTCTTGAGACTGGCTCTTCATCTTTCTTGAAAAG
The DNA here is from genome assembly GCF_963662255.1 of Cinclus cinclus. Classification (NCBI taxonomy): domain Eukaryota; kingdom Metazoa; phylum Chordata; class Aves; order Passeriformes; family Cinclidae; genus Cinclus; species Cinclus cinclus. The sequence goes on from NC_085046.1 coordinate 71,620,882, forward strand.
GCTGAAATCAATCATGGTGAGCTTGTCAGTGCTGTACTACTTCTGTGTAGATTTTATTTGAAAAGGTTTGAAGTTTTTAAAGTATTTATCTGGTGTGTCAAAATGCTTTATGTCAATAAATAAAACAGGAATAATTGCCACACACTCTGACATGTACAAGTACACAATCTGACATGAAACTAGGTTTGTAGGATGGATCCTCCCAACCCTTCAGTCTGAGCAATTTGTTTGTTAATTTGGATAATCTCCAGCAGTGTCGACAGTTGCCAGAAAATAGTTAAATTCAATGCCACCGTGGTAGCTTTTGCCTTACAAATGTAATCAGCTTGTTTGTGTTGCACTGTTGGTCAGAGAAGGCATTGCCTGTATAAATTTGTGGTCTCTCACCATCATTTTACCATCAATTCATTATTTCTGTCCTGCATTTTTTTCTATGAGCAGGGCTGTTAGAGACAAGATGGGTATGTATCTGAGTGCTTCTTCATTCACATGTCTCAGTTTTCATCTCTCAGGTGCATTTAATATAACAGAGGCAGTATTCGTGCTGAACAGTAGTAAGAATTAAGGATGAGATTTTTCAAAAATATATGATGATTATTTAAATAGCCTCAGTAGATGCTTAGCTTTGGAGCACTGATGAGCAATTAGCTGTTCACTACTTTTTGAAGTCTCTTCTGTCTTGTTGCTGTATAAGCCAGTAAGGAAGTATGCTTCTACCTATGAGCATGTTCTATTTCTTTGAACATGTTCTTTCCTCGAGGGTCTCAGACTATGGGAAAAGCTGTGTGAACAACAAGCTGTCACATCACTCCATTGTTAAGATTGTGTGACTAAGTTTCCAAAGGAGTTGGGAAGTGCCCTGCTTCTTATGTTTCTTGGCATATATATGCATTGTGCCAGACTGAAGAAACTGAAGTTAACATCAAAACTAAAGGTTGCATCCCTATCCCAGCTGCCTAAAGCAAACATTAACAGTGGTGTAGTGATTCTTGCTTCCTGTGGTATCTTCACATTACATCTTATATATGGTAATGTCATTTAGCCTCACTATGGATGCTGATAATGTTTTCAGACTGCTTTTAATAGCATGAAAAGTTCTTATTGGTTTTTCTATTGCATTGCAAGTTTATTGGTTATTTGTTTGTGGTTTTTTTCATAAGTCAGAAAGTATTTTAACTTCTTGGATTCAAACTTTGATTAAAAACTGGGGTTTGGAACTTAATTTGATTCTCTGGTTTGTTTTTGGGCTTCTTTTGTTGGATTTCTGCAGTAAGCATAATGTAAGAGTAGAAGTCTTAAGGCTGTTGCAGTAGTTGATAGTCTACATTGATCTTGGTCATAAAAGTGAAAAGAAAGACACCAACTTTATTATGTATTCACAGGCCCTTTTGGTACAGGCAGTTAATGCACCCATACAGAATACTCAAGCCTGTATTTTTTCCTCTTTCTTACTGATCTGTTCATAAGATGGATTTGACATGTTCCCATCAGTTCTTTAAAGTACCAAGTAAAATCTTTGAATGGCTTGTATTTTAGAGGATAGCCTTGTTCAATGGTAGAGGGCTTAGTTGAGGATAGGTTTTCAGTCAGAGATCTCAGTGGAACTGTTTGAATATGGAGAATTCAGCATGTAAATATTGACACATGCATGTTTAGGACCTGAGTTTTGTTTTAGGTGGTCAGCATGCTGTTTGTGTGTATAAGTAATGGAAAAGAGGTATATTATAGTAGGGTAGTACAATTCTGGTGAGAGTGTTTTTCCATCTTATGCTTCTGAAACAGTGATGAAGTCCTAATGCTGCTGTGTAGTTTTCTTACATTAGTCTACAGTGTTTTGAGTTTTATTGGCTTAAGAACTTCCACTCAATCTAAGCATGACAGGCTTTTAGAAGCATCAGCACTCAGGGCATTAAAACCAACATACTTTTCCAAAACCACTTTTCAGTAAAACCAGAATCCTATTTTGTTTTTGACAGATGAATGATGGACCTTTGTGCAAGTGCAGTGCTAAAGCCCGGCGAACAGGAATAAGACATGGCATTTATCCTGGTGAAGAGGTATTAGTAATTCTGAGAATTGCAATTATGAATACAAGTTTGCAGCTGTAAATTCCTGGCTGGGTTGATTTGAGGAGGTTTTCCTGTGATTTACAGGATGAATGAAAAAAAAAAAAAACTCTTTTGCAACTTTAAATCACTTAGTTAGGTAACCTCATATTTAAAATGCAATACTTGTAATTAAATCCATCTCAAAACTGTAGAAAACTTTGGCCTGTGTTTGGTCAGCTTTGGGTTTGTTTGGTTTCTGTTTAAGTTTCTATAACATGATTACGTTAATAGCAAAGAACTTGTGATCAGAGATCTGCTATCTTCAAGTGGATGAATATGTTGTAAAGGGCCCACTTTGTGAAGTGATTGCTTTAAAAAAAAAAAAGAGTAATTCTGTTGCTGAAAGCAGCAGAAGGCTTGTCAGGAGGCATTCTTGCCTTTTGTAGGCTTTTCAATTTATCTTCATACTTTTTCTTGAAAAATTTTATTTTTCAATTGGCCTGTTTATATTTACTGAAACAGTTGTTTGTTTCTCTGCAGTTAAGGAGTAACAAACGTTTGTGTGAATTATTTGAGTTCAGAAAATCGGCTTTGGTCTGAAGCTTACTGTAAATTTCTCCAGTTCAGGATCTGTTCCTCCCCATGTTGCATCAAGTGTTCCTCTTGCAGAAAAGGGAGAAAATTTAGGAGGAGAAAACTATATAAAACTTGCTGCATGAAGGCAGCTGCTCCCTGGAACAATGCCATCTGGGAATCCCACGTTTCACAAAATCTCCTTGGATATAATACTTTCCACAGTGTCCTCTAGGTGAAACTGCCTAGTTTTCAACGAGCTTATTTGCAGCTGCCTTGTCACAGCTGTAATTATAAGTTGAAAAGCTTATTTTGGGACTGAAGAGCCAATGAAATCACCTTTCTTACTGCGTAAGCTTTTCAAAGTGGTCAAAGCAACATAGTGGTGTATCTGTCTTGCCATTGCCACAGGCCAGGTTTTGTTCTGCAGTTCAGAATAGTACCTTGCTCACTGCAGTGCTTTTATTCTTTTTCCCAGTGTATTCCAAATGGGCTGGTGGCAGCCTCCGAATTGCAGCAGGTTGTATGTAGGGCATATGAAAAATTGGTTTTGGCTGGTTGTTAAGGAGTTCAGGTCTTTACATAGGACTGCTTCAGAATAAGCTGGAGGGAAACATGAAATCGCAGGCATCTGGCTGCCTTTGGACCTCAAAGTCAAGCATTACAACCTGGGAGATAGAGTGGCGTTACCAAAGCTACCTCTGTGATGATATGCTAATACCCTCTCTTCAAGCCTCAGATATCCCCCAAGCAGATGAGCTGATACCTAGCTTGATAATGTACCTTGAGATCTTCTTGTGTGATGTCCAGGCTTCTCTTTGTAAACTTCTAAAATGTGTTTCCTGAAACAAATTTATATAGTAGAGGAGATCAGTCTGGAACGTAAACAGCTAACTGTTGTGTGTATGAGAGATGGGGAGTTAAATGGAAAGTGAAAAAAAAGAAATTCACCTTTTTTTGCTTTTGAATAGCTTTAAAAATATTTCTTAAAGTGAAAATGGAGATAAGGCCACACTTTCCTCCTTCCCAGAATGCTTAATTATGACTACCTGCTTTTATTTAATTTTTCCTAATGCATATTTCATGGCTATTTGAAATGCTTTATTCTCTCTTTTAATCTCAATTTGCCTTGACTCTACACATAATTCTACTTATCTCTTTCTTTAAGCCCATTAAACCATGTCGCCCCATGACCAACAATGCTGGAAGGCTATACCACTACCGAATTACTGTGTCACCTCCCACAAATTTCTTAGTAAGTACTTTATAAATAATTTGAACTAGGACTCTGATTTTGTTTTTGATGACAAAAGTCGTACTCTTCTTGCTTACTCCGTGGTGGTTTTGTTTGCTTTTTTAAGACAGACAGACCTACTGTTATTGAATATGATGACCATGAATATATCTTTGAAGGGTTCTCCATGTTTGCACATGCCCCACTAACAAATGTAAGTATGGTCATTGCTGCTTACTTTAGGTTTCATACAGGGGATTTCTTTAGAAGGTGCTCATTCTTCCCTGAAACAAAACTTCTCTAAAACAACAATGCATGTATGCTACAAACATCTTACCAGCACTGGGGACAGGGGAAAGATATTTGTGCTAATGAATCTCGGGTTTTGTCTTGACTGTGACTGAAGCTGTGATGTGCATGGAAGTAATGTTTTTATGTGTTTCACAGTTTGGAAGTAGATTAAACCATGGAACAGCTTGTTAAGACTGCTAATTGGATTTAAATTGTCTGAGTGGATTTATTAAGTTGGCAAAATTAAAAAAAAAACTAGCAATAATAACAAAAAAGGGTTTTCCCTTTAAGTGACAAATGAAATTTTTCAGAGATCCACTCTAAAGGGTTTTCTCTTTTCTTAAAACTTACCTAGATGTATCCAACACTTTCTAACAGCTATTCAGCTTCTTCAGGATCTAGCAAGTTGCAATTTTTGGTAAAAGCTGTAGGGATGTACAGGTGTGTAAGTTTGTGTTTTGAAAGCAGGTGTAGCAAGAAAAGGAAATGATTGCTACCTGACTGCCTGGCTTTTCCAATATTAGCTCAGTTAGCCAAATGTGAGTGGAAAATATGCAGATTCTTAATTTCTGTACATTTGAAGATTTTTTGTTATCTTGGTTATTTCAAGGTTTTCTCAAAAAGTTCAGTGTGTGTTAGTTTCTGTGGTTTTTGTACCTATTACTAGCTACATCACCAATGCCACAACTCAGTGTAAGAATGGTTATGAACACAGGACTGGGATGTAAGGATCCTAGAACTAAGAGGCACTGAGAAGAAATTACTTTGACCCTGACAGTTTGCTTACATAATGGATATAACACTTTTCTTCTGGTGGTCAGGGGAAGGGAGTCTTGTTGAGAAGTCAGGGAGAGGGTGGAGTTCAGCCTCTGGCATGGTAATGGGAAGCACTGGTGCCCAGTAGCATTAACAGCCTCAGAGTTCAAGGCAAATTTATCACAAGGCTTTACATTTTCACTTTGCAAATGATCAAAAGGGAGAAGTTTTGTTTTACTCATATTAAATAATAAAGAGACCCCCTTGTCTTTACAATTTTTGTGTCTATTTTGTGATGGGAAGGCAGAGAGTTATGGAAATCTTTAGTATACAGACAACAAGGAAAACTCTTCTTTGATATGTGTAGTTAGTGAAGCTGTTAAGCTTACTGTGAAGTACATGTTTATATGTGCTTCCAGATAGGGGGAAACGATCAGCTACAAATATCAAGCCACACTGTGGTGCCAATTCCTCTTACTAAAAGATATAAAGCCCTTTGGAAGGAATCTCTTGATGTCATGAGATGATTTTTTGGCATACAACATAAAACCTGCTCTTTGAGGGACACTTTGGAACATACTTGATAAAACAGAGGTAGCAAAAGGTAGTAAAACTGGAGATCTGAGCACCAACATCTTTGCATTAGTCAAATTTCTGTAGTGCGAAGTCTTAAGTTTGCATGGTTAGCGTTATTACTGAGTTACTGCTATTGTTACTGAGTAATTGCTGAGCAGCTCAAGTATTAGGGAAAATGGTTAGTACAGTAACAGAAAAAATATTTTCATATTATAAAAATCAAACCAGTTTTACACTACCAACCATGTGCTCCTTTAGTGTGTATTTGCTTGTATAGATGGAACTCCGGTTATGGAGGTCTTAGTTGTTGCGACTTCTCTAAAGAATTCAACTTCTAGTTTAAATTATGTGTTACAAAGTAAGCAAACAATCCCTGTGCTTTTTTTAAAGCTTCACTGATTTAAGTGTGACAGGTTTTCATCTGCTCAGATTCTAAATGGTATATTTAGCTTCCAAGGTTTTGGGAGGGATTTGTATTTACATTTAATGCTGTATCAAATTTTAAGAAATATAGTTTTGTTGGTTGATTTGGTGCAGCTTCTTAATTTGTCATGCAGATATCAATAGATTCTTGTAGTCAAAATAGTCAAATGTTTGACAGTGGGCTGTAAGAAGATGCAATCAGAATATTGCACCTCTGCTTTGTACATTGATTTCATTGCAACCCCAGTGCTGTTCAGATATTTGTGTGCTTATAAATGTAAAATAACCTTGGGTTGCTTCACTTTCACAGATCATGGAATTATTCTAACATTCTTTCATGCTTTTGTGGCCAGTGAGTAGTAAAGTTGGGTAAGAGTTGTAGATGTGTAAGGGAAAATTAGGCATTTTTGTAGTCTTTTAGGACTTCAGCTTTTTTTTCTCTGAAAATCCCATTAAAAATGAAACACCTTCAGCAAATTATAGACTGTAAAAAGGTGGAAAAAAAAGAAATTGTTTGCCTTGCTAACCGGTCAGATGAAACTGAGAATATTTATTGCATGAAATTAGTATAAAATTGTAATTTATCCCTAAGCTATCATTATGTAGCTTTGACTTAAAACTGCATTTTAAGACAATGCAGCTGACAGAACTGGCAATGTGCTAAAAAGCACCTTGTTTTTAGATCACTCTATCAATCTGACGTGTGTCACAAAACAAATTCACATGCAAATATCCAAGTAAGAGAAGATACAGGTTGACTGAAGTTTACAAGTGTACTTTTTCTCCTGAAGAAAATTTAGTCTCCAGTAGATGGCATTATTTAACCTTCCTTCACAATCTCTCCTGTCAGCACTGTGTTTTATTACTGAGGTGAAGGCTGGAACTGGTACTCCCTTTACACATGCTTGTGTTCTTGCCTTTGCGTGATCCCCCAGAGCAGCTGTTTTAGTAAGTGCCCTTCTCAGCAGACAGAAATACCTTTGCATACAAAATTGTATTAACTATGCATTTGATAGCTTTAATACTGAATTTCTCTTTTCCTTACAGATTCCTCTATGCAAAGTAATCAGGTTTAACATTGACTATACAATTCATTTCATTGAGGAGATGATGCCTGAGGTAAGATGGATAATTAGTCTAAAAGTCAGAGTGGGTCATGAGTTGTTGGTATGCTTAATGGATTAAACTCTTCAGTATCCCACCTTGTGAAGTCTCTAAGAGACTGGCTCTGTTCTGAATGAGTGGCTGCAAAAGAATTTGCACTTACAGGTACTAGCATCAATCCATCTACCTAGGCTATCATATATTAAACTCAGATAGTAAGAAGTGCTTATATCTGTAGGTTCCTTTCATTTTAAGTTATATGCAATATCTGTACATTGAATTAGGCATTTCCCTTCTCTTATATCTGACAAAAATAAGGTGCATGGAGCTATTCCTTTTCCAGGACCACATAAGTCAATGGCACAGCAGAAAATTAATCAGAAGTTTGAAGCTTTGAATCAGTACTTAATATAAGCTGTTGCTGAAACAAATTTCCTGTGGATACAAAAAAAAGCAGATTGAGTTCATAACCTGTTTGTGGTGGGATTTTTTTATTATTAATTAATGCCTTGTGGAGCTAGTTTGCAAAGTAAATTGCTGCAGTGGAGCAGTGTGTATAGATGCAGAAACACCCCTGCATATTAGCTTCAAAGATAGGATCAGTATTTAATTTGATCATATATATTTACATTTTTCTTTCTAGTTATCTTTTTTGGCTGCTCAATGGCATCTGAATATATACAATGCCTAAAAAGCCCTGAAATAAATAGCCTTGAAATGCCTCAGAAAGAATAATGTGATCAAAGCTATTAATTTCTTGTAAGAAAGTGAATGTACTATGTTGTCTGCAAATCTTGAACTGAAACAACAAATGGCCACTAAGCAAAATAGGGAAGTCACCATTTGGGGGGGCTTCTGGGTAAATAGCTACAGTATTATTTGGAGACCATCTTTATTAATGATTTTTGAAAGTGAATGTGGCATTGAGTTTGGAATTTATGGCTGATACTATACATACACAGTTTATATCAATCTGGCCTGATTTTGTTTGTTCAGGAAAGGTTATATGTTCATTCACTGAAGGAGCCACTTCCTCATTTGATGAAAATAATCTCTTTTTTCTTTTTTTCTTCCATTTCAGCTTTTTTCTTCTGTTGGCTATTTAGGTCATAATCCTCAATTTGTTTTGTACTCATGCTTGCCATGGAATTGATAGTGATACTGCAGATGGTGATTTATAAACATTTATTATGAGCATGTGGGAAAAAGTGAACTATGAAAAAGATATTTCTCAGAAATGTGTCATCTGCTTAGCTTGCTCAGGTGGAAGAGGTTTTAGTGATTGGTGGATTATTTGTGATTCATAATTTTTGCCTATACTGTTTGATTTGGACATTGAGCAAAGAGAGTTCAATACCATTCTTTCCTGACAATGCTTTCTAAAGAGAACACTGTGCTATGTTAGAGTAGATGATCACAAATATATCAATACAGTTTCCAGAATCCAATATCTAGTGGTCGGCAGATACGAAGACACTGTTTTTTGGGTTTTTTTCATTGTGTTTTATTTACCCATATATGAATGGCATTATTTATATTGCAGTATATTATATAGTTATAGTTTTGGTCTATATTTTTTTTCCCCAGAATTTTTGTGTGAGAGGCCTTGAACTGTTCTCTTCATATCTATTCAAAGATATTTTGGAGTTGTATGACTGGAATCTTAAAGGTAACATTCTCTTTGAGACAGTCCTCAAAATAGCAGCGTAACTGCTGTTTTCCATGAGAGGGTCAAGCTTCATCTATTCTTCAAGAAAATGAAATTAGAGTTCCACAGTGTGAGCTGTAGCAATGAAAATGTACAAAATTGGCACTGTATTCTCACAAGTAAACTATATTTCTGCCTTAATCCAGATTTTTTATTTTTAATCAAACAGTAAATATTACTGTATGTTTAATATTACAGAGCATCATGTACATGGTATTTTCAAAGTCAAGGTGTCAGGTAAACTGTTCTCTCCTTTTAACAAGCTAACAAGAAGTTGCTCATACAGTATTTCTCTGCAGTCAGCTCAGAAAGCAGTGTCATATAGACAGCTGTGGAGAGTTAACCTTATCATTATAGCTGAATGTTTTTGTCTTTTGACAAGATGAACATGCTTGTTTCTGTGAAGACTGCAACAGAGGAGAATGCTTCTCATGGTCTAAAAGAGAAATGAGAGCATCAAAGGAATTACCTTACAGAATCTGTAGGGTGTCTTGACTTTGTGGAGTTGCACTCTGCACTTAATGCAGTTAGACAGAGGAGCACACAGGTTTAATACATTTTGTGTAACCTTTGGTTTGATACTAAACATATTCTAATGTCAGTGTTGTCTCTCCTGTCACTACTTGTGATTGTTCTTTCTTTTTTTAACACCAGGTACTTACAGGTTTAGTTTTTTTATTTTCTTGCAAAGCCTTATATGGTGAATAGGAAAACAAAAAAAAAAACCAAAACAAAACAAAAAAAAACCCCAAAAAAACAACACTACTGTGGAAATTTCTGTGTTATCTTTGTTACGGTGAACAAAAACCACCCCACTGACTGGGAGGAGATAAACTAGTGCTTGTACCTGTAAGGCTTAGGTGTAATAATTAATTGATTATATAAACCAACCTTTTTCTATTACTGTTTTATTTAAAAGTACTGGGGTTTTTGTTAGGCTCTTATTATTTTAAAATTATTTTAGATTTCTTTTAAATTGTGTGAAAGTATTCACTATAAGTCTTTTTTTGTTATTTTTTGGATTGAAACTTTAGCTCTAACAAATGTAGTCGCTATTCACTGATTTCATCTGCAGCAAATTTGCCTCTTTTCTTCTTTTGCAAATATCTTGCTGTTCATAAATTTTCTGTATGTTTTTTGTATTTAAGGTCCTTCACTTGAAAATGATTCTGTTTCCTGTCCCAGATATCACTTCATGCCACGGTTCGTGAGATTTCTTCCAGGTAATATTTGTACTATATAGCTTTATACAAATTAGATCAACAAAACTTTTAAAAACCCAATAAAACAGAAAACAACCCCCCAGAAAAAAACCTCCACAAAAAAAAAAAACACGAAAATACCTTATTGCAAGTCAAATAGCTCAGTCAGTGCAGAGATCTGTGCTTCTACTTGTCTACATCCTACTGCCAGTGCTTGCTGGCAGTGTGGAGGGTTTACTCAGAACTGGAATTCTAATGGGAAGGCCAAATCTTGTTTCCAGCTTTTGTGTTTGTAGTAATTTTAGGCATTGCTGGGTCCTCTTTGGTGTGCTCTGCGATGGAGCTATGGCATTTGAGAAGGGCTGTTATCTAATATCACACATTTCATGTCCCCCTTGCTCTTCAGGGTACCATGTGGTTAGAACACAATTCTTGATGAGCAAGGGTCAGCATGATTGGCACAGCTGAGGACGTGTTTTTCTGATCCTAATGCAGGCTTAGACCTTGTAGCAAATACTGAAAGGCAACGGCTGTCATTCCAATGCAGTTCAACCCTGGCTTGCCAGCCAAGGACAAGATTCCACGTGGAGCATTGCTCTCATTTTGAGTGAACAGCTTACGTAGGCAGTTAACACATCCTAAGACACCAGGACAGACTTTCAGTTGATGTGAATATCATGGCTCCATTGAAAATGTGTACTGCTGAGATCCTGCCAGTGATTGCTCTAGGAGGGTTGTGTGGACAGAAGGATGTGTTACATCTGTGGGATTTAGGGTGCAGATGAAACATGGAAGAGCCTTCAGCAAGAGGGCTGTGACTGTGACCTGGAGGTGCTTTCTGGTCTGGGCTTTGAAACTTAGTTGGGATATTAATTATAACTGGAGCAAAATGAGTTTTGACTTGTTACTGTGGAGAGTACTGATGGCTAGATGACTGTATTTCTAATTGTTGTTCCTTCCTGAATGCATAGCACTGTTCAATCAGAAGCAAAGCTCTGAGGCTTGCTAGCAAACACTGATTTGGTTTTGCTGAAGCAATTTACAAAATAAGCCATCAAGCCACAGGTGGCTGATTAACTTGACCTCATCACAAAATGAGAACAAGTTTGTCCTGCCTAGTTTGTGTAGCTTGAGGGTGCTTTCCTGTTCAGGATTTTTATATGCTGATTTTTTTTTTTTTTAATTTTAGTTGAGAATTTTTCTGTGCTGTTGGGTTGTTTACTGATAGGGAGAGATAAGTCTCTGTAATATGTATTCCAGTGTGCTGCTTTTTCTTTAAGGTCCCCAGCCTTCTAACTCTTTAAAAAATGTCTTTTCCCTGATATTTCTGCATATATAGTTGCCTTTTAGCATCTTTTTTGACAGGTTGTTTTTAATCAAGCTTTCATTTTTTATTGATTATTTTTTGAAGTATCCTTGAGAAAATCTATTTCCTTTAGGTATTTTTGCAGAGCACTTCTTATGTCTAATCAAAGAAGATGTTGGTACATCAGATCTCCACACATCCATCAGCTGTCTCTTTAAAGATAGGAATGAGCTGCTGATTTCCCATCCCTTCTGCTTTTTCTTTCTTACTTTCCTAACATTGTCTGAAAATAATGGGGTTTGGGATGTCAGGTTTTCTATGTGGATTTAGTTTGAGACTGGCCTTGGGGTAGCTCTGACCTAGTCATATCTGGTTTACTAAGATGCATAGCATGCAGAACAGTTGCTGTATTGTATTCATTTTCATAGGTTTTTATGATGATAAATATATTCAGAGAGTAAAAGACGAGAGATTGAGGTCCCAAGTGCTGCATAGAAAGAGTCTCTGACTTTCATTTAGCACATTTAGTACCATCTATAGCAACCTGTACATGATCTTCAGTGGGTAAGGATACACTTATATTTTAGTGATTAGTGGGTGTGGGCTACCTGTTGCATAAGAGTATAATCCAGTTGTTGACAAAGAATAGTCTTGTAAGTGGAGTCCCCATTTTAATTTGAAGGAAAACTTCGCACATTTACAAATCTGCCCCTGTAGCTAGTTAGTAGAATTTTCTATTTCCAGTGAGGTTTGGGGTGTATTTTCCCCACTTAAGATTCCATCTTGGAGTTTGAGTGAGTTAGTTGTTTTGACAGGCCAAGTTACACCATTGCCTGACATCATTTTTGTGCAGGAGTGCTGTAATCCCAGCAGAAGTAAGAGAAGGGCTTGGCTCCTCACGTGCCTTGTAGAGGACATCATCTTACACAGTGCTGCTGTTGTGCAGCAGCTCTGCAAGGCTTTTCCACTGTGCCTAGGATCACACTCCTTGTGCTGTGGTGTCATTCCCCATATTGCTCTGAGGTTTTACTTCTGGTTTGTCACCATTTCTCTTTTGTGGGTGTAGTGATTAAACATACTCAGTGCCTGGACCAGATTGTTTCTGTTCCCTGAGGGAGGGAAATCAGTGTTTGTGTTCTGTGGGGCTGAAACTTGAAGATTCCTCCATACCAACAAATTAACACTGTTATTAAAGGAGGGAGTTAGAGATGTATATCAATGCACTGGGAACATGCAGTGACTTTTTTACTTACGTGAGCAGACATACTGAATTTGAATGGTCAGTGATCTGAGTGACCACTGAGCAGTGATCTGTCAGGACCATCACTCACCCTTCCTGTTTGCATATTCGCATCTGTAACTGGCTACCTTAAACCAGTCAGATTATAGTGTTCTATTGGTACAAGCAGCCTGTGCTGTGTGTTTTTCCTGGGGTCTCAGAGGTATTTAGTAATTTTCACATGCCCTTGATTCATTTAGTGACAGAAGACAGCATGAGGCTCTTTAGTCTTCATTACTGCAGTTACAGCATGTAAGCACTACAGATGAGTTTGAAGTGCAGGGATAGCTTACTATATTCATCCAGAAGAATCCCGTAAAATTTTGAGTGTTCTTAAAAAAGCTGCGTAACACCTAAAGGCTTTTTAACTGCTGTTGTGAGAAGAATGGTATAGTTGTGAAAAGGAAGATATAACTGGGCAACATAACAGATTGTTCTGCTTACTCATTTTGAAGTTTATTTGGGCAAGTTAGAATCTTCAAGTTTACAGTAGGAAGGAACTGTTACTCTTGCCACCATTACTGTTACTGCTTTAGTTTAGCAAAGTGTTTATGCAGGTGCAGCATTCATCAGTAAAATATTTGCTTTCATAGTTGTCAGATCACTTAAGCATTTTGGATTTTATTTTGCTCATACAAATGGTTTTTGTTCTGCATGCTTTCTCTTATGCTCATTCTTTAGGAGTGAATCTCTGAAATGTGGTGTTTTTTTATGGTTTTAAGATGGAGGAAAAGAAGTGCTCTCAATGCATCAGATTCTTCTCTACTTGTTACGATGCAGTAAAGCTCTGGTGCCTGAAGAGGAGATTGCCAACATGCTTCAGTGGGAAGAACTGGAATGGCAGAAGTACGCAGAAGAATGCAAAGGGATGATCGTTACCAGCCCTGGCATGGTAGAACAAATAAATATTTTTTTGGTATTTTGAACAATCCAGTGACATGTACATGTGTTCTTTCAGAGAGTTTGTTACAGGCTAAATTAGAATAGGAAAAGGTGACTGGTGGCTGTTGCAGATTGCAATAGGAACAGCTTATTGACCGGTTCCAACCCTGAATTGTCCCCTCTGCTGCTGTACTGATGGGTGTATTTTCAGAAGGGCACTGTTTCAGTGTGCGTGTTTAAAGGAACCTCTATATTTTATGTATGTAAAACTTTCCTATTTTCTAAGACTGTCTTTATGTGCATGATCTCATTCTCTTTTCCTAGACACAGCACCAGAGAAATAGTAACTGTTTGCTATTTACTTTACTCTTCCTCTTTGACCCCCTATTGACAGCTCTATTTAACGTGTGCTATCCTAACACTGGTGTGATAATGGAAAAGGGGTTTTCTGCCTATGTAGTTTTTTCCACATTGTGTGTTGCTCTCACTCGCACTGAGGAATTTTGTGTACATTAATTAATGCATGTATTAATTTTCAGTGCCTGGTTTGAAAACCCTGTGGCCTTATTTTTTTTTTTTAACAATTGGTATTTTAAAGCATATGTTCTCTGAACACAGCTCCTTTCAACTCCAGTGTGTATGTGAATTCAGCCCATTATTCTGACTTTCCCTTTCAAGAAATGTGGGTCACAAGAATAGATGAATGTCCACTAAATACTGTAGGGTTGTATTTGTATAGTTTGGTCAGTATTGCAAAAGGGTATCTTCACAGTAGAGGCTTATTTTGGACCTTATATTTGAGACTGCCATGCAGCTTTCTCACTAGTAATACCTTTCTTTTTCTGACTTCATTTTCCTCCTTTGCTTATAGCTCAGATTCTTAGTTTCTGAAGAAGTGTAACTTCGTACCATGTCTAAGTAGAAATTTAGTTTTTCAGCTGACAAACTTGTCCCCAGACTGCAGCCAGGGGTGACATGCTAAATATATTTTTCTAGTTCTTATTTTTAAGTATGGCAGCATAACATTAGTAAACTACTTAGTAAGCTAATAATAACTTGGGTCAGATAATTTTCTCCTTGATTTCACTCTGAGTGAAGTACAACTTTTCAAACAACAAGAAAATTAGGCTGTTTCTGGGAACATGATTTACAAAAATGCACGTGAACTCTCACTATGGAAAATTCTACCTCAGCTGCTTTAAATGATAGCTAAACCAAATTCCCATAATAGAAATTATTAGAAAACCTGAACAGCCTTAACTTGCCTGTGGTTTCTGTGATACAAGGTACATGCTGGTCCATAGGCTGTCAGCATCTAAATGCTATACAGTGACATAACTTCAGTTATTTTGCTGAAGATATGCTGATTTCAGCTAGCTGAAAACTTGCTTTTTTGTTTAGCATTAAGGAATTCGTATATGTTCCTTCCCTGTGTCACGGAACTCTAAATGTCTGTATGCCCAAAGCAGTATGATTTGTGGGCTGTAGTGTTAATTCTGAGTTCTTGTGTGATATTTTTACTGGCAAACTTTGCATTCTACAAGGCAGTGTTTTTAGAGACGTTTGGACATCAAAATATGTAAGCATAAAATAAATCTGTAGCACTTTGAAAAGTCATGTTATAATGACTTTGTTAGAACGTGTATTTTCTCTCAAGAGTGCAATGACGTTCTTCTTAGTTTGTGGATTTTTCCTGTACATTGCAGTATATTGTACTGATTATGAATGTAAGTGAAAAACAGAGTATTAAACTATTACCTATGCATTTTACAACATTATAAGATAAAACAAATCTGTTGGAGAGACAATATGAAACTGTGTAAAAAAATGACAGCTCTTCAATTCAGTTATATCCACTTGACACAGCAAAGTAAAACCACTAAATTTTGTTTTGTTGCACAGCATCTCCTCAGAAATAATAATTTCCCTTGTGATCAAATCTAGGTTTTATGTGTGTGTTTCATTCTATTTTTTTCAGTGTGAGGTGTATAGATATGCAATATGGAGAAGGGAAAAAACTTCCATAGTCTATAAATCCCACTTAAACAGCTAACATAGCATTATTAAAAATTATTTCACTTATTTGTGGTATTTCATTAGTTCAATGAAACTTTATGTTGGAATAGATTTAGAAGTTCACAAATTTCAGTCATCTTTCATACTTCACTCTTCCTAAAATATTGATGGTTTTCTCACTGCCACACAGATACGTGTATATATTAACATACTTCTGTACTACATCTGCATGCTATTTCATGTTGTGTTCTAATGTCAGCAGAGCCTTGGTTGATGAGATTTGGAGTAGAAAAGAAAAATAACAGGCCTCTGTTCTGTTAGAATTTCTTTGGTTTTGATGTGACTTTAAAGGCAAGGCTGTGATTATTGGATAGTCTATCAAAGCGCTTTTAAAAGAGCACAGGGATGAAGCTCTGGAAGAATAACATCTAATTTGCTTGCATCCTGTCTGCTGGTGCACAATTTATACTCAGTGTTTCTGTATGCTGCTGTTTGTTCATGTAACCTTCAGAAAGGGCACTGGAGAGGAGGCTGGTGTTCACAGGGAAATAAAAAAGCATAACCCAGCTACACCCCTCTCGTAACAGTCAGTGAGGGAGCAGTTGTGATTAAGTCTTGGAGAAGTTCTTTTGTCCTGCTTGCTATCAGTCATCTGTGAGCAGCTGTGTAACTGATGGACAGAATACAAGGCAGTGTCCTGGACATGGAGAGGAGTCTGGTTTTGAGTGGTCCTGAGGTCACACATTTGACACAGACCCTGCTATATGCATAGTGAAAAATGTCCTTTTTGCACTTACGAGTATCTCATTGCCTCTGTTAAGTATCAAAAAGGTGTCTGTATTTTTTAATATATTGATTGTAATTGGTATATTGAGTACAATTATTGTTTAATATTCTGTTAATTGTATTTTGCTGACCTGGTTTTCATTGGAGTGGTGTATGAAGGCTGCTTTTTTGAGGGGTGCAGAGATGGGAGAGGTTCCTCAATTTAATATTAAGAGTGGGGAGAACCCACAAACAACTTAGGAGAAGATAAAAACTTCTCAAGTTGGTTTTGTGCAACCCCCCCAAAAAAACAAACAATAATCCCCCCAAAAGATAAACTTCAACCTTAAAATTTAGGACTTTAGGCTCTTGTTTAGGGAGCAACATTCTGTCTGCTATGAATCTTGCCCTTTATTTTCTTTAGGGCTTTTTTTTGTTCTAATCCTTTTTTATAAGATGTGCTGTGGGGAAGACCTTTTCTCTCTTTTTTTTGTCTTCCTTTTTTGGTGAAACCAGCATTTTTAAATTTTTAAATAATAATTAATAATTTTAATTTTAAAAATTCAGCTAATTTAAGTAACTCATAACTAACCTAAATATTTTCTTTTTTTGTTTTGGCTGGGGAGATGTAACTTTATATTCAGTCATCTTGTCTAAAGGAAAGCTGATAAGCAGTTTTCCCTTGAAAAATATTTCTGTGCCTGAAAGTCAAGCTTTTAAGTAAGTTTTGTTTTTCTAGAATAGATTGAAATTGTGGCCATATATAGAATTGGCTTTGCTTATCCGTGCAGAAAATTATTCCTGTGAACAGTTTCACCAAGGTCATTTGGAGGGTAAAAGCTTTGTTCTTGACACAGTTTTTATTGTTTTGTGAAGGGAATGGTGGGAGCTGTTTCTGTAACACTGAAACTCATCTTTGAGTGCATCTTTACAGAGCTAAATGAGAAGTTCTGAGATGCAGGTAACTAGAAGTAATGCCCTTTTTCTGAAACGTAAGACAAGCAAAACATATTGGCCTCATCCAGCTGATTGCAAAGTGGGGAGTAAGCAGGCATGTTACAAAGCAGCTTGACAGGTAATGGAGAAGTTGTTTACTTGGAGACAAACTGTGCACCTTCAGCTGAGTTTTTAAATATGCTGGGTAAGTGATCAAAAGCTCTGTGAGCAGCATGTCTGCTACAGTGATGTGCAATTACTTAACTCTCTGCATTTATAGAGCTGAAGCAAAAGTTGCCTTCATTTGCACTGTCCTTTTCAACAATGAAAAGAACTTCTGTTTTGAACTGTAAAAAGGGCAAAAGTCTTCTCATTATACAAGACATATTCCTCCTTGTATACATCAGCCTAGGAGTCTTTTATGAGAGTAGCATGACAGATTTATTTTTTTTGTGTGTGTGCCGTTTAATTTGGTGTGATTGAATGGATCTAATAATGCCTTCATTTGCTTTGGGAAATCATGAACTAAAATTAGGGAGGTAACCTGATCTTAGTAAAATGCTCAGGCATGTGGGTTCTTGGATGCCAGAATGCTAATCCTAATTTTTATTTCTGGTGTGATGCTTGACCAGAGAAAGTTGTTTTAAGTTCTTGGAAAGAGTCAAAGTAAATTTCCAGATGTTTAAAATTAAAACAAAAAAAAGTTTTTTTGTTTTTTTCTTTGACTGTTAGGTCAATACTTTATTTGAGTTATTGTTGTTGCCAAATGTTTATTATAGTTTTAATGATTGGTTTATTGTGCATCTTATTAAGTTTGGAATGTTGTTGCTTTGTGTTTCCTGGATGGTGTGGGCTTGAGACAGTAAATTTTCTATGGGGCTGTTGTCAATTTAGTTGTATTTTGTTTTTTTCTCCTAGAAACCCAGCTCAGTTCGTATTGATCAACTAGACCGCGAACAATTCAATCCTGATGTAATTACTTTCCCTATAATTGTGCACTTTGGGATACGACCTGCGCAACTCAGTTATGCTGGAGATCCTCAGTAAGATGCTTCTTTTTTTTTTGTTCAGGAACTCATTACTCTTGTCATTTCTGCCTTAAATAGGTCTTGGTTATGTGCTTAGTTGAGTCTGATATAAAGCTTAGCACTTAGGGACATTATGAGACAAGCTCCTGCAAACTGGAAAATATGAGGAGTAGCTTTTTCTCTGGAATAAGTCAGGATCTGCTGAAGTAAACATGCATGCATGCGTGGTATGGAACTTTATAACCTGACAACAGCTCTTCTGGCTCCAGCAAAACATGGTTTCTCAAGCTCCACATTATTTCTTTGAGAGGCCAGTGGTGTGTTTTCAGAGAGAATAGCGTAACAGGAAGCCAGAGGAGGAGAAATAGTTACCCTAGCTTCCTAATGTCTGTAGCGTGTAGACTTCTGAGCTAGAGGATGGATTTAGGTCATTTCATTCAACAGCCCTGAATGGATGTTTTAAAATGTTTCAAATCACTGTTAGAGTCTTTTTATTCTACTAACAGGGAGAATATTTCAGGTAGTCACGTAACCTGTACTATTGTGCATCATATGCAGAAGTAATGATTTTTATTTCAGAGCTGCTGCTTGATTGTTTAATTCTGTTTAAGACCTGTTCTTCAGGTCTGACATCTAATGGGGAATAATATAGCCATCTTCTGTTTGATTACTTCATGATGTTTGTTTCTTGCATACTGCCATATCCTACTTAATCATCTCTTCATGTGCTTTGAAGGGTGATGTCTACATAGTGTTTCCTAGCTTGGAAGCTCTTGCAACTGTGCTACTTTTCTGTGCTTTTTATATCCTGATAGAGTTTCAGATTAATGTAGAGAAGTAGTGGAGAGTGAATCAGGACTTCAGGCAGAGCAAGAAATACTGTTTCAGTGTGGATTGATGAAGGGACACAAAAGTGATGTCTGGATTTTGTTCCCAGTTCTTTTCTTAAACTCTTGCTATTTCAGGGAATTCTTCCACTGATGGAGACATCTGCTTTCTGCATGATGACAGTATAAAGCCTGTTTCATGTGCATGTGTAAGGTTGTCTTTTTTCTCAATGCAGTGGTTTAGGAATGGTATTCCCCAATTTAGTAGTCCCACTAATAAGAGAGCCACAAGCCACTCCCTTCCCCTTCCACTGAGAGACACAAAAAGGCAGAGATCACAGGTTGAGAGAAGAATGATTTACTGGAAACAGCAGTGAGACAAGAAAACAAACACAGTACTAATAACAAATTAGTCAAGAGAAGTCAAGTCATTAGAAAGAGAAGATGATTTATGTGCAAAATGCTCAACAGGTCTGCAGTTTTGAGGCCCAAACGTTCCTGTGCGTGTGTGATAGTTGTATTCTTTTGCAACTGCTTGCTGAGAATTCTAAATCCAACGTGGCAGGAAGTGGGAACATCGAGTGTTAATCCAGATAATAAAACGGTTTGTTTTAGCTTTGATCATTAGTTTTATCTTTAAAACATATCTCTTTATCTTTTAGTTTTCTTGTCCGTAAAAAGAAAATAATTAAGACCCAAAAATATAAGAATTATCTCTACTTTGATGCTGAATTTATTAGTATTTGAAAGGTTCTAGTACTTTCCATGGAAAATAGTATAAAGAGACAAAAATTATTCTTCCCACACATTTTTTTTCTTTAAAATTTACTTGTGGGTTTGTTTTTTGTTTTGGGTTTTAACCTCAGAGCTGCTTACAGAACTTAGGTGTGTTTTGTTTTATCGAACTAAAAAAGCATTTTTTGTGAAAGACCTCTGTGGTGCCATCATAAATATCAGGCTTAATTCTGGTGTATGTGCACCCAGAAGGGATTTTCTTCTTTTGTGTCTTTTCTTTGAGATGTTCTAATACAGAATTTTTGTAATGGTAATAGGTTTATTAATTCTCAAACTTAATTGCAATAACAAAGTTTGTTTCATCCTTATCAGCACTTGTAGAAAAATGTGTATTGTACATCACAGTTTCAGGTTTTTGTTTTTGGGTTGAAACTTCCTCAAGGCATTTGTTCTTTCCGTTTTGGTTGATTTGTTCATTAACTCATTTTTCTTTTTGGGTGGTGATTTGTGAAAGATAGATGTGCTCTTCTGCAGATTGCAAAAGTGCGGAGAATGGAGCATGAGAAAAATCTATGGATTGACCATTTCAGATGTGTTTGTGGACTGAAAAAATATCAGTATCTCCAGAGACAGAGAGTATATATACATTCAAGAATGCTGCAGAGAAATAGCTAGGGAAAAATGCCAATAAGAAGAGATTTGTTTATGTGTCTGTGAATGTGGGGTGCTGGGAGGATTATGAAATAGTAAAAAAGCTGCTGCTTCATTGACTGCAAAGCCACTGACATGAAAACTTCCTAATAAAACCGCTGCTCTAAGTTGTTGCTCGGGAGGATCTTCTTTTATAATGTGAATATGCTAACTTGGGTAAACTTCTTTCCTCTGGCTTCTAATTCCCTGCTTCCTATTCAAAGTCTGCTTTATGGGTTGTCCTGAATACAGAAGTTGAATTTTGAAGGTAGCATTGTTTCCTAAGGGACACAGGGTCACTCTCATGATTTGCTTTGTTGCTCCTCCTCCCATTGTAACTTTTGAACATGTTGGTCAATTGCAGCTGAATATAATGGTGGGATGTTGTCTTCAAAGGGAGTAAATTCTTACAAATTTGGTGAAAGTTTGTGCTAGATCACTGAGGGACTCCCACCAAGGAAAACGCTGTAGTTGGCATTCATGTGTAATTAGACACCACCAAAATAAGAGAAGAGCAGATGGTTGGAGAACACTGGAAAACTTAAATATGTGCCAATCACAGAAATAACTTGAATTACTCTTTCCAGTCATCACAAACCCATAGGGAGCAAAACTTTCATTTCACTTTTCATAGAATGCATATTGCATGTGACTTGCAGAACTCTTCCTCATGTGCTTCACTGAAATGTTTGAGCCTGTGTAAGGTGTAAGGACACTTCTGAGGAAGGGTGCTACTCCTTTTTCAGTGAGTGATAGTTAAACCGTGTGGAGAAGGAGTTTTCACTTGCTGGAATTAAGGGGCAGGCAAGTCTTTCCAGCATGCAGAAGTGGCCCTTTGGAGAGGATGGGTGGGTATCTGTGAGACCTGGGGTCTGCCTCGATCTTTGTTGTTCTTTACCCCACTCCACACGGTAATGCCTCCTCTCTGGTACTTGGCCCACCCTGTTGGAGCTAATCAGGCACTGTCACCTCTCAGAAAATGCTTTCAGATTATTTTATTTCTGTAGCAAAGAGGTGCTTGTAGACATTATTTGTGTACCTTGTGTGCATTATTAGCAGTTGGTGTGTTCCTAATCACAAACAGGGAGAGACTTCTGTTCGTTGACCAAAATACTTGTTTTCTGGTTTTGTCCTTCAGATACCAAAAGCTGTGGAAGAGTTATGTGAAGCTGCGTCACCTACTGGCTAATAGTCCCAAAGTCAAGCAGGCTGATAAACAGAAATTATCACAAAGAGAGGTATTCTGGACCTTCTGTGACTGATAATTGAACACTGTAATTCGGGATGGAATACAGCCATATGACTGCCCTGCTTATGGAGACAATAGAAATCCTTTACAAATTATTTTCTTTCCAGACTCTTAACACAGATTTTATTTTTATCTATGCTTGTTGTTGAATGGAGGTTTTCCCTTTTTTCAACTGTCAAACTGCTGCAAGTTTTTTACCCAATTATAGAAATTATTGTTATGGAACCATAACTTCTTGGTAGCTGCTGCCATTAATGGTTTCAAAAATTAGCATAGAGAAGGACTTTTTATTTTATAATGTACTTGTAACTGGCTCATAATTTTAAACATTTCTCTTCTGAGATAAAAACTGCCACACTTGTGTGCATAAACCATAATTTATTAGGTGGTATAGTGACATTGCTTAGGATCTTTGACTTGAAATCATCTGGTCATTGTACAATAGACAAGATATTTTTATCTTTTTGTATTTTCCCCGCAGAGTGATGAGCAATAAGCATTTCCTAAGTGCAAATGCTTAGCCAGTTGGGAATTAAAAGCAGAAAAACAAAAGACTCCTAAATATAGCCTAAACCAACCTATCTATTTCTGCAAACACACGGACTGAAGCTTTGAATTTGTCTGACATCTGTCTGTCTGGCTGTCTATCAGGCGCTCTTAATTTGACACCTATGTAAAGAATACATAGAAGAGAAATTAACCTCTTGAGTACAGGATGGTATTTAATTAAGTGGTGTTGTGTTTTTATTTATCGATTAGAAACACTAATTATTCATGAAATCATAGAGTTGGGAAGGACCCATGAGAATCATGGAATGCAATTCCTGAGACTCCCCCAGTTTATTGGGGAGGTCTCAGAAACTGCTCTTTTGGAATTACTTTCGGTTTCAGTGTTTGATACATATGACATTGCACCTGATTTTTTTTCATTGTTACAAATATATAGTGTGCTGTTGTGTGAGCAAGTGTTTTAGTAAACATTTTATTTATGCTGTGATTAAATAAGCCCTTAGCTTCCTTACTTGAAAATGAAAAAAAAAAAATAAACAAAACAAAACACACCAAACCAAAAACCCACAACATTTGTGACTGAACTGTGCCACAGTTGTAAAGGGAAAAAAAAGATTTGTCCTTACAGGAGATGATTTGTTTGCCACAATTACACACAGAGCAAGTAGCATTTTTTTATGGACATATTTTTTTAGGGGGTAATTAACTGCTCATTTGTTAAATTGTAGCGATTGGTTGTAAGGGGTTGATCATATTTTGCTCCAGAAAATAAAATGTTCCTTTGATATTTAGCACTTGCTGTGGACTGCTGATTTTTGTTTCTAGACTCTAGGATAGGGTTTTGTTTCTAGATTCTTTTATCTAGGATAACGATTTTTACAAGTAGTTTGCCAAGAGAGCAGCATACAGGGCTGAAGCAGAAACTTTATGAGAGGATAATCTATATGTTTGCCAGTGGGGGTGTCACTAACTCAGAATGAGCTGTAGGACTGTACCTGACTGGTACATGAGCTTTTAAAGATTATGAATCATATATTATGGAGAGCTTCTAAACCAGTAGACTGAAATACAGGTCTAGCATCTTTCTCAGGAAAAACTCAATGACACACCTTTGGCAATGCACAAGGGGTGCAGTGCTGGCAGCATCTCTGTTCCCTCTGCCATCAGTCATCCACCACTGTAAGGTTGTACAATGATATTATTTGTGACAAGGTCGTGCCTGGGGCTTTGTTCCTCTAACCTAACTTTGAGCATTTACAGCAGGTACATAAATTAGGACCTGAAGGCTCACTTTGAAGTCAGTGGAGGGAGAAATGCATTTTTTAAGCCATTTATCCCCTTCACTGAATATGAAAGGAGCCAGGGCTAACTAGCGTTCTACCCTAGACGCCTCTGTATTTGAGGTGTCTGAGGTTTGATGAATCTGTGTCTGGACAGATGCACCTGTTAGAACAACTCTACTCTGTGAGTCTCTGCAAATCAGAAAAGAGGGCCTGTATGCTCACAGTCTTCAAACTGGGAGCTGGGAAGAGACAACTTTGAGCAAATGCCCTGCAATGAAAAGGAGGAGGAGAGGCAGGATAAGTGCAGCTTTGAAAAGCTTTGTATTCTGAAGAAGGCAGAGCACTGAGAGGAGTCTTTACGGTTAGTTCATGCTGCATGGGGAGCTTGCACACCCCAGGGCTTTATAGTATTGGAACCAAGATATTCTAATCCAGGGCTGATTTATCTTATGTTTTTCTTTCATTTCATTTTTTCAGAAAATATTTGCTTTTAATAATGCTGTCAAAATCTTTTAATGATTCTGACCCCTTCATGGTTTCTAAAGACAAATTGTTTGCACACCACCAAACAGCCAGTGGTAATGGTAAAACATGTTTTTTAAAAATTTTTTTGAAATAAAATTGGTAGATTTCAATCGGCATGGTCTCCAAGACTGGTGAATTCTAACCCATTTTCCAGACTGGGTATAGTGACGTAGCTAAACAGGAACTGTTGCAAAGTAGCCAAGATGACAAAGAAAGGTCTATTTTACTCCTCCTGAATGTTCAAACCAGGAGTACTCACAGTGATGGACACGAATGAAGTGGTTCTTTTGTACGTCTGGTCAAAAAAGTGCTTTCATTATGGACTGGTTTGATGACATCATACATACTGGATGTATGAATTGGACGGGTTTGTTTTGTTGTTTGCAGTAAAAAAAATGTAGTCACCTCTGTTCTCTCCTTGGTCTCCCAAAATTCCCTGTCTACACTGTATTCCAGCACATCTGCCAGTCTCTGGCTGAGAGTTATCAGATCTGTATTAGCCTTAGAAACTGCTCACCAAAACTGAACCTTACATGGGTATTGTGAACGTGCTGGTGTATGCATTGCTGTGTTTTGCTGTGGCAAGTTCTTCACAGGAGCTCTGTTCTCTCCTTGCTTAGGAAGCACTGCAGAAAATTCGTCAGAAGAACACAATGAGACGGGAAGTGACTGTGGAGTTGAGCAGCCAGGGATTCTGGAAAACAGGGATACGCTCTGACGTCTGCCAGGTGACTGAGCTGGAGAGATGTATTTTCTTTCTTGATACTTACCTTTGCAAGGGTTTCTTCTAGGCTGAAGAACCAAATGGAAATTAATAGCTCTGTAATATCTGTTGATCTAGGGAACTATTCTACTCCCTCTCTACACACAAAAAAGGTAATTTAACATTTTGTGCGAGGGGTTGATTAGTGCAAGGGAGAGAGGTTAGGAATGGTCAGCTTGAGGCTGAAAGTTTTCCAGGTGTTGAGTCTAGTGTGGAGCTCTTAATCCGTCTACTGGCTTGGTTTTGGATATTTTAATTTTAATATATTTTTCTTTTTAGATAGCTTTTAAAAACACCCCAAGTTTTACAGTAAAGCATGAAGAAATATCTTTTTACTTGAAAGAAAGTAAAAAAATCTAAAACCCCACCACAGCTAACTTTCGGATTGAAACAGGTGAGCCTCAATAGAAAGATATGTTGCAGATACTCTGTTTCATATGCATGACATCTCCAAGGAACATATCTCTGTCAGATTCTATTCTGAAGGACTTGACAGCAACCAGCTTTGTGATATGATAAAAATAAGTGCAATTTTTATTTAATTTTGTATTAGTAAAATTTGTGTAGTTGTAAGAGCCAAATAATTATACTAGAGGTATACTTGCATTATTTTTTAGCTGTTATTTTGGAGATGTTATTTAAAAGTTGAGTGCATGCAACTTAATATTAGCTTAACAATGTGAATAAATTAGGGGTGTTGCTAGGCCAAGGGTATAGGTAGAAATTCTGTTGTAATATTAGAAGTTTGGTCAGGCCAAAATTGTAGAATGAGAGAAATGCTAGAAATTGCTTTTCTTCTGTCTGAAACATTTCTTGTGATTCTACTATTGTCTGAAGTAGAAGGAGAATAGTGGCACAGTATCTCCTCACATAGCTGAGGAAAATTACATCCCTTTCCTATGTGTTCTTTTGTTGTGAACTGTTATCTATTTTTATAGCCTAAGTAAACATTGTAAATTTCCAATTTAGGTACTTTGAAACCATTCTGTGTTACTCATAATATCCGTTGTGATTCATCTCTTAATGTCTTGAATATTCCCGTTTCATTTTGTTGAAGGACAGAAAAACACCAAAGAATGATAAAAGTAAAGCTATTTCACAATATTTCTGCCCATCTGCATCTAAATCAGCCAGTTCTGGTATGAAGGTCCTTTGATTTGATTTCTTTGAGAGTCCAAGAATAGGCAACTGTATGTCTGTAAAATGAAAGATTGCTGCTGTTGCTACATGATTTTTCCGAGATTAAAGAAGACTAAAACTAAATACGCATAAATCAGCTCTGGGGGCAGAGCTCAAGTGCTGTGATTTAAAATTACAGCTTTTAAAAGCATTGCAGTTTAGAAGATTGAAACTCTTTTAAGTCACTTGTGATAGCTTATACTTGCTCTGAGTTCCATGTAGCCTTAATGACAGTGGTCTTTGCTGTCTTGAATATGAACTGCTTAAAAGAGGAGGAAAAATGGTGAGGGAAATGTTCAGAAAAAGTGTAAAGTGTCTGAGTTCTGACAGGCTCACTGGAAGTTACCCAGTGTATTAAGTGATACTTGATATATACTTGCCACTGAGCTGAGCAGCACTTAATACACAGTGTGGCAGAATCTGGCCATGCCAAGAAGACAAGCACCTCTGTTCCCCCTCTCCACCCACACCACTGTTGCTTGTGAGCCCTCAACAGCAATGTAGAGTGTTCAGCATTACATGCATTCCAAAATATTTCAGCTCACCTGTTTCCCCTTAGGAGCTTCAGGTCAGCAGCACCTGCTGTCCTGGGGGATGTTAGCTCTGTCTGAGGGCACTTGAGAGAGTCTCTGCCTTGCTGAGATAGCTGCAGTAAAAAAAGGACATGCAAAATATTAAAAATCATACATATTTTTAAAGCATCTCATCTAAAAAGATAAATACATAAAGTAACAGAATAGCCATAGTCCAAGATGAGGGATGTTGATTGCATCAGTCTATCAATCAATCAAGTAGGTTGTAGAGGAGATGAATCCCTCTGCAGACAGCCCTGCACACAGCCCCCTGGAACCTCCTTGGAGATAAGAAAAACTACTTGTTTAGAATGACTCATGTTAGAAAAATGTAAGCTCTTCTTTTTATCTTTTTAGAATATTATTGGTTAGGTTTGGTTCTTTATAATTGGTTATCCAAACAAAGAAAGATAACGTAATTGGCCAAAATGTGTTAACCCTGTTTTCCATTGGTTTACTTGTGATCCCCCCAAACCCTATAAAAGTACATGTGCGATCCCCCATCTTTGGATTTGTAGCCTGACCCCTTCATGGACGATAATCAAGCCTGTGGAAAAAGTCTGAGCTGCTCTCCCAGTCTTTTTATGCCAGCTGGAAACTACAGGTTTCTGTGAGAAGCCATGAAGCTGAGTGCCTGAAAGGCCAGCACTCACAAACCTTTTTAACTTTCCCCTGCCCAACAACTGGGCAGGGGACACAACAAAAAGTTACAGTAGGTAGTGCCAGGAAAGCAGCATTTTGTCAATGTAACTTTAAGAGTCAAATTAAAGTCTTTCTTTTTGCTCCCAGGGGTCTTTGTCCACTGCACTGCAGCTGATAAAAGTCTGAAACTTAATATTTCAGTCCTCAAATACAGGGACACATATATTGGTGTAAAGAATGTTAAATGTTGTTTGAGGAGACTCTTTCTGTCTAGTATGGTGGAGCATAGAGGCAGGGAAGCAGAGTAATCCTGTGAAATAGTTTCAGGTTTGGTTGTTTTGGTGTTTTTCAGTTAATTCCTTCCATGAAGGAACACATAGGAAGCACACCTGTACAGTTCATATGGAGGTACAGGGGATGTTCTTACAAATTACCCCAGAGAGACTCTAAATGAGTGACATGGTAACAAAATAAAACTTCACCTACACTTTCTAATTCTGCTTGGAGTGGTTTTATATTTTTCTGCCAAGGAGATCCAAGGAGTCTTTTTCTCGCTGTTAGCTGATTATTTCATCTAATAGAAAAGGACCAGGGAGGAGTTCTAGGCAACAGCCAGCTGAACATGAGCCTGTGTATGCCCAGGTAGCCAGGAAAGCCAATGGCATCCTGGCCTGTATCAGCAATTGTGTGACCAGCAGGAACAGGGCAGTGATTGTCCCCCTGTACTTGGCACTGTTGAGGCTGCACCTCGAATCCAGTTCTGGGCCCCTCACTACAAGGACATGGAGGAGCTGGAGCTGGTGAAGGGTCTGGAGCACAAGTCTGATGAGGAGCAGCTGAAAGCACTCAGGTTGTTTTGGCTGGAGAAAGGGAACCTCAAGGGAGACCCTACTACTCTCTACAGTGGCCTGGAAGGAGGCTGTAGCCAGGTGGGAGATGGTTTATTCTCCCTGGCAGCAAGTGACAGGAGAAAAGGAAATGGTCTCAAGCTGTACCAAGGGGGCTTAAAATTGGATATTAAGAATAATTTCTTTGCAGATAAGGTGATCAAGGATTGTATTAGGTTGCCCAGGAAAGTGATGAAGTCACCATCCCTGAAGGTAAAGATCTTTGGGACATGGTTTAGTTGATGGAGTTTACAGTGTTACTGTAGCAGTTGGACTCAATAATCTTAAGGGTCTTTTCCAATCTAAATGATGCTGTGATTACCTTCCAGCTCTGTGTTCAGTTCTCAGGAATTTCAGTCTTTTACTTAAACAGAAAGTCTTGCCTTTGGTTAGTCTTAATTTTTGATCTTTTAACAGTCACCAGTTTGTATTTTCTGCTGTTCTGTCATTAGTGACCTGCAGAAATCTGTAACATCATTTATTCTGTAAATTATACATCATTTGCTTTGTGTGCTTGTTTTTCTTGATTGTCTCCATGCTAAGCACTCATTTCCTCTAATCATACACAATCCTCTTTCTGAATTAATTGTGACAGCCTTCAGATTTTAATGCCCTTAGAACTCACCTTTATTTTGAATATATTCATGTCATGTCAGTAACAGGAACGATTAGAAAAAATTAGTTCACAAATGGTCACATGCATAAAAGTCTTTAAATCCTGCATTTCTCCTGCTCCTCTTTTCATTCTTATACAAGAATTGTGATGTTGATATCATGCTTGCTATACTACTCTACTGATAAACTATACTACTTGCTTATTTCAACCCAGATGCATCAGAAGTCAATGTTAGTATAGAATTCTTTCTTTGAAACACTGAGAGAGGGGGACTGTCATTGTTGCAAAAGAGTTGTTGTTTTTTTTCAATTTTATTGACATTTTCCCCAACAGAAAAATATTGTATGTTTTATAAGCAAACAGCAACCTTTCTGATATTTTTTAGCATATTAAATATGCCAGACTACAGCATTTCAAAAATGCCATAGTTCTTCCTCAAAAGGAAGTGAAGCAAGGCACAACTGTGCTTGAAAATTGAGTAGCTACTGTTGTTTGGTGAAAGCTGGCTAAAGTGGTGTAAAGTGTTTCTTCCTTAATGTAATGAGGCAGAGGGTAGTGGTGTTTCTTCATTTTTGAAGCAGGGTGTTAAATGAAAAGGTACAAACATATGGCATTGTATTCAGTCATGGCTTCTTGAAATTTGCTGTTACTGGTGACCAGACATTTTTACCCCATTGAAGTTGCTGAAGTTGAAAACTGGGTTTATGTGTTTATTCCTTTAGTCTGGGCAGGGCTGTGGAGATAAAAACGTATTATTAATTAAGTGCTTTGATAAGTGAAGGATGGGAAACTGCAATTTTTTTCCCTCTCATTTAAACCAAAAAAGTAAACTAAATGTAACAGTTGGGCAGTGTTTGTATTTTTAGCTCAGTCATCTGAGTTCTCTGTACACTGAAGTTGAATGTTTTTGCTTATTGCATTTGTTTTTTCAGCATGCAATGATGCTTCCTGTCCTGACCCATCATGTGCGCTACCATCAGTGTCTGATGCACTTGGACAAATTGATAGGCTACACTTTTCGAGATAGGTGCTTACTGCAGGTAAGATGTGAAAAGAAAACCCCAACCTCTTGCTAGTTTCACTTTGTGATATTATTGAGCTCATCCTAGTGCTGAAATGCACAGCATTGCCACAGCTTGATGGACCTGATTACTTGTGCTGCAGATCTTCCGAAAGTTTGTTTTCCCAAGAAACTTCTAAATAGAGATAGCTGTTGTCACATAGATGTTACACCTGCCTTTGCTCCCATGTTAGATCTGGATTTGCTTGTAATACGTAGCAAGACAAAAATGCAGTCATTGAAAAGATTGTCAAGTACTCATTTCTGGGTAAGTTCATTTTTTCAGCTATTTATAGAGAAGACAATGTTATTCTGCAGATAAGTGTATGTCCCCTGCTTCTTGTTTTTATAGCCAGTTGTTCCAAAAGTGAATAATTAAAACATTGCCCCTTTTTTACATTTGTAGCTAGTGAATAGAAATTTGAAAACTTCTGTTCAGCTCTTGATTTCTGCAAGTACATGATGAAATTTTTTTATTAACAAGCAGGAGCAGGAACTGGAGAAGAGAATTTCTTACTTGTTTTAGATGCATCCATGTCACGTAATCAGCCTTTTATGTTAGTGCATATTTCAAACTGATTACCTCTGAGGCTGATGCTTGGCATGGTGGCCCCTTTCCACTTAAGACTTTTTATGAATTTGCTGAAGGACAATGGGGACTTCTGTTCGGAATTTCCTTCTGAAGTAAGTGTCATCTCTCTCCAATGACTGGACTAAGTTCAAAACATGGAAGTTTTTGTATTTCTTCATAGAGATTTTACTCCCAGTTTATTTTAAGGAAATGTCTTTTCTCACAACTTGCCTGTTTTCTAGAATTTGTTTTCCAGGCCTTTTCCTACTGCAAGTTATATTAAACATTGAGCATCTTCTAGGATTTGGTTGTTGGCAGGCTGTCTTTGTTTTAATGTCGAAGATAAAAATGCCGTGATGGAAACTTTCAAAGAGTTGAGGCCAAACACATAACCCAACAAGT
Source organism: Cinclus cinclus (assembly GCF_963662255.1). NCBI lineage: Eukaryota > Metazoa > Chordata > Aves > Passeriformes > Cinclidae > Cinclus > Cinclus cinclus. The sequence continues at coordinate 71,651,520 of NC_085046.1, forward strand.
AAACTCTTCAAAAAGAGATGAAAGCATAAAAAACAAGTGTTTGAGCATTAGGCATGTTTGGTTATAGCAAATGTGCTTTTTACTGCTTTGTCCCTACACTCATTTATTTCAAACCTACAAACATTTTCCGTAACAGGAAGAGTTTTTTTAAAAATGTATATAGTATCAGTCATCTGCTTGAGCACAGGCAGTGTTAGATGTATAATTCTGCCTTTGTTGTTACCCATTTTTATAATGGTGTATTCTTTTTAAAGTACAAGCAGGTTAAAAAAAGATTACACTAAGTTACCTATTCAGAAAAGCTGTAATGTGTCATCTAGTCCAGATGGAGCAGAATTTGAGATTGTGCAGTTATAATAAACTTAGTAATACTATCAAGGAATTAAAAAGGACTTGGAGAAAGTTCTTGATGTTGATTAAATATAATTTTACTCTTTAAGGCTTGTGTTTAGAAAGCAGCAGACTTTGTCTGTTTGAATGAATTACTGAATATCTTTGCTCACAGTCTGCAGTAGCAGTCCTTCATGTGTATCGGAAGTAACTTTCCACAACTTGCATTTTCCAGTGTTTGCTCTTCTTTATAAACAAGTTCTGTGTGCGCATACTTTTATACAAGCACAATATTTTGATCTATGTATATGCAAAGAGGGAGAAAATGTGTGAGTTTGCAGGATGGAGTTCTGAAGAACAAGCTGTAGTTCTGTTTGCTGCTGCCATTACTGCAGTGGTGGTGTCAGCAGCAGAGTAAGCCCTTGGCAATCCTTAGTGGTAAAACATGGGACCAATCCTGTAATTCCTCTTCTATTTGAAGAGTGAGTCCTCTGTAGTCATGAGGAAAAGAGTTCTTCTGTGATTAACTCTTCCAGGAATGAGTATATATATCATACTTGTTGTTTCGGTTTTTTTGAGCTAGGAGAGTTTTATAGATATTTAAGTAATGGAAATATGGATGGTTGAGAAGTTCTTTTAATTGCTTATATTTTTAATATGAATATTTATAGATCAGTGTTAGCGTGAGTATATTTTTAAATAAGCAAATGTATTGAAATCAGGTCAGCAAAGCTGGTAAGCAGAAGTCTTGAGGCAAATTGACAGTTCATGCTTTTCTCTTCTATACTAATTTTTCTTTAAAGAAAAAAATTATGAAAGTTAATTAGTTAAATTGATGATTGAGCATAAATGTTACTTCTTTCTGACATCTGAAATAGTTCACCCTACATTTAAATTGCTGGAACCAAGTTTCTGATTGACTACATCACTTTGTAACCTTTCTTCAAACTGAAAAATAACTATTGCTAGCTACCGGTTTAAAATAATGTTTTTCTTTCATTTGCAAGAATACATTTAGTACTTTTTTTTTTCCTGTATGTGTTACACAATAGCTTGCAATGACTCACCCAAGCCATCACTTAAATTTTGGAATGAATCCAGATCATGCCAGAAATTCCTTATCCAACTGTGGGATTCGACAGCCTAAGTATGGAGATAGAAAAGTTCACCATATACACATGAGAAAAAAAGGTATGCTATTTGCAGCACTAACATTTTTCTCTTACCTCACACTTAATGAGTAAGAACACCTTTTGATCCATTATCATTTCCTTGGTCATTGTTCTTTTGAAAGATGACTTCAGTAGAGGATTTCAGTCATAATGCTGACACTGGTGAGGTCTTTCTAAAAGACTGCAAATTAGTCAATAAGTAAAGAGCTGAGAACAATCAAGGGTAATGAACAGGAGGATGTATTTGCTTAGATTTTTGGCAAGTACTGTTTCCTTAATTTGCTGCTCAACATGGTGAACAAACTGGAATATATTTTGGAAATGTGTCTTACTAATGTGACCATGTGGTCTCTCTCCTGCAAAATATTCCTCACCCCTTTAAAGCATATTCAGTGATAATGAAGTAAATTGTTTGCTGCTTATGTAATGTTTAGAATGTCCTTTTCATGCAAAGGTGGTATTTATCTGGCTCCCTGAATACAAAAATTCAATACTGTTGTAGTGGAGCTGTGGTCAGTTAGGCAGAGAGCATTGGTAAGGATTATACTTGATGCAACAGACCCTGTAAACAGCAGGATAATTTTGTGTACAGAAGTTACAAAGTGACATTTTGAGTAATTGTTTGCTGCATTTATTCAAAGTGAATTAGTGGCTGTTTTCTTAATAGTGCATTGTTTATGTTTCTAGGGATAAACACCCTGATAAATATTATGTCCCGTTTGGGACAGGATGATCCAGCTCCTTCCAGGTAATGAAAATAGTTGCTTGCAAGTAGGGAAGCTGCTACAGAGGGAGAGAAACACCCAGCTTACTGTCAGTGACAGCTTTGGCAAATAGTTGAAGTGAAAAGTGATTTTGAATTGACTTTTATATTATGAAGGTGTGCTGAACCTCCATTAGCAGTGGCATAGTAAATGTTTGGTCCTGCCTGCAGAAAACGTCTGAGGAGGGTTTTAACAGATAATTCTATCATTTTTGTTGATCCCTGAAATGAGGAGGACTAAAGGGCTACATTTTTGCTTTCTGCAGAATGAAAAATAAAATTTGTTGTTGTTGTTGTTATCAGTGCCATAAATTGGATTCTTCATCACATTTTCTCACAGTACCTTCCTGGCATGGCACCTTGTTAACAGGAGTGTGGTGCTGAACATGGGCTTTGTTGATTTATTGTTCCAATTTAAAGACAGATGCAAAACCCATTAATGCTGTAGTGCAATAATCCGTAAATGACCACTAAGAATTCTGTGCATATAAATACAGTTTGTGGTTTACAGCCACAGGCGCCATGTTTAGTTGAATTTGAATACACATAGCACACAAGGCTAATGCAAAAAACAGTTGCATGTGAAATCTCTTAAATGCATGAACTAGATGGCAGTGTGTATTTTAGTCAGCTAGTGCTTTAGCTGGACCTTTCAAGAGCCATCATTTCAGAAGAAGTTTGGGAATAGGAGAAATTTAATTCTGCATAAATTATTATCGCACTGTTCCCTAAAGGCCATTTCAGCTAGACCATGGGCTTTTCTCTTCAAGCTTATTTGAATCCTCTAAAGGCAACATAAGGCTGAATTGCATTAATTCTTGTGAAATAACATAAAAATATTAAGTCCCATTTCTGAGAGAGATGTGTTTTCAGTTATAGGGCTACACAGAGCTGTTGTAGATTTGCTCACACGTTCTGTTTTAAACAGCAGAGATACTTGAATTCTTTCAGGCTGCAAGAAAGGCCTCCTCTTTCAGAAATTGCACTAATTATATAATTGTTGGAGGAGTGAAAAATCACAATAAAAGCTGCCAAACATTTGACAAGGATCTTCTGGATTAAAAAAATAAAATCCTGTGGCAAGAGCCTTGATTCTGTTGCAGTCATGTGTGAAACCAAAAATGTTGCTCCATACTTGCCTTGATATCTAGAGCAGAAATTTGTATGTATTCAAAAACAAGCTCACAGTCTTCTTCAGCTGCTTGCCCTTTTGGTCCTTTGAATATAAGCAGGTAGACAGCTTGAAGGAAATTAAACTTTATGTAAAACAAAGGTAAATCAGGACCAGGGACGAAAGAAATCAGGAAGTAAAAGATTCTAATAACTTAAAGGCATCTTTGGATGCATCTCCTAGTAAAGCCATTTTTTTCTTTGGCGCTCAGAGGAAGTTACAGAAAACAAGGCATTTAAAGGTGCTATGAAAAGTCCAAGTTCTTAGTCCCTCTGCCATAGCAGTGATCTGCTGCAGGATCATCCTGCCCTGCAGGTGTTCATATTGATTAGACAGAGCTCCCTAGTATCATGCACAAGGCTCAGAACAGACTGTTTGTTTCAATCACCTGGTGCCCTCTTATGGACAGAGAAACCTGACTTCAGTGCCCGGCAGCAGTCCTGTTTCCTTTCCCCATTTCGTGAAGCTCTGACAATAGCTCAGAACAGAATATACAGAAATTTCAAAGGTGGTGGTGACAGTCCAAGGTTTCACAATTCACGTAGTTGTTACTCTGTTTTGGAAGGGATTGTAATCCAGAGAGGGTGGGGGAGGTGCAAAAATTACTATCACGACTAATTAGCAATCAGTTATGATCTTTTTCTGTTTTAAATGTGTTGCGTAAATAACCAGCATGTGTTACTTAGGTTATGGTGAACTTTAAAATGCCTTTTTCAGGATTAACCACAATGAGCGTTTAGAATTTCTGGGAGATGCTGTGGTGGAGTTCTTAACAAGGTAAATGGGGAATTCTTCAACAGTCCTCACCTTTGGATGTTATTATTTTAATGTTGCATTTATTGAACTTCTCAGTGTCTACTTTCACTGTGTGTGTTTGCAGTCTTGCCTGATATTTAGACCTGCACATCTGCAGACAGCTCTCTTGATAATCCTTTCAGTGGTTGTGATAAAACAAGAAAGATTACAGAATAAAAAGCTGGAGTTTCTGTTTCATGGAGTGTGATTTTAAATTGATTTGGGTTAGAGATTATTTAGCTATAGACAAGTTGAACTTTGTAGCCTTTTTTTAAAGGAAAGTTATTTTTCCTGGCGTGCTATTTTGTTTCCATGGGTTCTTTTTGTGTAGTTGCAAGGGAGAAGCGTTTATGGGTAAGGTTGAATGTGTTGCAGTTCTTGTATTTCCAGTAATTAGGGTGTAGCTACCATTACATCTTAAATAGTTAAGCACAAATGCAATTTATCCAAAAGTAATTAAAAAAACCCATGGTTCATCAAAAATTGCTCCAGTTCTGGCTTGAGTATTCTGAAATCAGTGAATAATACAGGCATATAATTAGTTATCTCTATTGTTCTGCCATACCTTTGTAGAGGCAAACGGGTTGCACAGTATAAGGATAATAATCTATTTTCACCTACTTTGTTCTACTGTTTTTAATAGATGTGTAGTCTTGTTTACTGCTAATTTGCTCTTTAAGCCAGTTTGTTACATGAACAACTAAACTGCTGTTGTATCTCTTCACTAGCCATTAGCCACATGATATTAAAAACTATTAGCCTATAAAGGTCTCCACTGCCCTTAAAACTCATGGCCTTTTCTCTCATACAGCAGTACAGGCTGATAAAATGGAAGACTTGCTGATTAAAATGTCTTGCATTTTTCATTGTCATTGTTCATCAACCATCAGTTCACTTTCTGAGCTAACTTTTGTCTTGATTCAGAAAAAAAAAATGAGCTCCATTTCTGTTCAATAGAGCATGTAAGCATCTATTTAAGTCTGATTTTTTTTTCCTACCACTCTTAAATTCAGGTGTCTGCTGTTGTGAATTAGATTGCCTCTAAGTTTTACAGGAGTTTTTGTCCTTAAATAAACTTACATCTATCATCTGCATTTTTCTCCCTGTGTATTGGCTTAATAAAATATTGTAATAATTAGTGCCATACAGTGCCTTAATTGTGGAATGTTGCAAACCATCTATGTGTTTTTTCAACATGGGTTTGATAGTTGTACATGAAAGTATCCAAAATCATTTATTCATTACTCAGATCTCGATGGGATCAGTGAATTACTTGTTTTGTTTTGTTTTGTTTCTGTTTTTCGAAGTACCTTGCTAGCATGATGCTAAATATCATTAAAGGTTGTTAGAAGCCTGTAATTTTTACCTCTTTTTTTTTTTTTTTTTTCTTTTGTGGTTTCTGGTATAATGACTTCACACATTTGATAAATCCAGGCTATTGAGTTCTGTTCTTTGTTTTCATTAGCATCTGTTAAAATACTTCAAGAAATGTGTATAAACAGATAGATATCCTGTTGGCAGCAGCATCACGTGAAAGCAGCGTGTACCCACAGCACGGCGTTTCTCAAGGCTGAGGCTTTCCTTGTGCTTTATTTCTCAGCATCCTCTAGCTGTCAGCTGTGCTGAGCCCTCTGCTGCTGCTGATTGACAGAAACCTGAGATGAGGGAACTGCAGGCTGGGGCAGGGATTTAGACATTATGTGCTGCCCAGCAGAGAAACAGCACTCTTCCTCCTCTGCTGCCTGTGCTGTCCTGTAGATAGGATTGGGCATTGTTTGAATGTATGCATCTTTACCTTACTTCAAGCTGAGTTCCACTTTGGGAAGGGACCTGTATTACCCACTAGGGTTTGAGGGAAGGGCACAGTTCTCTACAGGTATCTGTGTATTAATAAAATGCTAACAGCTTCTGTTCTGTTTTTTGTTTTGCCAGTGTCCACTTATACTACCTGTTCCCCACTCTGGAGGAAGGAGGACTAGCTACATACCGCACTGCCATTGTGCAGAACCAGCACCTGGCCATGCTGGCTAAGGTACAGCTCTCTGCATCTCTGTGTTCCATATCCATGGGAAGAATACTCTGAGTGTCTGGACTGCTTCTTGAGAGAGCTGCCCGCTTTGAGCATCAATTTCTCTGCTGTGTTTTGTGTGCAAGATTTGGGATGCAGGAGCTCTTTTCAGTTTCAAAGTAGATTTTAAAGATAAAGGAGAACTTTCTGTTTTCTCCAAAGCACACTTTTGGGAAAAGTGATTTTTGCAGGCATAAAGATACCTTAGTTAAAGGTATTCCTATACCTATGCCTTTAATTTGCAGTAATGAAGTGAAGAAGAAGACTCCAACTTATAAACATGTTGTTTATAAGAGGACTTTCTGATAGTGTATGTAGGGAGAACGTGGCAATGTGGAGATAGAAAAAAAGGGGGGGGGTGGAAATTTCATCTGCTCCATAACCTATGCAGGTCCACTGTAGACTGTCAGTAGTCAGAAGTATGTTAAACAGGGTTTTGGAGAAGAGTTCTCTCCAAGGAAAAATTAAGATGTCTTAGAATTTTATTTAATTTAGTTCTGTGAACAACAGAGGTTTTTATATTTCTATATATGATACTGGTATTATGATACAGAAAGTTGATTCAATCTCTGTTCATAAATAAATAGGTATTCCATTATTCATTCTTGATTTTGTTAGCTTTTTTTTTTAAGAAACAGTCTGAGCCTTACTGATGTAATTGATTATGCCACACATGTGCACACACTATCTTGTGTGTACTGCTGATAATTTTCAAGTTGCTCTTTTAATCTTCCCTCTCTGTAATCACACAGTGCCCTACACAAGCATATCCAATCTTGGGATTTTGGCAAAAACTGCAGGATCTTTTTGCGCAGCTCTCAGGAGAGGCATAGGTTAGGCAGTGAACACAATAATTTTCTTCCACATCTTTCTTTATTAATTTAGATACGCATGAATTGATTGAAACATTTCATATCAGGGCTTTGTTTACAAATACGGTATTGCCTGACATTTTAATTCATTATACTATTTTTAAGCCTGCATCAGGAAAGCTCATATATTCTTCAAGTCTGTTCACAGCCTTTCTATTGGGCAAGGACAATTTTTGAAATATTTTATTGCAGTATTTTAAAAACTGGAGATACAGCTGTAAATATGAGATATCTGTATATTCCCAGTTTTCAGTTTACCCTTTATTCCTCTCATGTCTTGTATGATGGTCCTGGTTTCATCCTCTACAGTGTCATGTTGCATTCAGTTCACTTAATATAATTCTCAGCTTCTCAATGTCTCTTGGACTTGTGGAATGCTGTTCATAATTAAGGATCAAATGATGAGTATACGAAGTTTAAATTCTCTATAAAACAATTAATATTCTTCTCTTATGTTGACTCTAGCAAATGCTCACTGTGCATTATAAAGTGTGATGGAATACTGTAAGTCATAATTCCCAATGTTCTGGAGCAGTGAACAGGCTGCCATTCACTGAAAGTGGAAAACTCTTTTTGGCAATTGAAACATGTCTAAACCATGCATCTCAAAAAACTTATTCTCTGGCTTTACCTCTTAAATATACTCTGGGAGGATGAAGTTGAAAGTTAACAAGGAATTAATCAGTAGAAACTTACACCCAGCTGGGAAGAGCCTAGTCTCATACAGACTTTGCAAGACACACAAATCTCTTCTTTGAAAATCCCAATAATGGTTTTGTGTCAAAAAGATGAATATGTAAAGAGCATCTAGGAGCTCTTGCCTGCATTTCTACAGCAGAATTATGATATATTGTAGAAAATATCTGACTTACTACCTGAGATTTTGACTGGCAAGCAGAACTGTAGTTCAGGCAACATATGAGTGTTAATGATGCACTTTTGAATGGAAGAGGGAAGCTAGGTGGCACTGCAGATTAAAATATGAGCCTTCTCTTGCAGTGTCCAGAGGCTACCACCTGTTGATGGTCTGAGAGGTAAAAGCCAGATGTTCAGTGGATTGTGTCACCAGAGTTCCTGCTCCTCACTGTTCTGCTTTAGCTTCTTTTGGTTTGATAATTTGAATTTTTTCATGGTATCACACACCTGTTTGCCTCTGATAAACAAAGGAAATTTTTAAATTTTAGACTGTGTCTAAACTGAAACTATGGAGAAAAGCTTTGTAGTTCCTTCAAACCTAGTAGCTTCATGATGACAGTGTAATTGAGCATTGATGACTAAACAGGTACTCTTGTACTTCTGCAGCCATGGTTTTAACTCTTTCTACATATTTTGCAGAAGCTAGAACTGGAACGATTCATGCTCTATGCTCATGGTCCAGACCTTTGCAGGGAATCAGATCTCCGCCATGCCATGGCCAACTGCTTTGAAGCCCTAATAGGTAAAGTGTTTGCATTTGTGTACGTAGATGGTTACATTCTATAGGTGTCTGTGTGCTGTGTTGATTGTGGTAGAGGATACGTGGGCCTGTTGAGTGGTACTAGTAGGAGTAGGCAAGAGCAAAGCTTCTTACATAATCTCTGTCCCTTCCCCTCTCCTGCACATACAACCATGGAAATCTCGTCTCTCATATCGTGGCTCCCACACACTGAAGGTGAAGCCGTTTCATGTGACTGCAGAGCTCCACTTCTCCTGTGCCAGCATGGCCTGACACCTACCCCCTGTGTGAGGGGAGCTGTTCAGTCACCATGGCCTGCCAGAAGATAAGCAGGTTCCCTGCTTCCAGTAGTGCTTGAATAGACCTGCAGCCTCAGCCCTGAATTTTAAACTGCAGCTTGCTTTCTGAATGCATCAGGCACTCCCAACTGAATCACCACACTACTTCCTCTGTGCCCTGCTAGCCTTCTGTGAATTTGCAAAGTAAATACCTTTTAGACTTTGCATTTTTCTTACAGGTAAAAAGTGTGGCAATATGCCATGGCTGGTTTAATAAAGCTACCCTCTTGCTGAGGGTGATGGAGAGTTGCCTCAAATTTGCTGTTGGGCACCAAGATACTGCACTCGTCTGTAGGTTTATATTGCAGAGGAACAGGGCCTGACCACAGGTTCCAAGCAGAAGGGTGGAAATCTCATTGGCTGCATCTGCACAAACTCTACTTTAGATGGCATATTTTTATGAACCTTTACTTGTTTGAGTACACAAAGCAAGTTGATCTCTCTGGTTTGACTTCATATTCATTGAGATGTACTGTACACGTCACTAGCTATGAGAATGGCTTAGTCCTGATGCAGGTCTTTATGTACTACACAGGCTCCTGAAGCATTTTGTCCTGCTTTGAAAAATAGATCATAGTTGGCTTAGATGTCAACAGTTCTGTGCATTCTGCCTTGGGCCAGACTGCATTTCCTCTTATCAAGAAATAAGAGTTTTCTTTTTTACTCTACTTTGCTTTCCATGAACGCTTTGATCTTTAATTTAAAAATAAAAAGCAAACAGAAGAGGAACACTAGATATGTATCTGTGTCTTTGTTCATAGGCTTCAGCTTGTCTAGGATGTAGTGATGAAAACTATTTGGCAAGCATTGATATTTGCTGAGAGAGCAGGCTTGCTGTTTAACCTCCAATACAAAGCTGTTCAGAAAGTTAATTGAGCAGTAAAATTTGTCAGTACTGTAGCTAAAATCTGGGAGCTTGTTAAGGAACTATAAAACTATATGTAGGGTCTGGACCTCCTACTTGAGGCTCTTTTACAAAGTCTGGTGCTTCATCACAGAGTCCCTGTGATGAAAATAAAAAACAGAACTATGACCAGGCTGCCTAGGAATTGTTTAAAATTTTGTGCTCTCTTAATATTCCTCTGCAAAATTAGTCTTATAAACCCCTGAACTGTTCTTGAAGGAGTCCAAAGAAAGTAGTTGACCTGGTGGGAAATCAAAGGGAAGGGGGAAGGGAAAGGCAAGGCAAATCATGTTCTTCCTGTGTATGGGAACATGCACTCCCTTCTTTGTGTTCGTGATGTAACTGTGTATTCTATCTGCTTTTATGCTTACAATAACAAGTTTGAGGTTTTCAGAAGCTCTCCTGTAAAACATATTAGAGGACAAAATGTTGATACTAAATTTAAGAAGGGCCCATGCAGATACAGAGTATACAGGGTACACCCAAAATTTTAATATGTTATATGTACATTGTAATAATACGCTAATAATACCTTAACACAAGTTTTACAGAGCTTGTTGGAAAGGGCTAGTGAGGTCTGTGTTTGAAGTTTAAAAAAACAAACAAAATCTTCAGAAACTGAGACATGCAGAGATGCTGTTTACAATTCAGACAATAAATTATTATAAATTATTACCAATAAGGAAGAAAGCTAAAGGAAGACCTTGAGCTTTGCAATAGTCCTGACACATTGTTTATATGCCAAGTGCAATCCTGTTGGAAGTGTAGAATAAATGATGTTTATTTGCTAGTTATTGAAATGTATTTTATGGGTTTCCCTATCTGTAAATGTTTTTGTGGTTTTTCCCCAGCCAGCAGTCAAGCCCCACACAGCCACTCGCTCACTCCTCCACGAGTGGGATTGAGGAGAGAATCAGAAGGGTAAAAGCTGAAAAACTCATGGGTTGAGATAAAAATAGTTTCATAGAGAAGGAAAAAGCAATGCACACAAGCAAAGCAAAACTGCTTCACTTCACTGCTTCCCATGGGCAGGCAGGTGTTCAGCCATCTACAGGAGAGCAGGGCCCTGTCACACATACCAGTGACTTGGGAAAACAAACACCATCACTCCAGGCATACTCCTTCCCTGCTTCTTCACTGCAATTTATATACTGAGCATAATGTCATATAGTCTGGAATATCCTTTGGTCAGTTTGGGTCACCTGTCCCCGCTGTGTTTCCTCCCAACCTCCCAAGCACCCCTTAGTCTCCTCTCCAGTGTGGCAGTACCAAAAGCAGAAAAGGCTTTGACTCTGTGTGAGCTCTACTCAGCAATAACAAAAACATCTCTGTATTATCAACCCTGTGTTCATCAAAAATGGAAAACATATCCTTGTACTAGTCACTGTGAAGAAAATTAACTCTATTCCTGGTGAAACCAACGTAGTTGTCTAGTTAGCTGTTTAGTGAAAAGTACTTTTGTAAATATATTGCATCTAGGTTAATTTGTTTAATCTTTGCTCTTTGGATATATCATTTTTTATCACTGTTATAATTATGTCAGGATTTTCTTTGCATTTTATGACTATTAATTTATGCTGGTGTTTAACGTGCTTTAAATTTCTCTGCAAAACGGGTTTTGCTACAGAAAGAATGCTTTTAAATATGGATGTGTTGGAGATTAAGAAGTCCAAGATCTTTGACTTTCTCATGCTTAGTAATTTTCTAAGTATTAATTGCATTATTGACCTTTGACATATTGGTCCCCTCATGTAGGAGCTGTTTATCTAGAGGGAAGCTTAGAAGAAGCAAAACAATTATTTGGACGTTTGCTCTTCAATGAAAAGGTATTTATGTAATTTCTTGATTTGTTTTCCAGTTCAAAAATAAATTTATGTGCTTTCCTGTGCATTGTTTTACTTAAAGATTACAAATAAGCAGAAATACTATTTTATGTAGTTCCTGGAAATTTAATTAGGACAGCAAGCTGTACTGATTCAGGCAAAAAAAAAAATTATGGTGTTTTCTCAGGTGTGCTTTAGATTGCTTGTCTTGGGGTGGGAAAGGTGGGTGGTGTGGGAAACCTGATGGCTTCCAGTCAAAGTGCTGCACTGAAAACAGAAATGGGTGCTGAGGATCCAGGCATCAGGCTCTGAGGGAATGATGCACTTGTCAAGCAACTATTCTGTTTCATCAATACAATCATCCTACCCTACAAGCTTCAAACATATAGTTGGGGAAAAAAAGAAAGGAGTATGTTTCATTCAGCATTTACCCAATTTCACAATTACAGTGTGCAAGGATATACAAGGATAGATCTGGCTGTATCTTAGATGGCTGCTAGTTAGAACATGTGCTTTATAAAAGTGGAGGAAAGTACCTACCACTGGGACAGCACACGTGGCAGTGATGAGAGGATGAATTCTGTATTATTTTCCTTCCTCTAAGTCTGCGAAATGACAAAGCTTATTAGAAATAAAAGTATTTGGAAGCCTTTTGTAGCTCAGTGTTTATGGGCTGCTTGGTGACTGTAGTGAAGGAAGCCTTTATGAAAGAGAAGAAAATAAGTGGTTTTTTTTCTTTTTCAGTCTTTGCCTTTGAGAAGTCAAACTTGCTACTGAGGAGTACTTGCAAATAAAGTTGGTCCTGAGGCTTAAACAAATCTTCTTCTTCCTTTAACCACTTTTTATGTGGTTCAAGGATTTTTCCACCTCTTTGACACAAGCTAATTGGGAGAACTACAGGCAGTTTGAACAGCAAATACACGATTTTAAAAATTAGTTTGCCAGCACTATTGAATTTGCAATAAGCAGAGTCAGCATCTGAAATAGTTCAGTATTTCAAGTAATGACATTTTATTTAGTACTGTGGAATTTGTTAAATGACTCCCTTGAGCATTAAAGGCATCTCTCAATGTTTGCAGGACCTGCGGGATGTATGGCTTAATTATCCACTACACCCACTCCAAGTAAGTGTATCCCTTTCTGTAATAAATTTCACAGTTCTGTTTTATTTTCAGGGATGCTTTTCCATTTCCATTTTCCATTGTGATGACATCTCAGAAATTGTGCTAAAGAGTAGCCAAAGGAATATATATATATGTTTTCCTTTGTGTTTGGTTTGTGATTTGTTTGGTTGGGGTTTTTTTTAAATAAGTAGTGAGTTTCTGCCTCTCTGAGAATTAATCATTTACCTTTCCTTGACTCATGTTTGTTGTATAACTGTTCCTATGCAGTAAATCCAATGAGAGGTAATGTTTTGATAGCTTTTTGTTTGTCTTCTGTAAGTTGGAGGAAAAGGGAGCAAAAATAATCTATGAACATATTTTCTTTACCTGAAATTAGGTCTGAAACCTTAATTGTAGGAAGGCACATTAATTGAATGCCATAAAAGTTTTGATTTTATTATATTTTGATTTTGTTTGTGTGTACTCCTGCAATGATAGTGTGGTTGTTTTAGTGATTGCAGTAACTTTAGTACCATGAAAACACTAAAATTATGAAAGGGTCTGAAGGTTAACTTATCCTCCACGTATCAAAGGACACAAGTTCACAAGCTGTCTGTTCATGAGACTGGAAGTTGGGAGACTGATGTCCCAGTCCATTCCCCCTTATTGAAGTCTTGGACAGACATAAAGCAAGTCTCAGAGCCTCTCTGCACTGTAGTTCCTTGTCTTCAGTGCAAGCAGGAGTATGCAGGGGTGCTTCAAGAACAGCAGTGTGTGCACAGCCAAAATTTTCAGCAACAAATCTGTGCATGTGAAGAATTTTTGCCACATCCCTCTTGAGTGTAAATACAAGATACCCTGAATAGGAAGATAACATTTTGAGATACAGCACTAGCTATCCTGTATGGTGGCACACATAGCTCCAAAGAATATTGTTCTTACTCTGAATTTCTTTTCTTTCCTCTTACTTTATTTTAACCTTTTCATCCCTGCTTGTTTTTCACAAAGAAAACTTGCACTCTACTAGAAATTGGCAACTGTCAGTGTAAGAAGCTTATAATTTCTTACTACTGCCTTGACTTGTGTGATGAAAATTGTTTTCTTTCACATCCCAAAACCATCCTAGGGGTTTTTGTCAGCAGGTGAAACACAGACAGCTCATACTGGCCTGTGGGCCTGAAGAATGGCATGTTTAAAAATTCCTAAAAATCACTCTAACAATATGCCGAATGAGATCCCAGTCAGTAAAAAAAATAGCTCTGAGTAAGATAACAGATTTGCAGATCTTCAGTTCTGTGTTTTTGGCAGTAGCGAAGTCTGTAGAAATGGTTCTAAAAAATAATTAGTGGTCATCTGGATACATACGGACTCTTTAAAAAGAGTCAACATGTAAAGACGAGTCCTACCTCAGAGATGTATGGGAAATTTTAAGAAACAAAACAGCATGTGATAATGCAGAAGGTACTGTCTGGGGTTTCTTGAGAGGCTGTTGGAAAGTCAGGAAAGGCTTTTAAAATTTTTACCTTTTTTTTTAAGAAACAATAAAGAAAAAGCAACTCCAGTGAAAAATGTTAGTCTCTACAAGATTTAAAGGAATGGATGAAACATAAGAAATGAAGAACAGGAGTGAAATGACCACATCTTGCAAGGAATGGTGATCACCGGCAGATTTCCCTCGGGATGTTTGCTAAAGTACAGGCTGTTCTCATGGACAGTCTAGGGAACAGGATGAGCAGTGAGGTGGCAGTTTGTTGACAGTACCAAATTATTTCAGGTAGCAGGGACAACAGTAGACTGAAGAATTGCACTCTGGTTGTGAGAATGCAAGGGTGACTCACTGTGAAGTTTAAAAAAAGCAGAAGAAATTCTGTGTAGGTAAATAGGAAGGGCTGTACATGAGGAAGCAAAAAGCAGTCTCACCTCCACATGCAGCTGAACTCCAGAATGACAGTTACCACTCAAGTGTGGGATTTTGGTGCAAGGGTGTGTAGCTCTATAGAAGTGTGAACTGAAGACTCAGTACAGAAAAAAAGACAAATTGAATGTAACCAGTTAAGAGAAAAGGGGTAGACAACATCTGGATAATTCCTTCTCTAAAGCATTACCATACCAAAGAGTTGCCCAGTGTAGGTGGAGGAAATGCTTAAGCCATTTCCCAGCTCCACAGAAATGGTATTTAACAGTGTCATTACATCAAGGACATCAGACAAGAAACTGATGAGAAAAGATACTGACCCAAAGCAATAATTTTAATTTTCTTGTGTTAGTGTGCCCTTTTGAATTTCATATTCAAAGTATTTAGTCTTGATCTTTGATACGTGAGGAAATTGGGAGAAATTGATTTGGGTTTTGTCTTGTCTTGACATGCTGTCAGCCTGTCAGTCCTATTCTAATAATTTTTGAATAGGTTGCTCAGTTGCAAAAAATATGGTAATGTTAGAAAATGCAGAAATGTACAATTGTACATGTTTTGTGAAAGTTTGTAGCATGCTACAATTCCTCATCACATAGAGACATACAAGTGATGTGTTTAAATGTCTCAGCTGTTAAAAAAACATACATCAGAGCTCATCTCTTCTTTGAGCAGTAATTATCCAAGACCAAAAGGCAGAGGAAACTTGATTTTCTCAGTTCAGCTGTCCACAGAACTTGTTCATTGTGTTCTTTGCCCTTGATTCAGTGAAGGCTTGCTTTTCTCTGAAAATTTCTGCAGCAGTCTGAGTTCATCATTACTTACACTTCGTATTTTTTTGCAGCTGCAGGAGTCCAATACTGACAGGCAACTCATTGAGACCTCTCCAGTTCTTCAAAAGCTTACGGAGTTTGAGGAGGCAATTGGAGTCATCTTTACTCATGTTCGCCTTCTAGCACGTGCATTCACTCTGAGGACAGTAGGCTTTAACCATCTGACTCTGTGAGTTCATAGCAAGGGTCCTCATGTAGCTTTGTTGGCCTTAATGAGTATTCCAAGATTGCCTGGTTTGTAAACAAACTATGTTACGTCTATTTCCTGGAATAGAGCAGCTGTGTTCACAAGCCCGCCTGGCTAAGTATGCCACCTCTGACAGTAGTCAGTAGCAAATACCTTGGGAAAGACTGTAGAAGGTGTTAGAGACCTATCCTGATGTTTATTTTGATCTTTCTGCATCACTGATATTTGTACGTCACTCCTGAGACAGCAGCAAAACATACCTGGACGTACATTTGGGCAGAGAAATAAGTAAAATTTGCGTTCTTTGGTCCAAGCACAGCCCTTGTGTTCTGTTGCTTGCAAAGCTGCCAGACCCTGTTTTCAAGCAAACAGTACTACAGAATATGCTGAGTTGGAAGGCACCCATCAGGATCATCAAATCCAACTCCTGGCCCTGCATAGGACACCCCAGGAATCACACCATGTGCCTAAGAGTGTTGTCCACGCACGTCCTGAACTCAGGCGGGCTTGGTGCTGTGACCACTTCCCTGGGGAGCCTTTCGAGTGTTAAACCACCCTGTGGGTGAAAAACCTCTCCTGACTCAGCTTCATGCTGTTTCTTTGAGCCCTGTCTCTGGTCTTGAAAGTGAAGTGATTGGTACCTGCCTCTCCATTCCCCTCTGCAATGAGCTCACCCCTCAGTCCCCTCCAGGCTGAACAGAATGACCTCAGCCGCTCCTCATATGGCTTCCCCTCAAGACCTTTCACCCTCACAATTGCTCATCTATGGATACTCTCTAACAGCTTAATGTTGTCTTCATGCTGTGGAGCCCAAAACTGCACACAGTATTCAAGGTGAGGTTGCCCCAGCTCAGAGCAGAGCAGGACAATCTCCTCCCTTGCCCACCTGGCCATGCTGTGCCTGGTGTCCCCCAGGACAGGGTTGGTCCTCCTGGCTGCCAGGGTACTCATGTTCAGCCTGCCATGAACCAGGACCCCCAGATGCCTTTCTGTGGGACTGCTCTCCAGCCTCTCATTCCCTGCTCTATACACTCAACTGGGGTTGTCCCAGGCAGAGAATCTGGCACTTGCCTTTGTTAAACTTCATATCACTGGTTACCTCTCCGGGATCTAAGTATGAGTTTAAACCCTGATCCTTTTCTTTCTTGTTAATTGACATTTTTCTCTGTTTAAGTCGTTGCATACATTAGTTCATTTTCTTAAAACAAGTTTGAGGTAGAGATCTTATCCCATTACAGATTTGATGTCAATTGCTCTTCTTCATTTTGTCTGTGATCTGTAATCTAATGATTGTGTTTATTTGTAGCTATCCTGATTTGCTTTTTTGCCTGTAAGATGGTGTTACTACAGTAATGAGCTGTGTTTTCATCTCACCTGATTAACAGTGAAAAATTGTCTTAAATGTGTTTGGAAATGAGCAAGGCTCACTTTCAGATCACTCTTCATTTTAATTTGTGTGTGCATGCTGGTTTTGGTTTTTTCCTCATGAGTGCTTATTGATTTTGCTGCACTGATGTCTCATTTTTCAGAGGCCACAACCAGAGGATGGAATTCCTGGGTGACTCTATAATGCAGTTGGTAGCCACAGAGTATTTATTCATACATTTCCCCGATCATCATGAAGGGCACTTAACGGTGAGACTGCCATCAATCATATTCTCCATAAGAGCAAGAGTGGGATGGAGACTGAAATTATCGGAACAGCTAGTGAATTGTTCTGAGTTTGATTAATAAAAGAAGCTTCAGCAACCACTGCTCTTAATAAAACTTTGTTAATTTTAAGTCATATGCACTGCAATGAATAGAAAATGGTGATTTATGAGCCTGCTGCAATAATTTCTGTTCAGTCTGTAAAATGGATCAAAAATTTTAAAGATGTCAGCAATGAAATTGAGGACTAAGACTAGTTCTTCTTCAAAGATGGATGTGTTAAACCATTTATTTACATAGATGCATCATGTGACTTTTTTTATTCCTGACTTCTAATCTGTTGAACATGCATACAGGCAGTGTTACACATCCTGATAAAAAGTTTTTGCAATTTATCTTGGTCAGGTTTTCCTCTTGTCTTCAATCTGGAGTTCCTGGGGGTACCTTTTGAATTAAATTTTACTGTAGTTATAGTCATCTGTTGATTGCTATAGCCTTTTAGCCTCTCTTATCTAGGATTTTTGATGTTTGGGGATCTTTCAACAATTTACTGTACTTTAAACACAGCATGATACTATGAGCAGTTTTTTCCTGATTGATTCATTTAGCCTTGCAGCTGGAGAGTTGTGGCTTTGTTTGCAAATAACAAATTTTCTTGGGCTTACTAAATTGTCATAGTTTACTTCAACAGCAAAGCAATACATGTATCAGGAATGTGATTCAAGTTTCTTAGTTAAGGTTAGGAAGTAGCCTAATTCTAGAGTGCTTTCCTCAGATCAATAAAGGGATGACAGTGCTAAGTCTCTAGCAGACAATGTGTTATCAGGAGTATGATTCTTGAATGTTTTGGGCTAAACCTGTTTGCAATAGAAAAAAAATTACATGCTGTGGCTAAAAGTAACTTGAGTTTTTCTTCACCATTTCTTAAGTTTCAGTTATATTTGTATGGATTCTTCTGCACCATTCAGGAGACAGGATATAAAGCCTGGTGCGTTTTTTTGCTTTCTACATGACATTTAAGAATGTAGGCATGTAGGCATTCATAGTTTTATAGCTCTTGCAAGAACTGTTTGGCAATGAGTATATGAAATGTTGCTGCTAATGGGTATAAATGCTCAGAACAATGTCTTTTTGTCCTTTAATGTAATGATTAGTGAGTTGGAAAGTACAAGTACAAGCACACTTCAGTTTTTAGGCAAAACTGCAAAGTTAGAGTGGAGTGGATGCTGAAAACACATGCAGATATGAAGAAGCAGGCAATGGCCTAAAATAAAATTTGAACTCTGATGATGAGCGTGTAGAGAAAAAGAAAAGTATCTTAAAATGTTTTTAAATTTGATGACAAATGAAATGAGACGTGAGAAAGGAGACTGATAAAGTGGAATCTGAAGAGAAACAGCAAACACTAAGCTTTTTCTCCTGTTATCTGTGAACATACTTAAATTTGAAGTAATAGTAGAACATCAACTAAGTGGTGTCTTTTGTGTTGAGGGCAATTTTGGTCAAAGATTCTACTTGACTGGCAATGCAGTGGCTTCCCAGTGTGGAGTGATTACTTCTGGAGAGGTGTCTATAAATTAACTATATTTAAGGGAAAAAAAAAAAAAAGGAGAGCATAGTCTCATCTACATACTTGGAGATAGCCAAATAATGTACCAGAAAAGAAGTTGATATTTTGTTGGATGTTGGAAGATACAGCTTCTCCAGTACTGGGTTATGGATACATTCTTCTGGTACAGTCATGAGTAGTGATATGCTGGGTGAAGATGGAAGAATTGGGAAAAAAGCTGCTTTGTAATTAGAGTCAAGCTCCATATGTCACAGCATCTGCAGTGATACAGGCTGTGTGTTATCAGTGTAGAGACTAACTCTAAAAAAGCTGCTGGCAAGGCACAGGGACTGTGTCTTCTCTGTATCATTAAGAAGAATTCAGTTTCTTGCCTGATCACACTTGTAGAGGAGGCGAATTCTAATACAGAGGAAATGGATAACCACAGTCCTAAGAGGATAACTGAGCTTATTTTACCTCTCTCTAGTTCACTGGGTAGTGTATATGTTGCTCTTTGTTTTGTGACACTACTAATCATGATTATGGATCCCATCAAAATAAATAGTCTGCAAACACAACAAAAGAAATCCATCTTCTCCCATTTGAAGAAACAGATTTTTGTCATGGGACACTGTACTTCTGTCTCACAGGTTACATATTCGGATATTGTACTTAGTGTACTTAGGATGTTGTTGGGGAAAGTACAGTTTATTTATCTTAAGGACATAAAAGGAACAAATTTTGAAAAGGAATAATATATAGTAGTAATAAATAGTAAATGATTTTAAACAAAGGTTAGGGAGGCAGGTAATAATGCTATCTGCAGTTTGCCTAGTTTACGAAGATCAGGTTTTGAGTATCTGCTTCATACATCATTGACAAACAAATTATGAACATACTGTTCTGTATTTATCTGTTGTGAGAGATGAACTATCAAGTGCAGCAAATAAATCTTGATTTTTCATAAGCTCAGTTGATGTGCTGGAGCCAGGTAGCATATAACTTGTATCTAATAAGCTGAGCAAATGTGATACGGAAGACAAAGAGAGGAAAAAATGTGTGCATAGTGTCTCAACTCTAGATTGCAAATAAACTGTGGAAGAGAGACATTCTTCACTTCTCACCCCTACCTCCCATAGTAGATCTAATTTCTTTAATGCTGTTCTATTTAAAGCAAAAAAAGCAAACAAGCAGAAACCTTGCCAAAAGTTCAGAAATTTTCCCTAAAATTCCAAAATACTCCTGTAAGCTGTGTGGGAGCTTCACGTCTTTGTTAGAGCTCTGTGTTTTTAAGTAATCTGTCTGAAGCAAAGGTAAAATATTTTCATGGCACATCCTTGACACTGTCATATATGGAACATGTTAGGGCAGAAATTTGTCTGGGGTCCATTGGTTCGACTGTGCTGCCTTCTAGCAGAGCAAATAGTACATACAGGCTGTCCATCTGTGTGGTTTTGTTTCTCTGGCCAAAAGAATGGAGCAGCTTCCTCATCTGCTCGTTCTGAAACACAGAACTATCTTGCTTTATTGTGTACTTGTTTCATTCACCACCTGTTTATTATTTGGTGGACACTGGGGACTTTCCAGGGACTCCAGAATATTGTTTACTTACACTTCATGTGGGAAAATGTGTACAACCGTGTATTGTATATGTATACAGCTGTAGAAAACTTCAGATTAGCTGAGAAAGTACAGGACTCACGAAGAGATGGTGCATAATTGCAAGGAAGCTCACAAACAAGCATTTTAAATGCATGACACATATACAGAAGTAATGTGTCCACAGAATAAGTAAAGATTGGTGAGAAGAATTGAAACAGAAAGAAAAA
Source organism: Cinclus cinclus (assembly GCF_963662255.1). Classification (NCBI taxonomy): domain Eukaryota; kingdom Metazoa; phylum Chordata; class Aves; order Passeriformes; family Cinclidae; genus Cinclus; species Cinclus cinclus. The sequence continues at coordinate 71,672,254 of NC_085046.1, forward strand.
TCACCAGTAGAAAGAGTGACAGAGTGCGTCTATATAAATCACTTGAGGTGTCCTGAATCAAAATGTCAGTAAACTGAGAGAAGTGAGAAACCTCAAGGTGAAAAGTCACTTTTTCTCCCTAGCTCTCCTAGGTTTTGAAGTTTGTTATTGGCAAGTGTTACTTAAGGAATGGAATTTCTTTCTTTTGCAGCTGTTGAGAAGTTCATTGGTGAACAACAGGACACAGGCCAAGGTGGCGGAAGAGCTGGGCATGCAAGAGTTTGCCATCACTAATGACAAGACAAAAAGACCTGTAACTCTTCGAACTAAGACTTTGGCTGATCTCTTGGAATGTAAGTTAATTTGGTTACAATAATTTAGTGCTTAATGACTTCCTTTTCCTTGGGGCTTGTGTAAGAAAGCCATTAGAAATCCCCTAAATTGCTATTAAAAATGTATGTTCAGATTTCCAAATGAATTATGCCTATACCTCTGAAAGCCAGATTTTTGAAGACTAGCCTAGATTTTTGAAGTCTGCATAAAAGCATGAAGGAGGCATAAGTGCAGATAGAAATTGCAGGGTTGAGATGACCAGGTCAAAAGCATGTCTTCAAAGTTAAAGCTTATACTCTGAGTTGAGCTACTTAACAGCAGTTTCAGTGTTTAATTAGTATGTTCTTGACACTGTTGGAAGGCAAAATAGTTCCTTCAGCAGGTGAATATTTCTGTGGTTCATTTTTTTGCATTTGAGGAGGTTTTAAAATAGTCACTCCACAAGAGGGAAGGCTACATAGAAATGAAAACTGTTTCTAGTTGATTTTTTGGAAGTTTGTGCTACCTTCTTTCCCATGAAATGGAAACTGTGATAAATATTCTGCAAAGAAAGTTAATCCCTGTCTTATATATTTTGATGTATTTTCCAAGCCATTCAGACCACTTGGCTTTTTCAAAATCCTGTAAACAAATGGAAATAGCACACAAACAGGAGTGATTTATATCTAAATTATTTTATGGTACCCAGTAGTGATTTATTTGTAAGGATTCATGGTCTCCTGGTTAAAATGTGAGATTAGAGCAGAGTGTTGTATCTAGCACTTTAAATGACTGGGTGGATTCGAGTAAATCACTTAATCTCTTGGTCAACTTGATTTCTTTTTCCCCGAGTATGCAGGATAATACCCTCATCAGATCACTGCTCTGAAACATAATTGAATATGGCTTTAAAGTACTCAGAGATACTTGTTTCTAAAAGTGCAAACCAATAATGCTCTACTTGGATGAGTGACAGTTCCTTTTCCCCCCCACACAGCCTTTATTGCTGCCCTGTACATTGATAAAGATTTGGAATATGTTCACACTTTCATGAATGTTTGCTTTTTTCCACGGCTAAAGGTAAGATCAGTCGGGTTCCTACTTTCCTGCCACTGTGTTTTAACACATTGTGGCATTTGAGACTCTTACTACAATCTCTCAATCATAAAAGCATCTTTGTGGGCTTCCTACAGGAGTTTATTTTAAATCAAGATTGGAATGATCCTAAATCTCAGCTTCAGCAGTGCTGCTTGACTCTCAGGACAGAAGGAAAAGAGCCGGACATTCCTCTTTACAAGTAAGATCAGGCATCTTATGGATACCAGCTAATTATAAATTTTCCTTGTATATGGAGGAAGATGTGATCAGTCACCCTACATTTTCCCCGTAGTTTGTTTTCACTGTCATTATCCAAGCCCTCTAGTCTCTCTTTGTTTGAAGATGGAAAATACTGTTTTCTAAGGTTTAGGTGTTTTAAGCTATTACAAGGAAGAGTTACTAACCATTTTACCTTTACAGTTGTAAGGGAAAAACATAGTTTTAATTTAGAGTATTTAACTGGCATAATTCTGTATTTGTTTTTCTTTTATTGTAAGGAATGGAAGTTGAAAAAAGAGTTGAAATTGTTGAAACTGAGTTAAATTGTTGAAAAAAGAGTTAAACAAATGGCTGTTTTGTTATGAGGTCAAGGTATCTCGATTCTAGTCTAAGTAACAGATGAAGTTTCTTGATGATATTATGCAAACATAATAATGCCTTATGTTACACCTCCTGATTATAGACACTGTTTCTCATCCACAGGCACTGGCAGGCACTGAAGGGCTGCACAAGTTTTGGACATTTTTGCTGTGCAGTTCAGCTCACAAATGTTCCCATGTTCAATGACAAAGAGCTCAAGGCAGTACTTGTACACCTCAGTTAGATACCTGAAGCTGGATGGGATGGATCTCCCTTTTCACTTCCAGTTGCTAAATAGTGTAATAGCTGCTTCAAAAGAAAATAAATAATAAACCTTAGGCTGTTTATTGCAACTAAATCCATTCAATTAATGTAGGAAAGGGTGCAATGTTAGCCCCAAAAGAAGAGATAAAGACTGTGAAAATTCAAGGCTTGTGTTGTTGGGATTATTGTATCAAAAATATATGAAGAATGAAAGTGTAAGTGCATTTGTCACAGGTACTGAAGTAAGGTTTCCAATGCAATGCAGCAGCTTAGTGACAGTGACACACATTGCACTTCAGAAGTGCCATCCCCTTAACAGTGCAGCCAGTGCTCTGCAGGTCTGACTCCTCCATGTCTCTGTGTGAGGGTTCAGGGCTTTGTCTTGGGTGAGGGGGAAGAATTCAATAAAAAACAATTTCCCATTTTTTTAAAAACCACTTAGTATCAAGTACCAAATGTTTGTTTTGTGTTGCTGTGATGATAAATTGATTTTTATAGTACAGCTCAGACCTAGTAATATGCTGTTATCTTCCTATTATCTTGTTAAATTTCTTTTCTTGGGATTATCTGTTTCACTGCAGTCAGTACTATTGCTTTTAAATTGAGGATAAGTTTTATTTGCTCTTGTCACAGTGCACGAAGAGATAGAGTACTTAGTTAGATACTTTAAAAATTGATGTGAAATTCATGCTCCTTCTAAAAAGAAACAGGTAGTGGACAGAACTTGATCTGAAAGTGGGGAGAGATTTCAGACAGCAGTAAGAAACTGCCAGAGAAAAGCAATTCATTGCACATCTAGGGAATTACCTTTTCCCTTTTAGACGGTTGTTGAGGTATGTCCTAGACTTCAGGTCAAATGAAAAGTTTGTTTTGTTTTGTTTTTCAAAGCTGATGGAAAATTTCTTTCCACTTGATAATTCAGTGTAGAGAGGTACTATGTTAATACAAAGTCCTTATAAAACCTTGCTGCCTGCAAAACTCTCAGGGACTAAACTTCTGGCACACACGTAATTGTATGGCTGTGTTTATGTGCAATTGCACAACTATACATAATTTATTACTTTATTATGAAGTGTTCAAACACTGTGAAAACACTTCTGTTGCAGTTTGCATTTTTGCTTATAGGTTAAATAAAGTTTTAATTTTCATGTGGTGCTCCTGAGTGAGTCTGGAGTAATAAATGTGATCGATATAAATACTGTTCCAGTAATCTCTGGGTTTAATGTGATCTATACAGACATCCTTCAACCTTTGCTCTACATTTTGCATTAATTGCACTGTATGTATTGACCAGACTGAAAGCTCGGTGAGCTATGTGCCACAAACAGATTCTGTGTTTTAATGCTCCCTGCTTGAAAAAAATATTTTTTCTTTCAGGACCTTGCAGACAGTGGGACCTTCTCATGCCAGAACATACACAGTAGCTGTTTACTTCAAAGGGGAAAGAATAGGATGTGGTAAAGGTCCAAGGTATAGTAAAAAATTAATCACATGGTGTTAGAGTGTGGTGGTGTCTAAATGGACTAGCCATGGAGAAAGATCATTGTATGGTCTGCCTTAGAAAAGGAAAGCTGTAGAGCCTTCTTCAAACTTCTCTGCTTCAGGAATACCTGAAGGGTTCTATGTTGGTATAATTTTGGACCTTAAGCTTTTTTTGGTGAACTTGCCTTCAAGGTGGCTGGCAGTGCTAACTATTTGTGGCTCTCGGACTAGAAACTGCAGAACAGCTTCCACGTCTTTATCTTGGTATTTGCTACTGGATTGCTATGCAACTTAGACTGGCAAGTTAAGAGTGCCACACTATTATGCTAATTTTTTTCCCTGAACTTACTACTTCTAGGCATTTTGGAATGGTTCTAAGGGTTCAAAGACTTCAGCTATGAAGCCCAGAAACCTATTTTATGCTACCAGATCTAGTGGTGGTTATGAAAATATCATTGATTTATTTTTTTTTAGCATTCATGCATTTGTGTTTTTGTTCCTTTTTTTTTCTCTCAAGTAAAAGCAAATACTTTAGTGAAGAATGGACTGGAATATTTTGGGTTTTTTTAATTGATCTGAGTTAAGAAATACTCAGTGGAGCTGTAGTACTATTGCTCACATATTTATGGAAAAGCTGATATATCATACACTTTGGGAATTACTAGCTGCTGGTTATTCAGAAAGTTTCATTACAAAATAGTAACTAGTGCTCCCTTTGTCAGAAAGTTTAGTTTATTCTGTACAGCTTAGATCTCATGTAACATGTTTTTGTTTGGCTTCCACAGTATTCAGCAAGCAGAAATGGGAGCTGCAATGGACGCACTTGAAAAATGTAAGATATTTGGGCAACAGAGAATTCATAGCTTATTTCCTTGATCTTTAGTGAGCAAGGTGCAGATTTTGTGGGGGATAAATTTTGAACAGAACACATGTGCTAAGTGCTGTCAGCTTCTAAGCAGCAGGTTTTCCTCTTAGTACTTTCAAGACAGTTTTGTAGCAGTTGAAGTTAATATGATCCCAACAGGTATTTGTTAATAGGAGCTGATCAGCCACAGAGGATGCAACTTCAAGGGATCCCTGTGCAGTAAAGTTTCATTGAGGTTTTTCATGCTTATGCATGCAGTGGGATAAGACTGCATAGTCTCTGATGCTCGGGTTGCCTCACCCTTTAATTCAAGGAAGGAGGAAAGTGTGACGTTAGAAAAAAAAATTTGATCTCAGGTAATCAGTAGACTAGGTTAAAATCTAAGAGGTAGATCCCAAACAGTTTAGATCAATATTTATCTGTCAAGAAGGGCTAATATCAGCTGCAGATCCAGGGATCTGTGTATACATCTCTCTAAATTACATGCTTCCTAGCCAGCATGGGAGCAGTCCTTCATTGAAATGCTGTCTCAGATATGAATGAGTGTGGGCGAGCTTCTTATATGAAATAACTTCAGTCTGTTGGGTTAAAGTGCCAGGTGTGGGTGACTTGTAAGCAAATAGATTACAAGCATTTTATGCAGCAGAAATTCTCTATTGAGAAGAACGTGGAAATTCCATTTTTGACATTTCATTGGAAACACATGCAGTTCTTCAGATGTCAAAGGTTTTTAATCTGTTATCTCTGCATCGGGAAATTCAAGAGCTTAAAAATTCAGAAGGCAGTGAATCTGTATAGTTCAGATATGTTTTTATATCCATCTGCTTAGCATATACTTCTCACCACCAGTAAATTTGACAAGTAAAAAAATGTAGCTTCCCTTCTCTGCTGAGTATCTGAAAGATGTTACTGAAATTTTCTTTGAGTGAATTTTCTTGTGACAGTATCACCACTCAAGAGAGCTGTGAGTTTCATGGCCTATCAATCCAAGGACTTCACAGCTCTCTTCTGACATGTATATTTGTTTAAATAGTATCGAACTCTAGAGGTCTGTGCTCCTGCTGCCCTTCAATTCAAATCGGAGCAAACTTTCAAGTTAGTTTCTCTCTGCCTTGCCAGTCAAGTTTTGTCTTTTGGGATGGAGGTTACACAACTCTTAAGGGCCCCTGTTCTATTATGTATGTGGTTGTGCAGTGGAGTTCTGTGGTTTGGTTTGTTTGTTGTTTTTTTTAATGCATAAGTAGTTAACTTGAAGTCGGTAGTTTTCATATACCTATTTATATGATAGCCATGATGAATTTATTACATGAGTTGCTTTCTTACCATCCTAAACATATTAGAACAGGTTTCTACCAAGCTGAGTTCTTAAGGAATCCTGTTATAGACACAGTGCTGAAAATCTGATTTTCATTTTATGGGGCACATGAGCAACAAAATATCCCAGAACTCCATTAAACAAAGCACTAGTGTTTTTAAAAACAACAGCAATTTAAAACCAATTTTGTTTAGATTGCTCTCTGGTTTAAATAAATATACTCTCCTATGCCCAAGTTGTAAATAACTGATGAATAAACCTTTTATTCCTGTGGTACATGTAATAAAGGACACAAATTTCACTGGCCAATAAAACAAAGCAGTAGAAAGTTATTCTGCTCTGCCACAAACTCCTGCAGTTTATGTGGCTTCTGCACCATAATCTCTAGCTGAGAACCCATGCTGCCTGGGACCCAGAAAAAGGAGGACAAAGCTTGGTGCCAAGGAGGAAAGAAAAAGCTTGGTGCCAAGGTACTTGTCCTGAGAAGCCTCAGCTGAATTCTCTCTCAGTAGCCAGCAAGAGAGAGAGCAGTCCTTTGCTGAGACATCTACCAAATTTTTTTATGATTTTAAAGGTCAGTGTAGTAACCTTTTGCATTCATCTCAGACTGGGTAGGTAGCCAGTGCTGATCCCAGAGCTCTGTGTAATCCCAGCAGGATTTACCACCAGCTGCAGCCTGTCACATACTCTACCAGTCCTTAGCTTTCTGAGTGGCTGGAGGGTGCAGGTCTCCACAGCACAGACACATGTGAATGTCAGCACCCTGGTCATGCAGAAAACATCACATTCTGTGAGCAGTGCACTTAAGTGAGAGCAATTCTCTTCAGTTATATAAGCTGTTTTTACAGCCTCTGTTCTAATGTGTACCTACACATCAGCCAATGGACAAATGCCTGAAAGCAGAAGCATCCATCTCCCCAGCTATTTCTCCATCACCTCAGCCTTGTCCAGTCTGTTTTAGGCAGTCTTCACTCATCCATGCTCTTAGACTACACTAAGGCTGTTTTCTGATGCATAGCCAAACATTAACTTTTTCAGGAACAGACTTAACTGCATTCCCTCTTGCTGCACTATTACTTTCCCATTAGGATCCCTGCCATAGTGTGGGGCATATAGTTGATTCTGCATGGTCTAAAACAATAACAAATATAATGGAAACATCTGTACAATGCTTGAAAACAGTGGCTCATACTTTTTTGGAGTGAGAACAAGACAAAAAGCCCTGACAGCATTGACAGTAGTTCCACATTCGTTTTTCATTATCGACCACCTGTTGCTAAGGGAACAGAATGTAAAATACAGGTAATACCTGGCCACGTTGCTTTACCAGGATTTTATATTTTATTTTTTGTGAGTATATTAGATTTGGCAGTGCTTTGTAGCAGGAGAAACAGATGTAAAGAAATCATAAAGAAACCAAAGTCTTATAACACAGTCCTGGTTTACTAGGTATTACAAGAAATAAATGAGTAAAAATGGGAACAACATTGTCCCCCACTACCTCTAATAACATCAAAGTTTGAAACAAAATGAGCTGAGGCTTTCTCTGTTACCAGTTTGTTTATTAATGTAAAATATTTCTCCTTGTGTCAGATAACTTTCCCCAGATGGCCCATCAGAAACGGTTCATTGAACGGAAGTACAGACAAGAGTTGAAAGAATTGAGGTGGGAAAGAGAGCATCAAGAGAGAGAGTCAGAGGAGACTGAAGAAGCAAGGAAATAAAAGGATGGCACAGAAGCAGTGGCATATTTACTTACTTAATAACTCTGACTGTGGCCTATGGAGACCTAACCTAGTTTCTTGCAGATGATGAATGAAGAGTGCCTGTTGATATCAAAAAGAAAATTGTAATCTCTTCCTTTAAAAGTGTGTGCAAATGTAGTATTTCTTTAGTTTGGTTTTAAGTTTGGCTTTTAAATAAGATTTGGGTTTAAAACTTTTTAATTTTTATGAAAAGCTTTTGATTATTTTTATTATTTTTACTGTCTTGTATGAAGTAATAAAGTATTAATTTCAAAAGCTAATAGGAGGGAAACCTGTTTAACAATTGTCTCCTATGTCTAAGTGCTGTGTTGTCAGTGACCCGCAAAGTTACTGCATGAACTCTACTGTGGAGGAGGAAAGTATTATGAGAAACTGATTCAGCTGAGCACTTAAGCATGTACCTAACTTAAGTTTTGCAGCTAAATTTACTTCTTGAGTGTGCTAAACCAGAGCTTTGAAGTTCAGACCCTTTTTACAGAAAATGGTACAATAATTAAAAGGAGATAGTCAGTTTTGCTTTGAACAGTGGATGACACATCTGAAATGTGACATAGATGTTTATGAAAGATTGAGGTATTTTGCTATTAAGTCACTGTTACAAGACTTGAAAATAATTATGAGGCAAGAGAATGGCAGTTTTTGTATAGAATATACATGTAGTTTACATTAATAAGTTTAGTTTCTTTCTCAGCTTCTTGTTCTATCAGACTGGTGTCTGCTTTAATGAATTTCTTTGACAAGAAGATACCAATGTGGCCATTGCTGTGAAATAGTGTACTAGAAACTCTGTCTATATGGGTGGTGTTCCACAGGGGCTCATTGAAAACACTTTTTGTCAAAAGAAGGGCAGAATTTGTCCCCAAAATAGAGTTCGAAAGTGGTGTGCAGTTTTAAGTCACCCAGTTTCCTTGATTTTTTTGGTGTCTGTGGCCTGTATTAGACAGACAGATGCTTCTTCTATAAAAATTCTGAACAGCACCAGAAATGGCAAATCCACTGTGTCTGTTGGTATTTTTTCCCACTGGTTACTAGCATTGTTTGTTCTTTTAATTTTGCTGCTTCAAGCCATTCATTTCCATTAAGCTGTTCTCAGTTAATAGAGTCCCCTTGGTAGGTATTGTGTAGTCATTTTTTATCTTTTCTGATAAGAGGAACAGATTGAACCCTTATTTTCCTTAGCTGCGCGTTTTCTTCCTGAAAGAGAAAAGATGCTTTTTGGCCAGTCGTTTATGCATGTTCTGATGTCCCAAAGTTGTATGTGTTAAAGTATGGGGCAGCATGCATGCACGAGTCCAGCCCAAGGAATTATTGCAGATTCATGGAAGAAAGCTTTTGCCTGACAGCCACACTACACTGAGCAGCTTCTTCAGCGATTGCCTGAAGCACCTCTCTGTAGGTGTGGGATGGACATAAGGAAAAACACTTCATTGCAGGTGCCAAAGTAGGCACCAAATGAAGCTGAAAAATTCAGACTACACAAATGTCTTCCCAAAGTTTCGCTTCTGAGCTAATCAATATGTGTATTTTCAGAAGCATACTTTTGTACACTTGCAATGTGAAATGCACTTAAATAAGGGGGGGGGGGGGGGGGGGGGGGGAAGCAGGGTTGTTTTACATTTGAGCCCACAATACTACCTCACTTCTTCTAGCCTCTATGATTTGCCTTTTCCTAATGGATTGATGCTTAAAATCCATTTCAGAGGATGAGAGAAAAGAAAAAAACAAACACACTCTGTGATTTAGAGAGTGATAATAAACCATTAAAATGTAACGGAGGGAATAAAATCAAGGTAAAAGCAGGGAGCTGCTCTCTGCTGAATGCTGCTGCCATTTGACTTTTGAGAGGGTGATCGTAACTTCTTACAGCCTCACTTCTTAAATAACTGAAGTGCTTCTCAAGAGTAGGAAGCTTGAAAAGCACCAACTGTCCACAGGACTTTTGTATTCCGAATTCTTTTGTATAATTGCCCATCTGCTTCTAGCAGTAAGATGAAATGGTGCAATGCTAGAGGGTCAAGTCTAACTGTGTAAACCATTATTTTATTTTTTCCTTTTAACTGTGACCAGTTTCATATGTTTAAACATGTTTAATCATTTTTAGGTGTATGATTGCTTAGCAAATTTCAACGTATTTGACATCACCAAAGTACCCTAGTGGAATTGTTAGCTCATAGTTTATCATTATTTTCATTATTCTTATATATAATTTCACTTTTCAGCTGTAAGAAGACTGCAGTCTTATTCAAAAATATTTTCATTAAAATAGATTTAATTTATCAGATAGGTTGTTTTGGGGTAGGAAGCCACGACTGTTTTTATTTTCTTCTTTGACCCAGAAATTGTTTGAAAAAAACAAAGTTTTAAAATAATTCCTACATTCCAGTTACTGCAGTTAATGAATTTTAGGCATTCCTCAATAAAATTTAGATGATAACTGTGTTTTTACAAATTGGCTATTTTCCCTTTCTTTGCTGCTTAAGTGTGGGCTAGGAAGACTGCCTGAAGCAATTTTATTTTCCTTGTCTTCAGAACAAAAGGTTAAAAAAAATTCTGTTTCCTTTATTCAAACTGCAGTGTCTGTGTATGGGCTGTCCAAAAGCAGTGACTGTGAATGTTCCTGTTAATTTCAGGAGTTGTGTAGAATGTGAAATGTGAGCACAGTCCTTTACAAGAGACACCAGGGAGGGGAAACCTCTTCAATTTGCCTTGGTAAAAATTATCGTTGAACTTTTGCTGATCAGTGGAACAGCTGTAGCTTATAACTAGGCAGCTTGTGCTGCTCTTTTGTAAGTGTGAGGGGGTCTCTGGTTTTCTGATAAAGTCAGTCCGTTCTTGCTTCTGAGCCCGAACTGTTCTCTGAACTAGAGGTTCTCTTGCAAGATCATTGACTCGAGTTGGATAAAAGTAGATGAACAGAGAACAAGGCAGATCTGTGTGGCTCCAACAGATCCTGTGAATATTTTTAATGTGAATATGTACAGAGCATTTAATAGAATTGTAGCTGATTTGATTGGGGTTTTTAACTGAATTTACCTAAAATCCATGATGTTATTTGTAGATCCTAAGTTTGCTTTGTAAGATTTCAGTTTCTGGAGGATTATTTAACAGCAGTACTAAGAGAACCTTGGTCTCTAAGATTGTTGTAAACATCGTTGCTAATAAAGTTTCCCAGAAAAGACTTCAGGCATACTTGTTACTTGCTAAAACAATTTGGAAAGATCAAAAGGCAAATCCTGATCATCTGTCTCATCCCTACTTCAAAGACTCTGATTATACAGGCTACATATTTAAATGAAGTAAGTGGTTCACTTGTAAAAAGTTTCTTGTTGGTGGAGTTTGTAAAGCCCTCTAAGAGCTCAGGGAGTTCTTCATCTGCATAATTTACCACTGTGTATTGTCTTTGATGAGAATGGTATTGCAACAGAAATGTCTGTGACCTGTACATCCACCCTGCTTCTCTGCTGCCTGCCCACTCCCCACGTCACAGATTCACATTCTTTCTGGGGTGCTAACATTAAATCAGCTGCATGCTCCAGCTGTGCATATTTCTCTGTCCATCAGGGAGCAGGCTTACCTTAGAGGCCCTTTTCTTCACCTGCCTGCTACAGGTGGCAAAGGGAGCACCAGCTTGCACTCAGATTCTTCCTAAGTATATTTCCCTTTGCCTCAATCATCACTGCATTCCTCAAAATTATTTCAGAGCCTTTCTTGAATGAGGGTATAAGTGATTTGCCTGTGCCTTACAATACAATTGTACTTGAATGTGTCAGTCGTGTCATTTTGTTGCTCTTCACAGCACCTTTGTGGAGGGACTATTTATTCTTTTACTGAGAGATGAAAAGGATGAAATTGTCACTGGGGGCCAGGGCTAGGGATGTCTGTGGGAGGGCAATGATGCCTCATCCAGTGGATGCCCCAGTCTGTGGCTTTAGAATCATCCTTGCAATCCTGCTACAGTTCTCTTGCCATGCCTGAGAGGGTCTCCAAGGGAGAAAAAATAACTCAGCCATGCAGGCTGGGCACTGGCACCCTCATCAGCTTTTCCTGTGGAGACTCAGAAAACAGTGATCAAGAAGATTGGGGACTTCACTATAAGAAACCAGAGTCCAAACAGTGCATTGCTTGTACACCTCTTTAGAAAAAAAAATTTAAAAAAAATAAATAAAACCTTCCACTTCGAGCAGACCTTTCAAAAGTAATCCATTAGCAAAGGACAGGCTCTTGAGCTGACAAATTGTGGACTTTCACTGGTGGCAGAAGCAGCACATACATCAGTGGTCCAGAAGTGATGCAGCAGTGATGGATGGGTAAGTGTTTGTCACTGGAGGTGGCTTGTTACTTATTTAAAGGTGGGGATGGTGGTCAGGGGAACCCATGGGACCCCACTGATGCAAGCTCAGCCAACATTTCTATAAAAAAATAAAGTTACTTCTTTCTACAAAAATACAGTTACTTCCCTGCAGGTTTGCTCCTTCAGTCATTTACTCTGTCAGTACAGTTCTGACGTGGTGACCAGTTTTTGCTGCCAACTAGAATTACAATTAAAATATTGCAGCTGTTTCCAGAGGGATACTTGAACTGACAAATAAAAAGCAGCCATTTCTCAATCCAGCAGCATTTGAAAATGCTAATACTATCCTGTATCCAATTATAAATTTCTTATTTATATTTAAAAAAAAATTCTGTAAAATAAGAATTTTTAATGACCTCATTGAGTAAATCATCCAAAATTGCTGCTCTAACCTTTTGTTTTTTGTGAAGAAAAAAATTGTCAAATAAATAAGTGTCTTTAAACTTTATTGTTAAGAAAAAATAAATATCATGTCATCTGAAGGGGAAAAAAAAATCTTTTTTTTCCTTATCCTTGATGTTAAAAAATGTTTGTCGTTCAATGCTGCTGTCTGATTCCTTCTTCCAAAACCCAAACATTTTAAATGTGTGTTCCACCTGTCAGAATGTGTCAGATTTTACAACCAATATTCTATCTCAGTTGATATCTGTACATTAACAATCAAAATCAATCTATATGTTATTGCTTTCTGTTTTTTGAACCAGAACTTGACCAGACATCCAAAATAATGTGACACTTCCAACCTCATAAAGCATCAGAACTTTCAGAGAAAGTGGCTTCAGCCCAAAACCAGTTTTCAAGGCTTCCCATTCCCTTTTCTCCCATTGCTTATATTTTAATAATTATTATTTTCAATGTTTTCATTGTTTATTTGTTCCTAATGTGGTCTGTAACACTACTGTCTTCTGTTTCCCTGACCCTTACTTCTGCTTAGCAGATAGGGCAGCAATTCCTTGCTCACTGAGACTAGAGAATAAATGACCTTGAACTCTTTGCTCTTGCAAGTTGTACCTCAACATTTACATCAAAAAACAAGTGCCCACACTGAGAACAAAAACCTCACTGCAAATCCATGGAAATAAAGTACTGAATCTTTCCAGCACAATTTCAGGGATTCTGCCAGACATTTTAAGAGAGGCTGAGAATTCTTGAGGCATGCAGTGATGTACTTTTTTGCAGCTTATGTTGTGAATTTATGCAATTGGATTACATTTGGCATCTATTTCAACTGGAAGCTTATAAATGGACATTTATACGTGTAAGTGAGGAGAGAGAGGTAAGAAAAGGCAGAACAGATGCCTAGAACACTAGAAAAAAGCTTATTTCAGCACTGGCTGCTAAGAAGCAGATTGATTTGGATAGAGAAATGTTAACTGCTTTCAAATACAGACTGAAAAATATGAGGTTTCATTGTAACATAAATACAATTCTGTGTCATGGGTCTGTGATAATGATGGCTTTTAAAAATGCATTCAGAGTTGAGTTTTATGCAAAGCTAGAAAATGCATCTTATTGATAAGATATAGCAAATCTATCAGAAGTGAGATGAAACTAATATCTCAGAGATACACAGGTGGGAAGTCATCTTGTGAAGCTGTGATGGTTTTCTAGGTTTTAGTTAGGAGCACAGTTGAATATATATGTTTGGTATAAATGCAGGTATGCCTGTATATATTTATTTACTTAATGAAACATCTGAAGTTTTTGCTCATTGCAACATGGTACCTTTTTACCAAGGAAAGAAAAAGGCTTTTCTGTGTTCTTTTTTTTTGACTGGTGTTCAGATATTGGTTTTATTGAAGTAGTGTCCAGAGATGTTCACTATGGCTGGGGCTTTTCATACCAGCTGCTATGAACACAAAATGCTAGGCAGTCCCTGACCCAGAAAGAAACAGAAAGGAAGCAATGACTTACTCAAAGTCACCGAACAGGTCAAGGGTAGAAATGAGAACAAAACCTGAACCTGTCAAGTCCCAGATGAGATTTGTCCTCTCCTCGTACTGCATAGCTACTTATTTACAGCATTTGGCTTTAGATGTTGTACTTGGTTTATTTCTGCATTAATGTGGGTATTTTAAATTTCATGCACAGCAGCCTAGAATAGGGCTTTACCTAATCTCTTTCATACTGAAATCTTATAAAAGTAATTTTAAAAAGTGAAAGAAAACTCAAACAGCTGGTCCCGCATGATGGGAGCTTCTCTCCACAGCCAGCATGTTCACATTTGCTGCTGAGCTCCTGCTTTGGCAGCTCGAGCTCGTAGCCCCAAGGCCACTGCTCAGCACCTTGGGACAGTGTGTGACAGGCATCACTCGGGCAGCAGCAAGCAGGACTGTCACGTTGTGTTGGAGCTGAGGTTTGGCCCTGTTATACACATGCAGGAGAAAGTAGGTCTCCCTTCTGGATTCACAACCTGGTGTTAATGCCTGTAGTTTTGTAAAGACTGTATCCTCACCAAATCCGTTAGAGGTTAGTATGACTCTAAGCACAGGATATATTTCCAGCATGGTGACAGAAGCAAATAAGCATACAAACAGCTGTGCTCTCATCTGTGAAAAGTACTTGGCTTCGAAGTGCCTAAGTTACTTCCTTGGTTCCTTGAAAATTAATTGCTTGAGAGATTTTTTGGGCTGTAGATAGGTAGAGTTGGCCGTGGGTAGACATCACAAAAAGAGAGAAGCATCCACTCTTAGTCTTGTGCTGCTGTGTGTGCTGGTTGCTGCAGGAGGATGGGTGGCTGCTGGCTCCAGGGCAGCAATGGAAGGTGGAGGTGAGGGCTGCAGCATGATCCTGGGCTGGGAGTGTTGCGTGCCAGTAGCAGGGCTGGTGGGAATACATCCTGCCTTTTCAAGCAGAGGAGTGAGAATGGGGTTTGGCCCAGCCTCAACTGGCAGAAACTGGTGAGATGGTAGTGAGAGCTGGAAGTAGAAACAGGTTCTCCACTCTACAAGCTGTTGTTAATCCCTGACCAAAACAATATTTCCTGCAAGGCAGTGAGGAGTAAGGCTAGAGATCCAGAGGACAGTACGCGGGCAGAAGGGCTCAGTTCCATCAGCCACTGCTTCCATGCTGTTTGGTAAAGGCCTGTCTCATGGATTCCCATGTTTTGAGGGGATTTTTGCCTGGTCCCCTGTGTGCACCCATTGTACAGACATATGTGTGCATGCGTGTGTGGAGTGAAACACAGGAGAGCAAGTGTGTGTGTGTGTGTGTGTGTGTGGATGTGCAAAGAAATTTGTGACTGTGCAAGTGTGGAAATGAAGGAGGCCCATAGAGAACAGCTGCATGACTCCTTTCCCTCCTAGGCAGATCTGTCATTTCTGGCTCTAGGATTGGTTTGTTTATTCTGTTTAATGATGCTGACCTTTGTGTTGGATAAGTTGGCCTGTTGCAAAGTGAGATTTGTGGCCTTTTGGGACCTTGGTTGTTTGGAAGCCAGGATATTTTTTACTAGATTGGGTCCAAAGAGAATGAATTCTGATGACCCAGCTGCCCTGATAACTCATTCCTTTACCTTTTGACAGACAAAGTGACTTCAGACTTAGTCATATGTTAGAGACTGTCTAAATTTGAAGAACATCCTTGTAATAAACAATGTGCAATGGCAAAGAAAAATTCAAAGTTCTTTTGAAAGTTCCTATTTTTACAATGTGTTGCATATGCTTTCTTGGGGAAAAACTAATCTTGAATTTGCAGTGTGAGTTGTAGAAAGAACTTATCTGGAAAAGTAGAAAAAAATAATTTGGATACACTGGGGGAGTATTGCCTCAAAATGTACTGTCTTCCTCAAGAGATCTTATGCTAATTTATTGGTCTCTGTATTAATAATCAGTTTCTTCACAAATTGTCCCCAGATCTTACTTGATTTTGGGCCCCTCAATCTGATTCCAGAATCTATTTTAGCTAAACTAATTGCTCAGGATTGGCGCAGAAATCTTCACACCTAAGATGTTTTAGAGCACATCAACCAATAGCTTCATCGGTTTTCCAGTCCCCAGAATTTTAATGGCCATTGTCCTGCAATCCTTATGCCTAAGATTAATTTTAAGCACATGATTGTCTGTCTCTGTTGAGCTGAGAACATCAGCTGGAAGTGGGAAATCATGTTATTTTCACTTGCCATCAGCGGCAGTGGCTCTGCAAGCTCTGCTGGCAGCTACAACTTCACTGTTGGCAACGGGAGGGTCATGCTGGTCACAACCCAGAGACCCACAGGCTGCCCAGGTGGCCCTGGAGCTCAGCTGACTGTCACATAAATACAAGAGCCAAAAATCCTGACCTGTTTGCTTTCCCCTGGCTCCACTAGCTGTGCTGGGTGGAAAGCAGGCAAGGGGCAAAAGGGAGATTTTAGTACTTTTCATGGTAAGTTAAGCAGCACTCTTTCTGATTTCTTACAGGAAAGGGATCTGCTGAGTAAGAAAGTGCTAATTTCACATCGTTGTTTTTCGCAGCAGAGCTACACTATAAGTTCCAACCCCGGGAGGAACAAAAGCACAGTCAAATTAATGAAAAATAGGTTATGAAGATAAATTATTCAAGTGGTTAAAATTACTTTGGGTTTGGAAGACACTGAAACTTAAGGGCCAAATCCTTTACTGGTATAAAAAGATTCAACTTCATTTCTTTCAGGGAAACAGAGGGAACTTACCTCATTCAGTTAAGGATCTGCCCATGACTGACAGCATAAGCAGTCATTTAAAACTCAATGGCATATATTTACTCTACTTTGGGTGACAGCCATAAGGTGAATGCTTTAAATTCTGACATGGCATAGCCTTTCTTTTGAGATCTGCAGTGTGATTTTAAAAGGGATGAGATAAAAGCTGTGCCTCTCCAAAGGCACATTTTCTCTGATGTTAAAGGAAACAATGTAAAAATATGCCCACTAAATAAATCATCAGGGACTTTCAGAATAGATCACATCCTTATGTCTTAAAACTTGTAATACAACTGAAGTTGTTCACCTTAACTCAGTTTCTGTTGTTCAGCAATTTTTCCATACAAGGAGGCATGTGTAAAGAAGGCAAGTCTGGAGGAGACACTCCTTCGGAAAAGGTTCCAGCGAACAGAGATAAAGAAGCTTCTCTTTTGACTTCTGGCATGGCACTATCAGAAATTTAATCCTTCTTAATCCCAGTCACATTTCCAAGGAGGTGAGAGTGGAGAACAGCTGGAAGGCTTTTATTCTGCTCAAGGTGAATACTAGCAAGCTGAGTGTACCTGGCTCTGCAGAATGGCCTCTGGTTTTAAAGTGCTTTAGCCAACATAGGGGTGGAAATGTGCTGATTTGGCTTCTGCTGCTCTAGGATGAATTTTCGGTGACATTTTCCTTCAGCTTACATGCATGTATGCACACAGAGTGGTGGAGAGCACAACCAGCTGTTACAGGCCATGTATGAAGTTAGAACTTGCAGTTAGTTGCACCTGTAGATAAAAACAGAAATCCCTGAAATCAAGAACTTCTAGTAAGTTCTTTTTTCATTCTAAACTCTAAGGCTGAATCACATCCTACCAAGAAGCAGACACTGAAGTCACAGCTATGCACCCCCTCCACCCCAGGCCCCTGCTGTGATAAGTGGAGAGAGGAAGCCACATCTCCAGACTAGCTCATGGCTTAGGCAGGATGAATCACCCCCTCTTGTCTGAGAAGCAAAGGGTGACACCTCTTTTATCTTTCTGAACAGTCTAATGCCCATAGTTATATGAGTTTAAACTAGGCTTTAAACATTTGTGGCATATAGCTATAAGACACAAGTGCTCACATTAAGCCAGCATGGCATGGCCTCCTTAACACTTTGCATAGCCATTGCTGTGAGGAGAACGCTTCTTTATCCCCAGATGACTCTTTCAACCATCCCCTTATGTGCAGATGTGAAGAGGACTGACAGTTTCTCCAAAGTGAGAGTATTTTCAAATGTCAAGAAGTTTTATTTTTTAATGTGTGAAACCATATAAAATCCCCAGCTAATATAACTCATAAATTAAATGAGACTAATTAGTTGGAAAGTAATGAGAGAACATTTACAGAGGTCACATCCTGAGGTCCAATAACAGCTATGGAAAATCTGGGAGAGGGCTAAAAACTGCAATCTACTTTGTTCCTGTAGCACTGGCATTCATAGTTGTTAATTAACCCCAGCAAGGGCAACTTTAGAATGGCAAAAGGAAGAGAAAATTGTTAAGGGACTGTGAACTTTGTCTTTCCTTTCTCTCCCCTTTGTCTCCTATCAATGTCCCTGGGCAGGCACAAGCTCCTTACTGCTGAGCCAACCTTGCATCCATAGAAGGGCTATGGCTCTTTCTTTTTATTACAGCCACACTCCAGGAAACTCTGGTTCAAGTGCTCTTTCCAGGAAAAACTCAAGAGCTACTAGGACACCATGAAGTTCTTTTGGCACAGGTCATCAAAGTTATGTAGCTGCCCAACTCCTTCTTTAAATGAGACTCTATCACCTATCTGGAAAGGCAGAAGGAGGCACTTCTTGACTTTTGGAATTGGAAGGGTAAGTCTGTTATGGATTTTTGAGCTCTTGCATACAAAGGTATGGAGACTTAAAACAGACTGTGGAATTGGAATACTATCTGTGACAGAAGAAGTGGATGCTCTTGTACTGATTGCACAGTAAAGGATCCAAATGGCAAATTTATGTTCAGGGTTATTTAAGCTTGAATAGAAGTATAAGGTCTCTTTCTTAACTCATCTGAGTCAGTAGGGTTCTTTCCTTGACTTTAATGAGCATCTATATTGAGCTGAAAATCGAACCTTGAAATAAAACCTTGGCATCCAGTTAACTGAGATTTTAAAAACATGAATTTACAGTTTGTCAAAACATCAAGGAGATACTGCTGATGAAACAGTATCTATGCTATGTACAAAATCATAATGTACTTAGTGATACAGATGTCTCTAGAAGGAAAACGCCTATTGAAAACCAGACCCATGTTGAACTAGGGTCATGCATTTGCACAGTCACCACAGTCATTTTAACAGTCACCTACAACTGAACAGCTACAGGCTCACTCAGAACAAGGCAGAATTCAAAATGTTTATGGCAAGTGCAACTGAAGGAGCATGCAAATTGTTCACTGCAAAAGCAGCATCTGTGTCTATAGAATGATTGAAGGAGATGGATGGAAAAGGGAAAATATGATGAGAGGAGAAGATGCCATGGCTAAAATAAAATTGATGGGAAGTCAAATAAGAGAAAAAAAAAGAATAGTACTGATGTCAGCTGTCACGAGAAGAGAAGAGAAGAGAAGAGAAGAGAAGAGAAGAGAAGAGAAGAGAAGAGAAGAGAAGAGAAGAGAAGAGAAGAGAAGAGAAGAGAAGAGAAGAGAAGATTATAAACAAGCGGGTGCCATGAGAAAACAGGTCTGTTGCAAGAAACACAATTTAATCACTGTGCCAATCTAAAGTTTACCAGGTCATTGTGAAGAAAAATCACCAACAGGGTGCCAGAGAACGCTTTCTTCTTTGTTTCCCCTCAACGTTAATGGATGCGTTCTCTTAATCTTTTTATTTTTAGTCCAGTCTTCTTGAATATGTGCATTAATTACACCTCAACTACCTTTGAATTTTTCACTAGCCTAATTACTCTTTGAGTTTTGCTTATGTTTAGGCTGAACTTTTTTTCTTTGCTTATGGCCATTACCTCTTTTTCTGCTTTCTTCTGAGACTTGGTGTAATTTCCTTCCTTCATTTGCATTGTTACCTTGAAGATATTTACAGGGAATGCTCATTTTCTTCCTGAGGTTTCTCTTTTCCCCTGTGTCAAACCCTTCAGTTCCATTCTTTTTCCTTCTCTCTCCCTAATTTGTATGCTCTTCACCTCTTATTACCAGTACAGCTAACATTCTGACTAATTTTTCATGCCATTTTTTCTCATGTATTTAAGATTAATGGCTAAGTAGCAGAACTGACCTTAAAAATCTGTGAGGGACATTTCCATAAAATATACTGAATAGTGTCTCTTTTTCACACTGCTTCATGCTTTTAATGTCCATCAGCAGCAAGCTTGTATTACTAAGCCACAGTTACACACACATACACAAATAAATATCTTTAGCCTTCATTTTTTTGCAAGTAGGGTTTTATAATCCCATTTCTTTAATAGCTCACCTGTCATCTTGTATCCAAACTGCCCAGACCTGCACAGGTTCTGCATAACTTGTGTTGTTACATGAGACTGGTTTGTGCATTGAAGAAGCAGAGTCTGTGCTCAGCTAGGAAAGACTGGAATGGCATTCAGTGGGCATGTCCTCCTTCAGATGTTTCTGGGATGCCAGGTAATGTTTACAGTTTACATACTTACAGTATATAAGTGTATATAAGACCTACACGTAAATGTCCAACAGAATTTTCAGAAGTGACTGGGCAGGCTGAGCTCCTCATTTCCCGATTTTTCTGGTTTACATCTGAATTCCTTCAGGTGTTTGCTACCTACAGATTGCTGGGGTGGGAGCTGCCATTTTATCCATGCAGTACTGAGAACAGCAGAGCCCTGCTGTTACCAGTTCCTCAGCAGCACCAACATGACAGCACCTAGCAGCAGCAAAACAAAACCAGAGCAGTGCCCAGGGTACGTGCAGCGGGAATTAGCATGAAGTAGAAGGAGCCAAGTAAAAAATCAGCACAAAACTGGTTTATCTGATGATGAGGGAGTGAAGAAATGAGGATCAGAAGTAGCACTTAGCACTTCAAGGTGAGGCACTGTCTTTCTGTTCTTTGCAAACAGACTGATTAAAAATAACCCAAATAAAGGTGTTGGATGTATAGAAAGTGCAAGAATGTAATTTTTCCCTGAAATCCTTGGCGTCACATTTTTTTATAAAAATTATCTAACAGACAGAGAGATGCAACCTGAGAATGTGACTGTGAAGGTAATATAGTGCCAAAGAATGGGAATCTCGAGTCTGTCAGAAAAAGAATTGTGTTCAGCAAGGCACAAGCTCAAGAAGATACAGTTCCTTTACCCTGAACCCCCTGCTGTCACTGGCTGCTGTCAACTGGAGGGTTTGATTTCAATGTTGTGAGAAACCTTAGGCAATCTCACACAGTGCAAGTGAGAAAATGACAGCCCTGTGATGATGCAGCCAGTTTTCCTGATCAGCGTGATTGTATGAGAGTGCTGTACTTAGTTATATCGATTTGTCTCTGAGAGCTCTTTCTGCCACATAAATCTCATCGAAAATCTTTAAAGATCTTGCCCCAGAAGGCCACTATGTTATTTTTTTCTGTAAAAAGAAGCAGAGCCAGGAATTCATTTCTCACTGTTTTAACTAGAACGGTCCAGTTATGAGGAAGGTGTGAATTCATCTGTTTTACATTTTGAAACATCTAAAAAACAGCTCTGCACTTTATGATTAACCTTTACTTTGAAGCAGTACTACAAAGAACAGTATTTATCTCCTCTCCCTTTCTTTCTTGGATCAAGAGGTTTGAATAAAGATAATCACCTTTCTATTAGATGGGGAATTGGAAAGAGCATTGTGCCTGTGCTTATTGTAGCTCAAGCCTTAAGTACAATAGGCACTATGTTAAAAAGATACTATTTGTGCCACTTTAGTTAAAAAGACTGATAGTGCTTCCCTTATGGAAGTTTTCTTTAGAGTGACTAAAATGATTTTAAAAATAAATTGCCACTTTAAATTAAGGATCATGTCTTTCAACTCAGCCAGAGCTAAGGAAGCTCAAAATACAAATTCACATTAAGTCTCAATAGAATTATCAACATGTCTGAGACATAAACAGTGTCTTTATGCCTGACAGACTCATTTCTTCTAGCATATATAGAAATAAATATGAAAAAACACAAGAAGTTTGATTTTTTTATAACTTAATGCAACCACTGTTTTTAAAAGAAGTCACTCTTGAGTTTGAATTATCTGTAACACAGAAAGAACCTGTGAGTTTTAGGCTGTTCAGGTACAGAGCAGATTGCATGCAAAGGCTATAAATGTTTTGGTAACACTAAATATTTGGTAACATCAACATTTTTTTCTCTTTGATAGCGTAGTAAGTTATTCCTTGCCTTGCTCTGTCATTCTGCACAGATACAGTGATCTGTGCACATACTGTAACAGGAGACCAAGGACTTAATTTCTTTCTTCTATTTTCTTCTAAATAAACTAACTCCAAGGCCTTTTACATCCAGGATGTGCCAAAGTGTCATTTATTCATTTAAACTGTACAGCCTAGTGCAACTTATATATAATTACTGCACATCAGAACAAAGTTAACTTCATAAAGCCATGTCATGGCAAGCAACATCTGAGTAGACAAGCATCCTCCTACAAGTGCAGAACCATTGGCAGTAAAGGAGTGCACTGCATTAATCCAGGACAATAATAGCAATTAATCCCATATCTACAAACTTGCTCCATTTGGGAGGGGACAGCTACAGTGCTCATTTCATTGAAATTAGCTTAATACAAAAATACTGGTGTACTTCCTCTGCAATAAATGACAAAATCATGTTCTGCTTAATTTACTATTATGTCCTAGAGTACATTCACATTCGTGAGTTCTCTCCAAATCTTCTTGCTCTAGGTATTCTTGTTCTGACCTTATAGTAAATGACTTGAAGTTGCTACCACAAACAGATGAGAAGTCTGATGCAGTAAAGCAGCAGGGTTTCTGAGGACTTAAACCAGCAGTGCCTAGCAGTATATTTGTTACAAGTCTACATTTAGTCACAAGTACAATTCTTGTACCTGAAGCATATCAGCATAACTTCACCAGTGTGGAAGTGTTTTTTTAAAGTGACAGCTCAGAATGATTAGAGTTTGAATCCACATTCCAGCCCTGAAGAAAAACAGTGCATGAATCTTGCCCAGATTGATTTACATTTCTCACTTTATGCACCAAAACTAGTGCCTTTAGTTTCCATGAGCAGACAGACTAAATAATCATCACATGCAAAGACATTTGAAGTCAATTTTTGAGCCTCCATGTTGTAGAAGCCAACATCATGTTTTTTTTGAGCAGTCTTTAAATCTCTGAGCTCCCCTTGATCCCCCCTGGCCCTGATACTAATGGTTCATGTTTATGGGAGAGATGTAGATATGGTCACTAACACTTTATGACAGTCCAAGTTATATTTCTGTCAGAAGCAATGTTTCTCTAGCTGCCCCTCAACACTGCTTTACATTTCCTTCTGTGGCAACCCTCTTTGTACTTAGGTAAGACAAACACAAATTCTTGTCTCCCTCTTCCATGGCTGATTGTAAGGGAATGGAGGGGTAGGAAGAGAACACTAGCTGATGGCTGTGTGCATAGGAAAAAGGTTTTCCTAAAGCTACTTATTGGGTCTTCCTTTCAGTGTTGGAGGAATGATATTTGTGTCTTTCTTCCCTAAACTCAACACCCCTTACACCAAACAAAAATGTGTGCCTTATTTGCAAGGAGCACAGAAAGTGTTCTGGTGTCCTCTAAACTCACTGCTGTCCCAGAGAGACTGGGCAGTGGGAAGGCAGCCTAAATGGGGAAGTCTTTCCCCTTGAGTAATCAAAATATCTTCCAGAGTTTGCATTTTCTCACTTCATCACAATATTAGCTCCAGCAAAGACAGGAGTAACTTGTGCTGACAGCACTGGACATACAGAAAAGGGCTTTTGGAGTTTACCAGTTATTAAAGGGCACCTAGTGAGTGCCCAGAACTGTCTGTGTCAATGGAATATGAATAGTCTATTCAAACTTGCAGGAGTAAATCAAAGCACGGGCAAAGAACTTGTCAGGATTTCAAAAGAGAAGAGAAAGTAAGATAAGACTGTGCAACCATTATATATATATATATATATATATATACATACATACATACATATATATATATATTTATATATATGGTATAAATGTTTATGAAAGTATGTAGGTTACCCAGAGGATAAAAGAAAGGAGACGTAAGAATAAGAGCTCAGTGAAATAAAAGTCTGCAGTTCAGCTTTGGTCCAGTTGGTCTGGAGCCTGGGGATGCAGGAGGGGTGACCAGAGCTGGCACAAAGCAAGCACTGCCTGCAGGAAAGACATGACATTCCAGTGGAGACGAATTGAGAGAGAGAAAGCAGACAGCTGACAGGGTTTGATGATGTCTCAGCTGACATACAATGAGAGTTTTGTTTTGGTTTTGCAAGGTAATGGTAAATGGGCTATAACACAGAATGCTGACTGTTGGGTGCAATGTTTTATCCGTCACGACCGTCCTGCCAGAGATCTTTGTTAAACACATGTTTCTTTTATTTCATAGTCCTCAGGAGCAACATGTACGACCTGAATCCCTTTTTGTCCTCTGCTGCACTTTGTGCTGGTCATCAGACAGTTAATCTGCATTGCCTTTCAGGAGTCCCATCTCCCTTCTGCCAGGATCAATGATATAATTTTGACTGTGAAAGTGAGAGAGCCCATGGGCCAGATGGATATTTGGTAGCAAAACATTTGAAAGGCTCTTTTTGCAATAAAGAGCTACACGAAGTACTTGCTCTAAAGACAAGCACAAATATCTTGTCTCCATGGTATTTGTAATCAATATTATATTACAGGTTGATTAAATACGAAGATATTAGAGCGGTGAATCTCAAAAGTGTATTTTTGACTTTTCATTGTTTCTCAAAAACAACTGAAGAAATTATTTAGAGAAATGTTGACAATACCAGAAAACAACAAAATAAAAATAGCATCATAATCAATATCTCTGAACATGCAATCTTGGCAAAAGGGAAACACTCATCATTGGATCAGTACATGGCAGATGCTGCAGGTGGACAAGAGTATTACAACTTCATGGCTTAAAAGTTTGGCGCATTTATCCTGTACAAATAGATAGTATAACTGTGGAAATAGACAGTATAACATAGAATAATTTCTCCACATAGCTTCTTAGACTAGTATCCAGTGTGTGCATAAAAGGTGGATGCCACTCAAAAAGGTGATGGCATCTCTGGGAAGCCAAATAGAATGGCTTTATTCTGTCATTTTCACAGATGTGTAATGAAAGATATATCTGGTGTGGATTTGACACTGGAACACAAAAATGGGCAAGAAAGAGAGTGAAGGCCATGTGAAGAGCCATGGCTAACCAAGCCATAACTTGTAGCAGGAGAAGGTGACTTGGCCCTCTTGTCTCTGGATGATTTTTCTCTTTAGGCTTTTTGTCTTTGGCAAGAGTGGTTAAGTGGATATCTGTTTGAACACGAGGGATGAAGTCTGGGAGCAGTGTGTGAGAAGGAGGAGGCAGAGAGAACCTGGCTGTGTACTTGAGCAGTTGAAAAAAGCTTGGCCATCACAATGCCCAGTAGTGACAAAACAAAGATGCACCTGCCTCAATTTTTTGTTCTAACAGCTACACCTTGGAATGTGGGACATAAAAGTATACAAAGCAGTGATAGGCTGAGGAGTGTTCCCTCAGTGAGCTCCCAGAGAAAACAAACTTAGAGGTACACTGTTGGAGACCAAGCCAGTCAGACCCACATCATCTCCTCACATTCCTATACCAGCTTACTCGCTTTTCACTTACCAGGAGCTCTTTTATTCAGTTCTCTTTTTAATGTCTTGTTACCAAAGTTTAGGCTTGTCCTTTGGGGGCATTTTGGGGGTTATTTTATTAGAGGAGGTTTGAGAGTTTGTTTGTTCTAATAAGCTGGAGTTGTAATTGGGAAATGGGTTAAGCTTGCTTCCAATTAAGATAATTGACATGAAATACCCAATTGCACTCAGAGAGAGAGAGAGAAATAAGTTCCCCAGCTGAGCTGTAGCAGAGAGCAGCTTTGTCTAAGGTAGAAGCAGATGTTTAGAAAAACATGTAAAAGCAATCAGGAGGGGATTTATACATTTGATTATTAATTAAGATGCATGCATGAGCAGCCAGACAGCCGAAGTTCTGAGTTAAGAAAGGCAAAATTCCAACAAGAGCTACAAGGAAAGCTGTATTTGGGAGATTCTTGGGGTTTTAGGTTTTTTTGTTTGACTGGGGGAGAGGAGTGTTGGCTAGGCTTTTTATTTGTTTGTTTGTTTGTTGTTTTGGGGTTTTGTTTGTTGTTTTCTTTTTTTCTTCTGTAAAGGAGGAACAGCCCCAAAGGTTTTTTGAATTCTCAGATTAGCATGCCCCCTTGCATATAATTTTTCTGACCCTGTTCCCTTGATCTTGGTAAGTTTGTTTCTCTTGCTTAAATAAAGTAGAATATGATGATAAGGTCCTATCAGGCCATGAGCATCTCCACAGCTAGTAAAAATGTAAATGGTTTTGTGCACTCTGTGGTTTGCCAGGGTCAAAAAATGCATAACAAGTATTGGAGCAATTAGAAATAGTGAGTGACTGAGGACTTCTTACAATGCTCATGTTTGTTTCTGTGGGGCCAATAAGGGAAGTAAAATCAGCCTTTCTAATCAGAGGGACAGAGGTACTTGAGGATCTGATGTGGAGACTGGCAGCTGCTGAAAAACTCTTAGTTGTAGCAGTCAGTTTGGAGAAAAATGGAGAGAATGGGTCTGTCTACAATCAGGGAAAGATGTACTAGTGTTGGCAAGAAAGAGGAAAAGCTTCAAAGATTTTGGATAAGAATATGTTTTTTGTTTTTTTTGTTTTTTGTTTTTTTTAATTTGTGCCTTATCCAACAAACTAAAATTTCAATTACACCATCAAAAGGAATGTTATGTTAGAGTAAGATTGGAAGAACCAACACTGAATTCACTTGGCTGCTCATTTAAGGGATAATTTCTGCAATTTTTATGCAAGCATTAAATCACATACTTTTTATGCAAGCATTGCTCTTTTCTTTGGTTCTCTTGTTTGAGCTGTCCTTGAAATTCATAGAATCACAGAATAGCTTGGATTGGAAGGGATCTTAATCTAGTTCCAACGCCCTTGCCATGAGCAGGGGGCACACCTTCCACTAGACCAGCTTCTCAGAGCTCCATCCAGCCTGGCCTTGAACACTTCCAGGGATGGGGCATCACAACTTCTCTGGCACACCGGTGCCAGTGCTTCACCACCTTAACAGTAAAGAGTTTCCTCCTAACATCTAACCTAAACCTACTTTCTTCAGTTTGAAGCCATTCCCCCTTGTCCTTTCACTACCTCCGCTTGCAAAAAATTATTTTCCATCCTTCTTGTCCCTCTAGATCCCTTCAGGTACTGGAATGCGGCAATTAAGTCACATGCTTTCTGCTCCAGGCTGAACAATCCCAATTCCCTCAGCTTTTCCTCCCAGGAGAGGAAGTTCATCCCTCTGGTCGTCTTGGTGTCTCTTCTCTGAACTCACTCCAACAGGTCAATGTCCTTCCTTTGCTCGGGATTCTAGAGCTGGATGCAGCACCCCATGTGGGGTCTCACAAGAGAGGCAGAGGCAAATTCAAAAAGAACTTTAAAGAAGTAATTGGCTTTAATGGCTTGTCTAGCTGATTTATCTCTGTGATGACTTTGGTAGTATTAATGAAAGATGAATATGTGCAGGGGATTGTGGTTAGTGTGTTGCTTGTTGTGGGAGGAGTAATTTTACATAAATAAACCTGGTAAATTAATGTTGGAAAACCAAATACATTTTTCTGGCTCAAATGGTACCCTTTAGTTGAATTTTCCTTATGACTGAAGTGCTCTTTGGTATAGTAAATCAAATAGGAGGACAAGAAATATGACAGATTCTTCTATCATGTAAATAAAAGTGGTTCTCCTCTCAGTACATGTGGAGGGTTGCAGAGTCTGACCCACCTTTCAGCAGGTGGACAACCAGGATGTCTTCTGCTGCTGCAGCCATTATTTAGAGGATGAAAAGCTCAGTCTGATGTTTTGTGAATCCTGTAGGGCTGTGCTGAGGCACAAGGTAACAGAACCAAGAGGTGGGGTCCCTGCAGCCTCTCTCAGGTGCTTGCACCTGTGAATGTCTCTGCGTGTGTGTGTGTGTGCGCGCCCGTGCCCCTGCTGAAGGGTGTGGGTGGGCAGCAGATGCATCCTCCTGCACAATGCTTGCTTGATTTCCCTGGCTTGGTGTTCAGATAATGAGGTAAAAAACCCTGTAGTTTTCTGTATTTACATCCTTGTGATCTGTTGTTTTAAAAGCTGGGGGGGTTTTGGCTATTCATACAGAGGTTTTCTTCTGGAGGTCCACCAAAGATTGCAGGTGGATATTTGGGCTAATTTCTCATCAGTTGCAGAACTTTGTCCTTTCAACCCCATATGGGTTTTCTGTGCTAAACTGTTTGATTTTGTGCTGCATTATAATGCTTTTAATGAAGTTCTACTTTGCTGTGACCTTTGCCACTCTTTTCTTTGTCCTTGTCCTTTAAATATGATGGAATTTCTGGAAATATAGACAGCTCTTAATACTAAGGGAGTATTAAAATGAGGAATTTTCTCTGGAGGTTGTTCTTCTTATGTAAAAATATACAGCAAATGACATTTGGACTCTCTATAAGTGCAATGAGACTAATTTTTTTTTAATCTCACATGATGAAAGACAAATAACTGAACAGTGCTATTATAAATTATGTGATCTTTATATGCTTAAATAAAGGCATTCTGCATACTTTACCTTGACAAAGCTTCTGCTCTTCCTGGCAAACCTTGGCTAGTCAAAATTAGGCTTGTGATCATAGACTAATGTCCTCCTTGTAATAAGCATCGCTAAATGATACCTTCTGGAATTACACCACTATTGGGAGGCCTCAATGATCACAGAATAGTGATCCTGCTGCTTTTATAGCATGGTGCAAGCCAGGCACTTATGAATGGAATTTCAAAGACTGAGTCAATTTAGCCCTTTGTCTTAAAGTGATTGAAGAATCTTTCCAAAGGTTTATCTTTATGATAGTGTTGTGAATACATAACATAGATTGAGAGAATTAGAAAAAAAAAAACAAGTTAGAAAAAACAATTTATTAAGTAATATCATATAAATAACTTGTTACAAAAATCAATTTGCAAAAAGGCAAATTCACTCTGTCCGTGAGAAAATGTTGTTCAAATTGTTTTCTCATCAAATCCTTAAATTTCATTTCCCCCTGGCCCCAACCCCCAAAAAAGAAGCCAGTACAGTGAACAGGAAATATAAGGGAGAGAGTGCACGTTTTCCATCTGACAAAAACAAATTGCCCATCCACGCTGCAGAAAAGATAATCATTCCAGCATGGGTTCCTTTGCAACACAGGGAAATTCTAGGAGAACACCCCTTGGGTGACAAAATTGTCACACACAAATGTCCCTCCTTGCTGAGCAGTGACCAGATCCATCCAATGCTGAGGTCCCCTTGGCACAACCAGGGGATGACATCACGGGAGACTGTGTGGCTGGAGCATGCCAGCAAGTAAATCTTCTCAGGTGGAGGCATCATTTTCAATTTATGTTTGGAAGTATTCTTAATAAAAAAAAAAATCAATACCAAAAAGCATTTATTTTAAAGGGTTTAAAAAATCACAGATCGCAATAGGAGTTAGCCAGATTGATTTCGCTCTGTAACACAGTTAAGATGCACATAGCATTTATTATAAGGCCTTTCTTTTAATTTTTTCAAAGCAATGAAAGTAACCACAGAATTAAAATAGTACAGTGATTCCAAAGAGCTTTTTGTGTCAAAATCCAAAACAATCTTGTGTTTGCAGTGTTCCTTCTTTGTTGTGTTCACCTGAATGCTTAATAGTTCTATAAGTTTGTATCTTTAATAAACACTAAAGTAATAGATCATAGAAAACTAAAAGCTTATAGAAAGCGTCTCCAAGTATATATACATAAATAGTGCAGTCTCATAGGAAAAGTCAAAAACTCATGGGAATGGAAAGGATTACTGTATTTATGCCTTGTCAAACTGATGTTGTGATAGGAGAAATTTAAACATAGCAGCTCATTTTTTCTTTCTTCCTTTTTTTTTTAATTTATTTTTTGGGAAAGCAAAAGATACATGAATAAAAAAGGGATAGGGGCAGGTTCTGTAAAAACTTCTTTGAAATCCAGTAACTCTACACACAAAATTATAGCTTTGTGGCTTTTAAGTGCCATGGGCCTGCCTTGCATACGACTGACTACCTGCCCTCACCCCCCGTGCAACTCACCTCCTGTTCCTCTTCCTGAAATGCTCAGTTCTCTGACACTTGTACTTCCTGTAACCCCAGCCACAGCTTTTGGAACTAAAAAAAAATCAGTGGAACCTACCACTGAATTTTATGAACTGCGCAGGAAACTATTTTAGTGTATGACAAACACAAGTCTGGGCTCAAAAGTGTAACATTGCAAAATGATGGGCAGGATGAAGATTATTTTTGCTGGCTTAAATAAAACTGCTGAGGGTAGAGACTGGTGTTAAAGCATCGTGTTGGAGTTCTGTGTTTTTTCTCTCTTTCTGGAGCAGCAAGTGATTCTGTAGACATTAAATGTGCTTTTGTTCCTCTATAAATACAGAACCTATCTCTGAGAAAAGAAGTCTTTCAAAGACTGAACTGAAAGCAAAAAATATTGTGGTTTTGACATTTATTGGATGAGGCTACTGTTCCATAGGTGTAGATGGGCTGGAAAAATCCTGCCTTTCACAGCTTATGGCATAGTTCATACTCACTGGAAGTAGCATAATGACTGCTACTTTGTCTCATTTGATGAGGAAGCTCAGACAGCAGAGCTAATTGAAATGCAAATAGGAAGGGGATGGCAGCATCCATCTCAGACAGAGGCCTTCTAAAACATTTCAATACTTCTCGCAGCTAAAGGAAACACGGAGTGACCTCTGTAAGAGGTGGTGGCAGGTAGAGCTAACACACTGGTGGTTGCAGAGTTACCTGCTCAGAACCACTGTCAGGAATTCACCCTGCAGAAGACCATCAAGATAGTTCTGCTGCAGAAATTCAACATGTGCCTTTCCTTCGGAGAGATCTACATGGAAATGGCCTGAATTTAAGCTGCTTGGGCTAAAAATTATCTTTCTCCCTATCCATGCAGATCTCGTTCAGGTGTGTCAGTAAATCTGAAAGTGTTAGAAGTCCACTCTTGCTTCTGCTCAACATGGATAATTCTGATTTTGAAACTGTAAATGTGTAGATGCACATTTCTAAAGCCATTTCTCTCTGCTATTCTTCTTTATGACTGCTCTGGTTTTTTATGGTACTGTAGATATTAATTTTCTTGGGTTTGTGGCATACTTTTTTTTGTTTGTTTCTGTAACAGAGAAATGGAAAAGCTCTGACTTTTAATGTTGACTGCTACTTCCTAAAGTGGATTATTTGAAGGTTGCCTCTTCCATCTACATTTAACAGTGAAGTAAAACCTGTCCGTATAATGAAGCAAGACAAGAAAAATATATCTGTTCCTTAGGAAAAATTTAGAAAATATTTCTGTTGGTACAGGTGACATGTTCTTCTACTACCTATCTTTTCCAGCACATTTTAACAGAAATAACTGAGAAATGCAGATAATATGGTTTTCTCATGGTTAGATACAACTCCATCTATGTCAGGATTGGGAAAACATCTCAGTCCTGTGATAGTGCTGGTAGAGCCTTGTGCAGAGCTCTCTTCCAAGCACTTGTCTGCACAGAGAGATGTCCTGCACAGCTGCAAGGGCTCTTGTATCTCTCCGCACTCCTGTGGGATAAAACTGGGTTTAATCTGAAGTAGTTCTCCTGGGGTAAAAAAAAACCAACCCAACAATCGCAAAACAAAAACAACTCCCCGTCAGTTTTCTGGGGTAAAGTGACTATTTTGGGAGTTGAGATGAAATAGTTGCTGCAGAAACTCAATTCCCATTCAAGTGCAGAGATGTTATTTTCTACAGTAACATGGCTGGAATAGACTCCCAGTTCTCTCCTTCAAGTTGACTCCACTGAATTCCTTGGCATCTTTTAATATGTTTCCTGTTGTTAGGTCAGATGCTTTTCCAAATTAAAAGCCAACTGCATTTTTATCTCTCTACCTGGCTTAGCTAAACTGCCTAATAATATTTCTTCTTCTTAAATAGGTTTGGTTGAAAGAAGAGCAGGCTTAAAACAGCCTTGAAAGCCACTTCATAGCTCATAGTCCAACAAGTGGTTATCTACAAATGACAACTGTAGCACTGTGTGAAAGCATTGTTAAATACTCATTTCTATCATCTAGCACGCCACCATGCAACAAAGTGCAAAGAAACACTACTGCAAAGGTTTGTATTCACTGCAATATGGCACTTTCAATATTTAGAATGCAGTACTGATTTTATAAATTGCACTTTGTGGTACTGCCAAGCAAGAAGAAAAGAAAGAATTCAACTCTCCTTGCTGTGGGAGAGATGCTAAATCTGTTTAATTTGCAGGAAAGAAATAGACCTTAAAACCTAGATGCATAAATAATAATTTGGATGCAAGTTTGTCTCAAATTTTCTTAGACAAATGCATTTGCTATTCAGGCACCATATTTGTGGTGACATAACATAATTTTGTATATATAATATATTTACATAACAGGCACGAGTAGCCACTCTCTATTATTTACTGTGTCACTCAATGGACAAGATAAAACCAGCATTGAAATAAAAGGAATAAAAACTCCAAACCAACTCAAAATTTGCGCTTGGACTGCTACTAACAATCACTAAATCAGACAAAATCACCGTACAAACATAGGAAAATAGTTACAAGGAGTTCACTGATCCTCCTGTCTCATTATCCCACCCAAGAAGTGACTAGTGCAGGCTGACTTGCAGGGTGGCCCAGCCCCTTTGGAGCACCGGGGCTCTCTTCAGCCAAGCACCATTGGCTCCCTCTTCCCAGTGAGCTGCAGGTGGCTTGCAGGGCTGAACACCTGTGTGGTTTCACAGCCACCTCTGGATTTCCTCCACACACCAATCTGTTTCCTTGAGGCTTAAGCAAGGGAAGGGACAGTTCACTGGTTCACTTGGGGCATCCAGCTGGATTCTGAACTTGAGGCTATTTGCTTGAAGGCAACCCCAGAGTGAGGGGTGAGAGAGGGATGTGTTAGGAAGCTGCTGGGGAGAGCCCCTGGGGAATGTGCTGGCCTCTCTGACTCCGTGAGGGCAGCAGCCCAAACTGAGGCACCTGTGGCAGGCAGTGCTGAGCATCTGCTGCTTCTCCACATATCTGAAATCTAGATGGCCTCTCCTGTCTGCCAGAGCCAGCTTTTGGACAGATTGCTCCCTAGAAGTTCCAATTTCAAGGAAGCCATAGAAGGAAGAGCTAGGCTTTTAGCATCTTTAATTACTCTAGGGGCCCTGAAGAGGATGTACTAAGGCTCTAGCCATGCCATTGCCATTATGATGGGTGCAACAGCTCAGACCCCAATAAGTGATGGACTTTGGAACCACAGTCTCTTGGACTTAAACACTCTGAGATGCCTCCACTAGGGAGGCCAAGGGCTCTGGACCCTTGGAAACTGGGCTCCTCTGCTCTGAAAACATCCAATCTATAGTGCTGAGCATCTGCATGCCCTTAGCTGCTGTGCCCTACACCTCCAGGTGTGCAGTGCTCAACGAGTCCTTTCCTGCCCAGCCAGGGCTGCAGCATGGCTGGCTCATCCTCTGCTCTCTGTCCACAAAACCTAAAACTGTTTCATTGTGAAAGTCTGATATGTGGGACTCTGACTGCTCTCTTTAACTCAAAAAGAATAATGAATTCCAGGGATTAATTTTTAATTGCTCTTAGTTTTCTGTTTATTAATTTTTTTCTCATCTCACTTTATTCCTGGAGTAAATTTGAGCTGTTTAATTTTCAAAATGATTCACTTAAAATTTAGGGTAGGAGGAAAATAGATCCATTCCTATAATTATGATATTAAATACTTCTTCATGAAATAAATGAAAATAGTTACACATGAGGTATTTTAGAAATAATAATTCATTCTTTCATTGGCACAGTGCCATGGGCTGGTTCTCTACTTTGGGACACAGGGTGGCATTTAACACCTGGAATTAGATATGCCCCATGGCAGCCCCTTAGGGTTTTCTCCAGAGAGCCTCTCCTAGAGGGTTGGAGTTGAAGAGCAGCCACTACTTGTTTGAAAAACTAACTGAAATACTGACTTGTGTGCAAGCTATAAAGGAAACTATTTTGGCCCAATATTAAGGCAACTCCCCCACCCCACACCTGGACAAAAATTACTTAGCTTGGCAAAGCAGTTAAACACACACAGAGAAACTTGTGGTTAAAATTTTACCTTTTGGTGAAGTCTTTAACAACTCTGGCTGAGTAGTTTATTTTTTTTTTTAATAGTTATAATTATAAACCCCTCTTTCCAGGCCACTGGAATGACCATTAATTCTCACTTATTTGTTCATTCAGGGCTTGAGTCTGGAAGGGAAAAAAAAAAGAAAACAACTACCCCAAAGCATGAAAAGTTACTTCCTCTGGCAGAATGCCAGCATTTTCTATTTCGAAAGCATTTTCCAAATGTCTTACATGGTTCTTGCAACATCCTGATGAGGTAGGCATTATTTCTCCATTTTACAGATAGCAAAACTGGGCAGAGAGTCAGTCAGGAATCCACCCTGGACATCCAGGCAGAGAAGGTCAGGACAAAAATGCACTTTCCTCCACTGAAGCTGCTCCTTTTGCCCCAGAGGATGGCAGTCACCTTGAGGTCACTCCTCCACACCTGCACATGAGAACAGGCAGGAGTAGCTGGACATGAACATCTCCTGACTCCAACCACCCCAGGACAGTGGCCTTCACTGAACTGCTGTGCAAGTGGAAGTTGACTGAGGATGTGCAGACAAAAGCACAGTTATGATCTGAACCTTCCTCCAAGTCATGACCTAATCTCTAGCTGGATTTGATGCCTTTCCCTGTATCGCAAAGCGAGCCTGGGTTAGAACGGGGAAACCATCTAAGATTTATATATTGGGGCTACTGACCACACACACGTGCACACACACACATCTCTCCAGCAATGCTAGGTCCAAAGAATATATACAGAGCAGTCAATGAACTATATATACATGTGTGTTAGTATGATTCTGTGCAATGGGGCAATGGTGAGCTCTAGAGAAATGCTCAGGTTTAAATGACCATTAAGCCTCTCTACCCTTCTCATGAGTAAAATGTGTGTTTGATGTTCTTTTCTCAGCTTACTCTACTTGTATAATAAACCTTCATTCCATCACCACTACTTTTGACTATAATACACAGGGTAAACTAGGGTACCTCATTACATTGGGATGTGCAATACACAATTGACAGAGCAGTTGTCTGAGCTGAATAGTCTGAATACAAGTAAAAAGCAAGTGAGCTTAAATAGTAATATACTCCAATTTACAATATACGCAGAACAACTAAAAGTATTGCTCCCCATCTGATCCTTTTTTTTTCCCTCCACTACTGCTGTGCCTGTAAGGTTGGCTTGGTAAACTTGATGCACTCAAAAAATAAGGTTTTTGCCTCTTGGAAGCTCATAAAATGATACCAGAGAAAGTTTTCTGACAGCTAACCCACACAGACTGCAGTCATTAGACAATTCAAATGGGTAGAACAGAGAACCCTTTCAAACAGCTGTGGAGAAACAGAAAGAAATAGCCACTTCACATATCCCAGTGCTGTTTCTGGGAATGAGGAAGAGAAAAAAAAATTTGAAAAAAAGACAACATATTAAGAGTCTTTGTCACTGTCCATTGAGCCATACATATCTGCCAGCTTTTTAAACCGAGGTCCCCAGTCACTGAGGTAATCGTAGTCCTGATCTCCGTCCGTAGTCACCGACTCCAAGGAACTGAGGGACTCGGCCACAGAACCATTACCTTCGTACGCGTAGGTTGCTAATGAGTCATACGGGGGTGCTGTTGGATCTGTATCATTTTCCTTTAACCTTTGGTTAATGAAATCTCTGACATCCGTGTTATCTCGTGCTGTTGCAGTCCTCCGCGGCATAAAAAGTGTTTCCGGCACAATGTCTCTGCGTAATTTATTATCATCTATGGCTTCGGGATTCCTCAGCGTGCCAATATCAAACGCCTGGGTGTCTTCCTCTCCACCACCTTCATCATTATAACTGACAATGTTGTCTCTGATGTCTTCTTTGGAAATTATCAAAGGCTCTTTTTTCCGCTGCCGTCTCAGTGCTGCAAACAGCACCACGGTAACTGCAAACAAAAACAACAGTGAAAGAGAAAGGGAAAGAAGGTTAATCCCCAACTCCATTAAAGCCTAGAAGAAATGCAATGCCTCTGCTTGAGTTTGAAGTTTGAGAGGCTGTTTTGAAAAACTGAAAATGTGCACATCAGATTTTCAGGCTGCGCTTGCTCGGCCTGTGAGTTCCTTGGAAGATGTAATGGCATGGATACACAGAAAAAAAGATGTCGACCTTGTAGGAAGCCAAGCAGAGGGTCTTTTTGCCACTAGGCACTTTGCTACCCAAAGCCATATACTAATTTAGTGATCTTGAGAACAGAACTAGTTTCATGAGAGCTGGGAAGGAAGAAACACTTTCTCCAGAATAAGTAGCATCAGATGTTTTTTATGTTGAATCCCTTGGACAACATGGAACTTCTGCTATGGACAAGGATGGTATCTACTGAGCTTAGCAAAGCTGAATTTCAAGATAAGTAAATCTATCCTCCTATGGGAATAAAGTTTGGAATATGGAGTGGATTTTCAGCTGGCACAAAGTCTGAGTTTTCTTAACTTTCCTGGAATGATTTTACAGTGTACATTACATTGCAAAGTACATAAATAATGGACTGATGAGATATGATAAATGTATTTTTTAATCTGACAAAGGCAGATTTCTAGAACATATTTTTTGTCATTCATTATAAAGTGTGTGTTTGCATGCACATATTTTTCATTTATTTGGAAGAAAGGAAGTATTTCCATGACCCTGATGAAATTTTGGTACTTTTACTCAGTAATGTGTTTCAGTAGTGATGGAGAAGTGGACACAGAGCATGGAAAGGGACATGGTCAACACTTTCCTATAGAAGCTAGTTCCAGATTTCTTAGCTGGATTCTACATTAAGATGTAAATGGCTGAATACTGACAAATGAACAGTAGCAAGGAGTAGGGATGTTTTTCTGCTGTCAGTGTTGCTTTAGTAGTCTGAGGTCTGCAGTGCCCAGCATTCCAGCTCTGCTGTGCAAACTCCAAGGAAGGACACGTCTTGCTGTCTTTACAGTTTTTCATTGCAAAGCAAAGCAGAAATGCCTAAACTCATTGATGTCAGATGATAAGGTAGATCACAATGATTCTTCATGTCATCTTTGTTTCCAAAATGGCATGAGTCAAGCACAGTAACTGTTAAAGAATTTTTTTTCAGTCCTTTCCTCAGCTGTAACCTTTTAAAGGTCAACATCAAAGACTAAGGGTGTCCGCATCCCAAAACTTTATTCCATAGAACCTTATAATTCTTGGTTTCCTTTGACAGACAAATTCTGGTGGTTTTGGTCAGGGGACATGGTTGTTTTTTGTTTGTTTTTGCTTGTTTGTTTGTTTCTCTTTTTGTTTTGTTTTGGTTTTTTAATTTGGTTGGTTGGTTTTTTAAATAATGTGTTCCCCTGCAGGATTACCTAGAGCAAAATACTGTCTGTAGGTGTGCCTGAGCATCTTGTAGATTGACTATGGAAGAACACCAAAAAGACAGGATAAAGTAGGAAAATGCTGTGTCTTACCACAGGAATATTGCGAATAAGGAAGAA
Source organism: Cinclus cinclus (assembly GCF_963662255.1). NCBI lineage: Eukaryota > Metazoa > Chordata > Aves > Passeriformes > Cinclidae > Cinclus > Cinclus cinclus. The sequence goes on from NC_085046.1 coordinate 71,709,843, forward strand.
TATCTGTCAATATGAGTTGAAAGGAAATGGATGGTGAAGTTGAAGGATTAGGAGTGGTGGTTCAGATTGCATTAGGATCTCAGCCTAATGATGAGCATTTATTTATGGTGTCACAGGAAGGTCCTAGCTTGAATGATGCTTCTTCGTGCTGCTGTGCAAAGATGGAGTTAGAGACAATTGTCTTCCTCAAGCGCAAAAAGCTGTGGTGCTATGTGGAAGGACTGGTGAAAGGTGTGTATGAAAGAAGAGAGATAGCTGGAGAACATTTTGGAGAACTTGAAAAACACAATGTGAATTTGGAATGGACTTCTGGAACAGTGATGGTAGAATGGTCTGAGAAAACATAGGAATGATAGATTTTACATCAAAGAGTTGCTGAAGTATTTCATTACAAAAGCAGTGTTACAAAAAACATGCAAGGATGAGACTTTGATAAATACATCGCATGTCTGATATGTGGATTTTACTGCTTTGTGCTGAACTTGCAGGAAAAAGACCCCATCATAATCTACAATGCTGAAGTACATGACCTTTATTTGCATGTCTGTGTTCAGCAGTATTTGAAACCTCCTGATAAGATGCTAAACTAACTCAAACTGCATATAAACTTAGCAATTTACAGCCACTTTTTGTTGCTGCTAAACTTTGAATTGTGGTTCAGGTCTTCCCAGCGTATTGTTTTTCACTCAGTAGTGGCTACACATTCAAACCCTGCAACCAACCTGAAAATAGAAAATTATATAGCTGTGTTAATTGAAAATCTGCTTATGGTGCATGGTGGCATGAGCAGTAATTGACATAAAGTGCTGCTTAGCACACAGAATCAATTATTTTCGATTGACATAAAACAGGAAATCGCTTAATGTCAGATTGATATTAATGAGCACAGTTGTACTAACGAGTGCAAGACTACCTGCAGCATTACATTACTTTTTCTGGTAAGGAACTTAATACAAAGTGAGCTCAGCCCTTAGGGGCAATGATACCATGTTTTGAAAAATGAATTTTATGGTGAATTAAAGATCAGATTGTTATTGTGAGAATCTCTTCTGAAAATGGGATAGAGCTTATTTGAGCAAGCCATGACTATATTGTTAGAGTCTGAGAACCACAACCTCATCTTCAACTCATTACTGGAGAGGGAATTTTTGTTAAAAGTAAAGATCAGGATGACTTTGCAGTGATGATAAGCATGTCCAAGGAAGATAGGAGTATGGTAAAAAGAAGCAGAATTATGAAGGAAACAATTTCTCCCCTGCCTGACCCTACTGCTGTAAAATTGGTCTAACTCCCTTCCTTTCTCCTAGCATCCTAATAACATCCCCTAGAGAACAGCTTATGTTGCATTTTTCATTTGTCCCCAGATGAACAGGTAAAGATAATAGCTGAGTGGCCAACTGTCTCTGTTTGCAGCACAAGAGGTGTGGAACCTGACAAGTATGTGAGAGATGTTGCAAACTGTCCTTGACCACCTGTAAGTGCCATAGCCAGAACTCTGCACATCCTCCACACCACTCAGGATCCAACCTCTTTCTAATCACAGGTGGCTGAAATGGAGGACCCTGCAGCCTTTGAGAGTCCCTCAGCACCACTCAGCATCCTTTTCCAACAGAAAAAAGCACTGAGACTTGCTTCTCTTCAGTTTAGAAATGGGAATTTAATTCTTCCAAACCAAGTTCTATGCTCTTTTTCTATGGTCAACAGAAAGGGATGGACACCTGCAGAGTGTTATGAGTAATGGTCCTCCTCAGACACCAATAAAGGATGGGATGGGATGGGATGGGATGGGATGGGATGGGATGGGATGGGATGGGATGGGATGGGATGGGATGGGATGGGATGGGATGAAATGAATGTCTCTCTACAGGTGTCTCTTTCCATCGACCAGTGTGGAATCCAGCTGTCTCCTCTTCCTCATATATTCCTCACCACTACCTTTTAGATTATAGGTTGTGCCCTATACACCCCATCTGCAGCAGCCCACAGAGAAGGAAATACAATAATATATGTACAGAATAAGACAAAGATGTCTTTACTTTTCCTTTGTCCTAGTTTTGGAATAATCATTATAGTAATGCAAAATAATCATGAAAGGAACAAAATGTCCCTGAGCTACTTACCAAGTAATATAATGATGCAGAGAAGAATGGCAATAAGAGCCCCAGTGCTAAGACCAGTAGGATGAATCAAGGCTTCTGCATTACAGGACAGCATCTTTCCTCGATGGTCACAAGCACACACTCGAATAGTCACCGTTTCAGTGCTGCTCTGGATGGGGTAATCATTGTCTGATATTACCACTGGCAAGAAGTAGGTACTTGTTTCATGCCGGTTATATCTGGTTTTTCGCGTGAAAATCCCTGCTGTGTTGTCTGGAAACACAAAGCATGCATTAAATCTTCATCTGAAGACTGAAAGCAAGGATAAGATAATAAAGAAAATTCTTCCTAGAAATTCACCTCTGTTGTCCTGTAGTGTAAAGTTTGAGCTGCTGGCTGCCTCAGGAGCTAAGGAGAATGAAAACTGATGTCCATTGTAAGGGTCATCTTTATCAACAGCACTTAATGTTTGAATCAGCTGAAACAATAAGAACAAAATTATCTCCTAAGTCAGTGAACTTTATATTTATTTATGTACTCTAAAAAAAAAAAAACTGTAAAAGCAATCTTTTGTATTAATTTTTTTCTTCTGCTTCAAGGCAGATAATGTTGCTATAGTGAGCTTAAGAAAAGTCATCCACATGCTGCTGATGCTGTTTAGGTCACCACTCCTATGCCATCAAGGAGTGAGTGACATAATGCATTTGAAAGTCAGCAGGAAAATCATGTTGATTTCACCAGAAGGCTTGGGTTAATGCCACTGCAGATGGGTAGGAAACTTTTGCATGTGACAAGGAATAGAGATGAAAGGTGAGACAGTCCAAGCTGAATTTATATTTATCTACCCCACTCTCATGTCACAGAAATTGTTAGGCTTAATCTTCCAAATCATCAGCAACTTTGAACTACTTCACAATAGGAGTGGTAGACTGAGAGTTATCTAGCAGGATATAGTTGTATCACAGAAAGGACCTGTAACATTTACAAACGTGAAATTGTTTTTGAAGGAGACAGTGGAGGTGCCTGAATAAAGCAAAGGTTGAAAGAATGAAAATGAATCAGAGGTAACAAGGTGCAGTACAGAAAAGAACATTTAAAAACATACCGTCACATCAGCTGGAAGAATACTGAGTGAAATCAGATAATGTGCAGCCAATGTTTAATTTTACAATTAAGTTTGATGCAATGCAAAGTACACTGCTTGATGAGGTAATGCAAGAGTAGAAGCAAAACTCATTTAATTTGGAATATTTTCATGGTATGAACAGACAACACACCTGTTCTGCCTTTGCATTTTCACAGACGAAGGTCTCGTAAAACATGGCGAATTCTGGAGCGTTGTCATTTACATCCAAAACTTTAATGAACACTGGGACACGGCTGCTTTGTTTAGGGTTGTCTGAAATGACAAAACCAGAATGGAGATTTTATTTAGCCCAGTTACTGACTCAGTGCAGTGGAAGAACAGGACAGACTTGGAGCTCATCGCCTTAATTTTTCTCACTCAGAGCACTTCACTTACTTTCTGTTGATTTCTGGTGAATGTGTTATGAATGGGATGAATGTAGTATCATTACTCTAATTCTGTATAAACTATAGAGTTAAGATGGAGTAGGATTCCAGGATTCAAACATTCCTTTGATCATTCCAATTTTGCTAATGAATCTATGTGTTATACGTAAATATAATACTGGAACTAAATTAACTATATTTATTAGCCTGACTGATGCTGTTTGGTGTCAGTGAAGTACATAGAACATACTCCCTTCCTTAGCTGTCTAACAGGAAGAGTCATGAGTGGGGTTTTTTCTTCAGTTGTTAAACATAATAATACTCTGTGCCTTACAAATCTTGTGGCACAGATCCTTAAGCTACCATGATTAGCATTATTTTACAGAAATAGTAACTGCAGCTGTGATCACAGATGCTTTCTAACCTGTTGTGGATTGTTTTGTCTGATGTTCTAGAGTAAATACTGAAGTGTATCAGCTGAAAAACATAAGCACTATATAGAACGTTCAGATCGCCCTATGTAAACAATCTTTTTTTTTTCCCCTATAAGGACTGCATAATGCCAAGAGATTGAAATTCACAAAAGATATTCCTAAGCATTGAATATCAATGAAAATACTGTCATTTTTCTGGAAAAAAAACAAAAAACCCAAACATCTGGAAGTGCAGCATACAGTATAGACCATTCCTTTTCCTCTTGGGAGGAGGCAGGCTTTGGTCAAAAATGATACACAGACTAAGGAAGAAAAGCAGTGGCAGTAACCTTGCCTAGAGCCATGCATGCTGAAATAGGCAAGATTCTGAGGCAAAAAGCCACACCATAACAACCACTGACTCCTCAAATGTACAAGATCTGGTCCCAAAGAAATTTGTCATCACTAATCAAAAGAAACCCAGGGACACTGCTGTTGGTCTGTCTCCTTTGTGCTCCATATCACACAATATTCACCCAGGAGTATGAGGGTATGGGAATGTGAGAGGTAGAAATCTGAGTGTGACTGATATAAGTTTAGTTTAAAATAAATACCTTCCCCTCTCCTACATGAGGGCTCACACTGAGTTTTCCCATGTTGATTTCCTACCCATGTTAATATACTTTATCAATGCATTTTAACCTATCATTCAAGTGAAAAAATAGTGCAATAAAATATAGCAGATCTAAGACTCTATGTTCTTCTATAAGCATTCATTATAGTAGCTTATTTGTTTTATTATTATATTTATCATTATAGTAGCTTCAATTTATTAATCATAGTAGCTTGTTGACTTTAATAAAAGTCCTATTAATGTGTTTATCATCATTTTGTACATGTGAAAATGCCTTCTCCAAAATTGGCACTGCTTATTTGTATTGCAGAGCTCAGTCATTTGGACAAAATATTGTGCTTTAAGGCTCCACAGTCCCATTGAAGTTAATATGATTCCATTAGGCATAAACCTCTTTCTATTATCAGCCATTGGGCTAAATTCATTCGATGTATAAAATAACAGTTTATGTATAATATAGACTAGGGTGAATTCTTTGCTAAAACACATCAATAAAAGAGTTGAATTTTTATAAGAGGCAGAAATCAAAGGCTTTCATTTGAACTCACAGGACTATTGGCAAGACTATTTTATAGGGCATACTTTTCTAGCAAATACATTCAAATACATTGGCAAACATGTTTCTTCTCCTCTGAAGAAGAATTGTTTTATTTCCTGCTTTTTAAACCTAAACCTACATATTTTCATTTTACTCCTACATGCTTAAAGTTCTCACAATTTAAGTTCATAGTGTAATAAACTCTAGGCTCTGTGAACATGCGCCTTTTCTTTGATTTTATGGAAATTAATATACATCTTCAAGTCTTTTTTTTTCTTTTTGGATATTCTGTGTCATCATCTTTCAAATTATTTGTGCAAATTAATTCATGTAGGTTCATTTGTTTGCATTATCCTTTAATTACTTCTGGGCTGAATCTCCACAGACTCAACAAACTGCTTAAATCTACTTCTCTGTATGAGGATATGTTTTCTGCTGAGCCAGCTACAAAACCGTTAAAGTGGTGTTTTTTCCCAGAATACAGCCTTAAAGTCCTGCCAAGGTTTGACTTACCCATAAGTGTTAAGCAACAAATATTTAAAAACACTCTGGGAATTGTCTTTGGTAAATCAGCTGTAATTCTGCAGCTGTGACTCACTAGACCTGTGTCCCGCGTTTTAATGCCAGTTTGCTGTCTGACTGTGGCAGATGTACTGACCTGGTGTTTCACCAACTATTTATGTGCAGCAGTCACAGCGTGATTGATTCTCTGGGCTGCTGAGCAATTGCGGCTCATACTGGTGAAAAACGAGAACATTTAGAAATGGAGCAATCTACACTTCCTGACAATTCTAGACAAAGGCAAAACAATTTCTGTATCTTTTTTTTTTTTACTGTAAAACAAAATCAAGAGCTGTCATCACTTAAAGATGTTTCTCTTTATGACTTTATAATTTTTTTTTCTATATCAAAGGGAGCACCCACCCATTTGAAGGTGTGTTCTGCCTGTAACTTGACTTGATGTTTTTTAGATTATTTCAGTAAAATATGCTTGGAGCTTGATGAGATAATGTCACTGAGAGTAATAAGTGATTCCATGGAATTTAGTGGAATGGGACTTTAAGTAGCCTTGCTAGAAATTTCTGGGTTTGCCAGGAATAATAAGCAGTGATACTTTCCAGTCTAGTCTCCTGAGACTAAAATTAGTGAAGTGTCCTGGATCAGAAAAGTACATTTCAACCAAAAAAAAGAAAATTGCTTTTGGAAGACATCTATCCCAGTTATTCTAAATTTGGTCTAGGCTTAGTAAAACACACCCTGAGAAGCAGTTTGTTACAGCCTGAAAGGATTCAGGCTAAAGAGGAATGGTAATTAAGACAGAAGCCTATGTCAGACACAAGAGGTTAAGTTGAGAGGGTTTGGTACAGTAGAAGGTTTGTGCTTAGGGGAGGAAGCAAGAAACCAAATGAGTACTTCCTATAGATGCTAAGCTGGCTTTCAGACAGTTTTCTATACTGCATGTTATTTCAGCCCAGCTGAGGTCAATGCAAGAGTTTGTGGTATTGTCAATGCTAAATGTTCTTGCAATTCTTTCCTTTTCAGGCATTTATTTTGCCCTTCCGCTCTACCCAGGAGCTGCCTATAGTGTACAATTTTTGACCCTAGAACCCACCTTCAAGAACTTAATAGAAATACAGCCATAAGACTAACATTCAGTGTTTGGCGTGCTGAAATCACATACCTAGCATTAAAAGGTGCAAACTTTCATGAGAGGGAGAAAACTATCAAAGTCCTGTCATTCCTATAGGCTTGTACCCACTACTCCTTCATATAATCCCATTTTCTTGCCTCAGTAGCATTGTTTTACATTGGTTTTCAGTTTTAAAGAAGACTTACACAATACAGAAAATTGAGTCAAATAGTCTTGAGCTTTTTACACTCTTCTCACTGTTAAGCAGGTAATTGAGCCATACACACATACAAAAAAGAAAGTAGAGCTTACATCGTCTCAGAAAAACCAAAAGCTTTTTAGCCTCTGAGTTGAAGAGAGACATTGTGACAGTCACAGAACTGGTGTTTTTGTTAAATTTATCTACCATTCCACTGTAAACATAGGCATTGTGACTCTGGAAAAGCAAATAGAATTGCATTCCCTGATATTCGAGCATGTGATGTACTTATAGATAATGTATTAAAACAAAGTGGATTGTTTATTAATGCCACCTCGAACACATCCTTACTCTTGGCATTTTGACTTCTAAAATCAGCATGTCTAGTATTATCACAAGATTACCACTTTGGAACAATCCTAAACTAAGTGACAGACTGATTTGTAGCTGCACCTTGTAATATCAAAGGATGCACACAAAGTAAAAAATGGAGATGTGTAAAACTGACTAAGATCTGGGCACCCATCTCAGCCCAGACACTTTAGTCTTATTTCAAAACATCCGGTCTGAATGAGACTGAACTCAGCCAAGGAATGCAGTTTGGCTTTAAACCATCTGTTTTGCTGCATGCCAGTTTCAGAATTCAACAACCATGTTCAAAATTTAAGGTGGCTATACCTAATCAGAGAACACAGAAATGTCACCTTTTGTCCCTGCTGTTACCTCTTCATGAACTGTGTCCCTAGCAAACACAAAACTGCAGATGGCCTCTTGCAGAGTTACTGCCTCTTCATTAGTACTGAGTGGGCTATCCATAAACCTGACATGTGCCCAGCTGCGCTTTCCACATACTCAGCTAGAAGGCTAAATTCATTACAACAGGGACAGGAGTCGTATTTAGGTTTAACTTACTGATCTCTGCTGCTATTACTGTAATGTTGTGCCACAGCAGTGTTTCCCGGTCAAGGGGTTTTGAAGTGAATATCGAACCATTTCCTGAATTGATGTTGAATACTCTGTCCATATCAGTGTGACGATCTACAGAGTACCTGCAAATAAAGAGACAGGGGTTAGAGGAATGCTTTCCTTCTAATTTTTATGTTCTAAAACCTTTTTCTAAGACTAGACATCAAACAGCTAGTAAATGGGGTTTCCTTTTGTTTTCAGCACAGGCTTCGCAGTCTTTATGTATTCACACAAAGAGCTAGTTCTGAGCTACTAAATAATGACACATTGGAGGTTTGATTTAGAAGGTGGAGTATTGTCACTGAATAAATGAATTGCTGTGAAATTTACATACCTCTGAGAATCATCAAAGCTTTGTTTTTAGTGAAAAATGTGAAGTCTGTGTCCTGAAAGATACGAAATTTATTTTAAGGCTGAGTTGGCTTTTCATTTATAAAACCCTCCTTTTATGGTTTGATATCTCAACTGTTCCAAATAATTTCTGGTACAAAATTCAACACTTGGGGTGCATCTGTACCTTTCACTTCCCAGCATTTAAAAAGGTTGCCCACCCAAACCAAGTCAGCACAGAACAGAAATTCATTATTCTGTGGTACATATCACACAAAGGTTTGTTGTAACTCATTAAAGCTAACATTCTTGGCCTTGCTTGATGGTTTCTATATGTGAAAAAGCATGCTAACAAGCTCTGATGAGCTCAGAGTCTAAATACAGATTCAAATTTTCGATCTGATCTTTTGCTTTTTCAGCTGAAATAAATCCAAGTTTAAAAGTAGAACTCTTCAATTCCCAGGAGAGAGTGCTACCACCTTGATCCAAATGCTGTGACTTGGTTTCATCTCTCCTGAAGGGAAAATTCTTGCATAAATTATGGAGTTTTTGACAGAAATATGTCTCTGATGTTGCCAAAGCAAGAATGCAATTGCATTATTCCGCTCTTGTTTCAAGCCCAACTGTGTGCTCCTGTACAGTTCAGGACAGATCCTAGGAAGCCCAGTGTGCTCCCTTGGCCTCCTTGCAGGCCATGTCAATGGAGACAAGGCAGCTGCTGCTGTCCCTGGTGTCCAGGCAAGGGTAAAGATAACAGCTGAGCTGGTAAGCAGTCAGATGAAAACTGGGCCAGGAGAATGAATGGCAGAGTTTACTGCCACCACAGAATTCAGGGGAATGCAGAGGCTGAAGAAAAATTTTTGTCCCCTGCTCTGCCCTACAGCAGATACTCTATTCTGCACAGATTTCCTAGCCTGTGCAGTGTGTCTTAAATTCTGAGAAAGACCTTTTATGAAAGAAGGAAGGAATAGAAGAAACTAGTTGAAATGTGGTTCTGCCAAAATTTTAAAATGAACTAACTCTCTAATTATCTTGTAACTGATTTTTTTTCTTGTTTGCAAATTAAAAAGTGGGATATAATGCCTACAGCAAATTAGACTTATTAGGTCTTATTCCAAAATAAGAATTTAAGTGAAGCCTGCCTTTCTCAAAAAAAAAAAAAAAAAACAAAGGCAAGTATTAATTATTTACACTAAACTGAATTCTTAGGGAAGCACCCACATGACATTCAAAGATACTAGCACAATGAGCTAACATATTTTGGTAGGACTTGCGTGGGCACACTTTGCAATTAATTCTTCAGAGTTCAGATTTAGTTTTCATTCACTGCTGTCTCTTCACTGACAGTACTGCAATTCTGGCTGCAGGAAGTCAGCTGTGGTGTCACTAATTTAGTTCCTTTATGCAGCACTGTGACGTTAACATCAGCCTGAAAAGTGCTGCTTTGTCCAAATCTAAACAGCACGTGTGAAATTCTTGACTTTGCTGAAATTCTTAATGAAAATAAGTTTATACAAACTGGGCTAACTCTTTTATATATTGACAAAGTAAGTATTTGATATGGTAAGTATTTTATTTTAACTTTCATTCATTTGGGCTTTTATATGATATTATGTTGGTATCTTGTGAATTCAATTATTTTCAGATATTCTGTAGCTCATTTCCACACCTTTCAGCTGAAATACTTTGGTATTTCCATTTTGCAGTTAAATCTGGATTCTGTATTCTTCTTTGAAATGAAATATCAGTATTTTCCATAGATTAGCTGTTCCAGCTAACTGCAATGCTATGTTTCAGATTCTTATTCAGCAAGACATTTAAATAAGCAACTAGCTTTAGTCATGAGCTGCCTGTTTATTGGGGTTTCTTCAATTATACTTTCACTCCAGCTTCATATTTTGAATGGACCTTAAATATCTTACTGTCTTAGCACATTTTAATGCCTTGGTGCATTGCAATCACTATTTTCATAAGATTTTCCAACTTCAATATGTGGTACAGTATCAGGAAGAAAAAAAAAAAATAAGGTTTTGGGCTTTTTCTAAGATTACCAGGGTTGTAACACTGAGAGCTTCTTCTTCAAGATATTAAGGATTTTAAAGTACAAGTATATGTAAAGCCATATATGTATTCAGTCATTTGTAAAGTGGAAATTCAAACTCATAAAAATAAAACCAGCAGAGACAGTTTCTTAATGGAATGTTAATTTTATTTCTTCATATCCCAAAGAAAATACATACAAGGTCAGTGCATTTAAAGTATATTCCAATTATACCATTAAATCTGGTCTAGAAGGATGGTTTTAATAAGCTAGACTGTCACTTCTGTTCTCAGTTTGCATAATCCAGTCTCTTTTGATCAAGGATTTTTAATTATGTTGAATTGGTGCTGATTCTGACTTCTGGATCACAACCTAGTAAGAATTAAGTAGACAACATCAAACTCATTTTTACATTTATTTAATGAAACTACGGGTGTGTATTTGTCACACTTCAGGACTTCATCTCTTTCAAGCTTTGAGGAATTGACAAGCTAGGAAGTTGAAAAGTATCTATGCAGACTCCAGTCTCTCCTTGTACATAACAGGAAGAAGGAAAGGGTAAAAGAGAGAATCCAACACATGCAAATATGTTGTCAGTAAAATACACAAACAAAATTTAGCCTTACATTTGTTTGCAGATCATTTTCATCTGGGGTACTTTAGTAAATCAAATCACAGCAGGAAGACAGTTCCAGTGACTGATGAACTTCATTATGCCTCTGAGGAGTTACTATAGCAAAAAAACTCAGCTAGCAATTTAAAAAGATCTGATGTACAATACAGCAGCGCCAGTTTCAGCATTGTTTTTTTGTTTTTTTTTTATCAGTATGCAGAGGTTCATATTATTTCTGTGTAGATCAAACACAAGTAGAATGCAAAACTTTTTTTTATAACACCCGTGGACTGTAAAGAGCTACTCAGAAGCGTCTTAATGTTCCTACAATTGGACACATACTCAAATATAGCCAAACATGTATTGGTGTATTTTGTATTTTTTCAACATCATATCAGAGCAAAATTTGTAAGACTTATACTGACACAATTTAGCTCTACCAACACACAAATGGTTATGCAACCTTACAACCAGGGCAGGTAACTGCTTCATATTTTGCTATCACTTCATTGTCTTCTGATGCTCAGCAGCTTGCTGTCTAATGTAACCACAAGTCAGGAAGATTTGTGGGTCAGGAAGGGATGTGTGTGTGAATTTTTCATAATGCATTTTCATAATGATATTGTGAAGGTTTCCTTTAATGGAAGATCAAAGGGGCTTTCATCTAACAGAGTTAGGGCTCAGTTTGTTTAAGACGAGAAATCTTCACTCAAGGAGAGGAGAAAATGGAAGGTTTTCATTGTAATATCAAGTATCTAAAGATTTTATTTTTAACCGTCAAGAAAAATTGACAAGCAAGTGACAAGTCACATATATACAGACTAATTGCATCTTCCCCAAAGCTCAGAGTGAAAATAGGATTTAGCATCTCTATTGCATGATAGGGAAAAAAAAAATTACCTTGTCAAAAAGATGCAGACTCAACCCATGCCCCTAAATTCTAGCAGATACCCAAGATATTAGCACCATAAAATTACATTTATTGCAAGTTAACATCTCTCAGGCTACTGCTCTCTGCTGATTTCCTTTCTCTCTTACTGATTTTCATGTTTTTTATTGCTATGTTTATTTCTATTACTCAAATCTCTTTCCGATTTTTATTTTCTTCTCCTTGCACTTGGCTGTTGCAAGCTATTAAGGTAAAAAGTAGACAAGCTTTCAGCTGCACTGTATCAGTTTTGACACTTCTGCTAAATTTTGCTCAGTAACTATCTGATATTAAAATATGCAAAGTATTATACGGTATTAAAGACCTGCCCTTTGAAAGTTAGATAAGTTTTAGCACACATATTCAATTAATAGCAAAGAGCCAGTAGGCAGTACTCAACAATGAACAGCCTAGTCCCTATCCACTGTAAATCACTTATAATTAGGAGCTGGTGCTGGTGTGAAATGTAAATGATTGTAGTTATCACCACAGGGAAGGAGGGAAGCACTTCCCTTACTCTCCAATGACATTAGATATAAAAAACCAGGTTCCTACGAAGACTGCAAGGGGCCTGGGTGTCACCCCAACCAATTTTTCACCTTCATGCTAGCATGCCAATGCCTATGAAAATGTGCTACAAAAGATGTTCATTCTGTCTTGGGGCTTCACCAAAGTCAGCATTTGCTGCTCTTTAAGTGACTATGCTCTGCTGGCCCAGAATACCAGAGAATTGCTGCATGTCTTGATACAAATTAAAGAAAACTTCAATTAAAGTTAGAAGGCTTAGTCTTGAACAAGAATTCATGTTTAGGGCATGCTATGCAAACTGAAGATAGTTTCTAACAGACACATTTTAGATTTAGCTTGTTCATCTAGGAAATTAAAATTATTAAATTATACTATTTACTGCTGTCACAGGATAAGAGTTTAAAACTTAGTCATTACTTCAAGAAATCTTCATGAAAGATAATTGTTGGCAGAAGTGTAAAGTATTGATGGACTAGATTTTTATTAAACCTGCACTGTTCTATATTGATCAAAGGCTACTATTGAATTTCCAAGGTGCCCAACTCAGAAACCTGCTGAAAACTGACCTGGATTTAATATTGCTGCACTTTTCAATTCCTCCTCTTGCTGCCTTGTCAGTAGCAATGAACTTTAATTAAAGATCACAACTATTTAAAAGTTCTTTAATACGCTATCCAGTATGACTTAATTACACCAGTACACACTTAAATAATACACAGTTTACAAAAAAAGATTAGGATTAGCTGCTCCAACCTTAACATTTTCTCCACTTCCTCTAAGAGCAATTTATTGATTCATGGCAAGTTTAATTTATGAAGCCCATGAGACTGACTCTTATCTTACAAGCCTTGCACTGATACAGGTGAGATCAGAGCCTGGGTGTTCACATGAGCTGATTTTGAGGCATTTCTGCTTGTGATTTAGAAAAGATGAATGAGGCCTCTGTTAAGCAGATCTGGACAGATGGAAGAAGAAAAGGCTGCTGAATCACTCCCCTGTCATATAGCCAAGAGGATGCACTGCACTGCACTGGAAAATGTTAAAGGTGGAAGGAAAACACAAAGATTTTCTTAGTGGTATTTTTGCAGTAAATTTTTTCATGGTAGAAATAACCACATACATTAGTTAATAAAGAGATTGGATATAACTCAAGATGCAAAGGCCATGCAAACACATTCACATGTACCTAAATATGCTCACGCGTGAGAGATCATTTACCATGTACAATACTCCATATTCAAGAATGCCCTACAATTCACATTGTTACAAGTGAGGATTTTTTTTGTGTGCGCTGATAAGATAAAAGCAAAATCAAGGCTGCAAAAAATTTACAGGCAAGCTGAAGTAGAATATGCTTACTTGACAGGGTTCTTGACAGCATCTGGATCCTGAGCAGTTACTGTTCCTATGACACTGTTTAATGGAACATCTTCTTTCACTTCCATTATGTATGCTGGTCTGCTGAACATGGGGGGTTCATCTACATCCTCCACCTGAATTCTGACTGTAGCTGAGTCCTTGAATGGCCCCAAGTACAGGAATCGAGGGTCCACATGAGTATTGGTAGCTTCCACTTTGAGAATATACAAGTTTTTACTTTCAAAATCCAAGGCCTGGGAAGGAAAAATAAAGTTTAAGAAGTGTGTGGGGATTGCTGTGATTCTCAGCCAGATGAGCAGGATGAATGGTGGGAAGTCATGGAGAGGCCTGTGCTAGATAACAGGAGCCTGAACTGGAATTAAAATGCCAACAGAAATGAGAAAGTGCTCTATGCCCAGATAGTACATTAGGAAGAAAACCACTTTTACAAGGAATTCTATGCCTGGAACTCCTAAACACCAAGCAGTTTTCTCACACAGCCTTAACTCTTCACGTCTGCTATTCTGTCATTTTTGACATTTTGATGATTTCTTATGTATTTCTTGCCCATAAGCACCACACACTGAATGAGGGAAGATTTTCGAGGTGTTGCTTGTTTAGAGGCTGTTGTTCAGCATTCCATCACCGAAATGAAACACTGTGGGATCTAGTGTCTGGATATCCAGGACCAACCGCAAAGCCAAACATGATTCTATAATAGGCTATGACCATAGCACACTGTACTGGTTGTATCTAGAAAGCACCTGAGGGGAGGGGATACTAGGAAGATTTTCTGCATGAGAACTTCCTCTGTGAATTGATGGGACCAATTGGAGGCTGGTTTAGTTGTTGACAACCTGAGAAACCAATTGGAGAAGTCAGTTCACTCCGTGAATCACATTTGAAGCAAGTAAAGCCCAGGAAAGCTCTCTTGCATTTCTGGCCCCTTACAAGGTAATCACCGACCTGGCCCGGGCCCCTCTCATGTGGCCCGGGCCAGGCGGGAGAGGGCTCCGGAGGCTGCTGGGCCTCGTTTTAACCCGGGGCCCCAGTGGCCAAGAATATGAAAAGCCCATTGCTGAGATCCTTGCCTTTTCCCGGTGTGTCCGTGTCTTGGGGGGCCCTGCCCTGCCCTGCCCCGGCTCGGAGCAGCCCTGGGGTGGCCGAGCCCGCCCGGCCGCCCTCACGGGCTGGGGGGAGGCAGCCGGGCCCGGTTCGGGAGAGCCCCCAGGGCTTTGTGTGCTGGGCAGGGCAGAGGGAGAACCCCCGGGCTGCGGCTGGAGCTGGGGGCGGGCAGCGCCGGGGGAAAGCCATGGACACACGGCCTTGGCACCCATTTCTCCTCTGCGTGGACTCTGCGGTTTTTGTCCTGCCCCTCCGGCGTGGCCTGGGCACCCTGAGATCCTGACACAGCTCCGGCATGGCCTGGCACAGCCCCTGCAACTTCTGGGGGAGATTTTCACTTTTTTCCAATGCTCAGATAAGACTTATAGACTCTCCATCCTTCCTTGGGTGAGAGGGAGAAGAACAGAAAGGATACACCAAAGTCAATGAAGCAAAAGCTAAGTTTCTAGAAGGAAGGAGAATGAGGAGATGCCATGAAGGTTGGCTGAAATATGGGTGGACTGTACTACACTAAAGAATTCCCTTAAACCATGGAGAAAGAACATGGGGGAGTGGGTAAGGTAAGGTGTAAAGTGTTTTGGAGGATCCTTTTCCCTGAGGGAAAAACCGGAGTCTCTGTTCCTGGGAATGAAGTATGAACAGAGAGAAGAGAGCTAAAGAGAACTTTTGCCTTTGAGTAGCTCATCCTTAAAAGTAATACCCCATGACTTTGACATGACCCACAACCCAGCTCTGGGAAGGCTGTGAGGGTAGGAGGAGTTTCATGATGGCGGATCCCAGGCAGCTGTTATTAATGAAAAAAGTGGAGTCAGGAAAGAACTGGTTATTTCCTCTTAAAAAAGATCCTTTTAGCTAAGCAAGAAGAAACTCCTCTCCCTAAAGTAAACTGAAAAAGATTATTTAAGTAAGGAATTGACTGAAGTGTCTCTGTATGTTGTTAAGATATGAAAAAGAGGAAGAAGAGAGTGGTCTGAAGATCTGCTCTGAATTTATTATTATTTTTTCTTTGTGTTATTAATAAAATTTTTCTTCATCCCCTGTTAAGTTTTAAGCCTGCTTTGCTTTTACTCCTAATTCTATTTCACAACAAAAGGTAAATATATTAAAAGTTGGCAAATCCAAACTATAACACACACACTGTTAAAACCATGAAAAAACAGCATTTAGAGACTTTGTTACTACTTGGAGAAATGTGGGGACAGACAAGTCACCCCATTTTTCCATTGTATTGTAGAAAATTCACAGCTTCTGTCAGCAACAGACAGAAATACAAATGGAGTTAGACTGATATCATGATCAGACCCTGGAAGGCATCTCCTAAAAAACAAGTAATGACAGGTGTCGTACTGATATCAACAAGCAAGTGCATGTTCAGAAAATCTACACAATGTCTATCTAGTGATGACTGAACTTGAATTGATGAAGGATGATATCTGTAACCTTATCAAGTTTGCCTGATAACCCACTGTAAACAATATTTCTCAAACCTTTTCTGACAACCAATGTGCAACCTAGTAGATGATGTCCACTATGATCTCGCAAGGCACTGATTTTTGTTTTTATTCTAAAGCAAAAACATGCTGATAGGTATATCAAATTTTTACAAAATGTGAGTCAAAAGAAATTTTTCTATGTATTTTAATATAGCTGCTGAATCAACATTCTCTTATAATGAACAATAGGCAATGTGATACTCATAATTTCTGTGGTCTTAATACAGTATCTTCTGCTAAGTGAGCAAAACCTGTAAGCACCATAGGGAGAAAATCACAGTTGGATGGTGGAGCTTCCTTCAGTTTTTCTGTGATTATATTCAGGCTGTAGAGATTTTTCTCAGTTGCACCCCACTCCTTAGGTAATTTACTCTGTCAGGTCCTCCAAAGCTTGTGCATTGGTTTAGTAAAGGAAGTTTAAGAAGAAGGATATCGATTGCTTGCATATAAGAAACTTTACATACATTGAGATTCCCAACAGATAGAATTAAAATTAACAAAACATACTTGTTGCACTAAAAAATGAAAAACAAGTACGTGCTAGATAAAGGTTTGACTGGTGTTTCAGAGTCTGGGATTAAGTGCGTTAAGATGTGTACCTTTTTCACAGTTATAATTCCTTCCTGTGTGTCCTTGTCCGTGGTAATTCCAAACATGTCATATCCATCCCCCTCAGTGATGCTGTATTCAATCTCTGCATTTTCATCCACGTCAGCATCATTAGCTTTTATCCTGCCAACTGGGGAGTCGAGCGGCGTAGACTCAGGAGCCCTGAACTGGTATGTGCCTACAGCAGACAGAGAGGGAAGCCTGGTTAGTCAGTCTCAAGGTTCTTTCGACACCATCTCTCGGTCCACAGTCCATGCTGGGCATGTGCAGGTGAGTTAGTGAGTCACTGGTACTACAGGCCTTCCTGGGGCAAAAGTCTTCAGCTTCTGACATACTTTCATGTGGGTAAAAGTTACTTTTTTTCTATCTGTTTTCTCATATGGAGGATGGGCATTTTGCTTTGCCACAAACATGTAGCTTTAGCAACAGATGTCGCTTGCTGGATGTTCTCATAGTCTCTGTTGGCTGTATCAGAATGTGTATGAAAACTGTCTTCAGGCCAAAGGGCAAATATTAAGAACTGTCAGAAGCTAACGCAGCTTAGTAACACTATAGCTGAATCCAGCTCAAATACCTATTCAAAATGTACTACACTGAATTTTTCTTGGAAAAAAACCTCTGCGTTTGGCGTGCTGGCATTATGAAGCTGTATCTTTGGCTTTTACATTGAAGACACTCATGTCCAGTGATATATAATTAACTCATTGGGTGCAGAGTGTTATATTTCCTCTTAAGTTGCTCTAATTCAAATGGAAACTCTTTGCTCACAGCTAAGAACAGACTTTGAACCTAAATGACAACTTGCTTCCAATAACTTTTCCAGTGACTTAACTGCCATAGCTCACTGATTTGTCTGATAATATCTGCAATTATTTTCTGTAACAGCTGCTCTTGACTTTGACACACACTGACACTGCGATACACACACATCATACAGAGAGCAGTGGTTAGACAAAGTAAAAAAGTAAAATAATAAAGAGAGAAAGAAGGAAATAAAGAAAGAACAGGAAAGAGAAGAGGATGAAAGCTGATTCACTTTGAATCCCTCATGGCAATGAATGGTCATTAATAGGAATTATTTTCTAAGAGAGCTTGTGCAATTGATTCCCATAAGCATCACACAGATATCTACCAAATTATTTGAGATAAGCAAAGTAAATAGGCAAAAATACCTGGTATATTTATGTTTATGTTTTTGTTTCTGTATGAAAGAATACGAGAAAGTTCATTGTAGCAAATGCTTCCTGGTTATAAATACTCATTTCTATAGAGTTGCTCTTGGGATATTTTTGCATATTTAAATAAATTTGTATGAAAACTTCAATATATTATATTACAACAAATACATTAGAATGCAATAAATCACGAAGCCTGAAAGAAATAATAGTGAACAAGAAATATGTATTATGATGATCAGTTATTTAATAGGTAGGAAAAATAGAAGTTGTTTCTGCACATTAATTCACTTCTCAGACTGTCAACTGCAATTCGAGTAAAAATATTAAATATTAATTTCCCAGATATTGCAATTAACCTTGGCATGATACTATTGCTTAGTTATATGTTCTCTTTTGCTTTCCTAAAGGAAGTTTGATACTCCGTAAATTCACAATAGAAGAAACAATATCTAAGGTGAACAAAAAAACAAAACAAGGACCATTTTTGTCCATTTTAGTGTTAGAACATAGAGTGTAAATATTCCATACTCTGGGGAAAACGAGGTGGATTGTCATTTACGTCAGTCAACGTGATGTTCACGGTGGTGGTTCCTGATAATCCGCCCATCTGGCCTCCCATGTCTTTAGCCTGGATGACCACTTGGTATTGCTCCCTATTTTCACGGTCCATGTTCAGTAAAGCAGTTTTAATAATGCCTGTAAACATGAAAATTAAAGAGTGAGGAGTTCACAGATAGTGATTTTGATGGAAATTCTTATTAAAATAACAAAACAATCTCTGTGTAGCAAGTAAACTTTGCCCAGTACAAATATTTACTGTTATGAGATGGTTCATTAAATTACAGACTTGTCATGTCACATCTCAGGCTCCTGCCTATGTGACGGACCCAGTATAAGTGTTACCCACAGGAAGATGTTCTACTTATTTGTGAGCCATGTTATTTTACCTAACAATTTACCCTCTTTCAGTTCCATGCTAAAATCTCTCGCTAAACTGGAAAAAGGCTGTTTGTTCATTATTTTGACAGATATGGTAAAAAAAGAGAAAAGTTAACTTCAGCAAGACACCATTAAAGAGTGTAGCAACATTAAATGGAAGAAGAGAAAATAAGAAAATTATGAGCATCCAAACATGCTTGGGTATATATACTTCTATTTATACATTGATTGAAATGATTTTGCAGTTACTTCCTTCTTCAAAGGCACAAATACCAGTTATAAGGCCAACTACTACTGAAATTAAATCATTCAGATTTACCATGAAACAAAATGTTTGCATTCTCACTGGGTCTCTCAAGGTAAGAACTGACTCCTTTGTAGGCAAAAGGGGTGAAATTCAAGTACTGAAATCCATGACAAAATTCATAGAGGCTTTGAAAGAGACATGTTTCACTCTAGGAGCTCTGCAATTGATTTCCATGGAAGGAAGATCAAGACTGTGGTTTACTTAGCCTCCCATCCCCCACACAAACCTCTTGATAGAAGTTTATTACTGGTGAACTCCCAGCTGCTTTATCCTTATTATAACTCTAGAGGAGCACATACTGTACTGTCCAAGTCAGAAAGAGTGCTTCAGTGCAAAAATCCTGGCTTCTGTTATCTAGTATCTTATGCTTAAAGGGAAGCTCCCTTTGATCTTGGCTCTCCCTCCTTTCAGAATTGTGTACACCCTTTCAACTCAGATTTCACTTTGAGACATATCGTCTCTCCTTCCTTTTCCCTGCCTGAATCTAAGATTTATGTAAGAAACAATCCTAAACCTGATGAATTGTCTGGGATAATCTATTTCTTTCCTGACGCTAAGGATGCTGAGGAGAACTGATTTCCCTAGCTTCCTGCAAGCTAACACAGCGGATGTTTCCACTGAAGTAGTTTCTTGTTTCTTTTTGAAAAACTCAGTCAAAAAGCTTGGGAAGAAACTATCTGTGTAGCCAGGTAGTCAGCAGTACACCAAATTCAGTCAGACAGAATACATATGCTGTACGTGCACAGGTTCCAAAGCCGTCCGTTAGTCAGACCATTAAAAATTCCAGTCACCGTGTATAATTTAAACATCTTCCAAAAACAGAACTCAGAACTTTGGGATTCTATTTGTGAACTTCTACTTCTACTTAGCGCAACAGTCAATTTTACCTCTTCTATCATTACTCTTAATTAAGATTTCTTTCATAAAATTAGCATTAAAGTGATATGTTGCAGATGTACAGAAATTATAATTACTTTGAACAAGTTTTGAAGAAGCAGACGGAGAAAAAAACTCACCTGAACAAACCCTCAGTCTTAATTTAGCCATTATGAAGATCTATGAGGATTAAGCACTTTTTTCCACACCCACCTGTTTCTCATCTAAAAGCCAACCTATTTGGTTTAATTTAAGCATTCTCTGCAATCTCTGTACCCACTGCTTGTTAAAAATGATTGAAAACTGGTTCACATCCGGTACTAATTGTATTTATTAGACTTTGCTGGTAAGATTAAAATAATGTAGGTGTCATGTTTACAGATGTATCACTCTATTAAATTTGTCAGATTTTGCACTGAGTAAGATGTAATCTCTTCAAAGTTTTTTTAGTAATAAATCCTAGCTTGGCTTAGCGTGTCATTTTAAATTACAGACATTGTCCCAGAATGACAGATAAGGTCCCCTGACCTGTCTCAGATTCGACGGAAAAATATGGTTGTCCCTGGAGAATGCTGTAGACAACTTTAGCACTGTTCCCATATGTAGGATCATCGGCATCAGTTGCAGTGACTTGCACAACAAAGGTACCTGCAATGAAAAATTAAAGAAAGCAAAAATTATTAGTTTTTTTCATGGCTGAGACAGCTTATATGTAGAGAAAAGAATAATTCATGTTCAGGTCAGACTTGTGGCAGGAAGTTAGAAATATTCTTATTTTGTGGAATTTTCTCTGCTCATGAAGGACATAAACTACAAATGACAACTGTCTTATTCTCAACTCATTCTAATACAGTTACTGATCAGGTATGTGGATCATTCCTCATGTTTGTCATTAAAGAAACAGAAATGCACCCTTCTCCAGATATTGTAAGCATTCAGAATTTGAATCTAGGTCAAGAATATACTTTTGCAAATATACTCATGCTCTTAAGGTATTTGACATAGGAATGTAAATAAGGTTCTACATGTGTCTTCTAGAGAAAGAAATTGTGTTGAATCTTAGGCAAAGGGTTAAGAAACATAAAAAATTAGCTCAGATTTTGGCATTTAAGACCATTTGTGAATAAAGTGTTTGCATATTAAAATGTGAATATTAGGTTCTCACTTCGCCAGATGAGTTTTCATCTATGTGACAAGCGCTGTGAATGAGGGGAGAGTGTATGCCCTATAGTCTTTATTTTCATATTGTCTGAGCTTTATTTTAATCTCATTCTTGATCAGGATTAATTAATGCTTCTCTCCCTGGACATTATTTCAAATTAGAAATGTGCTTCTTGGAATTCAACCATCCATCTCTCTCAGACAAAGAAATCAAAAAGACGTCCCTAAGATTCAAAGAATCAAAACCTGTCAACTTCTCAGGAAAAGATCTCAACTTAAAATCATTTTCTGAAGAAGTTATTTTTTTTCTTGTCTTGATTGATTTTTACAATTCAATATATTTTAAATCAATAGAAAGGTTTCAGTGGACTTCAAGGGACTTTGGAGTTCTTTTCTTTTGCATGGAAACAACAAAGGTCATAGGAAGTTAATGGCAAATCTCAGAAACAGTGGGCAACAGAAAAGTGTACAGCCCTTTCTGTACTTGTCCTTTTCCATTTTATTTACCTTCCTGAACTAAATAAAGGTTGCTGAACAGATCTAGGAGTGATATTGACACAGATGATCATGAAACACCATATTAGTAACATGTATTAAACTCAGGTATCATATAACAGAGCTCAACTCACTTTCACTGACATTAAACCAGATGGTATTAAACTTGCATTTTTTTTATGGTACAACAGAGGGAGCATGTTTCAATCAGCTGACACCTCTGATTCTAGCAAGCTGTTGCCACTATTCTCCTGTTTTTTGGGTT
The DNA here is from genome assembly GCF_963662255.1 of Cinclus cinclus. Classification (NCBI taxonomy): domain Eukaryota; kingdom Metazoa; phylum Chordata; class Aves; order Passeriformes; family Cinclidae; genus Cinclus; species Cinclus cinclus. The sequence continues at coordinate 71,732,081 of NC_085046.1, forward strand.
TTTTTTAATGTCTCAGGTGCTTTTAGACCAGACTCAAACAGCAGATGTCTGTATTCAACACCTGTAAACTCAGGCCCTTTCAATAACTCCACGGAAAGAAGCCAGACCAGACACTGCAACCAGTTATTAGTTAGCACCTACCAACATCTGACATTTCGGGAATGCTGGCATTGTAAACATCCTTTGTAAACATTGGCTCATTGTCATTGATATCATGGATCTTAATGATGAACTCAGATTCTGGTTCCACTGGTCTTCCAGTCCTTCTGTTTATAGCCTGGGCACGGAGTATGTATACAGGCTTTTCTTCCCTGTCTAGTCTCTTTGTGGCCTGGATGTCACCAGTGTTTTCATTGATAATGAAGAGGTCTCCTGCTCCATCTCCAGAAAGGATGTATTTAAGTGATCCATCTCCTTTATCCTGGTCTGAATGCAGCTGGTGGTGAAATGGGAATAAAAAAAAAATAAAGAAAGGAAAATAAATAAATATTTGGGACACAATTCTAGATACTTTAACCAATACCACGATATATGCTTTCCTATCAGTAATACTCAGCCAGAAGGCTGTACACTGCATTTGGGAAATGAGTTGATACTACAGTCAAAGCAGTGAATAAACTGAGTTGTGCCTTGATGTCAGAATTGAAATGGTCTGCAATATTATAAGAAATTGCCTGAGGAGAACCATAAACTGAAGCTGCAGATCACTTTCCCAAACTAAATATACATTAATCAAATCCAAATGCTAGTGACTTAGGTGGAATCCTAGGAATATATAGGGCAATGATATCCTACAGTGAAAAACCAGTGGGTTTGGGAATTGCAATAAGCAAAGAATTAAAAAATGTCCAGTCAAGCCACTTCTTGAGTTTAAATTCTGGGTGCTCTGCTCTTATGCCCCATGGACATCATGTAATATATTATATGGTGCACAATAAAATAACCTACCAAACGCATACACAAACAACAGATAAATACATGCATTCACAGATCTGGCAAACTAAGGGCAGAGGCAGGCAGGTGTAACAAACTGATACAGCACTGGAAGTGAAGAGATCAGCTGCCTTATCCAAAGGGTCATGGACAAACCTGAAATGTGGTGGGGGAAAGGGAAAGAAAAGAATGATGATAATTAGCATACAAAGCATGAGCTGCCCAAACCATCACCTTTTATTTCCCCAGATGATTTTCACATCTCTTGGAATGTTGCTGAGTGACACAAAAAGTGTAACTGATTAAATTATAGCCTTATAGGTATTCCTAGATAAAGCCTTATTTATTCCCCTGGCCTTAAAATCCAGGCTACTCAAATACAACTTATTTGATTGTTACCTTAGAGAAAATAAAAAAAATAATTAAAATGAAACATTAAAATGGTTTCCAATGTGAGAGTATAGTGATGAAGTCAATGGGGGCAAAAATCTATTAGATAGCGGATCACTGGAAATCGTTTCTCTTAGAGAGAACATGCTTATGCGTCAGGAGAGCTGGATTTTCTCAACCAGCTCTTCGCTTATCTTTTCCTGAATAAGAGTTAGGAAAAAAAAACAAAAAAACCCTGGTTCAGTGTTTTGCAAAGCCCTTAGCATTGCTGGATAGCATACAGAGGGCAGTAAGATTTGTAGATTTAAAGAATATTGGCATAGACTCCAGCTGTGCCTGGCTATGCCCCTGCCATGCTGTAAGGGAAGCCTCCAGCATGACCATATGGTCAATGTTTTGGGCTTCCTCCAACTTTCTGTTCAAATCAGAAACCAACAGACAACACACTTGGTAGCACAGTGCTCCACTGTGTGTGCATATGCCAATGATCTCTAGAGAAACCATGTTCCAAGCAAAAAGTCTGCCTTTAAGGGCAAAACTCTCTGTCACCACACATTCCAAGACTGTCCAATAATACAAAATATCATAACTGTGGCATGGTTAATCATCAGCAGACATGCTGAAGCACTCTTCTTAATTTTCTACTTCAGGGAGAAAATTGGGCATTCTGTGTAATTTTGCACGGAGCCCTTTCTCTTGATAATAAGAATAGCAATAAGTAGCTTCTGTGCAGAATTTTTCATAAACAGATTTCACATCCTTTCACGAAACCAGTCAATACCATTTGCTCTGTTTTTTGGATAATAAAGTTTCCCAGAAGGCTAGTCTTGAAATTTGGAATAAAATTTAGGTCTCTTGAGTCCTATTCAAGTCGTCCAATTTCCCTGGCCAGGGGGCCTAGAGGAATTATATTATTTAATAGACATAACTTCAAACTCTAAAAAACATCTATCAGACTAGCTTGTTAAGAAGTCAGACTAGAAGTCTACTGCTGGAAATAATTTCAATAGGTTATTTGAATAGACCTTTCCTCAAAGGCAACCTGCAACAGAAAAGGCATGAAAATAATTTTGTTTTAAAACCATGTATTTTTATTACTTTTTCACATCAAAAATTCAACTTCTGTTTGCCTTGAAAGCCTGTTTAACTTTGTCTGTATCAGAATGGGACAAAAAACAGCCCTCATTAAGAGACTATCATTAATTTGTATGAGTCATGGAATAGCTGTTTGGAGACTTGGTAAAGGCTGAAGTCCCAAGCTCATTTTTATCATCGTTTTAATTAAACTTGGTTTCAACGAACGAAGTAGCAAAAAAAGGTCAAGATAGAAAAGGTGTTGGAACCACTGGGAATAGTTTTCCATAATACTCTATAACTAGCCTAGACTACTTAAAGAACTAAAAATGGAACCTTACATGATTTTTTCATGTCAATTGTTTATTACATTTCCACTTCTCCTCCAAAATTAACCCACCTTTGTAAGACCCAATGTGATGCTGGATACCAAGAAAAGTACATCTTGGTGTCATCAATACTGAGAATGAGGTGATCCTCATCCATGGTTCAATCTTTAGACTTCAATCTAAATCACTATATTTTCAAAAAAAAAATGCTCCCTCTGACAAAATCCTTTGCAGCTTCAATATCTTTAGCTTTACAACTTTCCTAAGACATGACAGAACAAACAAAGAGCTCAGGTAGCCAGGCTGTATGTGGATTATTTGCTGAGAGTCTGACCTGTGGGAGGTCATGTCCTACACGTATATTACAGAGAAACTAGGGCTGGTTGAATACTTGCTCTTCAAACCAACACTGAATGCACAGCATATTATCAGGTGTGGCCTCATCAACCTAATTCACAAAGTGTCTCTAAAAGCATGACTGAAATCTATTTGATTTCAGTAAAGGATGATAGCTCTTGCCATAAGGTTTTTGTGGGCTAGACCTGTATCACACTATCTGCTTAATTGCTGGGACAATAACTATATTACCAAAAAAAAGCCAAGGAGATCTCTAGAGAAGTTTCTCCCAGATGACAGATATGCAACATTCCCTTGTGAGGAAAATATTTTAAAAAATTATTTTAAATTACTTTATCTGTACTTGACTGTTTGCTTGGTAGGTAAGTTCTACCCAGCAGCCAAAGCAAATCTTCTGTTTTCTTTTTTTTCCCTTTTTTTTTCTTTTGATTAAGTGTCAGTTTATATTAGAAATAATATTTTGTTTGTGTGACCCATATGAAGAGGGAAACTTCTACTGTTACCATGCTAAAAAAATAAGTTTGCGAATAAAATTAAAGGACAAAAAATGGTGTAAATTGAGTCCTTAAGAAAGGCCTGGAGATGAGATGTACTTAAAAATACAGCTGATGGGTTGCATATAAAACTTAACACCATTGTGAGGTCATGAGGATGAAATCAACGGTAATAACAACCCCATTTTCCTTTTAAGTTGATGTTACTTTTCACTACCTGGACACCTAACTGCAAAGAAAGTTTGCTGTAATAAAGAATGTATGTAAATATACTGCAGATGCTTTTAGCAGGACTGTTGCTAGCCAGTACAAGATATTATAGATTCACTCTGTTTTCTTACCCATATTGCAAAAAGGTGTCCATCATCCTCTGCATAAACTTAGTCAAATAAAAGGGCCATGGCAGATAGTTATGGGATAGAATAAAATGTCTGGGACACAGCCCTCATGCAGTCTGGGCTGTATCATATAACCATTCCTCAAGACAAAGTTAGTGCAGCCAATTTTTTAAGTACTCCACTTCAGGACAGATTTTTTACTTTCATTGGAATCCAGTGTTACACACTGGCATTCATTTCAGTTGGTGGCTGAACTGAGCAATACCCCGAAGGTAAGCAAAATGGTGAAGAACTAAGTCTATGCAATAAAAAGTAAATGCATCAGCAATTGCACTGTATTAATATTATAACAAATTGATTCACTCAGAATCTAATCTGGACACTCTTCTGACATTGTCCATCAATCACTGGCTAAGGCTGAGGACGAATGACAAATTAAAAATTTTCCTATGCCCTAGGCATACTTTTACTCATTTTACTTTAATACCACTATAAAGTGAACCATCTGGTTTGCTTTTAATGACTTACAGTCAGATAAAACTCTCCAGCCTCTATCCTTCTTTTGTTCCTCCCAGATGTCCTGGCCCAAACAATTCAAATGCATCTGCCTGGACATGGGGAAGGCTGCATTCCTCCTGAAGGAAGAAGTGTTTGAAGTGCACTCAGGACTGCTGCAATAGCTCCTTGGGTTGGACATTCTGCTTGCTGTCATGCACATATTTACTTTAAAGTGAGAGCTGTTTGTTTTTTGTTTTGTTTTGGGTTTTTTTTCCTTCAAATTAGCCACAATCCAGAGTAGCCTCGTTCTCCAGAGTATCTCTGGCAGAGCCTTCCAAAATATCCAAGGGTAGTGGCAATGGACTGTCTTCGGCACAACACCAAAGAAATGAGAAGAGAACTCTCTGCTCAAAGTATTTTAACACAAACATTTTAATTTTTTATTTTTTTTCTGGACTGAATATATTGCCAGCATTTGTGTTCATCTTCAACAGATAGCAATGCTTAATTTTAAAGTAATAGTCCTGAAAAGTTTTACCGGGATTTTAAGAATTAAGCTGGATCCATTCTAAACACTCAGGGATTCCTTCAGCAAAGCACATGGGAAGAATTAAAGGGCATCTTCCAAGTACTTTTGCAGTAAGACTGTAAACTGCTGTGGTGCAGGGAATAGCATCTCCCCAGGTGGGCAATGGCAGGACCTGGTATCCATGGCCTGTCCCACCACCCCAGACAGAAGCAGGGCAGCCACAGGTGACCAGGACAGCCCTGGTGCTGGGTACTGGGAACCTCCTGGGAATGGTGATGGCTGGGCAGGGCTGTCAGGAGCTGGAGACTGCCCCTGCTGTGGTGTTTCTGAGGCAGCGCCATGTGGCTGACCTGGGGGCTTGGGACAGGACGGGAACAGTCAGGCCTGGGCAGTGAACTCGGAGCTCTTTCCTTAACATGCTAAATTCACCTTGATATGAAACTTTATGAAACATCAGGACCAAAACTGAATAATTGAAGTGAGATCCCACATGTTTTAATAGATTGAAACTAACCACTAACGTTTTTGTGTGTTTAAATGGAATACACCAGGGAGAAGTGGCTTTCTAGCACAGATATTTGTAACAAGGTTGTACTGAAAATGTACTTTTACAGCTGTGGTAATTAAATTCCAAAAAATTGAAATTGCAGGCCATGACTATTCTCCAGAGTTAAATAACACCCCTCCTCTACCTCATTCTGTAACACTGACTTAAACAGCATAGTTAATCTCATTTATGAAGTGGCTTTAGGTTATGAAAGACAGCTGTAAATTGCAGTTTAGCTCCCACTAATGTCATATTGCTGGTTATGATACCTAGCAATTCAGTGGGTAAAATGGTTTTCTATTCACCCTACAGACCAAGTTCCTTTCCCTTCTGTGAATATTACACGCTCGTTGCTGAATTTCAGAGCAGTTACTGAATCTCTGCAAAGATCAAAGTCAATTGACATTGGGGTGTTCACACTGAACCGTCAACTTAAAATTATGCACAGATAAGCTGTCTGTTGTGTCTCATTATTTATTTGTGTTTTTAAGAGTGGCTTGATATTCTGGGGTTAGTGTGGTCCCATTTTTGTCTCCTAACACATTAATGATACAGAGAAAAAATATTAAAACAGTAAGCAAGCAGTTGGTAGTTAGCTAATGAAGAGAATCATGGTTTTACACCTGGCAATATTCGCAGCACGTGACTTCGCTCCAAATTTACTATATCCAAACACCAAAATACTGTCTAGTAAGGAACAAATTCAACTACATGCATTGCTTGAAGCTACATGGTGCAATACTGAAGCATTTAGAAAAATCAAAGTATGTAAAAAGAGACTGCTAACACTGTAATAGCAAAAGTAATAGCAACCTTGCACTCTTCCTTGGCTCTCCTGGTGCTCTTTACCCTTACAGCATCAACAAAACCCCTCAATTACTGTAATAACCAACTCTTCTAGTATCATCAAATAATCAGCTTTAATAATCAAGCTTTTCACTCTACTTGGTGACTCTGTATTAAAAGGAAAATGTCACTGGCTTTGCACATTAGGTACTAACCCCCAAAACACTACATATGGGTTCCATATACACAAAATACATCACATATCATCAAGGCAAACATCTACACAAAAAACCCCATAATTCCTTTCAGAAGATACTCCAGAAGGCCCACAGAGAGATACAGCACCATCAGAAATGCCAGATTTCCGATGGATGTGTGTGCCATGTTTTTTTGGTCTCAATCATGCTAAGTTCTGGATCCTTCCAAACACCACATAACCTACCTAACTCAGACCTAAGCCAAAGCCTCTTGTCTCCCTCATATCATTCAGCTCACTGCCTGGTGCTAGATACTTCCTGCTCTGGCCCTTGTCCTTAAATCCTCCAGAAACTGCAAAATTATGCTACTTCTCATGTTTCTCACATAATTCCTGGAGAAGAACCACCATGGGCCACAGCTGTTGGTGTTTTATATGTGCACCTATGGAACAGGCACCTGACCAGCCAATCAACGCAAAAATTAGGTTTATTTGCCTGATACAGTTACTGTTCTTCAACCTCTACATGAGGTTAGTGATTTTGGCACCTTTATACCTCTATAAAATTAAACTCAAGTTAATGGACTATAGAGCTATGCAGAGGAGGCCAGTGGGCAGAGATAGAGGCTAGACTGCTGAACCTGATGATTAGATGGCTAGATGCTTAAAAATAATTTTGAAAACAATGGGAGAAAGATGCTACAGTGATTCCAATTCTTCTTGGTGTTTACAGAAACTAGAAGAGATGATTCCTTTCCATTTTTTATATAAAGCAATTTGAAGATTATAGTAAGATTTATACTCTATAGCCTCCAAAATCAAGAGACAGATGTTGAAGTAAGATTCAAACACTGCCATTTTCAAAGAAAATAAAACAATTTAAAAAACCTGACAAGATTAAAAAAGAAAGACGAACAGACCCTGTGCCAGCAGATCACAGCACCATGATGCCAGATGTACATCTGTCAGGAATAATGCTTTCACACAGGGGCTGTGTTTAAACTGTTACCATAGGTACTTAAAGTAGATTCACACTCTTTTGTATCTCCTGACTAACCTGCGATCTGCTGTCCTAAGCCATCAGCAGTCTTCATTTTTCAGCACTTTCTTGCCCTTACAGATGTCACAGTTTATGGAGTAATTGAACTGGTTAACTATAGTAAGTGATTGGTTAAGTATGGTGAATACAGTTCCTATGCCATAGTTAATACAGAAAACCTGAATATGGTTCAGTGTGACTGATTTCTGGGTGTTTGAGTTTATTAATGCAGCTTTATCTTGCTTGGTTCTCTCCATACCTAGCAAAGAAAAAGATGCAACAGATTCACAGTTCCTTTTCAAAGAAATAGCTGCTTTGGAGAGTAGAAAAGATCTTGTTTCCCAAACTAGATGTGCTGTTTTTGTACCAGCATTATGTTTCTGTTTTTAAGAGCCTCCTCCCACATACATAAATACTTTCTAATCCTGCATTTACAGATAGTAGTTCCATACCCTCTTGTTTTGTGGGCTTTTTTTTCCTAGACTCCCAGCCTATATACAGCCTTTGCTTGCAAAATAGGCATTTCTGAGTCCTCAGCTGAAAACCTGTTTACAACCTCAGTCATCTATGTTTTCAAGTCAAGTGGATTCCAAAAACAGTTAGTGAAGAAAAGGCCAGATATGAAGGGCTGATGCTCCTAGCTGGTTTTCTGTAATTGCTGCATTTAAATTGGCCTTCCTTCTGCACAAATGGACATAGATTTCAGAACAACAATGTTAGTATTTTCCTATCTGCGTTAGAAATAAGCACAAATTTTCATTGCTATATCAAACTAGCTCTTCCAGACTAAAATACTCTGTTTTTTCTCCTTCTTCTGTTCCTTCTCCTTCCATTTACGACCAAGCATTGTGTATTAGATTTTTTCTTAATAACTCCTATTTCATGAACATTTCATTTTTTTCCTGTTTCTATTCCTTCCATTTTCAATAGCTCTCTTTTTCTACTCTAGTATCTTCTCATAATAAAGGGTAAGACTGAAATCAAGAATCACAGAATCACTGAATATGTTGAGTTGGAAGAGATTTAACAGGATCATCGAGTAGTCCAAATCCTAACTGAAAACATCCAATCTATAAAAAAAATAATGAAATAAAGCACTGAAGAATTACTGAGGTTATAGGAGGTTCCTGCATTTTAGAGTGTTAGTTTCTTTGGAGTTATTGAAAAATACACTATGTCTATTTGAATGTGCTTGCATTTTTGATCCATAAGAGTTAGTAGAGAAAATCCAAGAACACCTCAAAACCTGGCTCATTCAGCTGTAGAATCCTATTAATATAATAATACATAGCAGGTTGTGTTTTTACAAAAAGAAGATATCTTCAAGATACCTTGTTTACAAAAAGTGTATTGATCCTGGTTGCATTCAAACAGGCAGACTGACAGAAAAAACTGAGTAAATATTGAAATAATAATGAGAAAAAACATTAAAAGATATAGGAATTCAATACTTGAACTATTAAACATAAGTCAAATACTTTATTAAGATAACCACCTCAGTGCATAACATGCAAAGGGTAAAACAAAAGTATCCTCTAAGGGTAACCTTTAATCTAATTGCTTGCTTTTTAAAAGTAAAAACAGAAAGCAGCCTTGACATTCAAGAACAACAGTAAAAAAGCTGAAATTGCACCCACTGCTGACAGGGAAAAAAAGCTATAAGCATTTTAAAAGCAGCAACAGCACTATTGCCTGCAAAACATATTGTCCTGGTATTAAGAATTGCAGGAGAATTAAAAAAAAAAATATCATGGTGATGCTGTCTTTCTGTTTCTTCAGAGTATCAAAATGTCAGTGAACTTTGTTACTCATTCGCAAAAGTAGCAGTAACAATCTGTTCCCTGTAAATGAATGACCCCAAGAGAGGCTAATACCAGTTTTATAGAGATGAACAAAATCAGAAAACAAACAGATCAAAAAGCATATCTCGAGATTCAGAAGCAACCAGGTACTCAAAAGGCAAACAATATAAAAGATGGTGGCATTTGATTTTAAAACAAATAGAACACTGAAGAGTTAGTATAATAATAGAGGGTGTGAAAAAAAATAAAAATAGTAAGAAGTATAAAGGACAATGGAATAAGAATTTCTCATTAGATCAGAGACAAGATGTAATGTGTTCTCTCACTTTGGAACCTCAGGCTCACTGCCTTCAGGCAGGTGCTCTTTTGGTGAGGGCCATATGAGAAGCCACATGGCCTGAGAGAGACAGCGACTACAGTTTGGCTGATGCTGAGATCCTTGGATTAAGGAATAGGCTGCCCAAAGTGAAGTTGGGAACCTGTTCTGTTTTAAATGTATGGATCTAAGAATAAACATCCATACTCTGGTGACTCACACCTTTATTACACACCCTTCAAAATCACAAATGGGTTTTCTAACCTGAAGTGTAAACATGCAGCCACAGTTAATCAGCTTTGCAAAAAAATCAACTGGAATATGCCAATCCTTCAGCATCTCCTGGGACTTCTCAAGTCTTCTCCCTCGTGGGTTCTCCAGCTGCTTCTACTTTTCATTGTGATTAAACAGGGACAGTGGCACAAGAGCTTTTCTCCTGCTCTGCAGTACACTAAACTAGCAAGGTACCTTTTTCCGACAGCCCTTCTCTCTAGGGGCAACTGATTATCAGATCTTAATGAATATCTGGCAAAGCTGCAAACTAGGTAAAGGTATCTCTATGTTCTCTTGAGCTGAGTGCTGCTTAGCACTTCCATGGTAATGCACTTTATTTGTTCCCCTTTCTATTATCTCTAAGCCAAATTACCTCAGGAATTTACAAAGTTTGCCCTTACAAAGACAAATAGGTCTTTAATTTGTAATGAACAAGACACTATGGTGTCAAGTCTGATCTCTATACATATGGGTCATTAAGTTTCATGTCCTTTTATCAAACTTCTTGCTTTTCTTTGAACTACTGTATAACAGTAGAAAGATGCAGTCTTCCTTTCAGATTCTAAGGAACTCAAAATAATTCTGACTCTGAGTAATAACTGACCTCTTACCTTAAAAAAAAATAAAAAAAATCCATGGTTATATGCGGAATTTTCCCAGCTCTACTTAGAGCAGTTTGGTTTCATTATGCCTTTGAAAGATCAAAGAGCTCTCTTCAGCTAAACAGTAGTGATGGTAACAATAGAGCATTATGCAGACTTCTGCAATTATCCTCACAAAAGCTTGAGGATCTTGTTCTTCTCTCAAGGAAGGCTAGGCAGTTTAATATCCCCGTTTTATGCTTTTGGTACATCAATTAAACATCTGGATTTCTTTGTCAAAGCAAGAATTATTTCTTCTTGCCAGTTTTTCAAACTGGTGGGTAGCAAAAGGACCTGGTAGACATGCTTTAGTTGAGACATCGTCGTTAACTTACTAAAAAGTATAAATGGCTTTGCCAAGTCCAGACTTCTCACAACCTAGCTCAGGTACTAGGAAAACTCTCTTGAATAGCTGGGCAGAATATTAGAATAGATGTTTAAAATTATTTTATCTAGTGTATACAATTTGGTGATCAGAAGTGAAAATTCAAGCCTTTGCATTCTTGAAAGAGCTGTACAAGTAATTTTAGGAGACAGACATTGCTAGCAGTGCAAATCTACTGCATAAACTGGATAGTCGGTCATTGGCTTCGAGCATGGAGTCTTAAAAACTAAAAGGGAGACTTAGTTTGAGACATCACTGATGATTTGCTTGGTATACAAAAAAAAACACAAACAAGGAGTGAAGCACCTTTAAGAGGATCTCTGACAAAACCACTAGATAAGCAAGGGAAAGACAGGCTTGTAGCTGCAAATACACTGTCAAGTTTTAATATGGCCTTTGTCACAGTCTTCCTGTCTGATCTTAGACAGATCACTATTTGATGCTTCTACATTCTCCCTGCAGTAAAATGTTAACAATGTCCAGTTGTGTATGCAATGATTATAACATGATTTGAGAACCTTGGGTGTAATTTCTTCTGTGTTTATGGAAAGACTGAATATCATTTAACTGACATCAAGAATAGCAATACTGGGGCTTTGCCACAGCTTGCTGTATTTAGAGGGTGGGGCAGATTGCCTTTCCTTAATGCAGCTTCAATGGTAGAAAATCTAACTGTTCTCAGGTTTTTGTTATTATCCCCCAGCTGAAGGTTACTGTCATCAAAGGTTTGAATGGGTAGGTAGGGGGGGGGGGTTCTGCATTCTGAGGTTGGCTACATTAGCTAAAGTAGCATTTTGAGGTATCTTAAAAATTCCTTGATAAGGAATATGTGTACTTTCATATGAGAGGTTAAAGGAAAGAAAGTGCCTAAGTTGTAATATAATGAGTTAAATACATTATTTATAATGCAATGAATACAGTGAGTTCATAAAGGGATGCATGCCTAAACCCCATTTTTCAATTAGAACTGTGCCTACAATTCAAGAGCACCAACTTTCTTTACAGCTTTTTTCCAAGTCAGAGGAAATTAATTCCAATATCCTGATATCCTTCCACTGACTATAATGGGACTTCTGTCCTGTACTGCATTAGTCAATTAGAAAAGGGAATTAATATAGTAGAAGATGGCACCAGGTATTCTGTTGAGATTAGGAGAAAATATTTTTTGAAGAGTACATTCAGCAAACATGCACTTTGATAATAATTTTAGTGTATGTGCCTTAGTCTTCAAATTATGTGATGGGTATAGTCAGTGAACTAGGCCTGTATTATATGTCTGGCTTTATTTATCTTGGATTTCTCTAGGAAGTTGCCCAGAGACAGTTGATTACTCTTTATCAGTGGTCAGAATTATCTATTTAATCACTGACAAAATATTTTCTTTGGACTCATGAACTTTCAAAAATGCTTCATAATTAAATGGTAAGCAAATACAGCACCTTAATTAAGGTATATGAGCACATACATTTCTAATTTCTTGAAAACCTCTATTCTCCCACTGGGGTAGGGTAGAATCTATCTGAAAGATGAACAGCAAAACAAAATAAAACAAAAAAAAACAAAAAAAAAACCAAAAAACAAAAAAAACCAAAAAAACCCCTTGGCCTAATATCCAGAAATGTTTTTACTGGGATATAGTTGAATAAAACATCAGGCTTCTTCGGCAAGTAACAGCTTCTGACTACTCCCTGATGGATGCGCTTGAAAGCAAATGCTCATCCTTTGCTTACTGACAAAGGTGACCCTTTGATATTCTGAGTGCTTGATGCTGACAATCAAACCCTGAAATGTGTATATGAATTTTATATGCTGCATAAAAGTGTGTGTGTCAGGGAGGAAGAAAGGAGATGGAGAAGGGAGGATACAGACAAATGCTAAAACAAATGAGAACCCACATTCAGATTTAAATGGAGACTTAACAAAAAGGATACTAATTCATATCCAAAAGTTTAATTGAGTCTTTAATCTGTTTTCATGCCCCTGTCATTTAGTCCTATAGGTCAGAAGCTGGGAAAAGGAGAAATATTTCCATTCTGTTATGCTCTCCAACTTTGTTTCTAAACAGAAATTTGTGTTATATAACCAGATAATCAAGGGTTTATGAGACAGTAGATGCAATATGAAAGGCTACACATCTATCTCTCAACAGGACCCAGGACTCCTCAACTCCTCAACTAGAAAAATGTTTATGGGAAACATTAGGCAAGTCTGGCATTGAGCAGATTCCTCTTTCAAAGTGCCATTAGTGAGGCTGTGAAGGGACAGCTCATGCAACCTGAACGCAGCAGCAGAATGTAGATCCTTACAGAGACCAGATCAGGAAGGCAAGGAGATGGATTAGCAAATAATCAGAATGTGTAGGTGGAGCTTTGCTTAGGAACAGGTGACAAATCAGTTGAGATCTTGAGAATAAGAGGATAAGCCAACACAAGACATCACAATAGGTATCTGCCACAGACTGTCTGCTCAAAGAGATGAAGCAGATGTAGCCTTCTTTAGACAGATGGAGGAAACCCTGTGATTGCAGGTCATAGGACTCTTGGGGAACTTTAATCATTCTTATGTTTTGCTGGAAGGGCAATATGTCTGTATGTAAGCAACCCAGATTTCTGCAGAATGTCCTAAGACAACTTCTTCACCCAGATGATTGATGAGTTGACCAGAGGGTGTGTTATGCTGGACCCATTCATCATGAATAAAGGAGAACTGCTCAGGGATACGGAATGGCACTTTGCCCACTGGCCCCAAAGAGCCTTGAGTCAGGCAGAAAATTCTGCTAGAGTGAAACATTATCCACAGCAGAGAAATACCAATAAATCAGGAGCCTTTTAAGTAAATTGGACACACTCTGTTCCATAAAAAAAAAAAAAAAAATAAAAAATTGGATGCATCTAAGCATGGTGACAGTGATGAAATATTTCTTTCTATAATGTCTGAAAAGCCACAGTCTTTGGGGAAGGTACCTAAATTCTGAAAATAGATAAAGTCACACCAATTCAGGTCCAAGATCCAGCATAGCCTATCTAGAAATGCATATTAATTTTGACTGGAGAGCCTGGAATTCTTTTTGGTGAGAATACTTGTGTCTATGATCTCCTAATTATACAATATCTAGTATTCATGAAAGGAAAGAATTCTCTCTGAAGCACATATAATTGCTGTGATACTATCAATCTAAAAATTCTAAAGGAAATTGTTTATAAAATATTTCTGTAGGTAAAATAACAGATATTTATAAGATGAATGGTATAGATCCTGACAGGATCTACCTGCAAGTAGCATGAGGGTCAAGCCTACCTGGGTTTACAAATACCACAAATATACATGCAAGAATTTTTTTCTACAGGCATTAACTCTTTGCCTGCAACCTCTGTGGCACTTGTTATTCCCAAGATGTGGGGATGATGTTATGCCCATCCTCTGAGCAATTTTAGCAGTTGTAAACAGTATTAACTGTGGTTTAAGCAACCGACCTGAAATGTGTAAAACTACACGAAGTGGAAAGGAACTGTGAATAAATGCTTTGCCATGTCAGTTTGCATGTCCTTTAAATCCTCTGCCAGTGCTCCAACCAGCTTGATTGCAAGGGCTGTTACGTACAAGGAACTATGTTAAAGAGCCAAAGGTACACATATGTTGTTTGGTTCTGTCTTCTGGGGAGAGCGTGACCTTCCACTAATGACAACATGATGCTAAACACAAAAGTTATACAAATGCCTTGACTGAAATTGATGTTGCCTTCCAACATGAAGATATAGAGTGGGCAAAGATGACCAATAAGCTAAAGATGACTCAATTATCATTATGTGAACCTATGCAACACATTAAATTCTCCTTTGTTCCAGCAGACATCTAATGTGAAACATCATTTGATGTTTCACAAAGAGACAAAGTATGAAATAATGCCAGAGGGACAATATTCCCATAAAGAGAGGCCATTTCAGCTGAGCTCTCCAGGAGCCCTGCCCTGTACCACATGGCATAAGCAAGCTGGGGGATAGAAGGACTGCAGTCTTCATCAAACAATACAACTCCAAAATAAATAACTCTGTTGAGAAAACAGTGGGAATTATAATTCTAACATAAGCATTTGCTAATGTTTCCCTCTTGTCCTTTAATATGAGTTTTTAACTCCCAGCTCACTCAGTATTTTATTTCTTTACAACTGTTGTTCTTCTGTTTTGGGGTGGGTTTTTTTTATTAAATTAGGAGACAAGAGAGAAAGGACTAATATTTTTTCCTTCTCTTTTCCTTCCAGAGGGCAATTCTTTCCATTTTTTCATCTGCCACCTCAGACTTTCATGACAACTATAAGCTTCACTGCATCCTGAAGTACTTGCAACTGCATGCTGAGGTTTCTTTCACCCAGTTAATGGTGAAAGCAAGCCACAGTCTGCATTAGCAAATACAGATCAACAGTAGGAATTCACATCACAACACATTTTCAGTTTATGTTTTGAAATTTTACACTGACTGGCCACAGCTCTCAACCTGCTGCTGCCCCACTGTGAGCTGATGTTCACCAGTGAGGGAAATGGAAGCAAAAGAAAAGGGAGGCACAGACAATATGTTTAATTTAATAGAGATTTCTCTAAGCTTTATGGTTTACTATATTTGGTAAGACAACTGTAAACAATAAGTGGTAGAGTAACAATGGTTGTCTTAGGCCTGAAAGAGCGACTTTATTTTTTATATTTTTATTTATTATATTCATGATGTTGCAGCTTCATAGTGAGAATGCTACTGTGCTATTAAAAAAAAAAGATAAAACAATCTAAATGACAGCGATCTAAATAATCCATAATCAAGCATGAACTTCACATGTAGTCTCTCCCTAGAGAGCAAGATTAATATGTTCAACTGTTTTTCTATAGCTGGAAGTCTAGGGACACACAGTTCAGGACTATGTCCTAACAAGAGTAGTACAGGATAATCTGTGAAAAGATATGATCCAAAATGTAAGCACTGGAATGTGTGGGTTATTAGCATGTGGAAAACAAAATTGTTTTGTTTGGGACACAAAAATGAAAAATAAGAATTAACATAAATATTGCCTTGAGGGTCCCAGGATTTGCTTGCTTCTGTAGGTAGAATGGGAAGAAGAGGAGGAGGTTCTGTATCGTTACACTGTAAGTACCATCATGTGCCATACTGTAGGAAATGAGGTTTGTTTGAAACAGATGGTTGTAAGGCTCTTTTTTTTTGTGTAATGTATTTAGATACAAGGTTGAGGCCAAGTAGATTCACAGTTATGATGATCGTAAACATTAACCATGCTGTATTTCCTGCCTTTTCATTTTCTGAATACCATCCTTGCCCATCCCACCCATTGCTCATTATCTCCTTTCCTAGCCCTCGTATGCTGGTTCAAAACCAGCAAGCTGTTTCTGGATTGTCGTCCTGGGCCTTTAACCTCTCAGCTGTCCCTCATTACAGAGTTATCTCTATTCCGCAGAGACCGACAGTACAGAGAACTTCTATCAGCGCCAGTAAATCTTTCAAAGAGGAATACAAGACAAGTGTGTGTGTGTGTGTGCAATTCAATATAGAAATGAAGGGCACTTGGGAAAGTCAAGTGGGGGAACATAAAATATGACTGATGGATGAGGAATAATGGAAGCACAGATGCGCCACAGCATTTGTTCTATTTTTTAAGAGAATGACAAATAGTTGGCTTATTGAAGAAGGAGGCAGGTGACCTAATCAAAGAAACTGAGGGGGTGGGAGCAGGGGGGAGAGGCTAAGAACTCTGATTTTGTTTTTTGTTTTGTTTTGTTTTCCAATCTCTGTTTTGAAATTTCCGACTTTTAGCTGTGTGGAAGGCCATTTAACCTCCCCGTACATCAGTTTTGTCACATGCAAAAGGCTGGTATTAACACTTACCGTTCTTCTGGATGCAGAATGCAAAATCTAGACCCTGAAAGAGGCTATTCTAATAATCAAAAATGAATGGAAAATTGCTTTGAGATACTCTCTGAATAAACAGAAGTTACAAGGGCAACTTTTAACTTTAGGCATCTCAAAAATAGTAAATAGTCATTATGCTTGGAAGAGGAAACTGAAGGCATCAAGCATATATAGTAGTACAAGTTACAAGGCAAGGAAAACAAATACTGAGCAAGTGTCTGCCAATAAAGCTGCATAAAGGATATTAAAAGTGCAGATGAGGGAGTCATTTTAGTGTGGCTTTTCACATCTTGCTTTTTTGGGGAACAAAACTTTTAAAGGTAAGTACAGAACACTAGCACACTAAAATCTGAGAGAAAGCAAAGATTTGTCTTGCTAGTTATCATGCCATCCAATTAAGATATGATACCTTTTAACCATTGGAGTAATGTTACATATTACTTCCCAAAATGATGAAAAGGCATGGATTGTATTACATGGCAGTAGTTTTCTCCATTTAAGTAGCCACTTGTGTGTGCTCGCAGCCAGATAATTTTGCCTCAGTTTGTTACTGAGTCCCTCTACTTACAATGGCTTGAAGAAATTCTGCCTTTTGTTTCATTTGCTTCTGCTGATGTACACTGCTGTGCTTCCCTTAAGAATAGTTGTAGCCAGAAGTAAAATCAGACAAAAGAAAGAAAAACACTGCTGAAACTATACTGTGATAAAATTTAGTTCATCCCCTCCTCAAAAGCAGGGTCAACAATACCTTAAATCATTCCTTGAGAGAGGGGAATTCATCTTTCCAAGAGGTTCTTTCAACCCCAAACAAAAAGATTCTGGGTTTGCCTACAGTAATGCAGTTTCCTTTTAGCTTTGCCAAGCCACATACCAGCAGGAGTTTGACTTTATCTTCCTTGAAAAATGGAGTTGTCAGCAGAGGTTGATTGTTTATGATGGGTTGTACAGGTAGCAACATCAGATAGCTTCCAGGCGAGCATACTGCTTGAACTATATGAACATCAATAAGACACAGCAAAAATGAAAAGTATGTCTGGAAGTTCCCTGTTAGTGCCAGCCAGAGAGAGTGTTACAAAACCATTCCACAGTTGTACCTGCTGCTACCAGGAAAGCAAGTTGGTCCTTTATATTGCAGACTGCCAGAAGCTGTTCCTGGGTTAATGAGTAAAATTTAAGACTTGTTCAGATCTTTCTTTAGTCCTAAGGAAAGAGGAATCCTATCCCTTTATGCAACAATTATTCTAGGTTTGTGCTCTAAACTCAGTGATGGAAGCCAGTACATGGATTTTATGTAGGCAGTGGGACTGCCATGTCAAAGCTGTCAAGTTCATACAAATAGTAGCTGTACCTGTGAGTATAATCTTGGAGCAGGTCAGATGTTTAGATTTTTTTTCTCCCCTGGAATATCTGAAGATCTCTAGGAAACACAGTATGTATTTTTAAGTATAGTTGCACTACCACTTCATTGTTTACCTGTGATTTAAACCTGCATTCACCTCAGTCCTTTTAAATTTTACTAAGCAGCCACACGTTCAACTAGATCTCTTAAAACCCAACTCAGATGTTGCAAATTTTGGCTAGGTAGTAGTGCTAGACACCTCTACTTTGATGCTCATATAATTATTTTTTTTTATTTCTGGATTGAGTCCCTGCCAAGTGCTATAATTTCTGAACCAGAAGAAAGATATCTTCAGGTTAAAATGTCACTGTACCCATCAGTCACACTTCAATGCATAGCTATAGTTCACAAGTTATTCAGCAGTGCAATGAATAATTCCAGTCTAAAACTTGTTATTCAAGTTCTCTATTATTAGGTCTGAGACTAGAGTGACTGGAGGGGTGAATTTCAACTCTTTAAAAAGACTTTATTTCACAAATACACAGGAATGAAATTCAGGAATACAAGGATGGGTAATAAAGTGATCAATCTGGTGCCAGCGCCAGAGCAAACATCAGTTTGTGTTTATAACACTGCAAGTGCCTCGTTGGCAGTTGCACATCCTTGTCCAGTGAGATACAGCTGCAAGATTGGGCTGACAATGAAGTGTGGAGAATGCAAAACTGGGGAGCACTTTTTAATAGATTACAGTACCCATGTCTACAAAAAAAAAAAAATCATATGTGCTTGGACAGTTAACTCCTAAAGGATGGAAAGCTCTGGGTTCAATGAATAAAGAGTATACAGGGTATAGACAACAACAGTGCTCTGGTCTGTGACTCAGATGATGCTGCAGTATTGTCTTCAGAACTGCCTTGAGCTCTGTCTTCAGAGATACTACCTTTCTCTTTCATTATCCCAAACCTGAATGCTTACTGTTGCACTGTTCTTTCCCTACTCTCTAAAACTATTTTGATGTGTTTTTCATAGTTTAATCAGTTACAGGATTTTACAACTGTAATTTGGGCAGCTTATACAAATAATGCTGTTTTTTAGAATCTTTCACAACAGACTTCTTCCATCTCAAATTCTGATGTAGATGTTTGGATTAAACAGATGTTAAAAAATGATGAGGCAAAAGTGAAACCAGCTTGAGTAAATTTTTTTTTTTCTAGCTTATATAGAATCTTTTCTTTTTGTGGCTATGATGTTAAGGCCCACCAGCTTTAACCCCTAAATACAAAAACCCCAGAAGATTCATGTCTGCCTGTTTATATAGTAAGACATATGCACAATTTTCTTTTATATACATATATTGCTATTGTTTTAAAACATTTTGTTGTTCACATTTCTTCTTTATATTCCTACCATTTAAAGTCCATATTTAAGGTTAACATTTTGTCCTCTGAGAAATAAAAAAACAACAAAAACATGCTTCATAAAAATGTTCATGATCCTCATTTGCCCACATCAATCAAGTTTAATTGCTCAGTTAAATTGCCTGGTTACCTCAATTTGGAGACATTTAGATGTTTCTATCATTTCCCTTCACACCAATCCTCAGCTTTAATAATAAAAGGCTGCTCTTCCATGCCTCTTGGCTAATTGTTCAGTTACAAGAGTGTGAGCAGTTCTGGCATTTGAAAGATGTGTGAAAGGCCACTTGCAAATGGCTTAGGAAAAGCAGAATCAATGACATTTATACATTATGTGTTGTTTCTGTGCTTTACAACAGAAAGTGTAATAAAGTACAAATAGGTGGAAGAACAACTTTTAAAAATAACATGCATATTTTTCTCTCTCTGACTTCTGTTGAAACTGTCTTGGTTTTCTGGTCCAACTAGACCATCTTTTAACTGTCTCTCAGCAAACTTATCCTGCAGGAATATTCACTTCCCCATCAGTCCCTCTGAAGCCAATAGCTTTTACTCTAATTCTGCAGTGGAAAGAATGGGGGGCTGATCAGGTTTAATGTCAAAATTCACAGTGACAATGAGAGGCTGTAGGATTACCTCAGGGCCATATGCTTTATCTTTGAACAAAAAGATCCCCATTACCCTGACCACCCTCGGCAGGCTGTGAAACAGGAGAATGTGTGGAGGACCGCTGTCTTTAAATTTGTTGCCTTTTTTTCATCCTTGACTACATGTTTCATACCTGTTTTTTTTTTTTTTTTCCCTTCACAGTCTCATCTTCTGTTTTTGTTTTTGCTCTTTTCATAAACATTCTCCCATTTCATCCTCTACCCCCACTTAATGTCATTTCCCCCTCCTTTCCATCTTGATTCCTCTTTGTAAAGCTTCCATTCCTTCCATCTCTGTCTTTCTAGTTCGTTCCTCTTACTGTCTTCTGTTTTGGTATCTTTTCTTACCCTCTTATCTTCCTTCTCTACTTCTACTCTCTGAGGACTCTCTGCCTTTGGCCTTTACCAGTAGATTGGGCTCAATGGTATACCTTTCATGAATGCAGATTATCCTGTCTGGAGTTCTATGAGTATTACACCAGCTGAGTAGCTCTTCATTTGAATCATGCCTTACAGCCATTTAGCAGGAAAGGAGTGTCGCATCCAACTTTGACTGACAGCTGACTGGCAGGCAAAAAAAGCAGCCACCATCTCTCATGGGAATGCTCAGAAGCTTGCAGAGGGAGATAAAATGTCAAACCATTGTGATCTGCAGCCTTTGCTAAGAGGCTTGAGAGATCAAACTAGATCAGATAGAACCCCAATTTAGTTTGGAAAACCAAGGTGCTGTATTGTTTCTGCTTTGAATGTCATCATCAGTAGCATAATTTCTGCATTCTGCAAGACATATTCCTATAGACTGTGGCACCTCGGGCAGTATAGACTCTCTTTAGGCTCCTAACACAGGTGCATTATCTCTACAGCTCACATAAAGTTTGTTACCTACATGGGGGTCTGCTGCTCAGGGAGGCGAATGTTCTCAGAACTAAGCTGTGATTTTTCTTTTAATTTTTTTTTACCCTTTCCCAACTGATAGCATGCTTTGAGATTAGAAATTTTCAGCTGCTTGTTGCTTCTTAGCATATATGCACAGTGTGCTTCAACCATGCCTTGTAGTAGCATGACTGGTGGTGTGAAGGTCATGTCACACAGTCCTCAGTGGCACCACAAAACCTTATCAGGAAATGGCTGCATCATTGTTGTGTGCACTGAGTAATAAAAAGGAAAACAATTACCTTTTGCTGGGTAGAGCAAATCCTCACCAAAAATGTAGGTACTGTGAATCCTAACTTAGATCTAAACCTCTCCTGGCTTATATAGTTTGACTGCAGCAAAATTAGTGAGCACAAGGGAAAACACATATCCCAGTTAAAAACTAAAAATCTGGCCTATAATTAAGCTGCATTATTTCCAGACACAAAATAAAATGCAAAATCTTTAACAGAATTGCCAATGATTTGCCATGGGACTTCCTGGTTAAATGAAGACTTGCTGATTACAATCTGAGGCTGAAGCACACTAACCCTTCTGCTGAATTAGTCCTCAGCAGAAGCTGGGCACATGGGAACACGAACTAAAAGTTGTAGCAGGCATTGTTCTTCCCCAATTGCTACAGCTAGCTTTCCAGTGCTTCTGAGATCAAAACACAGATGAATACAAAAGAAACTTACCTTGCCAACATATTGGTAGTCAGTTCCTGTGTATTCCTCCAATAAAAAGAACTGATTCCACATCCAGCTCCTTTTAGAACGATGGAGGTCTTGCCTGCTGTTTCCAGACAACACCAAAACCTTTTCCTTTTCTGGAAAGCCACTAGTCCTTTTGGATAATGGAGTTAAGAAACTTTGGTGGGGCTGACCAGCCCAAAACAGCAGCCAGAAGCAATGGTAAGTTCTCATCACGGCAACACAAGAAGGTCTAAATAATGATTTTTTTTTGTCTTGTCCTCAAATTAACCTACTTTACTGCACAAAATCCAATCTCATGCCGTCTTCCTTCTTTAAATAGTCTTTGCAGTCTCAAAGGATCTCTGAAAAGAAAAATAACAACTGTTTTAGCTTTTGCAAAGATACTTAACTGTCATCACTGCAGCCAGTAAGTCCACAAAGTAGGCAAGTAAAAATGATTGTTGAAAACCTGGGCTACTTCTGATTCAAAATATTGCAAATGGTCCTTCAAATTATCCGAGTGAATCTATATCAAGTATGGGGAAGGAGTATGATGTTTGGATTTAGGGTGTGTTTGGGTCCCCTTTAACCCCATTTGCTTCCCTTCGTCTATAATGGCAAGCCAGATATTTCTCTTTTTACTGCCTGAACTTTGGGATGCAACTGATTACTTTCTGATTGGGGATCTTGATGAGATTACCATATTACATTAAAAAAGTGCTAGCAAAACTGCACACTGTCTTCCCAGGAGGGATTCTGCTGCTATTGTTATGGACTGAAGTGACTGGACTTAACTCCAGGATTTTTCCCTCACATTTAAGGACTTTTGCCTTTGCCTCCATTTGGAAAGGCCTGGCTTAGTAGGTTAGTGAAATAAATGTGTGTATTTGTCAACATCTCACACATAATAGACCTGCTTGGTATTGCATAGAAAATGAAGTGGACACTTTGGTTTTTTCATTATCTACTGCCAGAGTTTTGGATCTTTAAATACATAGTTATATATGTAAATGCTTCCACTAATAACTTCTAAAAATAGAAAACAAACCGCAGCTAGTGCATTGCTAACTGTGAGTTTTTACTAGCTACTGCTTCCTACTATTAATAATACTAAATACTGGTGCACCTACAAAATAATTATGAAAAATAATCTCCACCTCTGAATACCGCATAATTTTTAGCATCCAAAAAGCTACAAATACAGTGCCCCAGAGTACTGTGGACAGCTCTTTTGTTTTTTAAAAAAGCTGAAAGCTTCTATTTAAAAGGAAGAAAATATACTACATGTCTCAGGTAACCAGTCATAAAATATGCTTAATGAACAGTTTTGGAACATTTTATAATGTGAAAAAATCAGAATCAGTTGACAGAAACATTTCACAACATATATTTTTGTTATAAACACTTCACTAAATTTTTAGTTCTAACAAATCTATATCCTCAGAGAAGGATAATTTGATTAATTTTCATTTGCTTTCTCACTGATGCTCTTTGAAAAAAAGTTTGGAGTTTTTTTTCAGTATTCTGATCAAACCCAATAAATCATTCTGAACCAGCTCAAAATTCAATACAGCATCTCTCATTATTTGTAAATAAAGACTGTGGAATGACAATCTGATTACAAAACTGAAGAGAAAATTTTTGTTTGCTTCATTGTGTTTCATGAAATACTACTTGGATCATATTCTACATCAAAGACCATTTTTTCTCCAATAAAATGTGTTTGTCTATTTAAAGGTGTACATTAGACAGAATTTAGCCTTTGAGCTACACTGATGGAGTTACAGCACCTGCAATGCCTTGGGTTTGCTACTCTTCTGGCTGTTATTTTTCTTGGTAATGAATTGTATGAAATAACCTCAAGTCTCTTACAGTTTCTGTAAGCAAATGATTTTCTATAAATAAATACCACTTAATTTTTATATAAATGGCAGGCAAGAGAACAGGACTGTTCAAAACTATTATTTTACTCTTCCAAAAGGTAAAATACTGTTAAGAGGAAATTTCTGTTTGAGAAGGAGTAAGATTTTTAGCATTAAGAGGAAGAATGTAAATAGTACAATTAATTATGACACCATGGAAAAGAGGAAAGGGTTGTAGGTAGATTTCTTATTAGCCAGGGAAAGACAGCTCTGTCCTGCAGGTCATGGGAGCTGTGTCAACACACAGCTTTGA
The DNA here is from genome assembly GCF_963662255.1 of Cinclus cinclus. Classification (NCBI taxonomy): domain Eukaryota; kingdom Metazoa; phylum Chordata; class Aves; order Passeriformes; family Cinclidae; genus Cinclus; species Cinclus cinclus. Next base: position 71,756,098 of record NC_085046.1, read on the forward strand.
GAGTTTGTGAGAGAGACACAGACCCCTGGGTGTATTAATCCATACATGTACCCATGCACACAGAGAGAACAGCAAGAACAGAGCTGCCTTCACAACAAGACCTTCCCAGAAAAGGAACAGGAAAAGCTGGCATGACTAAGCTTTCCAATGTGTTCAACAATTGCTTTCAATGCAACTGATGGAGCAGTGGCAAAGTAATGTGCAGGCTGCTAGAGCAGGACACAGGCAGCAGATTCAGCAGATTCAGGCACCAGGGTAGGGAGAGCTGAGTTGGCTTTAACCTTCTCCATGTCTATAGACTCTTTTTGTCCCCTTCTGTACCCTTCTGTAAGGTCTTGTCCTTTATGGCTCTGTCAACATCGATTATTACCCTGAATCTCATTGGACTGTATTCAAGTGGACGTCTTCCTTCACATGATATGGAAAAGGAAATTGTGTCTCACACAACATTTATTACTTCCATTTACTTGCCACGTTGTTGTGGGGGGAGGTTGGGACCGGCCTAGGTGAGTTAAGTACTGCCCTAAGCAGAGGCAGACCTGGTGAGCTGCCATGTATCAGCATGGGTGTATCATCAGGATGATCTGTGTTTGAAGGGCATGTGTGGAAAGATGGATTAGACAGTGGTTCTGACTGTGCATCTGTGTCTTCCCTTACTGGAGAGGCAGGGTCTGAGGCAGGGAGTGCAGCACATGAGCAAACCTACTACTTTGCTATTAGTGAGGTCTGCATGGATTTTTGAGAAATAAGGAAGTGAAAATGATCACCTGACAAGCTCCTCTAGTGCCCATCCCATCACTTCTATGGCCAGATCCTTTGGTGGGGCTCCATACCTCTGCTCCTGCATATAACATTTCCTGAGAAGTGCTGTTTGGAGCAGCATTACCTAGATGGGATTTGCGCCAGCCTTTTAAAGGATCAGTCCTTCAAACACCAATTGCCAGGAAACAATTATTCCTGTGGGGGAATTTTCTGCACTTGAAGTCAGCTATATTTCACATCTCTGATGTCATAGGAAAGGTTTTATAGTGGTTCATGTTGAATTATAGCTTACAAGAATGATATCATAGCTGTGAAATGCAACCCTTTTCTCTTGCCTGCAGAGATGTGTCCAAAATGCTGAAATAAAGGTATGACCCCTTAATGTCCTTCTTGACTGCACAGCCTTCATGATGCAGCAGAGCAGCTAAGCCTCAGGAACTTCCCTGTGCGTGGCAAGAGAGGAAACACACCTTTACAGACCCTGGCTTAAGCTTGCAACTGGGGTAAGCACCAACAACATCTAGGGTGCCTCTGCCCTGTTGGTGCTGATTACTCTTCTATGGCTTGTAGTGATAAATTCAGTAGAGTGAATAAAAAGGACAGAGCACTACACTCTGAGCTGAGCCTTTAGTAGAGCAAGCTCTTGTGGCTCTTAAACACCATTTTGTGCTCCAGTCCCAGTACCTCATGCTACAGAGAGGTCTCTGCAATGGAATAGTTTTTCTCATGCAATCTCTATTCTGAAAACAAGACATTCACCAGGAGGATTTTATTTTCTTTAAGTGCAGATGTGCAAATACAACTGATAGGATCCAGGGAAGGGGGCTAAAACTCGTTTTCTTCACATTGCACAAAGACAGGTAAAAAGAGGCTCTTTAAACAGGGCACTTCTCTCAACCATCAGCTGGTCAGGTGGCTGGGGAACTTGCTGTGTAATCAACTGTCAGGAGTGAAAAACAATTTTAGTGTACAACAGCCTCAGACAACTGGCTTAGCTCTGGCAGCTCAAATATATAGCAAATCTGGGCTTTTTACAAGAGATGAAGGAATGTGCACATCCAAGCTTAAAAACATCCCAGTCTAACCTTAGCTATGGTCATTGTTAAGATAAAAGCAATGTCACCTGCAGCCACAGAACTTTCTTCAGTGTGACAAGCTGCAGAGCTGAAGTTTATGTTCATGCCTCTTCGAAAGATTTAAATCTCAGACAATTGCTTAATCACTATAAATATCTATTTCAAAATTATTTCCCGAGATGATAGCAGTCATAGTCAGCCTTTCTATTCACCCTCTCCAATACTTCATTAATGTAATGTCTTAATGTGAGAACTCAGTGCAAATTTACATCCTTCCAGAGCAATATCCAAGTATTTCAACTATAAATCAAAAAGGAAATGCATCCATTGGAGTTACTACTATGAATCAGGGAGCCCTGCCCTGGAAATGCCTTTCTGGCACAGTCACAGGCATCAGGTACAGATTCCTGACATGAGGAGCCCCAAAGAGGTTCCACCTCTGCTCCTGCTCAGCACTGTGGGTTGTAGTGGTCTTCCTGGCTGGTTGTTAAATAAACCAGAGGAGCAAAGACCCCTCCCACAAGAGGTATCAGCAAGGAGAAGGAAAACAGCTTTTCCTCATTCCTTTCTGTTCAGCCCCATAGTACTCTATCCATCAGCAGACTCCAAGGAGCATGCTTTCTAAAGCATACTAGAGTCTGGACTTTAGGATAATTTCTTTTCTGATCCTAAGCATTCTATTATGCTTCTGTATGAATTTATATATCCTGGATGTTAATGGCTGCTGTTAATTAGATGTTACAAAGCTTCTAAATAGGCCAGCAACCATCAGCATCTCTAAAGTTTCTGATACAGCCTTTATTAAACAGAAGTGCCAGTTTAATAAATCCTTTACTCCCTGTCATTGGGGTACAGTTTCACTGTTTGAGCACTGCATACAAAGCTTTGCAGATTTGGATTAAGGTCCATTAGTACACTGGAATGAACATCAACTGTATTTTGAAGAACTGATAGCATACTGCTATTCTCACACAGAAACTGACTGAGGGGGTGAAAGTTAATATTTGTTTTGGCATAGCATATAGGAAACTGAGCATGAGAAATGTTTTAGGGCTTGGGGCATGTTTATTAATTAATTTATTTGTTTATTTGTTTATTTATTTATTTATTTCTGTGACACAAGATTGACTCTATCCTCATGTAGCTTGCTTAAATTCTTAGACAAAGATGCAAAAAGAGAATAGACTCTACTCTCTCATTCTAGAAGATTACACTGTGAATGCACAAGAATATGTACCTTTACTGCCCCCAAATCAGGTCTAATTTAGAGTTGTTGCTAGAAAAATACAAACTACTCCCTGGCTTCATCATAGTATGAAGTCTTTACCAGCAGCATGTTTGGAAGAAAAGGAGGGTTCTACACTGGAAGCTCTAATTTATATTTAATTTTGTAGATGATGTGGGAACACATTAGAAATATTCTGACATCAATTTCTAGGTGCTTACCCAACCAGCACCAGCAAAGTCTGTCAGGCAAACCGAGCCTGCTTAAATCCCGAATAATTCCACAGAGCCGACTGGCAGTGACAGCACCTGGACTGCAGGCTCTGGATTCAGAGCTTCCCTATGCAGCAGAGTCACTTCCTAGTCCCCCAGCGAGACCCTGAAGCGAGAGGAACTCTCTGTACTCACATAGTCTTGCTGGAAGGACTCTCCCCTGGCCCAAATATCATATGTAAGTGTTAAATCTCAGGTCTGCGACAGGGGAAAACATCAACAACTCATTGTCAAAGCCTGAGGAACCAAAGGTGAGGAAAGCATTAATGGGGAACAAGAAAAACAGGCTAAATAGTGACTTCTGCTCTTACTGTGCAGAAGTCTGGGGTATGGAATGAGGCATTCTAGGTAAGGATCTGGTGATCTATTGCTTGGATTTTACCTTATTGCAAGGCCAAGACAAAGGAGCAATGTCCAAGTCCCTAGGAGAATTTGAATGAGTCAAAAAGCCAGGACCCTAGGGTGTCCTTGGGGCTGTCCCATCTAATACAAGGAGTGTGATTCTGCTAGCCTGGAGACAAGACTGCAAGGAAATTATTAAGTCTTAAAGGAAAATCTGCAAAACAATTACTTTCTTACCATAGAGGGGCAAAGGTTAAAGTGACATTAGTGGCACAAAGGAAAAAAAAGTATTCCAGCTAGCTTCAAAAAATAGAAGCTTCCAAATTTATCATATTCACTTATTTTCAGTGTCATATTCATATATTTTAATAAATCATATTAATACATTTTCATATATAGCAAAGAATTTCTTCCTGGATATTTTCAGTAATAGCTAAGTTTCATGTGCTGAGAAGCTGTAACACTGCAGACTTGTCCATAATTGACTTGGACTTAAAATGCCGTTGTTAAGTTTGAGCTTACTTTACAATTATGTGTCTCTTATGACCATTTAAATCTAAAAGTCTTCATCTAATAATTTTCTTAAATGTGAATAAGCTTTTACAGCCCTGAAACTCAATTTTTTTTTCCTTTATTGTCCACAAGGCTTGCCTTTATAAATACCAGTCATAAATGGAACAAAATGTTACTTTTCCACTGTACAGATAGCTGATGAAATTTTAATCTTCTGATAACTTTTTTTTTTGTATCTTTGTTACATAAACCCATATACTCTAGCGATCATTCCTGTAAATACACCACTGAAATAACAAAACAGAACAGAGCCAAGAGAGAATTCAAACTGAAAGATTTGTGGGTTTAAACTAGAGGTGCTTTATGAAGACATCAAGTACACAATGTAATTGCAGTCAGCAGCCGTTGATTATAATGTCTTTCAAAGTAATTTTTTTTTATTCAGCTCCCTCAGCAGGAAGAAAGGTGCAGAACTATAAAAATAACTAAATGCAGCAGAAATACTAAGATAACTACTACCTCCATCCTGCACTGGGAACTATTAACATGGCGGTTCTGTACAACACAACTGATTTAATCCTAGTGGACCTAGTGAGAGCATGAGGCCTCACAAAAGCACACACTGACAAAAGAGAGGAAGCGAGAAGTGTATCTCCTTCTTAAGTTCATGAATGGCCATGGCAAAAGATGATGTACAAATTTATTCAATAGCTGATGAGTGAACTGATGATGGTGTTTGTCTGTTTCCAGAAATTTTGATTTATTTTTTTTTCACCTGGCATTTGAAAGAAGCCTTAGGGGTCATCTTGTTCCAGAGATGCCCACTCTCAGTCTCTGTAGTTAGCCACATTGGGAATGTATCTTTCATCCACTGTGCAAAAACGGTCTCAACACACAAGACAGAGAAATGGCACAGAAAAGGAAATCTTGTTTTCATTGTATGGCTGCATTAAGTGACATTTCTGTGGTAATTCAAGAATATCTGTAGAAGGGCCAGCACCTGGACCTAGACTCTTGAGGCTTGCAGAAGTATTGTAATCACCAGGTTATTATTCTTCCTTTCTGATGGAAGTGCAAGTCATCCTACCTGCGCTTTAAGCACCACGAGTTCTGGACATTGGTGTGAGCTGGAGGGTATGTGGACACTGTAGCTGGAGCACCTGGAAAAGGATCTGACATTCCCTGGGTGTGAAGGCAAGAGCAACAGCCTTATGTAGGTATCACAGGTCACCTCTGCAAAGAGTGATGTGGGAGAGGAAGGGCAGACACAGCCCTAGCTGATGCTGTCCTCTTTGTGAGCTACCTCTGGGTGGCACTAACACGGAGCAGGAGCTGGTCTTGCTCCCAGCTGCTTCTGTCTTTTGCAGGTGGTGTGGGGACAGGCCTCCACAGCATTTCAATGTCCCTCTGCAGCAGGAAGAACCCTGGTAATGCTGTGTTCTAATATAAACCAGGGACAGGTATGTGACTAGTAGATAACACAGACTAATACTGTAAATTATATTTGAGTTGTTCCTTGATAGAAGATTAAAACAGCCAAGCAATCAACTATGTTTAGTAGAAGAACAAATCAGTAATGCTCCTACTGCTATACTTATCTGATATGCATATTTTTTATTCCTGATGAATACCTTAATGGCAGAGAGTAGCAGATGTGCATGGAACTACAGCCAGAGTTTCCAGCAGTACCCAAAGTAACCCTGAAGCTGTGAAAATGCTGTAGGAAAATCTAATTTCTTGTTGAAGTACTTGATATAAGCCTGCAGTGTTGTAATCGTGTCGTACAAGTTACTGTTTTTCTCAGACATGCAATAAGCTACTAGCAAATTATAAGGTTGTGGTTTTCCCTAACCCTTTTTATTTATTTATTTAGGTATGTTAGAACAGAGAACTAGCAGGCTCTTCAAAACAGGTGTGTTTTGAACAAACAAAGAAATTCAGTCTACACTATGCATCAAAATTTGATGTCTGAAAAGGAGCCTAGCCTTCCTATTCAGATAATAGAAACACTCTTAGGTGACCATCAAGTGCCTAATTAAAAGTGCTTTGTCTCCCACTGAAAAAGCTACATGGTCTGAATACCTGTTGCTTCATTTCTCTTTAGACATTGGAATTTGGAAATCTAGACATGCTCTTAGAAGTGATCAGTGACATTTAGGCTTTTCATTTAAAAAAAAATAGAGCTATTTTAAACAAGACTCTAGTCTAAGAAAGGTATAGGATGCCACCACTCAAAAATATCTGATAAGAAAACTGCTAAAAATCTTTGGATACATTAAAGAAAAATCTGCTCAGCTTCTCCCTTAAAACTGTTTCCCTCGCTCTAGGGGAGATACCCTGTTTTGCCTTACTCCATGCACACTTAGCCTACCATTTATTAAGCATCTACCCTCATGCCATCTGAGGAAAATTATCCACAGAGTCCCATAAATAAGGCAGAACCACAGGCAACAGATCCTTTCAGTGCTGATCAGCAATTACTCAAAGCCAAAGTGTCAGCGATACTCTCCAAACACAGGAGAGAAATCTGGGCTTGCAGATGCTTTAGTGGCATTGCAGTTCTCCCTCAAGTATTGTAGTGTGATAATGAAGGCAGAGACTATACTGCCACATGCATAGCCAGGAATAAAAGAAAGGAGGAGGTGAGGCAGTCTTTCTCAATAGGTACAGGCATATCTTCTCATCAAAGACTGACTATTTTTGACAGTAGAAATTAGGCAGTTCAGTAACAGACATAAGTAAAAGAAAATTCTTAGACAGGGGTGTTTTGGATGTGCTTTGGGGAGAGTGTATGTTGTTGTAAAATATTATATTAATTGCTAAACCCCTGATTTATTTCTTCAGAAGAAACCCACTCTAACAACAGAACCATTTTATCAAGTGACGGCAAACAGGTAAGCATAAGTTCGCATAGTTCTAATTTAGGCATGATAGAACTTATGCACTTTTCCTATGTACAAAAGAGATTATTATTTTCTTTTTTTTTCTTTACAACTGTCTGTAACTTCACATTTCTAGGATAGCCACAATGTCAAGTGGGATGGCTGCTTATTTATTTTCTTTTCTTTTAGTGACCCTAATATCTCTTTTGCCTGTGTTTCACAGTTCCCTGAAACAGTGACTCTCCTCACTATCCCTACTCCCAGTGTGCCCCATTGCATCTGTGGTAGAGCAAAGCAGCTGTCTTTCTTAAGCATTTTCTATTCACCAGCTGCTGCTTGCATCTTCCTCTCTGCTAGAGGCTCAGTGCTCAGTACACTATTCCTGACTTCTTGACAGAAACATATGCTAATTTCCCACTCTGAAAACAAACGTGGGACATTAGGTATTGGAACCTGGGCATGATAGAAATAGCTAAACTTTGACTTTGCATTTGATTGTCAGGAGCTTTCTTATCTCTCAGAGACTTTCTTGGCCATTTACCAATGTGAAATGGGTGCAGAGTGCTACCAAATCAGAAATGCCTGCAATTCTCAGCTCACTGTGGGCAAGCAAACTCCATTTGTGCAAGTATGCTTCAATGGGCCAAGTCAACTAGAAAATACAGAGATGCCCATTAAGACTGATTTCATTATGAATGTGCTATTAAAAGAACTGTAGATTAGGAGGTCATGTCTCTTTCTTGATGAAAAGGTCTGTTATTTCTTTGATCATGGTAGTAACTGGCTACACTAAAACACTATAGATTCTCTAAAAGCTTCTTAATGTTATCCTTTTTAACTACACAACCTAAGAAGCTGTAGCAAAAGAGAGGAGAGCTAATGAAGATGGGCTGGCCTCCCTTCTTAGATCTTTTGATCCTACTTGTGATCCTGTTAAGGACCTAGGAGATCTTCTCAAGCAGGGTTAGAGGATGACAGAGGGTTGAGACAGCCACGAGGATAGCCCAGGAGGACTAGCATAAGGAAGCTGCTGCAGCAGCAAGAAGGACTGACCATTGCTGAGTGACTTCAGAGTTATTAGGACTGAATAATGAGTATTAAAATGGAAATAAGGCACGCTTGTGGTTCATTCAGGGTGAATAAGTACCATGCCATGCTAGCAGGGATGTTCTAGAAATTTGAAAAACAGGACATTCTGTTTCCAGAAGGATGATATTTATTCTTTGTTCAAGTGCATGGCAAAAGCAGCTACGCTCAACCTGTGACTTCAGGTGAGGCAATAAACTTCAGCAGTTCAGTGTGATGACTCATTATTTAACTGCGGTTTTGTGAACAGTGAGTGATGTTTCTGAAACTCTTGAAGTTTCTTGAATAGGAAACATGCATACTTGCTTTTCAAATCACTAATCTGAGAGGTGGCTTTCTTCTTTGAGAAGGGCCTTTTAATATATTTTTTTGTTAGCAATTTTGTTTCTCAGAATATGAAAATGTATACAAGAATAATGTTACTTGTGACTGAATAGCTTCTGAAGTATTTCATAATGCCACTTATGTCACTATTTCTTTGAAAAACCTTAATGAGTTGCTTAATTAGAAATACTGTGAAAATTTGAATGGCACAATTTTATTTTTTTTTCTCTTGGTTCATACAGCTCTGTGTGCATACATTGTGAAAATCAAATACTACACAGGTGATGAAAGCCTTTGCTTGTACTGTTAAACCATACTCCTCTGGTGAGGAGTTTTCTCTGGGCATTGAAACCAAAAAAATGTATGTGATTAAATCCCTGTAAAAATGTTTCTTCATAGAAATGGAAAAAAAAAAAAAAAGCAGAAAACAACATCAACAAAAGTCAGGAAAGACTGCAATCTGACTTAAAACCATTGGTGTTTCTGGTATTGCTAAATTCTTTGCAATTATATGTGGAATCTCTTTGGGATATAAAGAATTTGGGTTTTTTGCAAGTGGAGTCTATAATGGAATTATTGAAATCTTCCTCTTGTGTAATGGAGACTTTATTATGGTACTTTATTTTTAAAATCTGTTCCACACAGACTCTTCTCTATTGTTTTCCATGTAAGGGAACTGGAGCCATCCTGCAACTCTTAACTATATTGTTAATGCTAAATAACTATGTGATCATCATACGCAGTAAATTGGGGATTAGAAGCTTCTAGGACAGCTCTGCTTTTATGTTTTAGACAATTGAAGGAGCTAATCCTAAAAATACAGAACATATGATTCAAGTGGTTGTTCTCAGTCCAGGACTCAGTAGAATATTTCTCTGTGCAAGCCAATGAAGACAGCAAAATTGGCCTTTGCTCACCAGAGCTTTTGATTTTGATTCTGAATTAATTCATGGAGTTGCCAGGATTGATAGCCAACATAAAAAAAACAAAACTGGAGAAGTAGTCTGGGAGCAGCAAAATTAAAATAAATAATTTCTGTACAATTTGAGCTTTTATGCCTGTAAATAGATGTCCCTGCTAAAAAAAAAAAACAAAACAACAACAAAAAAAAAGAAAACAAAAAAAAACCAAACAAACAAACAAGGAGATACTAATCTGGACAAGAGAGACTTCTGTTTCAGAAAATCCTTTTCATCAGGCATTCCCCATTGCAGTTAATGCTCAAGAAAATTATTTCCAGTAAGAAAAGAAACGTGACCACCTAAGGTGCCAGAACAATCTCTGATGCTGCTTCGCATCAGAGAGGGGCAAATTATCTGTTCTTCCTTTAATGAAAAGACTCCACGTATCTTAAGTATTTTCTTGAGCCAAATCTAAACATCTCTGATACTCTTACAGAAAGCAGTGAACAGAAACAATCAGCCTCAGTCTTGTCTGTAAAGAATTTTGTGTCAGTAGAGCCAGCAAGTCACTCCTAATTTTAAAAAAAAATGTTTCTTTGTTCTCCTATTGCTTCTTTCAGTTTTTGTTACTGGCAAAATTTCTGTTAGCCTGATTTTCATGACAAGAGCTTAAATGACTGGAACTTAAATATAACTTGAAGTGACCAAATGTTTGCTGCCTATATCCAGAGCAATGCATGCTTTTGCAACAAAGAATGCAATTAATTAAATCTCAAACATCTCTAAAAATTTTACTTATTTGCACTCATAATGTGTTCCACTTCAGTATCTTAAATATTACATGCTCTTCTAGTGCATTTTGACTGTCATTAGCTCGGGCTGCTTCCTTCTGGAGATATAAAAGCCTTCTTCCTGTCAAGGTCACTTAGCTTTGATCCTAAAGTCCTCCCAGTTTCTGCTTTCCTGTTTCCTTCTCACCTCTAGTTATGGGCAAACTGATGTAAGCTGAAAATTGTCAAATTGTCCTGCAAACGTGAGTGTTTATTCACCTAAGATACCCACATAGTCTCAATTACCAAGGAGTTTTATCACTTAATCATCTTTACTGTATTTATTCTCAGTGTAGTTCTGTGAGAATTGTAAATCTATCATTCCTGAACATAGAAAGTAAATGTAAAGACCAGACCTTCAAAGACATTTAAAAACCTAACTCTTACTGCAATCAAGTCAATGGCATTTAAGCCTCTTATACCCTGACATTTTAGACCTAATGCAGAAGAAGAAGACTATATGGACACCAAAAAATCTGAGAAATTATTATAAACTGAACATGGATAAACTCATAAATATATATAGGTTTCTTTTTCATTACTCTGTAAGATTTAAGGTTTTTCTACATAAGTCTTGACAACTTTGCTTTTATTGATCTCTTCTTAAAGGAGCTGTAAGTCATTTACAGTTTTATGACGTTTTTTGCCTGCTGGATGAAGACAAGTTTACAAACAAAATTGAGGTTACACCAGCAGTTTATTAGCTCTATCTACACATTATCTATTGAATTGTCTTGTGATGAAATGTTGTTTCTTTAGGTGCATAACAAATCCATATTTTTTCTGTTTTAAACCAGAAATTAGATTCTTTCTCCTATTTAAAACCCTTCCAACTTAGCCACCAGACAGGTATTGGGTACACACAGGCAATGTGAGGGGAATTCTTCCCCAGAATTATCTGGCTCTTCTCCCTTCTCATAATCACTAACCAATACCCCTTTCTTCTGATTTACTGCAAGCTATTTTAGCTGGTAGGTGGTAATATGACTGTTTTCCAAGTAAAGCAGTAGGGATCACCCAAGATTCAGTCTGTCTATGGAAAAAACAAGATTCAATCTACTTCAGTCTAAGATTTATGGTTTTAGATGTTCATTCCTTTCTGCTTATAAATGCTGAACTTTGCCAGAAATGTGATACATTGTCACTTAGTACCATATTCCAAGTGTTCAGCTTACATGTGTATATATATATATTTAAGCCTGTACCTGTGTACTGTGCACTACTACCTAAAATGCTAATCACTATTTTAATCCTAAATCCACTACTGTCAGTGGAAATTAATTTTAATTTCAATGCTGAATAGCTCAAGGGATTACTTGATGTTAGTATCCAGAATAGGATGAAGACTTAAAACCACAAGTCACTGTTCCTCGAAATGAAAGTGTGACTCTATCAGATGTGAACAGCTGGAAAGAAAACCTCATGTGTTTGGGGGAATAACATGGAACACTTTGACTGCAGTTTATTTGGCTGTAGCTGGAAAAAGAACGGGTAAGAAGAGTTTTACTGACATAAGCATTGTTGTAATTGGCATGTACAAGACTTCATCAGCAGAACCAGTGTCAGAAAGGCTTTTATAGCCCTTCACCTTAGGAAATAAGATGTTACCATTGTTTTACCATTACCATTACCATTACCATTACCATTACCATTACCATTACCATTACCATTACCATTACCATTACCATTGTTAAAATTGCAGATTTTGTTTTACCTGAATTGGCATTTACACAACAGATGGCTAATATCCAACCTATTTTGGATGTTGCCATCATTCTGTAAAATTTCATGGTTTTACCCTAAAGAAATTTCAGCATGCGTGTTGTTCCAACACCTCCTCTGAGTAACCAGTAACTAAAGTTTGGCACCAATTTAAAAAGTGGTATTAACAGACTATGTGAAGAATTCAAGCAGCCACCTGACTAAAGATATTCCTCCCAATGAAGAACTTCAGGTGCTAATTATTTGCTGTTGCTACTCATAAGAAAGGTGAGTGTGATATAACAAAAAGAGGTATATACCAAGAAGTTCGTGAATAATAAACTGGGCTATTAATGGGAATTAGCAATAATTAGATAATACAAACTATAAATATTTATAGTAACTTTATCATTGTAACTGGACTTCGAATTACTGTTCAATTAGTTTTGATTTTACTGTTGAAAAAATAATTAGACTAACAATAAACTCTAATTGTCGGCTCTGCATAAAATGTTGTGTGTGTCCTCCTGTGCCCATATCAAGATTTTGATTGTAATACTCTTTGTCAGCTGGGCAATTTGTATGCAGCAGAAGTGTGGAAAAGGGTAAAATAATAAGTAGCAGCAAGGATAAAGAGGAGTGGCAGTAAAGAGGCTTCCAGCTTGGCAGTGCTTCAGAGCTGGGACACAGCTGGTTATCCAGCTGTGATCCTGGGATGCAGCCAGCAAGGAAGACTCAGGACACACCCCCTCAGATGTACCTTTTCATGCATTTATATTAATCTCATGCCAGCAGCACTCTGACATGCCGACCATCAATGCAGCAGTTGGGTTCCAGCCCAGCAAATTATTTGAGTGGGTGTCCTTCCCCTGTGCCATCCTCTCAGAGCAGCACTGAAGGAAGGGCACTGTGTGCAGTCATGAGGGCTGTGATTGCTCTCTTGGTCACAAGATAATTTTTGCTCTTGAATCAGCCCCTATTCTCAGCAGTTTTGCACTGCAGGGACAAGCCCATGCCAAAACAGACAGTGTCAATTCATTAGTCAAGGCTGAGTGAAATTCAGTCGCATCTCAGAGGTGCAGTCTGTATGGATGCCTGAGGGAAATGTGGATGAGGGTGACTTTAGGCAGCCTTGCTTTCTGCCATGCTCTGGGGCCTGAAGTGGCCTTGGACAAAGCCTAGGCAGTCCTGAGGAGCTCTGTAGTCACCACACCAGTGTGGGTTTTGCAGTTTAGACTCCAGATCCAAGACCATCCTTGGCTCCATAGCTGATAAAGAATGTGAGCAGAGCTGCTGAAATTCAGTTCCTGGGCAGTGAAGTCTGAGGGAATATGTCCTTCCTGATGGTGTCTGGGGCTTCTAAAGTTCCTTTATCAGCTCCTTAAACAGACCCTCTGGTAAATACAGGGAATCTGTGAGCGATGGCTGCTGGGTCTCTATTCATATCCGACTGCAGCAAAAGGTGTGACAGACAAGTTGGTTTCTTCAGTCATAAAAAAATAAAAAGTAACATGCCTCACTGCTCTTGAAAGCTAAACGGGGAAAAGAGAGCATTTCACTTCAGTGGAATTGCATACCCATTGAACTGACATGGTGGAGAAAGGGCCAGAATGCAGGTCCTGTGGGGACTCCCACTTAAAAAGCACTCAAGTCATGAGTCCTGAATAAGCACATGAAAGAAAATGAGTTGTCTTCAAGGAAAAAATGGCCATGTCTGGCCTGCCTTGCCATTCCTTCTCAAATAGGGAAGTACAATATATCACCCTTGCTTAAACTCTACATAATTTTTTAAGCCTAACATTTGGATTTATTAATAATGCAACTTCCCTGCTCCATTCCCCCAAGATAAGAATTCAATCTTTTTTTCCCAGAAGCCGCATTTTTATGCATACTTATGGGCAGGCAAGGTTTGCAGAAGGTGACTCCCTACAGAAAATGTGTGGCTTCTTAATGTCAATTTGTTTCTGCATTTGCTGGAGGACCCTGTAGTAATCTGGATGAATACTTGCTGTAAATTGATAACAAGATATGATGTCCTAGAAAGTATATGCTAGCATAAAACATGAGGGAAAAAGAATCCTCATTCCATTTTAAATTAGCCAAGTTGTTACAAAATGGAGAGATTTCCCTTTGCGTTCTGAAGTAATTTATAAGGTAGGATTTTTTATTACAGCTGTTTGGTGAGTGGGACAAGAAAGAGGCAGATAATGGATGAATGTGCTTTTTCTGACATGAAGGAATGTAAGCACAGCTTGTGGCTGGGGGTGAAAGGAAGATTAATTGTCAGTTGGTCTATTGTGCAAAATTTTGACAGATTTCTATGTAGTGTAGTGAGGAATCTACACTTTTTAAATGTCTTTTTCTTTCCCTGGGTATATATGAACACAATACTTGCAGTGCTAGGTGTAGCAGGAATGATATTAAAATGCAAAAAAAAACTGCAGGAATAAAATCAGAAGTAGAATGGGCCACTATTTTGCTTCTGAACATTTCAGAGCCTGGGAGGGATGGGAAAGGGATGGCAGGCACCTTTGGTTTGGTCAAACAGAATTTCCTTCTGGTTTTTAAAGGGAGTGTGTGCTTCCATTGCATCTCCTTCACTCACTCTCAGGGAATAGTGCCCCATGAACACTCCAGGTATCTAGCCCTATTCCTCATCTGCTTGGCTGGGTAAAATCAACCTTGTGGCTGTAGGTCAGTCCTCTTCTGCCTTTTGCCCGCAGCTGCCCTTGTTTAGTCATGATTAACTTTTTATCCTGAATTGCTTCTAATTGCAAGGATGTCTTATCCTACTTTATTTTCATCCTAATAGTAGAAAGGCAAAATCCATAAATTCCATTTTAGACAAGGAAAAAAGATCTGAACAGAATTTTGAAGTGTTTTTTATACTGTTATTTACAGGCTTGATGTCCAACCCCATGCCCCAGCTCACCTCTGCACCAAACCACATTAAGCCTTAACGTGAAAATCTTTAGGGTGAGATCATAACAAATAAATAGCTGTTTACCCATGAGTCCTTTCTATTGTTTATCTTCTCTGTGTGTGTGTGTATGTGTGTGTGTTATAGTATCTCTGTGGTTTAATAGGATCAAAGTCATCTGACTTTTTATTCTCATAGCTGGTCACAGGCTATATGAACATTTCTCAAATTCAGCCTTCCACCCAGGACGTGTACTAGCTCTCAAGGAGGCATAAAGGAAACATCCCAATCCAATGACTGCTGCAGATGTGTTCAATAAAAGCAGGGCTGTAACTACACAAATTACCTTTGCTAAGCTGCAGGGTGCTGCAGAACTGCTGGAATGATTTTCTCCCTGCCTCACTTTTCATTCTCTCTGCTGGTTGCGAATGAATACAAATTAAGAAGAAATCCCCAAAAGAGGTTATAGGCCTGTACAAATATCTTACAAGAGAATTGGGGTGCCCACACATGTCATTTTTTACATTGCAGGAAATTTTTAGGAAGAAAAGGATGTCACCTTAGAAGCCTGAGTAGGGTAGGAATGTGAGATGATCAAACTAGCAATTTCATTACGAGTCTTGCAGTAATCGTTATTTTAATTAAAGTCCCAGCTCTTGGAGATGGTTTAATATTGGAGAAATTCCATCTTCTTTTAGGAAAGCATGTTTCTAGTTTGATGTTTGCCAAACAATATTTGGAAATATAACCTGTGTCCTAGCCTGCTAGCTGGGCTCAAATGCAATGAAAGCTAATTTGAATGTACAGTGTGTTTTCATTGTTTGAGACAAAACACCTCTTGAGTGGAAAGCCAAATTAATACACATTGGGGCTGGGCCCCAGACATTCAAATGTGGCATGGTTAATTCTGGATGTTTAAAATTCAAGACTTGAATCATTCTGAGATTGAGAATGGCAGACGGAAGAGGCTGTCATGGGAAGGAGGATGTGGTAGGGGTGCAAAATACCTATTGTGACCATGAGGAACAGAACAGTCATAGCAAACTTGATTTGCTAGGTGTACATCCAGGAAAGAGCAAAAGCATACACTTTCTGCCAGGGAGTGAAATGCCATCAGAGAAAAATTGCTCTGTCACCTTCTACTGCAGAATCCAGTTTCTTGCAGAGATTGATGTATGTGATCTTTTGGCACCAAAAGGCCATTAAACAGTGCATTCAAAACTGTATGAAATGAAGGTCCTGGTTTCAGTCTGTAGACAAGCTGTCTTCTCCCCAGACCTCTATATCTGGCTGAGGCTCAGGCAAGTTCTTTCACCACTGGCACTCTCAGCTCTGAATGCACCTGCTTCTCCTTCTCTGATAGTGGCTTAGGGAGGAACTGGTTATATTTTGGCTTTATGGAAGAAGTATTTTAACCATTATTCCATACTTACAGGTTTATTTCTCCTAGCAACTACTTTGTAGAGTCTCTCCTGCTGTAAAAACCTGGGGAACAAGACCTGGAGTTTACCTACATGAGAGAAATATGCTGCCATAGTTTGTTTGTGGGTTTTGGTTTTTTTCCCTGTCTTATAAATTTGCTGTGCATAATCAATTTCAAAACGCCATAAAAAGAGCCAACATGAAAGAAATTTGAAACCCTTAGTGGAGTGTTGCCTTTAAAAATAACAAGATTTGGCTTCAGGCCAACCATGCTGAGAACAAATGGAAGAAAACTTTTCTTAAAATATTTAATATTACACAGTCGATTATACTGGATTACAAATAATCAAACATATCTGTTTATTTTTAAAAAGACATTCATGTCAAGTGGAGTTCTGTAGCATTCATGTTTGTTTTTTAATACTTAATAGTATTTTAATAAAAGCCTCTTACTGGCCAGAAAATAACATTTTATTACTAACTGGATTTTGCCTTTTTTTATGCCTACTCAAATTCATAGGATTTCTTACATGGACTTCAAGAGGAGTAGGATGGAATCAATTTCCAATTAACAAATTACTTTCTTCCTTCCCTACCTTAAAAAACCTGTAACAAACCTATGGAAGACAGTCATGGACTGACCTCGCTTATTGGATGGAATCATTGGTTAAAACACACAGTTTTACACAGTATCTGCCCTGGCATTAGGTAATTTGATGCCTTTTTTACTCCAAAACATGGGTGATAAAAGTCTCCACTTACATAATTGGCAGAGTTTTAGGAACAAGCTTTATTAATTTGTGAGTTTTTAAAAGGATGAGTACATCAGGAAGAGTGGGATAAAGGGATGGAGCAAGAGTGGCTATTATGGGGGATTTAAATGGAATAATGACATTTGAGGAAAAAGGCAGGTTCCTCAAAGTGCAAAAGCAACTTTTCAGATTTTGGGAGTAATATTTGTCCAACCATTGAAATAAAACAGCCAATATGATCAGCATTCCTGGACAGAGAATTTGGACCCTGAGGCTCAGTATTTAGAGCCTTTGAACCTCTTCTCAGCAGCCAGCTGACCCTGGTGGTGCCAGAATTCCCCAGGCGCTTGTACTTCTGTCATCAAAGCCCTCCAGGTGCGTGCACTTCTGCTATTGAGAAAGGGGAAAATTATGCAAATCTGATGCAGGCAGGCAGTGTGGCAGCTAACACTTGGCACGATTCACAAGCTAGACCCTCATCTTCCTATTTCCCCCCGGGAGCCTCAGCTGGGACATCAAACTGTGTCTACCAAATTGGAACGGCATGAAAGTCCATTTCCCACCTCCAGTCACTGTGATCTGGTGGGGCCCTCAGAGCAAAATCCTTTCCAGCCGGGCTGTGCTAAAGCCGAGTACCACACTCTAATATTTATAGCACCCAGGCTGCCCATCTGACTTCACAACCACCACATCTGAGACCCTTCTCCAGCCTTTTCTTGGCGTGGTAGCAAAGGGAAAGTTTTGGCTCAAGTTCTGTCTCCTGTCTGTTTTCTTTTTCCCTGCTCTTGCCTAAATGGATGGAGCATAAAGAGCGCTGAAGCTCTACCTTACACAACTGAATGGGCTCAGATGGAGAAGCAAAGTCTTGTCCACATGTTCTCTCTCAGCTGCAGCTGTGTTGGCTTAGTTTTTATCACCAAATGCTCATTTGTACACCCTGCCAGGAGAGAAGGCTGTTAAGATGCACAACGCCTTAACCAATCTCAGTTGAAATAAACTCATTGTAGCTTGAAGATATCAAAGCAAACCTATTCAGTCAACACAAAGGAGGTGGGGAGGGCTCCCAGGAAGGGGTCTCTGTGAACAGTTCTGGGAAGGTGGCCTGGGAAGGAGGAGTGAGGAGGTCTCCTTCACCAACACAGCATAGCCAGAAGAGGATATAGGAACAAGACATCAGCCACATCGAAAAATGGGGCTGATGCAGCTTCGGAGGAGAACTGATGAAGAGAGGGAGTTGTGCCTGATTCCTGGCCTGGTCTACAAGATGCCAATTTAGCTATTAAGGTCTAAAAACAAAATGGAAAGCTTAATTATAAATTATGAAATGTTCCATTAGAGGTTAACCAAATGTCTGATAAACAAATTTGTTGTTCATTTCATCTCCCTGTTAAGAAATTACTGGTTTGTCAGTTGTCTGCTTCCACCCTTCCCTACTTTCTTTCCGTGTTTTTTGTTGGTAATGCAGTTCATCGTATATTATCTGTCTTTTCTTTGAAGATAAAAAAGTATAACTAAGACTTAGCTACATAGCTTTGGCTAAAATATTTCCTGTTATGTCACTGGTTAAAACCACCACTCCTGATTCAGTCATGCAGAAATAGATGAAATGGGAATCAGACTTAGGGGACTTAATTGCAGTGCCAAAAGATAGGGAGAGCCCTGGGGAATCAGCACCATCTTTTAGTCTTCTTACATTGACACCTGGGAAATTTGAGATTAATGTATTGGATAGAACAGAGCTTGCACAACATCTCCATAAAAATCCCCACTGTTTTCAGTTTCACTGAACACTGTACACTTAGGCACTTCTGCCAGAGTTTAAAACCACTTCATAGGCACTGAGAAGAGCCTTGCAACACATCTTTATGCTAAGTGCTATCTTTATGTAAAAGATTGAAGGGGGAAGGAGAAGAGGGAAGAGAAGCCAAGAGGGAATAGTGCCGAGAGGGACTTATAAAAATACTTGTACAAGTTAACTTAATGGGAATTACGTACCCATCTGACTTCAATGCATCCCATGAAGGAATCTAACTCCTGTGGATGAACTCCCTCAGGGACTTTTTCAAGCCTCTTGAAGTAACATTAAATCTTTGTAAATCTTATACTGAAGACTATGTCAAATCTGAGCTAACTGTGATTATGGTTGAATGTTTCTACCTCTCAGCGTAGTAAATGGGACTTGTGGCTATACAAGAGGTCAGCCTATCCAACTCTAAGGAGATGACGGTGAGCCTTGGTAATCCAGAAGCCTGCCACACTAGCTGGACAAGTGTGCTCAGACATGAAAGACTCCACGTGTTCTGACTGTGTGTTCAGGACCAATATGGCTACTCTGTAATGAAGCAGAAAGTACAGTCTAGCTCATCTTACACCAGCAATGAAGGTAGGGCTGCTCCTTGGTGTAGTGGCAGGGCAGGGAAGGCACTGAGGCAGCAAAGACTACGATGAAGCAACTTGCTTCTTATGAAGTCTTGAGATATCTGGCAGGTCTTCTGTGCCTGAGTTCAGAAGTGTTCAATATTTGTGATGCTAAGTTGTTTTTCTTCTTCTGGTCTCTATGATTACACATCACTTAGTGGTTTAGTATCTAAACTACGTCTTTCAAATTACAGGATATATTTCAAAATTTCATTGTCTCCTCAAAAATCAAACAACATCTCCTTCCCTCCAAGATCTCAGCAAGACAACTGGCAAATCCATGCTTACAGGCAAAAACTACAGAAAACACAAAAAGTACATGGACAACAAAAAATAAAGTAGGAATTCAGTGCAGCACACTGCACTCCCTGAGCACAACTATAAAGCTAGCTCAGTATAGATGAGACCCTGTCAGAGCTTTTGAGACCTCTTCATACATTTTACAGTGTGCTGCAAAACTAGCAGGCTTGGCCCCAGTGGTTCTCTGATCATGAAGCCAAGAGAAAAGCAATAGCAGAAATGAGAGCTGTGTCTGCTAATACAGTGAATGCTGTAGAACCTGCTGGAGCATTGCTGCTTCATGTACGAGTGTGTCTGTTTGCTCAGGTGTGAATATATGTATTACCTCCCTTTGTTTACATGGAGGCTTTGGTTTCCCGTGTTTGTACAAGCTTGTTCTAAAGGCTGGCACATCTCATTTTTGAAGCTGTGAATCCTGCAAATTCCATCCAAGCACACTGCCAGCAATCCACAGCTGTACACAGCAAGAGCAACTGAATAAACCAAGTGTGACTGGAAGGAAAGCAAAGCTGCTTTTCTCTTGTGTAAGCTTTCTCTTTAGTTCTGTGAAGGACCCCATTTTGCAGAGCACTTTACTTTCAAACTGTATGCTTTTACTGAAGGCTGCTAGAGGACCTAAAGATAAAGATGTACCTGAACGCTTTTCTGAATCGGGGCCTAAAATGGAGAGCATAACAGAGAAAATGTTGATCATTATCTAAGAAATGATGGGCTGGCATCATGCTGATAGAAGTACTTTTTCAGTGCACATAAAAACAGTAGGGATTACAGGTGAGGAATGGATTTCTGCATCTTATCTCTCACTCATTGAAACAAATGGTTTTATGTTTCCAGCAAGTTTATTTAACTTACTCTTTCCAAACAGGCATTTTGTTTTTGAGTCAGGTAGGAACAAAGGTGAATGAACTCTTCTGATTGTCCTGCAAGTTTGGAGCAGCCTTAATTTTTCTCCAGTGACACATTTTATTTTACATGTTGGCAAACCAGGAATAGGATATCTGTTTATCCTCTGTGCTGGAGACCAGCACACCATTTGCTACATACAGTAGAATTTCTGAAACTAGGAAAAGCAAACAATGTTCTGGGAACATAAATGTCTTCCCTGGTTAACAATTTCCCTTACAGAGAAAGAGGAAGGAGTGGAGAATTTGAATTTGAATGTGCCCCCCTCCACACACATGCTTATACACCTCCTGCCAAAAGATGCATCTGGTTCTATAAAAATCCCAGATCCTCTTGCATGAATGCAATCTGAAGTCATAGGTTTGCATAAGAACCAAATCCTCAGCCAGACGGCTGTGAAGTATCTGTCAGCTCATCAGCTGGATACATGCAGAGAGATCTATTTAGAGCTGATGTTGCTGCTTGGAAGAGAGGGACTTGGTTATCATTTTACTTCTGTGTACCTGTGGCCTATCTTGCCTATTTCATAATGCTTCCACTCACTTCTACATCCCATTGTTTGTGCTAAGGGCAACTTCAAAGCAAGTGGCTGATGTTTGGGTGCTCTGACCCTTGGTCACAGCAAACCTTTACCCAGGGGCAGAGAGGCAGTGTGGTGTGGAGGTGCTGCCTTGTTTGATGGGAAGGGAGTACAGTGAATGTTTGGGACACAGGTAGCCAGCAAAGCCAATGGGAGTGCATCTAAGCCATTGTATCTACAGGGAGGTAGCTTGGGAAAGGTTTGCTTTTATGAAGGAAGCAACTGCAGTTCAAAAAAGCACCATATGAAATAGTATTAGGCAAGATTCACAAGAACCTCCTACCCCTCTCTCAAGTGATGTACGCTTTGCTTTCCTTTCTGCTTCAAACAAGCTATGGGCTTTGAGCAAAGATGCAGCTAAAACAATGCACATTAAGCAAAGAGGCTCTCAGAAGACCACACTGACCCCACCATCCTGCAAATAACCGGCTTTGTAACAGAGGGCAATAAAAACAATGACTCTCTACCCTTCTAAAAATAAAAGGAAAAAAACATGCTATTGGTCCTGTTGTCTCTACGTGTCAGCTACAGGTCCCTATGAACTATCAGGATGTTACTCAAAGGAAACACTGCAATGCCTGTAGAGTTGGTGCCATCAGAATCTCTTTCCAGATTCAGGTGCTGGCCAGCAAATTTGAAATTGCATCCCACTGTGATGTTCTTTTCCCTATTCCACTGAAACAAATGGGGTACTGGTTCACTGCTGACTCTTTCTCAAAGTGTGGTATGTGACACTGATCTTGGAAACAGGTCTGTGAGGCGAGCTCTCCCATTCCTGAAGTGCTCTAGCAGATTAAAAACAGTGGAATGGAGAAAGAGAGGTTGCTGAGCAGTTAATGGCACTAGAATGGAGAAACTGCATGTTGTGATGAACATTGCCAAAGTTTGTGACCTTGCCTAGTGCATGTGGTGCTGATTATACCAAAGGCTGAAGCAGATGTGAGAGAAAATTGAGTTTTGTTTCCTCCCAGCTATCCCAGGCCCTCTTTGGTTAAGTGGAGGATTATGATGCTTTAGGAAAATAACATATATACCTGTGTGGCTGTAATCATGATGGATGTTTTCCCCCCCAACCCAAGTAACTGTGATAGAGGCAGCTGGCTGCAACCTATGATGAACACTAAGGTTAATTGCAAACAAGGTCACAGCAGTCCCAAAGTAGCATTATTCTGTGGCATATTCACATGCTGTCATTAATTTTCCTATTTGTTTGACTTTACAAAAATACATAGCAACAAAATCTGAAAAGAACAGAAAAAAAAAGAGCTCTATTAGACCTCTTACCAAGGTAGTACTGAGAATGAGGAGGAGCTGAATTAACCAAGTGCTTGCTGACATTATGCTTCTGTACAGCCTAATGCCTCCAGGTAACGGGAGAGCACACTGTGCAGTGGCATTTGCTACATCTGTGCCCTTCTGTCTCTTCTACCTGGTTTGTTAAAAGATTGATTATCATAACACTTTCAGGCCATATCTATTTTATTACAGCAGAGTTCAGCCTGGGTCAGAATTTGAACTCCTGAAGCACTGAAAAAGGTATATGGGATATAGGACTAAAGCTGTTGTGCAGCATGAGAATGAGCACAGGGCAGATGGAGTCTGGTGTCTCTTCTCTGAAGGTGGCCAGCACCTGGTAGATGATCTGCATTTAGAAGAATGGTAAAAGATCCCAGCAATATGCTGTTATGGGGATAATCTGCTTCCACATGGGGAGCCTCATCTGGTAGAGCTATAGAATTCTATCAGCTCCAAAAATCTGAGGTATTATGAGCTTTGCAAAAGTATTTATGGGAACCCCAAGGAATTCTCATTCTCAGTTTACTGTTTGTCCACACTCACACACCTTTTTGGACACTAGTGAAGTTGGGTTTACCAGGATTATGTGTAGCAGCAGTTCCTGCAGTACATATTCCTGTTAGGTGGAAAAAAAAGCCACATTTCCTATAGTCTGAATTTATACATTTAGGGATGGGGCCATAAAGCTTACAGCAGTGGAAGGTTTTGCAAAGCAGCTGTAAGAGTAGAATGGAGCAGGAATTATGACAGTAATGTGAATGAGAACTAATGAAGCACAGATACCTGACAAACAATGCTTGCCTATGCTGATCCCACAGAGTTGCACAAACATGCAAGACGGGCCAAACCCGTACAACATGAGAAACAATATGCACTTGTCAGAACACTCCAAACAAAACCCTACTGCACTACGTGCTCCCTGACCAGCAAACAAAGCAGTATAAGGGCTTTTGCTTTATTATGTAAGTAAGAAAATCCATATCCATATTGAAATTATCCATATTCTTATATAAAACTGATTTCTACAGGGTTTTATTTGAGTGAACAGGAACAATGTATGGGTATATTAATATGTGTATAAGGAGGGCTTTCAGTGTAAAGCATACTGAGATTACAGGGAAAATTAGGTCCCAGTGATCCACCTCAACTGAGATCATAACTTCTAATACCTTTGCAAGATGTCAGGGGAAAATTAACTTCATGAAAATGGCCAAACTGTGATGTTTGGCCTTCAAAAATGAATACACATGCCAAGAAAACACACAAGTGTCTCTGCACAGCCTACAAGTAACTCTGCATGTGTTCCTTTTCACACTTGCACCCTTATAACATATTGCAAGCACATGAGGGAGAGAAGGAAATGGAAGCGGGGGCAGGATTTCTGCATGTTACAGATATTGCTAACAGGTTTTGGTTTTTTTTTTTTTTTTTTTTAGTCTTTCCTTAAGACCTTCTGGTTTCTGTATTTCATATAGTAGAAAATTTCAAGATCCTTCCCTTGTTATCACTGATTCTAACAGCTATATGTGCCCTGATGAGACTATTTTTGGGGGCATATTCCTATTAGTGCTCTTAAGCATGTCTTTCCATTTCCCTCTTTTGGCTCTACTGCAACACAAAGCTGTAGGCATACTGCTAAATGAGGACATAAACTTTTCCAGACTTTTGCAAACAACTAGACTTCTGAAGAAGATATATTGTTATTGCTTTTGCACTGCTCCTTTCTTGGGAAAAATGAAAAATGAAAAAAACACTGCCACTGTGCCAGTATTGCATAGAAGTTTATTGGGTGAGCAATAACGTGTCATTGTCAATCGAACTAATAAGCAATGGAAAAGCTGGCAAGTAAAATTCAAGCTCCTGAAAATAATTTCTGAATCCATTTCACATTCACATATTTAATTATTCATTAAAAGAAACCAGAATGACTGAAAGGATCACAATCCTTCTCAGTGGGCCCTAAAAATTAAACAGATATTAACTATGCCTGTGTTGGTTTTTGGTTTTTTTTTAGTGGAACTGTAGCAAGAAAGTAGGAAAAGTATAGGTGCAGTGTGAGTGAATACACTCCTAAGTCATTATTTTCATGCCAAAGATTTTAGAACAATGTATTTCCTGTATTTCAGAACGGGGTATCTTGACAAGGATGTTGACTTGGGTAGTACATCACCATGGTGAGGAAGCTCTTGCTTTTGGCCAGTATCAAACCAATCTGTTTTATCATGCATTTTTCAGCTCAGCAGTACAACATTACATGATTGTGCAGAAACCACACGGTACAATCTCCTACATGGTTGCAAAGAACTCTGGCTTTAAAATGAGCCCCACAAATCTTTTTGTCAATGCCTCAGACTTCCAGAAAAGATTACAAAGTTAGCACTGCACAAAACCAGCACAGGGGAGCCTGACATGCCAAACTGTGGCTTAAGAACAGTTTGGGGAGCAAAGGTAAGGTTAAAGGTGGCTTTATGATATCCTTATATACCACCAGTTCTCTGTCAGTTTCTGCCAGGTCATAGCCTTGATAGCTTCCTTTCCTTTTTGCAATGTTTCTGCCATTTTTAAACTGCTTCTGCACCTTGTACTTCAGGTCTCAGGTGGGTCACAGGATGCAGTGAAGGGCGAACTGCGTTGTGTGCTCCCACAAACTAGATATGTGTTATGTGGAGACTTGTGCTTACGGAAGAGCTGGACTCAGTGTCCCAAATGATTCCTTCTAGTGCTATGGGAACATAGCACTAGAAAGCACACTAGAAATTCAGCAATATTTAGTGTAGTCTGAAGGCTATTTTAAGTTGTGCCAGCTGCTAAACACAGCAGGGATTCAACAGGGTGATAAAAGACATTTTAGACCAAGGCCTGACTTACATTCTCTGCAGGGAGGTAATACAAAAATTGCTAGGAATGCTTTAGTCAGTCTGAGAATTCACCTATTCTGGGATAAGCCTTCCAGGGCTGAGTGAGGGCAGATTTATACTAGATGAATGGTGCAAATCTACAGTAATGCAAACAGGGTCTGAATGTGGAAAGAGAGTAACAATAGAAGAATCATTTAAAGCCAAAGATTGATATTTCAGACCTAGCTGGCTGGAGGCTGGGCTTTTTTGCTGTATTTGATTTTTCATTCATTAAACTGTTAACCCATTCTCAGTCCCTGTTAATGCAACTCAATTGCATCAGTGCTTTTACAAGCTGTTAAAGGAACCATCATATAGAAATGGATAGGTAAAATTGTGTCCATATTACTGCCCTTTGACTCTGAACATGGGCATAATGTAGTGAGCATGATATAGTGGTCCTTCAATACTCTCAGTGGGGGTAGTAAAAAGTAAAGAAAAGCTGGAATTTTTGAGGGGAAATCTGTAAGCTCTGAGCTTTTTGTTTGATTCAAAAGCCAGGATTTTGAAATGACACTGTAAATTTTCGCTGCAAGAAGCAGCAGTGTGTCCATGTAAAAGTACGCTGCCTTGTTATATGCACTGAAAAATTGATGAAGAGTTTGATGGTATCAGCTCTTGTGACTACATATATTTGTTAACTTGCTTGTTTTCTGAGCTTGAAAAAAAAAATTAAAAAATCATCTTCCATGACCTTCACACTGCTAATTTAAGTGGTGAAGAAGGGCCAAACCCACCCTCTTCACTCCTCAAGGGGTGCACAGGCTGACCCAACACACAGGCTCTGGAGCTCGCTCAGGCAAGGGCTGTGTGTAGTCAGATGGTGGAGGCATCGCTGCGGGGCTCAGACCAGGTCAGTTACAGAACCTCAGATGGAAAAGTCTTTGACCCCACACTCGAACACAGAGAGGTCCACGCAGGTGCCACTGAGCCACAAAGCACACTTCATTTACAAGTCAGTGGAGAATAGTTTGAGTTTGTCCAGGCGCCAAACTTAATATTGTGCTCTATCAATTGCAATGATAGGTAACAGCAGTGCGGTGACATTCAGCTGGTGTCAAAAACCTTTTCAGCCACATCCATGGTGCTGTCCTGTCCCAGGACTGAGTGCCTTCCCTGCTCATGCTCGATGGAACAATGGGGTATTTTCAGCCCCCCGCTACCTGCCTGCGTTGTGTTTGCTCCATCAGCTCTCCCTGCATGGAGGCTCCTCTTCTGTTAGGGGATGTGACCTTACAATTGCCATGGCACCGACATCCCCTGGATCACACCTGCAGGCTGCGGTACCCGGGGCCTCCGGGACGGGAGGCACAGCCCAAGGGCATGCTCAGCCCTCCGGGGTGTGACCCCACTCTGCTCTGGAGTAGTTCTCCTTCCTCACTGCTCTAGCATAAAACCTTGCAAAACGAGCCCCAGCAGAAACAATGAAAAAGGTTGTTTTGTGAATAATAATAATAATAAAATTAAAGTGTGTGTATATACATTCAAAGCGGTGCTTTGGCGCACTTTTAACAACGCATGTTCGCATTTGATGGCACGGCTGGAATTCCGGTCGGCTGGTGCAGCTTTCCCAGGCGGGAGGGAAGTGCGGAACCCGGCCCCGCTCCGAGCCCCGATCTCGGCCCCGATCCCGGCCCCGATCCCGGCCCCGATCCCGGCCCCGATCCCGGGCCCCGATCCCGGCCCCGATCCCGGGCCCCGATCCCGGCCCCGATCCCGGCCCCGATCCCGGGCCCGGCCGCCACGCGGGGGAGCTCCAGGCCTTGCAGCGGCCCGGGACCAGCCGGGCCTCAGGCTCGGCCCGCAGGTATTCGGGAAAAACGATTAAACCTGTGCTCTGATGGGGGATCGGCAAATAATTCAAGAGTAAAAGGGAAAGGATCGCCAGGGTTTAAAAAAAAAAAAAAAAAAAAAAAAACAAAACCAAAACAAACAAACAAAAGAAAAAAAACAAAAACAAAACAACAAAGCAAAGCAAACGAACACCCCCACCCCCCATCTCCTTCACCGATACACATTTTAAACTACAAACAGCTAATCCTTACAGCGATTCCGAGCAAATTATTTACCTGTGACAAAAAAAAAAAAAGAGGTGTTTTTTGGGTTTTTTGGTTTTTTTTTTTTTTTTTTTTTTTTTTGTCTGTGTGTGTGTGTTTTTAAGCATTTTAAACAGCTCAGCTGGAAGCAGGGGAAATTAGCAGGAAGTGGGAGCTTAATACAGTTAAAAGATTCCTATTTTCCCTGACATAAGATACTGGGGCCAATTAACCATTTCTAATTAAGCAGCCAAAAACAGAATAGCACACAGAAGAAATAGTTGCCAAGCAGTCATGAGCAAACTGGAAGGGAGACTGGCCGTGAACATGATATAAATAAATTTCTGATACAAAACCATAAAGCTACTACAACATGGAAAGGCAACAACTGGATGAAAGAATGAGGAGGGGAAATTGAGCTCATTCATGACATTACTAAACACTGTTCTCTCCAAATCCTACCTGTTAAATGTGAAGCTTTTGTTCATCTAGACGTGCATCATATTGCATCACATAGTTCTGCTACACAAATGTGTAGTGGAATGCATTCCTTTCTACTCATCTGCCAAACTCCAAACTTGCGTCATTTTTGTTGAGATTTCTATACAAAATAAAGTTACAAAATACAGCATATGGTAAGAAACATTTATTTAGTTTTGTCTTTGACTCAAAAAGTGCCTAATCAGGGTGCCACCGGACTGTGATGATGTGCTTTTTTATTACTCTGGATTTTTAAAAATTATTTTTTTGTAATGTTTAAAGTTTTTGGTCTCTACACAGTTGACACTGGAGCGGGCAGTTTGCATGTCATTGTCTGGAATGGAGAAGAGAGTTAAAATTTCTCTGAAATGGGTGAGGTAATGTTTACAGACTCATAACCAGGCTGTTGCTGGTGCTGTTGTTTGCTCTTCAAAGTTGGGTTAACAGTGAATCTGCCATGGTGACTCTCTGGAAACCTGGAAATGCAGAACAGCACTTTAGCAACTAAAAAAGACTGAAACCTAGTGCTGGCAGTTCTCCTCATAGCTAGGGGAAGAATTTGGAAAAAGTACTGCAGTCCCAGAGGCTGTCTTTGTTTTCACATTGATGATTTATGATGACAATTTTCTCACGCTTTGTAATGACACCTCAGGTAAATGGTCTTGTTCACAACACAGAGCTTGGCCACAATGGGGAAAAAAGTGCATTGCAGCCTCACATGTAGAACCTGTCAAAAACCTTAAGATACTCTGATACTTTTGGGTGCCAAAAACGCAAGCTCAGAGTGACTTTCCAAATGACAAATGTTTTCCCCTTTGAGCCTAGGATGAATATATACATCAGCAGCTATTTTTCAACTGCTATTTTTTTTTTCAGAGTTCAGCCAATTTTGAATTATTTGTGTTGGAACAATATCTTAAAGAGATACAAAAAGGTGTGGGTTTAAGATACATTGCCATGATGATCTTCCTTGAGATCATTGCATGTAATGATTAGATCTTCCCTAAATCTGTGAATGATAAACAGCTGGCTATACATGTAAGGGCTTCAGACTACCTGTGTCTCTAAAATGATGCACATGTGCAACTATTGGCAAGACTGGGCTTATCTAGGCTAACTTGCAGGCACCAGAGTTAATTCTCATTCTCTCTTAAATTAAATGTTTTTTGCACTCGTCCGATACCTTCATAGCTCTGCCTTGCCAGTACAAAAAGAAGCAGCGACTTGACTTGCAACGCGGCTGGAGAAAAACTCCAAACTCCCGAGATGAGAGAGATTTCCATTGACCTCGCATCCACACCTCCCAGCTCCGTGGAGCTCGCTGTCACGCATCCCTGCTCTGGTCCCAAGCCGGGATGAGAGCCGAGGAGCCGTGCTCTTTGTCTGCAGCACTCGTAAGGGCAAGCCCGCAGGGCTGCGCAGCCAAGCGCGCTGTGCAGAGCCCCCAGTCCTCCCTCCCCCGCGCTGGCAGCAGCCCCGCTGGAGCAGCACCTCATCCATCCTGCTGATGGGCTGCTGCTGCTGCTCCTCTGGGATCTCCGCCTGGCGCCGGACCTGGCCCCTGCCCGGGTACCAGCCAGCGCCGGGACCTGCAGCACGGCACCGAGCCCCTCCACAAAGATGGTCTTATCACCTCGGCATCAAAAATCAAACACTGCCGCTATCAAACACTGCCTGGAAGAGACATCTGCTATTAAAATGTATTCTAGCAGATGAAAGGAATGGAAACATAAAACCCAAACACTTCCCTTTTTTCCTAATGTAATCAGTATTTTTAAGGAGTTTATCTGCTTATTAATAGGAAGGTTTTAAAACATTTTGCTTGAGCTGACATTCTTTAATTATAATATTCACATTGCTGAATATGCAGTCACACCAGCAGAAGCTCTATTGTGAAAGAATACGCAGATTCAATCTGTTTCTTTCTCTGAATTTTTCTGACTTCGTCTTATTTTTCCATTCATCATTATATTTTTGTTTGCTTCTCACATTTCTTTTTAAATGTGTGGGTTTTTTCCCTCTTACTCTGTTGTTCCACTTGAAAACACCAGGATTAGCATGCAGATGTTTTGTTTTTTTTTGATCAGAGATTTTTAATCATTTCCATTTTCCACAGTCTATTTGGGTAGCTGGGGATTTTTTTGTTTATTTGCTTTTGACCCTGTTTAGTTGTGTTTTTTTTCCTTTTTAATGTATTACTCTCATGTGAGTGTAAACACCTTCTGTTTGCTGTTGTTTTCTTAAATCAGCATTTTAGAAAATTAACTTCTAGTTAAATAGATCATGAGCTATGCTAGCTCTGCCAATAATCTAATAACTTCCATGTTTTTAGTGCTTTGATAACTGTGAAAGTTTAAGTCACATAGATACTGGAGTAGGAAGGTTTTGGGGAAAAAAAGAAAAAAAGGGATAAGGTTTCAGCATGTATGTTATTTGTGGAAAAATTGTCCTGTAATACCTTTAAAAATGGCTTTTAGTATTCATGTAAGTTATAGGATTTGCTGAACACAGATCGATGAAAAAAGTATTCATACTCCTTGCTAATAAGAAAGGACCGACTTCTATTTTTTATTTAATTAAAAGGAATAATGACCTCTTTAAATGAGCTCCAGTTGGAATTTTGGCTAGGTTGTTATCTGCAGGCTATCCTTCACAGGAGTTGAATTACACTTAATTTTTAGAAAGCTGAGAGGAGAAAAAGACATTCAGCATCTTAGCCCAGGGAAACTGCCATCAAATGCTGCTTGAAGAACGAGAAGCAGAAAGAATACAACCCAAGCCGTTACCACCTATGAAATTTGCAACATCCACCTTCATTAAATCTATATTATAAACACTGAAGAGGTTCAGGAATGCCTTATCTCTTGCATTAGAAGGAGTGATCAATGGATTTTACAGGGCTGGTATCTCAAGATCAATTTTTTATGTCAAGAAACTAAAGCTGGGGGTGGGTGTTCTTCTATAACCCTGAACATTTCCAGTAACTAAGATATCCACCACTGATGTTTAGTGGCTGTATATATATTTTTAAGAACATCCATGCCTGAAGCATTTGTGGATAGTGAAGCTCATCTCCACACCATCCCTTACAAGGAAAGGCAAAATTGCCTGCAGTGATGTGTGTTGGGCAAGCTCAGAAATGCCACGAACATATTGTTTGGGAGCATGGCCAGGACAAAAGAAACTCCTGTTCATTTCCAAAGTTCATTTAATGCCTAAAACTTTGTCGGGTCCCTCTTATCCAAAATGCCTTTGGTCCCTGAGGGGGCCACAGCAATTGCATTACCATGTCCTGGCACCCCCAAGGAGCAGCCCCAGGGCAGCTAAACAGAGCCTGGAGTTTAGTACTGAGAAAGCACAACATGCACAATTTAGTTACCTCTTAGAAAGTATCTGCCACCACCTCTCCCATGCAGTGGACTTAATTCCTGGAAAGGGTTATTGGCTAAAGTTAAAGAAAGATTATATTGAAATGTGAATTGTCCCTTAAAGTTTTTTTACACGTAAGCAAATGCAAAAAAAAAAAACAAAAAAAAAAACAAAACAGCAAAAACCCCCAAAAAAACCAAACCAAAACAGTAAAAAAACCAAAAAAACAAACATAAAACCCCCAAAATAAAAACAGCTGATGCTTTTTGCTTAGTTTCTACACACCTCATTAAAACTGGGAAAATTTTTAAGTGTTTAAAAAAGCTATCTTTTTTTCCCACAAGATAAAGCATAAGGTTATCTATTACCTGAAGCTATAATCAGGTTAATATAACAAATCTGTTTTTTCCCTGCAATCCCATTTCTTTTTGCCCAAGTAATCAATTTCTGGTGACATCACATACTTCAAGGAGAAAACACAGGATGACCCTGCTACAGCAGTACAGCAGAGCACCAAAGACTTTTATTTTGTCTTGCTCTGCAATATGTAACTGAAAATGCTTTAGGGGTTAGTCAGCTTTCTTTAAAGCCATGACCATTAAAAATGTTTTCCCAACCTTTTTTCTGTGTCCTATCACAAATGGACAAAGGCAGGAGTTCCTGTAGCCCTGTAGCCTTTGAACCAACAAAGCTGAAGAAAAGGCAATGCAAGGCACCTCTCCTATAGGTGTTAGTGGGGAAATGTGGATGTATGCCATCTCATGGGAGGGACCTGGGTGGGTGAGGTTACAGAGGGATTATCCAAAAGATGATGCCTTCTATTTTGTAATCTAGTGATTTCCTTTCCCAGCACAGCAATTTATTTCAAGAAGAGCCCAGTTTAGCATCTCTTTGAACATACCATTATTTCTGAATGCATTGTAATTAGTTCCTGCTTGTGAAGCTCTTGGACACAGAGGAACATGCAAGTGTTAAGTGTTACAGCCATTATCATTCACCTTTACTTAATACATTTCTGTTTTATTTAGCTACTTGTGACCAAGGCATCTGCGTGCCTTTGGCCAGGCTTCACATGGGTGAATTAGTGAGACCACAGGAATGGAAAAGTGGAGTCCTGAAATATACCTCGCTACAGAGAGCTGAGAGATAAGTTTGCTGGTAGTTAGCAAGGAAGTTATAAAAGTTTGCAATTAAATTTACTGTATTGCCAACCACAAATTAATAGTAAGCTAGACTGACTTAAAGATAACCTAAGAGTGTTCTTTTCTATATTTTTTTCCTTTAGTAGACTACTCAAGGCCTTCACATGCAAGAGATACAGATTTAACTTTTTTAGCAAAATTCATGTGTGGTAACATCCTTACCTTAACAGGTCAGAGCTTTAAAGAAATAAATGCTATCAGTGGACAACAAGGAGTGGAATACACAATAAATTTTCAGAAGAAACAAACACCACCAAACCCCTAGAATATAAAATATTCATTAATTTTAGTCACATAAGCTGACAATTTCCTTAAAATCTATGAGTTAAAATCTCAACCTTGCAAATTCATAGAAGTCCACTGAAAATGTCACCAGGATCTCCAGCAGAGAGGGAGGACCAACAATTCAATTTAACTAAGAGTGATTGTAGGTCCTGTCATTTGGCCAGACAATCTAAATGACAGAAAACACAATCATGTATTTATATAAATTTCATTTGATTTGGCTTTGCTTTTTCCTTGGAAGAATACTGATGTGCTTGTCTGATTAACTGAAACTTAAGGCTGAGTTTTAGATTTGACTTGGATTTAAGTGGAAGAAAAAGATGTCTGTATGGGATGAATAGATACATGCATTCTAGGTGCATATATATCTATTTGTGTGAGCGCAAGAATCAGTTCTACTTACAATTACATGCCATATGGTCTTTTTTGTTGTTGTTTTTTGTTTTTACCTGCCTGTGCTTTTGTTAGGGTGTATATCTAGAAAGCTTTCACACTCAGACAATCTTCAAACCCCAGTGTCCAGGTTTTCAAATACCTATTCCAGTGAGTCATCACCAGCTTCATGAAATAATTTTCCATTGTAAACTTGCAAGTGATCTGTTCTGGGGTATAAGGACCTTAAAAGGCAGTGATAAAATGCACGTTAGGAAAAAAAAAAATTGAACTCAGCATGAGATCACTCATGAAAGGAAGGGCACTGACACTCAAACCTCGAGTTATCCAATTCCTTCTTTAAAAAGTGGTCTCTAATGGGTGGTTGCAAAACTGTATCTTTTGTGCTGCTTTCCTGCTCCTTCCCTGTCAGATGAGATAACACAAGTCAAAGCTCTACAATTTAAAAATGTAGCCTAAATGCAGCAGGTATATATTTATATTCTGCAAGTCTTTCACTGTATGACTAGAATGTAAGACAAGTGAATTCCACCCTGAGATTAGAGACTCTCCTGTAGTTCTGTGCAAATATGAGAAAACATAGGCCACAGGCTCTCTGAGCAACCCAAAAGTACAGGACATTTTCCCACGATAAATCAGCTACCTTAGAATGTGCTTTTCCTGTTCCCCCCCGCCAGCCCTCTGCATTTGAATCTTTTTATTGGTGCCATGCTTCTGCAGGGTAGACACTGTCAGCTTCAGAGGCTCAAGGTTTATTTGTCCATAGAAGAGATATTGGATAAACAGCAGCAATGAGAGTTTATTCAGCCCACCTCACCAAGGAGCCTAGGGATCACTTGGCATTGTCATCCTCCATGCCACTTCTGCTTCTGGCTCATGGGCCAGTGCCACTGAAGTTCTCAACAGATTCTGCTATTAGTACAACCCACTACTATTTATCTTTCTTTCTGTGTGAAAGGGAGTAAAATACTTGTTTTGCTTACACAGTCCTGAGAAGAGCCATTAGGTGGTACTAATGGTGCTTTTGACTGCTGGCATCTGCTCTAGATGGGATTTGAGTAGCAGCCTTGAAGGTAGAGGGTTTTCAAACACCCGTTTGCTTGCCAATCCCCTGAGGAATAACAACTACATTGGTATCAACATACTGAAAGATACATGACATCAGCCAGCCAGCCAGGTACTCTCAATGGTGGAGTAACACTTTATTGAAAGAGACAGGCACATGAGGGTGAGCTGTGAAATAAAGATGTGGAATTTCTTGTGAGGCCTTTTAAAACACTCTTACTGAACTACCTTGTCCAGGCAGCATTATTTAAAAACTTTTGGAGAGTATTTTATTCTGTCCACAAATTTCACTCCCCCAAATTTATTTATCAATCCACCATACTGAGGGGAAAAAAATAAATTCTAGGAGTCTCTCTTTTTGTTTTTGAAAATAGACAGAATTTTAGATGCAAAATACAATCATATTCTTTACAAATTCTTACCCTTCTACATTTCTTGTCTTGATATTGTGTATTTTCTCCAGTGCCAGTGGCCTGAATAATAATGGTAGCAGAAACCAGACAGTCACACACTGAGCAGGACTCTGAGTAAAATCCTCATTCCTGTGTCTAAAAGAACTGGTCTTATAGTTTTAATCTTTTAATTGTGTTTTGGGCTCTTTTTTTTTCCCTGATAGAAGAAAAAAATCCACTAGACAACCAAAATATCCTTTATGGTGTGAGATGGTTCCAGATCATTTTCCCTCTTTAAAGAGTTCATTTCTGCAGGGAAGTAGGATTCAGCATCCTATTTTTGGCAAAGTGTCCACGCTTCTGACTTTGCATGGGAAGGGTTAGAGCTGAGAAAGCAAAGATAAGTATTTATATCACATAGGTATGTGAGCTGTGCCTAGAGCCAAGCACTACAGAAGACTTGCAGTGTATAGGTACACACCTCATTCTGCACAGTGGACAACAACCAGAAGGCTGCCTCCATGAAAACGCATTCCATCTTTTTGCATCCTTCAGGCAGAAACAATGCATAGCCCAAATGCTCCGAAGCATCCTCTGCTTTGCAGTCACAGAGGCCTGTTCATTAGCTGGTAAAGGCAATGACAGTTCCTTAAAGCTACTAGAGTTAGACATGGATTTACTCCAAATTAAGGAGTTGGCCGAGTTTTTTTTTTCTTTTTTTTCTTTTTTTTTTTTAATGCATTAGCAGATGGCAAATATGAACTGAGCACAGAAAAACTACTGGTTTTTGATGGCAATGGTTGCTTGTGATGCTAATTTGGGGCTTTATGTTTATGCAAGCTAACCTGGAGGGACACATTTCAGAGCTGAGTTGAAGCCGCAGAAAGACTCAAGCAGCAAAATGAAGAATACCAGTAACCCATTTAAAACCATTCACCCATTAAAGTGTGTGAATGCAGGGTTGTGTGTCTGCTTGTTCTGAAGAGATTCAGAAAATAGGGCAGATCAGATGTTAAGAGATCACAACTTTATATATTTCCCTCATTCAGTCACGTCAAGATGAGACCATTTGCAAAACTTTCAAAACAGGAAGCTTTATGGTTGGCTTTATGTTTGGATGCAGGCTAGCTGACACTCCACTGCAAGCTGATATCCTCATGTTCTCTTAGAAAGGATGTCCACATAAGATCATTTTAGAGCACTGTCGTGTGGTGAAAATCAACTAGTAATGAGCATCCAAAAGCAGATGTTGACTGTTGTTTACAAAACAGGTGCTGACAGACTGTTTTCATCTAGCAGTTCTTTTGATGGATACACCATATCCCTGTCTGCAAACTGTGATGACATAGACAACCTTTCCTTCCAAGCTCTGTTAACTTTGCTGCAGAAAGAAACCTGGAATGACCATAAAATAGCTACTGACCAAGGTTGAACAGCTTATGTAGTTCTGACAGTGTAGTCACAGAATAGGAATAAAATGAAAATCAAAGCTCAAAGAAGAGGTCATTTTTCTGGCAACAGTCCTACCCACAAGTACAGGGGAAAGATGCAGAGCAAAAATTTACCCTGAAGACAACTGAAATCACACAGTATGGTCTCCCATGACTACCAGCAAATGTTTTGTACCTCACTTTTTATTTCTTACTTCTTTCTGTTATTTTCTTTAAAGAATTGTGATATTCTGTGTTATGCCTGATACCATGCTGTTCCTACACATAAGACATTCTTGTGTGTTATGGTCAGACCTGTTTTTTCTTCTATTTCTGATTCATTTAAGGGAACCAGGAAGCCATTTTTGTGAGTGAAAAATCACACTGACCTCACCTGCAAATTCTGTGCACAGAAGACTTTAAAACTATTCCAGTGGCTACAGAATGAGTCACAATACAGCAGATATTCAGCTATCTTTTTTAATAAGCATGCTTTAATTGGACAAAAATGTAGCTGACATGTTTAACTTACACATCTATTATAGGGTAGAACTCACTTAACCACTCTCTTCTAATATGATTTCCTGTGAAGTTAGCCATATTTCGGTCAAATAATCCTGCAGCAAAGACTGATTTCTTTGAACATATATGCCAGCTGGGACTCTATTAAGTTAGAGCACTGCTTCCCACAATTAGGACCCATGGACATTGATGTCATACAAATAAATATGTGTTGCTGTAGAATAGTTTTGATAATTAATTCACTGCACAGATTAAGTATGAGCTATCCACTTGCACTGTTGATTTCTGTGTCTATGGCCACAGAAGTCCCATGATATTGCCCCTGCTCTCTAGCTACATGGCTGAGGAATTTTTTAATACTTGAGAGAGAAGAGAAAGTGGGGAGAGCTGACTGCTCTAAGTTCCTGGTCATGCCCACTATTGATAATTTATTCATGCCTTTTCTTCTGCTTCCTTGGTCTGGTTTTTCAGCTCATATTTATCATTACAGCTCCTTGGAAGTCAACGGAATAATATTCGATTGTCCTCTTTTGACTGAGAATATGACTAGATAAAATTTTAGAACTGAAGAATAAGCTAGAAATCTTGAGTGTTGTTAATCCAGCATCTAAGGGGCTTATTCCTCACAGGTACTGCTCCCTGATTCAGCACAATCTTTTGAGCATTTGTTTAAATCCCTCTGTCAATAATGACCCACAAGCACAGGCCGAAGGCAAGCGTCACAGGAAAATATTCTGACTGCAGTTCTTGGAGTCTTTCTAACAGCAGACTATTGAAATATGAATGCAGCCCTAAAATGTGGTAATGCTTGTTTTTGCTCTGAAGAACCAGCAGTTTTCAGATTATGGCTCTAGTATTTTAAAACTTAAAACCCCTTAAGACCAAGACAAAAACCATTCTATTGATTATAAGGAAAACAATGGACATGATGCGAGTTCAAATAAAGTAATGAAAATCCCTAAATATCAACATTTCTTCAGATCCTTTTAGTGTCTTACTGACTAGAGAAGCTCAGGAAAGCCAAAATAATGTCTCCCTTGCTGTGAGCCAGTGGAGCTCATAGCCCCTAGCTGACAATCTTTTCCCTTAGCTCTACATGCTATGACCACCACATCCAGCCCTTAGTGAAATGAGTGTTAAATTCACTGAAGGGTATCAGAAATAGGAAATAGAAATACACAAGGAAAAATCAAAACAAAACAACAAAACAAAAAAACCCCTAAAGTAGCTGAATTTGGAAAAGACAGTCCATGGGGGAATTAGGACAGTTTGAAAAGAGGTAACAGAACAGGCCATTGTTATAATTTTCTATTTGAACATTAAAACAAAAATAATCAAAATATCTTTCCCAGAAGTAGAATCAATTCCACTCTGTTCCACTAAGCTGCATGTCTTTGTCCTGATTCCTTGTACAGGAGAGTGACCAAAGTTTGGCCAGCAGATTTAGGTATCTACTCATCACCCTTTTCTCACCTGGTAGCATGCTTCTTTCTGGGCTGCCTCCATAAGAGCAAAGAGCAACAGCTCTGTTGCATCCCAGAACACTGCAGTAGAACCACCCTCTGCTCCTCTCCTAGCTCCTCTCCTCTGCTCCTCTCCTGAGGTGGCCCAGAAGCAGCCTCGTAAGCAGGACTGGGAGGCTTATAAAAAGCTGAGATACTGTGATGGAGTTGCTACTGGTTGCACAAAGAAAATGTCAAATAGGAAAATTCCCCTCTGGGAAGGTATGTCAGGTGAGCCTTGGTCCTGTACATCTGGATTTTACTCCCCAAAGTAATGTTAGGTGGACAACATTCAGCTCCTGGTCTTGCAGATCTCAGCCTGAACTGCCAACTGCAGATCACCCTCTGTCCCAAAGGACTTCAGGGACAGTAAGGGGCAACTGAGCCCAGCATGAGACAAAAGCCTATTGCAGGATCAAGCCCATCCATCACAGGATGCAAGAAGCAAGTTGTCCCTCTGACACGTGTGAGAGAATTAGGTACCAATAGATCAGTACAACAAATTGGTGCCTGCAATAATCACATAAGCAACATTTCAGAGGCAGCAATAATAATAATAATAATAATGAAAATAACAAATAATGAAAATATAAACCTGGGTATGGTTTCTCTTACATGCAAATCAAGATTTAAATATAAAAATGATAGGCTTCTGTTAATCCTTCTTAGGAAGTCATAAATTGTTAATCAGACCTTAGGCAGTGTTGTTTAATACCAACTTTAATAAAATAGCTGCCTGAAGCAGAAAGACAGTTGGGATCCTGACTCCAAAACTTTGGTAACCTCATCCACTTTTTTGCAGCCTGAGGCTCTTACACTACCATTGATACTAACTCCTTTGAAATATGCTCATTTTTTAGGTTCTAAATTATTAAACACCTTATTAGTTGAAAGATTAGATGGAAAAAAGTCATCTCTGTATGAAGGAAAATGGATTGGAAGAGGAAGGAAAAGTTGAGGGAATATTTACATAAAAGATACAGCTCTGTTGTTGATATACAGAGGTAATCCATAATCCATAATTCATTTAAGAAATGAACCCATCAAATTACATAACTACGCATGACAAATTGCTACTGTTGAGCTATCCTACAATAAATTATAAGGAATCATTCCTGTCAAGAGTGTATTTTGTTTGAGACTAAAAAAAGCAATGTCGCTACAAGGTTGTTTTCCCTCTTGTTCCATAGGATTTGTCTGTCACACACAATCTCTCACACTTCCACCATATAATTTGATCAGGGTAGAAAAAGTTCCTTTGAGTGGAGTAACCACAAAGTCTCTGAAATTAAAACTGCTTTGAAAATTGCAAGAAAAGGAGAAAGGACGAAAAGGAAGAATGTTTCTTGCTCATTATTTCTTAATACTATTTGTCAGTCAGGTGAGCAGATCTTTAGAGTAAAAAATAAGAAACATTCATTTCCTGAAGTGTGATGTCTTTTTAGTGTATGTCCAGAGCAGCTTGTTAGCATACTAATTGTTTCATTTAATATGCAACACAGAGCATACTTACTACTTTGAAGTGCTTATTCATGATGTCATGGATATTAGTGTATATTTCTTAATTACACAACAGAACAATCTTTCCTCTTTCAACCTACACTTTCTGCTGCTCTGATTGGTTTCTCTAACTAGCCAGAATAATCATTTTGCCACACAGAAGCATAAAAGGAAAAAAAAAAGTAAACTATTTTAAAAGCCATTTTAATTTAATAACAAATTGGGAGCTGTATTTTGTGTTAAATTAGCACTGCAAGCCTCATATCAATTCAAGGCAAGGTTCCCTGTTCATTACTGCTTAATTAATCAGTCCTGTTTCCATCTAAATGAAAAGTTTTCTCTCTTCCCTATCATCTCTAACATCTCATTTCAGGCAGCACATCAAGTTAATCTTGCTTACATTAGCAACTTATTTCTAATGGCGTGGTTCAATTATTTGGTTGGAGCATGGTGTTAATAATGCCAAGTTTGTGGGTTCAATCCCGGTATGGGCCATTCACTTAAGAGCTGGACTTGAAGATCCTTATGGATCCCTTCCAATTCAGAATATCCTGTGATAATTCATCCTATCCCAGTTTGCAGATGAATTCTGCTTGCTTGCTTTGCTTTGTTTTGGGCAGCTTGGAGTCAATAGTGGTAAAACAGCAATTGCAAGAGCTCATCCAGCTTTGCGATGAACCCACTATGTAAGGACAAACATCTACTTCCAACACTGAAATCTTCTGAATTTTTGGCTTCCTGGTGTGCCTTGTCCTTCCTTGGGCAACATGGCACTTACAGACATGGTTTAGTGATGGAATTGACAGTGCTAGTTTAACTCTTGGGCTTGGTGATTTTAGCAATCTTTTCTTATCTAAAACATTCTTTTATTAGAATATGCACAGAGTGGAGAAAAGAATCATTATCTTATAAAACAACAGATGAGTATGAAACATTCCCACTGAAGAAGAGAAATCTGTAAGGGAAGGAGAACATGGAAAGTTGGGTGGTATCTGAAAACATGTCCTCATTAACCTTTTTGCAACATATCCTGGAACTAAAGGGGCAAGAAGCATGAGTCCTGCACTACCATCAGTAGTGTATATAAAAAGTATCAAACATTCTACCATGTCACCTTTGAAGGAAGTGAAGAAGAGGACTTGAACACCATCTAGTTTAATATCTCCTGCTTATGCTGACCCCACCATTCTCAGAGCTAGAAACTCCTTCCACTGCCATAATGCAGCAAAGCACACTAACTCTGGGATTTAACAAAAACCTCCAGTGTTTTGGATTGCACCAAACTGGCCCCAGTCAAACACTTACTGAAGCTACAGTTGCTCATACATGCTATCTCTGCACTTGCCTTGCTCAGTTCAGACTTTAGGAGTAAGTTTTCTAACTGCTCCTAATGCTGGGATGCCTGCCTGCCCATGTGAGGATGCAACCTCCCAGGCTCCAGCAGCTCCATCCATCCCTAGAGACCCACGGCCAACGAGACGTAACAGATACTTGCTCGGGTCAGGACTCGAAACTAAATCTGAGCCTGAGGTGTCTGCATCACATGAAGGCTGGTTTTAATGCCAGCTTGACAAATATAAGTACTTCTGTAATAGACACAAAATACACAAAAAATATTAAGTGACCGTTCCAAGAGGATGAAACCTGTTTGTTCCTAAATAATTCCAGTATTTACTTTTGCTCATCCAGGACTCCGGATGTTACTGCAACAGGGAAGAAGGATGTGCAGCATATTTTAACCTTCTAGATTTGCAGCAGCCAACCTCTGACCTCACATTTACCAGCCTGGTTGAAATTACAACCTGCTGCTAAGGAAAACTCTGTCATACTTTAAAGTAACTCCGATATCAAGTAGCTTTGAGATACCTGACAAATGAATTACAGTGGATTAATGAGGAGCTGCTTCAGAAATCCTGCAAAAGAGATCCTTACATGTTACAATATGGTAACACATTTAATTTAATAGCAATATAAATTATGTGCCGAGAAAAGTGGGAGCCTGGTTTTGTGTTGTTTTGTTGTGGTTTTTTTTTTTCAAAAGGAACAGAAATCCTTCCTATAAATCAGAGTGCACACTTCTGTTTCTGATGGAAAACAATGCTCTGAAAAAGCACTGAATTTCAAAGCTGTTTGAGATTAGATTGTCTGCAGAATTGTGCTGGTGGCTGTAAATATTAATATGATACACTGGGCCAGCTTTTTTCCTCAGATGCGTATGCTCTGCTTCCTCTTAAGTGCAGATGACCTGAAGACACAGGCATCAGGAGGAAGAATCTGAGCTAAGAATTGGTTTTAGCAATGCAATGCACAGTGACACTTGCACAAAGGAAGGATGTTCCCATTAGATGCCAGTAGAAACAGCCAGGAAGTTAAAATCTCCATCCAGTCCTCTCTATTCCCTCTGCAATTGCTGATGGGAGCTGACAGACAGCAAAGAATCCTTTGCCATTCTGTACAGATGATCTAGGGCTGTACTCTTGAAGGAGTGTCAATGTAAAATGATGGTTATTCCTTACACAGCTTTTCTTTCCATCCCTATTTTGCATAGTCTATTATTTAGGGATAAAAATTATACAAACATTTAGCGATCATGTTGGGCTCACCATTAAAATAATCGCAAAGTTGTAAGCACTTCCCTACAAATCCTAACATCTTGGTCCAGAACGACACTTAAGTATTCAAACAGCCTTGTGAACTTCAGTGCAGTTTATTGGTACTTTAAAAAGCAAACTGCTCTGGGTCCAGGTATGAGCTAAGTCAGAGAGAACATGCTTTGTTTATGGCAAAAATAACTTGGTAATTATCAGCAATGAGAAGGGAAACAACATAGCAGGACATTCATATTTAGACTTAAAGGGAGTTTAGATGAAGTACAGGGTTTATAAAACTGGTTGGCACAGCATGAGTTCCTTAAAGAGATGTGGCTGGTGGACTTAAGAGTTGCTTCTGCATCTTTTTCCCTTTCAGTCCTGACAGCTGAATTGAGCACCAATTTCAAAAAAGAAATTTGCTACCTAAAAGAGATTCTACTTTATATATTCCTGCTCTGTGATCTGCCAGGGCACTCTTCACTCTATGAAAATGAGGAAGTAGGCTCTCTTGAATTCTTCTAGAGCTCAATCAGTTTGTCAGGCCAGCTCCAAAAGCATTAGGTCATAGTAGGTGGCACAGAGCTCAGGACCTGGTACTACTTCAATCTAAACTGGACACATAACTTGTAAATTTAATCTGTCTTTTATATGTGTCTTTTTCTACTTCTTCCTCTATTTTATTTACACTAAGATCAATAACCGTGTCAGGGGTATTGGTGTACACAGTGTCCTTATTCAAGTAACTTCCCTTTGACTTACCTTCATATCTATGCATTAGGAATACTACTCCTTAGATGTTTGCAAAGCTGGGGTGCTTTGAAATGAATTCATGCAGGCATGGACATGAACAAGAGCTAGTATGGTATGACCTCTGGCTGCCCCAAACCACAGGGAGCAACATGCAGAACAGGAAGCCTTTTTATGAGATTTTTTTTATCCCCTTCTCTCTGACAGGCATAAGTAGGTGGGAATGTATGAGGCAGGGAATGGTAAAGAAACTCTATCCAGTCCAACTTGACCAATGCAGAGAGTAAGGTCATTGCCACCTTGCTTGGGGACAGCTCAGATTACTTTCTTCTGGGACTAAGATACTCAGTCTTGCCTCAGACAGCTCTGGAGCTACCCAGCTTCCCCTTTCC
This sequence comes from Cinclus cinclus, assembly GCF_963662255.1. Classification (NCBI taxonomy): domain Eukaryota; kingdom Metazoa; phylum Chordata; class Aves; order Passeriformes; family Cinclidae; genus Cinclus; species Cinclus cinclus. The sequence goes on from NC_085046.1 coordinate 71,799,407, forward strand.
CCACCACAGAAAACATGGCTGAACAAGCAATCAAAAAACATCCATAAAATCTTTTGGGGAGAGAATGTCAAAGCAGATGCAAGGAGTGCTTGAGAAAAATAATTGGCTTTCTTTTGGATAAAAAAAGAGACCCAAATCTGACTCTTCCCCCCCACATCCATTCTTTGATCAGCTGCAACAACTAAAGAGAGTAGGAGAGAGGCAGGCAGGTTGACTGCAAGCTGTACTTGCTATAAGAGCCTGGTTCAGCATCCCTGCTGTGTTATAATCTTGTCCTGTGACCTTGAGCAAGTCACTCACCTCCGTGGTGATTCACTTCCCCTGCTGTAAAACACAGGCAATTATACAGGCCAGCCTCACAGTGGGTCCATGTGGTGAAGATGTGGAATTGTGGAATACTTGAACAGCTTTTGCATGAAGGCTTCATGTCAATGAACAGCACCTTGTGCCTTACTTGAGGTGAGACTCCCAAATGTCCACAGAGTATCTGTGGGTTTCTGGATGGGGGGTGGGGGGCTTTGCAGGCTACTATAAGCTATATGGTTTTCTTCCTGTCTTGAAGATACCTTAGTCAAATAATGATTGCCAGACTAATGACACCCTAAAGTTACAAACCACCAGGCACTCAAAGCGGATCAATTCAGCGAGGAAACAGATTTCACCTGAGCCCTCAGGGCAAAACTAAAAGCAACTTGTGCTTTTAATTATTTTTGCTATGGTATTGGATCTAAGAGGATGAGGGAGGAGGACACATCATTCTAAGAGAGAGGGTTTTCCCTGGAGTGAGATTCTCAGTAGGAAGGCTGGCCCCAGTGCTGCAGTGTCAGAACCCCAGCTGGGGCCACAGGCACAAGTGGTTCTCCCACCACTCCACGGCCTCTCATGCAAGTCTGGATCACCATGACCTTCAAGGCTAAGTGGAGTTACCATCAGAGGCAACTATTCTCTTTGAGTTTGGTGTTACCCTCACAACAAAGCAGAGCTACATGCTAATGATCGTGTTGATTAAGCAGCCTTTGTGCTTATAGAAGCTATTAGCTGCCAATTGTAATGAGGAAACAGGCAGCTCTGCTTTCCACCAGACAGGCATGAACCTGCAGTACCTGGGGAAACTTGACTAGTGTTTAATTTTTGTGCTAATTTTCAGTTCCTGCTGACCCTTCTCCTAGGTCCTCCTGCTCTGACTCTGCGATTAGATGCAGAAGTGGGGATGCTGGAAAGATACACTACCTATTATGTCAGAGGCAGCTGTAAACATTACAGCACAATAATGAAATTAGTATAGCTGAATGGAATTACAGTACCCAGACAGTACAGGACGGATCTCATTCATAAAGTGCTCTCTTCTCTGCATTGTGGTGTGTCACTAGGGAAGAGCTGAGGGGTTACAATGGGTATGTTGCAAATGAAATCTAGTAGTCACATTCTTGCTAGAATTAAGCATTTGCTGACTATATATAAATACATATGCATATAGAGGGCTAATTAACCCACAAAATATTTGCCCACAATGTCAGAATAAAGCTATTATTGAACAGGTTACTTAAAACATAGCAAGACTGGTAGTGTTCTCGAATGAGACAGATGGAAATGTATACACACTTTTGGTCTATGCGCCTGCTGCAGAAGAGGGTATGGGAGGGTGTCTTGTGGCTGGGTGTGAAAAAGATAATGCAGTATCACTCTGTCTTGGATGTTTCAGCATGGTGCTATCAAGTGCTCTGGCACCATCACAGTTAAGCAATCATTTCTTTGCTTAAATATTCTTTTTGGAGGTCCAACCTCCTAACTCAGGAAGGACACCATGCCAGTGGAGCTTTTTCCATCCTGACAGGGCACACAGGCTCACCCTTCCCCATCAGCATCGATCCTCACTGCAGCTGCGGAGGAAACTCTCCTTTCTGGTTTGTTTTGAGAGAGAAAAATACTCAAGGAACAGACTGGATGTGCCAACCAATAGCATTAATTCACACTACTCTATAAACACTCCCGAAATTCAGTTATCCTATTTTCTTCTGGGAATGCTCCTGCTAACAAACAAAACAAAAACATAAACTCAAATATTTACAGTCTTTGTTTTGGGCCTTTCAGTGCCAAATGCACAACCACGAAAATAAAGTGGAAAACAATGGTGCCAACCAGCCCCACCTGGAATAAGGAGATAGTCACAGACCTTCCTGCAGAGGGATAAACCTGCCTGAAATGGGGTGGGGAAGTAGCTGATGGGTGATCAGGATTAGGACAACAGTGCCCTAGAGAAGCTTAGGAACCTGAACCTTGATGGACTCCCAACACATACCAGCCAGTCATTGGGGAAGAACCAAAAAGCAACTCAGGCTGAGATTTATGACACAGAAAGCCCAACTGGATATGGAGTACTCGCATTCAAACTTTAAAAATGCTTTTATCCAGCACTTTCCCCACCTAATTCCACTGCAACAACATGCACAGCACAACCCAGAGAGGATGAGTTTTTCTGCTGATGTTTTGTATTAATTATGCATTCTTCAAGGGTGTTTTTAAAACAGCGACTAATAATCTGTCCTGTACCTTTTGTTAAGCAAGAAAGACGACTAAAAGCTGCATTTAATACTAAATGTTCATGCTACATCTCATCTCTCCCCGTCTCAAATGAAACAAGGCAAGATGCCATACCTTTCTCCTCCCACAGCACAGTTTTCTTCAGACCCCTTGGTAAGGTCTGCCATGACTAAGCATGCAGCATGAGCAAACCAGCTGCTACTGGACTTTTATCTCAACCAGAACACATTTAAACTTGAGAATGGTGTTTATACTTCAAACTGAATCCTGCATAGAGTCAGCAGAAAAGATTCGCTCTCTGTGCCACAGAGCTCTTCACTTTGTGAACAGGATGAGGGACTCATTTTAAAGATTTATGTTGAAAAGATCCTGAATTTGGCCTGACCGTGGCTGTCGGGATAACCTCAAATGAGTTTATCAGCCCTTTTTCTAAGAGCTATGAATCCAAGAAGTTAAGGAAAAGGAAAGTAAACCCCAAATGATGCAAAGCCTTTGAAGACACAGGAACAGTTACTGCAGCTAACTAGGTCTTCAAGGGGTTAATGAAGAAGTCTCCCTAGCACCCAGCTCCCAAGGCAAAGCCTCTCCCACATGCTTATGATAATCAAAAGATACTGAAAACCAATTCTACTTCATTCTTCATAATTGCAGCAGAGCCACTCGAGGAATTGTAACCATTATGTAAGATGAGGCACCATCACACTGGGGCCTGCTGCTTCAAATGCATTCTACCTACTTTTTTTATAGATTTCAGCTACCTTTCTTTTTTGTAATTAGCCACCATTTCCAAGGAGATCCATAAGTAATTTCCTGCACATCTTGAGCCATAATGCTGCAAGATTGCACTAGAAAGGTAATATAATTTAAAAGTAGTCAACAAAGGGCAGGTGACACACTGAAAAGTTCAGTTAGGCATGAGACAGAGACCACCGTTTCATTTAACAACACATAAATGTTGCTTGACCACCACACAGCACACAGGCATCCTCCAGAAAACCTAACAGTGGTTCCTTCCAAACCCCAAAATACTGCAGGATTCTATTAATAAGCAGCATATCAGCATGCTGAAAGCCTCCAGTCAAAGTAAAAATGATGCAGCACACTTGAAGGGACAGTGATCTGGAGGGAGGGTCCTGCCCAGAGGAACCCAGTATGCCCTTGAGAAGAGGGTTGCTCATTTAGAGAAGATCTCAGCTGGTGAGAGCACAGGCACATTCATAACTTCTATGAAGTTCACATTAGTTTTGAGATCTTCTGCAGAAAGCAGGGGGAAAAAAATCCCACATTTTTTAACCTGTGTATGTTTTGCTTTGAAGGAAGTCTCTCAGCTAAATATTATTGAAACAGCAGATGGCAAAATGCAAAGTTTATGAAAGGGAAGGCTGCCTTGAGCGGCAGGTTACTGTTTGCATGGAAGAGCTATGCAAGAGAAGAAGGGAAGGAGGGAGAGAGAGAGAGGAGTCAGAAGTTAAGATGCACATTTCTAGCTGACCAACTTGGTTAGAAAATGATGACCGTGTCTATAAATGTAATCTTTGGTGTGCTGGCATGGAGATATGCAAGAGCTGTGAATTGGTGTGAAAACTAAAATACCTAGAGGGACTAATAAGTCCCTACGGGGACCCCAGTTACTTAAATGGCTGCAAAGGATAATTGCAGGACTGAATCAATGCCATTTTCCCTGGGAAAAAAAAAAAAAAAGAAAAAAGAAAAAAAGTATTGCTGCTCTGATTACGTTTTTCTGAAAAGGCTGGCTGCTTTCCTCTTCCCTCCCCCACCTCAAAAGTCAACTGCAAACCACTAGAAATATGTCCAGAAAGATTATGGTGCAGCTGAAAGCCAGAAGCATATGATATTATATATTTACTGGTGCTGTGTCAGATAACATCTGAGAGAAGAGGAGAGGAAAAAGAGATTCAGCTTTGCAGTCTTTATTAGCATGTTTGGGCTCTTTAAAGGAGCTATCCAATTGTGTCATTGCTGCCAGGCCTTTAAAACTGTATATATCCATGATAAAGGAATCTACTTAAAACACAAGCCTCTGAGCCCTACCCTACCCAACTCTCCTGTGACATGCAAACTTACTGCCTTTAAACAAGAGTTAGAAAAAAAGAAATGAATAGGGATGCACCATTACCCATAGCATTATATTGCTCAGGAACAGATGTTAATCAATTTTATGGAACGTTTTAAGTAACATGCAGGTACGTTTCCAAAGAACTGTCTGCATAATAGAGATATCAGCCCAGCAAATACAGGAGATAAGCCTTTATCTTGACTGGAAGAGCTATGTCTGTTTTGATTAAAACCAAAGAGGTCTGCACGATCAAGCAATTTTATCCCCTTGGAATTATGTCATTTCCAGAATGATACTACACACAGTCCCATGAGAAAAGGGAATGGAAATAACCTTGCTCTTGATTGTAGTGTTCTCCTTGCGCAAGTGTTCATGCATGGACCTCATGAGGTACACATGTAGGATGTACCTCAGAGATTCTTGAATAGACAAGAACTGTACTCTCTATTCCAGCTGTGCTAGAAGAACAGCAAATTTGGAGAAAGGACTCACCTTATACTGTAAGTAATTTGTGCTACTCAATCTCTCATGCACTGCTAACAGAACTTTAAAATCCCACGCCACACACCAGTAAAAGGAAAAAGGTGCCCTATCTTCTCGATTGGTAAAAAAGTCGTAGCTGCGCCATCGTGCTGGGAGTAATTTCGGTCGTTAAACTTCTCGAACCTTGAATGTCATCAGGAATTACTTAGGTGACCATCCACTTGCACTCAAAAAGTACTGCATTTAACTCTCCGTAAAATATGGATTTTATTGCAGCAGTGACAGGACTCCTTTCCACAGCCACTGACCTCTACTGCTATTGCTTATCTCTTGACTCAACCTTTCTCATAAGAATACACAGATGTAGTATGCAAATCGTTTTCCCTGTGTGTGTATTAAGTAGGTGTTACATATATATGAATACATAAGTAGTTCAACCTAGCTGACACAGAAAGTATGTTACCAGCTCCTCAGAAACATTTACTACACCACCAAATTCAGCGCTTGCTTTCTGCAATTACCCAACTTCTTTCCTGTAAAAATGCCTATACGCCTACCCTCTTACTTCCACCTCCCCCATCACTCCCCAACCCGTTCTTTTATCAAATAAAAGACTTCACATTTGTCAATTCCTGTAACGTCCCCAGATCTGCTCGCTCTGCCCCCTTCTTTTCACTGAGGAAGCGCTTCATTTCAACTGTGCTCTACATTCAGTTCTGCACTTTGCCTCGGATTTCGCTCATGATCCGAAGGGTTTTGCCCTGTATTCATTTCACAGCAGCTAGGCAGTATCAAGAAGCCGAGAGAGACTTTAAAAATTATTATTTTCTAGTTATTCATCCTTTTGCTGCTGTTATTATTAATTATTACTGTTACTCTCTTCCAAGCACACACGACCCTTCTCCCGCTCTCACCACCTCTCCTCGCCCGAAGTGTCTCGCTGGCGATGTCAATCCCCAGGAAAACGCCGCATCCCTTCTGCTGAGTTACAACGCCAGCCAAACGTGGTTCCCGCACGCCCCGGAGCGTCGGGCAGGGCGCGGAGCCCCAGGGAGGTCACCCCGGAGCGGCGACAGGAGCAGAGCCCTCCGCAAGACAGCTGCCAACTTTGCAAAATAAGTGCTGTCCCCCTCCTCCGTCTCCCGCCCCCTCCACCCCCTTCCTTAATTAGCATTCCCAATAAGCACGGCAGAAAGAATAAGAAAGAAAGAAAAAAAATAAATAAAAATCAGAAGGCGGCTGGCTGGTGAGAGCTACAACTTGCCCCTCCAGAGGTGCAGAGCCGCATCTCCTTACCGGCACGCAGGGACGACGCGGCCGAGCCTCGCCCGGGTCGGCGGCGCGGCAGCGCAGCTCCCCGGCCCCTTCTCCCGCCGCTCAACCTCCCCGCCTCGCACTAGGGCTCCCGCTCGGCCAGCAGCACTTTTTAACTCCGGCATGCAGGCAGCCCGAGCCGAGGGGGCTCTCTATCTGATTGGTTTCCATTCACTGCTCCTGATTAATAAAAAAAAAAAAAAAAAAAAAAAAAAAAAAAAAAAAAAAGGAAAGGAGGAGGGGGAGGGAAAAAAAAAGCCAAACTCCTCCCTCTCGGCTTGGCTCCCTAGCAGGCGCGCACACACACCCGCACATACGCGCGCCCTCACCCCTGGCGCCGGCGCTGCGGCTGCCGGGGCCGCTGGAGCTGCCGCACTGGGGCCGGGGGGGCGCGGAGCGGGCGCGGAGCCGATTCCTCCGGGCGGGCAGGGATTTGCAACTGAATGCGGTGGGAGGGCAGAGGGGGAGGGTTGTGCCAGGGAGCCCCCCTTCCCCGCCGAGAGCAGCCGGCTTCTTCCCAATCGTTTGGTAGCGATAGCTAAAGCGGAATAAAATCGGGGGAGGGAGGATAAAGAGGAGGCAGAGGCACGCTCCTCTGTTGTGAACTGTGTGTTTGTGCTGTGCAGTTTCTCATCCTCCGAGCTGGTCTTAAGTCCTTCTCTCGACATCTGAGATGCCCCGCTGGTCTTTTCCCACACTTCCCAGGAAGTTCCTGGACTTGATGAATCAAGATATTCCGGTGAATTATTAATGGAGATGACACTTCGTGGTCGCATGTGGCGGTTTCTATGTGAATGGAAAGCAGCGGAGGGGGATTTTCCAGGTACCTGCCTTTGCTTGGTCCCTCTCTTCGCAGAGGGCTCCTCACTCAGGAGGTTATGACTAATCAATGCAGAACGGACTGAAATCTCAGCTTTTGCTGTGGGACTCCTGGAGTCCCTCTGCGCACATGCATTTTGTACAACCTCTCCCCCACCCCGCCCCACACCCCCCCCCCCAACTGCCTAAATACAGCCTGAAATAAGGCTTTATGTTTTCCTGATCTATGTATTAAATTACAAGATGGAAATTGACAGCCAGTTTATTATTTACCTGACAAGAGTCCACTCCAATTCAGCTGCGCGGTGTCCCCTTAAGATTCATAGCAAATGTTGCAAGAAGTGAAGCTTTCTGCCATTTGCTTTTCACATCTCCACAGTCTTGGCTTTGACCTTTACGTTTTTTTTTCCCCTGCTAGTAAATCTAAAGTCATCTTGTTTTTCTTTCTTTTGCTATTCCTTTTTTTCTTCCCTTCCACCTACCCACCTTTCACAATTTCTGCATGCTGTATGTCTTAAAGATGGGTTTGTGCTGGCTCTAAGCCATCTTTGTGTCCTGTTTCTGAACTATTTCAAGGCTTTTAATATAATTTAAATACCCTGAGCACCAAGAATTCAGGTAGCAATCTTGCTGCTTGTACTGTAATTTCTACTGTGCTGCAGCACCATGTCCACAGCACAGCTGAAACTGGTGCTGGACTTGTTGTAAAATGTGGAATATATAAAATTTTCTTAAGGAAGGATGTTCTTTAATGTTGGATCTTTGTGTACTCTCAACATTAGTCAACAAGAAGGGAGATTAATCCATGAAACACAGCTAACAAGCACACTCCAAGTGATGTCCACGTGTTAGAAAAACAAATTACTTGTTGGTAGAATTGCCTTGTTGAGGGTTAAGACCTGACACGCTACAGTGATCTCAGACCTAGGGTGAGGTTACCAGAGCTTGGGAAGAAGGATGTTTCATTGATAGTGGACGCAAAGAATGCAGAATTTGTGAGCCACAAGGACAACTGGCAAAACTCCCAAGGTAAGGAAGAAACTAATAAAGCTAACTCAGCAATTGTGCTGAAATCAGCTCCAACTGGGTAAAAGGTAATTCTGGCAGGGAGAGATCATGAATGCCAACTCATAGTCCATCGACCCAAGAAACCAAACTCAAGAGAAGGATTGAGCATAAAGATTAATTAGCATGAGAAGCAAGAGAATCATTAACCGATAGAAGATAGGAGACTAATAGGGAACTATGTAACTTGTTGCCAATGAACACTAATTATTTTGTTTGCTGAAATGTATAAATAGTAAACATTTGATAGCTGGTGTGCTTGGTTTGTGGAATACTAAGCACTCAAGCTTGTGCAACTGTGAAATAAATAATCAATGTCTCTCATGAGTGTGTAATTATTGGCTTATTGCACACCAGGTTATGAATCTGATTTTTGTGGACAACAGCCTCCAACAAGCCTTCAAGCTGTTTCCCACAGCCACTGTGTTGGTAGAATTCTTCTAAGTACTCTGTATGATACTACAAAAGGCAAAACAGTGTAAAGAAGCTGGATTCTGCTTTGCATGTATTTGTGAACTCAAGCAAATCACCCTGAAAACCCACTTAGGTACCACTGCCCTTATCTGGCCATTTTAGTCTTTCTACACCTGAGTATTTCCAGCCTGTAGATCATTCTGGTTGCTCTTCTTTGAACTTCCCCTAGTTCCCTCATTATTTTCTTTTTTTCAGCAATGACAGGTCAGGAACTCAGTGAATATTTGCACAGCCTTCCCACGGGAGCTTTCTGGACACAGTCTATCTCTCTTTATGACAGACCACATTTGCAGGCATTCTTGTTCCCTGCCATATTGCATTGTCGATTCACTGCCCACTCTAACCCTGAGGTCTCCTTGGGCATTATTCATTCCTAGGTATATCATGCTCTGATTAGCTTTAGTAAGGCTGCTTTTATTTTATTTTTATTTTATTTTATTTTATTTTATTTTATTTTATTTTATTTATTATTTTAATTTTAATTTAAATTTTCTCAACCAGAGTGGAATTAATAATATCCGAGAAGGACTTCTGTATTTTTGTTAAAAAGGAAGTTAGTGCAGCAGCTGTTGTGTTCTCCATAACGTGTGCATAAGATATTTATCTTCTAATCAATTATATGAATTAGTGGTTCACAATTTGAATTCCATAGGTGTGTGAAGAAGACTTCTGTCAATTTTGAGAGATATTGTCAGGATGATGCTTTTCTTCCTCAGCCCTCTTCTATTGACAGCTATAATGATAATCAAATTAGCAGATTAAATCACATTATTAGCCAGTGAAGAGTCCTGTATACCTAATACATTAGCTGAGTGAAAGGCTCAGCTAGGATTGTGAAAATTGATCAAGACTGGCTGAAAACAACTTCCCTGCCATGAGATGGAGAATATAAGAAGGTCCAAAAGAGAACTGAATGTTCATGAGTCTAAGACTCCAAGAAGGAAAGAGACAAGCATGGTTTCCAGCTCTTGAACCAATCCTGTATTTGGAAATCCGAATGATACTTGAAGTAAAACATGCCATCTCAACGCCTATCTTGTCTGTGGCTCTTCTCTTAAGCAGGCATTCCTGCCCATGGACTGACAAGAATTAGCCAGAAGGAAGATCCCAAGTGGCAGCTTATGTCTCTGCAGTCTCTGTGGAATGCCCAAACCCTTCAGACTGTGACCCAAATGTCCATCACTCTCAATCTCGTGCACAGAAACAAAATACATTGTGAGGTAGGAATATATGGTGATATTCTCTAAGCTATTTAGGTGAAATACTATTTCCAAACAATAGAAGATGTCTATGTGGCATTTAAAGACTAAACGACCACTTATGGTTTACTATGAGCTGCAGTATCTACAAAACCATCTGAATGTCTCACTTTGTAACTCCACACTTCAGGGTTTGCCCAGCCTCTTCCAAAAATAAAGAGGGACCTTACTCTGAGTTTATAAAGGGGAAAACTCAGTCTAGGAGAATTTCTCTTCTCTCTTTTCTGTTTTTCTTTTTCTTTTTTTTCCCTAGAGGTGGGGAGCCTTGCTTTCTTAAGTTTGAATGGCACATTGTTCAAGTCTTGAAGCCCAGTCCTGTATATCTATATGCAGTAATCAAGGATTAGCCAGGCAACTGTGAAGGCTGAGATAATGTCACATTTTGCCATTCTTCGAGCAAGATGTGCTTCTCATAGCACTGAAATAGCCCTGGTGTCTTCCTAGTTCTAGTCTGTTGCAAATACTAAGAAACAGGGTACCACAAACCACTTTCCCATCTTCTGTCAATTCTTCCTGGTCTGCTTGGCCAAGGGAAAAGTAATGATTTGCCCAATGGATCCCAGTGATTGCATGCAGCCCTGCGTAGTATATTTCTTCTCAATTTCTGAATAGTTTTGTTCTTTGTCAATATTCTTCTTCCAGTGAGGCCCCCAAAACTGTAGAAGGAGATTATTCCAATGAATCTGAATGTCTTGTTCTAATTTCAATTTGTTACATGTTTTAGTCCATTCTAGAAGTGATGAAGAAAAGCAGCAGATGATTTGATTGGTTCCTTCGTAAGCCACATGAGGAACTACTCCATTTCTGCCTATTCCATAGATATTTTAGGGTGAAAAAGATTCCTACTGCAGGATACAAAAGAACAAAGAAGCAAAATGTGAATCAGAGCTTGCTGATTTTGTGGAAACATTATGAAATCTGCCTGTTTTTTTCTTAGCTTGCTCTCTGAACTTCTCAGATGCTTCCTAAGTAGGGAAACTGATATTGCAAATTCTTGCAGTTTCATGGTTTCTTGAGTGTCTCTCTTTCCCCATTTTAGAGGTGAAAGTCAGGCAATTATGGGAATTAGAAAATAACAATAAAAATTTTGGTTTATCCTTGAAGTAGTTGTATTTATTCATTAATACTGCAGTTCCTCTTCTTGTCTAGGTTGAAAATGAAAAGTTATTTTCAAAACTATTCTAGAAATTAGATTTTCCATTCAGCTACCATAGTAGCTATTCCTCTGCTTCTCTGGGTGCATGTAGACTGTTTCAAAGAAACAAAGGTTTTCTTTAAGGAAAAGCTTTACTTCTGAGTTGAATAAACATGACCATCATGGTCCCTCACCAGTTTTTCCTTCAGTGTTTAATCCATGCCTTTTTTTGCCTAGGGATGGCAAAAACCAATTTCATTTTGGATTAAACTCATACTGAAACAGATATTTTCAAAACTGTCATATGCCTCTGAATTTCTTAGCTCTCCTAATTCCAGTGGTATTAAAATATCACAAGAACAGCTGTTGTTATGTTGCTTGTGGAGTCAGTAATTACGGAATTGTGTTGCGAAAGTAACAAACTGAAGGGTGGCAGGTAAGTTTCACACACAGGTAGTTTAAATTGGTTCAGATGAACCAAACTTTTGTATTTCAGGGTTCACCCCTCACTCATGGCAAGCAACTAAGAAACTCTGCTGTTAAAAATAATGCAACAGCATCCTTCACCTTTTGCATTCCCAATATGTCAGATTGATCATTCCTGACAGAAGCATAAAAATGTCAGCGCAACAAATAAGATGGGTAAATAGCAGCTAATGCCTGGGGAGTTTCATTTCCTCAACAGGTACATGAAGTTATAATTGCACTAATCAGCATTCCTACAAGCAGCCAGCACTTCAACTTGCCATAGAAAAAGCCTGAAAGGACAGAGACTTCTTCCATGCAAAACACCATGGAGATCAACTAAACCTCAAGCAGTATGGTCTTTATAAATGAAAGCTTACATCATCAGGATAAATGAGGAGCCAGCACACATCTGCATGCATGGGATGGCAGCAAATGAAAAATCAGATTTTGTCCCTCTAGCTAAAAAATCATTGTACAATAGAATCAGTTCATGACCAAATTTCACTGTGTGTCATCCAGCTGCTGTCAGGATCTTGATAGTTTCCCTGGAACTGATACAAAAGGTTATCAGGGATAATCTGATGCTACTGTTGTAGGAGTTGTTAGTCATGAGCACTAGTCAGAATTTGGAGATACTACCCTTTTCCACATGCAATGTTGTTGTAGCAAAATTTGAAAGTAATGCATCTTTCCATGTTGGTCAAAGTTTTGAATGCATTTGGAATATTTTCCAAGATACATATAAACATTTTTCAAGAAATACTTAATTTTCTGTCAAAAAATATCCTTGAATTTATTGTGTAGCCTGCAGAACTCTTCTACATGATTGCATTTATTGCCACAAAGCCCAACTTTGGCCATGAAACCTATTATTTATTTGTGTGAAGCTAATGTTCTTACCAGTCTCCTGTCTGTGTCCATCGATTCTTTCTTCTCTAAGGGCTCAGAGTTTCTGTGTAATTTACCATGGTTTAACCATTTACTTCTCACTGCCTGAGCCGCTGTGAATGTCTGTATGTACTCTCAGATGTTAGAGAACACCATGTAATTTGATTTTGTCAATCCCTTTTCACTGTGGACTGAGCTAAAGAGAATTATCTTCCATTTATTCCTGGCTAAGAGTGCCTCTATGAACAGGTACTATACCTCATCTGATGTAGGCTACTCACTGTGCAGTAATAACTTGCTTGTGAGTCTGACATGAACATACTTCGTATTTTAATAACTTCTGGAGAAATAACTGTCTTTTCTATCTCAGCTTGCACAATACCTAGTGCAATGGGAGAAAAAGCACTAAAAAGTCATGCAAATAATTAATACATCAAAATCACAGGGTGTTTTTCAGTAGTGCATACATGTACACATCTATTTGCCAATTTCCTGGCCGAAGGGATTTGTCACCTAAGTAGAGATGAAAGGCAAATGCTCAAAAGGAAAATGAAGAGATGATGTGAGTTAAGATTCATGCACTGGATCAGTTTAGATCTGGGGATAAAAATCAAACCTGATTTCTACTCTGCTCTAGCTCAAACCAGTATTTTATCCTCTTATTCAGAGTGCCTGTCATGTCTGGTCCCTACCGAAGGTTTCAATCTAGCTCTGTGCTTCTCATTTCTCACATAAATATTGCTGAGGACCACAGGTCACTCTTTCCCCCCAGGCTGATCAGTTCCTCCTTCTCAGGATTAGGACTTAGTCCAAATCTTCATCTTTCCTGATAACAGTGTTGACACATACACTTTTCTGTCTGTTAGGCTAGGTCATTTACACAATGAATAGCAGATAATTTTTGAGTAGTGTTCCAAAAAGTGGAGCTTTTCTCTCCTCCATCTCCTCCACTTTTTGATTCATATAGTCCCAGGTATGTTCCTTGTGTGACTGCAGTGACCTGTGGGGTTACACCAGCACTGAATTCTGCAACACACCCACACCCACCCACAGACCTCCCTTATACTAAGGCTGCAAACGCACATTGCATTTTTCCTGACAAAGCAATTTTAAGTCATTTTAACTTCCTTCCTCTACCTGTGAGCTCATCATTCCTGCCTCTGCCCCCACTCACCTCTCTCCAGATATGTCATCAAAACCATCAGTGGGATGTGCTGTAACCTGGTCACAGAAATCAATATAGATACAAATGATTCTTGACAAAGTTAGTTTTGTAATTTGGACTATTTGAGTCACCTGTTGCAGTGGTAAATCTGAGTGGATTGTGAACTACTGCACCTCTGTGTATATGCAGGAGAGTGGTACTTGGGGGAAATTTCTTAAATGACTGTATCACTGGAAAAAAAATGTAATGTCATACTACACATTAAGAGATATGTTCCCTTTTCAGGAGAAGCTGCATAGCGGCACAGTAATAAAAATGACAAAAAATCCCCAGGACACTTGTGAAAGATTGTTCTCTAGCTACATACAGAATTTGAAGTGATCTAGAGTTTTGTATTAGCATTTACTTGAGCTAATCAGTGAATCTGCTGATGCCTTTCTACTTGACAATTGATATTGTCATCCCAGAAGAAACAAACACCCTTTGCACCACATCTTTGTGGGTTCTTTGTATGCTATCTGCTCTGCCTAAGAACATAATTGGCTGTTCCTGATGTTGGGCTGAAGGCAGGGACTTAGTGAATTTTTTTTATGACATTTCACATGGGCTATTTTATTCTTCCCTACAAAAGGTCTTTTTTTCTCCCTCTCCTTTTTTATTTTTGGAACTCCTCTCATCTGCTTTGTCACAGAAGCCTTCATCTGAAGAGTGGAAATTGCAGCTCCTTATGTCTTTCTTTGAAGCCACCAGACAAACTTCGTGATTCCAGTTTACGAAGTCCAGTGACCAGGACATTTTCGTAACTTTTGTCGCTATCTCTTGTGACTGTAACACTTGTTACTGTAGGAGAGCAGCGCTAATCTCAGTCTGCACAGTAAAAAGGGAGGACTATTTTGAATTTAAGTGGATGTCTGAGTTTCAAATGAAGGTGTGATTGTGGCTGAAAATGTACAAATGTCCATGGATCTGTAAATACATATACTTTTCTTAGAAGGCTGCAAAATTTAAAATATTTCCACCTCATCTGCTTCAGTGCTGCTGACTTGCTGCTCATCTTAATCCTCCGGTTACTTAATGGGTTACTGTGGGAATCGAGCTGGCTGGCATCCCAAACCAGACCAGTGTTTCTGGTGAGTTGCCCCTTGGCCCCAGACCTTGGAGGGCATTTGTTTAAGTTTATAGCAGTTCCTAAGAAGGTTGTCAAAGGTTTTAAAACTGTTCATGGTAAAGCTTTATAACCCTCATTTCCCATTGGTTGCCTCTGTTCCCAGTTATGTCATCCCCTTTCTCCTCCCAGCTCTGGAAAGTTCTTGTATCCTTGTACCCCCATTGGTTCATGTTCACCACATTGTTCCACCCATCCTACCTTACTGGCTCCTGCCCTACATTACTCCTCCCTTGCACCACTTTTCCCTTTACCCATTGGATTCTCACCCTGGACCCACCTCTCCTCATCCCTTATAAATACCCTGGATTTTCCCTCAGCCTTGTCTTCTACCCTTGCTCTTATAGTGTGTGCGTGTGTTTTGGGCCTTGTCCCACATTTTCTTTTATGGTTATTAAAGTATTTAGTTCCAGAGTTGTGGTGTGGACCCGTTCCTCATTTCGCCACCTTAGCCCTGATATCAGGGGACCTTTAGAGGTTGGTCGGGGAGACTGCCCTCGAGTCTCGTGCCTTAAGTATTGAAAAACAAAAAACCCCAACAGGTTACTTACGTGGTTGCCCAGTCATCCTGTATCTGGGATCCTCAAGCCCTGGGACTTTCAAGGAATTTGTAGACACCAGGAGCCAAACTCCTGGCAGAATTTTTAATTACTTTCTTCAAATGGAGTTGCACAACTACCCTGTGTGTGACATTAGCAGTAAAGTCCCTAAGGATGAGGCAGCTCACTAATGGTTGCTATGAAATGCAAAGAAAATATTGATACTGCATAATGCAGCTGGCTACTCAGCCTGGCATTAATATAATTTTGAGCCATTTATCCTTAAATGAAGAGAAGTATTCTTGCCTCTGTTAAGGATTTCCAGTCAGAAAGAGAAGCATCAACCTTTTATTTTGCATTTAATGAGAGTAGTCCCCACTAAGAAAGAACATATTGTCAGGACTTTTTTATTTACTTTCTCAATTAGTACTAAACTGTGATAGTAATTCACAAGAGAATTAATACACTGCCTTCTGCATTTCACTGTCTCCTTTTCCTGTAGCTATTTCAGGAACTGCAATGCTGTGGGATATACCTAGATCCTGTTAACAGGCACTATACTGAAAGGGAAAAAGCTAAACATCCTCTACCAGATTCTCCTTCTAACATTTTATTATGCTGGCCTTCTATTAGGGTAGGAAAAAATTTAGCAGGAATTAGAGTGTTGCAGGTGAAATCTTCTAGGAAAAGACAATCTCATAGTTGAATGAAAATAACTATACTAGCAAGGACCCATGATAATGCAGGGGAAGACAGTAGCTGCTTTGTGATTCTTGTTGGAAATCCTAGTTTATTGACCTAGGTGGTAGCTCTGCAAGTTAATAGAAAAGGACTAAACTTTAGGCACCAGAGTAGTCCACCCAAGTCTGGAGTGTTCACTTGACATCTTTGTTGAATCAGGGCTCAAGATACTATGGGGATTAGTGCTACAGTAAAGCTCCACTGCAGATTATGAAGAGTTAAAAAATCCTGTTTACATGTTCTCCTTGAATTGGGTGAGGAAATATTTCCTGAACCACAGGCTTTGTTTCACACTTGAAATACTGTATAGCCTATTTGAATATTTTTGTAGTGCTTAACATTAGCATCTCTCACACAGTTTACATTACTTTGACTTATGGAAGTCCCAGTGTGGAGGATTGGGAAAATCTAGAGTTCTGTATTAGTAAACCCATGACAGAAAAAAGAGGCAATTATCTCTTGCTTTAAAAGCTCCAAAGTGTAATTCTTGCAGTTAATTCCTACAAGGTTCAGAGAATCTAGGGTGAATTTGGTTTCTGGTAGATATTTACATTCTCTTTGGATCAGCTATATATTTATATATAAGAACACTGATTTAATAACAGTCTTCTACTTAAACTTGCGAATCAACTAGACCCTATGGGGCATCTGACATAAATTACTGAACTGTTGTTTGAGGTCCAGCTGAGTATCTGATACTATGGATAAAAATAGGTCTCTCGGCATGCCCTTGACCAAAAAAAAAAAAAAAAAAAATAAGGCTCTTTCTTACTAGAATTAATTTTTACCTTCTATTTTCTCCCACATGATTAGTTATATATTAGCTAACCACCACAGCAGGGAAAATGCCCAACAACTGTCTGGAGACATAAAATCATGTAATACACACCCAGTAGGAACATAACTCACAGGAGCTGTTGGGATGGGGCTTTAGAAAAGAGCATTAATTTATAATTGGCCACTGTTCATCTGACAAAAAAAGAGAGAAACTGTGAGTTCAAAAGGGACTTCAAAATCTGAACCTGTCAAAGCCGGTGCATTGTATTTGCTCTGGATGGTGCATTAACATCTCTAGCAAAGCTTATGCTATTTTGAGTGATGGAAGGCCTACTGTGTAGGGCTGGGGAAAAAAGAAATAAAGTTCTGTATTAGTAAGCATGTGACTGGAAAAAAAGGCAATTATCTCTTTTTTTGAGATTTACAAAGTACGGTGGTGGTAACTTCTGACAAGAGTAAACTACATGTGCACAGCTTAAAGGCAAACTGAGGACATGCAGATGAAAAGTTCAGCCCTTTCCTCATTCCCCCCTCCTTTCTTTACCCACCCTTGTGATCTCTTTACTACAGCTGGAGAGAAAATCTGGGGCACTTGTTTCTTTCATTTCTTCCAGATTGTTATTTTATCCTCATTTTTGGTAGAGTGGTAATGATATCCAGTGGCTGCTTAGATGAATCACTGATAGATATTCCTTAGGGATATTCCAGAAAAATGCATCCCAGCCAGGACTTATTTCCTAAGTCACAGCATGAATTTGAAACCCATATAGTCTGCCAACTGTAATCAGCTCCTGTCACTGGTCAGGTTTCCATTATTTTTTCTTTGGCTCTTTTTTTCAACCCTTCTATTTTGTCCATCCACACTGGCAATTAAAGGCTGCAATGAATCTCTAATGCACATAAGGAGGCAAGAACACACACAGAAGCCTTTCTTACCCTTGCATTTCATCTCCAGAATATTATGGTTCTTTCTGTCTTTTGCACTCACTAGCTTATGCTAGCTTGGTTTGGGATTTACGAGCTACTCCCATTTCTTTTCTTGTGTAGTTTGCAAGAGAAAGCTTGGCTCTCTGAAATCTGCAAGGAGTAGGGGCATAGTCAACAGGAAAAAAACACAGAAATATTAGAGTGAAAAGACAGGTGAGCTTTATTCAAGGATCCAAAATCTTGACATGAAAAGCGACATGTACAAAAGCTCCGTATCCATGAAGGAGGTGAATACTGCTTCTGAAAGCGCAGAGTAACCTCACCAAAGTGCAGTTTCACAAGATGGCCAAAGGGCTTTGGAGGTGGTTTATTGTCATATTGTTACTTCTGAACCAGTCATCTGAACTTAAGCTGTGCTTGTTACCAGGATTGGTTTGGAACTGGGAACTGATTGTTGCAGAAACTGTCCAGGACACATTGCAACATCTCCCTGCAAAATCTCCGAGCTGCGGCATCACCTTTTATGGAAAAGCTCCCCTTCCAGTACGGCTTTGGAATGGCACAGCAGCTCTTCTTTCTCAAGAAGGCCTTTCCAGTTGGCCTTGGCCGACTGTGTCAGCTGCCAGGTAGAAAGCAATCCATCACTGCTTTCACTCTCTTACACAGCAGGCAAATTTTTAAAGCTGTTAGAGCTGGATGAAAATAATTTCCCAAGCTTGCACAGCAATGTATCTCTTGCCATAGCAGTACTGAGAGCTCCTCTGGCCGAGCTGATGTGATATCAGGTGAAAGCTGCTGGGCTTCCTTGCACGGGCCCATCCTGTTGGCACAGAGCTGGGGCAAGCCAGGCGTGAGGCACGGGGTGGGAGTGAGGCTGACTTGGCACCAGCCCTGCCCAGACTGTAATTCTGCACTCCAAGCAGTGGATCTGTGGGATAGATTGCTGCAAAACAGTCATCTGGGCTGGATCAAGAACCGTCTCACAGTTGCTTTTTCTTTGGATGTTGAACAGGGCATGGATTCACAGTAATGAATGATGATGCATTGGTACAGTGGCTGCATGCTGGCTGTAGGGCAGCAGGCAACTGCTGGTACAGCCAGCTGGTAAAAATTCACCTGTCACCACTGGCAGAGTGAATTAATACTTTATATCCATGATCTGTGATGAACTCTGAAGCCAAATGTACTATATTGCCAAAGCAAAGCCTTGTTATTTTTGGGATTTTTGGTAAGAGGCATCCAGCTCCTAGGGCTGCAGAGGCTGAGAAGGGTGTAATTACATGTTACACTTGGGAAGGATGCTTGGGAAATGCTGAAGGCTGCATTGCAGTTCACTATTCCTACTCCTCCAACTCTGCTGACACAGCTCTATGAGAGCTGAACCAGTGAGCTGGGTCACTGAAGTTATTTTGCTATAACTTCTCAGGGTTACTTTTAACCCCAAATGTTTGAGTGATCTGGTTTACAGAGCAGTCAGATAAACAGTTGCTGTGGCTCATCAGGAAGGGTAAGGTTGCAGTGTGAAGTGAGAGGCAGAGTGAGTTAACTGCCCTGACCCGAATGCTCTGAGCTCTCTGGCAATCCCTCCGTGTCAGAGATGAAGAATATAGTGTATATTTTGCAGCACTTCTCCCAGAGGTATGAGTATCTTAGGAATAGCTACTTCTCACTGTACAGTCTTCATCTTAAAATAGAGCAGGCTAAAAGATGTTTGTTTACACTAAAACAAAAGCTCTAGATGGAGCAAATTATCCCTGTGGTATTTAATTTGTGATTCAGGCTTGTCTATGACTCTTCCAGTTTTGCTTCAATTAAAAGAGCATGTAACTGCACATAAACATTTAGCCAACATTAAGGCTCAGATGCCCAACTGCATTTCAGTGGCATTTGGGTGGTAGACTCTTATTTCATCCTTTAAAATTAATTACAGGATTCCAGGAAGGTTTTTTTTCCCCCTTTTTATTTTGTGTATGGTTCTTTTATTATAGGGATCAAGTAAATATATGATTCTCCCACTAGTACTGCAATAATAACTCCATAAAATATTGGCACTTATGTGACAAAAAAGCCACCCACATGAAAATTTTACCAAATCCTAGCTAACTAGTACATTTGCAGGGTGCCCTCTCATGATCAAAACCTTCTGTTATCATCTCTGTAGGAATGTCCCAATGAGGTCACATTACATTACCCCCTGCTGGGGATTTTCTCTCTCATGTCTCCTGCTTGGGGCTAAAAAGATTTTAAAATGGGTGTTCAGTGTCACACTGAATTAGCCAAAATTCCAGATTAAAAAGCAGTGGTCTACTTGTTTTAATCAACTTTGTACCAGTCTTGTTCATCATCCTTTCAACAAAAGGATTGTTTATCCCATTTTTTCATTAGATCTTGAATTAATATCTTCCAGGGGAGCCACAGAAACTAATTGGAATAATAAATGTACTCATACTTGCTCATGTGTTTTAGCAGACTACAATTCAGATACCATGCATATGAATAGTACTTAATAAAAGTTTGCCTGATGGGGCACAGACTAAAAAATACTTCTTTTTTTCTTTATATCTGACTGTAGTTATGTGACTTTCTCATGTTATACTTCCCTCTGCCTTTCTAGGCTTTTGTACTGCTGATGAGCAGAAGGCAGAGGAGGTAAGGTCACTCTTCCTTTCCTGTTTCCCTGTCATCATCATCAACCGATGTAGTTGCAACAGAAATGATACTATTCTTGTTTGTTCTCTCCTCTGAGACCACAGAGAAACTCTTCTGAATGTTAACAAGAGGCTCGAAGTATCTGTCTGGTATGTAGAAAAGGGCCTCTGTCATCCTGTTTCCTGCTCCTTAATATTGAAAGTAGCTGACAGAATCATAAGCCCAGCATGCTGGCAGTTGCCTCACACAGTGACTCCTTTTATTTTGTTTGCATGAAGCTTTGAAGCTGTATCTTCATGGTCCTTTAATCAGGAGAAACTCATTGAGTTTTTAGACTTCATTTTCAAACACTGAGTTATCCAAGAAGTGGGATGAAAGATATGGTGTGGAGCAGACAAAAGCTGAAAAACACAAATGTGATGTTTTCTACTTGTTTATTTGGATGACTAGAAAGTTGGGAAGTAGATAAACTTTCTTTATCTCTCCTTTTCAATGTTTTATCCCCTGTTACTATGTGTGTGGTAGATACACTGCTGCCTATCCATGCCCATGATCTATTGCTGTCACCAAGGTGTTCTTGGGCTGAAGGGCACTTTTGTGGTGTTACTGCCTTTATAATCACAGAAAACAAAAGCTTATCATGACTACTTAGTAGTAAAGAACAAAATCCTTTTCTGTTTCCATGCTATGTCACCACATTCTGTCTGCAGAAATATGTGCTTTCTCTAGAACAGACTCACTAATAAGGCACAAATCTCTCTCCCTGCTATGTATCCATTAATTTCAACTGATATTATATGGATGTCTTTAAAATAAAAAAAAAATCCAAACAAGAAAACATAACTCAAACCCTGTCTTGCTTTGTAAAATACTCACCCTCTTCCTTTATTAGCAATTTTTATTATAGTTTGAAAGATTATCACTTGCATCAGTCACTACCAATCCCATTTTAGACTCTGCCCCATAATATGCTCATGAGAGTCTATCTGTACAGTGTTTTGCTTTGCTTTTTTTCATCTCCACCTACGAATTAAAAGAAAATTCAAGTTACCAATATATTTTTCTGATATTGGTATGACTGCGTGCAAGAGTGACTGATAGGTCAGGGGGTCATGCTGTCAGCCACAGGGACCTTGACAGGCCAGAGAAATGGCTGACAGAAACCTTAGAAAGTTCAGCAAGGGGAAGTTTAAAATCCTGGGGCTGGGGAGAAACAACCCTGTGCACCAATATATACTGTGTGCCAGTATATAAGGCAGCTTTTCAGGAAAAAAAAAAAAAGATTCTGCTAAAGACCAAGTTGAGCATGGTCCAGCACATGCCCTAAGAAGACTAATGTTATCCTGGGCTACATTCAGCAAAGTACTACCAGTATTTAGAGGGATGTGATCCTTCCCCTTTATTCAGTGCTTGTGAGACCACACCAGGAGTACTGTGGATGTGGCCCTGGACAACTGTCTCCAGGTGTTCCTGCTTAAGCAGGAGACTTAGAGCAGAAAACCTCCAGAGGACCCTTCCAACCTCAGCCATTCTGTCTTTCTGTGATTCTTTGATTTGGTTATTCTCCTATTTAACCAGGCATGAACAATCTGAAATTATGCAAAATAACCTATTCCAAAACATTGCAAACATTTCAAAACATGGAAAGATGATCACCAAAGAAATGTTTCCATCATTTGCCTGGACAACGTTTTCACTCCTGCCCTGCCACTGCATTCATATCAAGGACATTTCAGCTCTGCAACAAAGTTTAAATGAATGTCAAGACTTCTCCAGTTCCATGGGCCCTTACTAGTTCCAGTTGAGGCCATTACTAGTTGTCAAGGTGTATGAACAAAGGGTGAAGTTGCACATTTAAAACAGCAATATTTATTGTCGAGAATATGCAGTTTTACCTACTCCTGCAGAGCGGTGGAGTGGCAACAAGGTTATTCAGGTCCCTTTCCAGCTGTCAGTGCTGCTCCACACTAGGAAAATGATTGCGTAATGCCTCTGTGGCAGGAGTGGCATCTGCCCAAAGAGTGCAGTGCAAAGTAGATGCCATTATCTTTCTTCTTTTACCTATTCACAGGAAATAGAGAAACACTTCCCCTGATCCCCTGTCCAAGGATCTCTGAGGAATCGGGCTGTAGGCTGCCAGTTGAATTATACTGTAGAGTGAGCTGAACAATACAATTTTTTTTTTAAATACAGCTCTGTAATTTCCAACCATAAATTTAATTGGAAATTTTAAGGATAAGTGACTACTAAAAGTGAAATGGCTTCAAAGTTATTGACTGAAGTAAAAGGAATTGTGAACTAAACAGGGATCTCAATTGCAAAAAAGAAAATTAATCTGTCTATTTAATTATTTGCATGGGTAGTATCATAATATCTGAGCACTTTAGAGGTATTATGAATTCTCTCAGTTCACTGTAACTTCATCAGAAGAGTTCATGTTCTGTTCTGAAGTGAGACTCACTGAAGGTGTGCAACACTTCTGCCATGGAACTTTTTATTTTCGTAACTGCCCCTTGACAGGTACAAATTTGCACAAGTATGTTAGAAAGGTATTTGCCTTAGCTTATGTTCTAATCAAAATTAGGTTTAAAGTCTACAGAGCATTTTGATTTTAGAGGGATTCTTTAGTTAAAGATATAGGTAGAGAACCCTGAAATGTCTTGCTCATATGGATTCCCTCCTATTTTTTCACACTAGAAGTATTTAAAACAAACTCTTCTATAAGCTACAGTAATATGGACAAAATCAGAAAAAAAGAAAAAAATGGAAGGAAATTGCATAGGTGAGATACAAGTTTACAAGCCCTCCTCTAATGAGAGAAACTGCTTCTAGATAAGCAAGTTCCCTGATGGCACAAATCTGGAAAGAGTGGCTGATACCCCAGAGGGCTATGCAGGCCTTTAGCAAGACCTCAATATGTTGGAGAGATGGGCAGAGTGGAACCTTCTTAAATACAACAAAAGCAGTGTCCTGCCTCTGGAGGAGAATAATCTCATGGTCCAGTATGGTCTGACCTCTTGGGGAGCAGCTCTGCAGAGAAGGACCTGGGAGTCCTGGTGGAAAACAAGCTGTCCATGAGCCAGCAGTGTGTCCTTGTGGCCAAGAAGCAAAAGGTATCCTGCATTCGAAAGAACATTCTTGCCAGCAGGTCGAGGGAGGTGATTCTGCCCCTCTGCTCAGCCCTAGTGCGGTCACATTTGGGGTGCTGTGTCCAGTTCTGGGCTCTTCAGTACAAGAGAGACAGGGAGCTCCTGGTGTGGGTCTGGAGGTGGGCGACAAAAGAGTTTAAGGGACTGGACCTTCTCTCTTACAAGGGAAGGCTAAGAGAGCTGAGCCTTGTTCAGTCTTGAGAAGACACAACTGAGAAGAAAACTCATCAGTGTCTATCAGTATCTGAGGGAGAGTGTCCAGGCTTTTCTCGGTGGTGCCAAGCAGCAGGCAAAGAGTCAATGGGCAGAAACTGGCACACAGAAAGTTCCACCACAAGGTGAGGCAGAACCTCTTTACTGTGCAGGTGACCATGCACTGAACAGATTGTTCAGAGATGTTTTGGTGTCTCCCTTACTGGAGATAATCAAGAAGGATTTTGACACAATTCTGTGCCATGTGGTCTAGGGTGACAGAGCAACCTTTCTTGAGCAGAGAGGTTGGACCAGATGGCCCACTGTTGTCCCTTCCAACTTGACCCATTGTGTAATTATTTGAAATTATTCTGTGCAAACTGGGGCACTTCAATATATGGCTGTCAGTTTGCAGTGATTCACAAACTGCTGGACTTTGAGCCAAGGAGCAATTTCCGTTCTGTTTTTGTGCTTTTTTCCCTATATTGTGTGTTAAGTACTCCAAAATAAGCATGTTTTGTGTACAAAAGTATTATGCATTCGAAAAGAGAAAGAGTGAAATATATTCATATAGTGCTTGGATTCTCATTGTTCCCGGTGATTTCAAATACAGAAGCAGTTAGCAGTTGAAAGGGAAAAAAGAACAAGTGACAGAGATAGATGGAGGCAGTGGACAGTCTGGCAGTGACACTGGATGTTAGACTGTGCCATGGGTGTGTCTGCAATGCTGCTACAGGTGTGCAGATTTTTACTGTTTTCAGATACGTTTAATATAGAGCGTTGCCACCTAAGATGAACTGAGTATTCCAATCCCAGACAGGTGGGAAACTTGCTTTGCTGAAGCCTTTCTAGGTTATGCTAGCTCATTATGTGCAGGTTGGCCCATGTGGGGCTATGTACGCTGCAGTTGTGCAACTCAATGTTGCCAAACTCTGGGATTAGAGGTAATGGATGACAGAGAGAGAGAATAAAAGCATGTGGGTTTATATTCAGACTTAATTCAGGACTTCTAATCTACTGCTTCTGCTGCACTGACTATATCTGAAAAATTATCATGAAAGGACTAGGGTGGGTTGGAGTCAATTCAGTGCGGATGAATAACCCACACTGACCTCCATGTTGCTGTGTGAAGTTTATTGTGCCTGGAAGTCACACTAATTGACTGGAAACTTGGTTAAGTATCTCCACGCTGTCCTGAAGCCATGGGTGAACCTGCAATGTCAAGCCATACCTGGAAATCGGCTGATGCCGATGAGAAAGACTTCAGTGGACCAAGTGCTTGCCATGCAGTGAGCAGTGTCAGAGCCCAGCACTCACCATGATGTTTGGCGTCTACAGAATTCCAAAGCTTTTGCTTTCTAGGATATTTTTTTTTTTTTGTTCATTTTATTAAGAGTAATTCAGAAGGCTGTTTTGAACTAGTTACAAAGGCACCATAAATATACCTCACATGTGGGAATCTTAGCTACTGATTCTCAGCTGGTAGGTACAGTCTCTTTAAAACAAGTATATGGACATTTCCCTCTTCTAGAAGGAAGGTAGCCCATGATTTGAGGTTGGAGAATTGTATCTTATGGATAGGTCACAGTCTTGCAGTGATCTACTCAGTAGTAAGATCTTCTTAACCTGTCATCTCTTTTCATTAAACTCACAGGAATTTTAGACTGTTACAGCCTCTGCCCTTTTGTTCAGCTTGCCTAAATTTGGCCAATGAATTCAAAAGTCATGCTAAGAACAAGCTCTTGGAGAGATGAATATCCACACAAACAGCAGTAGCACTTTGAAAAACAGATTTGACAATAGTACCACATTATAATAGAAAAAGCTGCTTTGGTTTGTGTGGTTTGTGGAGCACAGTAACAGAGTTGCTTGAACATGTGATCCGTCTGGGCAACAATTTCACTGAAGTGGGATTTTATGAAATTTTATGGAGATAGAACTCACTTATCCATGATTGCTATGATAAGTGAAACATTTGTTTTAAATTTCCAGAAACCGTAATTCCTAGATATATAAATTCACCTGGCAGTCAAAACAGCTATTAGAAATCCCACCAAAGTCTTGTTTTTAATCCCATATCCAGGAAAGAAGCCAACCTGTTCAACAGTTTGATCACTGAGCTTTCTGAGCTCAAGAATTGAGTCTGTGCTGGGTCCAAATAAGGAGTCTGTGTCTACTGTCATTTTATATGGTCAGTTTTACTTCTACATTGCACTCTCCAATCCCCACAGCTGCTCATTTTAGTGGTACCAGTGCTGAGTCAGCCAGGTGGGATGAAGTGGTCCTGCCTTTGTAACAAGGCAAGGAAGTACACAGGCAGGAGGAGTGGCTGTGAAGCAGCCTAACCCACTCTAATCAACACTGGTCACCAAGCTGTATGCCATTAAGAAATTATGGGAACATCCCAGCCAAATCTAAGGAAAGAATCTAACAAAAGTGCTCCCAAAGGCTCTTGTGAGTGCTGTGAAAGTGTACTTCTTTCAAGGAATGGCCTGGGGTGGTCTGTCTAAACCTGACATAAAATGAATCTGACCTGATTTACGTGAATGATTTGAATAGCAACGTCTTCCAACTGACGACTAAGGCTCTGGCAAGAATGATCACGTCATAATTTATCAATGAAATGGGCTTCCAGCATGCAGAGTCAGCAGGATCTCTTCCTTAGCCTGAGTAACACATATGGTTACTTCTTGCTTGGTCAGAGGTGCGATACTGCTCTTTTGGCCTCATTGAGCTCATCAGAGAGCTTGGGGGTTATTTAGTTAGAGTTTAAATAAAACTCCACTGGAAAGCCATTGCTGCTTTGGGACTTACCATTTTGCTCACAGTTAGGTCTGTTTCTGTGAAATGCATTCACACTCTCAGGTGTTCTTTCCAGGATTTTTATATGGATAGCCATGAAGGACTTAACCAAAGCTGAACATAGGTTTCTCTGTTCTAGTCTATATTCTATGAGTTTATATATCTGTTTTTCTGTGTTTCTATAATTTTTGGTTAAAGCAAAATGGAAAGTAATTTATTAACTTTATAGCACATTTTCTAAGCTATTACCTCATTTGATTCAGGGTTTTCTCTTCATATTGTTTTGGCATGATCTTCATATAA
Source organism: Cinclus cinclus (assembly GCF_963662255.1). Classification (NCBI taxonomy): domain Eukaryota; kingdom Metazoa; phylum Chordata; class Aves; order Passeriformes; family Cinclidae; genus Cinclus; species Cinclus cinclus. The sequence goes on from NC_085046.1 coordinate 71,826,339, forward strand.
ATTCAAATGTTTCACATACAGATGCCAACTTTTTACTAGCCTTTATGAAGATTTTTTTTTTTCTGCTACTGGAGAGTATGCTATATTTCTGTCATATAAGCATTTGCAATATTTTAGAATACAACCGTTGTCAGGGATGCAAAACTATTTATTTCTTTAGTCCCTCATTCATCAATGCTGAAAGTCACAAAGGTCACAACCATCAGGACCTTAGCTTTCCTAACTGCCTGGGAGGCTCACCTCCCAAATAAAAGATAGTCACAGTACTGTTCTTGAAGTCTGGTTTAGAAATTATCTCATTGCTGCATAATTTGCATTTTCAGGTAGCTAGTGATATGTTAGAAGATAATCTCTTCTCAGAGGATGAAATAAGCCCCCAAAATGAAAAGGTTTTCTTGCTGCTAATGGAATGTGTAAGCCTCCTTGTGTCTACAGGCTTTGCTTGTCAGGGGTGACTATGGCTCTGTTTGGCTCCTATAGACCCACAAAGGTTCAAGCTAATTTTTGAGTCAATTTCTCCCTGATGATAGAACAATTTGTGATCCCAAAGACACCCATTGATACCACAGCACCAAAGATGCAGAGTGATAGGGAGTGTTTCATTTCACTTTGATCCAGCATAAGAGCTAAAATGAGAATAATGTATAGTTATGAGCATTCTTCTTTTCTAAAGTTCTGTGTGCTGGTGAGAATGACTGATCTCCTTCATATTTTCTAAAGCTCTGATAATTAGGACATGGTGGGAATACTGCTGTTAAGCACCATATAAAACCTAAGCACTGGCACTCTTTAGGACATGCTCAGCAATTGAAAGGCAAACAATGGATGAAAGGAAAACAAACCCAGAGTTACAGATGGCATTCAGCCATACATTGTGGACTTTTGCAGGAGGAGTTTTTTCTTGCATTCAGCATGCAAAATGCACAGCTGGAAGAAACACTGTCAGCCACTTCTTCTGACCTCAGTAATCATGCAGACCGCAGGAATTTCCTAATTGACTTATCATCTGAGGTTGTCAGGAAAAAAAGGACATCCCACCCTTATTCAGAAATACTTCCAGTGATGGAGATTCCACTCAGTAATATTTCTACCACTCTGATAGCTAATTATCCTTAAAAAAAGTCTGCCTTATGGCTAGCTTGAATTTTGTCTAGTTCCGACTTTGACTGACTTTTCTTCTGGTTTTATTTGCTAAGTTTAGATAATGAAGAGGCATTTATATAGAGAACTCATGTAGTTTCCTGTTTTTGATCAAACCATACCTGTATCCCCTTGTCATAAGGGTAAGACATGTCACTCTAGGGCATGTGTTTCAGTGAATATAAACACCCAAGCAGCTCTTCTCATAGCCTTTGTCAATTTAACGTCATCCACCTGTAGTGTGGATATTTGAACACAACAATATTGTGTGGTCTCACACAATGCAAAACACCTATATCCCATACCTTAATCTCAGCTGGGATCCTCTTGCTTATTTACCCAAGAGTAGCATGAATAATGGATTTTGTTTAGCAGAGGATTTTGACAGAGCTGAATACTGGAATCTGTTAGTGGCTATCACACAGCTTGAATAGAGTACTTACGTGTTTCATGAGGCATTTCATGGCTTGTAAAAACATGTGGCTAGTGCCATGAATAGTGTGTATTTGTTTTCCAACACTCTTGAAACACCTCTGTACAGGAATATGTCTTCCCTTTCTAGTTTACCACATATTCCAGCTCTTGTGAGCAAGTCTGATACAGTCATGCACTTAAGTATATTAGTAATAGTTATCCTAGATTAATCACCTTGCGGAAGCTGACAGGAGCTCTCCTGCTTCCTCCTCTGAGACATTAAGTGCAGCGTCTACTTCAGGGGCTTCAACCTTGAGATCTCTTTTGCTTGCTACTCCTCAGGAACACCAACAATCCTAACATTACCTTCTCCTCATTTGTTTTATAACCTTATCCTACAAAGTCTTCATTTCTTCAGAATTTTCCCCTTACCAGCTTTAACCTGAAAGTGAGACATTAATTCCTCTGACTCAGTAATTTGCTCTTTAAGTCCAAGTTTCTGCATTTGGGAATAAGAGATTCGGGTGTACAAAAAATGGCTCTTATGCATTTAAGCTTTGTTTTATCAACAGCCAGTCATCTCATTCTCTCTCTGAGTTTGTTGAGCACAAAGACAAGGAAGTGCTTGTTATTCTAAGAGTTTTTCTAAGGTGAGAGTTTTTCTAAGGGTGACATGTTCTCTGCACAGGGTGTGTTTGAGCCCCTTTTCTTTTGGAGGAGGATCATAAGAGACGTCTTTTCTCTTTTTGTCGTAGGCCTGAGGGTTACATTGGCATGTGGACCTGGGTCCTTCTGCATCTAGAGGGCTCTGCAGCATCATTTGGGTAGGGGCTGTTAACATCTTGATGAAGAAAGATTATGGTGAGGGAAGTTAGGCAGGACAGTTGCAACATACAAGTAATTTGCCTTTCTTCCTTTGCTTTCCATTACAAATTTTACAAAATTTATTTGAACTATCATGATGCTCTTGGGGAGTTAAAAATTAGTCTGAAAATCTCTATGCTTATTTTAAAAAAATTTTTGAGAGATTTCTAGGACTTTCTCTTCCAGCTGAGCATAACAACAGCTTTTGTCTTTTTATTTTGGCATCTTCACTTCTAGTCCCAGCTGGAAGTGGGAAATATACTAGAAAATGAAATTGAACAATAACAAGGACAAAAAGGGGAAAAAATAATAAAATAAAAAGAGTCACAAAGGGTTCAAATCTTGTGTTGTGTCTTCCTCCTGAGGTGGGTCTTGATCCTGCCAACTGTTCCCCTCTAAGAAGGTTTATGCCTGTGGGTGCTCCTGCTGAGTTCAAAGTTGCTCACATGAATAATTGATTGCAGGGTCTGGGACATAGTTTGCAATTCCTTTTTCAAGAAAAGTTCATTATCATCAGATTTCATCTTTCTCCAAACATTGCTGGGTCAGGGACAAGTAGGTCAAATGGATACCTCTTGGGGTTTTTTTTGTTGCAGGTAGACCAAGCAACTGGCAACCTGAAACATTGAATTAATAATTAAAATAATGAAAAAAAGCCACTGTCACTCTTTTGTTGGGGTAGGTCTTTATCAGAGTGGTGAGCTTTGAACATCTTGTTCAACAAGAGTTCAAGTCTCAGGGGAAGGAGAAGAGCTCAGAAAAGCTTTACATTTTACAAATGTTTAAGTGGTATTATTCATAACATAATACACTATTGTGGTGTGTGCTTCTGAGTTATGCTGTTGCATCTTCTGCCATATAGTTTTCCAGAAATCACACATCTCCAAATTTATATTCATGGTAATCAGAACAACATAGAGAAATTAGGTAGTAATTGAAGTGGATTTAAGCTATTTCAGCACAAAGGATGTATTTTTAGCAGTTAGTGTAGCACATTGATACAAAACACCAACCCACAGAGGGAGAGAGGGGGAAAAAGTGTGGAGCTGTAGAGGATGTGAGAAGGAAGAAAAGAACAAAAGACTTTTCTCCAATTGAATGCAAATGGAAATTACCTTAAAGATTCATGGAACACAGGCTTTCTCCTGACAATGAAGATTTTCATGCAGTGAAGTCCATTTTTGAGACTCATTAGTAAATGCTGTGATCTTGCTTATTTTCTGTAGCAATGTCTAGTTATTTCAAATTGATGAGAGTGAATAAGGAGCTATTCCAGGTATTTCTGTAATTGGCTATCATGCTTAATTACAAATGTTTGAGTACAACTAGTTTGCTCTGGACTTGATTTTTCCTGCCTTTCAGTTGCTGCTTAGTGTATGTGTTAGTTAAAAAAAAAAAGATAAATTAAACATCCAGAATGCTTTTGTTCTAAAAAGAGTTGAAGATTTACAGAATGATGGATTAATTTGAGATGTACTATCAATAATGATTTAAAAACAAAAGAACCAGACTATCTATCTATTGATCACCTATCCATCTCAAGGTCATCTGTCTCTGTCGGTGTTGCCAGTCTGTTTTGGGTCTAATTACAGTTCCTTCTGCATGGCAACTTCTATTTGCCACTTACTAGTTAAGGCCTTGGCTGCTGAGAATAAGGTCCTGGAGCTGTTCTCAGTTACAGTGACGTGCCAGTTTTGTGCTGCTCTGCATGCTAAACTGCACAGTACAGAAATGAGAAGATGCAGTAACCTAGAACCCTATGGGAATTTCATAAAGAAAAGTATCTATCAGAACAATGGTAGATTGGGGAGAAAGCCTGTATTTTGAAGGGAAATGAGACACATGGGAGAAAGTTGGTATGCCATTTGGCATAGGCACCTGGTTGGTTTACAAGACTACAGCAGCCATTGACAACACCCATAAAAAGAGAAACAGGCAATAGAGCCTGGACAGTAGAGAACACATATTGTGACAGAAAATCATTTTTATCATAGGCTGCAGCAAGTTGCTTGATCAAGTTGTTTATATCCCTAACTGGTTGCAACATTCCTATTGCCTGGATACAAAGACACGTTTTGGGCTTTTCCTCATCTAGGGGGGACAGCAGGTCAGGGAACTAGCAGTTATGAATTTTCACATATACCACTAAAGTTCTGTGGTTTGTGATACAATTAACATTCTACAGTAAAAGAAAACATTTTTATCACCCAACTCTGTCAAGAGACTAAATGTTGCTAATGAGAAGACGATACCAAATGTTCCTTCCAAAACTTAGTTCTGTTTTGCTCGGTCATAGCTTTAGGCATCATCACCTGTTCTGCCGAGCAGGGTAGTGCTCTGCCATAAGAGATTTTCATTCTCATTTCCATAGCACTGACTGGTAGGCAGGAAAGATCTCTGAAGAATAAGATGTAATGACCCAATAGCACAAGTGTAGTTAACTTAATCCACAATACCTTGCAGCACCTGCATCATCACAAGCACTTCTGTGTGCTTGGATGTCTTCTCATTTAATAAGCCACCTAACCAAACTGAGTGTGTTTGAGTTGTAATTCATTGCTCAAAATTATCTCTATGGGTCTGTTCTTTGTCAGGGAATGCTCTCCTGAAGGTTCCTTCCAAGGGGCCAGGCAAATGAGAAACTGATAATGTCCTGCCAGGTTGGACCTCTGTCACTTTCTGTAAGCTCCTGGACCTCATTTTTGGGGGAAGATTAGACAAGAAGAGTGGCTGAAGTCCAAGCTTGTCCTTTGTCCTATGTCAATCACTATGTGTTCTGTGGTGCTGAGACTTTATGGCGTAACCTCATAGGAAGCTGAATGATTTCTAGCAGACAGTAATCTTACACATTTACTTGTTTCCCAAGTTTGTAAGAATTCAAATGTCAAATAAATCTGAGGAGACCCTAAATGTTTTTCAATCGGATAGTTGGAATTATAGGAAAGGAACATGGGATTTCTGAATTAAAGGGGGAAAAGTATGTTCTAGTCCAGGCAGGGTTTTTTTCATCATTTGTGAGTGTGAAGTAAAGAGAAGAAACTATTTGCTTTTTCATTTGATATTGATGTAGTTACACCAGTGTTCCTTGGTTGCAGACTAGAAATAACAGTAAAACTTTTAAAAATCAAAACCTTAATTTAAATCTTAGCTAAATGAAAATTTTCATGCATGCTTTTGAAGAAGAAAAGACAAGCTCTGAAGGCTTTTTCTCTCTGTACGCAACTATCAGTTCTTGCTGTCCAAAGTATTCTCTATCAGCACTTCAGTTAAGCCTCTGTGCTTCTGCTGGCACTAACATTTTTCATTAGATTTCCCAGCGTTTGCACAGCACTGATTCACCTCTCTTGGTGATAACAACAGTCAGAGGGGCTAACTGGGACTAGCTGCTGGCATTTTAATCTTGCTCAGAGCAGGCAAGAGTAAAAATCCTGTCACTGCCTAGCCTGTGCTCATCCTCCCTGTGGTGAAACTCTGCTGTTGGCTGTAGTGCTGCAGAGGTTTTGAGAAACAGCTCATATTGTGGAAGTCTCTTGGCTCTGTGACAAAGGAAGAGACCTTCTTTTGACAGGTTAAAATGTTTACAAGAGAATACAGGTGTATCTATGAGGGAATAAGCAGATTCCAAAGTAGCCTGAACAGGTATAAAGGAGAGTTTGCTACTTTTTCTGGCAAAGAATGAATCTGCAAAGTCTGAACTTTGATATTTGTTTTGAGAGTTGAATAGATATTTAAATGAGATAATTTCACTCTGTGGATTTACTGGAGCATAAGCTAACCCTTCGTCACCTTTCTTATTAAAAAATACATTTCCATGGAGATAAAAAGAAAAAAAAAAACATTTCAGAAGACTTGCATGAAGATACTTTGCTGAGATTAGTGAAGAGTAAAGCACACAATGTGATAAGAATAGAATTGCTGGAGTCTGGTCTCTTCTCAGTGGGTGCCCATTCTCTTTTTTCCTCAATATGCATACCCCCCATAAATGTTAATGGCAGCTATTCACAGACAAGAAGACCCCCACAGACTCCAACATATGCAACTCCCTTTCACCATAATAAGCAGCGAGATTTGATTCTCTCAGTGCCAGACTCAGGTCTCTCTGAGAACTTGTGCAAATAAGCTGTGGGTAGGGACACCCAAATAAGTTTCTAAAGAGGAAGTGAAGCTGTGAATTTGCAGGGTTTCAGCAGCTCCATGGTAACATTTTTGCATTTATACTCTTGTGCCATGGTAATTGTAAAGTAACCTCAGGTATTTCATCCTTCTGTGAAAGAAGAGAAAATATAAAACATCATGCATTAAACATAAGTTTAAGAATGTGGAGAAAGGAGATCAATGTACTGCAAATTTTTATTTTAATTTGCCCTGCAAAACTCTTTAGGTGTCTATGGATTGAGAAGAGACCTGGGCAGACTTAAGTAAGCAACTGATATAGAAGGAGGGTTTGGTAAAGGGGTTGATTATGTGACAGGGAAGCCCATTTTTTGAGGGTGTGAAGTTTCATCAGCTCACGGATACCAAAATGTGCTTACGGACTTCTAGTGACTGGAAAAAAAGTGTACTCTCATCATGAAAGCATTAAGAAAACTGATGTGGATGCTGTGATTGTAGTATCTTGGAGAACTGAGTTTTTAAATTCATCTTGCAATGAGAGATTAACCAGCGGTCCATGGATGCTGTCCAGAAAGGATGCTGACAGAAACCAAGATATCATGGGTCCCGGGGCAGCTGCATGTAGCACAGCCTTTGGCTGGCCCTGAATTCTAACACACTTGAGCTGTTGTTGAAAATTAGTAGTAGTCAAATGCAAGGATCAGGTGAGGTGAGATCCTTCTGCCTGTGTGTGCAGAGCTCTGACCCTGGGTTTGGTGGACAAGCTCAAGACATTAAGCATGGTTTTTCTTAGGAGAGAAGATGCCACTGTAGCTACAGCAGCAATTTGAGCAGCAGGGAACTGGGATACATTCCTAGCTCTGCCAGGATTTTGCTCCATTGCCTCAGGCAAGTTGCTGAAAGCTGTCACCAATTTTGGGTCCCTGGGTTTTTGAATGCTCAGCTCAAATAATCTGGACTCTGATTTTCACAGGTGCTTTGGTACTACAGTTTTGATTGACCCTGACTGATACCTAGGGCTTGGCACTTCTGACATATAAGGCTTATCTGGCTCACCTGATGTATTCTGAACCCTCTCTAAAAATTTTGTTATGATCTTAAAGTTGCTAAGCTCTCTGTACAAAATCAACTGTGATTGTGATATCTGGCAAACAGAGGTGTCCCAACAGGAAACATAAATAACATTAAATCCTTGCATTGGAGATGCTATAAGTTTCGAGTATTAATTTCTTGTTCAGAGTCTAAAAAATGAATTTATTTCTTACAGATTTTAGGTAATTTTTTGCCACAAGTAAGACAGTCTACTAAAAAACAGAATTTCATTTGGTAAGTGTTTCAATGATGTGTTGCAGTCATCAATAACACTCAAAATTGCACTGGAGGGAGAAAAGGATGGGAAGCCAAATATCATTAATAATATCTGCAATAGTCTCAATTTTAACAAATTATCAGCTGTATCAATTTTTAATTAATAGGAGTATGAACAGGGATTTGACTGTCAACAGGCATCAGTATTGATGTGTGCGAGTGAAGCATGGCAAGGCAAAGATCGCTGTGGGGAGGATAACACAAACCATGAAGACAGGTCAGCATTTTTTGGACCAAAAAAGCCTCCTCATGGACAAATCACATCTTAGGGTATAGTTCTCTATAGTGAGAAGAAAAGTGAATCTTGGTGAGGTCGAGCAAACCTTTTCATAGCAAAAGCGAATACATTTTGTTGGAGATTTTATTGCATTTCTGCAGAACCCTCTGTTAATTACAACAACAAGAAGGCATGTAAAAATTGGGGAATATGGAGAAAGAAGAGTAGATAGGTCACCACAGGCTAGAGACCCAGCAAGAGGGGGATAAGCTGTAGTCAAGTGTTTCTGCTACTTTCACTAATTGCAGCATTTTATGACAAGCTACCTGAAAAAAAAAAACCAGTTAATTCAGTGAAAGCCCAGCATAATGATTCAGAGCCTAGAACAACATTACTTAGTTTAAATGAAATACAAATATTTGAAACTTAAAAAAAAAAATCAATCTTTAAATCTCCCTTTCCTGCACAGCTTGTCAAAATCTTCTTTTCCGACAAGTTTCTGAGTGACTCTGATTTTAAAGCTTGGATTTGTTCCCTGAATTATAGTGTGCAGCATTTGCCCTTTTTTTTTTTTTTTTAGCATTCTGCTTCTGTGAATCCACATAAACAGCTTTTGTCTTTGCGTATCCTAAGAAAAATAGTGTTGTGTGCTTTGGTTTGGATTGTTGGGTTTTTGTCTTTTTTACTTTTTTCTTTTTTTTTTAAGAAAAGGATCTGGATGTAGAAATAGAGAAGAGAAAACATTCTATGTACCACAAAGCACTTCTTCCCTCTTTTTTTCTCAGCTTGGAAACTTTGGAAGCCATTTTTGTTTTCTTTCTGGAAAGTGTTCTTGCCTTTATTAGTAGTAGCTAGTAGTAGAATTATTTATTTTTAAGTCTATGGACAATAGAAATGCACCAATTATAGATTGAAAAAAATAATACTAGAGTAACTTTCCAGTTTAGTAGATTATACCAGTTTTTCTGTTCTACCATTAATAATCCAAAGATTAAAGCTTTTTTTCACTTTTCATTTGAGGAGATCAAAATCCTTTAAAGACATTAGCTAATTCTTACGCTAATCCTGGGAGATTCGACAGTGTTATGATAATCCTTTCACAGATGAATAAATTGAGATAAGAGGGAGTCTGAGTGACTTTTCAAAGTCACAGATATAATCAGTGGAAGACTTGGATATATAACCTTGAGGTTCTGATTATGGTTTCTCTCTTACAGACTATATATTTTTTTTTCTTTATGCATTGCTAACAATAACAGTGAAAAACTATTACCATCAATTATGTTTATAATAATAATGCTTTTATTTATTTAGTGACTCCCTGCCAAGACAGTCAGGGTGCTGCTCCAAAGACAATTAAAATGCAATTACTGTAATAAATAAACAGCAATAATTAAAACATCATAAAATAAACAATATCAAAAGCAATCAAAACCACTAAATAGCCACAGTTAGTCCAATTAATAATGGATCTGAGTGACTCATTCCTAAGAAATTGCATATTTAGTGATTTTTTTTCTTTTGTGAAAAGATTTTTTGTTGCAAGATTATAATTTTCCAGCTGCAGTTTTACATCCAGCCCTTGAATGGAAGGGTTTTTTTCTTGTTTTTTTTTTTTTTTTTTTTTTTTTTGTTTATTTGTTTTGGTGGTGGTGGTGTTTTTAATATACAGCTATTTTCAGCTTTATTATTGTGCTAAATGATGACTGGTCAGCTAAATTGCATGAATTATATGAATCACACCAAGTAAATAACTACTGCAGTTCACTGAATGGATTAGCTGTACATAAATGTCTGGACTTCCAGCTCCTTGACCTAGGAAATTCAAAGGGCATTTAAATTGGAAGACTAGTTGCTTGTTTTTCATATTGAGTTCAGTACAGTTTATCTTACACTCTACAACACTATTTGCAGTTGCTTTTAGTGAATGTGTTTTGATGACATTAGTTGATTTTAGGGTTGACCAACCCTGTCCATGTCTGTCATTTAGCAACAGTGACTGAACATTGCAATGATTTCTGTTTATTGTCTTTTAACAAGAGATCAAATTTTTTTAGCAATGAAATGGCTTTGAAGATACTCTTTTGGAGAAATGAACTTGCTAGAAACCTTTTCAATAGGCTGTGCTAAAGCAGTTTTAGGAGGCTCTGAAATTCCCTCAGGGTATTTTAGCCTTTTTGACAGGCATGACATCATCATCTTTATGACAGGATATTTAAATCCATTCTAGCTACAAAGGAGTGATGGCAGGGGATAGTGAACAAGTCCTGGGTATGTGGGAGGAAGACAAAACTGCATTGGTTGGGAGGGTAGGACAGAGATCTGGTGGGGATGAGATAAGGTGAGACGGAAGGTATGACAGATCAAACTGAGAGAGTGAAGGAAACAGGTGACTTACAAGGTCAAGACAAGGGGAATGGAATTGGGAGGCCTCATGGAGAGCACATGTGATGCTGGGTGATGAAGAATGGTATGGCACAGGAAGTGCAACAGGGCTCTAGAAATCAGAGGCTGCTCATCCAGTGAGAGGAAGACTCAGTGGGCAAGCAGGTTGAAGGGGACATGAGACCCCAATCAAGTACATGGCTGGCCTAGGAGCCAAGGGCAAGGAATAGGCAAGATCAGGCTTCTGTGGATTGGTTTGATGAGAAACCAACCCCCCAAGTTTATGAGTAGTAGTAGTAGTAGTAGTAGTAGATGTGTCTGAGCTGCATTGGCACACTCCCTTTCTGAGCCAGCTAGCTCATGAATAGATCTGAGCAGATATCTTGATCCCTGAACGCTGCTGCTCTGCCTGGAACTATCTGCCAGAATGGGGTGCTGCATCTCCCTTCAGCATGTGCCTGCAAAGAGCATAGCAATCTATTAATGCAAGCAGCCCGTCCACTAGCTTAGTGGAAAAATCTGTGTGCTGGCAGGAAAGCTTTCAACTCTGCATGTGCTTTAGGAAGGCTCCAGATAATTAAAATTATGTCTGTGTATGTTTTATTATATTTTCAATTGTTTAGTTATTTTTTTATAAATTTGGGACAATGCATACACAAAATTATATTTTTTTCCTTTTTTATTTTTTTAAAGTTAAACCCATATTTTTCAACATTAAGAAATATTAGGATTTAAACTTTATAAATGTATGATAAGCATTTTTATTAGTTCTGTGTTTATAAAATGAACATGGTAATAGCATATCCAATTAGGTGTCCTTTTCACCAATCACCATAAAGTCCTTCCATATTTAATCTTTTCCCAGTAGCTTTCTTCTACCTCACTTCTGTATCCCCTTGCATTCTGTACCATGTCTGTGTCAGATCTGTCTCTTTGCACATCTCCTCCTAGGGCAGCTGTATTCCCCAGGCTGCTTGGATGCCAGCGGTAGGGGCACCAACAGCACAGGAAAGACAATTCTGTGTATCTGTACCAAAGGAGTCATTACAGAGGAAAACCACACCTATGACCCTTGGCCTGAGCATACTCCCCTGTTCTCTGCTTAGTAGTACAGGCAATGCTTCCTTCAAGCACAGGAGTTGTGAAAATCTCCAGCATATCTTGTGAAGATTCTCTGGGGAATTCAGCTGCTAAAATCAAAGCAGCCTATCATAGATATGCACGAACACCAATTATTCAAAGGCTTTTAACTTGGCTACATTTGGACTAATTTTCATATAGGCACAGCCCTGATTTATTCCTTTTCCTCCTGAGACAAATTTCTTGTCTTTACCTAATGCTCAGTTTCAGGAGAGAATTCCAAGGAAAGGATTGCCATGAAGAGGATAATGTATTTTCTCATTAGCTTTTTTTTTTTTCTTGGAAATGACTGAAAAGCATTGCCTGAAATCTCACAGGAAAAGATATAAATAACTGCACAGGTAATGGGCAAGTAAAATTTCTGCCAAACAAGTAAAATTGGGTAAAGTTAGGAGGAAACTGAGTCAAGGGACTCATGGGAGGGTATGCAACTTGGCAATATTAATGAGTATAATAAATGGTACCAGCTTGATCACCCATTAGAGAAGTGCAGACTTAACTCTATGGATCAGTGAAGCACAATGCAGCGATTTCCAAGCTGGTTCACAACCCAGCTGGTAATTTCACCTAGTGCTGTGTGCATGAATCCCTTCTGGGCCTGGGCTCCGTGCTGTGTGCACACTGAGGGTGTCAGCTGCAGGCTGTGCCAGCCCAGTTACCTTGTGACACACAGGTGTCACACAGGTGGCACACACGTGACACACAGGTGACAGACACATGACATACATGCAACTTTAGGGATCTGACTAAAGTTCCATGAAGCACATGCGACGGAGCTGAGAGATGAAAACAGTTTTCCTGATCCCCAGTTTAGTGCTTTAACTATGGAAGCTGAGTCGTTTCCCTCCAGAGCAGGGATGGGAGCACTGTGCTTGACACCACAGCAGATGAGTGTTCTTAGAGCCCAGCCTGGTCCAGCTGATGGGAAATCTTAATGTCTCTGGCACAGACATCTGCTCTTCTTCAGCGAGGCATCACAAAAGGGCTGCATCAAGGTGGAGGGAATAAAATACCTCATGCACCTTGAACTGCTTTCACATGTCTCTCAGCCCACCCAGAAGCTGGTTGAGGCAGTCCATGAGGAAATGCTAGCAAAGACATTTTGTCAAATACTCTGCCTTTATACTGTGTCCTGGGAGGCAAGTAAGCCAAGCTCTGCAAGCCCATGCTGTAGGAACCCCAGGCTCTTCCTTTAGTGTTGCCTTAATCTAATTTTCCTTTGTATTTAATAAAATTCTATGGATCTTGGGGTTTTTATTCCTTTTCAAGAAGCAACAGAGAAAAGATCTCCTATTTGATCCTGCTGATGTTCAATTTCCGACACCTGCCATCAGCACTGCTTGGACATGTCCCTTTTATTTTCCATTCTTTTTCAAGTGCTGAGGTGACTTTGATATATTTCTGTCTCTGTCTGTAATGGCAACAGGATAGGGTGTTATTCTCAACCTGGACTTGTCATGATGAGTCTTTTATTTCATTAAAGTAATATTCCTTTTCAGGAACTGTTGCCTGAATTGGAGTTATTTTGCTTGGATTAAGGATGAGTGTGTACCAAGGACAGCAGTGTAAAGTACAAGCATCTATAAATGAAGTTTTGATTGGATTTTACCCAACTCCTTTAAAATTCATATATGATAATCAAAATGGTGAGTGGGAAGGGAGCATTGCGTCCTCTTCAGTTTATCGCTCTCATGTAAAAGCTCAAAATAAGGATAGTAACCAGCAGAATTCCAGCATTTATATTTCATGAGAGAAATGTCCTTGTGTAAATATTGGTTTCTTTAATGCATACACTTCCATCTCTTTTTAGAAACTCCCAACTCTAAGAGCATCTGACAGCATTACATGTCTCTTTCTGGAGGCAGCAATGAAAATGTGCTGATAATTTGAGCCCTGGGAAGAAGTCTGTTCCCCTGTGAATTTTACCAGTCACACTGCTCTGCCATTGTATTAGATCACTGCTGCAGTGAGAGAATAGCAGCTCTCTCCGCATTTTAATAGCACCTCACTGAGATCACATCTTACTGTCAAATAATAGCCTATTCCCAAATGGCTGGAAATTAATGATGGCTGAACCCATCAGTGCTAGGCTTGTGCTGGTTGCACAGTCCAGATCCTGAAAAGCCTTTTTGCAGGGAATGACTCTGTATAAACTGCTTGCTCGGTTGCTCCAAACTACTCCTTATCCGCTCCATTCCATTGTCACTGGCCAACTGCATTTCTTTCCTTTATATTAGTCTTTGGAATAAGAACTAGAGATTACAAATAGTGTGAAGTAACATTTGTGTAGCATCAATCATGACAGGCAAGTTCTTTCTTTCTTGCCCAGGAGACCCCTCAGTCCTTTACCTTTTTCTCCAGATCTTCTGAGAAATGTAGAAAAGTTTTCTATCCCAAGCAGTGCCTCTGAAAAAAGCAATAGAAACAGCTGCCCAGATATATAGTGTCATGGGATTTTGACAACCAGGAGAACAACATGAGGATTTTTTCCTTTTTTTTTAACCCTCTATAAAGGAATATGGATTTATGAGATCAGACTTAGGGAAATTTGAGGCCTGCAAAATTCTGTACCTCAGCTCTGTTCAAAATTTTCCCTCAAAAATGATGATAAGGAAAATCTCATGACTGTTTTTTGAATGATCCTGCTCATCACTTCCCACAAGTAAAACTTCAGTATCCAGACTCCTGTTCCTTTCCTTCTGGTAGTTCAGTCTTGTGACATGAACTTAGTTAAATCAGACAGAAAAACACTTTGATCATTGAATAATTTGCTGATTTTATTATTATTTACAGTGGTTATTCTGAGAATTCTTCCGATTTCCTTCCCATGTTTTAGTCACGTTTTGGTAAAGAGTTTTCTATAAATATAGTTTCAGACTTGTTTGAGTGGTAATATACTGAACACAGATTATTATAAAGAAGTGGTATTGTGGTTCACCTTTTATTTTTTTTATGTATTGCAAAACCAAATATTCAGCTTGATCTTTACATGTTCCTGGAATTAAACCTTAAACCATAGTTTTGGCATTGTAATGAGTTTTGCTTAGTTTGTTTGAGACATAAATATACCTACTGTGTATTTAGCGTGATTTCATCACTAACTTATCTATTTATCCTATGATGCTAATTAATTTTATGAATGCCTTTATTCCAGCTTGGGAAAGATGTAGCATATGGTCAGCTCACAAGCCTTTGGAAATGACTCTTTGGCACCTGTCACAAAGTGATCTCAGATCTGTGTAAATGGTTTCTTCTGCTCTGGAGATTAAGTACCAGATGCTGTCCTTTGCAAATAAAAAATGACTAACAAGTTAGCTGAACATGTTGGCTGATCTTCCGTGCGTTCAAGGGAACCTGAGCTATAATGTGCCTCTTTAACAGAAATCTCATTGTGTGGACTCTTCTGAGATGAAGAAAACATCTAAAAAAGTATCTTCTAGACTGATTTTCCAAGTAAAGTTCTGTCTTTATCCAAACAAAATCTGAGGCTGCACTTAAAAGATTCTTTGCAAAAGAACCTACAGAATGTGTGTACTTATTTTTCTCCAGAGTGTATGTCTGATACTTATTTTTCTCCAGTATAAGAGAATAAAAGGTGAAATTCTGAGAGCTTTCACTATGTCTGGTAATAAGCAAAATTATTTGGCTGCCAGCAGTAATTAATATTCATACTTCAGGCACCCAAGTCAAAGCATGTTCTAGTGGGATGTGTACGAAGACATTATAGTGCTTCGACTTGTAAACAATTATTGTAGAATGACCACTGTACAGCTGCACTTCAGTCATGTGCTATGGAATTATGCTGCATGGTGACCTATGTTAGTGAGGAAACTCATGCTTTCTTCACTGCCCTATGAACTTGCATGTTGGGACTTCTGTCATCCTGTCATTCTACCAAACATAAATTTTATTCAGGTGCAGGAGTGCAAGGTTTCCACAGTGGGTCTATCAGGTAAGTGAGACAGTTTGGAACATGTTAAATGATTCTTAATTTTTTTTGCCTCATTTTTTCTGTCTGTGCTTTTCAGAGTAGCTTAAAGTGAGGAGGGCCCAGCCAGGCAGAAAGATATCCCTGCTGCCTTGTGCATTGTCGGTCATTTTTTTTCTCTGTCTCAAGCATCAGCAAAAGATTGTCTCAATCCTGTGGAGAAGAGTTAATGAAGGGTTGATGTGTACTGGCAGTGAATTGTGTGGTTGAAGAAGAAAGCATCAGATAAATCAGTAACAATAATATAAATGTGGGAAATTTTTTACTGGGAAAAGAAAATAAGAGAAGTGCTGAGCAAAGGGTGATTATGAGGAGGATTTTGGATGCAAGGAGAAAGGGAGAAGTGCATAGTTAAGTCTCAGGACTGGCTGTGAGTCCTCTGGCTTGGTGTACTCAGCACATCTTTCCCCCTTACTTTCCCCCTTAGTAATGTAGGGACAGAGACTGTTCCTTTTTTTTTTTTTTAGGTAGTGAAGCAGTTCAGATGAAGAATGTTATGTAAGCGTCATGCATAATCACTAATATATTATTACTAGACAAGGAGAGACCAAAAAAAAAAAAATAAAATAAATTAAAAAAAAAAACAAACCCTGGTCTGATTGGTCTGATTGGTAGCATCCTTGAAAAATGTCATTTGAGTTACACAGAACCTGGGTGCTGTGCCAGAAAATAACCTGCACACTGGTTCCCATGTAGATTGCCCTGGAGAGTATGGCCAGATGTCACACAGGAGGGAGGTGCCCTAAGTATTTGTAATGGGGTGGGATGTTCCCTACCTCAGGCTATCCAAGACTTGAGGTGCTCCACCATGGCCTCTCTTTCACTGAAAGCTTTCAGTGTTTGTAAGAGCCCCAGTACCAGTCACTGAAGAATTTGCCCTGGATAGTTTTGAGCTTTGTCCCACACTGTCCCCTTAAGTTGTGGTTGTGCAACAGTGGGTCCAGAGCAGCTATGCTGAGGGAGGTCATGGAATACAGTCTCCAGTGAGACCATGACTCCCCACTTGCCCATCTGTCTTATACCATGAGAACTGCAAACTCCAGAAACCAGGATTGTGAAAAAGTGATTGCTTAGCAGTTTTTCCTCTCTCCTCCCTCATTATTCATATTGTAAACATTTTGACTAACTACCACTTTGCCAAGGTGGTAAGTTTGGCATCCTGACTTCCCTGAGGCTTGTAACAGACTCTCAGCCTTTGTTCACCCAGTACTGTAATGCCCTGTTTTCTACCTCAAGCCAGAGGAAGGAGGGGAAGTTTCAAAAGCTGGGTGACAATTGTGCCTGCAGTGCAGTGTACATAAACTTTTGTGCTGTGGTTTTGTACAATGCTAGGTAATAGTCACTGTGGCACATGTCAGTGTGTCAAGGAAGGGGAAGGAATGATCACAGACCAGCCTTTTAGAGGCAGGCAGTCAGTGGTTGCTAGGTGGGCTGCAGCACTGCAGGTGTGGTGGGAAAGCGCCTCAGCAGGGAACATGTGCTGTGTGACACTGGATTTGTCTCTGCAAAAAATGATGATATCAATGTGTTGGTGCACCTTGTCAGTCAGGCAAAGCAAACCGGAGCGTGAGGGCATAAAAAGATTTTATGTGCATTTTATGTTCCAGCAAAACCCAGTACAGGCTATAATTTTCTCCTTGTCATTGTGCCCTGCAGGCGGCAAACATACTTTGCTCAAGTATCTGGACTTATCTATCTGTGTCACACTGATTTCTTGCATACACAGTTCATGAGGGGCATTCTTTTCCATAGTCCCTAGCTACCAGTAGACCAAGGAAGCTGAATAAACCCGGATTTCATAATTAGCTGACTGGATGAAGCAGTGCCCAGTGATTTTCCTTCTCATCATCAAGAGATGGTACATCCTGATTCCATCCTCAGAGTTTTCCTGTGCACATGGCAATACATAGGGCTCAACAGAACTTTTTGACCTATTCCATTCCCCAGCCCATTCCTAAGGCAGAACTGTAACCTGGCTGATCAGTAGCACTGCCAAGAGAAAATGGAGTTAGAGCAGTGTGCCAAACATTAGTCCAATATCAAAATTTAAAGTTTGCATCAGGTAGCTTAGATCAACGCAATCTTCCTGGTATGTATCCATACCTGTTAGGACTAACTGCACTGTGTTGAGTCATACCTGAGTTTCCTTTGGAACCAGCTCCTCTCGGTAGCAGTAATGGCCCTTGCAGGGTAGCAGAGAACCCAGGTTTGCTCAGCAGCCAAGACAGCTGAATGTCTCAGCACTGCCAAGGAGCTCCCTTTTCACCCCTTCCTTCTTTCCTTTACTACTTTGCCTGCTGTCCTGTGTCCTCCTTGTGCTGTGTCTTCTACCTCTATTCCCAAGTAACTTCTCTAGTGAGTTAAAAAGTATAATTTTCTCTTTCTCTTTCTCTTTCTCTTTCTCTTTCTCTTTCTCTTTCTCTTTCTCTTTCTCTTTCTCTTTCTCTTTCTCTTTCTCTTTCTCTTTCTCTTTCTCTTTCTCTTTCTCTTTCTCTTTCTCTTTCTCTTTCTCTTTCTTTCTCTTTCTCTTTCTCTTTCTCTTTCTCTTTCTCTTTCTCTTTCTTTCTCTTTCTCTTTCTCTTTCTCTTTCTCTTTCTCTTTCCTTTTTTAAATCTTTATTTTTATTTTGATTTTTTTATTTGCCTGGGCTAGTTTAGCATGTTCTCTCAGCATGGGGAGCAGTGAGAAGCACTGTGCTGAATCAGCTGGGAAGCTGGAAGCAGAGGCTGAGGAGGGAGCCTGAATCTTCCCAGCACAGGCACTGTGGCTGCAATCCTCATGCAGGCTGGCCAAGATCCCTGCAGAGGTGCCCAGGCAAGAAGTGCATGATGAAACCTCTGCTGCAGTGGCTACAAATCCTCATTGTATCCCAGCTCAGTTCAATGCCCAGCTCAGACTTCCATTAAAAAACAGCCTTGAAGTTGACTTTAGCTGTGTGCAGATAGGCTGCAGCATGGGGTTAGGTTTGCTGGCTTCACTTGTCTTGAAATTAGGTGTCTAATCTAAGTATCCCATTTAGGCATTTGCAAGTCAGAGGAATGTGGCCAGCAGCTTGTTAGTAGACAAACTTTGATATCCAAAGTAGATATGAAGAATCCCCCTCTGAAGTTACTTAACTCTCTGTTGACTATGGAGTTAAACATCTTAGTTTTCTGAGCAGCCAAAATTAGATAGGATTAATCTCACCCTTAGAGATGTGCAATCAGTAGCAAAGCATTCTGCATCACACATTTGGTTGTAAAACTTGTCCTTAATATGCACATTGCAACCACCTCTATGAGCTGGAAATGCATGAGCATATTTACAGCCACTTCCATGCAGAATTGTGTCCCCAGAATGTGATTAAAGTAGCAAACAGAAGGCAACAAAAAAATCCTCCTTCTGTTTACCTCATGGAGCTATAAATTATGTTAAAATGCTACAGGACTGTTGTAGTATTTGATGCAATTTGACTAGGTTGTAAATGATACAGTACTACACTGAAACATACAATTTGTTTAATTCATCCTAGGGTCCTAAACATATTATTTTCTACTGGGACATAGAATTATTAGTTTTTAAATGTCTTTAGTCCCAAACATAATATATTATTATTTTCCCTAACTCTTTATTTTGCTTTCTTTTCTTTTTTTTTTTTTTTAATTTTTTGTAAAAATGCTGAAAGAAAACAGCTATGGTTCTCTCACTCATGCAAGCTTACATTAAACTTCAGAACTGAGAGGCTATTATAGATCTTGATTGCTTTTCAGAACTAAAGAAGTGTAAAGAAGTGTTGGTTATTTTTCCCTGAGGACTCTAATTAATTATACAAATGTTAATGAAAACAGAAGAATGAGAAGAGTAAGTACTGAGGCTTCCTATCATTTTTCTTTGTAATTTTGAAACAGGCTTCAATGTATGAATGAATATTTCTTACCATTACTGCATATTTTCATTTTTTTTCTCCCAGTGTCTTTAAGGTTGACGTAGTTAAAGCATGAGATTTTCTAATGTATATCTCTGTGTGGCTGGAGTGTAAAATCAACATGGCGATGGAGACAGATGAAGAAAAGGGGAGAGTGGTGAGATTTTAGTGTGATTGAAGATCCTGAGCCATTTCTAAATTTAGTGTTGGATTCTGGGGTGTGGATATAGACAGGTTAAGAAGGTGATGATCCTTTGTTATAGTTCTGTTTAGGAGAAAAATGTGCTTGTACAAAAGATTTTTAAGCACAGCGACAGGAAGGCTTTATTTTATTATTCGACTTAATGCACTTTAAATATTATCCTTATTAAGACACTTTATTATTTAGTATTTATTATCTTAATATTTTTTACTTCAGTAATTTATTATTTACTCATTTATGATATTATTAAATGCATAATTTCATTATTTATTATTATTAATATTATTTACCTTTAAGGAGTAAATGGTGAAATTTTGAGGTTAAAATCAACTGCCTTTTAAGGACTTTAGTGGGATGTAATTAATAGCCTGCTGAAGGTATGCTGCTTTGTGATGATAGCTGTTTCATCAAGCAGTGAGAGCAGACCTAGCTGCCTTTAATACAGACCTAGCTGCCTTTAATCCGCATAACTCCTCTTAATGCCATCTCTAATGATCCTCAAAAGAAGGGCGAGAGAGAATGATAGACACTGTGTCTACATGTTAACTCTTCCCACTGCAAATGTGGACACATTTACAATGAGGCTGCTTTTCAAATGTAGTACTATTCCCTTGTTCTCCCCAAACCTATTACTCTTTTTGCATCTCTGAGGGCAGAGGGATTCGCCTCGGGGCCTTTGTTTGCATAACACATTCCCCGTGTGTTTATTAACATAGTGTTAAACTATGTTCTCAGCATGAGCAGGCGTCCTCTCAGGCCATCGCTGGGCACGGAGATAATCACTGGAACTGAGCTGACTTCTCACTGGGAATGTGACTCCACTCACAGCAAGAGAGCAAATAGGAAACGACTCGGGGTGAGTCTCACTAAGCTGGAAAAATGAATTAGACACACTCCTCGACAGAATCTGAAAACATTACATACAGAGAAGAGAGAAAAGGTCAGAGCGAGAGGTTGCTTACCATTTTCACTTTGGAATTGAAACGCATTTAGGGATACATTACACCTCCTTATGATGTGAGGTTTGTCATTCAGTCTTGTTACCCAGAAAAGAAACCATTCAGGTTTTTTTGGAAGAACCCATTTGTTCTTTGTATACAGTTCAAGTTTTGAGGAAAGTAGGTTGGTCAGAGGTAAATCTCAACACTTCCCTGTGAAAAACTAAGGAGAAATAAATTTGGAAGTAAAATGGTGGAAATTGCTATGACCTTTGAGATGTCATGCTTTACAATACACAGTAAAAATATTGGGCTGCTCAGACTTACATCAAGTTTACAGGAACATAAATTGCTACAATTGAGCTGCAAGCTTTATGTTCTTAAATCACATCATTATTCTTTGGGATATTGTAAGGGAAGGTAAAAAATAGCAGATTTCTATCCATCTCAAGAAATAATAACAGTCCTACTGATTGCCTTCAGTATTTTGCTGCAGTATATTAGGTCATTTTTAACCTCCTTATTTTCAAGAAAATCTCTTTTAGAAAACGTCTACTATTCAGGATAAATCATGACATTGACAATTTATTTGTCTGATAAGGTGAACCTAGTACACCAATTTGGTTTTGTCTCAATTGTAACACAGAAAGGTACAGACAGTGGTGGTAAACTAGACAAGCCCATAGAACTATGGAATTCCATCAGCTTAAACCAGTTGAGGGTCTGGTCAAAACACCTCAAGGTCATAAAACTAAAACTAGCATTTAGGTTTAAAATAAAAGTGAGGAAAACTTTAATAAGTCAAAGAGAAAAACCGATGTAGGAGACAAAATGAATGAATACAAATTTTAGCGGTGTTAGAGAGCTCCTGTAGAGCCTGTAACAACCTTGCCTTCTGAACACAGTTACTGATTTAAAATAGACCAACCCCAGGATGATGTGAGGGAATGGTCATTTCCAATTAATTGCTAATGACATGATACTGTACATGAATGATTATGAACATTTTTCATTTTTGGAGGGGTGGCATGGGGAAGTATATAAAGAAAAAGGAAACCTTGTACAATTTGTACTTCTAAAAACCTTCAGACTCTGCCTGCTAGGTTACCATTAAACTAAATTAAAAGTACCAAAACCAAGTACTGCTAGAAATTCCTCATTTATGAGGTTTTGCATCCCTTGGGCATTGGATTTAAGCAGGGACTAAGTGGTACCAGCTGTTTTTCATACCCAAGTGCTTGTGGGGATTCAATCTTTAATGAGCCAGAGAGCACAAAGGCTTCTCCTGAGAAGTGGAGGCTTGGGTTTGTGTTCCTTGTGTGCTACTTGCTGTGAGTAACTTGTTTTCCTCACCTTATTTGGTGGGATGCATTTGCTCGTTCAATAAGAGAAAGTGAGTGCAAGATGCTAATAAATAATGTGTCATAGATTGCAAAAGATAATCCAAACAAAAGAAACTGTAGAAGGAAAGCATATGTTCCCTCAGGGAGAATTTATTGAGAGCCAAGGTGTAACAATAAGAAGCTACATTCACAAATCTCTAAAGGCAGCTTTGCACTGCTTCAGCAGTGCAGAGCATCTTAAATCCAGCTTAAATTTCCAGTGGAGTATGCTTTTGTGTAACTGACTCCTCTGGCTTCATAAGGCTTTCATAATGTATATGACAAGGGGAGAGCTGTGGCCCAGGTGACCTGTTCCCTCATGATTCATGCAGATGCTTTTGAAGCCACCCTTTGAGTAACCTCAAGCACAGTTCAGATGCAGCCCAGGAGTGCAGGCCAAAGATTGTTATTGTTGTTGTCTGTGTTTTCTTGATGAGAGAAAGGAGAGGAGTGAAACTCCAAACAATTCAGCCGGGCATAAAAACAGGTTATGATGCAAACCAAGTTAGTTTCTGGTGTTGATTTTTCTTAGACTATGTGTCTTTTCCTGAATACTCATCTCTAAAGTATTGCTCAATGCACACCAGTCAGACTGTCTACTTAGTGTTAGATAAAATCTCAAAGGTGTAGAGTTTCCCCTGTTTTCTGTTCTCACTACTTATAAAGAATTTGTGCCCTGCATATCTGCAGTGGCTAAATGCTTTGTAGTTTTTAACATTGCTGTGCATGGCAAAGCTGTGACACGACTGCAGCCACACATAACAAATTGTGGCACTGGTTATGGATACAGGAGAAGGTCAGTAGATATTAGAACTCTAATCAGACACGTTACAACCAGGAGAATACTTAGGTACTGAAGTAACTTATGAGCAGTATTGAATACTTAGCTTTGAAGTAACGTGACACACTGCCTTGCTTCTGCATGTTGAACTTCTTCAGTGCCACAGATCTTTTAGTATATCTTTTGTATATCACCTGTACAAGGCACAGGGTAAGTACAGCCATCCTAATGAGATCAAAAACCCACTAAGTATATGCAGAAGTGATCTGCTCACAGGTAGCAACAAGAAGCACATGGGCAAGTGTTGTGCCAAGAAATCTTTGACAGGCTCTCATAGTTGGGATGCTTGCAGTCTGGAGCTTCTCCTCTGCTGCTTGTCCTCTGTCCTTTTTCAGCTGAGTGTGGGTTTTGCTTCTTATATTTTTGCTGGAAGAGGACAAAAAAGGGGGAGGAATTGGTGGTGGGGAAGAATTCTCTTCCTATTTCTTAAATTAAGTATTTGCTGAAGAGGATTCAAAGTCTCATTTCCCAGGAGAATGACTTAGCTACAAAAATCAAAATTGTTTGACTTTGGGGAGCTATCTATTTCTCCTTTGGAAAATGCTTCATACTTGTGGAAAGGAGGGGAAAGGAGTGTGACACCAGCTAATTGATTAGGTGTGGGCTGCAATTTCTCTCTGTTATGGCTAATATAGTACACTGAAGCATTTTTAGGAGTAAGAACTGAATTCCTCATTTCCCTGCTCCTGGCTGAGCCACTGTGAGAGGGGACCAGAGAAGAGGGGAAAAAAGGACCATTCAGGACACCAATTTAAGGTTTTAAATATATGTCTTGATTCACTCTTTCATAAGTCTAAGTGATTGGTTAACCACACAGAATTTTGTGGCGAAGTAGAGGCTTAAACCCAGTCTTCCAAGGTCTAGTTTTACAGTTTAACTATTTTACTGGGCTTCCTATTTTCAAATATTCACTTTGCCTTCTCTCAGTTGTTGATCTAAGTTACACTAAGTTACAGAGATAAAGCTGCTCTAAGCAGTAGATGAGTGGCATGTGTTACAGCTTCGTACTATCCTGTTTCTTTACAGTAACAAAATCTCAGACTGAGAATCACTGACTTATTTTTTTGTGAACTAAATCAGACTGGTAAGCACAAAAATGGGAACAATGCAAATCTGTGGTGTGACTAAACTAGAGGTGATCAATTTTGGATATCTTTACAGTCAGCTATCTTTGCTAAGGACAAATTACAGCAACAGAAGAGCATGCAGGGTGTGTGCTTCAGCCCCAGTGTCCACACAGATGTCTCTTACAGGGAGGCAAGTTGCCTTGCACAGCTTCAGTAAAGGAGTGTCATTTTGAATGCATCAGTAAGATTAATCATACTGTCTCAGATGTAAAGAGCTTGAAATATGAGTTGTATCTCTATGTAAAGAATAATTGTATATAAACTGAGGTAAAAAAAAAAGTAACATTTTTATGACATATATTTGCATTTGAAGTCTGCATACTGGAAGAAATTCAAAAACTGTTACAAAGGAAAGAAATCCTTTTTATTTCTGTTCATTTCCATTTGCAAGGTCAGGTGAAATGCTTTGTGGGATTTTTTTTTGTTGTTGTTTTTTTGAATGAAGCTGAAATGAGCAATGTTTGTTACTTGTTTAACAATAGCTATATCTGCAGTGTGCCTTGCCTGTTTCCCTGTGTATTGGTGCTACTTACCTGAATTTGCAGAGGTGGCAGAAACTGTTGTATTTTGAGAACTGTAGCAAAAGAGTGAGGAATAAGCAGGGGGAGGAAGAGAGGGAAAGAGTTGCATTTTGTTTATTTTTTGGTTAAACTTCTGGTGTTACACTGAATAATTTATATATGCCATTTCAGTATGAGAAGTAGCTGAAAAAAACCTCATTTTGAGGGTTTCTGTGTTATCACAATAATTTCTATATTGACTCTATGTACTACTCAAGCAAAATCGATGTGTACATACAATTTAAAATATTGATTAACCTTGTAACTATATCCTGACATCTGAGGTTCAGACTGGTGGATTATTTTTCCTCTATTACCACCAGCAATAATGGTTCTGTAGATTAGCAGTTGATTTAAATATACCAAATCCAGAACTATCTACAGCTGTAAGTGACTAACTGAAATTGAACTCTGTAATATGTGTGACTATTTACTGTCTTAGCTTGATTGCCTCTGTAGCACTAATGAGTATTAAAAAAAAATAAATTAAATAGTAGAGCATTGCAGCACACAACTCAGAAGACAGAAATGACCTCATTGAAAGGCAGTTAGCAGATAAGTTTAGGAAAGGATGTTGTAGGGTTTTGTGAGTAACTTCATTTTTTAATTTTTCTTTCGGAGCCATTTGCAATCAGACCATTTTCAAACTAATTTGTGAATGAAGTCCAGGCACCTAAAGGCCAGCTGCCAGTATGGTCCTTGTAATTCAGGAACTCAGAATATTTCCTCCATCCAGTTCCTGTAGGACTTTCTGAAGGAAGCTGCTTTCTTGTCCACAGCAGGGTCTCTTCAAAACTGTCAGGAATTAGTTCTAATACATGTTTTTTAGTTTGAGATATGGTGATCTCTAAAACTTTGTGCATCCTTGTTTACTCTGAAGAACAGTTGATAAAGCACTTCGATAGAGCACTTACTACAGTAGTTCTTTCTTTAAGGAATTGTGCTTCCCTGACAAGAACTTTGTTCTGGCATGTGAAGAAACACAAGAGAACATGCCCATTTATTTTTTTAAATTCTGTTAATCATGCATTGTTTAGAAAAAAAAAAAAACAGCCTTGCATAATGAAAGGAGAACATCAAATTACAAAAAAAGTAATCAAAAAACTCCATTGTTTGAGTAGCGTGCTAAAAAGATAACTAATTAACACTATGTATGTATGAATATAAAACATTGGTATTAAAAGATACCTGCTTTGAATTTCTCTATTCGTTGTACAAAGTAATTTCCTTGGGTTTTCAGGCTTGACCTTAAACTGGGAGCTACAGTATTAAACATAGAACTCAGCCTGTCAGTCATGTGCTCCTGACATTGACCATACTGGGAGAGTCTGAATTCTCAAGTCCCAATTCATCTAACATTCATATTGATCATGTGCAAGTGTTTGCTCAGCACAGGGTTTTCTGAAGTGTTCTCGAGGAGGAGAGCTCAAGTGTGCTTACCTCAAGGTCTCCTCTAGGTAAACTGGGAAATTCTGTTAGAGACAAGGCTGAGTGAAAACCAGTCTGGTCCTGGGAAGTAATTGTCCCTGGACTGGCTCTTCCCTCTTAATATTTCACCATAGATTCAGCCTTGGATCCCCAAAATACATAGTCCTCAGAGCATTTCTGCATCAGGCTAAGATGCAATTTTTCTTATTGCTTCATTCTGTTTCAGGGGAATGGTTCAGGCAATCTCTGTAAGAAGTGTTTTTCTAACATGCTGTTTCCATGGTGCAAAATTTTTGATGCTCTTTGTTATGCTTTCTCTAGACAACTGGTATGTGTCTAGCCATGGCTGGAGAATATCCTTTCTGTCTTTTATCCTAGACACTCATACATGTCCGTTCTCAAAGCAACTTCATAAGTGTTTGACTGCTTGCCATTTGTTTTTCAGATAGTGGAAATGTCATCTCCTTGTCTAGCAGACTGTTTTACCTATTTGTGGTTTTGACAGTCTTTTTATTGGCATGGCTTTTGGGTATGTGGGATTCTGCATGATGCACCTTTACAGGAAGGTCCTCTGCCTTGTCAGCAATGTCTTGCCAGAGTGCAGCATCCCAAACAGATTTACCTCTGCTGCCATTACTATGCCCCACCATTTGACACCAGCCGGGAGCCTGTACAGAGAGAATCTGTTGGCCACTTTTTTCATTCAGCAGTATCTGGACCCAACTACAAAATGGCTTGAGCTGTCTTTTTCTTCCACAGTTTTTGAGATGGGCTACATGGGAATCCATAGACCAGTTTTCCACTTCTGATCCAGAAGTGATCTGGTTCAGAAACTGGCTCTGGTTTTCCATAATATGATGGGACACATCGGTAAACAGAGCATGCTGATTCCCATTTCCTGGCAATTTATTTTATAGCAGCACCTTTTTGGTGTGAGTCACCTCCTCGGACAGTATCCACAATATCTGCCTTCTGCTCAGTCCATGACCTCTTCTTGGAATTCTGGTTGGGTTTCCCCAGTCAAACCCATCATAGAGTCAGTGCTAACCACTTACCCCATGTAGCACTGGCTACACTGGAAAAGCCAAAAGCAGACCCTGCGTTCTGAAACTGACTCCTCAAGCTTGGTGTGCAGCAAAAAAGGGAGCAGGTAATAGAAAACCCATGATGGGAACAAGAATGTCAACACTGTGGTCCGCAACAACAAATGGTAACTTGCCAAGCAACAGCTGAACAGTTGTAACACTTGTGAATTCAATCTAACACATTCTGATGAAGTGTATAGTTAACTCGAGCTCTAGGTAGCGTGCCTGAAAAGGACTTCTGTGGGTTGGTACCAGATGATAGTTTAAATCCCCAAGCAGTGTCTTGTTCCCACAGCTCCCCTGCAGTGTCAGGGACTAAAGTACTGGAAAGGCAGAAGGAAAACCCTCATGAGTAAAGACAAAACCAGTTTAAGGACTGTGTTTGTAAACAAAAATAAAAGAAGTGATCCACTGGTGGTGAGAACAAGCAGTCACTCTCCACCAGCAGATTGATACTGCGATGGTCTCCATGCAATGTCAGCTTGGGAACACAGCTGATCATTACCCTATGTGGTATGAAATGTCCCTGGATATTGGACAAACTGGATCAGAGGTTCTGGCTGCATCCCATCAAAACCTTTTGCCCATCCCAACCTAATTGCTGAGGAGGGCAGAGTGGGAAACAGGGAAGATCTGACTGCTGTGCAATCACATTTGAGTAATAACTAAAGCACTGGTATATTATAAGCATTGGTTGGCCACAAATCAAAACCCATATGCAGGTTACTATGGGGAAGGTTAAGTCCATCCCAGCCAGATACAGGGCTGACTAGAAATGTATTGTAGAACAAATACTCTTGATTCTAATCTCTTGTTCATATTTCTTCTCAAAATATCATCACCTCTTCTGACCATCTCTCTTTTGTATTTCAAACTGTCAAAATGTTTATGGTAAAACTAAATTCCTGTAGAGGTGAACCTTTTCCTTTGTTGCAAGAAACTGACAACAGATCTGTATGATAAATGTGGAAAAAATTTAGCTCAAGCCTGTACATTTATTGTGTGATGTGTTTAGAAGTTCCAGCTGCAGACCGTGACTGTTGTGTGAGGTGCTGTAAAAACATGGGATCAAAAACACATCTTCTGCCATGAGGGGAGTCACCATTTCCATACCAGAGCTGATGACAAAGCTGTCTGAATCCAAGCAAATAGTGAGACAACATTGGTGTGATAGGCAGTGATTTTGTCATAATTTCTTTCACTTACTGTTAATAGGCATTCCTCCAAAAACAGGACAAGCTTGATGATGAAGAGGAGGAACTTGTTCTCTGGATTTGTGCTCGAGCAGGGATGGAGAATTCACATTTGCTCAATGGTCAAGAGATAGCTTGATCCTGAAAACACTTGCAGAGAGCAGAGAAGCTGTTCCTTTCAAAGACCTAAAGACATGATTCATTTCTTGTGTGGAACTGAGTGCACCTCAGCTTCCAAGCCTTTCTCTGAGCAAGTGAGAACATGAGCACTTGGCACCTTTCAGAAAGTCCTGAAATGTGGCAGAATCGTGATCCTTCCAAAACTTTAAAAGTCCATGATTGATGTAGTAGAAGTCTGTATTTCTCCTGTTGTTGAACTCTATTTCTAGCTAGGCAAAATAAAAATCCTTCTTTACTGAGGGTATGCAAATTACATATATCGTCTACTTTATCTTTAGGCAAAATTTGCTACTGCTGTATAGAGTTCTAAGTCTCCAATGATCACTTTGGAGGCAAGTCTCCTAACATAACACTGGATTGAAAACTAAAACCTTGTATGGAGGGGCTTGTTTTGTACTAATAAGTGTTTACTTATTTTTCTGTAGAAGTATCTTTTGCCTGTAAATGGAAATATTTGAAATCCAGGAATGATTTTCAGAAGCAAAGGCTTTTTATTTTGAAATGCCATGTCAGCAGATCCAGTGCCTTCAAAATAAATAGTTCCAAGGTGCTTCTCTGCCTTGAATTCCTCTGATACTTTGTCCTGTTTTTAATATATTTTTTAAGCTGAAGTATAAAAATAATCTCTCTGAACTTGACTGCAAATACTTACTGCCAGCTAAAAAAGAAAGAGATCAGACAAACAAGTGGTTTTTGATGGGCTTTAAAAGCTTGGTCGTTCTTTCTCTTGTGAAATATGACAGTCTCATAAAACCCTTTTTCCATTTAATGCCAAAACAATACTCCTGTTAATAATGTAATGCTGATGGCACCAGCCACTTCTCGTCATGAGAGAAATGAGCTGGCCCAAGCAATATTGTACTTGGGGGACTTGTCCAAGCAAATGTGCCTCTCATCCCTCCACACTAGAAGCAGAAGAAATATGATGATACCTTAACATGCTGCACAGATGCTACATGCTTGTTGATTTTTCTTTTGTTTTGGTTTGGGGTTCTTTTGTCTTCTGTAGGTGAAATAAAATAATTTAATTTGTTAAGTAGGGCACCACACCTTGAATACCACTGGGTAGATGTAGAAGATGCTAATTTGACAGAAACTATTTATTAGAAGGGTTTTTGACATTGTAGGATTAGAAGTTCATGCAGCAATAAATATGTGATAAAGAAACCTACTATTTTGAGCTCATCCTTGTGCATGAGTCTAGACAGAAGGATACTCTGAGATGCCTTTCCACCCTTTGTTTCTGTCCCCTTGTATTAGTGTGAGCATTCCAGGCCACTTTTCACCATGTCAAAAGTAGTTGTTCCTCTTTTACACTTCACATTGAAAATGTGTGACTTGCTTTTAAGCGCTGCCTTAACCCCACAGTGAACTATGGAGATGAGCCTGCAATGCTGAATTCAAAAGAATGAAGTTTGCAAAGGATCAGTTACTTCCCTTAGTCTGCTGTTAGCTTTTCAGAGCTACAGGCGGGAGGGAGGGTGCTGCGGGTGCTGCTTAGCTCTGGTACTTTACAAAATGCAAATAGAGGGCAAATAGACAGAAGGCCCTCTATGGCTGCACTAAGTTGCTGGACCTAATCTATGCCCCAGTAGCTGACCTCAGCACTCAGTGCTGCCATGTGTCCTACCAGGTGTGTGGGAACAAGGTCCCTGTGTAACTAGAGAGGAGGCCAGCTCTGCAGCGGATCCAGTGTCAGCTGCATAGCTATTATTCTGGGAACTTAGGAGAGCTGGATAGGGGGTGGACACCACAGACACACTGGGTATTTATGAGGTCTTTTTAAAGCAAAGGTCTCACTTAAACATAGTGATCTGTAGGACAATGTTTATTTAAGCCTATTTCTGGAGCTTGAGGGTGGCTGATTTTGTTCTCATCTGCATATAGGAGTTCTCTGGCTGTTATTCCATAATTTTCACAAGCTAATGCTGATCTAGCTTGTTGGAGTTCCATTGACTGGACCCTTCCACCCCTTGCAGAACTAGCAATGAATGACCCAACATGTTCATTATACCAGGCTGTAAATTTCTATATACAGGTACTTACAAATAACACTGCCTATCAGTGTAACAGGTGCACAGTGTTCTGGTTTTGGAGACTGAAGCAGCAGGAGAAGCCTTTTTCAACTTTTAAAGTTCAGTTGCCATGGGAGGAGATCCTCAATCTATCCCACTCCTACCAGCTTGTTGCCAGGGCCAGAAAGAGATGCTCTGAGTCTGGAAGGGAATTGCAGGTCAGCAGGAAAGCACCTGAAGAGCATGACAAAGGAATTCCAGCCCCTCCAACTTCATTGGAGGCCTAGCTCTATGCAAAACCACATATCATGGGGAATAAATAAGAGGAGTTAGAGATGTGCAGATGCCTGCAAGGCTATGTCACAGCAGCCAGTGTCACAGGGATGAAAACCATTTGACACTGTCCCACATGACATCCTAAACTGGAGAGACATGGATTTGATGTACAGCCACTCAGTGAATAATGAATTAGCTGGATGTTTACACCCAGTGAGTTGCAGTCAGTGGCTCAGTGTTGAAGTGAAGACCAGGGATGAGTGGTATTTCTCAGAGGTCATCATTGGGACTGGTGCATTTAACAACTTTGTCAACAGCATGGACAGTAAGATCAAGTGCACCTTCAGCAAGTTTGTAAATGGCACCAAGCCCAGTGGTGCAGTTGACACTCTGGAGGGAAGGGATATCATCCTGGGGGACCTGAACAGGCTTGAGAATTGGGCCTTGTGCAAATCTCATGAGGCTCAACAAGGCTAAGTGCAAAGTCTTGTGAACATATTAATAACAGCCCTGAGGAAAAGTACTTGGGGTTGTTGGAGGAAAAGCTTGACATGACCCAAAAATGGGCACTTGCATCCCAGAAAGCCAACCAGATCCTGGGCTGCATCAAAAGAAGTGTGGCCAGCAGGTCAAGGGAGACAATTCTGCCCCTCTACTCTACTCTTGTGAAAACCTGGCTGGGGTACTACGTCCAGTTCTGGGGCCCCCAACACAACAAGGAAATGGATCTGTTGGAGTGAGTCCAGAGAAAGGTCATGAAGAAAGCTGGAGAGAGACTTTTTACTATGGTTTGGAGTGATATGACAAGGGGAAACAGCTTTCAAATGAAAGAAAGTAGGTTTAGATTAGATATTAAGAAGAAATTCTTTACTGTGGGGACAGTGAGCTACAGGAAGAGGTTGTTCGGAGTTGTGGGTGCTCCATCCCTGGAAGTGTTAAAAACCAGATGGGATGTGTCTTTGAGTAACCTGGTTTAGCGGAAGGTGTTCCTGCCCGTGACATCATAGAACCATTAAAGAACTTGAGCTGGAAGGGACCTTAAAGACTATCCAGTTCCAACCATTCTCTGATTTTCTGGGATTCAGTGAGAGCTGAAAGCTGAGTAGGTCTAGTGGGCAGGAGCATCAGCCAAGAGTTTCATTTGTGGGATGTACCCAGGCTCAAGGAAGAATAATTGTGATAATTGTGATGATAATTGTGCTTTGTTAGTTATTCAGGGAAACAGATATAGGCCCAGTGGTCATTTCATATTTCTTAATGCAGACCTAGCTAACATAAAAACAGTGCTGAAAATTGTTGGTCTACTGAATGAATTGGCAGAAATTAATTCCTGTTGCAGCTCCATGTCAGCACTTAACTCTCTGAGAGACCTTTGAAAAAAAGCTCAACACCAGGCACTGCAGCTGCTAGCTTTCCTCCCCTATTTCAGGGAGGAATTGGGAAAATCTCATTAGGAATGTGGTCACTTAATTAAGGAGTGAATGATCTGTTCTTTTTTATTGCTGACTTTTCTTATTTTCTCTTTTTTTTTTTTTAATTAATTAATTTATTTATTATATTAAAGAGGGATGACACTGCCTTCAGGCTCAATCTTCAGATAATGTGAATTAGTCCACAACCATCCATCCTGCTGTGCTGGTTAATTTTTACCAGCAGAGACTGTAACTTCACAAGTGCAAAAACACTGGGGGGAAGGGAGAAATACTGCCTGATGTTCTGGAAAGTGGTTATGACTTGGTCCTGGATCACTGGATTCAGAGAGAGTTTTGTCATTTGACTTTAATCAGAACAGGATCAGAAGCCTTTCACCAGAATGTAAAGCTCTGAACAAGGGCATCCTGAAAATATAACTTTCACTCTGTGGCTGAATCTGTTGACATGACAGTCTGAAGTATGAAAAGTTATTCTGCAGCACTGTATACTGATATCAATAATATTAAAAAAAAATCTGAGATATTTGAAAGTTCAGACCTTTTTCTTAGAAAATGAGTAAAAGGGAAATATAAATTTTTGCTGGTGTTGAATAGGATCAGTTTCTGGGAGCTGTAATAAATTCAGAAGCCTGGAATTATGCTTTTCCTACTAATATTTTATTTCTTTGACAACTAAAGAAATCCATTGCATGGAGCACTGTACAAACACACATTATGGAATAATTCTAGCTCACAGATTTAAAACCCAAACCCAACCAAATAACCAAACATGCACACATACACACCTCACCTCCCAAACAAACAGAAACAAAAAATCAACAATCCCATCTAGCTTAGGAAAACAGAAATTTAAGTATACTTGGAATCTTTCTGCTTTTATAGTTGCTGTAACAGGATAAAATTAATTTGTGATACTTACGTCGGCACTTGGTTTAAATGCTTGGATTGTTAAAGAGCTGCAATTCTTTTTAAGAGCTGGGTGAGGGCTGGTGGTGACCTCATTCTGTTCTCTTTATGGAGGAATGAATGGAGGACTAGGGAAGAGAAGGGTCAAAGTTCCTATTTATTTCAAGAGACAGAAATGTTTACTCATTTAAATAAAGGCAAAATATGGGTTGTCCATGTTCACCAGCAGGAAAACTTGAAGCAATTTTCTGTGTACTTCTCTACATTAATTTTTAGACTGATTTCATGGTTCTTGATTATTAGATGTAGAGACTTTGGAATTAAAATATCAGTAACCCTGTACTCATCGCTGTGATTTAGGCACTGTATTAAGGTGTGAATATGTCCTCAAGAGTAAGGATTATTTTCCTATCTTGCATTCTTAAAATAGGTGTTGTGCCATATGCTTTTTGAGAAGTAGGGTTTGAGCTTAAGACTATTGACTGTAGGTAGAATCACTTCAGAGACAATGGTTGTATTATTACTGCAATAACAGGGGCAAAAGTGGGTAAAGAAAATGAGTGGGGACTTATTAATTTATTTAGTGAAGAGTAAGCAGAATAAGCAGGATCAAGCAGCGCCTCGACCGTATTAGTGGATGATATTATTAAATTTGTAATGAGAAGTCTTAGAAAATAAATCAGTTGATGTGGCCAAGGGCAGTCTCTGTAGAATTTGAAAGCAGAGAAGGGAGATTGGTGATACTTGGTACAGCCAATATCAGTGCAGAGTTAGGGGACTGGGAATTTCATTTATTTATTTATTTATTTATTTATTTATTTATTTATTTATTTATTTATTTATTTTAAATAGAGAGTCCTGTAGGAAGACCAGAAAATAGATAAGACATGATTTTAATTACCAAGATATTGATTAAGGTAATAATTATCCACAAATTAAGAAAGGGTTCATAGTGCAGGATTGTATCCTTAAGATGTTTGTGAGCTTGCACAGTCACACTGGCTTGGATTCAGCCCCAGGGAACTGAGCCAACTCTGGCAAGTGAGGTGGAGACGACCTGTGAAAAAGTGAAGTGGTATCAGGCTGCAAAGGATGAGGAGTACTTAGGGAAGAAGCACTTCCCTAAGAAGATGACGGTTGCTTTTTTTTTTTTTTAATTAGTAAAATGTAATTTTGAGGAAATGTACATGAGGAATTTCTTCTTATTTTGAAAATCTCTGTCTATATGACTGAAAAATAAATGTGATTTCCTCAGAGAGAATGTAATTAAAATGCATCTTGGTTAAGTCTACACGGGTTAAAGGCTGCTGTGGGTAAAGTTGGCATGAAATTAGCATAAAGTATTAAGCAGGTACTTTCTTAAGCTGCAGTATTATCTGTGCATTGAGGACCAAAATAGGCTGACACACAGAAATGAAAAACAACACATAGAACTAAATTTCTTTCCAATTTGTAAAAATAAGTTTTTCATGCTATTTCTCCTTTAACCACTCACTTTTCTAGATTACACTTTCAGGGTCAGAAATGCTTTTTCTGTTAAACAGGACAGATGAAGATCATTGTAACACAATATGTTGAGGATATGAAATGGAGTATTATATGTTTTGCTGTGTAGTCAATGGATATATATTTTTTCATGAAAAACACTTTGATCTCTTTTCTGACTTTTGCAATGGTCCAGAGTAAAGGTGTTTGAAGAGAGGGGTGAATTATAGAGAAACAGTCTAAGTTTTACCACTCGCTAGCAATAATAGCTAGCCAGGCTTGAAGCAAGTAAGCAAACCATGTCCTTCCAGCAGATAAACTGTCCTACTGCTTAAGGAGAATAAAAAGAATTCTTATTCACAATAGCTCCTGCAGGAAAGAAGTTGCATTCTCAGTCACAAGGGAACAGTCATCTTATTAGAGGCATTTATTTGGGGGAGAGGAAAAAAAAATAATCATCACTTTTATTCCCCTTTTTATTCATAGTGCAGCAAGGGCCAGAGAAAGCAGTTCCAAGAGAAATGAAGTGGATTAGAATAGGATATAGGACAGCTCCTCAGTAATGTTTTTATTTTCTATTTTCCATAATGAAAGAAGGGAAATAAACTTTATTTACAGTATCTTTTTCTTAAGTTGCTGGAATAATCAGATAACTTGCAGTAAAACATGAAATGGCCTGGACTTCTTTAAATAAACTACAGTTATTCAATGTAACCAACATATAAGCCCATCTTTAGTAAGAAACAAAGTTAGAGTTATTGATATCTTTGTTCTTTTTGTTTGTTTGTTTTTGTTTTTGTTTTTTTTTGTTATAAATGCATTAGGTATTCTGATCAGTGCAATGAGATGAATGGGAAGATGCAAGACAGAAGCCATGTGTTATATTTTAAAAATGCTTTTTATTTAGCTTAAACTTGATTTTTGAGGAAAAAGAAAATGGGGCTCTTTATGTAGCACCCATATTTATGACAGAACCTTAATATAAATTAAATCACTTTAATGGAATTAAAGGAATGTGCTTTAGTTGTATGTGTCAAATAACTTGGTTGATGTAAAAATAACCTACCAAATTATGTCTGTGGGGTGAGGTAGGGATCAGAGGAAGGCTTCCACCTCAAATGCTGCGGAAGATGACATTTATTTCTGTCATCTGCTGAATGGATTTGAATTTGTATTTCTGCATTTCCATAAAGTGCTCTCCTGGTTGTGTTCCCATATGGCTGCTCTTGCTCTCCTACTAAAGCTATTTCAATTTATATAATGTGCTTCATCCCCTTAGTGGGTTGCTGTTTGAACCCTGAAAGTGTTACCTCCTGTGAGAGTACCCGGGCGCTTTGCAAGGCCCCTCAAACCCCTCGTGATCTACTCCTGTGCACAGACGTGTGGGCAAAACACCTCTCCCTCACACTCCATGACACAATTTTCTGCATTAATCAAATCCCATGCACTCTCTGCACAGAAAAGTAGTGAAGTGTATTCCTAGAAATCCATCCACTCCTTCCTTCCAAAACTGAACACCTCGGGCTGGGTCACCACCTACCTCCCATAAAAACAAGTTAAAGAAATGTGCAGGGAAGCAGGAGGGGATGCTATACCTTGGTATATGTCTCAACTTTCCTTGGCTGGCAGTAGTGATCTGCACCCTGTTGTCCTGAGCTCTGCATTTGGCTGCTGCTTCCACAGCAACCTGACAAGTTCATCCTTTGGTGTGGCACGGCTGGCCAAACTGTGTGCCCTTTCTTTTAGGTGCCCTGGTGATACAAAACAAAACCTTTAAGGGAAAGTATTTTTTCCTAGTGATCCTAATAGATCCTTCTTCCTCCGCGTGCCTTCTGATTTCCTAAGTGGCTGGAGTTTCCCCTCTACCTTTCCTAGCCTCCACTCCACACTCTTACGAGTCTGTTATGTACTTCCCTAGCATCTTGGCAAAGAGCAGATATTCTGGGGCTGCCCATCTTTAGTGTGGGGCCACCTTCACTCACAGTTTCAGTAAAGGCTCCTCATTTTCAAAATCTGGAAATCTGGGATGCTGCTGCTGAGGACTGTATTTAATCTCTCAGTCCCGTGGTGCAGGTGAAGCTTTTTCAATCTCTTACATCAGAAAATTGTGAAGGAACAGGGGAAATCACTTTGAGCGAGTGGATAG
The DNA here is from genome assembly GCF_963662255.1 of Cinclus cinclus. Lineage (NCBI taxonomy): Eukaryota > Metazoa > Chordata > Aves > Passeriformes > Cinclidae > Cinclus > Cinclus cinclus. The sequence continues at coordinate 71,863,069 of NC_085046.1, forward strand.
ATGTTCAGGGCAGGAATGCTAAAATCAAGTAGAGGAAAATATTTAGTGGATATGGATCATCTTTCTGCTGTATCAGCCTATTCCTGCCCATAATTTCTGTTGTACAATGAACACAAGCCAGAATTAGCACTTTCAAGTTAGGGTACTGCTTGCAATATAAATCAGTTGAGAATCTGCTTTCTGTTTTATGACCAAGAAAATGTTCGCTTGTTGCAGACACTTGCTAAGCCCCTCAGCTTTCAATGTGATGTTTTTGCTGCGGCAAATAATGGCTGCAAGTTTTTGCTGGATGCTGCAAGTGAAAGGGAGGAGTTCTGATCTTTTAAACTTAGTGGAACATCACAGAAGCAGCAAGGTTCAAAGTCATGAAACCTCTCTAAGATCCAGAAGCAATGTAATTTTTTCCTTATTAAAGACATTTGCCTAATTTTTATGTAAACAGCCACTGCCTGGTGGCCACTCTAATCCAACAGCATTAATGCTAGCAAACAAGGGATTAAGAAGAAAATGCTGTATTGAAATTAAAGCTGTAGGGCCTGATAGAGCTAGGTTACCATTAAATTCTGTGGATACTCTATCATTCTTTCCAGCTACATTGTGGCTTATTTTAGTGCTCAGGGTTTTCTATAACTAAAATACTTCTTTAATCCTTTTCTCACACCCTGTAATAAAAACCTTGATGCTGAATAATCTACTGAGGTTTGTACATTTGTTAGATCTCTGCTTCATTAAATTACCAAATTTTAGTGGCAGCAGAGAAGCATGGCAAAATGCCAACATGGCTTTACAAAGCCAGAGGTTGTCCATTTCTAAAAATGAATGTGATCTCTATTAATCCTTGTTTTCTACATTTCAGCACCAACTTTTATAAAGTGATGGAGGGATGGGAAGAGCTCCAGGGCAGGCTTTCAAAGTCCAGTAACATGTATTTTTCTCTATCAACATTCTACTGGACCAAGAAAGCTGGGGATATGGGTTTACAAGGACTTTGAGTCTGAGCTCCACTGCTGGACATCCTAGGATTTGTTGGGTTTGCACGGTGTTAGTGATATCATATGGTCTTTGAGTGCTCATCAATATTGTGGCATTTGATACTGCAAATACATGCCAAAAGAAACAGAAGTCCAACATGAAACAGTGGAATCAAAGCTGCGTATATTTTCTAGTGGCTGATAAAGTGTCTTCCCCCAGCCATCTGAGTGTCTCATCTGCAGATGCTAATCTCTGGAATTTGTGATGATGTTCCTGGTCCCTAATCAGTGTTATATTTCATGTACATTGTGCTGGGACTTTCTTGGGTTGAGGAAGGGAACTGTTATTCAGTCAGTAGCAGTGCTGAGAATCCTGATATATATTTATTTAGGTTCATCCTGAGGGGCAGTGGTACAATTCTAGCATTGGCTGAAGATCTACTAAATTCTTGATTCAAAGCTTGTGCCATGTTTTTTTTTTGTTGTTGTTGTTTTGTTTTGTGTTGTTTTGTTATATTTTTTCCCTTTTTAATTCAAAATGCTTTACAGTTCAAACTCATTCTTTTGGGGAGGGGGGGTGGCTCTTGGTCATGCCAACAGGACTTTTGGTTAAGAAAGGAAAATAGACATTTGTTCTTAGGGCAAATAGCCACTACAACGAGTTCTACTAAACAAAACTACATGCTGGGAAGTACAAAAGAGAATCATTACTATGGAATGTGTTAAAACCAATATGGGGCCTAGCACCCCATGTTGGCACAAGATTTTTGTGTCACTAGAATAACTAAAGGAAGTCTAATTTTTAACAGCATTTGAGAGGTACTGGAGACAAGAATTTAGTCACACTTCACTTGGATTCCTCAGGAATGTCTTTGTTTAGTTTAATACTACTGATTACAGTTGTGATTCGGCACAACCCATACCTGAATGGAGCAAAAGCAGTCTCAACAGAAACCTGAAACAGTTTACATTTTATGGTTTTTGACCCTGTGGCTCCTAGGAGGAATGAATCATGCTCCTGTGAGACCTGACCTAACCTAATCTCTTCTTTGGCTGGAAGTGCAGAACTTGAAAGGAATGTAATAAATGCAGAACACAGGCTTTGCAAGTACTGTATATGTTGGTTTTTAAAAATTATTTACTTATTAATTATTTAATAATTCTTTATGTACTATTATAAAACACACATACACATATAAAGGCTATATATAGTTTCTTGGACCTTTGTTCTTGGGAGCTTTATTTCCATGTACCAGAATCCTGGCGCTGCTGCTTGATGAGAGCTGACCTGTGATTTCCAAATACCAGGTCATAAGGCAAGGGCAACATATGAGAGTTGTGGAAATGCACAGAAAACTGCTGTGCAAATTTGCATCAAGTGTTCTCAAACCTTTAAGTTCTATAAACTATACGTTGGTGAGATAACACCAGGAATGTGAAGAATTATATTAGGGTTAAAAAAGAGTTAAAAGGGAAAATTGGGCAAAGAGATGCTCTCACTATCAAGATAATTAGTTTTAATAGTGATGTATGATAAACTGTAGCTATCTAGAATTGTCTATGTAAGATATGACACATACATAAAGCACAGCTACAGTAAGGAACAGTTCTGCAGGAATACTGGGATAGATTAACTGACCTAAATTACATATATTCATCTTACCTTGAAAGGAATATGAACTGGATAACTTCTTGAAGTCCAAACTATTGATATGTAGGTCTATGAGTTTTCATTATTTTAAGTGCTTTTTATGGGGAAGGATAGAAAAGTGCTTTAGCTGCAAACTTATCTATTTGATTGTGCACATCATGTTAATTAGGTTGAGGAAACCTAATAATTTCATTGGAGACCAAATCTATTGTCTGTTGTTGCTAGTACTTTATGAAGTTCTGAACATAAATAATGCTAATGAGTGTGCATGGGATATTGTCTGCTAATAAATTCTGTAGTAGAGTGAGTATCACAACTACAATTACTGAAATTACATATGCTGAAAATAACATAATTTGAAAAAGGCAAGGTGGACTAGTAATGCTGTTATCCAGTTCCATATGAACCAAATCCACTGGTCATAGTATGGTACATTTCTCTTGTCATACCTTGTTAAATATAGAGGGTGACTGCTAAGACTCTTGAATTATTTGTGGTACGACCTCTGTTTCCTGAGTGGAACCCATGTGAAGATACTTGGGATTATCCTGCATTCTGTTTTTCACTTTTTTTTTTCCCCAAATCAAGATGGTAGTTCTCTAGAAAGTCATACAGTGGTGCATGAAATAAGAAGTGAAATTATCTTGAACAAATTTGATATTTCAAATGTCACTATAAAATATAGTGTTACTAGATATGGCATTGTCTTTCCAAGCAGCACGTGCTTACACTCAGCACAGTCCCATTCATACCTAAAAGAAGACAGGTTCTCTGCACCAAAAGAAAGTCTGAAGGGCTTTGCAGCTAAGACAGCAAATCCATATTGATGATTCAGCCTTGCATGTTACAAATAAATTTGCCTGTAGTCTTGCTAGCTAGGGTAACAATTTGTAAGGGAGCTGAGTCTGTATGACCCAAGGGCATAAGCCAGTCACTGACTATCTGAAACTGGCAAGAGATTGCCCCCACAGTGGGGGGATAGTTCTGTCAAACTGTCCTCTGAAGGGCTTTCAGCCTTGCTTTGGAAGCACTTAGTCCTGTTTACTCTTTGAGTTGGGGTAGAAGTCTGTGTTGACCTCTGATCTCATCTGCTCTGCCAGCTTCTGTGTGGGAGTCACACTGGTAAAACAATGACACTGTGTTTTCACAGAATGTCAGCTTATATACGTTTTGACTGTGGGGCTGAGAAGTACCTTGAGTGATTTTTACAAGAATGGACTGAGAGGTGTAAAAATAGCCAGGGCTGGGAACAGCCCTAACAAGCAGCAGTTTCTGGGTATGGAGTTGTGCAAGGCAGAAGCCAAAATCTCATGGCAGGAGAGTGGGAGGTCCAAGGCTCTTAGCTTCTCTCTCTCATGTTTTCCTCCCCTGTTCTAGTACTAGTATGGGGTCTAGCAGTAAATCAGACCCTGATTAAGGGGTACTTATCTAATCACATGCTCCTGGGAGTAGAAAAGAGACAAAATAGGAAAAGTTGGGTCTGCTTCCTAATATCATCATAGCCTGTGGAGGAGAGTAATCAGCTTCAGGTCAAAATCAGCATCAGAGTACTTTTCCTTCTATGCTGGCTCAGTTCTAGTGGCTGATCATCAAAAGTGCAGAGGCAGGATCACATGAGCACTCTCTTATCCAGAACTCTTGTTTCTCATGGCCTGTGTTGGTTTTCAACTGCTCCCTTTTGGGGGCTGCCCTTGTAGTAGGGGAAGGCATCTGAAGTCCTCAGTCCCCACCCCTGTCTCCCTGCTTGACAGAAGTCTCTTGCTCTACAGCAGACACTCTTGTCCAGCTTTAGCTCCCACCAATTTTAGCTCCCACCCTTTCATGCATTGCTTATTAAACTCTCCACAGCCATGTCTGATCTCTGTGGATTTGCATCCGTATAAAACAGCATGAATTAATATCAGATGAGGACATTTTAGGCTGTATTCTTGGGACTTATGCATGGAAGAGACTCTAAAACAAAGAGTATTTTATCAAAGAAAAAAAAACAATGTTTGTTGTTGTTGTTGTTTATGGGCTTGGAGTTTGCTATGAGGTCATATATTTTGGGGATTTTTTTTGTTTGGATTTGGTTTTTTACCACTATGAGAGACAAGGTACTGGTCTGGCTGGATTTTTGGTCTGACGCAATTTTGTCTATCCTCGGTAGTGTTTTTAATGCTCAAAAAATACTAGATTACAAAGAAATCTAGTGTTTGGTTTCTATCTGTTTCTATCAGTGGCAATCAACACTAGACAGTTTTTTTTTGTTGTTATTTACAGATACTTAAAACCTCAGAGGCAATTTCACTTTGTAAGTGTCGGAGGTGCTCCCACTTTTGGGGGGTGTGGGGTGGGTAGAGGGCAATAGATGGGGCCTGATTTCTCTTCTGCTGCTTTGGGCTACAGAGAAAGTTTTGCACATAAATCTTAGGTAAAATTTTGACCACTGGAAAGGAGTTCTCTGTGTTTACTGCTGTCTAGGACTAAATTGGTGGTTTATTTGCATATATGAGGTTAAATAAATATGTGTACTACTGCTAAGGTCTAAGTTTGCTGCACTGACATGTATATATTTATGCATATTACAGTCTCTTAAGTAGATGTGCAGAATGTGTGGAAATCTATACTGGAAAAATGTTGATATACATTTCTACAGTCACATATACACCTCCTACATATGCATGTATGTGTAAAGTGATAGTTTATCATTGCCAGGTATGTACAATGCTTAAAAACACATTCATCAATTCAGGTATTTTACTCTTTTATCAGTCATGCCACAGAACCTTTTTTCCTGGGTGGGAGGAATAATGAGAGAGAAAAAGGTGCTATTCATAGAAAATGGATCACTGAAACAAAGTTTCATGATTCTTTTTCCCCCTGTCTTTTCATTATACTTCTGCCATTTTAAAATATACATATTTTTTTTTCCCCAGAAAAAGGTGTATTTTTCTAAAAGTCCTTTCCGAGCTTCTTAAATGCTACTTTTTCTTATTTCACTCTTCAAAGAGCAGCAGCAACGCTATCCCTCTTTTCAACTTCAAACTGTGCTGCTCTGTTGGTCCAGCACAGCAAGAGTGCTTTGAACCTGAGGAGAGAATCTAGCTCCTTTTTTTGGAACCTTGAGAAGGACTTTTTGAGAGAGCTGTAATTAGCATTTTCTTTTCACCCCAATGCATCTTTCTTGACTTGTGTAGAAGAAAACCAAATAATAATAAATATATTTACACATCTCTGCTTGGGTCAAGCAGAGATGCCCTTTGTTCATACTTCATGGGGTATTTTTGGATCCTGTTAGCTGGACCTTTAGCCAGAGGTTGTGGCATCTATGAAACTTTGCACAGGCTGCTGACTCTGTGTGGGGCAAGCGTGAATTGACTTTGGTTTCCTCTCAGGGGTGACTTTATTCTGCACAGAGTCAAAAGTTTTGGTGAATGTCAAAGGAAGGAGCCACAAGTCATATTGATCTTGCTCGCTAGACAGCCAGTGCCTTGGTGGCTTTTATTCTTGGTGGCCACCTTGGCTGCAGCAGTGCGAACTCGGAATGCCAGCAAGGCACCATGTGAATTCAAGCAAAGTTGAACTCCACAGTTGCTTCCTGCTCTGTACTTGCACTTTGCCCCAGGTGATTTGACAGCAAGGGATCAAAGGCTGTAATCTCCACAGTTCCTAGATAAGGCCTTAACAGGTGTAAGTGCTGGAGTGGAAAGCAGAGGAAGTGTGCTGCTGCTTTTCTCTGACTATAAATAGCCAGGTCATCAGTACAAACTTCAGCTGTCTGGTGTCAGGGTTTCCAGCTGATTTGAGAAAAACCACTGAGCGCTCCTGAGATTACTCTTTTTACTCCTTCTGTTTTAGATATTCACCCATGTCCCCTCCATGTGAGATGTGGAACATGTTGCAGGTAAAAGCAAAGGCTCTGTGTTAGTTTTTTCGTTTTAAATACTTGGTGGTTGGAGTCTCAGTCCACAGAGAAGCCCTTGCAGTACCTCAACAGGAGGAGAACCTGGGGGACTGCAGCAAGTGGCTGGGGTGGGTTTTTTTGTGGGGAAACCACTACTGAGGTGGTTCCACATGTGTGTGCTGTAGGACACTTAGATCCTGAACTACTGGTACAGCAGAGGGAATGAGCTGCTGCTTTTGGTGTAAGCAGGGTGATGAAATCAGCCAGTGTAAATGGGACAAGGGTGTGCCATGTTATTGCTGTGCCCCTGTGACTTCTGAAAATATCTGGGGAAAAGGTTCTTATAAACTACGTCACTAAGGGAATCTCTATAGATACAAATATCTTAAGAAACAGAGCATTGTAAAGTCAGCAGCATCTTCATTTTCCTTGGAAATGTATATTTTTATCTTTTCTTCTCCCAGTAATTAAATATTTCCTGGTCTATAAACAGCTTTGCATTTGCAACACACTTTTTAGGCAGTTACTTGTCCACATATCCTGTAGTAAGAGAAAACCCTTCAAGTGTGAAGGATTTGTTAATGGAAATTGGTTCGATAAAGCTTCCCTTTCCACCCTTTCCCCCCTCCCCACCAGCACATGCATAGACTAAGCAGAAGCTTGTTGCCTCTCTGTAGTAATGTGAATTTTGAGTTGTTGATAAATACAAGCAGGTTAACAACTAACATCAAAGGTTTACCAGATTAAAGTCAAAGGAAGATGGGATTTTCAAGGGCTTGAGTAAAGAAAAAGGTTGAGATTCTCAGTTATCTCTCTAATACAAGACAAAACAGGCTTAAATGAACAGAGGAACAAACATACCTGTTCTGCTGACCTCCACACTACCAGCTTGCTTACTGGAAGTCAGTTAAAGGCTACATAAGGAATGAGAGATAAGGCAAATAGGTTTGCCTGGAGAGTGAGAGATCATTAAGAAAAGGTGACTGTTGTGTTTGATGTAGTAAGAGGTGGAGGAAAAACTAACTATGGTTTAATGGGCATAGCAGATTCTGAGACATATGTGGCAATTATTAGTCATACTATTTGAGTCTGAAAGGGCATTTGTTCAAAAGGCTGCTTAGAAAGGCTCAGGCTGGAAAGAGGGAGCTATTAAATCAGCTCTGCTCCTCTGAGTATGTGGTGGGTTTTTTTCCCCTTCCCTGAAACTCTTAGGATATGTCTTGAGAAGAAGATGATGAAATTTCACAAGTGTTGCAAGAAGGATAAGATTTGTACTTATTACTATTGCAGAGATTTTTAGTTCTCTCTAAAAAAGCCAAATTTACCTGCTGTGAATATGGTTAGATTGACAATGGGACACATGTACCACCTGCTTCTATGAGATTAAGATAGTTTAAACAAAGCCACACAGAATGTGTCATAGATATTTATGAAGTGCAGAATTTCTAATCTTCTATCCACTGTTGTGCAGTCTCTGAGTAATACAAAGAGGAACCACATGAAATAAGAGACGAAGTAAAAAAAAGCCCAAGCATTGAATTTAACCCATCATCAGATATTGCTCATACTTGAGTTTAAAACACAAAGGAGGAAAATTGTAATTGCATTTGCAATTGTACATGAGGTCTAAAAGGTACAGGTACCTTTAAAAAATAGAAAAAATCTCCTTCACTTCGAGTTCTGAATCTTTTATCTATTTTCTGAGACTGAGAGGGTGACTAGGAATTATTTTTATTGTGAATCCTTCATTCTTCTTTTGTTAAGAATACCCAAGGACATCTTTTATTTCTGTATCAATAGAGTAAGTGCATGTTGGCTGCTAGCTTAGTGTGCATACTCATACAAATTTTAAAAAGTATTTAAAGCCACATACCATTCAAGGCATGATGTTCTATTGATACAGAATAGTTACAGGTGAACAAGTGTAAGCAGCTAGTATTGACTGTGCTATCACAGACCATAAAGTAGTTACTGTGCTCTCTTGATTGTATGCGAGGTCAGTGGAATTCAGTGTAAACTGAATTTTTGCCAAGAAGCAAAAATCTCAAGTTTTTCCACTTCTAAATGTCTCACATATTACCAAGGTATTTCAATTGCCTGCTTATAGTACTCAATATGATCTGCAACATTGCCCCTTATCAGGTGCCTTAAAATTTTAGAGATTTCTGTTGGTCATCATATTGCTGCTTGTTTTCCCAGTTTTTTGAACATAATGAGGGATCTCATACCACTGTAATGGAAATTATTTGATCTGTTCAGTGACTTCAGTGACCTGACATTATGCATCAGTTTGTGCTACAGTTTTATGACTCCTATTTTTACTTAATGTTATCTTCTTCCACTAGTTCTAGTTTTTCTGAAGAGGCTATTTTGAGGAATACAATTTTATAAAAAAATAGCACTTGGTTATAGAGGAAAAAAGGTTGTGTTTTTTTTTTTTTTGTGAGGGGCTGGTAAACTAGACAGGGTAGAATATTCTGAGTAATAAATATTTGAAGTGGTAGCATGGTACAGTTTAAGTGTATGGGTTTGCAATTTGGAACTTCTTCCAGATTTTCTATTCATTTTGTCCAACTGATGTAAACAGGGTTCCATAATTATGTCCATGTGAGAGCACAAAACCTCAGAGACAGATGTACATTGTGCAAAATGGAGCATGTAGCTGAATGTAACGAAGCATACCATCTTCTGAGATGTTGCATAGAGGGCTAGATTTTAGCCAGCTTATATTGTGTGCTGCCATCCTGCATATTATTATGAAATCAACTTTTCCATAGCTTTGTTTTTATTTATAAGGTAATATAATTTTTTTGTGGTTTATTATCCTCACAAATTAATATATTTACTATGAGCTGTGTTACATAGGTGTCTGGCTGGTTTTTGAATTTTGGAGGTAATAAAACATTTCATTTTGCTTGATTCCCTTTTTTTTACATTTTAAGAAAATATGTGACTCCACAATTCCTTGATCCCATAACAGACTGCAGTGTTAGTTCCAGTTGGGATGCTGAAATGCTCAGTGTTTCACCTGGAGAGCAGCTGTAGGGTTCATGGGAGTTGCAGGAATGTGGTATATACTTCTCGTAGGGAGTTAAGGGATGCTACTAAACACCACATCTTCTTGTCTTTTATCCTTTGCTGATTTTGCACTGGCCATTAACAAAGCTTTGTGTCAATAAAAGTAAAATGTGAGGTGTTGTCTGCTTTGTCTGCAGTCCAACAACACAGTCTGCTGTAGCATGCTGTTCTCACCCTTTGCCATTATATCATTGTTGCTATGGTGAATTAGGAAAATGCTGGCTATTAACTTGATGTTGAATGAGACATGTTCTCATCTCAATGAGTGGAGATTTACCCACATAACTCTCCATAATGTGGAGGTATATATTCTTGTTTCCCACACAGAAAGCTCTGTAGTTCACAGCACCCTTTGAAACAGCTGTGGAGAGATCCTGTGTCGCTGTCAAGACAACTGAATGGATGATTTTTTATTTAATGAGAAGAAATAATTCAGAGACCTGCCTCTTTCACATGGAAAGGGAATGAAAAATAGTTCAATCTGTATTTTCATGTTCATTTGGGTTCCATGCAATTACTAATGAGAAATGAACTAAAATTACAAATTAGGCAGGTAAAGTGGCTGCAATTTGGTTTCCATATGACCATACTCCTTTAGGATTGCTATGGCCAAATTAGTAAAATAAAGTTAAAACCCCCACTCTTGTACCAGTCTGGAAAGTGCTAAGAGTTTCATGTCCATTATGTGCTAATGATGGCAGCATGAAAGCAGTGAGCATGTGGGAGGATTCTCATAATTTATGGAAAAAAAGCAAACTTTCCACATGTTCCCCTCCATTACGTGGAAGAGCAACTCAGTTATTTCTGTGGCTCTGTTCTTCACCTGCTCCTGGTCACAGAACTCTGGGTATGTAGAGGAGGAGACAAACAGATAGGTGGAGGAAGATGAATGCTATGCCACTTTATGAGAGAAAGAAATTGTGAAGGTGTGAAGTGGTCCAGTATTATATTTTCAGTGAAGCCCTGCCTACAAGGGGCAAAATATGACTTGACTGTGGAGCTCAGCTGAAATAAAAATGGGGTCTGTAACTCTCTTGGGAATCTAGGCTAAGCAGAAAGACAGATTTTTGTCCATGAAATTTTTGAAGGTTGAGCAGTGTCATGGTAGAAGCTACGTTCAGTAGCTCTCTCAGAACTTAGACAGACAAACCTAGACAAAACCCTGTGGTCCTCCACTAGATTCCTGAGTGCACATCTCCATGAGGGGACAATCACAGCAATCTTGTCATTTTGCCAGAGAATGGATGACTTATCCTGAGAACAAGAAAGGTTTTGTCTGTTGCAGTGGTTAATAATACCTGTTACAAACAGCACACTGCAACTGAGAACAGTGATAGGCTGTCCTTAGTAATAATGACCCATAACATTTTAAAAGGAAGCCACCATGAAGCAAGGTTAAAACATAAGAGAAGATGGTGTCTCTTTTTTTGCACAAGTCAAATGTGTAAATGGTGAGCCTTAATTAGCTCTGGCAACATGACTTGCACAAGTTAAAAGGAGGTGTAAGGAGCATCTGCTTGCCTTGTTCTAAATGACACAATGGATCTCTTACATTGCAAAAGAGATGGTGCAGATGCTTTAAGCTACAGAGCAGAGTCTGCCACTCAGACAGATGTCACCCTTCACGAAAAGAGAAACTTCAGACATGGCTTTTCTTATAATTGGAAAGCATTGTCAGCTTGGCAGCTCCTTGTATGTTTAAATGACAGATATTCATGCTAGTTGAAAATGAACCCTGCTCAGCAGACATCGACAATGTTTTGTTATTTCCCTCTTTCTTATTTCTAAAAGGATAGTAGATCATTTCTGTTCATTAGACTTGATAGGAATTAGGCATGGAAAATCAATTCCCTCAGCCTCTTTTTATCTTGAGGCTGTCCCAGGTATTCTCTCTTGGAACTCCTTAGTAACATCAGCTGTGGTATGTGAAAGCAGTACTGAAAACTGAAAGCAAAATAAAGCAACTTTTGTCCTAGAAATGCCAGCATCATCTTTTGCCCATTTCTCTTGCTAACATCCTCTTTTTGGTTGTGCTTATCCAGTGTGTGGGAGCAATCACACTTATCTAGGCAAAAAGAATGCTAGAGTAGCCTTGAAATACTTTCTCCCACTCTATCTCCACATTTACTTACTTATCACATCATCAGGTAGATTGTTTTTACCTTTATGCATGGCTTTATGAATAATGCTTTAGTGCTATGGTCTGCTCAATAAGGAATCAGTGCAAAGCACTGTCTTTCCCATATGTACGATTCAGAAATACACTTCCTTACCAGAGTAAGAATTTGTTTCAGTTCTGAGTCCCATGCTATCTCAAGAGACAGAGTCCTGAAGCATAGCTGTCTGATGGATAATGCTGTGTAGAAAAGCAAAATGAGACAAAGTGGTTTGGTCATATGAAGTTGAATTATTGTGAGTTTCAATTAACAGTATTTTTTCTCTGTCCTGGAAGGCGTAAATCTGAAATTAATGAAGATGAATATTTACAGCATTTGAAAAGCTGAATTGTTCCACCTGCTGTCCAAACATTCGGGATAAAACAACCCCCTGATTTTCTGTCTATGTTGCTACTTATTAGCAAACAGAATAACAAAGGGATTAGGTGGGTCTCAATTACTTCAGGATCATTGTGTAAATTTAGTAAAAAGCATTATAAAATTAATCTTCTGGGTTAACTGGTGTAATTTAATTACATCAGTGATATTAAAGGCCTTTACTGCAAACCCCAAAGACTCTAAGGCCAGATCACTATCTTCTTGCAAGCCTATATGTGTCCAGAAGATATCAAACTTGCAAACATGGATGATGTTATCTTAATAAAGAAGTTACTAGGGTGCCTTTTTTTTTTTTTTTTTAGGTCTCCTCCTCCTAGGATGCTAGAGAAAGATGCCTTTTTCACTTCATTATGTAGACAAGTTTTGAACTAATTTTCACAATATGTTGTACCCACATTTTATTCCAAGAGTTTGCATGAAATACAAAGAAATTGTAGATAAAGAAATTGTGTTTTATTTTGGTTTTAAGAAAACAGTTCAGGTGAAAAATGTGTGGACTATGGAAAGATAGTTTCAGAAGCTAGTCAGTGTTTGTCTCTAGTACCTTTCTGCCTTAAAGGTGTCATGCTGCTGTTTAAAGGTGTAGCTGCCTTATCACCAATAAGTGGAAAGCTGGAGCTGACCATAGGTAAAGGCAACTGGAGTCCAAGAACAGCAACCGCTGAAAGAAGATGGGCTAAGAATCTTTAAACTTGTAGAAAAGGCATTAGGTTTAAATTTCATGTGGTTCTTTCTAGAAAACCATTTTTGTAATAAAATTGGCATCAGGAAATGAACTTTTCTGTCTCTGAGTGTTTTGCTGAGAGCAGGACGAGGAAAGCAATATTGCTACAAGTTATGGCAGTGTGAAGGTACGTATTGTCAATCTTGAGCTTCAAAAAGCACAAGCCAAACATCATAAAATCCTGACACTTGTTCAAGTATTTTCAGCTTTTTAAAAATTTCACACATGCTCTGTTCTTAACACTTCCTTTCTACTTAAAGTTTGCACTTGACTGTGGGACCTAAGACTTTAGGAGAGATAAAAAACAAATATTCTTGTGGGAAATGGCAGAGTTTGCAATCAAACAGCAGTCAGTGTAGTTAAATAAGTTTAGTTGGTTTGCCTTTACCTGGTTTTAACTATTCTGTTAGGTCAAAAGAAAAAATAAAGGAAAGTACTATTGCAGAATGCTTTTAATTCTAAAAAAAAAAAAAAAACAAAGCAGAATGTAGACAGAGAAAGGATTAGGACTCGAAATCCTATTTCCAGCCTCTGGAAGAAAAAAAAGTACCTTAGTCTGGAAAGAAAGTCTGAGATAACAGTTTTGATTTCTGACATTTAGAAATCACAGACTCTACTTGGCAGCAGTCCTCAAATTCCACCTGCGGAACTCAATCAAAGGACTCTGCAAAGTACAGTAACTGTTTAATTTCTAAGTCTTATTGAACAATGTTGAGATTGCTTTAAACTCCAGGCTTTGGAAATAGTTGTGACAGCAAAAATGACTAAAAAAAAGTTCTTAGTATGTGAAAGTATCCTGCTGCCTATTTTTAAATTTTCAGTCTTGCAGGAGTTTCTATTAAATCCAAGGCAGATAATTGGGAAAAATATTGGCTAAAGGTACTGTTTTGTATGTTTGTTTTAACTAATTTGGTGTCATCGTAGTCTCCTTGTAGCAAATAATTGTTCTTAAAAATAAACCCATATACAGTGAGATACGGTAGCAAGAAAAGCGTTTCTTAGATAAAAATCCTTGCAGTCCAAAGACTGGTGTTCAGGCATTCCCAGGTGAAATACAAACTTTCACTGGGGATCCTGTGTGTTACCATTGTTTATCACACACATTATCTCTGTTTATAAATAATGTAAAGGAGTTCTAAGGGATTCTTCAGCTATAATAAATTTTATATATGTGACAGAATGTAGCCTTTAGACTTACACAACTTTTTGAAAAATTTAATATTGTCAGGCTAGCAAGGGAGAGGCTAAAAATCCTGTCTCCAGAAAAGTTCATGAGAGATTTATTTTTGGCTGCAGAAAAATCAGGATTTTTCTCAAGAATTTTTGAAAAATTGTGGTATCCTTCTGCATCCACCCACCCTTAATCAGTTTATAATTGTTAAAAATTTATTATAGAATCATTAAATTTGGAAAAGATTTCGAAATCATTTCTAGTCAGACCTTTGACTAAATGCCATCATGTCAAGGAAACCATAGAGCTTAAGTGCAATTTCCAGCTGTTTCTCAAACATTTCCAGGGATTTATAAATCCACCACTTCCTTGGGCATCCTGTTGCAATGCTTAACCAGCCTTCCAGAAACTCTTCATGATGTTCAATCTGAACCTGCCCTTTTCCTCATCCTTGGTGACAGTGTTTCCCCCATGTCTAATAAAGGATGGAGATTTTCTTTGGGTTTCCTTTTGTTATTAATGTATTTATAAAACCATTTTTTATTATCTTTCACAGCAGTGGCCAAATTGAGTTCTAGCTGAGCTTTCACCTTTCTAATTCTGTCTCTGCATGACCTAATGACATCTATGTAATCTTCTGGAGCTGCTTGTCCTTTTTCAAAGGTCATAAACTCTCTTTTTAAGCCTTAGTTCCAATGAAAGCTCCCTGTTCAGCCAGGCCAGCCTTTTCCCCTACAGGTTCATCTTTTAGCACACAGGGGCACCCTGTTCCTGCATCCTTAAGATTTCCCTCCTCATGTATTTCCTTCCTCCCCATCCCTTCTGAAGAGTTGGTATCCATCCATTGCACCACTACAGATATGTGAGTCATCCCACCACGTTTCCATGACTGGGACAATATAATACCTTTCCTACTTCACCATGGCTTCCAGATCCTCCTGTTTGTTACCCATATTGAGTGCAGTTGGTATAGAATTTTGTCATTTGCCTTTTGTCTGATTTTTGCAGAGAAATATTTTATAGCTCAAAAATATGGAGTGTGTGAAAGGTAGTCTTGGCACAGTCATCTGAATTAGGTGATGAGTTGCAAGTTACCCTGCAGAATGAAATTCAACTGGAGACTTGTAATGAGCTCACAGGGAGAGGGATGCGGCCCATATTTTTCAGTATCTAATGATGCTATTAAACTTGCCTTACAAAGGTAGCCGGACAATTTGCATCTGGTTTTATGGTATATAGATAGGTACTGTTATTTTGTAGGTCTATATCCTCTTATTATCCTATATGGCTTATAGACAGATATAATACCCATTATTATGACCTTCAACAGCAGCCTGGGCTGCAGGGACCGTACAGTAATAGAGTTTAATGTCTTAAGATGCAGAGAAAGGTGAGTATCAATAAAAACCCAGAACTTCATAAGAACAGATTTCATTTTGACTCATCAGCTGTTAGGAAGGACCCCACAAGTATCTGCTTTGGAGACCAAAGGATTTCAGAAATGTTGGAAGACTTTGAGACAGCCTTGAAGATATGTTGAGAAAACAAGGAAGGATTCTATAGGCATACTAGTAGCAAGCAGAAATGCGGGGAAGATTCATGCCTGCAGATGAATGGCTTTGTCAAGTTAGGTCAAAAATGGCACAGAAAATGTTCACATGCCTGATGTCTTCTTTCTGTGGTCTTAACAGCTTAAGTTAGCTGCAAGTTCCTTTGGCAGGAAGCAACAGCAACACAAATGGCAAGCCACTAACAGTAGATTAGAGTCAAATTACAAACCTCTTCTGCAAGCTGGTAAAATGTGACAGAATAAATGACTGGGAAAAGCCAGAACAGATTTACCAAGGTTAAACTGTGTTCCTTTGTCATATATTATGAAACAACTTAGTCAGTAAAAGATAGGAGTATTTTGACCAGCATCTACCATAATTTTAGCAAGTCATTTGTCATGGTCTCCCACAATACCTTTTTTGACAGCCTGGTGACACGACACACTTCAGATAAGTGCCACAAGTTGTGTGGAGAACTGGCTAGGCTGCTGAGCTCAAAGCTGTTGTTGGCTAGTGGCTGAAACTCAAATTTGGAACTGGCCCCATGGACTCCAAATTTGATACTGTTTAATATCTTTGCAAACAATCGTCGTGAAAGGCTTGAATACACTTGTGCTAGGCTTGCTGATTATGCAAGACTGGGAAGAGAAGTGGAACGTGAGAAGGAAAAGCTGCCATACTGAGGCACTGAGTTTGAAACCTGGCTCAATGAGGTTTTAAAAGAGATGAATGTGAAGTTTTGATTCATCGGTTCAAGAGAGATTGAAAAATGAAAGGTTTGGTGCATGTGTCACCGAGATGATTAGACCATTAGAGAGCTTGATGTGTAAAGGAAGTATGAAGAAATTTGGTTTATTCAAGCTAGGGGAGTGAAGTCTTTGTCTGGCATGAATCAGTTTTCCAGTCTCTAAAAGGTAGTTATAGATGAAATGGAAGAACTCTCTCATAACAATGCAGTGATCAGATAAAGGCAACAGGCATGAACAGTGTCAGGGGACCTCCCTCTGATTAAGGTAAGAGAGAGAACCAGGAGAACCCTTGTGTTGACAGAGAAATTGTAGGATCCTGTTCCCTGGAAATATTAGATCCTGATTTGTAGGTACCTGCATAACCTAATACAGGGAACTGATTTCAACACAAGGTTGGATCAGGTGAATTTAAACCCCACATGAGAAGTTTCAGCATCACTCAGACTAGATGAGTTGTGCTCACACATATACACAGGCAAAAGCTAAATTTACGCTTAAGACTTTGGGGTTACAGCCAAAATAAATGCATAATGCAGATATATTATTGTGCAAGCTAGGCAAGACTGATATTGAAGCTTCTGAAAAGCTAGCTCTAGCCATTTATAAGCTGGACTGGTAAAATTACCTGCTTCAGAACAGCCAACTTAATAGTTACTATTTTCTTACATTTTTTATCATTAATGGTACTTGGAACTGTAATAAGAAATAATAAATAATTACTCATATCCAGTATTCTACAGGAAATTGTGTGGGATTTGATCTTGTTGGATTCCCTTCATGTCATTGTATGAAAGACCCATGTTGCCATTATTGGAAGAGAAGACATTGGTGAGAGATAAAATCCATGGTGTTGATATTTACTAATGAAACCGGCTTAGCAATTCACTATAGAAAAGACCTTGAAGGACATGAAAGTTGTTTTGTACCAAAGAGATGGTGGATAAGTGACTGTCAGAGAAGCTACGAACTAGATGTGTGGTTCCTTTTTTCTGACATTATGACAGGCACAATTTGTTGCAGTGACTTTATCTTGTACTTTGGGCACTCAGTGAAAATAAACCTTATTGCATAGCTGGTTTTGTCTGTTTTGTTTCTTTTGGAAAGAAACATTTTATTTTGAATAGTTTGCAGTACTGCATAATCTGTGATGAAAGCAAATGTGGGTGGAAATTGTTTCACTTAGTTTAATATTTCAGTATCTATGTCACTGGAGTGCTGTTTTGGGGTTTTTTGTGTGTTGTTTTTTTTTTTTTTCTCTTAAGCCTTCAGTTGAAACATTTATCTCTGCACAAGTGTGCTAAGCATATATCTTTGAATATGGTATCATTATGTCCTGACCCAGATGAAAGCTTCTTAAGTCAGTTTTTTGCTCAGTCCTGTTTTTGCACATTAGCTGTGAACAGGATTATTCTTTAGTCTGTCATTCAAGCTGTTCAGAGGAAAAAAAAAGAAGAAAAAAAGGAGAGGAGAGAGAACAGATTCTGAGTTTTTCTGTCTGACAAGGGACCAACAGGATGGTGATCCAAGCTTCCAACACCACTATGTAAAAACTTAGTGTAAAAACTACAGCTGCTTCTGGTATGTATTACAGAGTATCCAACTGACATACTAGAAAACAGCAAGAACATATTTTGGATATTTTTCCACCATAAATGAGAATTGAGATCCTCACTGGAGAGTAATTGTAGCATTATATTTAAAGACGTCTTCTAAAGGAACACTAACACAGAAGTGTCTTGCCCTGTTCCTGCCTCCTGGGGTTCGTGTGAGAGGACTTTGCTAAATCTGCTTGTGATTACCTAGATTGATCCAGGAAATAACTTTGGAAAGCAGAGAAAGACTTCTGTTTATCCCTGGGATGTATTTAGTGATGGCCCTGGCAGGCCAGATTTCCTTGTGATGTGTCAGTTTGCCTTGGTGGTCCTGAGATTTGTTTCCTGAAGGGTGAAGGCAGAGCTTAGTCATCTTGAATTTTGGTCTGTATGTGGGGACCAGGACCTGTACTGAGTGAGAATTAGGGCCAGTTAAAGCAATGGCTTTTGTGCTGGTGTAATAATAACTGATTCTTCAGAACTGTTCTACATTTCAGGTTCTGAGGAAAGAGGAGGAATGAACTTCTGGGGACATACCTTATCTGTTCCATGATTCGACTTGCTACATAGTCAGCATAAGGCAAAAGTCTGTGGCTTAGCCTCTTTCCTTTTTAGTGGTTGCAGCCCATTCCATGTCATGGATAGACCCTCAGAAAGGGTCAAAGACAGGGCTCCACCCAAAGGCCACCATTAAGGCACTGGGTTGACACCATTCTAGCATGGTACAAAGCCACCCTCTCCTGCCTTGCAATGGTATTAAAGGCATTTCCACCCTGGAACCAGAGTTTGTCAATTTCTATTCAGAACTTTAAAACCTGGTTTTACTTACCTATCTCATTTTTTTCCATATATCCAGACTGAGGACTTGTAGGTATTCAAACTATACTGTTTGGTCCAGCAATTAAATATAAATGGTTAATTCCCATTTCCTCTGTATGGCTTTGTCATTCTCTGTAGCAGTAAAACTGTCTGAAGTATTTCATGGCATCCTGTTTGTCTTCAAATGGACAGGAGTCCAGCACATAGCAGAAATAAGTAAAGTTCCTAGCCATAAGACTCTGTTTATCAAGTATATGTGGCACTAATAAAATTTAACTTGTGGCAAAACGAACACTGAATTTTCTTCAGCAGACAGCAAAGTTTCCTCATCTCATTTTTCCTCACTGCAGAGTTTGGTTTATTCCTCCTTTGTCTCCAGCACTGATCTCTTTCATCCTGATATGCAGGATGAAAGTATGCATCCTGATTTGTTCTGCTGAAGTACCAGGGGATTTCAGCATCCTGATTCTGAAATGTATTATGCCTGACTTCTGTTTGGATGTGAAGAAAAGGACGTTGCACAAGGGGCCTCTTCCCACCAGAATACTCCACAAGGGGCTTGGTGTAATTGCAGCTCTTGCGTTTCCCTTAGAACAAAGGCTTTTTGCTTCTTCCCCAAATATTCTGTGGAAGGATAAATTTAAGGCAGATGTTCTCACCGCACCAACTAAAGGAATTGTTTAGCTGTGGAAAAAAGCCTTGAATAGATCTCCTGAAGATACAGGTATCTTTCTATTGTACCCCTCCTCTGCGTGATTTTGCCTTTGAATTTCTGAGTGGACTGAAGCAATCCTTCATTATTCCATCTGGGAGCAGAATTTCATGGGCTGAATTAATGTCAAGCATAGGTAATTCTTGTTCTGGAAGAAGTGATGGACTTTTTTGTGAGAGAGAACCAGCAATATGTTTATCAATAAACACAGATTTCACAAGGCTTGATAGTAAATGCGACAGTGGCTAGCAAAATTAATTGACAAAGTACAATTGATTATTTACTGCATAGAGGACAAAGTCAGGCAAAAGTATCAAGGAGACCCTCTGACTGAGTCATAAGGTTCAGAAAGGACCCCCTTGCATTTTAAACTCCTCAGAGGGGAGTTTATAAGTATATGGATCCATACTTAGCCTCAGACTTTGTCAGTGCTTTGTGTCTAAATGTGCTCAATCAATCCTTTGTATTAGTTAACTATGATTTCCAAGTTTACCATGCTGTTAATCACTGAGAATCTGTTGCAGCAAGGAATCTCTCAGCCTCGAAGAGTAACCTTGAGAGGGATCTGTACTCAAGGGTGGATCCTTCTGTGCAGGAGAGCTCAAAGTGTCCTGGACTGTCTACTATTTTGGAGTAACATAGCTATAGACATATTTGCAGACTGAGTACAGAAATTAGTTTCTTCCAAACTTGGCTTGAGTCAGACTTTGACCAGCATTATGGTCTGGGGAAAGAGTGTGTGTTTGTGTGGGGTGGTTGTTTTGTTACTTGTCTCCCCTGAATCCGCTATGACTCGGACACAGTCATCACAGCCAGACACATTTGTTGTCATCACTACTGGTGGTAATGGCTTGAGCAGAGTTATGGGAAATAAAGGTCAGGCTGGGCAGCGGGATGGAGCACACCATCACGATTCTGAATGGTTCTGGTGATATATGAAACACTAAAAAGATCACTCAGCTTGGTGTGTCTTAAAAATTATCCTGCATGAAGTAACAATAACATCAGTCTCTCTTCCCCGCATTTATTTTGCAGTATGCAATATGCATTTTTCCTAAAAGAATGCAGTTTTTGAAAATCTGAAAATGTAGAACTATAACTTGGTTATAAATCTTGAAAATTTTCAGACTTTTAAGTTAGAATTCTCCACTTCAAACAAAATTATGAGACATTATATCCTCATTGAATCTTTTTCCCATGAAAACACTTTTTAAAAGATTTATAGACTGTTCTAGAAATGATGTTTCCAAATAACTGATTCTAGAATTCTGTTATTCTAGTAAGAATAGAATATTCTCTATTATGTCAGCAGGAAAAAATTAGTTTTACACCAAAGGAATATGAATGACTTGAATATAATACTTAATAAATACTATCTTCCAGAAAGCCAAAATCCCCCACATCCTGATATTTAAATTTTCTTTTATTCATATAACCAATTCTAATAATTCATATGCAGAATTTCCAATCATTACATTAGCACTTACTTGGAGTCTTTCAGACAAATCCCCTTCCAGCAATTTGGAAGCTTTTCATAATAGGTCAGAAAAATCTTCTTCAGCAGCATCAGATCTACTAAAAAGGTAGAAAGAACCTTGTCTTTTGCTTTCAGCAAGGAAGTTATATGGTGGGGAATCAGACTGCAGAGGTGAGCTGGAAAGTTACGTAAAAGATCACGCACCAAGATCCTAACTCAATATAAGTAATGTGATTTGGGGCTGATTTTGGAAAATGCTGAGCATCTGCAGAGCTGTTGAATTTCAACTGGCATTTTGCTCCTTGCTTTTGAAAACTGCAGAAAGCCTTCTAGGTCATGCAAATAGAAAACAAGGTACCTAACATGAATTCGTAAGGTCACGATTTCAGGAGTACTCACTGGTAGATGTGTATATCCAGATCCTCTTTTTATGTCAACAGCCAGTAAATAAGCCTATGTTTTGCATAAGGTGTCACAATGCTGGAGCATTTGGTGTATAGGTGAAAAGGGAATGCAAAATGGAAAAATCCTAAGTGAGGCTTTCTTTCTTTCCTTAGGGTATGCCATTGTTTCTCCAGCTAAAAGAAACCCAATCCAAACCAAAAACAAGCAAATCTATACCCGCCCAGCCCCACCCCCCCCCCCCCCCCCCCCCCAAAAAAAATAGATAAATAAATCATCAAAACTCCAGAGCTCTTTCATGGCATTTTTGTCACAGGCATCACAACTCAGAATTAAATGCTGCTATGTTTTCTGGCATCCTTCTCCTATTAACATATTCTTCAATAGTGCAAACCATTTAGTAGATTTTTTTTTTTCAAAATATAGCAAATTATTTCTGCATTGGCTCAGTATGAAATGATGTAGTTATCATAGAGATAAAAGACAAGCTTTAACAAAAAGTGTTTGGGAAATTGCAAAATGATAGAAAATACGTAAATTCTGAGGTAATATGGGATCCCGTCAGAGCAGACACAGTTTTCACTGTTTATATTCCTCTCATGATGTTTTTTATATCTGTGCCTAAAGAAAGTATATAGCTGTTTCATAACATTCTAATACAAGGAAGGGTGAGAGATGAAATCCAGTCTTACTTCTGGAATTCCTCACTTTTCTGCATTTATGCTGGGCTTTTAACTTTATTATGTAGTCATTACAGTTTATCATGCCAATAGGTATACGGGGTGTGTTAACCACAGACCACTGGCAGAATAAACCATGCATTCACAGTAAGTATCACACCAGAAATTCTATAAAAAATTGAGTATATGCATACAGTGCTTCTTTCTTTAAACAACAATTCCTGCTTCCTCAGCCTTCTATACCCAAAGGCACTTATA
This sequence comes from Cinclus cinclus, assembly GCF_963662255.1. Classification (NCBI taxonomy): domain Eukaryota; kingdom Metazoa; phylum Chordata; class Aves; order Passeriformes; family Cinclidae; genus Cinclus; species Cinclus cinclus. The sequence goes on from NC_085046.1 coordinate 71,885,344, forward strand.
CACGCTAGGCTGAATATATTCAAACTACCTTATAACCACACTGGGAAGAGAGAACCATATAAAGCAGTTACCAACAGCTGGTTCCAACATGTTTTTCTCTCAGCTTACTTTGACAGATGAGAGTGATCAAAATAGGATTAAATTAGAGAAAGGCTATATCTATATAAGCAACTGAATCTGCGGAGCAAAACCCGGTGGCCACCCTGTGTTTGTGAGGAAGGTGCATAAATTCCCTCATACCATCTCTGAAATATTTCTTTTGGCTTAATTTCATCCTAAAGGGGATACAGATCATCAGCTCTGGGACTCATCAAAAGTGGGGCAAACAGAGAAGGATTGAGAGCTTGGCTTCAAAAGTACACCCTGGGCCACACACAAACAGTGGTGCAGACTTACCCAGACTGCCAGTTTTTGAGTTGAAAAGATCCAACGACCAGCATTCAAAGCAGTAATCCAGTGTCATAATTTATTTTAAAAATTAGGACTCCTTGGAATGGTGTTGACAAAAGTTAAGGTTGACAAGAATATGACATGGCCTTCTGGGATGGACTTGCAAGACACATGAGTTAGGTTAAAGTAGCTGATGTGATTTGTATCTGGTAAATAGTTGACATGGCTTTGCTGCAATGTGCTGTTACATTCCTTGTCATGGTTAGGGTCTTGTCCAGTGAAAAGTGATTCCCCAGGAAATTGCCATACTTTTAGCACAGTCTTATTATGGTATCTTGAAAAATGAAATGGAAGAAATTGCCATACATTTACTACAAAGTTATTATGGCATCTTGCAAAATGTAATGGAAATGAACCTAAATAACTGGTCTATAAAACTACCTCTGAAACATTCAGCTTTTTAAAGAGACTGAAATGTTTTCTGCAGAATGATGGGAACTTCTATATTGTGTAGGGCAATTTGTATATCAGCTGTAGTGTTTTTAACATGTACTTTGGAAGAGTGGCTACTATAATAGTAAAATATATTTTACTTTGCCTTTTTTTTTCTTTTTGTTGCTGCACCTCCCTATTATATCGTACTTATGCTTAGGCCATGATGATTTATATTTTTTTTCTATTGCTCTTGGAACTAGAACCTTAGCTGGGTAACATGAGGACAACCTATTGAAATGCCTTCTTCTGAAACTTACTAACTGTCTTGCTTTTAAACTCACTTTTTGTTTTGCTTACTCTTGAAGAATTGAGGAATTAGAGGATAATGGGATAATTCAGATTGCGAGGGTGCTCTGGATGTCCAACCTCCTATAATATTAGTAGTATTTTTTATAGTGTTGTTTAAAAACAAAGATGGAAGTGTGATACTTTTTCTTCAAAACTATCTAGCTGTATCTCAGTGTTTCAGAGAAATTCTGTGAAGTGCTATCTTCTCTCTTCTTAAGAAAATGATGCATTTCTAGCACTGGATTTTAAGAAAATCAATCTGCTTACCTTATCTTCTTACCTTAGCAGGTGATTGTGTCACGATCTCAAAATATCTATGTGGAGAAAACCACGGCTCTTTAGTCTTGGCAGAAAAAGGTGGAACAAGATCAAGTGGGAGATAGGAGGCTGCTGAGGAGAGAGGCCCATGGTGCATCTTGGGGTTCTTTGGAAATGGTGGGAGTACTCAGGGCTCTGCACAGTCACATTTTGTGAACTAAAAGCTATCTGAGTAGTGGTGGTAACAACTCACTCAAACAGCTCTGAGGAAAGAATCAAAACTCCGGTAAATTCCATGAGCCAGTAATGACTCTGGGTCAGTTTTTGTGTATATGCTCATCCTGCACTGCAGTGAGGCAAGCCTTGATATGCTCAGGTGATTCACAGACCAGACTTTTTCAAAGTTCATTGCAGGAAGGAGTGTGTGAGTAAGAACACAGTCTGATGGCCACAGCTGGTGCCTTTAAAGTCATAAGCCTTCAGAAGTTTCCTAAATTGACTTACCAGAGGCATTGTCTTGCTGGTATTACCCATATGGTGGGCTGCTGTCAAAGCAGTGGGGCTGTATGGGAATGCAGTGGATTCTTGGGTCTTGCACCAGTCCCCATTTCTTATGAAATGAGAAGAACCTGACTTCAGGTTATCTGACAAAATGAAAAAATGGAAAATTATTATTTTAGGTTAATAAATATAGAATTGAATTAGAGAAAGGCCATGTCTGCCTTTGCAACTGACATGGCCCGGTAGAAATGAATCCTTGTAGTGAAACTCTTCTCATCATTCTCATGATTGCAGTGAAGCTCCTTAGCATTTTTGTTGGAACGCATTAGTTGTGCTTTTGAAGTGCATCTTCTGACTTAATTTCTTCTGAAAGGAATTGTTTCTGTTCGGTGCCATCAAATGCTTTTTAAAACCACACAGACATATTTGAGAAAGATTTTAAGGGATGAAATTTGGAATTAGTCTGGTTCCCTCCTGTGTCCTAGCAATGTGAGCTGTAAGGAAAGGTAAGATGAGCTGGCCCAGCAGAAGTTATTTCACTGAAATAGATAGTATTGCCATGTATTAAATTACTTCTCCATGTGAGCCTGGATGGGAGCATCTGGCTGTTGTAGACTGGCAGGCAAGAGGTAGAGCTTTTATTTTTCTGGCAATATCTGCCAAGTGCTTGTGCTCAGTTCTGATCTGGGCAGGGGTCACTCCTTTAATTCTAGGGACTGGGTTAGAAATAGGATTAGTGCAACGATTTGAAATGCTGTGTTGCCACTCATGCCAGAGGAAGCCATCAAACTAGATTTTGTGCTGTCATCAACAGCTGTCATGACTGTTTCTTTAAGTCTGTGTTTGGAAGGGCACTTATTTAGCCTTAGAATCATGATTATGGATAAAATGTGTTGCATCAACACAGACGAGAGTGAGTTGTAGTGGAAGGGGCCTTAGAACTAGGTTTAAGTCTATTCTAGTAAGAATTAATTTTATTTTATATCTGTGCAGAAAGGCTATATTTCAGTGGTTTTAGTGTCTCTAATGAAATGAAACCAGAAGTTACGTCTTTGGAGAGACCACAGGAAGGGAACAAATAAATGCTATTTTTTTCATGTGGCTGATAATGACTTGTGCCTGTCATTGCTATTCCCTGTTTATCTGACCTATTAATGGAGGGCAAAATTCCAAAGAAATGTTTAATTAACATTTGTAATTAGTATTACAAAAGACCCTGCTTTATAGAACAGGCAGCCCAGAGAGGAGGGTCAGGAAAAGACAAGCTCTTCACCCTGTAATTATTGCAGCTCTCTGTAGTGCTCTCATTCATCTCATTAACATCACAGTGGGATGGTGCCACTGCAGGCTACTGGCAGGTGTCTAACTGCCTTCCTCCTGGGGAGACTTGTACAAAAGAGGTCCTGATCTGCAAATAAGTTTGAAAGCTTGCCAGTGGAGTTCCTCATTCAAACTTCGAAGTCTCCTGCTTCCAAAACACCCTAAAGACTTTCAATTTCAATAAACAGTGGTGTTCTAGGGAAGTGCTTGCTTTTTTAACTGTGGAAGAGAGGCAAGAAATTGAGGGTTTTTTAGCAAAATATACTACTTAATTAACATGTTCCATTAAAAAAAATATAAAAATAAGCTAGCTAGGAGGGAATTGTGGCTGGATAAACAAAAGGAAAACCTGAGTCATCACTTGAAAAACATTGAAATGCAATCAACCGATACAAAAGGCATCTGTCAATTTTCTGTGTGTGAGTAAAACTTTTCTTCTTCTGGAATGTCTTTCTTCTTCAAATTAAATTAAAACAACAATCATATAATATATTCCATCTCAGAAAATGATAGCATAATATTTTATGGAAAAAGAAATTTATTTGGTTTTAGTTCTTTGTGAAACATAAAAATTACATTATTCAGTCCTGTGACATTCAGGTTTTTCTTAAATCCTCAGCTCCTGTATTTACGCAAGACCCTTGCCTTTGAATGAAAAGTAATTAGTGAGTTTCTAGCTATAAAAACCTATAAGAAATACCAAGATTACATGAAGTAAGGGAAAAAAAAAACCCTTTTATGTTAAAGATAGGACATGATTTAAAGCCAATCTCATGGGTTTTGAAGATACAAGTTATTTTACTTTACTTTTTGAGTATGGTGTAATTGAGCTTTTTTATTGCAGCTGTAAGTAATGAGGCAATAAAGATTTACAATATATGGCATGAATGAAGTCAGCAAGTACTCAATGTTTGAAAAGTCCTAAATCAGGTGCACATCCCACTGATTTTACTGGAATTGCTCTTGTAACAGAGTTTGTCAGCTTCGGTGTATTGTTTACAATGGTGATTGGAGGACCATTATAAATACGCATAAGAGCTAAATTACACCTCCCTCTACTAAAGAGCTTGTATATGAGAGGATACTGAAGGTGATGTTCTGAAGGTGATGTTTGGAACAACAGTGCAAGAGTCAGAAAATGTTCATTGGAATCTTGCCGGCTGGATTACTTACAGTGAATCATCAAAATCAGATGACCTGTGATTTTTAAGAACACATTGTTCAGTTTGGTGAAAGGAATCAATGCTACATTTATTTATTGCTGACAGAACAGAAATTGCTGCATTTTTAAGAGCTCTAATCATGGCCAAGTAGATTTTGAAAAAGTTTGTTCAAATATTGAATACAAAGGTGGTCTCTATCTTGAAGCAGCTGGGACAGGAGGTGCTTGACAGAGATGGAAAACAAGGAAAAAATGAGTGAGCATAGGCTTGCAAAAACCCAAAAAAAATACCTGTATATGAACCAGTGCTATACTTTAGAAGCATTTTTAAGACATCTATGAAATAAAATACTGGGATAGTTTTGCAGATACTTACTGATACTTGTTTTTAAAGTAAAATAGTGAAATGATGAAAATTCACATCATAGTTTGATTGAAGGCACTTGTCAAGTTTCTGGCAGTGATCAAGAGATGTGAAAGATAACTAGCAGAGTAGAGACTGTCACATTCTACTGTATATTTAAGAAGACAACATTTTGTACTTAGGCTAGTGATCTGAACTTTTAAAAGCTACTTGATTAAATCCAAAGATTTGCCATTCAGAGTCTGGATTTTCATCCATTTAAGAAGAGGAGCATGAGCTCAGGAGTGAACACTGTAAAAATAGGCTTATCCAAGAAATTCTGCCACAGACTGCAAATAATTAAAAGGCTTGATTTACCAGTGACACACACACTGAGCATATAGCTCCTAAACTCACTGTCTGACCTCTGTCCTTTTACAGAGCTGCCTCCAGGGAACTGCTCTCCCAGTGTGAAAAATCTGTTACATGGATTACATAGTTAAAGTCCAATGTTTGCTTTCGAGCAAGAATAGGAAAACGGAGGCAAAATGTTTTGTGGTTGTGTGAAAGAAACTTTACATTTTTCTAAAAGTCCTTAGAGATCAGGTACATAATTCTAACCCTCTTTTTCACTAGCATAAGCCAATATGTAGTATAGATCAAATATACTATATAATATGTGCTTGTGCATTCTATTTCTTTTTAATAAATAGAGGCAATGCTTCTTATTTATATGAAAGGTTATTATGAAGTTTAAGTGTAGAGCATATGAGGTTTATTTCTTATGGAAGGTACATTTTCTTGGATTTGTTTTTCTATATTGTCACCAGGTATTATATATATATGACTGTCAGGAGCAGGCAAAGGGTGATGAGAGACAGAAAAACAGAAAAAAAAAAGAATGCTAGAGTTCTGTCCTTTAAAATTCTGGGCAAAGGAGGAAGAAACCCATATTCATATAATTGCACGGTATGTGACAATGTTTTAACTTTTAACAAGGTGCATTGAAAGACTTTTGAATAGGGGAGGTTTTTAAGGAGCAGATACAAGATTTCTCTTGATTTTTGTCCATATGCCAACTCTACTTATTCCAGCACTCTTGACTGTGGTAAGATTTGTTGCTGTTGTTTTCTGCTCATGTGGATTAATTGCTTCTCCTAAACTGAATAAAAGTCAAGCTGCTGGTGTTTTTTTAAAAATTATTATTTGTCATCTGTTATTTTGGTTTTATGTGTCTTTCACTGGGGATGCAGGAAAGTGTCCAGGTCACTGGACCCAGTGTTGTAACAACAAACCTTGTAATTGTTCCCGGAAGAATAGAAGGATGAGCCCAGAAGTTCAGAGCAAACACTCAGAGACCTTTGGCAACACCCACGAGCTGAAAGCTGACCTAGAAACAGTAAGATGTGGTAGATCTGTAACAGCTTTTCTATAAGCTACATCTTGAAACCATTCATACACCTGAGGAGAAAGCAGAAGTACAGAACTGTTTAAATAGAAAAAATAATTAGAAGTAAAATAAAACACTAACAATGATAGTAAAAAAAGGACTACAGAGTAGAATAGACTTGCTTTATTTAACTTCTAAAATGCTTTCCTTGGGCTTATGTGAAAGTTCATTTTCCTTTGATATGTATCATTTTCAGACACAGCAATGATATAATTAGTCTCGAAATCAAGACCAATACCAGCTTAGTATAAAAAAACAAAACATGACCTGCTCCCCTGGCCACCCCCCTTGCCACTCCCAAACCACAATAACAATCAGGCACCTCATATGACAAATCCTTATGGTTAGTGCACCAGCTCCTTAACTCTGAAGTCTAGAGCTAAAATGTTTTCTTATGACCCCAGTAAAAATGAATTTGGTGATCTACTGCATGTTGTAAAAGTACAACATTATCTTCAGTTTCTACTGACTAAAAGCTCCATCAGGGAAAGGCCTTTTTCTTTCTATTTTCTATCTCAGAGTCCTTGAACCAAATACAGATCGTGTATAAATAAATGTAACCCACTGACCCTCTGTGCCACACAGCGTCCTATATTTTTGAGCTTTGCTGTGCTGAAAGGAAGGAATTACATTCCTAGAGGTATAAGCAAGAAGATTGCTGCCTTTTTTTCTCTTTTTTTTTTCTTTTGTCCTTCATATGATAGCATGGCATTGGCTTTCAAAGGATCCTCCTTAATGTTACCTTTGTGTAATCTCATGCGTAGTCTAATTATTGACTATCCCCAGTGGTAATTTGGCCAGTAGCTGAGCTGTCTGTACTGCAGTGCAGCTGGATCTGCAGCACAGGTAGGTGTACCTGAGCCAGATTTCTAGTGGCTAACATAGATTTCAGCAGGGACATACAGTCACAAACCCAGAAATTTTACTTCAGTCTTTATAAGCCATGAGTAATTAATATGACAACCAAGTCTGATGTCTCTACCATTGTGCTGTTGCTTAATTCCAATGTAATGCTATCCTGAATTTATCCAACAAGCTGGAATCAAACTTCTGGCTCTCAAAGGAGGGACATTGTAAAATAAGATGTAGCCTACCCTGTTTTTGTAGTATCTGGTGATGAGTGACTTCAAAGGTGAAATCTTGATTCAGTGTGGTGAGAGGTGCTCTATGCCCAAGGTCAAAATGATCTCTTCTCCCCACCTTGTTTGAGGGCTGCCAATTTATAGCTGCCAGCCTGGGCAAGCTGTTCTTTTGCTGAGTAAAGCTCTGGGACCTTAATCTGATGTATGATATTTACTAGTTGCAAGTTTTTAATGCCTGTATTTTTCAGACACTTGAAAAATACAGAGTGAAAAGCACTCAGTTGAATACATTGCCAAATGATAGTTGCTCTCAGTTTGGATCAGTGCCCCTATTTACAGTTGTCAGGGTCGTCATTGGGGAGGCTGTGAACATAGACTGACCTTACAGCACACCTGGAAGGCCAAGAAACTCTTTTTGCCAAGCTATAGATAGTCAGGATGGTTAAGTTATACAGCCAGGTAGAGTGGTAATGCTAGCTGTTGTCGTAATGTATTTGGCTGACTGTGCTTGTTAGGGCAGTCCTTTAGGGACATTCCTTTGGAGCTGGCAACCTCTATGTCCTAAAAATAATCAGTACTGAACAGAGACAGTACCGAGGGAAACAGTACTCTCAAGACATTAAAGTCTCATATCTCTGAGATTTAACTTGTATGGTTAGGGCTAGACCTGTCAAAATCTATGAGATGGATGCTCGGTCAGTTATTCCTCTAGAAAGGTGGGATTTCCAGGTTGTATTTTTCTCCTCTGTGGAGTCATTTTACAATGCAGGGCTCTGCATTATCAAGCTGGTGATTCAGAAGAAGCAATACAGAAAGTAGTTGCCCATCAGTCATTCCTTACAGACATTCCCTGTAGTGTATGCATGCTGGCCTTTTTAGGAGGTAAATGCCATTAACCTTTCTTTTTTTAGTTTGGATTTCAAGAGGCGCTTTTTTTATTGAAATTCATTTCACACTTGCAACATGCTCTCTTTTGGACTCTAAATTCTGTGCAGTGTGTAGATCACTCCAACTTCTTATTCTGGTTGCTCACAGCTGCGGAGCCAGAACTTTGCAGCCAGCAGCCACTGCAGTGTTTTTCCTCCAAGGGCTCTGATGAAAAAAGCCATCAGTGAGGATGGTTCTTACTAGAGAGGAGCAGGAATGCTTCCTTAAAGGGGAAATGAGAACCCTGGTGATTGTCCTGAGCACAATGTCAGGCAAAATGCCTCTGCTTACTGCTTCTGAAGAGGGAAGTGTGTGGTAGGCTTTAGGCTGAGGATAGAGTTTTAATGTCAGTCCCTGTCTTTTCTACTTACTTTAATACTACAGAAAAAGATACTATTTGGCCTCTGGTCTAGATGTACTTTCTTTCCAGCAGTGAACTATGTGAATAAGTGTGCTTCTGTTTCAAATGGTGTGAAAAGGCTGGTTAGGCATCTGTTTAATCCTTGTGTCCTGAGTGACCACTTCCAGTTCACTGTTAAAGTTAATAAAGAGAAAAAAATACTAATTATAATGGCCACAGATAAAACTGGGATTATGGGTAAGAAGGAAACTTTGATAGAAATCTGAACTGTATTTGTCTCTGTAAGCACTTTGTAAAAATTTTATGTGGAGAAGTATCATGTGAAAGACTACCAAAATTACCAATGTGTCTACAGAATCAAAGTGACTCTTGTATTGGAAATTTACTAGAAGTCAAATTTAAATGCAATAAATTTCAATATATTGATGATTGGGTACTCAGTCTCTCTTTCCCTGGTCATGAGTTGGACAGGACTGAGCTCAAAATTTAAAAATCACGCTCCCAAATATACAGAAATGATACTATGTATGGCACATATATAACTGAATGAAACTGAAATGAATCTGGTGGAAACTTAGTGAGGTTATTGCAACCTTTGTACCAGGGACTATCCTAGCTATATAATATTTGTAGTAGTTACTTTTCACACTGCTCTTTCCTGTTTTCTCCCCATAGAAAACATTAGCGTCTGTGCCTTCATGGGGTTGATAATTGTCATTTGCCTCTCACAAGGGAAACCTTGAAGCTGTTCCTGGCTTTATTTCCTGAAATGAGCAGGAGAACTTTTGAGAGAGGCTCTTTTTGTAGTGTTTCACCCAGTCGTTTCGTCTATGACAGCAGGGAGTGGAGTTCACTACTGTAAAGAGTTTTTTCCAATCCCTTGCTCCTTCAAGGCTCACTTATGCACTTACATTAAGTGTAAGATAGAGAGACATCCCTGAAGGCACACTAAACCCTCTCTTTGCCAAAATTGGGCTTTCAACCTCTTTGGGTAACTCTACAAATACACCCTTCCTCTTAGATTCATATTTTTCCCAAGCATTGATTCCATAAGTCAGAAGCAAAACCTCCCATCTCTAGATGAATTCTGTTAGTTATTGGAACATCTACTTCCCCCATCAAATCATGTGACCATCCCCTGAAAAATTCTGCAGATTTGGATTGTGTGGGTGAGAAGAAGAAAGTGATGATAATTTTCTTTAGATTTGCTGCAAAATCCTCTGCCCCTGAGTTCCGTTAGTTCCTTGAATCCTGTTCCCTAAAGGAATTCTCTGTTTTGATTGTATCTATTTTTATGTCCCTTCTGCAATTTTCCTCTAGTCTCTTCTCTGCCTACCACACATAACTACTTACATACATTGATATAAAAGCAACTACCTCTGTCTACCTCTTCACTTAACTAGCTATGGAAAATTCTTTAGATAACAGACCTGCTGCTCCCACTCAAGACATTTTGTCTCAATCATCACTGAAGTTTTGTTGCATCTGAAAACAACCAGGTGTAGCTGTGTGGCACCAAAGAGGGATGTCAAATGTGTGAGGTCCAAGCACCCATTGATGAGCTCCTACACTGTTTCTGCAAGTAGTAGGACCATGATGGCCTGATCTATTCCCTGGCCTTTCTGTCGACAAGGACACAAAAAAATTCTTGTTTCTTTTGGAAAGATATTTTTACCATTGCCAAGAAAAAATGATAATTCTCTAAACCAAGAGAGGTCATTGTGAGCCAGTTTCTTGGCAAGCCACCAGAGATTTCTTTCTGCTCATTGGGCCTTGTATTGTTCTACAGTGTTGATGTGACTTGCAATTTCTGGGTTCTGAATAGATTGACTGAGATTGCTTGTAAATACATACTGATCACTGAATTCTGTATTAATAATAAATAACAATACTGAAATTATAATAATTGAGAGTGAACTTGACTTAGCATTTGAGTAATTTCACTTTTCCTTGAGAATGTTAAGAATGGGAGTTAATTTAAATTGTATGTATTATTCAGGGCATGTCTTAAGCATCTGATGGCATCATTAATATATATATAGAGGGCAGTTTTGGAGACACATGTTTGATATAGATGGTTTTGGAGTGTGTAACAAGTAATGATTCTTTCTTTTGTGAAGTTTTAATTAAGTTATTAAAAATTCATCCTTCAAACTATGAAAATACATTTTCCTATGCATCAATTTGTTTTAAATACAATGCTTATTTTTAAATTTGTGTAAATGATACAGTGGCTTGCCTTGTGGATCTTACCAGACACTGCGTTTTTATGGTGAACAGGATAGTCATGTTTTGATTTTTCAGGAGCTAAATAAATTTATGAAGAGTTAGATAGCATTTCAAGGGATTATTCTATGTTTTGCCTCTCTCTGACTCCAGCATTCCTGTGGCCAAGCTCACATATTTCATATAATAGGAAGGTTATATCAGCTCCCAGCAAAGGTGTAGACCCTGAAGTTGTTGGTATTTGTACTTAATCCACTGAACAGCTAAACTATATCTGGGGCTGACCTGGACAAAGGAGCCCAAATCAATTAATCAATTAATGGTAAGAGACTTCTCTCACCCTGTTACTGAGTGTACTGTGTAAAGATGCAATATATGTTGTCTTTCCAGCAAGTTCAGGCCCCTGGAGGGCTTTTAGCATTATACTTAGAGCGTAAAGGAAAGATAAAATGGACCTGATGCACAAAATGCAAACTGTGGTTTCTTTCACTGCCACCTGGGATTTCCCAGACAGGCAGCTAGCTGCTGACGTTGAGCAAGCTCCCTGCATTAAGAGAGCTTCCTTCCCTGGTGACTCATGGGAGGAGTTTTGGTTGAGTGGTTTGATTTGCATGGCTTCACATTTGTTGAGTTTTGTTTTTCTTTCTGGGCTTCAGTTTATTTAAAGTCTCCAAAGTGATGTTCATTGGAGTTGCCAAGTTTCACCTGGTTTTGTGTTAAAAGTGATGGTATTCTGGCAATTTTTCCAGATTAGTAAAAGGATTAAGGTCTCAGCATACTCAGTATTAGAGGCAGGTGCTTCATACTGTTAGAAAGCTGCAAAGACTACTTTTTCCACTGCCCAATAGCAAAAGGCTTCTGTTTCTAGATATGATAGGTCCTATGACATTAAGTGTTAATCCTGCAGTATTATTCAATATGGAAAAGTTATTTCTGATAGTCCACATACCTTTCCAAAATGTACACAATTTTGTCTCTCCTTGTGAGGTTTTTAAAATGGGACTTAGAGTATTAAGGGAAACTTGGTTCTTTGTGAGCAGTGTACAACATGCAACACCAATAACATTTCTCAGCTTTCACAATTTCTTGCTACAAGAAAGTGCCTGTGACATGTGTGGTCTTTCATTGCACAGAAATGTGCTCTGGCAAGACATAAAGCTTTTACCTAAACTGCATTAAATAATTTGCTTAATGCAATTGTGTTTTTTCTACTCGTGGGTTACAGAGCTATCTTAAACTCAAGTTTGTGGAAGTATTACTCATTCTCCATTTCTGAAGCAGGGAAGCTGAACAGCAGGAACTTGAAGAGATTCTTCCTGACTCAGCCATTTTCAGTGGAAGTTTCTCATGGAGAAGCTTTCCATGTGATCCTTATTGAATTGGATGGAGCTGGTAAACAAACTTTCTGAATAGTGAAAACCAAAACAGCTTTGGAGCAAGTATTATAGCGATGGAAATATTTATCCCCTCTCTTTGTAACTTCTACATTTCTACTAGGTCTACTCCTGATGTTGTTGACCTTGAGCATTGATAGCAAATGCCTTTAATAAAAATGAAGCATCATCTATAAATATTTTGCATTTATTCTTTTAAGTGGAATGCTCCCTCACAAAATTGTGTGTTAGTCTATTGTCTTGCACTGAACCAGATATAATGTCCAGTATTCTGTGAAAAAATTGAAGTTGGAGATGCTTGTTTCATAAGTAGAAACTTCCTACATTTTCTGTTGGTCCCATTATGTTGAGACCACAGGTTATAAGAATGGTTTTTAGAAACAAAAAAACAAACAAACAAACAAAAAAAAAAACAAAAAAAAAAAAACAAAAAAAAAAAGAAGAAAGGTTTGCTCACCTCAAAGTCCATTAAATTTCACCATCTCATGCAAAATAATACATTATAACACTTAAGACTCTTCTAAAATATGGCATTTTTAATCTTCTTATGGCAAAGAAATGAAAAATATTTTTGTAAGGCCTTATCTTTAAAGATAGAAAGATGAGAGATTGGCATCTTGGAAACAACACAGACAACAGATAAAACTCAGGTGTCGTAAGTGAATTGTCACATTATAGAACTGGATTATAAGAACATTTCTTTGCATTGATGATTTCTGAAAATGTTATTGGTTAAGATCTTCTCCATAACACAAGCACACAAAACAGGATTTGTCAGCAGTCAGGACATTTGCAAACCATGTTTTTTGTAGCACATGTCCTTTTCATGCCATGTCAGAATACACACTTCCTGTGCTCTTTTCTCCTGCAGACAGCAGAGTTTGCTGATTCAGGTTGGTGTCTGATGGCCCCTCTCCATTAATCAGTGTGTGCGTGGATGTGTGCAGAGCTGCACAACTCTTAAGGGAAATGTGTGTTTAATATAATTAGGGCTACTAAAAGCTGATCTCAAGTGGTAAATCTATTTCAGATTTGGCTTTTAAAAAGTACAAATTCAGAGGTATTTTGTATATTTACAACGAGCAGTCATTGTCTAATGACAATTTACACTGAGTGTTAACTTGGAACACAGTCTGATGAATATTTCAGCGAGGTCTACAGTCAAATATCGTACAACACTTTCCATGACCCAATATGCAAATCAGCTGTGGGATGTGAGAGGGCTGTTGGGGCTTACTCTACATAGATTTAGACTGTTTTAACAAAGGTTATTTATTAAACATTATCGACATTGGTTTTTTCACCACTTTCAAAAGTCAGGAGGGGATTTTATCTTCTTTAGGGAAACAGCTAAGAAGTAGGTCGGGAACCATGACTGAGAAGAGGCCACTCCAGGGAAGGGAAAGGTTAAGTTCAATTCTAACCAGTAAAATACAAAGGTTGCGAGGCTGCTGTCATTTGTGAAAGAAGAACTTGTTCTGAGTTATTATTACATGCTGAACTATTTAATACATCTCATTTGTTCATTGACAATAGTAAGGTTAACAAAGGGGATTCTTACTACTATATATTTGAAGGAGTTTGATTGGAGACTATTGAAAGGATTATAATTTATATTACATAGAAAAGTCTGGAAACTTATTCCATGGTTAAAAATGTCATGTAAAAGAATCAAATATTGCCAAAGTTACATGTTTTGAATTTGGCATCTTTGTGAAATCATTGAATTCACTTAGCACATCAAGTAATTTCAGCAGTTACCACAATAAAAAATGGATTCAGATTATTGGATCATATTTTGTCCTGCTTGGGTACTCTGTGAAATTCCCGCCAGAAACGGGAAATATATTAGATTAAAATTGACCAAAACACACTGCAAACCTAAACAGAATTTAAAGACTCAGGCTTCCTCAAGCAGAAATTTATATTCCCAAAAGGTCAGGTTGTATATAGAAACATATAAGTTTGTTGGTTAAGAAGAGCAGAGTTTGGGGCATTTTTTCCCTTCCTCCCTCAAATATATCACTGGACCCTCAAAGCAACAGGGAAAACCCCATTGACTTTAAAATAGTACAGAGGATGAACTAAGTGGCCATGAGAAAGGCAGACACACACACAAAATATTGTCTACTTAACTCTTCAGCACTGTGAGAATATTGAGTTGTCCACGCCTGTGGCAGAGGACGGAGATCATGGGATACCCCAGCTGCAGTGTGTCATCTCATGCAGTTTGTGTGCATGGGCTGAGGATACCTTGAAAAATCTATTTTTTACAAAGGAAAGAGTGACTAATGAAATTTGTGTGCTCCTTCCATATGAAGGGCTGTCTCTATTCTGCAGGGCCACAAGCTGTGGCTGTGTGCAGGAATGTTTTGTGCTCTTAGAGAGTACAGGAGTCAGCATGTTTCCGCTGCAAAAGCTGAGAATTGCAGAGGAACGGTTTGGTCAAATGAAGCAGTGTCATTTTACACTTGTAGAAAATTGGCACCTCTCTCTCTTTCTTTCAAATGCATCATTTTAGTGCTGACCTCCACTCAAAATGAAGTATGGTAAACCTATAATTAGGAGAACATCAAGTGACTTGTAACAAAGAAAAATGAGAGTTGTGGGGATCATTTACACTGTATTCTGTTAGACTACTGTTGTAGTCTTCTGACGTTTCTAACTTTTCCTGTCTTCCTTCTCTTCTCTTCATCTTTTGACCTTAAAGTCTCAGAGTTCAAAGTCATAGGTTTATTTTGACCTTCAGTTTTAACTAAGAAACAAAAAAGTGAGTTCCCAGTCCTAAAAGCTGCAGAGATAAGCTGAAAGTGAGCTCTCTTGAGGCCCCAGGAATAAGAAAAATCATGCTCCTAAAATATTTGGGAACATAGTGCTGTTCCAAATGAGAAGCCACCAGATGCCTGTATCAGTGTGCTTCTGAATTAGTCAGTAAGACTGTGCTCAAAATATAAGTATTTTATAATAGTATTAAATATGCTTCCTCCTGTTGGGACCTTGTCCTTTTCTGCATAAAGAACTTCTAATAGCTTCTTTTCCATACTGATTTGGACAAATGGTAGCTTTTGTAACCAAAAAGAAAATGAGTAGCAGGTAAAGACCTTATTTTGATGATGCTAAGGAGAAATGATTCTCTAACTAAGGACCTTGACAATTTTCTAGTAATCCCAGTAATTCCTTGCAAGTATTAGCAACAGTTAACTGGAACTTCAAAATCCTTACTTTTCTGAAAAAAGGTGACTCTTTCATCATTAATATCTATGTACATTTGAGACTGGGAAACATGGCCATATAAATGCATGTGAGTACATCTGAATGTATTAATTATCAAATCATACATGTTACCCATTTTAGGTCTTCTATATAATATAGAAGGCATGCAAATTGGTGTCTGGATATACAATAATTCTACAAGGGACAGTCTTGACAGCCACATGGCAGAATAATTCATGCAATTTTCTTAGAAAATTCTGTAGTAGAGCCTTGTAACATCTGTTTCAACTGAAGTGTCTCTTTCACAAGGAGTTTCAGAAAATATTCCCAAACCCATAGCCTGAGGAAAAGACATCCATAAGGAGCTGCCTATTTAGGGGAGCAGGTAATGCTGTGGTCAGAGCATAGGGTTGGAGAAGCTCTGTCTCATGACACTGCTGAATTGGCTGGAGGAATGAGCTAGCATGGGTGAGGAGCTAATTCTGAACTGATTCAGACAAAGAAAAGGTAATGACTCTGGAGCACAAAGGAACTATAATTGTAGGGCAAATAACACTATTATTATCAGTAGTTCTAGGAATAAGATCCTAATTTGGGATAGATGTTACATTTACAATGACCTTGCTCTGTTTTGTGGTTTTTTTTTTTTGTTTGTTTGTTTGTTTGTTTTCCTTTACTATATAATTAACATCAAGTAGCTCTCAAACATAAATCTTCCATCAATGTGGCTTCCAGGAAATGGACTGGAAACCATTGCAAATGATATGGTATTCAGCATTTTCTCAAGTGGTTTAGTTATTTTTGTCTGGTTTCACAAGTAAATCAGGCTGACAGGGTTGACAATACCCACGATACAAACCACTCTCTGTAATAAGAAGGATCTCTCAGAGGCAATCTGAAGTCTGACGAATGCCAAGATGAGAATAAACCAGTGGATTTAGCTCTCTGTTCAACTCAATGGCCAGTCACTGTGGCGATAAGAGTGAGATGAGTGAGGTGTGACTTAAATCAGCTCTCTCCTCCTGTATCAATACCTAGCAGTTATGCATGTTACACCTCGTGCCTTGGCTACCTTGCAGTTTTGAAAAGCTTTGGTTTTGTGTAGGCACAGAGCTGTGGGAGATGCTATGTCATGGAAGGAAGTGGGAGATGGGGACAGTGGCAGGAGAGACAATTTAACAAGTAAACAATATTTTTCCTAGGAGTTGTAAGTAGCACTTGCCTATTTTTTTTTTCTCTCATTGGTTGATTTAGTTTTGTCGGGTTTTTTTCCTCCATAGTTCAATTAAGTTGTGAAAAAACAAATTTCATTAAATTTCAAGGATAAACATTTCAAAAATTTATTTGCAAATACATTTTTTGGTAATACGAACTAACGTGATAACAAATATTAGATATTATTAGAGGGGTGGAGCTCCTTTTATGAGGAAAGGCTGAGAGAGCTGGTATTGTTCAGTCTGGTGAAGAGCAGGCTCTGAGGTGACTTCACTGCTACCTTTTAGTACCTAAAGGGGACCTGCAAGAAAGCTGAAGAATGTCATTTTACAAAGTCATGCAGTAATGGAAAAGGGAGAATGGCTTTTAACTGAAAGAGGGTATGTTTAGACTGGATATTAGGAAGAAATTCTTTACTGTGGGGGTAGTGGAACAGGTTGCCCAGGGAAGTTGTGGGTGCCCCATTCCTGGAGATGTTCCAGGCCAGGCTGGGTGGGGCTTTGAGCAACCTGGTGGAATGTGTGTGCCCATGGCATAGTGTTGGAACTAGATGATCTTAATGTCCCTTCCAATTTAAGCCATTTTGATATAAAGAGAAGCAGAGGGTTATTTTCAACTCATCTTCTGTATATCTTTTCTCATTTTATAATTCTCCAATATGTGTCTTTTTCTTCAGTTTATTAATGCTCTTATTTGTTGTTTGGTTGATTTTTGTTTGGAGTGTTTTTGCCCCTCTATCACTTTGTCCTGAATGAAAGCCAAAACTGGATCCTCTGAGGTTACATAACCAGATGGTGCTAGGTTTGGCATATTTAATTCCTGTGATACCAAAGCTGATACCATGCTACTCTTAGTAGCTCATAAATTTCAGATAGTATCCATGTTCTTTAGAAATCCTGAGCAAATATTTCTCTGTCCTTGTAATTTGCTATTGCTCATTTATCAATATAATCTAAAAAACTTTCCTACCGACACTATAGTTAGAAGCACTTTTAGGATTTACATCTGCAAATAAGGACTCTGGTATGAGAGCATTTTTTTCCTGTAGTATTATCTTTATGAAAGGAAAAAAAAAAAAGTAAAAAAAGTTTGTTTCTTCTAGGGTTACAGTGCCAAAGGAGATCTCTGTCTTTTTTGTTTTCTCACTGGGGAGCCTGTTTGCCCTGCACTGTTCAAGTCTCTGACAAAAAGTTTCACATGCTTTCGTTCTTGAATATACATAAATGAATGAGGAATGTAACATGTTGATGTAGAAAACATGGTCCAGTGGACAGGATATATCACCATGCTATTTCCCTGTGTGCAATACATAGAACTTATTAAAAGTGTATTTATAGCTAATTCTGCTTTAAGTGAATTTCTGAAAATACTGGCAGCATGTGAGTCCTTGTGTATAATGCTCACACACCAATGAAAGACTGAAATAAAAATGCAATCACAGAGCTTTGAGTGGGCTGGCTTGTAAAAATCCCCTTTCAGTACATGGTAAGAATATTCACAAGGAAGCCTGGGGGATAGGAACTTGTGAATTGGAAATTCTTCTGCTAGTTTGAACTGTACTGACTTTGGGTACACAAACCTGGAACAGGCTGGTGCTAATCAAAAGTTTGAAATTAGTAGCATTAAAAAAACCCTTGTGATATGAGTGAAAGTGTTGGAAAATGCCTTGAAGGAGGCAAATAATGTAGACGTGGGTAGAGAGGAGAACTAACCATTAGCCTCACGAGGCTTTTTTATAAATTTTGTTTAGTTATTGCTCAGGAATGCTGATGCTGAGATGCCATTTCACCATTTTTCCACTGGCTGCATCAGCAAGGCATTGGGACACTTACAATGAAAATGTTTCAGCATATTTCTTCAGTTAGAATCTCCTTTTTATTCCAGTCAGGACAGAATAAAACTCATCTGAAAAATCCAAGAGGGGGACAGAAATGCTGACATTTCAAATGCCTGGTTCAAAAAATCTGATGCCCATGCTACTTTTCATTCCCACAGCTCCTGAATATATTAGCCATGTGCCCTTTAAGGACAACTTTTGCCATTGCAAACAGTGCTCCTGATGTCTAGTTGCACTGTGCTAGTGTTTGTGTAGGGTTTTAATCATTGACAGCATACCTGAGCATTCATTTCTTTCTTCCTATTTCTCATGGTTGTTTTTTTCCACTGTCATTGGTAAAATGTTTTAAATAGTTTCTGCTCTGCCCATATTTGCTCTTGAATCAAAAGGGAGTAGTGGTAAAAATATAAGTCAGGGAATGTTTAATTTTTTTTGATCAAGCTGAACACTTTTTGTAGGAGTTCTATCCAGTGGAGAAAGGTTACTGCTGTGCAGATTATTACATTCCATTGTTATCTTGGAAGCTAAAAAACAGTCTATGAATAAAGGTATAAATTAATTGAAGTGCCACAGAGTGCAGTAAATCTTATTTTATTTCTAAATGTAATTGTTGTCATTTAACCCTCTGTGATTTATATTCAGAAGCAGTAGCATTGCACTGGCGTATCTATTAAAACTACAGCAGTATAGTTTTCTTTTCTTCTTTTGTCTCACAAAATCTTTTACCAATTCTTTGCTTATTTTCTTCCTTTCCTTTCCTTTCCTTTCCTTTCCTTTCCTTTCCTTTCCTTTCCTTTCCTTTCCTTTCCTTTCCTTTCCTTTCCTTTCCTTTCCTTTCCTTTCCTTTCCTTTCCTTTCCTTTCCTTTCCTTTCCTTTCCTTTCCTTTCCTTTCCTTTCCTTTCCTTTCCTTTCCTTTCCTTTCCTTTCCTTTCCTTTCCTTTCCTTTCCTTTCCTTTCCTCTCCTTTCCTTTCCTCTCCTTTCCTCTCCTTTCCTCTCCTTTCCTCTCCTTTCCTCTCCTTTCCTCTCCTTTCCTCTCCTTTCCTCTCCTTTCCTCTCCTTTCCTCTCCTTTCCTCTCCTTTCCTCTCCTTTCCGTCTCCTGTCTCCTTTCTCCTTTCCCCTTTTTCCTTTCCCCTGTCTCCTGTCTACTTTCTTTCTCCTTTCCTTCCTCCTTTCCTTTCTCCTTTCCTTTCCTTTTCCTCCTCCTTTCCCTCCTCCTTTCCTTCCTCCTCTTTCCTTCCTCCTCTTTCCTTTCTCCTTCCCTTTTTCCTTTCCTTTCCTTTCCTTTTTCCTTTCCTCTTTCCCCCTCCTTCCCCCCCCCCCCCCCCCCCCCCCTTGGTACAGGAGCAGCAACAGATTATTTTTCTCTTCAAGGGAGGATCCTTTCCTTTGTCAGAAACTACTGTCCTGCAGCATGACTCCGAAATTGTCATATTCTGAAGGAAATAATGCAATCCCTTGGAGAAATTTGAGTCTCCCTTTCCTAGCACATTAAAGCTCCCTTTTTTCCTTGCTACAAAATGGGAAGCCAGCCTGTGAAACTTGATCTGTTTTCTTTCCTGAACCCTCTGCTAATTTACTAGCAATTGTATGTTCAAGACAGAATACATATTTCTTTGGAAGGCTGTACAGAGACTGATGGTTATTCAGAGCTGCTCAGAATTTTAGGACGTTAGGAAATATGCTGTCTAGTGCAGAGCTAGTGGGCAAGGGTTTATATAAGGCAACCCATCATTTTACATTTCAGTGCAACTGCACTAAATGTGTTAATATTTCAAATAGTCCTGCAAGACAAGACCTACATCTGGATGTCTACCAGAGTACACTAAAATATTCATAATGTAAATATTGTTTACAAAGCTGTAAATATACTTCTGCAGGGGTTAACTGTTAGCCACTTCAATTTCTGTTTTGGCGGAAAAAAATCTCACTTCGGCCAGTAACTGAAAATATTGTACAGGTGGAAACTTTAGAAACGGGCTGGCTGGCAGTGAAAACATTGCTGCCAGGAGTAATTAGCACAAATCAATTGGAGAGTAGCCTTTCTCATGTGTAAAGTAGATATTTGTGTAAAGTAGATACTTTCCCTTTATTTCTTAATGTCAATTCTGGGAAACAAAAGGTTGCTGCCCATGGCAAGAAATGAAGAGTTATGAGCTCAGCTGGATGCAAAATGATGAAGAGCTGATGAAGTCAGTAAAGCTGTACTGATTTAGACCTGTGGAGGATATATAACCAAACTAAATCACTTACATGGAATCAGCCACTTGTAGGTTTTTGCAGCTACAGGTCTAAAAAATTTTCAAAGATTATGGCAGTTATAGGTTTTCATGCTATACAAAGATGCTTTTTTTAGACTGGAGGGTTCAAGACTTAATTTATTAACTTTCTCTCAAAGGAAGCATCAGAGGCTGATGTGTGGAGTGGAAGATTGTGGAGGTATACAGAAGAGGCCAAGGAGGTCTCCAGAAAGAATTTTAAGTGCTGAAGGATTCCTTGTCTTGACCTTTTTTTCAGTAAAAAGCATGTGTTAGAAGAGAAGGAAGAGACAGAGCACCTGTTAAAATGGCTGCTTTCACAAATGGGACTGGTGAAAGGGACAAACCTCAGTGGTGTGTCATGTCTCACACAGCACTTCTGATAGAGGCTGGAGCACCACACTGAGGTGCCTGCAGCAGGAAGAATCAAGAATCTTCTATGAAATGCTTCTATTGTCTCTTATATTTGTTTTTGTGGAAATTTAGGGCATCTCACATTGTAACTTCAGGAGAGCACATAAATCCAAACCCATTCTTGTCTCAAAATCTGTCTCTCACTCCCGTCCATTTTCTTTTTTCCTAAGGAAAACATAGGACTATATCAGAAACAGAGCACCAAAACAACGTGTTAAATTCTGATAGATCCCAGCATGTGCCATTCACCCCTCCTTCACTTTAAAGATAATTTTGGAGGTTAATCAACTTAAACGTAATACTTTTAAATAATCACTAGAGATAACAGAAAAAAAAAAAAAATCAAGCATCTTCCCGGACCAGACGGGAATGTTTGATCCTAGAGTCACAGGCTCATTTAAATTCACTACTCTAAGTCCATCACTTTCAACTATTGATCTAGGATAAGACATTTTTATTAATTTTTCCTTAGAAAACTTCACTAGCTCTGAAGAAGATTCAGTGTGCAGGGGAAGAGATCCTTAATTTGACTGATTAGGCCAATTTATTTAGGCTTTCCTGAAAAATAAAAGGATGTACTGTAAGTCTTGGACTTCATCTCTGAAATGTTTAGTCAATTCTCTGGCAATTAATCCATACCTTGCTTTCTTAGACTGATGTATATCGTGCAGTGCTCTTTACAAGAAACACATCTGTGCATTTTGTTTTCTCATCCAGTTGTGATAAATTCAATTAGCTAAGGCTTCCACTGTTTCCTTCCTGAGACTACCTATGCCTTGATCATTAATTGGTCAGAGGAAGAGTTCCTGGATATCTCTTCTTCCTTTGGCCCCTGGGTGAGATGGGACAAGGTCTGGATGCACCTGGCCTGAGGAGATTTCCTGTCACTTCGTGTCTTCCTGTGCAAACTATTGGGATGGCAGCACATGTGCATTTATGGACCTCAAACAAATGTATTCTAGAGCAGCGAGGGTTAAGGAGACAGACTGCTGATTCACAAGGAAAGGCATGTATTGTGGTTTGGATTTTTTACCTGGACATACAGAGGTAATAAAGCAAAACCAAGGTTTGTCTTATTCTATTCCATCTTTACAAGCACAGCCTCTAAAAAGGACTTTTTATATCCTTTCTCATTTGCATTAGACTCCAAAGAAACTCTCTCTTGAAAAAGTGTTGGGAAATCAGAAAGACTGAAGTTGGCTAAGACTGTCAAGACATTTGGACATTGGAGTACACAAGATTTTCACCCATCATGTATTTTCAGGGAAAAAATGAACTTAGTCTGCAATTCTCATTTATTCAATAATTAATTTCATTTTATAAAAATGTTGGCTCATTAGTTTCAGACTTTTGAACTATGTGATTCTTGCAGGTCCCAGAACACCCAAAACCAGTTTTTAAAAATTTGCCTGAGATAAGTATATCGTGCCACATATGTATTCTCTTATCTTTGCTTTTTAAACTATTTTTATAGTTTTCATCAAAGAGCTAATTGGACAGCATTATGTGAAATGATTGCAGTCCGCTGGTTGTTCCTTGAGCAGCAGGATCAAATACCTACTCTTGCAGGTGGGCAAACAGACTAATACATTTCAATGGAGCTCCTACTTCCTCTCTCAGTGTCCACTGGTGACCCAAATGTAGAAATTTTCAAGGCAAAATATATGTACATTTTGTGAGGTTTTTTTTTTGTTTTTTATGGATTCTTAATTTTGTTAGACAGAAGGGAAGGAAATAATTTGTTTGGGTATGGAAATTCACTTATGTCCTGGATAATATTGAAGGGACTCTTATAGAAGTGTAATCCCAGCATTAAAATATAAGGCAGTAACTAAAGCTGGGAAAAAATCAGGGATGAAGATGTTAGTTGCCCTTCATTTTTATTGAGCTGATTTTCTCTTAATCTTTTCAGAATAAGCCTAGTAGGCTCTTGAATGACTCTACTTCACAAATTGCTTGCCCAGCTGTATAAATTGTGGAGAAAATACTAAGAATTAAGAACATTGAATAATTTATCATAAAAAGTGAATTTTGTCAAATAAATTATTCAGTGATATTACCTGACAGCTGTTACTGTGGGGCTTAATTAATGAGTGTATGCAAAGAACTTTAATATTCAGTTTATGAAATGGATTAGTTGACAAAGTTGCATTCAGGAACAGGGCCCTGCATCTATGGGTCTAAGACATCTAAGTGTTCCCTTCCAGCAAAATTAAAAAGTTATTGTCTGCAACACACTGTAGTAAGTGTCAGTTCTTGCCAGCACATGGCATATGGTGATCTCCTATTTTTTGAAAAAGAAAAGCCTTTGAGCTGTTAGATACCACTGACTATAACGTTCTTCATGACATGAGTCTTGTTTGTGTCTACCAAATAGATGTAATTTAGTCAAAAAAGCTTTGGACTTTGCTTGAGTGTCTGAGGGGGGTTTCTTTTATCCCACAGCCCTGGTTTTGTATATACTGCTCACATCCTTGAACAGATTATAATTTACTACATTTTTCCACTTTCATCTTCCCTTTAGCTGGTACAGATACCTTTCAATCCATATACATCCTCTTCAAAACAAATCCTACAGCTTTTATTCCTCTGAAAGAAACACGGAGAAATTTTCTGCAGAATCCTCTGAATTCAGCCGAAAGTCTCTCAAAATCTTCACGGTGTTTCTGGAACAAACTCTTAAATAGTTTTCTCTGCACTTGAAATTCTGCTCCTTGTCCATTCTTGTAATAATTCCTTTTGGTGGAAGCCCGAGAGGAGAGGGCAAAGCCTGAACTAATATGAATTTTAGTTTGTTTTTCCAACCTGTATTCAATGCAAAAGTATCACCAGTTCAGAATCAAAACAGAATCCTAATTCTAGACTGTTTGCCATCACATATTATTCAACTGGTTAAAGCTTGAAAACTGATCCTAATTCAAGTGACGTCCTTATAAGTGCTCTGTTCACCTAGAAACCCTAAAATAAGTATGTTTCTATGAATGAAGGTTTTGAAGGTTTTTATTTTGCATAATTCTTTGCAAATGTGTCACTTGCTTCTGAAGCTGCTTATATATGCAATGCAAAAATTACTCTGGCAATCACAGAATTTAATTAACAGAAGAATAAGCAGGTGTATAAGAACTTTGAAACATCTTCATCCATTAGCAGCTATTGTTCACATCACATCAATAACTTAAATGATGCCTTGAAAGTATAGAACACATTTTTTTGCCTTTTTTATTATTATTATTGCGTTCGTTATGCAACTTGTCAGTGCCAGAGAAATAAATGCTTTTTTACCTTTTAATTTCCTCCAAGCTACTTTCTTGAGCTGTGTTCCTCAGGAAACAGCGTGTTGGAGAAACATCAGTTGGACAGAAGACTGCGTTGTGCAGAAACTTTACTCCTGCTAAATGAGCTAATATTTACATTGAAATGGTTCCCAGTTACTTATGAATATATATGACCCCTAAATGATAACTTTGCTTTTATGAAGAAAAAAATTCTGTGGCCTAAAAAACAAGCGTGGTATCTGTTTTGCTTATAAAATATGGGGTCATGGCTTTTGGAAGGTGCTGGAGCCCATATATCTACCCAGAATAGTGGGAAAACAGTCTTGTGAGTGTTTTCATCTTGCCATTATCAGATAAGCGGATAAAGTAGCACTTGTTCTCCTTGTCAAGTTGATTTCAATCTTGAACTTTATTTAAAGAAACTTAAAGTTCTTGGAGGAGATCTATTCCCCCCAGTCCCTTTTCCCTTCCCCTCCAAAGACAACAGAAGTGCAGCCTGAGGTCAAGAAAACCGACTGTCAGTGGCTGTGCTCCATCAGGATAGTCTAACATCAGTGGATTGGTGCATAAGAAGGGCACTGGAACAGGCTGCAACTTTTGCTACTTAATCCAACCACCAGTGAAATAACACAGTGATGTTTCCAGTACTGCAACAGAAAAATAAATAATAGAAGGATTATGTAGATTGATTCAAAAAACAAAAAACAAGCAAACAAAGAAACCTCAAACAAAAAACCCCAAGCAAAACCAAACCAAACCAACTCCCTGCTCCCCAAAACCCAAGACCCATCCAAATCCGCTACAAAATCTATTAACAAAAAGAAACATGGCAAATCAGAAACAAACACATGGATTAATCTCATTAAGGAGAAGCAAACTGCTTGAAGCCCCCAGTGTTCTCATTTCTTCTTCTTTCGTCTGCTTCTTTATTATCCTTTTCAGTGATTTCCTTGCACATTTTTTCTGCTTCTGGGGGCGCTTTCGAAGACTGTTGGCAGCACAGAAGCTTTATGCATTAGAAGTCATGTGTAACTTTATCTGTAATATTATATGATAGATGAAGTGATAATGTACAACGTGCCTTAAATATGGTAAATGAGAGCCGTGAGAAATCTGAAAACTTAGCAGGATAAATGTCCCTTTTTAAGTTACACCAAATAACTGGTTCTTTCTTAATTTAAAGCTTGGTGCCTAATGCATTAAAACTTAAATTTTTCTAAAGCCATATGTTTTTAGCAAAAGAGATTTCCATGTCACCAAAGGATGACATTCAAATCCCTCTTAGGTCTCATTTACCTAGAGTGATAAATCATCTATATTTTGTTGTATATATAACATAATTGATTTTCCTTTTAACATAATTGATAGTCTTTTTTTCACATATAAAATGCTACATAATATTTGAAGACCAATCCTCACTGATTTCTTAAGTGTTTATGTGAAGCAGAGAGTAAGATTAGGTATTTTGAAGGTATTCTAGAAATGTAGATCATAGCTGACACAAATCGACAGGAACTAGATTATCTAATCAGTTCTCAGTTCATAACTTCCCTCTAAATTTAACTGAAGTGGTAAAGACTATTTTTTTTCCTGAATTCTGAGTAAGGCGTCATTTTCAATCCACACTTCTTTTTGTTTATGTATTTTTGAATGTCTGATATAATCTCTTCTTCTGTCAGTGCTGAACTCTAAGTTGGTGTTAAAGGTCTAGCAAACTGTTCCGTGTAATCTAATCATTGCCCAATATGATAACAATACTACGACTTATCCATTTTGATGGTCACTATTGGTTGTAGGGCTGTGTGCAATAGGAAATAAAGTGAGACACGTTATGTATTTTTATACCAGCTGTGAAAGAATGAAGACCTTCTGCCTTCAGCTTTGGGAAGAATTTTTAGCAACTGCATATTAATGAAGACGTAGAATATAATCATGTGCCTAGTCTTATGCCAAACGTGGTGAATTGAGGCCTTAGTGGCCTCCTTGACCTTCAAATGGAATAATCTGGTCAGCCATAATCAAATCACAAAACTCTTGATAATTTCAACCCTCTTTTAGACACTTCTCTTGCTTCAATTAGCAATCCATTAAAACTGAAAAGCAAGGCAGAGGAAAGTATGTGTCTAGCTTCTTCCTAGGTCTGGGAATCTAGCTGCTGAATATGTCACTTTAATAAAACCCATGGGAAACTTGGAAGGCTTGGATTTATTCTGTTGTTATTAAAAAAATGTTTTAGTAGAGTGTATAACTCGATTTTTCTTCTGCTTGCCATTTGATCAAGTAAACTTGATTTCCACATGTTCAATTGCCTTTGCCTGCAAAGTTGTTTCACTCCTTTAAATAATAATTCCATTCTGGTTCAGCTTTTACAGAGAACACTGGATTCTTTTTTGAATTTGAAATCAAGGACAAAGCAAAATATAGGACTTACACTGCTGGACCTGGTTGCCATTGACATTATGGCCTATTGATGTTAATCAAATTTTGTCACCAGACTATACAGCTGATGTGAATAAAGTTAAGGTCCGGTCTCAGGGTGCTTTGCTTTGGCAGAGGACAGTAGAAGGGCATGGTACAAACTAAAATCAGGTCCTCATGATACATTTTTGTCTGAAGTAACTGTACTAGAAACAGCTGAATATTGTCTGAAGGGAGTAATTTAACCAACTGTTGCATCAGCATGCAAGGGAGGTGACTCCCAACAGCTGGACAATCATAAAAGTTTTCTAAATCAGACAGATTTTATAGTGAAGGGTGAGGACAAAGTGACTATTTACTGTGTATTTAATCAGTAATTGCTGAGGTTACTACATTGGTTATTTTACTACTCTTTAATTATAACATTTTAAGAATGAGAAACATTTGACAATAAGTTCATCTAGGAGTCATGCATCACTACATATTTTACAATTTTTTTTTTACTCTGAATGTACCAAAATGAGGCCCATCCAATGTATGTCTTCATTAGGATCTCACCAAAATGCAAGACTTGACCATTAGCATTAATTCTGCTCCTAAAGGCAGAAGGCAGAGGCTGCTAGTCAGCACTCCACAGTGTCAGCCCAGCTCTGCCCCTATCAGTGTGGCTTGAGGCATGGTGATTGGAAATATCCCATAATAATATGATCTCTCTCATGTTTTCCCATTGAGATATCAAAATTTGCATTACACATGAGAAAAGTCCCAGGGTTAATGACTACTTCTAGGGATCCTTGAGGTTCATAAGAGCTTGCAAATTTTTTGGATGTGTTTATCCCGTGTTTTTTGGTCCTGCTGCCAACGTTTAGGCTCTGTGACAATATACCTCCATCGCAGTTGTTTGCCCAGGGTGTGCCTATTTTGGTTATCTTTACTGTCAGTTCCTATACCTTTCTAGCCTGTTTTTTTTTCAAGATAGCTAACTCTATCCAGGTCATCCTTAATTTCCCAATACTCAAACCAAACAACTCTCATTTGACTTTTCCCTCTATTTCTTTTTGAACATTTGTCTATTTTTGCAGTTTCTATTATACTGTTTGTCTGTCATGAATGCTACCAGTGGTGCAAACACGGGTATATCTAGCACACATATTTCCCTTTTCACCCTCTAAGTCTACATAATGCAGTACAGTTACTCAACAAACTGTGAAAATACTTGTCATGAAAACAAATTCCCTTTTCAAGTGAATTTTACTTGAATGAAGCATCCACATTAACAACATAATCTTTATACATGTGTCCCAATTTAGGTACAGGAGAAATAGAATATAATACTTTAAATTTCTTTTTTTATTTTAATTTTAATTTAAAAAAATTAATTATTTTTAATTAATTTATTTATTTTTAATTTTTTTAATTTTTTTTTTAATTTTAAGTAACCAGGAATCCCAATTTGCTTGAGAAAGACAGGCTCTATTTTTTTTTTTTTTGGAAACAAAGGTTCATATGTATAAAAACATGGGTACAAATTAAAAGTATGTCTTTTAAAGCTGGAATCCAGGATTTTTTGGTTTTACACATGAGACATAGAAAAGAGTTCTTTGAAATGGCATAGAAATGAGTTCTTTGAAATGGCATTGAAAAGACTGCTGATGAGATTCACAAAATAATAACTAATTTTGGCACATGCTGTGTCATTGTATCATAGAGGAAGAAAGACATTCAATGAATTTTGAAGGAAACAAATTTTAAACCAATAAAATGATTTTCCCTTTTCATACAGTGACTAACTGGCATACTTAAATTATTAGCACAAGATACAGTATCAGAAATAAACATTTCTATGAATAAGGAGAACAGTTATATTAGGCTGTATAGGTAATTTATGTGGGGTATAAACTCTCATAGTTCAGGAGATAAACCGCCTATTAAATAACAAGGGTTGGTAAAACATGGTCCCTAAGGGCAGAGTAATCTTATATGGTGCTCCTCATTCTTTGCTGTGACACATTTTGAAATACTACTGAGCCTTGAAGAAAAGGTACCAAATTACATGGAACAATGATGTAATTAAGAATGGCAACTTTTTGCTCAAACATACTCTTTCCGAGCACAAATCTTCACAGAAAGTATCCAGTATCTTTGATCTTGATTATGTTGAAAATAAACTTTAAAACTTTTACCTTAATGTTCCTTAAAAAAAAACAAAAAAAACCAGAAAATACAGTTTGATACCCAGCCCTCCCCTCCAATGTTCCTAGGTTTCTATCTGATATATTGATTCCCTTCAGATAGCCTAGATTATTTCCACCATTTAACTATGTCTCTCTCTGTACTTACTTTACTGTACTTACTTAATTTCACACCTTGAATATAAAGTTACACTGAAGGCAACTGCTTGTGGTTTGTCCTGCCAGTTCCTAGATGGGAAAGCATGTGATGTGTCAAAGTTCTTGTCCTACTTATCTTAATTCAAAACATTTTACCCTTTTAATCCTACAGGGACATTTTGCAGAAACTTCACACCTTCATGTCATTTTCTGTTCAGTTTCAAGGCTGTCCGAATTGCAATTAATCGACATCTGGACTTTTATTTGAGACAATGTCACTTCCTAAGAATCTTACTGAATGACACAAAGTTATCTCTTAGTTGTTGCTGTTTAATTAGAGATTCCAATTAATTTTTTATATGCCCCTTCTTGTGCTCAGCAAAGGAACGTCCACCTTACCCCAATAGTTCAGAGGAAGATTTGGTCAGGATTTGCTTTCAACTATGTTAAAAACTGGCCCAGATTAAGTAAATTGCTTATCACTACTATCTGTTTCTTTCATTTCTTATTGTGAGAGGATTTCATTACAGAAAGTGACATAGAAAATTTGGATTGTCTTATTTTTACAAGCTCCCCAGAGAAGTGGTCACGGCACCAGCCTGACAGAATTTAAGAAGTATTTGGACAATGTTCTCAGGCACATGGTGTGACTCCTGGAAGCTGGGCTCAATGATCCTTGTGGGTTCCTTCCAAGTCCGCATATCCTGTAATTCCATGATGTTCAGGTGAACCAAGCTCTTACAAAAATCTAGCTGAAGGAGAAGACATGCTCTTGAAAGTAGACTAAACTGTAGCATCAGGATTCTCTTATGTGATTATATTTGCTGCTCTTTCATTTCCTGACTCTGTAATTCATCATGCATTTGATTCAATTCAGAAAGCACTTGTTTATTCTTGCCTCATTTCGCAGGTTGGTAGTGTGAGCACTGGATAAAAGGTACTGCATACTCAGTGGTGGAGCAGAGCCTTTCATGTCTTTTCCTGTCTATTTATTGGAAGACGAGAAGGAGTAAAATACATATTCGATCTTCTACCACTTGATCTTAATGAAAAAAACAAACAAACAAAAAAGGTGGTGCCCAGAATGTCATATGTAGTCTATTTATTTACTTTAGACTGAATTCAACTATATGTCTTTCACAGTGAGTGATTGTGTATATTGCTTACAAAGTGCTACAGTCATGGATGTTCCTTAGCTCTCAAGGCCATGCTATTCCGGGGTCTTCTTTGTCCTACTGGTTCTTCCAGTGGCTGTAAAATCTCTTCCTCATAGCTGTTCAGGCTCTGTAGCTCTTATGCCAGCAATATACATAAAGCAATTGATACTTTTCCTCTTTGCTTTTGGATTTGCACAGTTGAAGCCTATTCTGATGTTTTCTCTTCTGCTTATCTTCTCATCCCTATAAGACTTTCATTTGTTTTCTTTACCCTCGAAGTGTCAATGTTTTCAGCCTGTCCTCAGTAATGTTTTCTAGATTGCTTTTGGTTCAGTCTCCTTGATTGACTTTTTTTTTTTTTTTTTTTTTAATGAATCTGCCTCTTTCTAGCTGTGTAGCCCCAAAGAGGACTAAGTTTGCTGGCTGAACTGAATGAATGGATTACAAGGTTAGGTAAATATCCGTATACTAGAAAATTGTACCAACCTGCACTTTGGTTGCAGGAAAGGTTCTTGTTCTGCAAGGACTTTTTGAGCGGCATGGTCCCCTGCAACCCTTGAATTATCAGAAGGAAAGTTTCCCAGCTAGCTTTTCCCCACCTTGTATTTCTGTGGTAGTTCCCCCATTTAGTTTAAACTTTTTCTTTTTAAGATACTTTCTTAACTTTAAGACAATAATTTGGAATTATAATTCTGGTTTCTATTACACCCACTGCTCCTGCTGGACTTGTATGATCTGTAAGTGAAACAGGTATTCTCTCTATTCCCTCATCCTGGCTGTTAAATGAAAATGATCCAGACAACCAGAATCAGGGCAGACCGTCTTCTCCACCCAGCCAGACATATCCTTGCATGTTGACAATTTCCTAGCAACTAAGGTTGTCCTACAGCTGTTTGATTAGGCTTTATCTAGTAAGTTTCCCATGTTTTCTCAGCTTGGCTCTGGGGATGTCACAGAAGGTTATGTCAAAAGTCTAATTGATGACAACATATGACACTCACTGCTTCTCCTTTATTTGCAAGTATAGTTGCCCATTATATAACAAAATGAGATTTGTTTGATGTGATACATTCTTGAGAAATGCATGTTGGCTATCACCTGATCCCTTGTTAAATTTTAGAACTTATTTCATGCTTCTGTGTTGAGGGCAGGTGCTGGTTCCTGGCAGCTCCAGCGGCCCCACTGCAAGGCATGGCTGAGCCCCTCAGCCACAGATGGGTGGATGAGAGCCCTGGGGAAAGCCTGGGCAAGGGAGTGCAGAACACAATGAAGTGTCCTGAAATTATTATGCTAAAAGTATTCTCGGACAGAGTTCAGTTTATTTGGAAATAACTGATTTTCACAAAGATTCATAATGTTAGTTCTTCCCTTAGGCTAAATTAACATTTGACTAATTTCTTTACTGGTACTAACTGATAGCTATCTTAAATGTCCTTCTGGAGACTTAGACTCTCATCCAATGCTTTTGCTATGAACCAGTTCAGAACAGTGGGATAGTTTTTAAGTTTTCAATACATTTGGTCTATCAAGGCTGACTATCTGAAAGATTTTATGCTTGCTTTCCACATAATAATGATGCTTGCTTGATATAAAAACTCTTATTGTGAAGACTGGAAATATAAGTTCTTGCTTGTTATTTAAGAGTCTGAGCTAAAGGGATAGAATCTGATATACCTATCTAGACACTTTTGTTATCAATACCCTTCTTGTCATTGATTGCACAAATAGGTAGCCAAAGGGTGATGAAGAAGCCAATATGCTCTGTCAGTGCTACTGAGGGATTTCCATGAGCTTGGAGAATATTCATCACCTAAGCCTTTTTCTCTTCCACATTTTTCCTGCAAAGCAACAGAAACCAGCTGTAAATGAATGGCAGGATCTAGATGTTTGTATAAGTTAGGAGAGCCTTATCTCTTTCTTTCTTACAACACTGATCCATGAAGAGCAAGAAAGAGTATCACTGCAGGTGGTAAGAATATCCTGATACCTCTGAACTGTGCAAAGTAAACATCTTTTGCTAGAGAAATTATCATGTATTCCAGGTGTATGCAGCATAAGTTGTTATCTGTGGCATTGCTGGTGACTGCAAGACAGCATCTCCTGATTGAAGCTGTGCAGCCCAGTAACTTTTCCATTTGGGCTAAACAAGCTCAAGTACTCTGCTTTGTTTAAGTCTTCAAAAAAAATTTCTTGCAAACCAGAATTTTGTGTCTCAAGGGCCTGAATCTCCAGAACTCCTCTGACAGGCACTGAAAGTGGAGGATGAATCTAATTCTAGCTTTGGGTCAAGCTCTGCATAGGAAGTTTAGAACTAAGCAATTAAACTCCTGGGGAAGAAAGAAGACTTACATATAAGCTGCTTTTCTGACAAGAGAATACCTGACTGTTATTCTTATGAAAGACCACCCACAAGACTGAATTTGGGCTGTGTGATTTTGCCCCAGATGATAACCATGTGCAGACATGTGCATAAATCAGCAAAGAATCTGCATAGATATATAAAATATGATCATACAGTAAAAACATTAGTCAGATAGAAAGAACAGATGAACAGAGCAAGCACAGTGTGAAACTATTTCAGCAAGGCAAATTTAAAGCAAACACTGAAACAAATGAGGTGGCAGACAACAGTATGAATGTTAACGAACCAAAAACAATACAGCAGAAAACTATTAAATGCAGTTTTGATGCATGAACAATATATCGCTTTAAAAGTGCTTTCCTCTACTGGTGAAACATAAAGATGTATATTTTAACACAATATTTATAAAAAGTTCAGTCCAAATATTTTACTGATCAGTGCAACAGGACAAGATTTGGGATAACTATGGAAACCTGTAAATTTTCAGCTATAATTTCAGGAATTGTTCAGATGAAGTTAAGAAACCAGTATATTGGAAACATCAAGAGTTGACGGTGAATTTTCCCCAGGCTTTGCATTGCTATTATTTCAGGGCTTTGGTAATAACATATATCAAGATCTTTCTTAAACTGGAAGTGAAAAACACTTTTAATTTCATAAGAGACTGCAGTCACAGTGTGTCTTCAGCTGGAGTAGTTTGTTTGCAGGAGTGACAGATTGTCAAGCCATCAGCAGAATTTTGGAGTTCACAGAGCTGCCAGTACTTCCTCTATGACTTCTATATGACATTCCATAATGATGAAGACTAGTGTTTGGCCTTGACTGATTACCCAGAAGATCTATTTCTGCAGCTATTTTGTCTCAAGTCAGTTATTCTTTTAGCTAGCTATTTCTAGTTGCCCACACTTGCCTTGCTCACCTCCTTCTGCATCTTTAAGACGTCACAAGTTTGTGTATCCAAGCCCGGCTTGCAGCATCCTTTCCCCTTCCAGTTGCAAAATGATCTGCACTTGATCATCTCCTTTGGAGAGGGATAGATCTCACAACCTTAGACCTCCTCCCTTCCTGCCTGAGTTTGGCTCAGAGATGAAATATCTGAAAATAGGCCACTTTGTGAAGTAGAAAACCTGAGCAGCCTGTATTCAGCTGAGCAGAGTATAAAAAAGTGGAAATATTTATTTCTGGTGACCCAGTACATTTGTGAAGCGTTTACAGCAGTCTAATTCTATGTCATCACATTCACATTTTACTAAACAGCAAATTTGCTTTGAAAACAGTGCTGTTGTGACATAAAAGTGATATATGCAGCTCTTTTGGGCATATTCCTATTTTTATGTTCATGAAACTTGAAAGAAGTTGAAATGCATACACTTCTAGCTTTCAGTTATCCCTGTTAAATGTGTTAACCAGAAGCCAAATAAAATGGGCTGGATCTTGGAGCGTGAAAACCAACTCAGGCATTCAGAGCACAAATTATGGATCTGCAATATATGAATCAAGTTTGCAGAACTTCCAAATTACATAATTGTTTTATCTCAGCAGATTTCAGTGGAATAGGTACTGTTCTCTAGTGACATATGGAGAAAAAATACTGTCCAAAATTTTTCAAATAAAATGCATAAAATCACACACAAAAAAAGAAAACCCTTTTATTATAGGTCCTTGTAACCTAGCTAGCAGTATTGCTTAGGAAAACAGAAGCAAGAGATGCCATGAGAAAGACTTTGGCATATTCAAGGGTTGCTGTACCCTCCCCTGTGCTACTTCTTTACGGTTGTGCAGCCCCTATCTATGCAAAGCAGATTGTTATGGTGCTAAGCACTAATTCTAAGGTGGCTGTGGTCAACCCCAGCCTTGAGGGGCGTTTTCCAGAGCAGGTGGCACTTTGCATCATATTTGCACTCACTGTGGACATTTTTTTTAATAACAAAGCAAGACACCAAGCAGTAGAGAGTCAGGATTCACCCTCAGAGCTCAGTCATATGATGAAGTATGGCTCTTCTGTCACAACAGCTGTGCATCTCTCAGTCCTACACCAGCAGATTTTCTTGCAGTTTGCTTAAGACAAGCTGCCTCTGATGGCTGCTTCTTGTCTTGTTTTGGTGAAAATCCATCTGTCACCTATTTAGAGGATAAAGCCATAGAGGAAAGAGTGCAGAAACACCGGAAAACATGAGATAACGAAAACTGTTTATGTAATACACTGTACCGACAGCAATGAGTAATTTGAAAATACTAATAATTGTCATTTATGCTAATTTTTCATGCAGTCAAGCTGGTAATTGCTTAAAAAAGTTTTAGGTTTAAAATATGAGTAGGAAGATATATTTGGAAACCTCCCTCCTAGCAGGTATCATGGTCTACAATTTGAAACATTTGAGAATAGTCAGACTCTACAGACACTATAAGAAACTAATTTCTAGGTCTTTTTCAGCCACTGCCTCCAGGGAAAACCATTTTTCATTATGCAAACAAATATACATGGCTTTATGTGCACTCCTTGGTTTAAGGCTTCTATGAATTCTGTTGCTTTTCTCTTACTTAGATTAGAAATTCCTGGTGCAATTCCAAAAATCACAATGAATTTTACAGAATTAAAAAATAAACTGAAGTCATCCCCAAGAATTTTCCCTTTCTGAAAGCTTCTTCAGGGTTCTTAGTCAGTAAAAAAAGTACTGAGTGTGCTCCCTTGTAACTCTGCTGTTTCTAAAGACTTTACTGTTGGCACACTTATTGACTCAAACTAGGGCACGACAGTAATCAGATTTTACCTCCTGACAAGGTAAAATAGAGCCAAAATGGCCAGTAACATTTCCACTTTCAAGGGAAAAATAGTTTGTTGGTTTTGAGCATAAGGTACTTTAAAGTTGAATACTCCTAAGAAATCAAAGGACTTTCTTTCTCTTTCTTTCATGCAGTTTTAAAATCTGCTCTTAATTGGCAGTCGTTGATTGCATTGTTTTGGGGTTTTTCCTTGGTTTTTTTATTTGTTGAAAATTAAATTCATATAGCTTGAAATCTACACTAAAAAGTTACATTAATCACAACATCCAGAAAAATGTAATTGTTTGAATAAATAAGAGTTGTTTTGCAATACCACTAGAAATCTACACATTATTTGCATGTTACTCTCTGAATCTAATTTGCTGTAGGTTTTAAATATGGATTCAGTTCTTCGGTTTTTCAGACAATTTATTAGACAATATCCAACATACAATAGGAATTCTCAAACCTCTGTTGTAATGGTAAAACAGACTAAATTCTAAAACTTGTATCAAAGCCAGAATAAAATAATTTTGCCAAGAGAAGGCTGCATAAATTGTATTACTGTCAGTTGCATTTTATGGCCAGGCTGTAGGATGAAAGAGGAATAAATTGGTGGCTGATGGATCTTAGTCTGTTCTGAAGTACAAAGAATTGACAAGAAGTACAAGCTGCATTGACCTGTTAAATGTGGGACATCGCTGTGGTTTTGGTAGGACTGTAGATGTGGGAGAGAGAGGAACCACTCACTTTTACCCACCTTGCTCCCTCCTTATTCCACTGCTTCAGAGCAGATGATGTATTCTGATCCTCCTCTGTGGGTGCATAAACACTGCACTTCTGCATAATTTAGCAAATAGCCTACAATAGAAAATATCTAATTTAATGAAAACAAACAGAAGCATTACTGGAATTTAACAGGCAGAATGAGGATTTAATTAGCTAACAGCAACAACTGGCTTTAGCATAACTGTTCTTGTCTCAGTGGCATTTCTTGCCACAGTGCCAGAAGTGACAAAAGGCTGTGGCACAACACGAAGCGACCCCCATGCTACCAGAGCTGTGATCAGTTCTCTTACATTTGCAAAGGAACACTTCCTGCCAGCAAGCTGGATAACTACACTGTGTCAGACCCAGCAGTTTGTTCCGTGCATCTGTCAAGTGCTACGTGCTCCTGGTGGTTTTATGCTCACTCAACTTACCAAGCAAGGACCGTTGAGTCTGGCTCAAAGGAACCTGTGCACTTTGCAACATGAGCACTAAGACAACAAACAAAGGTTACCTGAGGGTGGAAAGACCCTTCTGATGAATCACAGCCCAGAATAGTGCTAAAGTGACAGCTGTAGCACAGGCTTTTTTATTTGGTAACTTTGATAAAAGTTAATAGAAATGCCTATGGAAATAAAGTGTTTTTCCATAGCAGAGGGTATATTCTTCCTAAATAATCTAGCAAAAGGCTGCCACATTTTTAAGTCCACAGAAGCCCAGATTTGAGGCTCTGTGCTACATATGAGATGCAGATAGTATCTCTGTGGACCGCATTTGAGCCACAAAAAACCCCAAAACAATGACAAATGGTCTTTCTGCCTGCATGCGGGATGTTGTTAATGTCAGAATACTCTGGCAGGCCGAGATTTTGTTCATATTATTTGTGTTAATGAGCATCTCTTTTGCTGTAATTCAAGATTTACATTTCAAGGAAGCCCATCTCAGGTGAATTACACCTACTAATGTACGGGCTAAGCAGCTCTCAAAAGCTGCCTATGTGGTCGTACCCTTTTCACTGTGTATGTTTTCAACTCTCCAGGTCGCCCTAGGAACATCACCTAGATATTTTCCATTAAGAACATGTGCATTGTAGCAATGAGATATGCATATTAATTTGTAAGGGAAGTGCATTTACCTACATAACTTCTTTCCATTCTAGCATAATAAAAAGAGCTTCGTAACATCAGGAATATCAAAATACTATAAAAACACATGCTTTTCAAGAAAAATTGAGAAACTTTCTGGCACATGTAAAGGTTTCCCTAGCAATGACTTGAGACACATTTCAGCCACTCTCACCCATATCAGACATGATTGGTAGTCATTGCTGTCACAGCTGAGCAATCGGTGAGGGTGAAAGCAGACAACAAAGGAGTCAGAATGAAACATTTGCAGCAAACTGTCAAAAAATTTCACTAAAGATAGACTAAGAGCTACCACAGATGTGTGACACACTGAAATGAGAGGAAAAATCACTGCAGTGACCTAAAATGAATATGCAATCTTATTTTACTATTCTAATTGGCTTTGTGAAGCAATGCCCAAAATTTTAGCATAACCCGTTCACAAAAATCATTGATTTCAAAATGTGAGAAATTAGATCATTAGTCTTCTGGAGGCTGTGGGGGAAGTGTACAACAGAGTTACAGACCTTTATGTAAATGTTCCTGAAAACCTGTTCTATCCTATATTTGGGTGTGTGGGGTTTAATTATGAGTAGGATCAAAGACATCTTGAAAAGAGCTAATCCTGTTTTATGTGTATGCAACTCCATCTACATTAATTATATCTCAAGATCACAGAACTTGCTTACAAGCAATAATGATAGTGATGCAAATTATATTGTGGCATTGGTAGACCATTTCACTGCCAACAGAGGCAGAATGGATTACCCTTCTCTGTGACATTTAATTTAGATATATAGCCTTCCAGAGAACCCCTTCTGTGGCAAAAAATATAGAACTTTCTCAATTAAAAAAACCCCCACTTGTTAAAGCATTACTGTCATATTCATAATGGGACTCAAATGCAAATATATTTGGGGTTAAATAATCTGCTTTTGAACATCAGCAATTCTGTCATCACTGTTCTCTCAGATTCAAAGACTGATGTGTACTAGTGAATTTGGTCATCACATGAGAGCCATTTAAGGTGTTGACTGAATTCCAAAGGATTTCACTTCTTTTTTTTTGTAGGTAGTGGAACTGGTTGTTTCTCTTCTAAGTGACATTCCATTCTGCTTGATGTTTTCTTTTATTCTGGATTAGTCAAAACCAACATTTTCAAAAGTTTTTATGAAAATATTTTTTCAATGTTTGAGTCTTTTGGCAGTTTTAAAAAAATATTTCCACTATGTTTTGTGAGTTCTGTCCCATTTTAATAATTTCCTTTTTCCTAAAGTTACATTAAGTTTTTGAAACTCGTTTCATATTGCTGCAATATTTCCTGTTCAGAAAGTTGAAAATACTTTTTATCACCTTCTCTGGTGTATTTATTTCAGTCCTGATAAGAAGCATGTATTCACATTGGCTATAAAGAACAATACATTTTCTTAAAGGAAGTTAATTTTAGTAAAAAAAAAAAAGAAGCTTGCTGAGTGGAACTCTTGCTTTGCATTTTGCAAGCTTAGTCCTCTCATGTGTGCTTTTTCCACATGTGGACAAAGAAGATTTTGTGGAAAGGAAAAGTGCACAAATACTTGGACCGAACAAACTTTGAATGTGAGGGAAGATAAAAATCTCAGTAGGTAGGAGAGTTATACAGTGAAAGGATAACTACGAGCAAAAGAAGAAAATGGTCATCTTTTCCCATGCCTTCTTCTTATCCCTGAAGTAGAGGGATCTACCTGCCTTTGTCACACAGTGGGATTGATAATGCAAAGGACAAATATTCTTCTCTGTCATTATGTCTTTGTAGGTCTCTTCCTGCTGTGCTTAAGCGGCACAAACTCCCACAGAGTTTTCTTTTGTAAGGATGAAATAATCAGTCCCTGACAGTCTAGAATCAAGAGACAGGTACGGTAGCATTTACCTCACACCTCCTGGAACACATATGGACCTTCTTCCAGGCAGAGAAGTAAAGGTGAATTTCTCAAATCTTAAATGTGTAGCAAGTAGTATATAAAGGTAGTCAAAGGGCTACTAGATCACGCCTGCTGCAAATTTAATAACTCAATTTGAAAGGTGGCCTACTGTCTTGAAAGAAGTTTGACAAAATAAAGCAAATCACAGGAAATGTATGTAGAACTGCAAGGTTGGTGATTGTTTAGAGGGGGGACAGAAACCTCCAAACATATGCAAGTGTCAGACTTCTGAATACAGTGCATTCTGCCAAGAAAGAAAAGAAAATAATGACATTGGATGCAGAGAAAGAGAAATGAGAAACTTATAATGAAAATATATTAATACCTAGTTAATGGTGGTGATAAGTGCTATTATAAAAGAATGTGATAAGCCAGAACAGCCATGGCTCAAATCAATTATTTTTGAACCATACACAGCTTGTTTGAATGTAGAAGGGTTGCATATCCATATAACCAGGTTGAACTTAATTTAGCATCATTCAGAATTGATGATGAGTAGGAGGTGGAAGATAGAAAAGAAGAGAAAGTCCATCTGCAGTTACGTAATGACACAGCAGCATGATTTCTCTCACATCTGCCTGATGGTATACAAAAGAAATAGATTTGCATGTGCTTTGATAACTTTGAAAGAGGACCCAAAGTCTGAATTCACATCAAGGTATTCTGAATTTCTTCTCATTTTACAGAAGTCATACAGAAATGATCTGACAAATGATCTGACTTCAAATGAAAAGTTATTTTATCATTTATATTGGGGGAAAAAAAATCACTGCTAGTGCAACAATACTTAATGCTAGTGAAACAATCATTTCTAGTTGTTACACGTTGGAAGGAAGGAATTAAGACAACTGTTTTCTAAAATTTGTCAATAATTTGTAGGAGACTGTGATCTTGAAATACATTTGTAAAGCTCAGATGAAGACATGTTAACCTGTTGTTTGGATTAGGTTATTGTTCCTGAAAATGTTGGCTTCCTTCCTTGTCTGACCTTGCTATAAAAACATCTAAAAGTTTTTACTTTCAAATAAATATGTACAGTGTATCCATATTAATATTTACAAATGTAATAAAACATGGAAAAATTCTAACTCAAGAGGCAAAGTTTGGCAGTAAATGTATACAGGTTTTAATAACAAAATTCTGAGAGCTGAAAAGCAGATAGCAAAAGTCAAAGAGAGACCTTATCAGAAGCCAGATGAACTTGGAAAACTGCAAATGAAAATATTACTTTTTAAAAGATCTGCCTAGGACTGGCACTATTTATTGAAAATGCTGCGTGTTGTTTCTGAGATTTAGGATTTTTATATTACTTTGTCAAAACATTGATTACCTAAGACTTAGATTACCTGCAACCCTGGTTCCTTGCTTTCTTCATGTGAGTTTCAAATAGGGTTATTGATTGGACTTCATATTACAGGTGAAATTCATAAATTCATTTTAGCCTCATTTGAAAAGGACTCAATATTTTGTGTTTTGATTGGGCTTTATTATGACTAACAAGGAAAGGTTAGTTCTTCTGCTGACCTTTTGTTCAGATCTGCACTTTGCCCTAGGGATAGACACAGGGAGGCACTGGTTTCTGGAACATGTTTGTTTTACTGTTCTACAAAGCATGCCAAGAACCTTCAGAGGATCTGCTCCCAGGCCTTCCCTCTCAACAGTCTGGGAAGCATATGCATTAGAAGAAAAGGACTTCATAATGCTGTTTTTTTCCTTTATGGATGTTAATATGACTGAAGGCATTTTTGTGAGGTAGTTGTTTTAAGGTGCATTAGGTGCTGTTGCCTCTTTTTACCCATCTACTGTTCATTTTAATATTTTCTAAGAGCATTTGTAATATGTGATAGGTGTTAATGTCACTTATAAAATTGAATTAACTAGGATGTTCTGAAATTGTCTTTAAAGGTCAAATTATAATAATCTTACCCAAAGTAGTACTTTTACTCAGGGGTAGGTCTAGGTAAATCAATAGCACTACAGAAGAAATAAGGTTAGATATATAAAAGGACTTTGGCACCACATATCCTCCAAAATGTGCTTATCAGTACAGCCTAAATTCATAGATTTAAATTCTCTGAATCCTTGTTTGCTCTCTGACTCACTTGAAGACATTAAAAAAAAAAAACTTTTAAACTACCTATCTAAAATTTTCCATCAGCTTGATTTCACAGTAACATAGAGATTTGCTTCTGAGTGGGCAGAAGACTTGATAATTTGGAACATATATGTGTCTACTTTCCTTTATTTCACCAGCTACTGTTCTGCTATAATCTGCATGTTCCTTGCATCTGACCTGATGAATGAAACTGTATCCCAAAAATATCTAGAGCAGAGCAAAATGCTCCAGTCATCAGCCCCATGAGTGCTCTGAGATATAGCTTGCTCAGTCTTTTTGATAGCTGTTGTGTTTGACATAACCCTTTAAACTTGCTCAAAGCAAGAACTCAAACTTTAATACTGTTCTACAGAGGCCATAACTGTAATCTATGGTGCTATATTTCACTGACCTAATGTTTGTATAACTTTTTTAGGCAAAGTACAAAGCTACCACTAGAAGGATTGAGAAAGACCCGTACCAACACATCAGAGAGTTCTAACTATTCAGCTGAAGGATAAATAAAGAATAGTGAGCAGGAAGTTTTGGAACTCGTTGTTTCTTTACTCCAAGCAGTTACTATAAGATATTTGAAGTACTGGATGTTGTGGGATTGCTGCAGGAATGGAGTGATCCTCCATACAACCCACATTGTGACTAAAAATCAAAATATGGTGTTGGGGAGCTCCAAGTAATCTTTTTTGTTTCTTTCTAATATTAAAATGAGATGAAAGGCTTTCTAATAAAAAAAAAAATCTCAGTCTAATTTTTAATCACTCATTTGGACATGCATTACAGCTCAGTTGTGATTGAACCTATCAGGATACCACTGCTCAGTGTTGTGTGGCTTCCACTCTTAGCTGTTGGTTTCAGTAGATTTTTTTAAGTCTCAACAGGGACAAAGGCAAGTACTTGCTTGTGAAGACACAATGTATTAAGGTGGTAATTTTTCATTTTTAATGACTGTCATGACTACCCTTCAGCTGCCGAGTGCATCATTTAGCTCCTTGCTCTCGATGCCATTCATTGAACTGTCAGCATTTGTCATTTGCTGTGCACACAGTGCTACTGCAGATGTTTGTCTTCCTGTTAATGCCCAGCTCTGATACTTGGGATGGGTGGCTTGCTGCCTGCCTTTGTATGCCTTTGCATGATCAGAGAGGTAAACCCTCAGGGCACCCAGTGTGCATGAGGTTCCTTCTTCACTTAGTGCTGAATTTATAACTGCTGCATTTATATCTGTGTATTTCTCACTACATAGATATAAATGAATCAAAACTCTGGTACAAATATTTCAAAAACTTGGGAGAGACTAGATTAAGAGCCCTTCTTAAGCTATCTTTTGCAAATATGTGGAGCCAATCCATTTTCTCTCAAAAAACTGGAGCTTTAAGACATCTCCCTCTGAATCCAGCTGGATTTTATTTTTCTATTCAAAGTCTTATACTGAGGTGAATGGGAAGTATTTTACAGGGTGCTTGCAGCTCCACTTAGGTATGATGTTAGCCTAGTTGAATGTGGGATCCATAGCTGCTAGGCTTTCCATGCACTGTCTTCGTATGCTTTCCATGAAAAGTTACTAGTCTGATCTATGCGCTTGTGACAGAAGTATTTGACCCTCATGAGGAAATTTAGGATATAAACCCGCTCCTTGTCTCAAAAAGAGAGATACAGCCAAGCCCATGTATGTTTATAGCACTGCTATGTGGAAGGAGTCTCTTTTGTGTGCTTATTTATTATAAGTTTAGAGCCCTTTTATGCAGCAGAACTGGGGATAGGATCTACTGTCCTTTGGTCTGCTCCTCAAAGTAAAGGCAATAACTGATTGAGAGAAGGTGAAAGTAAGTTTCTTATTAATGAAAAACCCCAAAACTACCAAAATACAACAAAGTAAAAACAATATGAAGGATGCTTCATGCAATATACAATGCTCCTGAGTCTGCCATCATGTCACTGTAAGTCCTCAGACAAGTCGCCTACTTTCTTTTCCCAACATACAAAAGCTGGGAATAGCAATGATGTCTCTAAAGTTCC
The DNA here is from genome assembly GCF_963662255.1 of Cinclus cinclus. Classification (NCBI taxonomy): domain Eukaryota; kingdom Metazoa; phylum Chordata; class Aves; order Passeriformes; family Cinclidae; genus Cinclus; species Cinclus cinclus. The sequence goes on from NC_085046.1 coordinate 71,928,762, forward strand.
TTGAGACCTGTGGATTAAAAATGCTAACAGTACACTGATTTTTTTTCCTTTCTTTCTACTTTTTTTTTTTTTTCTGTTGTAAAAGACGGAAAGGAACAGCATGCCAAGGAAACTTTGGCAAACTACTTGTTTCCTGCTGTGTTCCCTATCTCTGCTTGTCCCTGCTATATAATTAGTTTTTAAGTCTTAAGTCTCTGGATATACTTTGCTGCTCACTGTTGTGTATCGTATTCATTGTATATCAAGCCCAGTGGAGCCCTCATCCGTACTAGGTGTTCTAGTGAGCCAAATGAGACAGAGAGGAAGAACAAGCCACCTTCTGGAGAAAAGGTTATAGGAGGGAAAAAGAAAAAGGTTAATACATCGCAGCTTCTGGTTTTTATTTAATCTAAAATTTCTAGGGCAATTTATCTAGTCACTTTCTTCTGCCAGTGACATTACAAACTCTCTGCTGCCACCAGATTGGGCTGTAAAGCACGCTCTGTCATTTACTGGAAAGGTTTTATGGAGAAAGAAAACAGGAATGTTTAGTTCAGGGCAGTCTAAATAGGCAGGGAGAATTACTACTGCTACCTACTGTCCCATATAAACTGTTTTGTTTGCATCTGCTCTTTCTCCTTGAGATACTGTTTATTTTCCTGCATTCTTTATGGATGGTTTAAATGGAGAGAAATGACTAATCAACAAATAAATGAGAGCAGAGGGAAACTTTTACAGTTTGTAGATTCCTATCTACATGACAATGTACTTGTGATGATTTTCAGGAGCTTCACTGCAGAACATTGCTTGCTACAAAGCAGGAAAAGAGTTTTTAGGAAAATTTCTGAGTATATTAGTACTTTTAATCAATTTTTATCTAAGCCACAGAGATTTGTTTTGGTTGATTGGTTTGTTGGGTTTTTTAAAAAGCATATTGCTCAGAAAGCTACAGTAAAAAATCATGAAGCATTATTTTATTTACATAGAATTGCAAAGGTTGGAAAATAACTCTAGGATCAGTGAGTCCAGTTTAATCAAGCACTGGTGTGTTCCTCACTAAACCATGTCTCTGAGTGCCATATTCACACATTTCCTGAACACTTCCAAGGGTAGTGATCCTACCTGTTTCAATGCTTGACCACCCTTTTGGTGCAGAATTTTTTCCTAATTTCCAACCTGAACCTCCCCTGGCACTACTTGAGGCCAATTCTTCTTGTTCTGTTGCTTGTCATCAGGGAGAAAAGACTGACCCTCACCTCACTACAATCTCCTTCCAGGTTATGGTTGAGAGTGATAACATCTCCACTGAGCCTCCTCTTCTCCAGGCTGAACACCCCCAGCTCCCTCAGCTGCTCCTCATCAGATTTGTGCTCCAGACCCTTCCCCAGCTCCGTTTCCCTTCTCTGGACAGGCTCCAGTCCCTCCATGTCCTTGTAGTGAGGGGCCCAGAACTGGGCACAGGATTGGAGGTGTGGCCTCACCAGTCCTGAGTACAGGCAATGATCACTGCCTTGGTTCTGCTGGCCACGCTATTGCTGATACAGGTCACAGGGCCATTGGCCTTCTTGGCCACCTGGGCACACTGCTGGCTCCTGTTCAAATGGCTGTTGATCACCACCCTGAGGCTCTTTTTTGAGAGGCAACTACTCATTTCATTAAAGAATAATGCTGCAGATAAAGAAGGAATTGTGAGAACCCTCACTAGTGTGAAAGAGTGACCAGTGTCGATAAAATGAGGGGGATTCTCTCCTTTGCCTCTGCTTCCTTTTGTCCCCAGAAGGGTTTCTTGTAATTTCAGCAATGGCTGACAGGAGTCATTTGAGTGCTGACATATATTGTGGCACCTGTAAGCATTTTTGACATAATTGACACAGTTCTGCACGGTTTTGACAAGTTTGTCAACCTAATGAATAGGCAACTGAGCTTTAAAACCTATACTAAAGGTCATGTAAGTTGTTCAATGGAGGATGAAAAATTATACTAATCAAATCATAGTTTCTGACTTACTCTGCCTGAAAACAGCAAGGGTGGGGACAACGCCCCCCCTCCTATATTGTTTATGATGCTTAATGAGAAGGGGAGAATGGTTTTTAGTTTTGTTTTCTTGTGTGTTTTTTTTTTTTTTAAATAAGTAAAATTTGAGAAGTATTCATGTATAGTAATATATTTAACAGGGAATGACCATGCTTTGTTTGGTGCAACTGGTACTGTTTTTTTATAAAAGCAGAGTAGATCTATATGAAAGTAAATATCTCCTCATAGCAACAATGTACCTGTAGTTTGCTATAGCCACATATGTAACCTTGTGGCATTAAAAGAGAAAAAAAATATTTGGTTTAGAAAAATCATCTACATTTAATCAAAACAATTCTACTTTGCAGACAACGTTCAGAGTGAGCCAAATTGCTTCTACTAGCAGCTAGGATATGGCAAGAAGACAAGGTATCCACAAATCAGTTTTGCAGCCATGTAAACAACCAAATTTAATCTCAGACTTGGAACAGGCTGAAAACCTACCCAGGAGTGTCACCACTGCCCAGCTGACAGGCAGTACACTCAGATTGCTGCAACTCACTCACAGTTCACATCATGCTAGAACTATCAGAATACTCAAGTTTGGGTTTTTCTTCCTGAAGTCCTGTATTTTCCTTGCTCATAAGTAGATCTTACAATATTTGAAAAAAATGTTATTTTGTTTTATGTAGGAACCTAATGTCTACAGGTATGCCTTCCCAAGGTCCAAAACCTGGCCAGGGACAACATATTTTTATTTTTGGGAAGAATTAGTCTTTCTTGGGTTGCAGTTCCATACTGTTGTTTTAGTGGCTCACAGCACAGAGGACTGCATTTAACTCATATTTCTGCTCCTTGACAAGACAGTGAGTCTATGAACTGACCTCACTGAGACTGGGATATTGACTGTGGTGGGGTTTTGTACCTAAATGGCAAAATAAGCAAACAGTCAATAATATGTTTTCAGAGCAAACCACAGAGTGTTACAGTAATTTTAGCAGAGTCATCAGATCAGTAGCAATGATGAATTTTTATAAGATTAGAATTGCTTAATTGCATTTAATGACCATTTGAAAAACACATATTATTGTGGACTATAGCAAAAAAAAAGAAAATATTTAGTATTGGAGAGGAAAGAGGGAGTAACAAGGACCTAAACCCGATTTTTTTTACTAGATTCCTTGGTTTACTTAACTGCTTTTCCAGCTGCATAAAATTGATGTATTTTCCTTTCAGGGAAAGGTAATATTTGTAATAGAGCAGGCAATTTTCAAGCTGTCTGTGAGGAACTCAGGTCTCCTATTAGGATATCTAAGCAAAACATCTTGCTTTGTATACACTGCACCATACAGCACTTGTCTCTGTCTCCATGGTCATCTGGGGGTCATCGTACTGGTGGTTTACTTGAACACATTCCTGCAGCCTGGACTCTGCTTTAAACTAAGACAGATGTTAATGAGCTGTTACTGACTCTTCACCAGCAGGAGATAGCAAGAGGGTTTTGTTCTCTTTTCCTGAACAGAAATGGCAAATAAGAGGTTTTGGGAGATTCACTTGCTGAAAGAGACCAAAAGAGTGGAGATATATGTTGTGTATTTCTGTGTAAAATGGGAATATTAACAGAAAGGAATCAGCTAGCCTTGATGATATTTGCAATTAAACAAGTACATAAATTGAACCATTGTGAGTTTATCTGCATTCCCCAGAAAGACTGTGCTCTTGTAATACATCAAACCACTGATCCACGCAAGGCTGAACTCACTACTATCTAAAAAATAGATAGATCATAATTTTGGGAGCCTTTAGCTTGTTTTGCTATTTGCAAAAGTTAATAAAAACCCCCAAACAAACACAAACCCACAACTTTTATATTTTTTGTTGAAGTAGGTAAGTAGAAAGTTTTAAATATAATTTCTCTCAGGTATTATGAAAATTTTCTCTTGCTGGTTCAGTTTGAGGTGGGAATATTATGCATGTGTCTTTATATCCAATATTGAGTTTACTGCTGTTTGAGGGCTTTGGAATCTCAGAGGCACAAACCAGACTTTCTGAAGCACAGTAACTCTAGTAATATTCATGCACTTTAATAGCTGTAAACCAGAATCTACTCTTGCTGTTCTCTTTCCCTTTCACTTTTATGTTTTTAATCGCATTTTCCACTCATGCCACTCCAGGCAATATGACTCATGTTTCATCTGTTAGATGTGAACAAAATATTTGCTTTTTTATTGTTATGCAGATCGTTGATATCATTCTGCCTTATCTCCACTGATAATTCAGAAGACATTAGGGGACTGAATATAAGGATAAACCAACATTTACTTTACATGAGCTCCCCGTGAAGACAATCAATTGGGCTGCGAATGAGAAATTGTTTGTTAGTCTGCAGCAGTCTTAGAAGTAAATATACTGATTCTTTTGAAAGGTTATAAACATTGTATATGTAGCCTCCTAGCACAAAAACCTTTAAATAATTGACAACTGTAATGATATTTTTTCTTTCAAACTTTTGTAAATGTTCAGATGATCTGGAATATTAGGGTATCAGTGAGGAATTGTACCTGAATGTCATTGAACTTCAACTCACTTTAAAATTGAGTGCTAGGATAAAAATATGAAAACTCTGAATATTTTTTTTTCTTTTTGTTGTTGTTTTAGTTTTGTTTTTATTTTCTTTTGTAATACTTCAGTGCAGACATCTAGGAAGCCTTTCACTGGAACTAAAATATTGTGTATTTAACCCTGTGCTTGTAAAGTGTATTGGAAGCAGGAATGATTGGGATAAAAACAGATTAAATAGTTGCATATATATATAGAGAACACCTTTCACCTTACAGGATGAATAAGGAAGGGGTTTGCTTGTAAAAAAACCCCACATATTATCATATAAGTAAAGATATTTTCAGGGAAGAACACAAGGTTGAAAAGGTGAGCTTACTTTTGCTATGTTTTAGCTTCTAAGTATTTAACTTCACAATCCTAATACAATTTTCTTTGTATGGAACAGAAGAGTTCTCATGACAACTATTTTTCTAATGTCTGTTTGAAAACTAAACAAAATTGTTAATATTCTCCTCACTGGCATAATTTTAGCTGAGCTTTTCCTGTCTTTGCAATGCAGATATTCAGTTTGAGAGACCCAAAATGCTCTAAATATTCCAAGCGCAACTGTAGTAACCAAAGGTATAGAAGAAATATGGCCTGAATTGACCTATTAGAGGTTTCAGAGTCGTTTCCATCCTCTAAAACATAACTTATTTTTGGCAACAAAAATGAATTGGAAATTCATCTTTAGTCCATAGCCAGTAATTTCCAAATCTTACATAACAGGTGTACTGTGTGAATGAAAATGGAAGATACACATGGAACAGAGATACTGATTTGTTCTCTGACTTGTTTAAAAGCAAACAAACTAACAGATTAAAAAACCTTAAATTTGTCCATGGAAAGGTACTGGATTTCTTCTAAAATTTCTATAACAATGTCCATACTGAATGCTACCTCTGAATTTCAGAAGAATGTTTGGTACCACATATTGAAACAAAAGTGTATGAAGCTGCACAATAGAGAGCTGCATGATCATTGTGCCACAAGACAAAGTTTATTTTTAATTGGCAATGCTTAATAGCTGGCTCAAGTCCAGAAACATGAAGGAGCTGCATCCCATATTATTTTTATGCTAACACAGCTGTCAGTGATCTTGACAACCCCATTATTTTAGGTAATGGAGGTCTGGGAAAACTCATATATTAGAAAAAAATGCATGGAATATGAGCAATAGGGAACATAATGATGATGCTTGAGGGGCTTTTCATGAGGCCAGCCTGGAGTTTCTATGTGTTTTCATACCAAGATGATTCTTGCAGAACTTTCATGCCCATTTACTTGGGATGCGCTTTGTGCAATGAACTTACTTCAACCACACAGTGGAGGGGAACATGAGATGAAGAGAGTGGCATGGCCAGTCCAGGACTTTGGTGGGTTTTATGGGCCCAGCTTTTGTTCTAGCAACAGCTGGCAGTAAACAGAACTGGTGGCTTTCTAGAAGTCCCACTTTAGGATAGAGAAGATTGGTGCTGAAGCATCCAGGCTAAGTCCAAATGCCCTTTGCTCACACGGCTTTCTGCATCAGCCACTACTTCTGGGTGTTATTAATGCCCAGAGATGGCCAGATGCCCAGATACCCAGAGATGGGTAATTGTCTGGGAACCTGTAGCACATCTGAACACAGGCTGTGTAGATCTATATCCACGGATAACCGACACTTGTCTCCAGTTTTCCAGTGTGTTCCTGAATGTCCATAAATTCTTGCGATCAGTGAAGAAAAATGTGACTGGAAAGCAGTTAGGTTCCCTGACATGATAAATGATGTTAGAAAGCACCACCCTAGTCTGCAAAATGGTGTCCAGTGAATTTCATGTACTTTACACCTTTTCCTGGGCTGATGGTGTTTCAACCTACATGAAAAGGAAAACAGCCTCCTCTAGGTTGTTGGATATCTTGAATCACTAACTCTAGACGTGCAGCTGGACAGCTCTGTGAACTGTCTGCCTTTGTATTCTGTTCAGTGACCTGTTATCTCCTCCCCTGCACACAGGATTCAGCAAAGGATAGCTTTTAGTTGTTTTAGTTGCAGATAAACTGCAACACTAAAAAATCAAGTTATTCACTAATTTCAGGGGAAGTAAGCCTTACTTTCTTATCCTTTAACCCAATTATCCTGTCCTACTTTCTTTCTGATGGTACAAAAAGCCTTACTCCCAGTTTCCTTAGACCAACAAAATTAAGTATCACCTATGTGCCTGTGACATCCTGAACTCACTGGATGTGATGTAGCTGTGACAAGATAAGTTCCCAGTGAGCTTTCAAAGGGCAGAACGATACAGGGCAAATATGCATCCTTCCCAAAAATGCTATCACAAGGAGAGAGGTGTTTGTTTGACCAAAATCTAGGAAATAATGTGTTGACTTAGACACTCATTTTTACTTCTGCCTCTTTAAAAGCTTTTTTTCCCATGCAAACACGTTCCTCTGTACCTCCCTGTCTAGTCATGACAACTAAAGGAAAATCTATGTTAAAAACAAACAAACAATTAATATTAATCAAATATGTATGAGCATGCAGGATAAATATTTATGAAAAGTATCAGTGTCTGCTGAATATATAAGATAAGAATCAGTTGTAAACTTTTTGCAAGAAAAGTATACTGTAACTGTAAATTATGTGCCTACTATGATTTAGTGCCATTACAGAGGAGTGAACCTTACAAATTATATATTCCCTTGCTGATAGGCTGATTGAAATGAATTGTAAGTATGGCAAGCTGTTTTGGCCAAGAGGAAACTAAAAATCTAATTTCAAAATGTTCAGGAAAATTATGTTGTTTTATTTTTAAATTTTCAAATCAGTTCTTTACATTGGATGTGAAAAAGTGGTATCTAATAGCTTTAAGGCTTTTCTTTTTCAAGAAATGGAAGATCACCATATGCCATGTGCTGGCAAGAACTGACACTTACTACAATGTGTTGCAGACAACAACTTTTACTTTACTGGAAGGGGCCTTAGATTCCTTAGACTCCATAGATTCAGGAAACTTTTTTTATCTTTATAGAGAAACAATACAACTAATTTCCAGTCGATACAGAATTCATATCCAATATTGTTTTGTTTGCTTGTCAAACTGAAAAGTGATTACTGGAATTGAACACAGTTTACCAAATTAGAATATTTTATCTAAAGCTCTATTGGTGGTATAGGATGATTTTTGCATTTCTATGGGAAAAGAGGGATTTTTTTCCTCTTGTCTTTGCATGTCAAGATGCATCAAGGGTTCTTGATTAAAGCACATCAACTTTTAATGACAGGAGGCTTTCCTGCTTAAATTCAGACTTGAATTCAAGAGCATGTTTTTAATACTGAAATTACTTAAGCAGAAACCAGATTTTTCCTGTCTTGAATTGTATAAATTGAAATGGGATGTCTTTCTAAAACAATGTTTATGGTTATGCAGTAGTCATGGGTGGAATAATTTTTTTTTTTTGCCATTTTATGTAGGAGGTTAGTCTAGATAAATGTGTGTGGTTTAGTTTTATGTTTTTCTTTTCTTTTTTTTTTTCTCTTTTCTTTGAAATCTAGTAATCTATGAATAGGAACAATTTAATATTTGATCTAAACTGTCCTCTTTTGATTTTTTTCTCTGACTAGATAGCAAAGCTGTCAGTCAAGGACATCCTATTTTATAATTTATCTCTATCAATCTGGCATACGATTAGCTTGGGAAGATGATCCCCACACATACTGATATCAGTGTTTGCTCACAAGCTGAAGTGCCCAGCTCTGGAATACTTTCTGAGGTGAATATTGTCATGTGTCAAGTAACTTCAATTCAATCGATGATGCTTTTTAGGAACTTGAAGAAAAGATCTTTAGCATCTATAGCAAGACAACTGCTGAATTTGTGGAGTTTCAGGTTATACCACAAATGCATTATGATCAGATCTTAGAAACCTGGACTCAGGTGGGTTGCTCCAGCCCCTCTTATCTCCTCTGGTAATGTGCTAGTGTACACCAGCACCGCTGGGGAAGTCAATGCTGCATGTGCAGTCTGAACCTGGTAGGAGATAAAACCTGCTGGAGTCCTGAGACCTCCTCCCTTTGTAGGTCATGTGGGACACGCCACAGTGTTAAAGTGGGACATGAGCTGTGTAGTCCACCTGGATCTTTCCTTGGGATAGAACTGGAAGGACAGAGACAGGAATATGTGCTGAACTGGACATGGAGCCCAGGCATAGACAGATGAGAAGCTGGGTACTCTGCATGGAAGTCCTTGTTTGTTGGTGTGCTTTTGGGAGGGAAAAGTGGGACATCATCTCCAGCCTAGCCTTGAAGAGGCACTTGAAATTTCAGTGGATTTCTGTTTCCACTGAGTTCCCATGGACTGCACAGAGGATGTGATTTGAGAGCTGCTCTGAGCAGTGACTGGGAAGAGAAAGCAGAGTTGAGGTTGTACCCACCTCTCTCCCTTCTACCTCCCTCCTTGCTCTATTTGCTCTCTGGGCTGGGGAGCTTCTACTCAGCCAGAAAATGGTATGTTCTGCTTGGAAAGTCTGCTACTTGTGACCATAAATACACCACTTGGATAAGCAACACAACTATAGTTAATAGGTTTGGAGCTGTATTAACAGCTGATTAATATTTTTTAGCATCTTCTATGTTAGCATTGTTTTTCTTCACTAATTGCTAGGGAGCTACCATTCATCAGCTGTCTCATAGCCTGCACCGTTTGCAACCTAATTGGGAAGTTGTTTCACTCGTATGGTCCAAACTGAGATGAAGTAAAGAGTCTTGGTAGATGTATACTCATTATATAGTGTGTGAGCACCATTTGTATACGTCAAAACCAGCTCTCTCTGGTGTCCTCAGAATAAGGTCTCAAACACTAATAAAAAGTTTTTGTGTTACCTTTCAACATCAGTTCAAAGAAGTCGTTGGTGTCTGCATAAAAATAAGTTTCGTTGCAGAATGATTGAATTTTAATAATCTCTTATATTTTAGGACTCCAGTTCCAGTTTATTTCTGTCTTATTTTCTTTCTCTACCTCCCTCTTTCAGCACTTTCCCCCTTAATCTCCTTCTCAGTAGGAGAAAACCTGCCTCTAGGGTACAAGTAGGAGGAGCAGAGAGCATGAAGGATCAAGCTAAATTAGGATGTCTTGAAACACAGAGGGTCACAACCCCACATTTTTCTTAGAGCGAATTTCCTGCTATTGACTCTGTAACACTAAAGAGGATTCAAACTGATTTAATTTTCAACCCCCCCCTGCCTACTCTCCCCCTTACATTTTTCCTTTTCTCTCTAGACAACAGATGTCAATGTCTTTTTAAGTTGCTGATGATTAACTGCAAACACTGCACTGTTAAAAACTCCCAGTCACATTTTTCAAAACCTTCAGAAATGTAACTGGCAAAGTGCATACCACAGCAATGTACATGAGCTTATTGAAGGTTTTTTTGAAGTGAGAAACTTATTTTTCCCCCTTCCATTTCTGCCTTGTTTCAAATACATTTAAATCCCTCCTAAAATATATGCATCAATTTATGAGAGTAGCATATGTAAGGATTTATCAAAAGACTGGGATTTTTGCTTGTTTGTTTTCTGGGGGGAGGAGTGTAGGTATGTGTGAATTTTCAGCACAACAAGCATGGAAGGAATAGCTTTTGTTGTGAGGCTGAGATCTAGCCTTGCTGTTAATTTAACTTACTCTTACCAAAGGCATAAATTCTTCGGAGTAAATCTGTGCAAGGCTTACCAAGGTGGTATATCCTCACACAGGTGGAAAGGCTAATAGAAATGTGAAAGGATAGTTAACCCTGCTTTCTTCTCATTCTGATATTTCCTTATATTTCCCTCAATTGAAGAATTTTTCCTATCATTGGGGCTGTATTTAAGGAGGAAGAAAAACAAAGACTCCAAAGGAAGGATAATATTTTAATTCCTTGCCATGCCCATACATCATGTAATACAGTGAATATACATTGGCATGATCCTATGTAAAGTAAGAAAATATTATTTTTTGCAAAGTTCAGGTATTAGTTTGAAAAATGCACAGTTTTCAGAGGAGTGGGGGTGGGGGGGTGTGTGGTGTGGTGTGGTGTGCGGGGTGTTTTGTTTTTTTTCCCCAGATTCTTATGTGTCAATAACTTCCTTTCTTTGGCATTTCTGTTTTGTTTGGATGCATGTTTTGGGGGTGAAGTTGTTTTTTGTGTGTTGTTTTAGTTTAGCTTTTTATTTTTTTTTTATTATTGCTCTGGTGTGTTTTTTAACCTTCTTCCACAGTAGACAAAGAAGGATTGCTGCTATCTACTAAGGTAAAAGCAATTATATTTCTTCCCCTGTTTGATTCAGAAATCATCTAGGTGTTGGAGCTGTCAGAAATCTCCTGACAAGGCTGTCATTGGGCCCCTGGCAGATCAGTTAGAACTAATGAAAAAAAATTATAGGTGTGGTAATCTGTCACCAGGGTAGAGGAGCTGTGGCTAATGCTACTGTAAAAGGCTGGAAAAACAAGCTGGAGCGTGGTCTGTCTAAACAGAGATCTTAATCTGGCAAATTCTTAAAACCTGAGCTTAACCTGTGCCAGTCAGTGAGCACACTGGCACAGCACACCAGAAAAGCAGTTGCACACAGCTCTGCAGGTGGGTATCGTGGCAGTGTAAAACCTTCACACGTGTTCGGTTTTGGCTTTATTTTCCTCTCCTGTCTGCAGTACTAGTAAGATTTCACTGTTATATGCTCCTTAAAGAGCTTTTAGAAAGAGTTAGGTGAGAATATTGTTTTTTTAACGGTGCAGTTGGACCAACCATCTGGGCCCTCCTTGCAGGACCATGAACTAGACTCCCACTTCCAGTACCATACTCTGACATCTCACTGCTCACTAATGGGCTGAGAAATTCCCATGCCCATTGCCTGGTGTTTTTGAGGAGAATATTGAAAGCAGTGGGACCATATATGCAAAGGAATCACTTCTTCAGAAGCCAGAGGACATTTACATTAAGTTAAAAAGGATTCATGAGGATACCTGCAGGGCTGCTGCTTCTCCTGCCCAGTCTTAGTCCACAGCACTCTTTACATGGCTCAAGACACAAAAAATTATCAGAGGGATGAGGACATTAATGTGGTAGAAAACTAAATGGATGTTCAAGAGAGGGCAGAGTTTTCAGAAGGATAAGAAAAATGACAACATTTTAGAGTGCTCAGTTGCTATTTCAGCAGTGAGTTCTGAGTTTTCAGCTACTTCTAGGGTCTTGTGTGGTTTTTGGTTTTGGGGATTTTTTGTGTTTAATAACAGAAGTACCTTAGTAATAAAAGTTTAGTCTATTTTAACAAAGGAAAATAAGTTTAAACTTATTGCTGAGGCCAGTAACTGTTGTTAGAAAGGCTACTGCCTCCACGGAATTAAGAAAAGAGAATAAGAATTTTAGGAAATGTTAAGCCAGTTAATTAGCAAACGTTTATTTGTAATAGCACAGAAGGAGATATGTATAGTTAGTCTGTTCTTATTTTCTTGACATCTCTTTGCTGATACCCACTTTATAGAGTGGAAAGGAACTCTGGGAAAAAAAAAGACATACAAGAATGTTTTTTAAAAGAGCATAAAAGAACAAAATTCATAGCTTTTTTTTAAATAGAAAATAATTCCACTGTGACAGTAATTAGACTCCTTAGGATGTGTACTATTAAGCTGTCTGCATGCTTCTTGGGTGGGCAAAAGAGAAGGCACTGTGCTTTCATCCTTTTACCTAATGCAACAAATCCAAGGTATGCACCAGTCAGTTATTAATGCACACCATGTTGAGGCTTAATGCTATTGTACTAGTTCCTTTTCAAGCTTCAGGCTGGTTGTACAAGAAAATACTGAAAACAGCCTTGGGAGCAAAAGTCACAGTTAGGGATAATGTTCAAGCATTGAAGGAACTGTAAAAACTCTTTTGTTGTTTTCCTGTTTTTGTTAATAAAGGACAGCTTTATTGGTTATACACTTTCAAGTAAATTTCTCAGTCATCTTTAGAAAAGCTGGTTTCAGCCACCTACATGTCTCAGAAGGAAAAATAAACTAGGCTGAATTTTACCTGCTTTTCATATATCACTGTAATGTCAAAGCAGCTGTTTGTTCCTTAATGTGCCCTTCATTTTTCTGTTGAAACAGCTTGAAGGGTTCTGTTTCTTTTCTCCTCTAAAATTTAGAAGCTTTCTAACACAGCAGAGAGCACACTCCTGAATAAAGACTAGAAAGGCGTCTCTGATGTTTTCATATCTTGTACATCAGGAATGGACATTACACATAGTCAGTGCTTCCAGAATGAAGGGAAGAGGGAGGAAGCCTCCCTGTATAAAGGTTGGAGTGGGATAGAGGGGATATTTTCCATGACATCACTGGCAGAAATGAGAAATTGAAAATTGAGAAATAAGAGCTCAGTGAAAACTGGAAAATTTCAAAACAATCTTTAATCCATTACAAAATGCGTCAGTTTTGGAAAAAGATTGTGTTTTCTAAAAACCATTTTGCCCAGCCTTTCAACCTGCTCTAGAAAAGATGTGCTTGTCCACTCTGGTGTATGTGTGAAAACGCAAAGGCTTCTGGCTTGAACTTTAGTATTTAGCAAGAGAAGGGAGGCTGGGTAAGGAACAGGGCATTTGTTGTTCCCGTCACAGTGGTTGGTCCGTCTCCTGTTTGGCACAGAAATAGTCCTCGGCTGAGAGAAAGCACAAAAGCACATAATTGTGGTGGCTGGCCAGGAGCCCGTTTGCCAGCCATACATAAGGAGTGTCACTGAATAGAAAGGGGGAAGCAGGGAAGCTCGTCTGCTGAGCAGGGAATTCTGTGATGCTTGCACCAGGCTGAAGCTATGGCAGTTCTCTCCCACCTGGCTTTTCTTCTTTGCTTTTTAACCAGCTGTCTCTCTTCCGCCAAAAACTGGAAGTAGAGCATTTAGGAGAATGAAAGTGGATGGTTTGTAAAATGAGGAGTTTGGACTGTTGTTCTGTGTGCTTGGCCCTGGGTAACACAGCCTTGGATGTATCTCTGGAGGGTGGTGTAAACAAATCTGGTGTAGAATCAGGCACATTTTTATGCCAGTCCTGATTACTCTTATTATTGTCATAATGCTATTGTTATATGCTAAAAGTAAGTAAATTTAATCCTCTCAAAAATACTGCCTGCTTTAACGAAAAACATGCTGCAAATGTTCTTTAAAGGTTGACCACTGTAAATGCTTTTGTCTGACCATTACTTCACAACAACCAATAGGGAAAAAATTGCCAGATTACACTCTAATAGATTCTAAATAAAGAATAAAAAATATCCCCACTGCTATATTTATACTTCATACAACATATTTTTGATATGTTAACCATTAAAGGTAATACATTAATATATTCACCTGTGGGGTGTTGCACATATGAGTATTAACTCACCTTTTGATATTTAAGGCTTAGGATGGTAGTTAAATACTTGCCTTTACTCCACCTCCATTCATTCCAATAGAATCATGGTTTTCCAGTTACAGGAAGGCCCTATGATGAGGGTGCACGTGTGTAGTCGTGTGGCTGCTTTCTGTGGACACATAAAATTGATGAGTCCTTATGCTTGCCCAAATGAAACTAGATTCAAGGAATTAATATCTGCTACATGTCTCTTCCACGGGATGAATAGCTTACATCAGCATTTCTATATAAATGTTAATAATGTGTCTGGCGTGATGACTATCAAACAATTTTTGTGCTGTGCCACAAACCTCAACCACAGAAATCTGCAAAATGAAATCTTATCTGTCTTCTTTTGCACTGTGCAGTTATTATTTACTTCTTTTGTCTATGAAGCGACAAAAAAAAAAAAGTTGAGACTTCTTGAACTGTAGTCAACATCTCTATTTCATAGGTTCATAATTCATGAACTCTGATTTACTGCAAATTTGGTGGAAAAATCCTACCTCAGCTTGTGACCTAGGCTACAAATCTTGAAGCCAATATGATTTGTGAATCTGGAATTTAGAACAGGAGATAGGAGCCAAATTTTATCTTCTAATGAAAATCCACACTGTAGACCTAATTAAGGGGAGTCTTGCTATTCCTTAATATATCTTTCCCAGCCCTTCATGCCTCAAAATACAGGCATATGAAAAATTAATGGGGTTTTTTTGTACACTGTGATTATTTAAAGATCCTCAGTTAAGTGACAGAACTTCACAGACATCAGCACACCTGATTTTTACAATCCTCACTCTGTACTCAGTGTTGATGAATACTGTATAGGCAGCTACCACTCTTGGGTTTTTGAGAAGTCTTCTTTACAGTAAACAGAATACCTTTAAAAAGGGAAAACAATCAATATACCCCAAAGTGTTGTTTGCATAAAACCATGTGAAAGCCCTTGCCAGAAGTGCTTTTCTTGCATTTTCTGTTGAAGCAGAGCTGCAGGAGTGAAGTAGATGTGGAGAGATACATCAGGAATCTTTCCACTGTTTCATAGGAAATGTGTTCCTCCTTGCTGTGTTACAGCCATTTTGTTCAAATCTTGGATATTTTGTCATTTTATCAGCCTTTCTTGAGTATCATAGTTTCCAATTTAACACAGTGGCTTTTATAAGCAAGATGAATAGTTCACCGCGTTCTTGTTGTGTCCTGGGGCATCTTCCAAATATAATTATAAAATGTGAATGTAATGGATTTTTTTCTTTCTTTTTTTTTTTCTACAGCAGGTCTGAAGAATTATTATTTCATCATAGGGTACTCTATTGGTTTATTACAGTGTCAGGTGCCAGTCTTTTGTTTCTGACCTGGAACCACTTATTTTTCTAATAAGATATTGTACACTATTTGCAAATTCAATATTCTCAGCTTTAGTAATGAATGAAAAACACAATCACAGCAAGAGTGTTTCAATATATCAAACTCATTCCAGTCATTATCAGAATATGGTGAGATGGGGAAGGACAATTTCACCCTGGAGAAATCACTGTAAGCTATATACAGCATAGAATTCAGTTATAAAGAGCAAGTGGTTGCACATATAGATAGATGGTGAATATTTGCATCACTTCCATCTGTCCAGAAATAAAATGCTTTACCAATGAGTGGTGTTTTACTGCTATTTCAATATGGCTTTTCTGCATAATTTTTTCTTCACATAAAATAAATGTCCTTTATGGAATTTAAAATATTTCCCCCAGATACATAGATTTAATAAAACTTACTTAATTTTTATTTATATATCTTTTTTTGTTGTTGTTGTTTGTTTGTTTTTGGTTTTTTTTTTTTTTTTTGTACCCTGGTGATTGTTCAGCATAGGAGATTACTTCCAGAAGGGTCAGAGGAGTCCAAGGGAGTTAGGCACCTAAATCCTATTTATTTTCAGTCAGAATGAGGTATTGATCTTTGTAATATGCTTTGAAAATAGGAGTTTTTCTCATTATTTCATTAAAAATGGGAATTATAATAACAAGAATACACAAGTATTCCTTAAAAAATAATACTTTGATGGGGCAACTCATATGAAGGGAGCCAGTGATGATAGAAGTATTACATCCATTTAAATTTGGTGTTCAGACTTGCATATTGTTAACGAGCAAATCCATCTCGTGAAAATTCTTAGTGCTGGAATTAAACTAACAACAAAAGGATGAATAAAGAAGAGACTTAAAATAAATTGCTTCGTCTTTTCCTTACTTATCAAATACCTGTTGAATTTGTTTTCCCTGTCAAGAGATAGAGAGAATTGTTTGGTTTCTACACTGCAAAGAACCTCTTTCACAGGAAATGACTGTGTCCAAGATGCCTTATTTTCAAAGGCTTATTTAAGTCCCCTATTGTTCATTTTTTCAGGAATGTGCCCAGTTCCTTAAGTGGCACAGTAAAACCCTCTGTGTTGACAGGAAGCCTTTTCCAAAGGTTAATTATTTTATGAGGAAAGAAATTACTCTTATATTGCCTGTTAACCTTTGGGGTGTTTTTTGTTTGTTTGTGGGTTTTTTTTTTTTAATTATTTCCTTCATTTATGTGACTGCTTGGGAATTGGGAATCACAAAAGCTTTTTCACTTTCTAATTTAGCTTATCTTTTAAATATTTTCCTCAAATAGGAACCTTATCTTGTTAATCTTGTTTGTTCTAGAGAGAATAGATTAAATTCCTTTAACTGTCCACTTTATTAAATTCCTGGTATAATTGATTAGTCTAACAAAATCAGACAAGTAGGAAGTTTAATTGCTTAAAAGTGCATAACCCATTGCTACTGCTGACTTTCTCACAAACGTGTTATAGTTACAAAAGATAATTAAAGTTGTTTTGTTTTAATTAAAATTTTATAATAAGCATTTTTCACTACCAAAATAATTAAGTTTTCAAATGATATGCTTTTATTTTAAAATACTAACTAGTCAAGGTGCTTCTCTTCTCCCAAGGAAAGAAATACGTGATTTTATTTCCATGTAAACCACTTCCATTTTCACCAATCTTGGTAAGGTAGAAAAACATACCAGTTCCTATTCTAGAAGTGAGATATGGAGGCAAAGTGACATTAAAGAAGGTGTTCACTCTACCTCCTTGGTGCTATTGCAGGTGTTTCACTTGAATTCAAATGGCCTGAAATCAGATGGCTTTTCATGGTAAGGGCTGGAATAAGTTCTTGGGGCTTCCAGTTTCCCTGGCTTTAACCCCTAAACAGCATGAATACCCACATTGCCCAAGATAGCACACAAAGTCTGTAGCTGACTCAAAAAAATAGTTCCACAATTTTTTTCAACAGTATTTTTATGGCACTCCAATCTGGTGTGATGTTGGCAGTTCTCAATAGTGTGTCTAGAAGGCTACAGTCCTGAGCTTTTGAGAATGTTAGTCACACGCCATTCTAAAGAGTTGGAAAGGATCTTCAGGTGCCTGGCCAGAATTCTGAAGGTAGCCACTGTACTACTTTCAAAGGCTTATTCTACTCCTGGTTAATACCAAGCCAAATACATGTGAGGATCTGATTTTAGGGAACGGAGTTGAGATATGACTAAGAAAAGTGACAATGTATATATTGGTATAGGATCTCTGTATTTGACTATGGAGATCCTGATATTTGGAATCAATTGTCTTGTCATCAGCTTTATTGATTCAAGTGTTCTGTGTTCCACACTCCAACAACCTCTCCTGCACAGGTACAGGCTATTTTTATAGTTGTTGTCTACCAAGTAAGAAAGCAGCAGAATTCCTGGTCAACATATTGTACAATCAAGAGCTGATTTTATGCCATTTGTTAAACTGGAGCTCCAGTGGAAAGCACACCTTGTTGCAGATATAGGTTATAGAGATTTTTATATACCTTGCATTTTCTGCTTTTTGTGCCATGTTGTGGTGGCAGTCTTTCATTGACTTTTATCCTGTTATTCTACACCCAAGTGTATTTTCAATGGCAATTTTCTCTCTTTTTAGCTTTGTTATTTTTGTACTCTTCCTGTTCCCTGAATATGAAAAGGTGTATTTTGACTTCAATTACTAACTTCTTGCTGCTAATGATGATAGAAATTTTCTGAATAACCCCCTGTGTTTTCATAAGCTAATGTAACTCTGGAAAGGTAAAATTTTGACCAAAAGAAACAAACAAACAAAAAAATTAACCGCTCTAAAACTGTTTAATTTGTGTGCTGGTTATGAGTTAAAAGCTATTATCATTCGCTTTATATTATTAATCACTAAGCAGTGACTATTCTAGGTCTTGGTTTTATAAAGGGTAAGGTTGAAGGACAAATGGCTTTAAACCCTGAAGAATAATTTTAACTGAATTTTCTAAGAGAAAATTTTGTGTGATTCTGAAACAAAATTCTTTATGAAATACATGGTTTATACTGTGTAAAACTCAAATTAAGAACTACAGTTCACTGAAAATAATTGAGCAAAATGCATACAGAGAGTGCCTAAATTTCACAATTTAACCTTTGAATCTAACCAAACAAGATTATAGGACTGTTAATTGGCTTTTGACATTGGAGTATTTTTTTATCTAGTGATGGGTTTCAAAGCCTGTAGAGAGGGTATTCATGGATGTATTCAGTTGCTTAACATAAAAATTACATGGGCTTTTGTGAATTCATTTAAGGTCAGCTACTGCTTTGAGAGTTTTCGTTCTTATTTGAGATACTTTCACGTAAAAGTGGAGTTGTGGTAATGTTGCATGCTCTTACAGGAAAAAGAATAACAATTTAAGGAGGAGAAGAGTCTAACAACTTTCCTCAGTTTTAGATTTTGAAAAAATCTTTTTTATCTATATCCCCCGAATAGGCATTCTTTCTCCTATGTGCCTCATTTTTCTTCATGGGCAGATTTGCAAATAGTTCTGTCTATCCCCAGTTTGGGTACAACTGTTACCTATTTTCTCTCTCTCCCCTAGAAAAATATTCTCAGGATATGTAAAGTTGCCTGGTTTTTCAACCAGCATTTATGTGGTTTCACTTGCCAAAATACTCATTATCCCCACTCCCTGAATTGTGTCCTCATCTGTTTTTGCCTCCCAGCTGATAGGATAATTGCTCTGTTTGCTTTGCAATCTACCCTTAAACATAATGCAAAATCACTTTGCAAACATGATCCCCATCGAGAAAGGACAGAGTGAATCTTTATTCTGTGAGACCATATGCCTTTTGGAGAAAGGACTGTATATTTGAAAGACCCAGCACTTTCAGAAAACTTTTAGAGAAGAACCCAAATGCCCAATTCATTCCTCTTTTTCTCAGAGAAAAAGGTTTTAATATAAGTGTCTGAGACAGCACAGTATCTTCTAAAGGATCAAGATCTCATAGAAGTACAGTAACAGCTGTCAGAAAACTGAGTTTACTACTCACTAGGATGCTGTGCAGTCCAGTACATAATTAGCAACATATTCACCATCTGAGAAAGAGAGATGAATAAAATAGCCACAGTTTCAAAAGGGCTTCAACTCAGCTTGTGATATTCTGCTTGCAGGTTTGCAAAAGCAGTCATTCTGGTCAGGATTTTCTCCTTGCCAGAATCTGTGCCTGAGACTTGCAGCTATTAGAGTTGCTTTTCATGAATCTTTTTTCATATGGGCCAGTTTAGGCATTCTGCAAATAAAATTAGCCTTGTGTATCCAAGAACGTTTTTTTTCTTTCTGACTGTCCGGCTAATGTGTTGTTCTTGAGAGACATGGGGGATGGCTCAACAACTCTGCTCTGGTTAGAGAGTTGATGAACACCCATTGATGAATACTCTTGCTGAGGATATAGGCTGCAGGTGCTTACAATGTTTTCAAAACCCGGTTCTAATCTGTGAAACTCCTTGGTTAGAGGTGTTCTCATGGTAACATTGCTTAGCAGGATGTCAGAGGAAAACAGTTTTTAATACTCCTGCAACAGAAAGTAGCTTCCAAGGCACCTTGTGTATTAGTTATTCTGTTTAACACCTTGTGAAAATGTGCTTAAAATTGTATCTTCATTTGACCTGCCCAGCTCACTCCAGTCCAAACAAGTTCTCAGGCTACAGGTTTCAATGGATGAGTGAGACAGTGTGGATGGAGGGGTTTCTTGAATCACAAATTCTACAAACGCTTTCCATGTTGCAGAAATATTACATCTTGGTGCTTCATAGACAAAGTCTCTGAAAAGTATTTGCTTGTTTTCCACAGATTTCACCAGAACTGGCTTTTCTTTGTTAACTTTTTCACAAGGTCGGAGAAAAGAAAGGCCAATAGGTTGCAAAGAAGAGAGTGTGCTGCCCGTAGATCCAGAGACTAGCCCAAGAGGCTTCCTCAACAAGTGGAAATTACAGTGATTTTTCCCTGTTTTTTATCAAGTCTAAAAAAAGGGGATTATCTAAAATATGCAATGCTTGTTTATTTGCTCAATTTTGTATTGGATTCTACTTTATTTGGTTTCCTCTTTTCTTTTGGGATAGACTTTCTCTTCTGGCTCTGCAGACACAGCGAGGTAGGAGCCCTGAAGGTTGGAACAAAAAGTTCAAGGGCAGCACTGGGGGCCAAATTCTCTCCTGAACTGAGCTATGCCTGGCTCCATCGAGCCCAGTCATAATGGCATAAGGAATCAAGCAGGCTAGAAACTGTTTCTTAGTATCTGTTCCTACTAGCTCTTATCTTTTCTAAATCTTTATGCCCCTGTAGGAAAGCTCATTCCATCCTCTTTCTAACTGAGGCTCTGACGTAGCCATTTTTCAGTGGCACTTACACACCTATGGGGGGTGTGAGGTCTGTAGAGCCTTTTTGCTGTTGGAAAAGGATTGCTACAGGGTTAGAGTCTTGCCTTGGGGAGAGTGGCAGCCTTTCTTTAGTGCCAACACTAAGCTAGAGCTGTCTGGTGAATTTTAGAAAGTGCATTCTAGATTCTCCTGCTTTAAAAGATCTCTCAGTCTTTCTGGCTCTCACTTACTTTGATTTCTGGAAAATTGCCCATTTTATTTGCTGAATGGCAGGCTCCCCACCAATCCTATCCTCCCCAGCCAGAGAGACTCCTGTGTGCCTTCCCTTGTTCACGGTTTGGTCTGAGTATTTGCCATTTTTGTCTGCATGTCTGATCCCTCTGGTTATGCCAAAGTTACTGGACCTCTGAAGGGCTCACACACAGCTGCATCAAAAGGCTCTTTGAGGAGAGCGAGTTCATCAGTGCACACACAGCTGAAGCATCTGGAAAAGCACTCTTGCTGTCATTCTTCTGCATTGTCTCATCTTGCCGCTGTCTGACCTTGTGACAAGGAATTGTGTTCTATCCCTTAACCTGGCCTGCTGCTCCTTCAACCTCTTTTAGAAGCTTGACTGTGTTGGGAAAGGAAATCAGTATATGTATTTTCAACATTTCCTGTTGCTTATGTCTGTACACTGATGGAACATCATATTATGTCATTGCGCCACCCGTTATCCCTTATCTGCTGTTAAGGAGTGGAAGGATAAATTGTGGGAAGGTTGGGGGGGAACACACAAATAACTTAAATAAATCATATAGTCACCTATGTTAGAATATTGCCACATCAGAGGAAGTATCTCAGACTAACATATGGAGTTCTGTTTTACATACTGTACTGGCAAAGAGAGGTAGTCCAGTGTGAGAGACTCTAGAATCTGAAGGCCTTGTTTTGTGATCAAGGTCAGAACCTGTGGGAGTAGTTCATTCAAGGGAAGGAAGGACTGGGATGGAAAGCACATGCTTATATGACACAAGACATTAAAAAAGGTTGATATAAACAGAAAGGGAATAAATTATTCCATGTTCCCAATGTGTCAGAAATAAGACATTTGTTTTCAGCAAGGGAGAATAAAATTATGTATTAGTCAAAGCTTGTAAATGGTCAGGAAAATAAAGCATGGAGGAAAAAAAATCTGGATATAGGGGTAAATCTTCTCTGATTGTCTTTAAGAGCAGATAAGACAAATGTCTGATGGTAAAGAGATAGTTTCTAACTGATTTTGCCTTGGGGTAGGATGATGGGGAAAAGGATGGCATTAAATGTATTTCAGCCTATTTTATATAATTTTCCTTGCTCAGAGCAGAAAATGGCATTGAAACAAGGTGAATGCATCCAGGTAAATTGTTTTTATTTTAAGACCTGTGAAATGTTAGTTGTCCCTCCATTTCTCAACATGCAAAAAATGGACTTTAATTTGCAAGTAGCACATATAAAGTGTGTTATATGGTGAAGTGTTTCAAAGCAATGCAATGAAAGATGGACACTTTCCTGTGCCAATAAGCTTCAATCACTGATTGTTGAATTGCTTGCATTGCATTCCAAATTTGAACTGCTGAGGTCTACATAAATTCGGGTAATCTATACAGCCATGCAGAAAATCTCCAAGATGAGTTCTGTATTCATAGCAATAAAGGGTCAGTCTGATAACTTAGTGATCTGGCTCATAATTTGAATCCATTGAAAATTGCTTGTAAGCACCTCTGGGAACAGAGACCAAACGTGACCTTAACTTACAAATTAGATCATCTTGTAATATTTCTGAAACTCACTGTTGTCACACAAACAGTTCAGATTAGCAGAACAGCAGTGCTCATCTTGTGGGGCGGGAGTCATGCTGCCTGAAGGCATCAACTTGAGACTATGAGAATCCAGTCTGTAGTTAACCCAACCAACGCTGCAGCTATGGGTGAGCACGATTCAAGCAGCTTTGACTCCTGGGAAATAATATGGTCAGAACTCTGGTCATAAAAGTTTTTGGTTCTAGAAGGTTCTTTAGTTCTTCCCCTGATTGGTTATAATTTGATGCAGTGTTTTACATATTCCTAATCGTTGTTCCTCATTGGACCCTCACCCTCAGACTCCACCCCAACCTACCTTTTATATACTCTGTATCCACAGTGAACATTTCTTTTTGGACCACTCCTATACTGCCATTGGGATTGTCTTGTTTGTTATTTTAGTCATTAAACCCTTTTGCTTTTCGAGTTACTCCACTGAGCCTGTCCTTTATTTCAATGCCACATTACCCTGGGCCGATGTGGTACCAAGGTGGCAGCAGGTCAGACTACCACATTGTGGCATCTCTAGGTTCCTTTTGGTGTAACTTTTCATTTCTTTCAAAGGATGCTCTTCGTGCTGTTTTTGATTTTCTGGATTAAATAACTTAGAGGACTCAATAATGTTAAAGCACACACAGTGACAATGAATTTCAGATGTATTATTGTATGTGCATGAGGACTTTAGTTTTTATTCCATTATGGAAAGAGGATTTTTGGTTATAATGGATAACATATAGCCTTGACATTAAGCAGGTAGGTAATACCCAGTCTAATATTCAAATTCAGTTCTTCAGTCCTGTATTCAAGTAAAAAGGAAGATATCTTGTCTCTTTCTCCTCATCATAACATTTTGTTATTTATTTCCTGGTCCCTGGCTGCTATAAACTTTCATATATTTGATATGTTGAGCCTGTGGCTACTTAAGTTAAATCCAACCTCTCTGCTTCCCTCTACTATTTTGTTGATGTAACTTATTTTTATCAAGACAATAATAATTCTTTATCTAGTTTTGGTTCTCTTTCTATTATGTTGGAAGGTAGCTTTCAATGCCCCTTGCTCTTCTTAATGAATAGTCTTTTTTTCCATTAACTTACAGAAGGAAGGAGTGAAAAAAAATAAAAGGAGGTTCTGAATTAAGGAAGAAGTTTATGGACACTGAATACATCTGAGTTCTTGAAAATCATGCTCTATTTTGCCTTTTTTGAGTTTTTAATTTGTCACCCTGCTTAAACTGGTAGAAGATGTCAACAAAGAGGAGTAAAATAGTATTTTTAGAGCTATCACATCATCATATTGTATTGTATGAGAAGCCAAGGTAAGCTAATGAGCCACTAATGGAAGAGGTTTGCTTAATTAAAAATAATACAGTAAATTAAAAATAACCCCCCTTTTCAATTTGCTTGAGATTGGAAGAACAGCATATATGGTGTAAATGGTAATTTTAGTCCAGGTAAGCATTAATTTAACTTAATAATGATTCCTTCTGGCTGCAGACACCTCATAACCTACATTTTAACCAATGCTATCATCAGGTTACATGCAGTGATTTAATTTAATTTTGTAGAGCCTCTCTTTTCATAGATGCTTAAGAATGGAAGAAGTATAAATTTGGAAGGTTGCATAGTACAGAATGATATTAAAATATTTTGCTGTTTCTTGACTGTAGGAAAGTTTCAGTCTTCCAAACTGTAATTGCTGTACTTCTCTTAGGAATTGAAAAGTCTTTCTGTCTTTTAAAATTTTCCTTAAGTCAAAAGTTCAGGACCATGATTTGGAGAAATATATTCTCTTCCTGCATTTCCATGGATTAGTAAATAATGTCTTTAATTGCTGAGGAGTAATGTACTACAGTATTGTCACCCTTGGCATGCAGTCCTTTCCAAAGATTATGTCTTCTGTGTGTTATTTTCAAAGAGAATGGGGGAAAAAACCAAAACCATTGTATGTATACTTCAACAGACTTGAGGTAACATCAAGCCAAATCTCACTGCAAGTTGACATCACCTCAATGAAGAAATGCTTCATGTTGCTGTCAATTGGTATGGTAACATGCTTGGTGTCAGCTTTTTCATGGAACAGAGGATTTCACTTGCCTTTTTTCCCATCATAGCATTTGCTATTTATTCCCTGCACCTTGGCTTCTCTGGGCCTTTATCTACATGATATGCTGTTTCTGTGGCATATTAGGTTAAACCTAACCTGTTGTATTTTAGCATACTTGCTGTCATCCTGCCAGCACAATAGCAGACTTCTCTAGTAAGAGTTTTTTTGTGCATGCATGCACAGACACTCACAAGTGAATAATACAGCACAGGGTATGCGTAGTGCACCTGCCAAATGTATAAACACAGAGTGGGTACAGCTATCTGAAAGAGATAGTGTCAATCAGATCTGTGAGAAGGGGGGAGCATAGTAGATGGCATATCTACTGAAAGCAGGCAATTTTAATTAGCTAAGATAGTTTGAAGCTATGAATAATTTATCACCCATAGAAGTCTTTTTTAAAGCTTCTAATCGTGGTGATCCACTGATATTCAGATCACAGTCCCTGACGCTTCCCTATTTGAACTGCTACTCTGGAGGCACTGCCTAGAAACTGTATGTTTCTCTCTAGCTAGTCAGCATAGATTGAGTTGTTTTGACAGCCCAGCATGAGACTGTAATAGTCCGGCTAAAGAGCTGAAAAATACAACACACAGCAGAAAATAAAGCATTTCCTTGGACAGTCATAACCACTCTGAACAACACAACACACTCCAGAATAAATAAGGGAGGGTCTGGGGGTTGGATTTGGATGATTTGGGAAGCCTGTAAAGTACAACTGTGAACACAGCAGTGTTATCCTATAGGCTGATAACAATTAAGATGAAAAATACCCTTACAGTACACTAGTTAGGAGTTCAGTCACACCATTGCACTGTTTGAACTCTTTTGAAGCCTGCAGTTTGTGTGCTTCCTGCAGATTTGAGAGAATTTACTAGCTAATTTCCCCCCCTCCAAAAGCCTCTTTCTCTCTAGGCTGTCCATGCTGACTGGGACAGGACTGCAGCGCTGGCACAGCTTGAAAGTGGAGACAACTGCTCTCACATACACTTCATCCACTTCATTTTTCCCCCTCTTCTACAAGTTCCTAAGCAGCAGAGAAGCTGAGAAGAATAAATAAGAATGAGGAGCAGGTTCTTGGAGGAAGAGGTGGGAAGTGAAAGACAAGGAAGCATTCAAGAGGTAGGAGATGTGTGTGGTGTGTGGAGCATGCATGTGCCATGAGTGTGACAGGATCTGTGGGGATAGAGAGTGGCTGAGGAAGCAGAGAAGAGGCTGACTTCATTGGAGTGGTTAAAAATACTGCAGGTCACCCTAGAACTGTTGACATGTCTTTTATTCTCAAGTCTTCAGTTCACAATGAAGGACCAGAGGCTCCATTAAACAAAAGCCTAAAACTGGTGAATACTTTGGCATCTTAGTGAGCCGTTTCTGAAGTTAAACCACGACCTGTTTGTCTGTAAGCCTCTGCTAAATTTTGAGAGACTGATTCATAGGGCACAGCGGGATTTTCTATCTGTGTTTCCATTTGAGGTGATGGATCTGGAAGTCTCTGAGATGATGTTCAGACCTGGCGTTTGAGAGCTTAGAGGAAACCAGCACGGTGTAGAGGGGGAGCTAGGAAACCCAAAAGTCTGTCAGATTCACAGTTCTCAAGCACTGGAACAGCTGCTCAGGGAAATAATTTAATCACCCTCCCTGGAGGTATTTAAAACACGTATAGGTTTCGCACTTAGGAACACGGTTTAGTTGTGGACATGGTAGTGCTGAGTTAATGGTTGGCCTTTAATAAAGGTATTTTCCAACCTAAACTATTCTCTGCTCCCAGTCCTTAGCCCAGCCACAAAGAGACTCAAGTAATAGGAAATGTCTTATATCAACTGAGCAGGCCAAAAGCAAGCATGGAATAATGTTAGCTCACAGAAGGCAGAGGGTGATAATACATGGAATATGGAGCTTAGGTGAAAATGCTAAAGGAAACCTGTCCTATGTAATGCAACACACTCTTACTGTTTTCCTTGTTAGGTATGTTCTGTTCCCTGTTAACTGTACTGCTTTATTGTCTGACATTTATTGTCAAATGTACAGGAATTGGAAAGTGATAAAGAAATTTGCTGTAGGAGCCCTAATTACTGAATTTTATTTTTGCATGCTGTATTTCTATAAAGTAGCAATGCAGTGTTGCTGAATTGTGAAGGCAGCATGTATGCAAAAAAGACTCAGAGGAATGCGTGTAAGTAAACACCACTGCCTGCACAACCCTGGTGAGCTTTTTGCTGAATCTCCAGTTTATAATCTGACTTCAGTGGCAGTCTTGCCACCAAATTATGTTAGAATGAGTTGTAGAGAAAAGCCTCTTGAGGCAGTGAAATAGCAGGTGGCCTGCTTAGTGTGTTGTGGTGGCACCTTATGAATAACTCAATTGATCTCCATATGCTTCCATTCACTCTTGCTTACAGCAGTGCTACCTTAAACACTGAGCACCTCAGCATCTGATAGCAAAGGTTTTATTCACATAAAAAAATGACATACTGGAAGGGAAACATGCTCCACTGCAGACATTACTTTGTCATCCAAACCCACTTTCAGTGCCAAAAGCTGATGCAATACTCTCTTACTGGATCAGTCAAAAATTAAAATTACATGAATTTTTTTGCAATGATATATTAAACTAGGCTCTAATATCAGAGTTGTCTGGTAGAAAAAAATTGACATTCACCTATACAAAATGTTTTTCTCCAGTTAGTGATTTCTGAAGTTTTTGACACTTGTCTCTCAGCCTTGGAGAGCAAGCCTGGAGGTTTATAAGTGATGGATGCCTGGGTCGTGTCCGTGTCCACTCACATACAGCAGACTGTCAGCTGGGTTTTAGGAGAGCAGGATCTGGTATTACCTGTGCACTACAGAGCAATCTAGGTTTCAAAGCTGATGCTGATAGAAACATACATGTTCCCATGTCATAGTGATGCTAATGTGGTTCTGGTCTCAATGTCTAGTACCACCCAGTGCAGTAGCAGCCTGCCCTAAGAGATATTCCTTCCTTTCAGCAGGTGCTTCCTTCTGTGCAGTGCCACACTTCTGTACCCCCAGTTCTTCCAGTCAGAGCTAGTACCCAGAGTCAGAGCTATCACCCACTTGCATAGTGTAGACCTGGTGTACTGAGGAGGCTGTGTATCAAGAAAGCAGTGTAAATGGAAAGATCAAACAAAGAAAGCTGTGCATCTTGCTCTGAGAGGCAAACACCCAAGGACAGCATATAATGCTTTGTGTTATCTTAAATCACCACTTGACTATGGAACAGGCTCATCATAAAAACTTTGTGGTGTACAAAAAGGAGAGGGGTGGACTCGGATCTACTAGTTTTAAGTTAGATAATCAACTTAGATAGTTAGTCAGTTATCCTAGTGTCCTGGTTTGAAAGACAGGTGTTTGCTAAGGAAAGCAGAAGCTTCCTTTTGGACTGAAAAAAAATGTGATCCTTCCGATTATTATGATTTTGAAATTAAGGGAGCTCTCAAGCAAAGATATGGGGGTAGGAATAACAGTTCTTTACTAGTATATTTAACAAGACAAACAAGAACAACAAGAGCTATGAAATTACCCACAAACAGAACAGTAACTCAGTCCCAGTGTTTTTTGGCTGCAGGCACCTTTTCCCTGAGCTGCAGTTCCCGGTGCTGGGGGCGGGCGGGTCCCGCAGAGCCGCAGGAGGGCTGGGGGTGATGGCAGAGCTGTCCCAGGGGGAGAGAGAGATGGAGAGAGAGCTCTCCGCTCACGGTGTGGGTCCCGGTGATCAGCAGAGTGCTGGATGGTGGTAGTTCACAGCGAGAAGACAGCAGGGCAGGGTCCGATGGTGGTTTCCCAACGCTGGGATGGCAGGGATGGGACACAGGCAGCGATCGTCCTTCTCGTCCGAACTCCACAGGGGAAATGGGCCGAGGCCCAGCCTTCCGCTTCCTCTTCTGGCTGTTTGAATCTCGCGGGGTTCCCTCTTCCCTCCCGTCCCCTCCCCCTTGTCACCAGGGCCCAGTCAACAGGTATCTTAGCATGACAATGGGGAAAATTCCACAGAGGGAAAAAGGGAGAGAACCAACCCCCAACACTTATTCTGCTTATTTAGATGAGAAATAATTTTTCCTAAGACCTGTAGCTGAAATTTCTGTCTGAAATAATTATATGGAGGGGCCTTTCACTTTCACTGCTGCTAAAGTTGTCTGAATACTTTCCACTCTCCTGGGATGATCCCTCCAGACCCCAGTGTGCTGAAGTGAGCAAACAGCAGTCCATGGTATCCCAGAAGTGGCCAGAGACTCACAAGTGACAGGCATGGAGAGTAACTGCTGGACGCAAAGACATAACATGGTGGAATTGTAATAATTCATTGTAATTCATAACATTGTGCATATGTGGTTATCCCTAACCTGTGGGTGGTAGTTCACACCCAAAAAAACTAAATATGTGTGCACACTACTTTTGCAAATACTTTTGGTTCTATGACTTGGATGCTTCTGGACTGTCAGTGCATGGTAATGGAAGTCACCCATTGTTTACACAGAACAAGACATTGAGCCTTGGAAACACATCCTGGTAAAAGTGTGATTGTGTTCCTGATGATTTCTGTTAGCTAGTTTATCCAGGAGTCTTGTCTAACATCTGATTTACTTATCATATTTTTCTCCTCACCAGCCTAACATTAACAGGGTAATATATAAGAATGTGTGTACAATGTATGTAAAAATGAATGGGTCTCAGTCAAGTCCAGTAATTAAATTTCATTAATAACTCCTTTTGAATTGCTGCATGTCTATGCTTTTGAATTTCTCCTATAACTTGCTATTGAGAAACCCTCTTCAGTGAAGTCTCCTTTAGTGAATGAAGTCACAGGATTATTGCATTGCTATCTTTCATATGCTACTCTGTTCCTTCAAATTAATTCCAGATACACTTAGAACACCAAATTAAGTATGAAAATGTGGTTGTAAGATGAACAGTCATCGCTATCTCATTTTAATGATGTTTATCCTTTAAAATAATCTTCTTATCTTATTTTTGTTTAGCTATGAAATGACTGAGTAATGCACTGAGACAAGACTGTCCAGTTATTGCTACATATTGTATCTCAGCCTGATTTGTTGATGGATATGAAAGATGACAGTTTTTAAAGGAACTGCAATATATATATATTAAATGGGGTTTATGTATTTTAGCTTTAGCACATACTTGTGTTTCATGGCATTTTCTATATTTATGACATTTTTTTGTTTGTTTGTTTTATCTAAAACACTGATTTTGGCCTGCAGATCAGCTAGGATTAATGAAAAAAAAATATATGTTCAGAAGAAAATGTTTTCTAGTACTAGCAAAATATGCTACAGACTATATGATAACATTATGAAAAAAAATATGAATATATATTTAATTGATCTGTTGAGGTTACTATGTATACATGCTCTTTTTAAAATAATACTGTGCTGTATTTTTCTTGTACTGCCCCCAAACTTTTTCCAAGACAGCCTACTATAATGTGTTGAGCCTTAGGATTATTGTACTGTGTTCTCTGGGGAGACATCTTTCTATACATAGTTTGAATATATACAAGATTCACTCAGAAAACTGAGCTAGGTATGGAAATATCTTTAAGAGATCTTTCTATACTTTCATAACTCTGTCTTTCTATACTTTCATCTCCACTAGAAAACAAAGTCTTTGATATTCTTTATAGAATAAATACTATGAAAATACTGAAAAATCACAAACAGTAGCAAACAAAGGATAGAATATTAGCAATAACAAATCAATTGACTCTGAATAACTTGGTATTTGGCTCCTGGATTCAGAAAAGAAGTATCAAGGACGACCAGTCTGTCCTGATGCAGTTGTCTTTTGCATGGTCAATATACATGAGCTACAGTAATTTCACTTATTCTCAGTGATGAGGGCCAGTCATGAGGAACAAGAAATATTACTGCTGCTTCCCTTCAGACTGTCTAATGAAAGGCACTTTAAAACTTGTCTAAGGCATCTTTTCAGCAACCTTAGAAATACCAGTAGCAGTTGTGCTGAACTGCAATGAGTGTTCAGACCTATCTCAGCAGTTTTCTTTCTTACTCGCTTTAGCTACCTGGGATTAATTTATGTGCTGCTTTTACACATGATTCCGTTGACAAAATTCAGTTGTGTCAAGGCAGGGAGTTTGCTTTTTTTTTTTTCCCCTTAGTTTCCATATAGGCTGAATGAATAGTTATAAGAGTTTATGGTAATGGAGTATATACATGACTGTGTCTGCTTGTCAGAGTCGAGAAATTTTTGAGTCCCTATTCTTCTGGAGACACATCAACAAGATGTCTACATTACCTATGTAACCTTGATTCCTCAGTGCAATCAATCACAGCTTCAGTCATTTATTGTGGTTAACAGTAAAGGAGAAATCCTAAAAAAAAAAAATTGATAAAACACACAATTTCATGAACAGAGAATAATTATAGAGGTTAGGTTAGGACTTTACTATGTATTTGGGGCTGAGGGGGTGGGAGGAGAAAAAAATCTCAAGATTATCTGATCCTCTAACAGCTGTTTCTCTTTTTTTTTTTTTTTTTTTTTTTTTTGCCAAAATGCTATCCCATGGGAATATATTACTTCTTATTACTTACTGGAGGTATTTTAAAGTCCCAGTGAAACAGGAAATAGTAGTGTTGAGATCTTTCCTCTTTCTCCTTTTTGTCATGCTGCCACAGCCTTTTTCAAGAGAAATCAGAGCAACAGCAGCCACTGATAGCCTGAGCCTATTAGTCCACATAATGCCCATCTTGTTTTCAGCTTGACTCAAATGTAAAGAGGTGCCTTCTTTTATTTCCTCTCTTGCTACAGATTCAGTTAATACGGGTACAAGTTCACTATTAGTTCCCCCATCACTTCTTCAGTCAGCTAAAAGACCCAGCTTTGTCATTTCTGTGAGCTGGGATCACAGTTCAGAGGCTCATTGTCTCTCTGCCCCTCAGTGCCCAACTAATGATCTGTGCACCTTTATGTTTGCATATAATTTTGCAAAGGTTGATTGTCTATATGCACTTAGCCTGGCAAGCCGCTTCCACTCTAACACACTACTTTACATCTGCCTTTAGCTTTGTCATGGAAAATTAGACAGTGAAAGCACTGAAGCACAAGCTTAAATCTGTCTCTATGGAGGAAAGCACTCAGACATGTGCTTAAATGTAAATATGTGCTTAGATCCTATCATTAAGTCAAAGAGACTCAAGTGCATGCTTCAAGTTAGGCATATGCTTACATTCTTTTTGAATGGTGATGCTTTCCTGAATTAGCACCTTAACTTGGCCAGAAAATTGCCACAATTCCTACAAAAGAAAGGAAATATTTCTGCAAAGTCCAAAGGCACGATGTCAGAGGTTTTTGAATTATTGGTCATTTTAAAATATGCTGATTTTAAATTTGAATTTCTGTCTTAGCTTTTATTTTCATCTGTCTAGCATAAAAGTTCTTTGTTAGCACTTAAACTTTCAAGACTGGTCATTTACAAGGCTGCAGTTAACACCTTGCAATTTTATAATGAAGGACAAGTAGGTTTCTGGAAAAACTCTAAAATTACATGTTTGATACCACTTGCTGACTCTTAAAGGTCATGTATGAACCTGCTGTGGAGCTGACCAATGGCTGTCAGGAATTGCCCACATTTTAAACTGGGGCTGCTCTTTGATGGAGGCATATATGACTGGACTAGACAAAACTCTTAGCAGATCATTTATTTCATATTCTCAGTTCCCAGTCAGTTATAACTCCTTCAAAATAAATTAATTATCTGTATTTGGAGGAAATAGATGGCGATGAGGTTAGGATCATATTAGTACAGATATCTGGGAACAGATCCAATTCATATGGCTCTTTGCTGTTCATGTTCATGTTGTTTAATAACTACTAACTTGTAGCTACATCAAAAGTTTTGTTTTCCTTTGGAGCCAAGTTTGATGAAGATCAAAATCAAGTGCTGTAGGTGTGAATATGCTGATATTGGTTAACATAGGTCAAATATGTTCCAGGCACTGCTCTAACAGTGCTTCAGCACAGACAACTGTGCTTCAGTAACTGGGAGTACTGCCTAGCAGAGTTTTGCCTTACTAGCATGTTTGTAGCTAATTTTGTAGTCTCAGCAGTGCAAAAGATGGTCCTCACACGTTCCCAGGTTAAACTGAATGGATGTCAGACCCTTGGAATGAAAACATGAAGACAAAATTTACTTAAACTCCTATAGACTCCAAAATGCTCAGGGCTTTTCCTTCATGGAGTAAGGGAAGTCACGGCAGCAGGTAAAATGTTCCTGTTCCAAAGTATAATTTTCTACCTTTGCCAAAGTGAAATAATGAAAAAGTTTTGAGTGTTTAAGATCTTCTGTAGATTATTCAGGTATGGCAGATTTTCTGCAATCTGCCTCTTGGTCTGAAAGCTGAAAAACAAGGACAAGAGAAGGTGAATTACATAGTCAGTGGACCTTTTTTTTTTTTAGCTTGCAAGTGTCTTGCCTGGCTCTCTTTGCAATCGTCTAGGCTCAGACTGCAGTGACTGACTTCCAGTCCTCTCAGCCCCAAATGACTGGGCTTCAAAGATCTTGTCTCATTTTTCCTTGACTCTCTTCCTTCTGCACATCCAGACTTTTTCCTAGGTCACCAAGAGGGAAGCAAGGAAACTTCCCTTTCCATTGAAGGTGTTCAGCCCTGAGGAGGGTGTCCCTGATACTGGAGGATCCTCAGAAAGACAGAGGTTTGGATCACAGGTGGTGGAATAATATAGTAATGCAATTGCAAAGCTGAGCATCAGAATTTGCTCCTGAGCACTCTCAGGAAATCAGGGATACTGCTGC
This sequence comes from Cinclus cinclus, assembly GCF_963662255.1. Taxonomy (NCBI): domain Eukaryota; kingdom Metazoa; phylum Chordata; class Aves; order Passeriformes; family Cinclidae; genus Cinclus; species Cinclus cinclus. The sequence goes on from NC_085046.1 coordinate 71,962,187, forward strand.
TTTGCTATTTCAGAGATTTTATGTGAGATCAAGTTGATTAATGTGTGAGAGGTGTTTAGACAAAACTGGTGAGTAACAATGTGAAGTCAGTGCGTCTATCAGTAGTAACTTGTGAATTGTGCAGTTTCTCCAGTATTGTTTTCGTGGTCTTGAGTAATGTTGGTTTTTTTTGTTTGTTTTGTTTTTTTTTTTTTTCTTTTTGTTTTTAGAGAGATACCATCAGCAGGAAGCTCAGAAATGTCAACTGTAATTAAAAATGTAATTTTCAAAGATATTTTGCAGTTTATTCACATGGTAAATGGTTTCCTACCCTCTGAACTTTCAGCCTGCTGAGCTGAGTTGAAGAGTTGGACATTTTCTTAAAATCCTTACATTGTCTCACAAGTCTAACGAGGCACTTGTCAGCTGCACAAGCTGGCAAAGAAGAGTTCATCTTATGGAGTAGAGCTTGAAAACATACCAAAGGAGTTTGTTTGTCACCAGAGTTTCCAACCCTGTCAAATTACTTATTGAAAATCCCATTCTGCTCTATTTTAATATTTTGGTCCTTTGTTTCTTCTCTCACTTTTTTTTTTTTTTCTCTCTCACTTAAGGTCTGACTTGTTTCATTGTCCAAATGAAAATACAATTATATTGACCTCTACTACCATAAAAATTTGTCTTTTTTTTCTTCCTGGTATTTGATACCCTGGATCTGTTGGATAGTTGATTATACTTGAGATGGTTTCCTTTGTCTGGTATCTGATCACCTATCAAGCTAAAATAATCTTTCCTCATAACGTCTCTATGTGGAAAGGAAGTGTTACTATTAAATATTCATTAAACAAGAGAAAGGTTGATTCCAGAGCCCAGTCGTTAGGACAGTTACCAGGTTCATGGTATCCTCAAGTCACTCTTCTGTCATTACTCATGCAAAGTAATTGAGCAGTTAGGGGAAATGTTTTACTGGAAGAGAATAGCTTGTTTTGAGCTCTTCTGGGGATGTGGAAGATCTCAGGTCCAGTTTCTATCCTCCTCCAGGGTTTGAATCCTTTTCTAGGACCTCTTGTTTAGTGCTAAACCGGACCTAATTTCCCTGTATTCACAGATACTTGCTTGTAGGTTCAGTAAAGCTCTGCTTCATGTCGCTGGCCTATCCTGATTCTGTTGCCCAGATTAACAGATAAGACATTTTAAAATATTCTTCTGACCATTGTGAGAATCCCTTTGTGAAAGCTGAGCAGTTTATCAGTTTGTTGGGTGGTATCAGTGGTTAGGTGGATTTGGCAATTCAGACTGGCAGCAATGCAGAGGTTTATGAGATTAGATAGGAGCTGAGCAAAGGTTTTGAAACCTGCCAGAAATTTACATGATAGATGGAAGAGTCTGCTACCTTGGAAGAGTGAGGTAGTTCTTACAGGCTAAATCTCTTACCCATCCTGGAGATTTATCTTATGGATGAATTGTACAGAGGGAGGGAGGTGAATATTAGGGGAAGAAAGACATAAATACAGTGCATTGTAATTTGTAGTAGCCGTTAAAGACAGTGAGTGTAATGCATTAACTGAATTAACAACTAAAAGAAGAGGAAGGTGAAGAGAGGCTGTAATTAACAAGAGCTACTGGCGATTGCCATTAAGATTATTTGTTTATTGTCTCTCTTTTCTGTTACTGTTATTTATCTTTGTCTTTCTAGACTTTACACTCTTGAGCAAGGATTGTCTTTCTGTGCTCAGAAAATATGCCACTGTAACGTAAATTAATTTTTGTAGAACACATGTCATACAACTCTCCCCTGTCCTTAGCTTTCAGTGTGAAAGGTTAACTAATACTCAAACCTTAGACATATATTTGAGCATTCCCTTTGTAGCACTGTTACCAAAAATGTATCAGCCACTCTCACAGCTAGTAGAAATCTTGGTGCTTCTTATGTGGGGAGTTCAGACTTTATGTTGGAAGACAACCGTGAGATTTTGACTTAGCAGTGTGCTGCAGATGTGTAGAGTTTTGCACCTGAAGTCATTGGCACTGCCAATGGCACTACATACTGGAGGGTCCATTGAAAAACTTACAACATCATTGGAGCTGAAAAGGCAAGTTCCAAGACAAGAAATTTAATGTCCTGGGTTTTTTTCCCATATGCTTGATTATTATTTGAAAGGTTGCAGTGCTTGAGGTTCACATCAATCACAGATTTTGCAAAGTGATTCCGATTTGCTCTGTAGCTGTCAATCACTGTGGAGGTACCACTGAGCAGGGGTGGTGCAACCCATCAGTCACTGAGCAGCCTAAATTCATTAATGTACTGTGTTAGCCCACTAATAATAAGTACTGGCTACAATATTGTCTACTACCTCAAAAAAATTGTAGCAAGCAGCAAGTCAAACAATTCTACTTGCTCTTTTTGTTTCCTGATAGACCCCCTTCTATTCTCCAGAGCAGTTTTGCATGAGATTGCAAGCTCAAGTATTGCACTTAGGAGCAAACAGTGTATCAGCCCTGTTTCATGCCTGTGGATATTCTAGGTATTCCACTTTCTCTTGCAGTAGCAATAAACTATCTTAAAGAAAACATTGGCAGACCATTTTGTCTTGGAAAATAGCTTTCTTTCAAGTGAATGTATCTTATTTTATTCATTTCCCCAAAGATTGCAAAGAAAATTTATGGGGGAAGGTGAGAGTGAGAGGGGAAGAAGAGGGAAGGGGAAGAAGGGATAGAGAATATCTTCTTAATACTGCATTGTTTTCTTTTAACTACAACATTCTAACTTTTCTTTTTGAAATTATTTCTGATTCCAAAGGAGAATATAGAATGGGTGGAAAAATTCCTATCAGAATTTTCTTTGCAATAGAAGTCCGCAATGTTTGGATCTTTTTACCTTGTCTAGATGAAACTAACTTTTAAAATCTTGACATCATCTCCAATTTAAATTTCAATTCTCTGTGTGTTTCCCATTAGCAATAGACAATTGTCTAAACCCACAAAAGGCACAAAAGTAATCATAGTATTTACTAATTTGATCTCATTCACTTCTGACCCTCCTAGCTGGCAATGGCAGACCACTCCTTCCCTTCATCTGAAAGCTTTTTGCCTCCTCTGCCCAACTCCTTTACCATCTGCCTGTATTTGCGCTTCATAAACTCTTCTTGTAAATTACTGAGACTAGGGCAACAAGGCTGAAAAAAAATGATGCCGTAAATGCAAGAGTTGGCAAAAAAAGGGATCATAAAGGAAAATGTTGCTTTATACTTAATAATTGTCAATGCAGTTTTAAAGATCACTGAGAATGATTTAGATTTTGCATTGTTTTTGCACTTTAGTGATTCATCCTTTATATACATCAATGTACAAGGGAGAGGAATCCATTCCAGTCTTTCTCCTAATCTATCTCCTAATAAAGACTAGCAAAGAGGGCCTTTGAGGGCTTATCTTGCTTCCTGCAACACCTTATATTTGATGCTTTAGTGATCATGAAATTATTAAAAATTAAGCCCAGTCTGTTGATTCAATGGCACCCTCTGGCAAGCTGACTGAAGTGCATGGGGAATATTTTATTAAGTGAACCAGCAATTAATTTAATGTGTAGAAGCCTTCTAGTACTGAGTGAGAACCCAGAGGTTGGACTAGATAGTTCTCCCATAGACCTTCCTAGTTTGAGATATTTTAGTTGAATCCCTGTAACACCTCTTTCTAGGAGAAACTGCTCTGTCTCCCAGTAACCTTGACTCTGGGTATTCATTGCTGCCCTCATTTGGACACACTAACAAAGAGTTTGGAGGTTTCCCATCAAGCAAAGGAATTTTTATGATGACGAGGCTCAGTGGCTGGGTTGAACTGCTTGATCTTCCTCATGGTATTCAATCTCAATGCATTTATTGCTCAGCAGGAGTTCTCTAATTCCAGTCTAGATAGACTGCAATAAATTTCCAGAGGAGAAAGTAATATACTGACTTTTAAAAACTGTATTGATGTTTAAAATCTCATAACTGCAAGGCATTTAGCAGTGTTTGAACAATGAGATTGCTTAATAGATGGATTGTACTGAAACATGTATTTCTATAGATCCCTCATTCACATTTCAGCTTTAGCAACAGCAAAGTCGGTTGACTTTCACTCATACAAAGCCCATTTAAGACTCTAACCTAATGACCACTGCATTTCACTAGAAAGTATTGGATTTTTTTTCAAAGATCTTGTTGTTTTTTTTTTTCCATTAAATATCTGTGCTAGAGGATTGAAGTCTGATTAGATTTATGAAGAACGCACACTTAATTCAACAAATGCTATGTACAGTGGCATGTCCTCTATAGATTTGAAGTCTGTCCCAACCCACAGCATAAAAAAAGACTAAATCTAAAATGCCATGTATTGTTTCCCATCAGTGAAGTCTTTGAAATGGCTCAAAATTCTCCTGAGATGGCAAAAAAATCAAAATAAAAATATAATTGCAAAATTTCTGTTGTTTTTGTCAACTCTGAAACTGGAAATGTATTTATGCCATACTCCACAGAAACTTTGTTTTGCAATGACCATCTTTCTTCATAATCTGTGCTGTTTATTTTAATTTTTTTTTTTTAAATTTTAATCTGAACCTCTTGCCAAAATAGGTCTTTTTAACTCCTACTTAAATTACAAGAAGACACCCTTAGGACACTACACAAATTTGTCAGCAATGTGTTGTCACTAAAATGCTTCAGTGTTAATCATGCAGTTGTCATCTTGGGTTGGTTGGAATCTAAAAATGATGTGAAGAAAGGTGAGAGGTGTGGTTTTAGTGGCCCTTTAGTGCTGCAGCAAATTGCAATCTGGCATGTTTCCCTTCATAGGTCACATCCCTCCTTTAAGAGTATCCTCATCACTGCCATTTTGGGGATTCTTTGAGCGTTTCTGCACAGCATGCTTGTCACTGCAGTGCTTTGCTGAAAGCATTAATCCCCTGAAGAACAGTCAATGATGAATTTGTGCATTTGATGTGGGAAAGGATGCATGTGAGGCAGGGAGCCAAGGAAAAGGGGAGAAGTTGTTTCACTCTGAGAAAATACAGAAATTACATAAATTAAAACCTGGTTATTGGTTCATATCATTTACATCTTGAGAATGTCATCCTACATCAACATGAAGCTTTGTTTTACAGCAACTTCCACTGAAAGGTGGCTGTCTTTAAAGAGATTGCTGAGGCAGAGAAATAGTTCAGAATATGGACCAGTGCAAGGAAAGGATGAGTTAGGTGTACTGATACAGGTTCTTACCTCATGGACATGACAAAATAACAATGTTGGTGTCCCACAGCAGAGTTCACTTGCCTCAGCTTGGCACTTTGCTTGAGGAGAAGCTGAATTGATGGTCCTTGACACAAGACTGGGTGTCTCTCACTGGCACAACAGCTTCTCCTCCTCAAGTGTCCATGGGCTAATGCACCAGACCCTTGAGGATCAGGCTATCCCAGGAAGAAATGCATAACCCCTCCAGCATGGTTAGGCTTGTGCAACTGGTGCTGAGGTAACAGCATATGCCTTGCACAGCAATGGATGAGTGAGAGGCAGTGTTTGGCGGCACTGTGCAGGTGTGTACCTGTGAATGCTCTAGCTTGTTAGCTTGTCCCTACAAAAACAATTAGCAATATCTTTGGAGCTGATCCTCCCTTGAAAAAAATAGTAATCTAGCATGTCTTTCCAAGATCAGCAGCAGCTGCAAATGGCTTTTGTTGGGCCTTCCCTTTAGCCTTACTCTGCCCAACACCCTTTTGATATTCCACCATTTCAATCTGCAGCACGCCAAGGTCCTAGCACATGGTGCAAGGAGTTGAGCTGCCTGGACACAGAGGGAGCCCAGGGGCAGAAGAGCTGATCCTTGTGAGTCGTGTGTGGTCATTTGATCCCATACAAGAGTTACTTACCTTCCACAAGTGACTAATTTGATATATTTTATTATCAATCTAATACCTGTAGGTATCACTTCTGTTTATCTCCCACAGTAGTCTCTACTTCTGTCCAGGTGTCCTTGAAAGCTGAAAATGGGAATTAACTGCTGTAGCAGTTAATAGCATGGTGAATTTTTCCCAGGCTGGTTCTTACATGAAAAGGTGCTTCTTCTTTTGCTTCAGAAATGCTGTGAATTGTGTGATCTTTAATCTCTGTTGATTGTAATGCAGGGAGTTGGTTGAGTATGAGGTACCAGGTCTCACAACTAAAGCACAACTAAAAATATGTTTGCCCATGGGAGGAATATCTGGAGGGAAACTGTCACTATCTGACTGGGAGCTGAAGGGCTAATGATGACTGGAGAGAACAGGGGAGAATAAGGGAGATTTTTCTGAGATGGACAGCCTGACTAGATATGTTTCACTGTAAGAAAAAAAAGCTTATGCCCAGTTTTATATGGATATATGATATATATTTATACTCTACCTACCTGGACTGCATACTTTCTTGGGTTCATGTCTCTTTCTGCATAATTTTTTGCATAAGAAATATTCTTGTAGTTGAGACTTGAAACTTGGAACTGAATAAACCAGAGCTGCTAAGCCACGTTGTATTCACTTTAAAATATTGCTTAAAAAATAAGAACCTCTTCTCTTTACAGATTTATATTGTAATCTGGACCCCAAAAACTGTCTGAAATTGTTTTCTAAGATTTACTATAAAACTGCAGTTCTAAAAGAGCTTAGTATTTCTGTCACTCATCTGCAGAGAAAGCCTGCTCCCAGATGCAGTCCATATCCATCCCACTATGTATAATAAAATGATGTTGCTTTATGTTAGACAGAGAAAGACAAAGGAGTTAAAGATCTTCAGTTACAAAAGTTTTAAAGCATATCCATATTTTCCATGTATCATATATACTATTTAAAGCTGCTCCACTGCTCATCAGCAGTAAGCTTTACACCTGAATTTCAAATATGGCCCAAATATTCAGCCAGTAAATGACATAGCTTTTTGATTTCAAAGGAGCTATGCTAATAAATACAGAGGGTTGTCTCTGTATTACACATATATATAAATACTAAACTATATTATATATATATATTTATACTAAACTATATTTTTATATATATATGTATATATATAATATAGTTTCATATAAAGCCCCTTGTCTTAGTATAATTTAAAGTCCTTTTCCTTGATTCCTGTGTGAAAAATAAAATACAATGTGTATCACTTTACTCAGGAAGCGTGCTGAACCATTAGGAGAAGCAGAATCAGGGATGCTGAACTGCTTTTGCAAAACAAAAGTGTGAAATGCAATTCTGAAATACTCTGGAAGGAATGTGGGAAAGGAAACCTGTGTGGGTGCTTTTCTGCACTCTCAGCTCATCTTCTTTTAAACAAAAATGTCACAGGAGGATCTTTAATGCAGTGCTGGAACACTTAGAACCTTGTACAGACCTGATGTGGGACAGGGAAAACCCTCAGCCAGTGTCCATATGTGTGTGGGGCATATTTTTGCCTTCTGCTACTGGCATTGGCATATCGATTCTATCCCTGACTAGACACTGAAACTGATGGCCATTGAAAATTGCATCCTTCTCATAGTAGTGCCGTGCACTTGTCCAAGCAGCAGGATAAAATAAAATACAATACAATAAGTCCTCTTTTATGATGGATTTTGGTGTTAACCAGTAGAAACTGGGGTAAGGGGAGGGAGTGGGGAGAGCCGTGGAGCTCTCAAGTAATTATCTTCTGTCTGTGTTACTCCGTGTGTGTGTACAGGTCTATGCATGTAGGCATTCATTCTGTCATTCCCCATTTATTTTTTTTCCTTATAAGGGAAAGAACCTTCCAATCAATTTCCCTTGTTAGAAAGCTGCTTCTGCCATATCAGTCCAAGAGCTGGGTGTCTGTGCAAAAACAGGGGTTTGAGAGAGATCTACTTTACATTTTAGGGAAGAGAAACAGAAAGTGTTGTCTTGTAACTTACTCTGCTCCTGTGAATCGCACAGGCTTCTGGGGCCCTGGATCTTCAAAAAGCTGGACCTCTATCTACAAGCATGGCTTTTGCTGTATTTTCTGGGTCAGTTTTAGGTGTTGAGTCATTGCTACTTTCTCAGGAGTTGTCCCATAAAAGCCAGGAAATTACATGGCCTCTGGGCCAGTCCTTCTGAACCTCATATTAATTCATGCAATGGAGGAAAGCAGGAGAAATAATAGGGTGGAAGAGAGTGATGTGGGCACTGCCTTTGGCAAAAACATCTCCAGTAGTTTTGATGTGCATTTTCCTCTGATTTTTTCTCTTGCTGAATTTATTCTATTGTTGGAGCTTTTTTGAATTAGAAGGGGAAAAAAAACCTCTTTGATTAATATCTGATTTGATTTGAGCTTTGTCAATGATGGATGCATTAAAACATTCCTGTCAGAGTGAGCAAGAGTGAGGTATTTCTATTAGAAGCATAGCATGCAGCCTTCTAAAGAAATACAAACCTTGCATATTGAATTTCAGAGCTGCTTAACCAAAAGTAAGACTGAACATGAAATTTTCCATTAGCTAGGAGCTGTAAAATTAAGTAAAAAGTGGAAAGTAAATACTCAGTCTCTGACAAATCAACACTGTATACATTGGGAATATTACAATAACCCTCTCCTACTTAATATTGCTACTTTTTAAATATCTCATTATAGAAAACAAAAAAAAGTTCAAATTTAGAATATTTCCGAGGTCCCTGTATCTGGCCCATTGTAACATGTGTACTGTGAGCAGGACTCCAGATCTACAGGTAGGGAAAATTGAAACAATTACTGTGATGGCAAAATCAGTTAAAAACTGAAATCAACTGAGTTACACTGATGAACTCAATCTGAAGAGCTGGTGTAAGGCTTCAGTGGACTTTTAAAAATCTACTTTCTAAAGTAAACTTTCCTTTTTAATTTTTTTTTTGTTAGTGTTTTCTGTGTGTTGGTTTGTTGGTTGATTTGGTTTTGTTTGGGGTTTTTTGTTATTGTTGTTTTTGTTGTTGGTTTGGTATAGTTTGGTTTTGTTTTTATTTCTTTTTCCTACCTACAATACTTTTTTTTTTTAGGTTTCACAGTAGTTGCTCGCCATAAATACAAATCAACCACTGTCCCTTCCTGATTTACTTATCCACACATCAGGACAGCAAGTTAATTGCAAGAGCTCCCTGTGGGGAGCAGTGAACTTAAATATGCCTGATGTATATTGTTTAGGCAGCAGAGTGAAGAAAGGCACAAGTCCTGAAGAAAGGCACGAGAGTGGAGCTGGGAATTAAAAACTATATAAAAAACAATTCTCCCTGTCACGGGCCAATTGACTTTGTAAATAATTGCCTTGCCCCTCTGGGAGGCTCAGGGGTAGGAAGGAATTTAAAGACTGTTCATTTCTCTGTGGCAGGGTCCACAGAGTCATTCTGGAGTTTAGTGCTTTTTAGTGGAAACAGCAGCCACTTAGGCATAGCACAGGTCTTTTTCTCCTAAAAGGCCATGCAAGGGTCCCAGATCCATAATCTTTATTCTCATAGATGATTGCAGCTGCCCAAGCCTTGGAAATAGCTAAAAAATATAGAAGCCAAAATTCTTGCCAGTAAAATTTGCATTTGACCTGCAGCCCGTGCGTGTTTTGGACTTGACATCACTGAGCAGTCTGGTGCTTTACTTGGGCCTCTTTACCTGCTTAGTGTCTTGTCATCTGGAAAGCACAGGGCTTTGATTTCTCAGCTGCTCTCAAAAACGGGCATAAAACACAGCTAACAGAACAGAACAGAAGAGCACTGTGTTCTTTTTAGACAATGGCATGACAAGTAGCACAGTGTGCTTAAGTACCAAAGTCCAACCTTTAGCTTCTCCCAGCGCCTGAGGGGATTTGAACTCAGCAGAATTATCCTGCTGTTAGCAGCATGATTCTATGGAAGTAAAGCTCTCAATGTGTCCTACCAATGTCCTTCAGTGTGGTATGGAGAAATAACTGTCTATGAGACAGAAATAACTGTACACGACACAGTACCAGCCCTAGTGACCAGCACACTTGGCACAACAGAGGAGCTTTATTCCAGTTTCTGTGAGGTGGAATTTATATTAAGTAGTCAATGCAGCAAGGCCTGCAGAGTCATGAGATCTCTTGCTCTCCCCCTTCCTTTCTGTTAAATACCTAGTTATTCCATGCCAAGATGGAGACTCTCAGGCTCGTGTACACATTGGTGGTCTGTGTTCTGGCAGCTAGGGAGCTGTGGATTAAGATGGGTAGTCCGATATTTTCAGCCAGAAGGTGGATCTTAGCTTTGTCCTTCATCTTCTGAACACCAGCTGTGGAGCAGTTGAGATGCAGTAATTATGTTCAAATCTTCATTTCAGCTCAGCATGTGAGACAAGTGAATCTTACTGTAGATGGGAAGAGAAGTCAGAGTGTTGGGATGCTCTTGACGTATTCAAGATGTGTCTTCCTGCAGGTTCCTATGAGTCTGTACCAATAATAAATTAGATATCTTTGAACTGTAGCTAGATTTAGGGATATGTGGAAAATAAATAGGTGTTTTCAAGATTTCTAACTTTGAAAGCCTAAGGTGATGCTTGGCAGCAGATGTCATTTCATTAATCTCTCCTTTACTGTATCTCAGCTCTTGAGATGTATCCAAATTATTGTCCTGAACAGGAGATATATCTTGTTTCTACAATGCTGAGTTATGAACTAATGATCATTTACTGTCTTACTGGTATCAAAGCAGTTAGAGGTGGTGCTCCCATTTTCTAGAGAGCAGTCAGTAAGGGAGCAGCCACCTGTGCTGATGGTAGAGGAGAGTTTGCTAACTATGATAAAAACAGAGATGAGATTTACTAGTCAGTCTCTGAACTAATCAAGGGTTTGCTTTAACAGACAGTAGGAAGGCCTGTACCTCTTTAAAAAAAACCTTTGGGATTTGTGTTTGCGTGATTGCCTCTGCATCCACAGGGGTGTAACATCTAAGATGTTGCCGTAAGAAGCCTTCATCATTACCCAGCAGTCTGTAACATCAAATATCAAGAGGCTTTCAATAAAACTACTGAAGTTGGTAATATGCAAGGCCAAAACTCTTCCTTCTGTGCATGCACTTAATGGTTTCCCATCTGCTGCCCTTTGCATTGCATCAGAATCAGAACATCACAACATTAGCTTACTCCCTGCCTCAGGCTGCTGAGATCCCAACTTACAGAGCCAGCAGGAATCATTTTACCTCGTCTGTGCAGAGCAACCTGCAATAAAGGAATGTTCCACTGGCTTTGGCCCTATGCCACAGCTGACCCGCTCTGTGGGGGCACCTCTTCAACTGCCTGTGATGACAGCAAACACCCTGCCTGCCCATGTGCTTATTCCAGGAATGGGAGTAACAATGACCTGTGAGAGTTTGTATGATAAAGTGGAATTTGAGTGGGCACTGTAAGGTGGTTGAGAGATTTAGCTGCCAAAATTATTAAAAGATCTCATCCCATGTATCTTTGTTTCTTGTCTGTAATCAATGGAAAGTGGCATTTCTGTGGCTCATCAGCACTCTGTGAAGATGAGCAGGCTCTGTGCTCATTGAGACTGATAATAAGACAGAAGTACCTGAGATATATAGAGAATTGCATCACTGAGTACATTTGGCCTCTTCTATTGATCATGATATAACCGGGCATTTTCAATGTGTCTTCGTAAGTTATGCAAGGACCACTTTTTGAAAAGAGTATTGTATTGGTCAGTTACAGATTTTCTTAGTGCTTTCCTTTGTTCAAGATTTGAACAGATTCTGAAACTATAACAGCGAATCAATGCTTCTCTGCAGCAGCTATGACTGACCATGCACAGTACCCTTTTGTTTTCTCCCCACACTTTCTGAATGAATGTCTGAATATGAATTTACATGACAAATTGTAATGGTACTTTGCAAGCTGTTATAGCCTGTTGGGTAAATGATTAACATTTCAAATACATTTATAATTTAATTTTTAAATACTTCCTCAAAGGACTATTATGGCTCTATTCTAATTTATCTTATATTCAATCCAATTTTTGTAACATTTATTAATTCCTTTTATTCCTGATTCTGAAGTATAACATGCCAATTAGAAATAGATTAAAAGGCCTATTTACTCCAAACTGTTTCATGTCATCAAGTAAATAAAACATTGTAAAAAAAAAAACAAAAAAAACCAAACCAAACCTGATTATGCATAGTGAAATAAGCATGCTTACAATTACCTATTTCTGTAGTAGACCATAATATTGAGCACATTGTCAGCTGGATTCGTCTCTCATGTGCTTCAACTGTGTATTTACATTCACTTATGAAACTCAAAACTTTTCTCAGGTGTTTCTTATTTACCTTAGTTTCCCACAGACTTCCTAGCAGCATATAGCACCTATGACTTGTGCTGCCAGACTCCTGGTAAGGAAGTGTGGTGAAGAGCAACTTCTGGCTGCTCTGGCAAGAAACTTGGTCACTGTAGATTACATGGACTTTTTCTCATTCTCTACTCAGATAGAGAGCTCTCAGCATATTAAATAGTGTAGATTTCTTGGTTTCTGTAACATCCATAAGACTCTGCCACTGGGCAGAATTCCATATCTTGTTTCCCTCCCTCCCTTCCTTCCTCCCTCCCTCCTCCCCTTATGAGAAAGGGATAAATGGTTCTTTGCTTTCACTAGAGAACAATATCAGAAAATAGATGCCTTTAAATCACCTTTGTGTTTTGCTAGGCCAGCAATTGGGAAACTGGAGAACTCTTGTAGAGTTGGTTAATTTGCAGCAGCCCTATGGATGATCCAGTGAACTTACAAATGGATGGGAGCCATTCTGTTCTAACTTCCAGCAATCAAACTACAACACTGAGTTCCAGACATCTCTATTTCCACGCCCAGGGATGTATGTCTTGCTAGGACCTAGGGAGCTTGGGATAGTTTTATTTAGCAGGACTCCAGGATCAGGACTCAATTTTTGATAAATGATAAGATATTGATGCAGCCATTCTTTTGGGGGCATAGCACAATGATTCCTGGCAAATGCTACCTTTTCAATGTGAGTTGAGGCATAGAAAGTGAGGCCTATGTACTCTGCCACAGGATTCTATTGCATGTCAAGGCTTGTATTGAGAAAGCAAGAACATGCACACTTGTAGAACAGGCATGATCCTCTCCAGAGAAAGGAAGGAGCATGTTTAGATAAATGATTATGACTGCTAGCTGCTTTCTGCAAAAAGAAACCTCTGTGGTTTCGACCAGCTAGATCAGAGGTTTCTCTCATGACTCCACATGGTCATACAACCAGCCAACATCTTCTGTTATTACATGCTGTAGGATAGCAACCAAGTGGAAACATGTTTTGTTCTGGCAGTACAGGAATATGAAATAATGCAGAAGCACTGGGGAACCCTGTGACCCAAATCAACTCAACCAGAACCCATTAAATGATTTAATTTTTGTCCATCCATCTATTGATTGTATTTCTTGTGTAAGAACAGCAGTGACAGCAGCAGCTCTGAGAGTCTGAACAGAATTATTAAAAGACACTGCTTGGCAAAGTGAATGGATGTGTAATAGGAAAGCCTTAAAACAATAAATCTTTGACAGCGCTGATTCAGTCTTTGTGAAATGACTAACTGATTGCCAGAGACTTTTAATGTCAAAACATCAGATTTTGCAGGTACCTGAGAATAAGCGTGCATTGTAATACTTGTGTCTTTTATTTTTTCCTGGCAGTAAAGAAATGCTTTCAGGTGTTACAAAAGAGGACGTGTGATATGAAAAATGGGGATAACGCAGACGACAGCTCAAAGGGGAATGCTAATGTGTTATTGCGGGAATGATGATAAACTCCCTGTGCATTTGTGGTGCAGTGGCTTTCTATACCCAGGTATAGATGGCTAATTTATCTCTCTAACACATGACCTATATCAATGGCACAAGAGCCTGCTAGCCATTGAGGTTGTTTTGTAAAAGGACACAAATCACTTTTCAGGAGTTTGAGGTCTGTAAGATATTAGCTGTGGATGCCTTCACGTTTGTCTTGCAGACTTTCCGGAACATGAGGGCGTGAGAGAGTGAGTTTGCCCCCTCCTGGTTTGCCAGTGGCATCATAGGGTTTGCAGCTATGGTTCAACTACTTGTAAGTAAAGCCCTGCTGCTAGGCAGAAGCAATGAGTTGAACAAAGTACATGCTTGTGCCTTATTTCAGGCTAGACATGTATAAAAGTAAATTCGCATGGCTGTCTTCATGATTCAGAGCATGGGTGAAGAGCAAAGAAGAATAGACAGAAAATTTGGACAGATTGGAGTTGCTGTGCACCACCAGGGCTGCCCAACTGTGTCCTGCAAGCAGGGTGGGGCTTGCATGACTGGCACACAGGGCTCTTTGTCATGGCCCTGAGCTCACTGCCACCCTTGCTGCTGGCCCTGACCTGTCTGCACAGTTCCTCCCCCAGCTCTGCAATGGCCCACGAGTCACTGCCCTATCCAGCCTGAGGTCTCTTGTCCTGGTCCCTATCCCCAGGTGCCTTGGCACTGCCCAAGGCTGCCTTGGCAGGAAAGACACTGCCTGTGCCGTGGTGCCCCTCAGCTGCTCACTTGCACTGCTCCTGCTGCTCCTTGACACATTTTTTGGTGCAGTTTCATCCTCAATCAGCAGCAGGATGTGGGTGGTACATCAGACCTGGCTGCTGCAGACTATGGGGGCAAGGAGCTTGGGGCTGTGAACTATGCAAGAACAGATGCTTCAGTCCAAAGACTATAGGACCTCAAGAGCTCAGGTGCCTAAAAGGTATTCAAGGGTCCTCTAGAAATACTGCAAAGCAGGTTTGCAAAAGGCAGAAGAGAAATGAGCTGAAAGCTAATTTCCAGCTTTTGTTAGGCTATAAGCAAGGGAATAAAACCAATCACGTTACTGTACAATGTGCCTTTGTCCATAATGCTCTGTACCGATGCAGAAGAAATGTGTACTGTGGTGTCTTTGAGGTGCATTCTTTGTACTACACATTAATGAATTTCAGTGCAGGCTTAGTGCTAGAGGCAACCTGAGAATTGGAAAGGGGAGTGGGAAAGTCCAAGAAGGCATGGGGGAAGAGAGGGAAGCCATTTAGAAAAGGGTGAGGTGTTAGCTAGTTTTCCAAAGAGGCTCTTCATCAGGCTGAGAAAGACAGCAGTAAGGGTAAAGTGTAGTGAATACCAGCAGTAAAAGTAACAGGATACTTTATGAGCATACTTGGACTTTTTCTTCTGCCAGCTTTCTCTGCTCCGCAGTAGACAGACAGAGGAATACAAGCCTGTCTGTTTCTGTGGAACCACAGAGGGTCTGCTTACATCTTGATTTACTACCAGCATTTTGAGGAAACCTGCCAGCTGCGTTCCTCAGGGGTAGAGAAGATGAGCAGAGCAAAGACACAAAGGCAAGTTCGCAGCTCACTGTCTCTCTGAACATCAGTTCAGTAGCAATGCCAGTGCAGTCTTGATTGGGCTTTAATTGTCAGTCCTTAGCCTGCTCTTTTTTTGACAGTGGGAAAACCACAAGACAGATTTCTCTTCTCTTATGTACTGCAGTAGCAGAGGTGAAGGGTGAAGGAAGGACTTTGTTATTCCTTTTCTATTTTTTTTTTTTTTTGGATGCATGCCTTTTACCACATTCCAGAAAACATTGACAAAAGAGCTGTAGACCCTTCCCTTATCAGTATCATCCCTGTTGCATCAGATCCTGCTGCAGTATGGATCATCTCTTCAGACCCTGACTATGTTCAAAGACTATAAACAAAGGCTGATATTCCATTTCTACCAAAAGGAAATCCCATGTGTTTAGAGTATATTTTACTGTGCATACCATAGTAGAAGGACTAAGAACTGATTGCAGCAATGTTGCTTTTGCAAGCGGCTTGGAAGGTTGTGCACTGTATTTAGCATGCACATTTGCCATGTAAAACTATGCTATTGGTATTTTTATTATTCTCCTTTAGAAGTATGGCTTTACAAATTTCAATGCAGAAATAAAATAAGTTTACCACAAGTTTCGCTTCATGTTTTTCTTAATATCCTTTTTAAAAGATATATTTGTGTAAAAAAATAAATAAAATCAAGTGATGTGCTCACTCCAAGAAAATGCATAGTACTTAAACATTACCTTAATAACAATTTACTTAAGGAAATATACAGGAAAAAAAATCATTTGGCATAACCTGCTTGCTCAGATGTTTTATAATCCACTCCCTCCACTGTCCATAAATAAGCCTTGCTGGCTAGCAACAGTTGGCTCTTTTAGCATTTGCAGTTATGGCAGTATCTAAGGCTGGACCCAGACATTACAGATTCTGCTGAAAGCCAGGTAGTTAGTCTAAGAGTAAAATTTATTTTTTTTTTTTACGTGTCACAATACATAATAGAAAAGCCTTTGTTAATGTGGGAAACAAATATGAAAATGAGAATTAAGACTGTTTAAAATGCAGGATTTAATGTATCTAAGAGTGCAACTCCTGCTGAAATCAATAGCATGATTTAACCCTAACTATCTGCAGCATTCATGTTAGTTCAGATGCTGAAGTGTAGCTGTGCCTATTGCAAATGGTTCCTTTTATGCTCTGAAATCCAAGAAGATAGACTCTGTGACACCAAATTATATATGAATGTATTTTCTCTTCAGTTGTTGGGGGCTTCAAAGCAGCATGACACTGTGCTGTCTAATCTTGAAATCCTTGTTTTAATGAAAGCTCTTTTTCCCTTTCAAAGGCATGCTCTTTTTAAAAGCACAGGAAGGAATCACAGCCATGATCTCATGCATACACACATATATTTATATGTGTGCATATGTTTATATATATGAGAAGCATTGAATATGATAACAAAGAGACGATCTTAATTCTTTTTAACTTAAGTTTTCATTACATAAAAAATCCAATATCATGATAGTGAGTGTCATCTCTGTTCTTTTTAAGATAAGAACTATTTTCAGCACTGAGTTCCTTTCTGGCAATTGCCTGTCGTTTTGAGGACATGAGAGTTTCTATCAAATTTACTCTTTAAAATGTGGTAACTAGTGTGCAATCTCTGTCTCAGATGTAACAAATCTGACAATTAGGCTGTGGTACATTATGTGGAAAGGTTGATGGAGAAAAGGTGAACTTGTCTTGGTCTGCATCTGCAAAAGCTGAACTTGTGCATCCTGATAGAGTGATCTTACAGCCAACCCTCAGATAAAAGTATGTCATGCTCCTGTAGCACACTCATGCCTACCCTTTAGAAGGACCTTAGAGTCCAAAACATAATAAATGGAACAATTTAATAAAGAAGGTATATCATGTTTTTCTGTCAAATGTCACTTCAGCATTTAGAAACACAGGAATGGCAGTCCCAGGTCAGATGGATGTTCTATCTTGTCTGGTTGCTCAGAGGAAGCTCAAAAAGTCAGTGAGGCAAAAACACCCATATCTGGAGAAGTCTCTCCTTGATTCCTTAGGATCTTTTGCATTTATAAGTATTTGATCCTATTCCTTCCAAAATTCTGTGTGTGTGCTAGCTCCAGCCGATTCCTGAGGGTAGACCAGAGTAGATCCTATGGATAGGACTAAGTGACATCCTGTTCTGGCATGCATCCTGGAGTCGAGGGCTCCGGGGGTGTCCTTCTATGTGTTCTAGGAACACAAGGTTCTAGCTTCTACGAACTCAAGCATGGCCAACAGATTTGACTCAAATGGACATTTTCAAGTAGGCTGTTGGGAGGTGATGCGCTCACCAGTGGAGCAGTCCTGATATTTGGCCCGTGGCTGGAGAGGAGGATGTGCTGGGCTCACAGGTTCTACAGGCTCCGCTGTGTCACCCTATTGAACCTGCAAGCATTATCTTTGTCTGTGGGAATGTGTAGTCCCTCCCCGTATCTCTGTTTCTTCTTGGTCTTCCTCGGTGATAAGTTCCACAGGCTACTTATGTACTTGGCTATCTGCAATATATTTATGGTATATTCCTGAATTTGTCATTGAATATCATTTGGTTCCTCTTTTAATGCCAATGAATAAACCTTCATTCCTGTTGCTACTTTTCTACTTTTTTTTTAATTTTTTTTTTTTTTTTAGCAATACACATGTCTAGTGCTTTTTGTAAGACTCCTCCAGTCTATTGAATTTAGTGCCAGGCTCCCAATAATGTAAACTAAGTGAACTTTAAGGAATGATTGAGTAGGGAATATTGTGAATAAAGGCTGGACATAAGACACCCACAGACGTTTTTGTAAAACTAAACATGAACATAAAGGATGTATGAGTTCCTTCTCCTTTTCTTTTTCCCTTCTTCATCTTCACTGAGAAAAGCTTAGAAAGGAATGAGAATCATTTAACAGCCAAAAACACCAAACACTTTTTCAGCTCTGAACATCACCTGCCGCCTGTGAAATTCTCTCTCAAATAAGCTTCATTTCTGAATCATCAGTTGGGAAGAAGCCAAAGTGATAGAATTTAGCAGTGATGTTTAACTAAAATATCTCTCTATGTTCAAATAGTGAGAAGCAGCAATATTTATGTCCTTAATATAGCAGTATATAACACATATACTAAACGAAAAGTGACATTTTGTTAAAAAAAAAGGGAAAAAAAAAGAAGGGTTTGTTCTTGGGATAGGCTTTGGTTTCACAATCAGAATCGAGCTTTCTGTCCCCCTCTGCCCCTGATATGGCTAGTTTTTTATGCTCAGTATTTTCGCATCTCTGTGTCTCACTTCCTCAGCCTACCCATCTCAGGCTGGCAATGTGTGCTGTGGCAAAGTGTGGTAGCTTTAACATGTGTATGTACATATAAAGTCAGACCTTGACATTGAGCTGCCATAAAACAGTGTTCATTATCTGAATGGCCTGAACAATTTCTAATCTTCAAGTGTTGAGTTGGAGGAAAGAAAACCACCAGGTTCTTGGTGAACTTCTTAATTATTTGGAGGTTCTCTTTTCTTGAGTTCCAAGGTTTTAAGGTGTATTTTCTTCTTTTTTTTTATTCCTCTCTTCTTGATTGTGAAGATTGTGAAAAATACTTAAGAAAATCTGAGTTACCCCAGGTTTATTTAAGGATGGAACATAAAGCCCATATATCATAATAAAATTATAACAATTTTGTTAACTGCATACAGTTGAAATCACTCCAAGCATTAGGAATTAAAAGAGCAGTGGCATTAAGAGAACAATTATCAACAAACATACACTTGCTTTTCAGATGCTTTACCAACACTTTAAACTTATCACTTAACACTTAAAAGTTTGGGAGAGGATGAGGATAACCTAGTTAAAGTTTTCACAGTGGTTTTAAGAAAAGTGTAATTTAACTTTTAGCCTTTATTATTTCATTATGAAGCCCTCTAAATCTCATCTTTGAAACTTCATTACAAAGTCCAAAGTTAGCCTCGCTTCAGTGAAAGGTTTATGTACCTTTCAAATACTATTAGGTAATTTGCATTTAGCAAATAATAGACACTTCGTTAAGAATATGCTGTAAATACAATTAAGACTAAATCACAGGAATTGTAATTTGAAAGACATTTAGGTTGTTCTTTTCTTTGTGTGTCTTTTGATTGCACTCAACTAAACTAAATCTTTCCTTCTTATTTTTTATGTGATGGAAATTTCAGCAAATATGTTCTGGGAAAAGGGAAAAAAAATTAAAATATTTTTCCTGGGGTCTTAAAGTTGCCAAGAAAAACAGAGGCACTCTTGCCAATAATGCCTCTGGTGGCAGGTTCTTCTAGCATCTAGTGGGATCTCTGGATATGGGACAGGCCAGCCTTACTGACAAAAGTGTCACAGGCAAGGGATTCACATTTTTCACACTGCCCCTAGTCCTTGTCAGAACTAATGCTGTTATTTTTAAATACCTTTTTTTAAAAAAAAAAAAAATAATTCAGTGTTGCATCTTGCCTCATCTCATCAGGAAAAAAAAGAAAGAAAAATAAAAAGAGAGGAAAAGCCTTTGTCAGCTAAAATGTCTGAGTTTTGTAGACTCTGAGGCCACAACAGAACATTTGGTGGAGCTAGTCTGACCTTCTGCATAACACAAGGCAAAAAATCCTCCACAAGTAATTTCTGCATAAGGCCTATTATTTTTGCTTGAAATTCACCATACTCTCCACTCTCATTAGTGGTGTGTCTTCCTAATCTTTATAAGAAATGCTTTTATACTAATAATGTTATTTATATAGGTTGTAAATCATCAGTATTTAGAGGGATATAAAATATAGTGCCAGATTTGAACAATTTATAGTCTAGCATTTCTTTGCCATGATGTGTGACATTCTCTGGACTCTTTTCTGCACTGTAGTACCCTTTATTTAATGAATAACATTTGGCAACAGACTGTCTCAATTTTTACTCATTTTTCTTGCTTTTTTCCTTCTTTTCCAAGCTGTCAGGACTCATCTAGTGGACCTTTTTTTTTTTTTCAGAGAAGGGGGGTGCTTTTTTCTTTTCTGAAGTTTCTTTTTATAATAAATTTTATTTTAAGTTTAATATATCTGTGTATTTGTATTATTCATTGGCTGTTTACCTCTTCCTTAACTTTTCAGATTATTCTTTCCCTTTTAATAAGATTCACCTGGGACAATCAGCTAAACAACTCTGAGGGCTTTCACT
Organism: Cinclus cinclus; assembly: GCF_963662255.1. NCBI lineage: Eukaryota > Metazoa > Chordata > Aves > Passeriformes > Cinclidae > Cinclus > Cinclus cinclus. The sequence goes on from NC_085046.1 coordinate 71,982,699, forward strand.
GAGAAAGAGAAGAAAAGCTCAGCATTAGCTCTCCAGGCAGATTTCCTGGAGCTTGTCCAGTTCTAGCCTAAATTATCTTCATGAGACTATTGTTAGCAGTTGCACTATTGCATTATGTATGATTCCTGACTGCTTCTAGTATGAGCAAACCAGACAGTATTTGGTTAGTGGTTTTCAATTTTATGCTAAGCTGTACAATTTGTTGGTGTTATTTAGGTTAATATGCTATTATTTTGCATATTTATAGCTCTCCTATTACATTTTTATTAATAATGATGTCATGTCTGGTAGCAAGGATCAATAAGGCTTCTTGTGTGTAATGTTTACATATTTATATTATTACAGTATAATAAGTCTCTTAGGCAGCTCCCTGCATTGGAATAACTTTGTAGATGTGTCTTTCAGGTAATTACATGCCTGAAAGTGTGGCTGCTTGAAAGTGTGCTTGAAACCACAGTGATACACTGTGCTGAGATGAGATCTAGCCAGGCACTATTGTACAGGCATCAGAACAGGCAATCTCTCTGCCTCAGAGAATAAATGGTGATATAATTCCTCCATTCTCACTTCTCTTTCACCCATTGTGTTACTTTTGCCCTTCCACAAGCAGTATTTTCTTTAGCATAATTCTGAAGAGTGTTTCTGAACTCTCTCTTAGTCATCCCTTCTAGAGAAATATATTGAGCTTGGAGGTGTGTACAGCACTTCTTGGATGAAAAAATTCAAGCTCTTCCATATAAATTTTCCCTTTCTACTCCCCTGACACTTTATTTACTTCCCTTTGCACTGGCAGAAGGTTGATTTACTTGGCGTTCTATGCTGCAAAACAGCAGAAATAACGAGAAGAAAATAAATGTTGTTCCTGCTAGTGAGTAAACCACTTGCCTGCTCCTTTAGTACACCAGGAGGCTCATCAGTGACCCCAACCCATCAGCTGAAGCAAGGGGAACACGCCTGCAGCTGGCTGCTCTGACCAAAACCCTTTGGGCAGAAAGGTTTGCTTGAGACTGTCATACTATGCTGCTGCTTCTTGCTAATAATAGTGATCTCTGTAGTGTGAATGAGTTTCACTGACTAATTATACAGAGCTAGATTGCATCCTGCTAATTCCTTAATGAGTGCAAGGAGCACTCTGTCTCGCCTGTTTGTCTGCCTGGTTGTTTGTGCAGGAGCATGTGGATGCACAGTGGTGTATTCAAGTGTGCAGAGACTTTTCCTGCAGTGCTGGCTAGCTGAAAGTGGCTGGAAAAGTTGGAGTCGCCTCTTCTTTAAGAGTTCTCTACCCTGCCCTTTCCCACAGGCACATCCTGACCCTCTTGACCCAAACTGGAGCTTCCTGAATGAGAGTCCAGTAGGAACACTCTTTCAAGTTGTGGAGAAGATACACACTGGTACCCTGTGAAGTCTGGACAGTGTCAAAAGTTCACACAAGGTGGGTGACTGGTGTTGCCAAATCAAGTGTCAGAAAACAAGAGGATATCACATGAAGTGGATTGAGGTTGTAAAAAAGCCCAAACAAAAATGTGATTGAAAAAGAGGAAATGGAAGTTTTGATTTTTTTTTAAATTTAATATTACAGAATAAGAAACAAGCCAATAAGGATAATATTTCACAAAATTTCATTCTTGTTTTCCTTCCAAAGGCAACTATAACAGACTTCTGTTCCTCTGTGAAAATGCTCCAGTTTCATAGTTTTAACCTCAAGGGAAGAAATCTTAATCAGAAAAGTTTTTACTAAGGCTCCAGAGTAGGGGTGAAAAGCTGGAAACATGGACAATTTATCTAAGCAGATAAATTCTCCTGTTTTCCCCTTATTATTCTTAAAGTGTTTCCCCTTATTGCTCTTAATGTCTCACAGCTTAAAAATTATGAGAATAAAAATTATTTTTTCACCTTTATTATTTTAAACATGTAGAGCTACCAGTTTCTAGACTTTCCCCTACTTCTGGAAATGACTTTCCATTCTTTAGTAAAGGTAGAAACTAATTTTCTTCAAGAAAGACATGTCATAGCACATCAGAACTTGAACTTAGTTTGGTGATCTGGACAATGACAAACGGAGACTGACACAAGCAGATCAAAAAACCTCCACCACCAGCACAACTCTATCAAGAATTTTGCCTCCAGATACATCGATGCCTCCTGGAGCAATAAACTAGGTGCACACATGTATCTGCCCTCTCCTCTCCTCTCCTCTCCTCTCCTCTCCTCTCCTCTCCTCTCCTCTCCTCTCCTCTCCTCTCCTCTCCTCTCCTCTCCTCTCCTCTCCTCTCCTCTCCTCTCCTCTCCTCTCCTCTCCTCTCCTCTCCTCTCCTCTCCTCTCCTCTCCTCTCCTCTCCTCTCCTCTCCTCTCCTCTCCTCTCCTCTCCTCTCCTCTCCTCTCCTCTCCTCTCCTCTCCTCTCCTCTCCCCTTCTTCCTCCTAAACATCATCCTCGAGTCAGTCGTGCCTTCTTGCAGCAACTTGAAGAAATCCAGTGGTACAGAAAATCTCCAATAACCCTGGGTGCACATCCTCATCTAGTGAAATGCTACTTCAGTGTCTGAGGTTGTTTTTCAGTTTTGATTTAAATAAAAATCAAATTTACACAATGATTTGAATGCTTGTAGCTCTAGAGGGAAATTCAGAGCACAAATAAACTATTGCTGCAGGCTTTTTTTTAATGATGCATTGGTAATGAGTCAAACACTAGTAACTACTGCAAAGATATGAAAAGCTCTGGAATGTGAATTTGCACAGAGCTGTCTATTCACAAACTGGGTTTGGGTCTAAATTTCATTCCTCCTTTTCATTCTGAAAAAGACAATGCAGGTTGTAGTCATCTGGTTTGCTTGTTTCAAACTGTTGACGTTTGCTGGTCCCCAGGATTTAGGCTAAGCCTTTAACTCTTCCCCATGGCACTTGAGAATGACACAGTTCCTTTCCTTTGGTGTGGACACTCATGTTTCATTTATTTATTATTAGAAAATTAAGTTTATGTTTATGGAATTAAGCTATGGTTTAGCTGCCATTCCCCACCAATGAAATTTTCAGGGTGTCATGCACATATTGTTTACAGAATGCTTTGGTTTCCTTCAGGCTACAAACACGTAAAAGAAGGCTACAAATTTGTAGCTCCATTTGGTGCTGCTGAGGAGCAAAGCAGTTTGTAATTTTTCTCTGCAACTCTCTGCTTTCAAACACTGTACTCCTGGTTTGTTTTTCTGTTGTTAGTGTTATTCAGGTAGCACAGCACCTGGTATTCATACCATTGTCCCAAATATAAGGATCTTTACAGAGCAGCAGGTCATATTTGAATCTTTGTGAACCTGGACTTGAGTTTTAGCTTCTATTAGGCCTGCCAAAGCTGCATCTTCTTTGCACTTGTGGTGAAGTTGCCAATTCTGTAGACCATAGGAACCCTAAAGTGTTATGAACACATTGAAGAAAGAGTATTCTTCCAGTACTTTACCATGTGTATGTCTGAAGTTTCTATGTAAGCATTTTCAGTACATATTCGTATTATGACTAGTATGCTCCACTCACAGAAAACCTGCATGTAAGCAGCCAAGACAAACCTAAGTGTATAAAAATAATACATATTGTGTTGCTTTCAAATGGTCAAAGAGAATGCAAAAAGCCTTAGATTGTGAATAGAGATGAAAACCCCTGTTATTTATGGTTCAGGAGTAGGCTTGCAATGCCCAGGAGATGAGTACAAGTAAGCAGAGGCAACAGAGGCACTTCAGAACTAGTTTCTTATTCTGATGAGGCCAAATGTCATTCTTCTGTATTGAAACTCTGAGACTGGCTATAAAAACGGCAGACATTGATTCTGTTCTTATTTTTTTACGGACCATAAGAAAAGCTTATGAAAATGTCAAGTTCAGATCACCGAAAAGTGAAATCCTCTCTTTATTCCAACTTTGGTCTCATCCACCCACTTTTATTCTGCCTATATCTCCATTTATAAGGAAATTTTTCACCTCATACTGCCATAGAGTGGAATTCAAAATAAAAATGATGTCTAGAATACTGTTTAAAAGCCCTTGCACAGAGACACACATACAGAAATCCCTACCTTTTTTAATATCCTAATTGAGCCTCACAGATGGAAAGCTAGGTACCTTATTCTAAAAAAAATCAGTTGCCATGTCTGATTCTCCTATCTTTTGGATCTGTTTTGCTTTACCTCAGTAGTAGTGATTAGGATATGACTGATGTTATGGAAATTGAAATCCAGTCAGTCAAGCACATAAATACCCATCTTGGAAAGCCATTGTAGCAGCTGTGTTTTAAAATTAGGACTGTACGTACAGTGATATTTTTTGTGTGACGAATTGGTAGACTGACCTTTTATGACTATGGGTCTCAGGTTAGTCCATCACCTTCATCCTGCTGGTGAAACAGAGGTTACTGTTAAAATGTATTTATGAATGTCTTAAAATGCTCGCTTTTCTCATCCTTCTTACTGTTGCCAGATCCTGCTCTACTCAGCTGTACATCCCAATCATTGCAGGCTGATATCTCAGTGCAGTTTTGGGATCTGTATTCCCAAAGGCTCATCCTCTTGGGCCTCCAAAGCTTTACTGGAAAGGACACACTGCACTCTGTCTCACAATGTTAAGACAGCTTGCTGGTGTCCTGTTTATCCTAATTAAGGCCCCCATAGTGATTATTTTCACACTGGGACATTTGGATAAAATTACAAATTTGTTTTCAGAGATAAATCCTGGCTTAGTCTACTCCTCTAAGTCTTGCTTTTAAACTGAATTCCTTCAAATTTTACTTTGTTACCTGTAAAAAATCATATAAATAGTTGAGTATTTTCAATCCTGTAAACACGTAAATACCATACACTACTTATATAGGCACATCTGTATATTTACCATATCTATTACACATAGAACATATATAGTTTCTGGTTCAAGTGGTTGGTTGTTACATGGTCCAGAATTTGGCTGAAAAAAAAAAAACAATACAAAATCTTGAGTGATATAATTTCATCCTACTTCAAGAAACTCTTCAAGTCTATGATTCCTGATATCTTTTTTTCTTATTTGGGGGTGATTGAGGTGGAGTATTTTACTATACTGCATTCAATGAAATGCCACATGATTTATCTAGACTAGCACAACTGGGGGCCTAGAATTTCACGGAAAGGTATTTAACAAAAATATTGGACACCATAGGAGGAGAAAATCTTATGAAATTAATTGAGCTCCTGGGTTTTTTTTTGTTTTGTTTTTTTTTTTGTTTGTTTTGTTTTTGTTTCTGTTTCATTTGTTTGTTTGTTTTTGTTTTATTTTGTTTTTGTTTTTTTTTGTTTTTTGTTTTTTTTTTTTTAATAACAGGACCAAGTTATATTAAATTACCTTTTTTATTTTAGAGAAACAGAGGCAATTTCTGATGGATGTCACAGTGGTGTATGACTAAAACATCCTACGTGGGTGCTGAACTCTTCCCTCACCTTTCTCAATCACCAGAAAAACAAATTGGAAAAGTGGAAGTAGGAAGGTCAGGTCAGGTGAGCGCATACTTAAACATTTCATAGGGTGCAGTGTGCAGAGCAGTGATCTGCTCTCATGTTCCATTAATTCAAAGACAGCTGTCATTTATCTTTTGATGGAAGCTAGAGGTTGAAATGCTTGACACAACATATCAAGCCTAATATGGAAAGATCAGACCAGTGTGGGCCTAGTTCTATAAAAGTGAGTTACTGTGCAAAGAGGTTTCATAATTCCCCTACTGATGTTTAACAGAGAACTCTGACCACATTTCTGCAGATACAAACTGCCCAGCTGTTGTAAAAAAAAGAAAGGTCCAATGATTGAATGGGGAATTAACCATATAATTTCTGTTAGAGACTATATGAATTGCATGGCTAAATCCTTGTGAAACTTCTTAAATGCTTTAGAGCTACATGTCCACAGAAGAGTCTTAAAGAGGTTTTGAATTGCAGGTAAGTAAGCAAAAAGATAAATAACTCGGGAAGTGCTGCTTTTTGCCTCCGGAAAAACTGACTGAAAGATGAAAATTCAGACATACCTGCTTCTTTAGTTGTCAAAGTATTCACATCTTCAAGTCAATTAGGTGGGAAATGCCATTAAAAAGATAAAAGAGAACAAAATAAAAAACAATTGCAGTAAAGATTCACTCAATAGTGCTGTAGATCCAAGAAATAAATGTGCTTTATACAAAAACCAAAGTGTGTGTGTGGGGGTTGACAGCAAGATGCAAAAGCAAGCCTCTAAAAATGACATTTAATAGAAGAAGCTACACCATATGCAGGAGAAATAGCAGCCAAAATCAGCACTGCATGCTGCTGACTCAAGAAAGGTCTTACATGTGGCAAGGGGTTTAGCAGCATCAGCTGGTGCTTGTATAACCAAGTCTCTTACCCCTTCCCTGTTTGAGAAGAAAAAGGACTTTCCACCACCCCTCACCATTCGGATGGGGCTATTCAGGGTAGTGGGTCCAGGCAGGTTTTCCTTGCTTTTAGATACTCAAACTGCAGAGGTTGCAGCACTGTGAAGACATTATCTCGCTGATACCTCTGCCCTTCTAGTTTCAGTGGTTTGTGTCTTACCTTTCCTCATGTGTATGAAGAGATGATATTATTGGCTTGGAAAAGAGGTGTTGAGAAGATATAAGTGTGTCTTTGTACAATTTATGCATAATACTACACAGACCAAAGCATCACCCTTTGTTTCACAAAGGAAAGCTCCAGAGACCATCTGATTTGAGATGATTTTGGGAACCACAGCTCTAAATTTAGAGGATGCTCTCAGTAATCTTTAGTGATACAGAAAATAGACAAGTTCAGGCTTTCAGTGGTCAGATATAGGCTATGAAGTTTTGGTCCTAACTCCTCATGCTCATGACTCACAGTTTGTCCCTCCTGGTGTGGGTTGTCTATTCTAGGTGTCATCTCAGTGAAGGTTTGAATTTGAACTCACAGTTTTTGCCTTCTGAACTTAAAAGCTCACAAGGTCTATATATTTTCATTCAGTCCTAAGTCTGGCAGGAGAGCAGCAGCAGCAGAAATTGTTGACATAGTTCAGCTTCAAATAGCTTCTAGAAACTAACTCTTGTAGCAGAAAAAAGTTCTATGGTTGTCATTGCTTAAATGTCGTGTGATTTTTTTAAACTTTGCTTGAGTGTAATCACTTTTGAATCTGAAGAAAATAGAGGAAAAACATTTTTCCCTTCATAAAGAAAAAACAAGAATTTAAAATATTTTCCTGCCAAAGCAAGAAAGAAATGAGAGTTGAAAACAAAAGAAAAGTTCTCTATCAAGAATTGGCTTTGACTGCAGTAGAGAAAAGTGATTTTAATTGGTTCAAGATGCCTATCTTTCTTTTTTTTCCCCCCTTTTCCTAGTAAGGATTAATAGTTTGATTCACTTTCTGAGGAACTCTTCCCCTTTGGGTTCTGTTGAGTGCGTGTTTTTAAAGTATTTTGAAATATATTGTTTCAAAATATTAGGGACACACAGTGCTGTGGGAAAATCTCCTGTGACTCTTGTAAGATGTCAAGGAGGCCTAAGAGAGGAGCTTCATTATACTCTTAAGAAAAAAACTCACCTGTATGATTGAATACTGCATTTATTGAGGAATGTGTTTTACTGGGCTATTTTGTTGTTGCTCCATTAAATACAGTGTTCCTTGAAGTAAGCAAGATTAGTGAATCTGCCCACAGCAGCTATTTTCCTTGCTACACAACTTCCTTTGTCCTGACTTTATGAAGGGTTTCAGGTAGGAAAATAATGGAAGATGCTGAGAAGGAGAAGGGTGAGGAGCCTCCTTTTCCTTTGGCTCTGAACCTCAGATGTATATGCTATTATTCTATTCACACAAAAGGAATATTTGCTTGTGTATTTCAGACACAGGCAGCACCCTGGAGCAATTAAAGGAGGAATAAGAGAGGTTCTTTATGTTCATTTCCATGACTCAGCCATGTGGGGCTGCAGCACAGGATTCTGGTGTGTTTGAGTGTCTGAGGGTCGTCACAGCAGGTGCAGTGCCTGGAACGGCACTGAGTGCCCTTCCAAGAGCTCTGTGCCTCTACAGGACAGAAGTAGGGACTCGGCACCTTGGTGGTGCCACTGAATCTGCTTCTCAGAGGACTGGCACCCTTCAAGCAGCTGCCATTGGAGGTGTGTGACATTTCTTGGAATGGTCTGCTCAGCAATTCTGAGTTCACTTGAAACACGCCTCTGCAAAACAAACTTGGCTCTGCATTAGACACCGTTCCAGTTACGGAGTCAGTGTTGCAGTTTGAAGTGCTGAGCCAACCCAGAGTTTTAATTCAAATTTCATCTGAGCTTTCTTTGATCCTTCTCTTCTTAAGAAAAATAATCACCATCTTTAGGGTTTCTCTACACTTCTTGAGAATTTAGATCAAGGCTAGGGAGACAACGGTTTTCTTGAATAAAAGCAGGGGAAAAAAAGGTGAAAAATGTAGATATTTCTTGGAACAATCTTGAACCCTTTATCTAAGTTAAGGTCATGATATCTAAATTAATGTGGTACAGAGTTCCCCATGCTATTGTATGCACTACTTAGATCTTTCTCATTGCATGGAAGAAATCAGGAGCTTCCCACCTCCCCAGGGAGTGGGAAGGGATTGCAGTGAGTAGGAAGTTACCAAGTGTTAACAGCCAAGCTGATGCAGAGGAGGTGACATGCATTCCATGTTGCAAGGATGGAGTACACTGTGGCCTTCCTGTTCTAGGGGGAAAAGTAATTCCTTCACAACTATATTTGTTGGATAGTAGCAAGACCTTTACCTAGAGGTATTATCTGTTCCTTAGGGTTTCTACTGAATTCAATTAGAGATGGGCTATTGCCTTTTTCTTTCTGTTTTTCTACCGCAAGCACAAAATAATGACCAAAGATTTACCTCTAGACTGGAGGTTTGGTGATATTCTCATACTTACCTTTAGTAAATTAATGCTGGCCCTTAGCACAGGATATGCCCAATAGCTTTGAAATATTTATGATCATATTAATGTGACCTTGCCCTCCCCTCCCCCATAGTTATCTATTTTTCTCACTACAAGAACATTTATTTTTGGTTCAGATTTTTCAGGTTTAAAGAAATCACTAATTTATATAGGGCATGCTCAGAGGCTTGGCATAATCAGTCCCAGAGTAACATGATTGTCTCTATTAGCATAATTTTGCCCTTACTCATTACATGATTCATATTCTTACCATTTTTTAGGAGTCACAATTCCCTACTTTATTAGATTTGTCTTTTCTGAAGAATTGTTCTAATTTTTTTAATCATTCCTTATTTTTCAATTTAACCTTCAGATGTGATATGGGAAATTTGCTTTCTTTCTGAGTAACTTGCCCTAGCTGAGACTGTGACCTGAGTCACAATAAGTTATATGAGGAGAAACTACAACTAAAGCCATATGGTTCTCAGAAGCTGTGCCCACGCCTACCTTTCATTTTTGGTTCCTAAGAGATCAAGTTGCGTTCTGATCTTTAATCTTTGCACTTTCACTGTTTCCTTCTACTTGTTAAAGGATTGTATCCCCCCCTGCACCTTCCTACCTGAATCAGGAAATACATATTGTTCCAGTTTTAGATTCTGCAATATGGGTGAGGACATACAGACCTAAACAGAAGCTGAATGGACAATTTAGCAGAAAGCAGTTTCACATATCCAGCTGCCTACACACAGAAACCCAACAGGGCTTAGCTGACACAAACTATGATGGGTTTCTTCAGGCTTGGAGAGTTTGCCATATCATATTTTAGAACAGCTGCTACATAACTCTTAGTCATATGGTAGCCTTTAGGAAACTTCCTGTGAGGGGAAAGAAAACACCACATCACTTAGAAATCTTATATATTAAAAATATATTTTAAAAAATATATAATATTGTTTAAAATTATTTGAGGATGATTTCTCCAAAGAAAGCATCATTATTTGGATGCCATTGGAAATTCTGTGTCCCAAGAAACCAAGTTAAACAATATAATTTTTTTCCTACGCATAAAACTTGTTAATTAAGAAAGGAGGAAGGAGATAGAAGAAATACAAAGCTGCACCCTTTTTTCCTTGCTCCTTACTTGTCAGGAGCTGATCCCAGGAAAATAATGTCCCATTTTTTATACTCCACATGCACAATACTATTATATTTGCAGCTTTGTGTCAGCCAAATACAACTGAACTGCTTTTCCCTCATGCTAGAACATTTCTCTGTGTTGCTCTAGTTTTTACATGGACAGAGACTTGACAGAGTTCTCATTTTTCTAGTCAGAAAACTATGGTTTGTGGTAGTACCCTGGCTGGGAGAAGGGAAGCTGTATTCCTTTGCTTAGTAGGACTCTTCAAGCATGATTATTTGGTCAGAATCGCCAGCTGATTGGTCAGAATCACTACTGATTAATGACTGACAGCACTAAATTACAAGGAGAGAATGAAGTTTCATGGTGCCTAACTTCAGACATCTAAAGTAGATTGGAAATATGTACTCCCTAGAAAGGGATTTCTTCATTTTGAACTCTGAATTAACTAAATAAAAGCAATAGACTTAGGTAGAGTGACTACTCATTTGCCAAAGCAATCAGTACCTTTGCCTCAATGGTTGAAAGTCCAAAAGGTTCAACTGAGGCCAAAGAATGTTCCGCCCCACCTTCACTATCGCACTCCTTGTGAAAAACTCCTTTTGTCCCTTTGCCCAACATGTTCAAAAAAGCAAAAATAAACCTAAAGGGGCAAGAAATGGCTTTTATCAGAAAGGATGATGTTTATTCCAGTTCAGCATGGAAAATTGCTGTGCAGATGTCTTTGAAGAGTTGGGCTTGAAACTTGAAGCTGTTTCATCATCCAGCCATTTACTTATTTTTTTTTCTCAGGACTTTTTGAAGTCTGTGAATGTATAATTTATGATGCTTCCCTCTGTCTTGTGACAATGAATGCCAATAGGCTTCTTGAAGCAGAAGCTTATCCTTTGAGAAGCACCTAACTGAAGAGCTCACTTAAACTGTAGTAATTCTCCGTTCTGCTTTCAGGATCCACAAACTTAAGCAGTTACAGTACTTGCACAGATTTTTCTGAGAGTGACATTTTGGTGAAATACAATCCTAGTGAAATTTCTGATCTCTCTTTGAGTCCTTAAACTTTCTTACTGTATGAGTTACTTTTTCCTGGCAATGCAATTTTGCTGACACTGTCTACTATTCTTACCCATCAGAGATAAGCGGGGTTCATATGCTGCAGTTGGGGTAATAATGCCTGGTTTTGCCTCATTTTTTTTCTGCCACCAGCACAGGTATCATACTGTAGAATCTTTCCAGTGTCATCAGAGAAAAACACAGGTGAGAATGTCCTTATATAGGGATGTGGCTTTGAGCACCCTGATCTCATGCAAGATATTTATGGCAGTGGCATGAGGTGTTTGGACTAGATGGTGTTCAGAGGTCCCTTCCATCCCTTCCATACCATTCTGTGATTCTGTGATTCTATGATCCTTTTGTGTACCTCTGAGAAGAACCTGGCTTAGTCTTTCCTATCCCAACACATAGTATTGTTGTACACAGCAATTAAGTTATCTCCTTAGCCTTCCCTTCTTCAAACAGGACAAAGCCAGCTTTTCTAGACTCTCTTTGCACACTTTTTAAAAATTTTCTTACTATTTTATGCAAATATTTTTTTAATTGCATAAAAATCAGGACATGTATTATTCTTCTTTTGGATTATTACTCTCTTTGATATGAAAGGCCCATGTAAGTATAGATACAGTGTAACAATTCACAGAAATACAGATACAGTCAAAAACTACATGAGAAAAATCTTATTTTAGTTTGTAAGGGTTTGTGATTTGTTTTTTTGTTTTTTTTTTCCACACCTCTCTTGTAATAATAACATTGTCATTTCCAGGATGAAATGTATTTGAGATCATTGGATGAAAAGCACTCAGTAGAAGCAGTGACCTCTTGCCAACACGATGAAGAAAATGTTAGTTTTTCCTGTATTATTATAATAATTATTTTAGAGAGAGAGAGAGAGAGAGAGAGAGAGAGAGAGAGAAATAACTGGACTCCTGAAAGGTTTATTCTACTCTCACAAACTGAAAATCTTATTTATTTACTGTGGCAAGTGCACTTTAAAGAAAAAAAAGAGAGCAAGAGCTACTTTGCCATCCATTTAGTTGTAAACAAGTCCCATGACAAGTAAGTACCCTAGGGAGACTCTGGAGTTAGTCCCCAGAGACCCCCATTGTGATTTCCCTGACGACTTCACTTTTATTATTGCATACCAGGACTCTAATGCCAGAGTGGCTGAGTAAAGCACACAACAAATCCTTTACTCCCCGTACATACCGAGACAAGGTGTGCTGTAACTCTGTTATGTTTGAGATATGCTTTCCTTGTGACAATGCTGCTTCCTTGGACTCCAGGCCTCTTATCCCCACAGGAGTTACAGGGGGAGTAACCCCTTTCTGATCTGTGAAAAATATGGGCAAAATTCAGCCGACATACAAGTGAATTCTTGCAGCGTTGGGGCCTGGCTTTGTGTTATTTTCAAGGAAGCATTTGTTGACAAAGGTACAGTTCATCTAATACCTGGATAGGTCAAGGCCAAGAAATGCTGTTATTTGGGTACATTTTGATCACTGCCATGGGCACAGGAAAATATCTATTGTTATGCTATTGTGCACATGTTGACCGTAAGCTATCAAAGACAGAATCACACATTAATCAGGAAAATGGAGACTGACAAACTGGAACAAGTCAGATGTTTTGTGTCTGTCTCTTATGTTCATTGGGACCAATTGCTTTGGAGGAAAGCAAAACTAAGCTTTCAGTTGTGCCATACATTGTTCCAGAAAATGTTCCCTCTTATATAGATAGATTATATCCTGAAACATGGGAAATTAAATACTAGAAAGCTGAAATTAGTCTTAAAAAGGTGGATTTGAGTAGTGTGCATCTTTGCTGCATTTTTGTAGCCTTTCCTGTAGTCTGCCTTGATTGTTGCAACACACAGCTAATAAAAATGTGCAGAGAGAAGAAGAGGGTGTATAGTCTTTTTAACTAATGGAGTTGTATCAGTGAAAAGGTTTGCTTCCCTGGTCTCCATGGTCTGCTAATGGAGACAAATGGATTCTTCCACAGGGGGACTTGAGGTGGAAGCACCACTTTGACCACTGCTCTGACTCCTTCCAGGGTGGAGTTGGACTTTCTCTCTCTGCTAAATTCACAGCCAACAGAAGCATTGACCTGCTGCCCGAAGCTGTCACTCCCACAGGTGACAATGGCTTCCACAATGCAATATCCTTTTCCACTTTTCTAAATGTGCAGATAGGAAATGGGGCCATAGTCTCATTTTCTTTAAGTATCCACAAAGGGCCTTTGGGGAATGAGGAGTAAGGGTAGTAAGGTGAAGGGTAAATGCTAAGGAACAACACCTGAAAGTAAAGACACAGTATTTATCTGACTTGACTGCTTACATTGCAACTCTGTTTTCCGAGTTTCAATAGCAATTCCATATGGCCATGGCTGAACCGTCTCATGCTACATTTACTGACTTTTTAATATCTAACAAAATGCTTTGAATCAATATAGCCAATAAGGTGTCTTAGCAATGTTATATAAAGTAATGAATGATTAAATAAACCTAGAGCTAAAAATGGATTTCTTAAAGATTTTTAATCCTATCCCCCTTCTGTTGCTAGATTTGTGCTGTTACACTTAGCTCAGCCAGTGGCTGTTTAAAAGTATGGTGTATGTAAGTCCATGTTAGAGATAGCTGGACCCACATATGCTTGGCTTTGTGCATTGGCTCCATGTGATTAATTATAGCACAAAGTACTTCTTTGGCTGGCACCCTGTGGATAAACCTGTCTGGTTGTATACCTGCCTTAACCTGTTGAAAATGACTGCAGAAAATGTTAGGGAATGACCTTGTGAGCCCATGGTATTTTGATTCATTTTAATAGTTGGGTGTGTAAGTGTTACTAAAAATGAGATAAGTGCAGAAATAAAGTAAGCCAGTCTGGGGCACAGCCAGAATTTAACATTCCTTTTCTATATGACGACATAATTGCTGGTGCTAACCTCAGATTCTGTCTTCAGTAGACCTATCAACTTTTTTTCCAGGGGAAGTAGTCCTTGAAGTATTTATACATCACTAGGGGTGAAACTGTTGCAAGTTCATCAACGACCAACGAGGTGCTCATAGATGCTTGCATTAAGACTGATGAAATGTGAAAATCCTGTCTGCAGCTCCAGGGGGTCTTGGAAGCAGATAGGGGACCTCAAAGAATCTAAAAGTATGTGTGGTTCTCAGCAAACAGCTTTCCCCATCATACTTGATTTCATATTTACTCCAACAGATTTGCATCTTCTTTCTCCATTCAGGGTAATTTGCTTGGTAAAATCAACCCTACTTGGTCATTTGGAAAAATGCAGTTTGGATGACGAGTGCAGCCCTCCAGCTACATCAAAACCTCCATACTCCATCTTTCTGAGTAGCTTTTGGCTCAGTTTCCAGTGCCAACCTGCTTACAGTAAACTCCTTACAGTATCCAGTGCTTGATCACCTGGTTTTATGTTTCTACGTGTGTCATACTTCAGGGGTGGCTGCAGAGAAGACCAGAGAGCCAAGAAAACCCCATATCTCTTTGAATGACTTCTCTAACACTATGTGATGGCATCTAATCCCTTTTTTTTCCTGAGTTTCAGAACTCCTTGCTTTTATCACCTTTCCCAATCCTGCTGCCTTCTTGGAGTCACTTGCCTCATCAGCTGGTTTCCTTGCCCTTTCGATAGCACCAAATTCTCCAAGGTTATCCATGTCATTTGTAAAGGTGTGCCAAAGAAGGCACTCTCAAATTTTTTTCAGCATAAAAGGGGAACCTCTTCATTGCCAACCTTAACCTACAGTCCAAAGTCACCTCACAAAAGCAGTCACAGATGGGTTCAGTGCCTTGTGTCTGCAGTCATTGAATTCCACCACTTTCATTTCACCCTGTACTCCTGTGCTCTCAAATCCCTCTACAGTACTTTGGATGGTATTGTCTGTGAATACAATGGCAGCATTTATGTATTCCTTGTTGAACTCTAAGTAGATTAGACTGAATCAGAAATAACCAGAGAAACACGGAAAAATATTAATTTTCAAGTATGCATGTGAAAGTTCTGCTCTGTACAGCATTTTATGACTCATTCAAAGAGATTTTCTTTTCCCCCACACAACACTTCATTCTCTAACTTCTCAAGTTGTTTGTCATCTTCTTGTTATTCAGAAAATTTTCCTTTCTGAATTGCCATCAGGTTCCTCACCAGCAGCTCAAGCATCCAGTAATGCTGGTGGAATTTTGCACAGAGATTTCTGTCTGAACCTTCATTTTGTCTATATTGTGTTTGATTTTTTGAATTAAGTAAGTGCAGAGAAACAGCAGTGAAATATTTTCTTAAATATTCCTCTACTTTATAATTTGGAACCTTACCTCCATTACTATTTTCTGTTATACAGAAAGGGTAGTACTGGGCAAAGTCCCTAAAGAATGTTGCTCCAGTGACTGAACATTTCTTCTCTTCAAATAGTCTTGCACTGCATTATGCTGTTTGCTTCTGCAAATATAAATTCAAAGCTGTAGGACTAATTACAAATATAATACTCTAGCAGAGTAAGTATCTACTAGAAATTTTCTACTGGTGAAATGAGGTGAATAATGAATACCATTTGTCAAAAGTCAGTAGAGGGATTTAGTGATGGAACAAAGTTCAGAAATTTGCAACTTCCAACTTGAATAAATGCGCTGACAGCACACCTTTGTCTTGAGTTATGATAATAGTAATGCTGATTTTTTTCCTCCATTTTTCCTCTGAGAAACTGCCAAGAATCTTACTTCCCAGTCTGGGGACAGCAGAGACTGTGTTCTGCAATTAAAAGTTAGGGAGTTTTTAATGAGAGCGACAAAGCTGATTCATAGTTCAAAGTTAGGCAGAAGGGTTTTTTTTTTCTTTCTTTTACTATTTTTTTAATCAAAAGCAAATAATTCATTTTTATCTCAGACAAAAATATGATAAAGGCTAATTCATTGGGCAGAAAGAAGGAATGTAGGGAATTACTGATGAAATTTAACAAAAAAAATTAGAGGTCTAATATTTTATTTCATTTCACAAATGTAATAAATCCTATAAAAGTCCTTATACAATTTCTCCTTGAAGATATTGCAATGTGATAATGATGCCGTACCCTTGCCAGCCAATTTCTTGATTTGTTCAGGTTATTCCAATAATATCTACATTTCACAGGAGAGTATTTACATTCAAATCTTCCCTGAGATTTGTCATGCCCTGTTGTCATCATGTTTTCTCCTGTGTCACCTTCAAGGACTGATAGGGCATGAAAATCTGTAGGAATAAACAGGACTTGAAATCCCCAGTGAAAGAAGCTGTGCCTCAGCCCTGTGGGGAACTGAGCTCCTTCACTCCCACCGATGTCATTAACACTCCAGGAGACTCAGCATTTTGGGGAGGATGCTCAGTGCCTAGAAGAATCAGGATGTAATTGCCAATTTCAAGCGTATGTGCAGAACCATGTCTCAGGCCAGGATATGGGAAGGAAGAAACAAGCTATCTGCAGAAAGTTGTGCACAAACATCACTGGTTGCTTTTGTAGGAGTAGGTGTCCCTTCAGAGATGTACTTTTTCATTTCTAAAGACTACTGCCTCAGAATAATACACTGAAAAAGAAGCACAGCTTAGATACATATTCTCTTCAGACAGCGGGCTTGATTCCAAGAAATGGAAAGGCATACAGGGAATAAAAATGGCTGTGTTTAATCAGATTAAATGGATATCTCATTAGTTATTCCACATAATTGGAATCTTTCACAAACCGAAAGAGTGGACCTCTAGTATAGCTTAGTTAAAACTGGGAGTTTGTTGCTGAAAATGGAGCTAATTGGGAAATCTTAAAGACAGGTCTGAGACACACCTGAGATGTTAAGAAGACAGTGATTGGACAGTACAGTGTAATGGATCCCCTAACAAGATATAAATAATATAGGATCTGTCTTTGCAGTCAAGGAGAAAACAGTTTTTGTTTGTTGATTAACCAGACAGGTTAGATCAGAGGCTGGGAAGATGCTTGAATTATACTTTAAAGAGACCTTAAATTTATGGAAATATATTTTGAAAACAGAATACTCAGTTTATGGGGGGTTGTGGGGAAGGTGTGCAAGTGTGATATGAAACTGGACAAGCAGTTCCCTGAAGGATTGTTTTTTTCTGAATATTTTGTGTTTAGTTGATAGGTTGTTTTATTTTGTTGCAGAGCCTTTAAAAATATTTTACAATGGAAAGCAAAACCATTTCTGTGCATGTAGGATTTTCTTATTTCCTCAAATGATATAAATTTACCATGCTTTCAAGATAGCAATAGAATACAGAAGGATGGGTTATGTGGTTTGCATTTTCCATTTGTAGTAGTGTAATGAATGTGTTAACTTTGCTCATGTCTAATGGATGAAAATTCGTCCCCCCCCTCCACCTATCATTGAGTGAGGATCTTCAACATCAGTCCTTGTTTCAGCTGTTCTGTGGCCCACATGTAGCACTGGCCTCAGCCACACCTCTCACTGGCCTCACTCCACACATCATTGCATATTTGAGCATAACCTTACCCTATGTGTGTGTGGAGAATACAAATGTATTTTTTTGGTATGTGCCAGAATCCAACAGGAAGTAATTACATGGTCTTATGTGAAAATGTGACAAGAATAACTACAGGCAAGGAAACATACTGAGTAGAACCTTTTAATTTTTCCATTCTTAGCTTGCAGGCCAATTTCCCTTCTGCTCCTCCTTAACTGTGCTCTCTGCAAAGTGGCCAGTGAGAAAGGAGGGACTTAATACCTTATGGACACCACACCTCCCTATTCCAAAAAGGAAAAGGATTGATATTGTAATATGATGTTAGTATCAAATGTGAGCACACATAAAGGGACATGGATACTCAAATGGCTCAATGCTGTCTAAGCATGCACCTGGGCACTGCTGCTCTGTACTGCTCAGTGATGAGAGTCCTGGAGCAGAACTATGAACATTAACCCCCCTGGAGTGCACATTACCCTTCTTCCTGGACAGCTGGACTCAGTGTGGCTTGATCCAGAAGCCAGACAGAGATCCTTGCAAAGTAAGGTGCTGCCACTTGAGCTTTCTACCAAAGTGCTGGCCCCACTCCAGCCCCTGGGAACCAGCACTGAGGGTGAGTGAAAGGCTGAGCCACTTGAACCACACTCACTGCTTGATGCAGGTACCATACAAGATGGTAATTGAAAGTAATCTATGGTCCAAATTAGCAAATGCACTGCCCTGGCACTTCACAGCTTGTCAAAAAATTCCTGCCTCTGGGCATTTGTTCAGAGGCAGAGCCATTCTTTGCCAACTAGGCCATGTTACACATTGCAACATTAGCATATTTGTATCAAACCATATGTTATTTTGTTCAATTGTGACATTTTGCTTCATTTTTAGCCCAAAATGATATTTGAGGTATCAACCCGATACTCCGTAATTTTAGAGATATACCCCATGTATTGCACTGAAAAATTGCAAGAGCATACAGACTACTCAGGCATTCTATTCTTTGAGTACAGCATAGAGAATAATTATGGCTTCTCATATTCTCTGAGTAATTAATTTGAAGAATTTAATTATATTTTTCATATTAATTATTAATGTATTATTCACCCAACATAGTCAGTTCGTAATTCATAGATGTATTATTCAAGTAATTTAGTTGATGAATTTCATAGTTTTGAATAAGTTATTCAATTTTTTTAATTATTCACTCAGCTCTAGGAATGTCTGTTGACACTTGAGTATCAGCCATATTATGGCAACTTCTTTTTTTGCAGGGTTTTGTGAACGCCTGATATTGAATCCAAAAGCTAGTAAAATGCTGTCCAGTCCTTAAATTTTCTTTTATATAAGGTTACTTTACAAATGCATGGGATTTTAATCTGATCAACAAGTTTAAATTTGGTATCTTTTTGCCTATTTGCATTTTAAATCCAGTTTTATTACGGAACATTCTCATAAACTACAGGCCTTATTTGCTACATTTCACTCTCGTTTAAACTTGGATGGAACACAGTCCTCTTACTGAACATTTCACTGATGCTAGAATTACAATGATGAAGACACATCCATCCGTTAGTCTATGAGTTTCATCATTAGTTTTATGTTCAGATAATTCTCTTTTTATGAGGAAACTTGTAACCATGGCAGAAGAGAATAAGAAGTAAGGTTTCTACAGTATGCTGCCAGTTAATCTGGACAATTTAGCTTGACCTAAACAATAAGTGTACAAATGGCCTAGAAAATTTCCAGGGAAAATAACGTGGTCACACTAGGAGCAGCACTTCTGGATGTGTGTCAGGTAATAATTTTATTTTGGCAGAGGCATAACACAAAGGATCACTTATCAGGTGTTCCCATATATATATGTGTGTGTGTGTGTGTGTGTGTGTGTGTGTGTGTGTGTGTGTAATTTTATATGGGATTTTTTTTTTTTTTTAGACAGGGTGCCCTGTATGTAAATATATAAAATAATGGTTAATTTTGGGAAATTAAAAAAAAAAAAAAACAAGTGAAAAGCCCTGAGTGAAATATATGTTATTCTTTATGTTTCTGGATTCACCATTCTGCCAAATAAAATGATTTATCTCAATTATTTTTATTTGATTGCTTTATTTTTTTATTTTATTTTTATTTTTTTTTTTACTATGACAACTTTCCTTCAAAGAAAAGATGGTCCTGTATTCTAAAAAAGTTGCAATACTCTTAATTGTATTCAATTGATTCTTGAAAACATTTTAGTGGTAAAAGTAGCACTGTAGAACTGGTCTTTGGAATGCAGTGCATAATTTGAAGCTTTTTTCCCTGTACAAAACTCAGAGATATTTCCTTTTAACAGCTCTGAAAAAAAAGCCATTTTTTTCAAAAAACCCCTGTATTTAGACTACATTGGTTCCAAGTTCTCTGTGAATTCATATAAGCACATTTACCATTTGTGTATTGCTGTTTCACACAACCTCAGTGTCTATGTCAAACACAAACACAAAGGTTTGTGCCAAACCTTTCACGATTTCCAGATCCATTATTACAATATAATATTCTAAAAGAAAAGTCTCCAGCAACAGGTTGCTTCTTTCACTGAGGAGAATGTTTGTGTTTTGGGTTGTTACCTTGCTAGCAGGCAGTCCATATGGTGCTAAATCCTATAAACTAACTATAACTAGGTATAAAATTCATAGGGAAAAATGTAATTTATCACAAGTGCACAGCTGGTGTCTGCTTCTAAGTAGTTGTTTCCTAATCTGATACCAACCTGTTCACAGCCTTGGTATGTTATTGAGCTATAAAATCAATAACAAATACCATGCATGATTCCCTGAGAGATTAACCATTTATTCCAGCTGTGAAGAACAAATGAAGGTTAAAGCCAAGTAACTGCTTGAAGAAAGGTTTTCATGAAATGGAACAAAGTCTCTTATAGATTAATTGATATTAACTGCAATAACAACATAGAATGGCTTGTTTGTTTTAATTATGTTTGTTTCTTAAAGCAACTGACTTTCAAGCTCAGATTTACATGCGGTTTGCTTTCCCTGTGCTCTCAACAGTGCTTGATACGTGATTTACATTTCTTCTTTCCCTCCAAACGTTTCACAGTTTCTTTGCTCTTTTCTTTAATTGCAACGAATATCTCGGGGAGGATTGCCTGGGGCAGATTGAGCACAAGCACCGAAAGCTGCAATGGTAAAAAGATACAGCGAGCGAAATCGTCGTGCCCTTTTCTTCCGGCTCACAGCTGTAAAAGCTGTGGATGTTTTAATGCGTGCATGTGCAGTGGGAAGGAAGTGAGAGATCAGAGTCGTGGGGAGCAGCAGCAAGGGTGAGAAGAGTGGGAAGGAGGGGAGCGGGAGCGAGCTGTCCGCGGGCGGGCACAGGGGCTCGGGGAGGGCGAGCGCCAGGCACCTGGCCAGCGTCGGGACAGGGATGCAGCCTGTAAGCGCTTCCTGCCGGCCTGGGAAAAGGGGGTCGGGCATGAGAGGGAACGCAAGATTTTGCGCTCTTCCTGGGGATTGACTGCTGGCATAATCTAAAAGCCTAAATGTTTAAGCAAAAGACGGCTCTTAGCCTTAGATGTGGTAGAACCAAACTAAAAGTAGTGATTCCAAAGGGGGAAGAGACACCTTTTGAGTCAAATCCTTTGCTGTTTTATGTGCAAAGATATCTGATATAATCTTGCCTGCCTTTTACTTAACAGCAGTAAAAAAAAATGCTAGTGCCATTTTAATAAACTTAAACATTCCTGCTGTGATCCTCAGATTTTTTCAACCCTCTGTATGACAGCTCTTAGCCCAGCGTACCCCGCTTCTCTACCTCCTTTATCTCTGAGCTGGTTGCAGTTCCTTGTTTTGCGTTGTGTGAAGTTTGTAAAGGACTTTACAATGAAAGACACTTGGGGTGAGTTTACTTTAGCCTAATTCCTTCAACTGCTCCTCCTTGTTTTGCTGAAACAAGATCAGAATTTGACCTCAAAACACCCCAGTGAGAGCAGTATTATTTATACTTATTTTGTAAAAGGATAAATTGAAACACTGGGTTTAAGTGACTTGCCTGAAGGCATGAAGCTTCTCAGTGCCACTGCAGAGACTTGAATGCATGAATCCAGATGCCAGTGTCTTTGCCTTAAATGACAGATGAACTCTGCAATCAAGATTTTGCTCAGAAAAAAATATACTAACATCCATGGACTTATTAAACCTATTTAAGCCAGGGAAGAGTCAGGTGTCTGCCTACTTTCCATGAGCAGAAAAGCAGTATTAAACTGCTTTTCTCCTACAGGTGTAATGTTTGCTTATGGGATAGGGAAAATCCTCTTTGAAAAAGTGAGTTCTGAAAGTTTGGTAACTGTGCTGTAACAGAAAGCCATTTTTCCCCCTCTCATCTCAGTGAATAGTACAGTTGAAAAAAAAAAAAACAAAGGAAAAAGAGAATTCCCAAAGAAAAATATGTGTCAAGTTTGATTTCATAACTTTCTTGTCTTACTCTATTTGTAATTTAATGCTTTAATTATAAAAGTTTATTATAACACTTTAATTGTTTATTCATTGATCTGAGACACTCCATGGATTTCCTTCACTGGGATCATTGCAGTAAAATTGCAACACACAGGAGACAGATCAAGCTTATAACATTGGCAGTCTCGTGGGTACTCAAATATATTCAAAGTCAATACATTTGCTGATGGGCAATAAGAGAGAGGTAACAAAAAGTAACTTCTCCAGTCCTCTGCTACGTTTAGTGCCTCTGTGGTTGTCTGTACGCTTTTTTCATGTAGTCTGCTTTATCAGTCATAAGGATAACTAAGCTCAGCTCCAGCTTTGGTGGCATTATCTCAGGCTGTCATAAGAATACACTGAACTCTGGAATGGTGCATGTCCATTGTGAATGATGGTCAGCAGAGACAACACAATGGGGGTAACACCATGTCTTTTACCCTGCTTATTCCCTATTCAGATGTCATGTCAGAAGTCTGATGCACTTTAAAGATTATGCTGGATTTTTAAACTGTTTTGCAGTAAGAAATGTGATGCAGTAGGTACTGAGAAGAGCTGACAAAGAAATTATTTGATGTTCCTTTTAAGCCTGTGGAAAGTCTGCTCTCAGACTGTAATTTCCTGGAATTTATTATTCACAATTATTCACTGTATTTTGTTTTGGCAAATCTTTTTAACTCTGTTTTGATCACGCGCAGTCTTCCATGAATAATCATCATCTCAGACTGGAGCTGTTGTGATAGGTCAAAAGAGAAATATGGCATTGTCATGTTTGTAACTCCAAATGGAAGAAACTACTTCTAGTGCAGCATTTGCAAATGTGGGTATAAAATTTGGCACCTGTAAATATTCATGTACATACACTTGCAACTATGCTCTGGGCTTGATCCAAAGCCACTAGAGATAACAGAAAGAATGAATATTCATGTTGGTAAAACTTAATTCCTAGATGGCTCACTGAAAGCAAATGTAAAGAGAAAGAAGTATAGACAAAAATGCCTTAATGCCACTAAATGTTCACAGGAAGAAAGTCCTAGTTATTACATTCTGATCCTGGTGGGGTGCTTTTACTTGTGTGTCAATGAAATTGCACACGTGCACACAAATATAATTACAGTCTTACTTTTGGGACTTTCTTTCCAAAACATAGAAGCTTTGCTCCTTAACAAAGAGAAGTTAGGAAAAAGCTAGAATTCAAAAATATGTGAATCTGGTCCAGCACAAAGGAAGCTTTTATTTTTTTCTTTTTGTGTGTACAACAGGAAACTGAAAATGTTAAAAAGTATTATTTGATTTATTATGCTTTCCCACAAAGCTCAATGCATAATACAAGCAGGAGTTAGCAGCTTCACTGTGGGTAGTGTTTCTTTCAATTTTTTTTAAAACATATACCTAATCTCCCACATATGTGAAATTATGTACATTTCAGACCTCGAAACTGAATGACTGGGCAGAGCAGCACAACCAAAGAGTGCATCTGACACACTTGGGTCAGCTGTTGCTATTTTGTTAATTTTTTTTTCCGTCTAACAGAAAGGTCAAAATATAATTTTAAGAGTTAAATCCTATTGGATGAGTCTGAATGGGAAAATGCACACTTAGAATGCTGAAATTTCTCTCTAAGGCAGAGGCTGAATTTAGGAGATTCAGTCGTTTGCCTCTGACCTTGGTTTTGCTTGACTTGTGTTCATCTGATGGCAAGTAGCCGACTTCATGCAACACTGCTATGCCACAGCCTTCAGGTTCCAGCATGGCAAGCTACCTGGAAGTCAAGTTCAGTTCTTTCACGAGAAATGAGGTGCCAGGATATAATATCACTCATACTAGATCATTCTGGACCACATGACTGTATACTATACAGAAATCTATCTCTCTTGTGATCAGATAATTAACAGATTTGGTGCTTATAGTACTATACATCCTTGTAATTTGTACAATATCACACTGAATGGAGGGGTTCCCACGCTTATATCTCCTTGTCCAGCAAAATATGACCAAGTACAGTCAGGAGAACCTATCATTTTGTAGTTCAAGTACATGGGCTCTATTGTCAGCTGGCATAAAGGTCCCACTGTCACCTACAAAGAGCAGTGTTATCTTGGGCTGAGCTCTTGTTTCTTTACAGGCTGTTTAAAGGAAGACAAAAAGTAACAGGACATAATTTCATATCCTTTCCTTTAACCAAAAAAGTTTTTAATGTTATGCTTCTGTGTACCAAGGCAGGTTTGCCCAATGTAAAAGGGACTGAATGCCAAATATATCAAACAATATTATTGCAAAAGTGAACAACTTCCTGCTGTAAGGAAAGAAAGCACCCATGAATGAGGAAAACGATGTATATACATGAAACCAATTCTTCTGCCCAAGGGCTAGTTTGTATCCAACACAGAATATTCATAGTCTGTAAATCAGACTTTATAACACTGAGGTTTGCACATGATTTTCCCTGTTTCAACTTTCAGACATGAAGAATAATTCCCAAATGTTGCCACAGAATTAGATGGCTGAAAATTAGATAGTGACAGCAGCTTTGCAATTTTGGAGCAGTCTCCTCATCTGCATTCTAACTGTAAGGCTCTGGAAATGCTTAGAGAAGAAAGCAGATTTTTTTCTTTCCCTGTCACTGCCTCTACCACTAGCTTTGTAAACTGTGTGACAGCATATTATTTTAGAATATTTTGGTAGCTTTCCTTCCACCAGGTGTTGTTTTTGCCCTAACAAACCTGAAGGTTAGCACTGGGCAGGTGTGAAGCTGCAAGGGGAATAATTGCTGCAACTGACAGTGAGGGAAGCGGCTCTTCAGTACAAATACTGATTCGAAAGAAGCATCTTGTATGAACAATTGCATTGAACTCTAAATAATATGAAATGAATTTTTGGTTTTCCCTAAGTGCTTGAAGTTTGACATGAGAGGAAGAGCTACCTGGTATTCCCAGTCTTCTATCTAGTTCAGAAATACCTTTAATCTCAGATTGGGGCATAAAGTTGGAAATTCTCTCAATATGACATTTCCAAATAATTTCACTTCAGAAACATCAAAGTATGACTTGCTTAATTTAGTTAAGAGCAGAGATTTTCTTTTTCACTTGTTTTGACTTTTATAAAAACCAGCTATGGATAATGAGGCTTTTTTGGGTGTGATAAGGGTTCGTAAAATCAAAAACCAAACCAATTGCTTAGACAAGGTTATTTGACCTTGTCAAAATGAAGTATATCAAAAATCCTGTATAAAAAAAAAAAATTGTATATTCCAGAAATTGTTTGAGGCAATTGAATCAGCATTCTCCAATGTTAAGCCCTTTTATCTGTAAAAAGAGTAGATCACATTTAATAAAACACTGAAGTAACAGTGGTTGAGCAGTATTTTCAGAGGGCCAGAAAGATACAGTAGGTCAAAATATAATATCACTGAAGGTGGTGGAAATTTTGTCAGTACTGTAACATGACTCATGTTCTACCCTGCACTTATGAAAATTCAATATTTTCTCCTTGATAGACCAGAAAACAGCATCTCTATGTACATATCAGCTGAGAATGCTGTACACTGAAGTTCATCAGCTGAGACTGTGAATATTGTAGTCCAAATGAATAAATTTAGCTTCATTATTTGTATTTTTTTAAGCTATAAGCTAAATCAGATGAGCAATGACCCTTTATGGCTACTCTGGATGCACAGCAGGTGTATCAGAATGACATGTTGATTTTATTTGGATTTCTGCCCTTTTGTCCACAGGACTTCAGTTTTGGCATTGTTTGCCTTTGTTGCAAAGTTAATTTCTGTTTCAGCATCTGTTCATGGACAGAGTCTGCTCCCACATTTTTTTATGGTACATCTATTGTTGTTTCACCACTATACATGTGTTTGCTGCTCCTTCTTGCTTTCTGCAGCAGCTATGCTCTTTCTTCTCATATCTGCCATACCAGACATATCTACATGCAGCCAGGATTCTGACTCAAGCATTTAATTTGTTCTAGTAAGGAATGGTCTTCATTTTCATTCTAAATTAATTTCCTTTTTACACAGATCTGTTGTGATAATCCTACCTTTTCTAAGGTATTGTATTTAAATTACAAATGCAGAAACAAGACAATGAGGGAAGAAGAAAGGTCAAAACCAATAAAATAAATTTATTTCCTAGCATCTTAAGATTTTTTTTTCAATCTACTTCTGGTGACAGGTAGGTGTGGGGGAAGTTTCTTGTATCGTATTTAATGTCAAGTCATTTGGCATTTATAAGTATTCGTAAAGCTTCCCACAAGGATTCAGCTGCACCACAAATCCTACTGATATTCTTAGGAAATATGCAATCAAATTTTAGCACAAATATTTGAAAATAAAAAGGAAATATCTATTCTTCATTGTAGTTTTTGCTTTTATACTCTTTTTGTTTTTTTATTAATGTGCTTGTTATTAGAAATTATGTCCTACAACTTCCAGATTATCACGTAATTAAAAGTCTTTCTGTAAAAAGCTTTCTGTTAACTGCTCAATGTCAACTTTTAAGTCGTTCCAGAATACTTTCTCCAGGATATTTTTTTTTTCCAGAGAAGCTATTTGTTACTGCAAGGTGCAGTGATGTTGAACAGGTAAGGTTTTCGTGCAGCACTAGATGCTTCAAGTGCTCATGTGGATTCAAGTGCATCTGAGGTTTGCTCCAAGAGATGATAGAAGTGCACCAACCTTGATTTTCTCTTTAAATAGCCCCTGCTCACAAAGGAAACTACTTGAGATAACAAATCCGTTTCAGAGATCACACTGTAAACCAAAGAAATCACCTCCTGGGCTGAAAGCTACTTAGTCATGTAAAGGATGATGTTTGGATAAATAACTGTCATCTACTGATGCTATTTGCACTAAAATGCTGGAATGTTGTGGCTACATCTGTGATGGTAAACTGGATGTTTCTAGGGCTTGTTTTCTTGTTCCCACATTAGCTGGCACAGTCTGGACCCCTCCTCATTGCTAAGTTCTCTTATCTGCAAGGCAGCCTGCTAATAATTAAGCTACCAACTGGAGACAAGTGGGCAAGTCCTTCCTTTGTGCTGGCTCCGAAATTTTGCCCAAGACATTTTTGGGAAAGGCTTCATTTGGTGGGCCAAATCTATGCTAATGACTATATTCAATTATGAAAATAATACAAGCAATGAAATCCCCAATAGCACCACTTAGTTTATTATAATATATGTTCCTTATAATTATATTCTAAAATAAAAGATCTGTTTTCATGGAAGAAGGTGTTTCTTAGCATAAGCTCTCCATTCCAAGAGTTGCCTTTTACAGTCACCTTCGCCTTTATATGTTGTCTGGAGAGAGCAAATAGCAATAAGTTCACATGAAGAACATTGTACTTACTATTCCCTATGTAATATGAAATGTGCAGTTTTACCCATGCATCTTTAGAGGCTTCTGAAAAAGAAAAGCAGCCTGAAGTCTGCTGGGAATATGCTAATTAAGAGATGAGATTGAAATGTTAATGAAGATATTCTAAGGCTGACAAAGGAGGATGTCTTAATACTCCACAAGATCATGAGATCTTTCATTGCCCAGTCACAGCAGAGGAAAATCAAAAGAAATTGAAATAAGAGTAGACCCTGCCCATTACTGGCTAAGAGTCTGCCCTGCATCTCTAATATTTGCAGTCAACAAGGGCAGAAAGCTACAGCAGAGCTCTGGTAGTTCTCCTCAGCATGCCAGATCAGAGACAAACTTTCGAGGCTAATTAGTAAACCTCAAACGCTTGTAACAATGAATTGTTAGCAGCAGCTTTAGAAATTTATTTTTCTTTTAAGCAGTTTGTATCTTTGTTCTGTTAGTGCAGATCTCTGTTTTAAGTAAACATGCCATTTAAATCTTGTCTAGAAATATCGTGAACAAGCTGACAAAACATTACACTTTTAAAAAACAAAATCACACAAACACATAGTCGCAGAATGGGTAAAGTTGGAAGATATCATATAGGAGATCACTTGGTCCAACCTCTGTTCTCAACCAGGGTCATCCTAGAACTCATCAAACAAGACTGTGTTCAGGTAGCTCTTGAATATCTCCAGTGAGGGAGACTCCACAACCTTCCTGGGCCATCTGTTCAGGGCTTGGTTACCCACACAATAAAGGAATTATTCCTCGTGTTCAAGTGGAACATCCTGTGTAATGTCTGCATGTGTCTCTCTTGTCCTATTGCTTGGCACACCTGAGAAGAGCCTGGATGCATCCTCGTGACACGCTCCCTTCAGACACTTACAGATGTGGATGAGTCCCCCTCTCAGTTGTCTCTTGTGTAGACTGAACAGGTCCAGCTCCCTCAGTCTTCCCTTGTAGGTGAGGTACTCCAGTCCCCTAATCATCTTTGTGACCCTCCGCTGGACCTGCTCCAGGGGCTCCCTCTCTCTCTTGTACTAAGGAGCCCAGAACTGGACACAGCACCCCAAATGTGACCTCACAGGGGCTGAGCAGAGGGACAGAATCAACTCCCTCGACCTGCTGGCAAGAATGTTCTTTCCAATGCACCCCAGGATACTTTTATTCTTCTTGGCCATGAGAACACACTGCTGGCTCATGGACAGCTCTTGTCCACCAGAACCCCAAGTCCTCCACAGAGCTGCTCTAAAACAGGTCAGACCCCAGCCTGTCCATGGGGTTATTCTTCCCCAGGTGCAGGACCCTGCATTTGCCTTTGTTGACTCTCAGGCAGTTCTTCTGTGCCCATCTCTCCAACCTGTTGAGGTAGTTCTGAGGGGCTGCACAGCCCTCTGGGGTAACAGCCACTCCTCCCAGCTTTGTGCCATCAGGGAACTTGCTGAGGGGGCCACTACCCCATCATCCAACTCGTTGATGAGTAAGTTAAACAGAGTGTTAAATCCTGGTGAACATCTCTAAGGACAGGCCTCCAACAAGATCCTGTGACACTGATTAAGTCTATCCTGAATCTGCTCTTCAGCCAGGTCCCAATCCACCTTTCTGTCCGCTCATCCAGTCCACACTTCCTGATTTGCCTATGAAGATGTTGTGAGAGACAAGTGACATTCTTGAGTTGGGAGGATGTCAACCTCCCTTGAGTATCAACCAGTCTCTTGGACCCCTCTTCCCTGCAGGACGTGTTCCCTTGGGATTTTTCCCAGATTATCCTTTAAGAGGCCAAAGTTAACTCTCCCACAGTCCATGTTTACAGTCTTACCTGCTGCTCTGCATCCTCCTCCCTCAGTACTGAGCTCCACACTCACAGTCACTACAGCCAAAGCTGCTCCCAACTTTCTCATTCCCAACAAGGCCTTACCTGTTTGTGAGTATAAGGGTCACCCTGTGGAATCCTCTGCTAACCATGTCAGAAAGTCATCAATGCTTTCCAGGAACCTCCTGGAGTGTTTGTGCTTTGCTGTCTTGCTTCTCCAGCGGAAGCCAGGGTATTAAAGTCCCCTACAAGAACCAGTGTTTGTGACTTTGAGGCTGCTTCAAGCTGCCTGGATTAGACATATTTTGTGTTGTTCAGTACCTGAATGCACAGCACTCAAATGGCAAAAAAGGAGGGCCTCCATTGAGTTACACAAGTTAAGGAGCTGGTAATGCAGTTTTCTAGTAGAGGACCTATTTGAAATCAGTGCTAACAGGCAAGTTTCTTTTTGGAAAGAGGATCTTAGTAAGAGAGTGTTCAGATTGGTGGCTTTATAAATGCACTTACATTAATTTGTAGCAAATGTTCCTACAAATCTTATATATTGGGTTACTCTGTGGCTTTGGGTGAACTTGCAAATTTTGTTTCCTGAAATTGAAGGAAGACAAAATTTTATCTGCTCTGTGAGGCTGTCCTAAAAATCTTAAAATCTCTGTGAATTGCATCTCTGAGTTGTCTTGTTAATACTGAGAATTCAAAGTCCAGGCTACAAATTTTTATAGAAGGTATGTTATTTCAGAATGCACCTAGTGCAGGCCATGGACTAAAACCCCACTAATATTTAAACCTGGTTAGTTTTGATGTTCGTATTTCAGTTTAATTTTGTCCAAAAAAGATGTACATTCAGTCAATCTTAGACTGCTACCTAGTGTGGAACAAATGATGTGGGACATGGGAATGGTTGGACTATTTTCTTCAAAACCTGGTCTGAACTAAACCACCAATATTAATATACTCTGTCCTTGAACTGTTGTGAAAATTCAGTTTCAAAATTTATCAGAGATGTCATGATGATTTTGATGTACTGTTCATTGAAATGAATAGAAACAGGGGACCTAAATTCTTTAGAAAATAATTCTTAACCAACCATAATATCTCTCTTTAGAACCCTCCAAATAGTAAGTGAAATATGAACACAATAAAATCTAATTTGGTAGTACTACAATTACAGAAAAACAATAGTAAAATGAATACAGTCAAACTAATGTTCTTATATCTGTCATTTAAAATTAATTGACACTAGTATTTATTTGTTTGGAGCACTGGGATTTCTGGTTGGTTCATTGAATTGAGTGTGGATTTTTGTTGCACTTCTTTGCTTTAAATTCTTTATGTAGTTGACCTTTCTGGCACAGCAGTTTGGGACCACCACCGATGAAATGTTATTAATATCTTAGCACAGCTACATTAATAATCCAGAGGAAACACAGCTAAACATGCTCCTTCCAACTTGCTCAGTGACTTAGCACCAATGGTGTGCACAGCTTGTGTAGGTGACCTGTTTTCAGCAGGAGGCCTGGATGCACTCACTCCCCATGGTGAAGGAAAGGTGATTCTGTTGGCTACATCCTCTTGGACTGGCAATGTATTTGAGGCAGAAGCTGTTTCTCAGCACAACTTTTGTGAGCTCAGGGTAGCTGACTTTGCTGGAACAGCAGTTTCAATGGATACTCTATGCCTCTGAAAACTCAGTGTCAGATTTACACAGACCTCTGAGTGACTGGCCAGTTTAGAAGATGCACTGAAAGACATCTGAAAACTGCATGCAGATTCTCTAGCAAGGCCAGTGAGTGAACGCTGAGTGTTCTGCCTTCCAGTCCTTTTTCCAGATCTCAAGATGGATTACTTCATCCTAAATAGCTCGTATGAACTGATAATATTATTAACATTTATTAACCCCTCTTGCAGACTGTTAATTAAATAATGCAGAGTCAAACCTTAATTCCTTTGGTGCTGACTAAATATCTCTTCCACTTGACACAATTTCATTTATCATTACCCTGTGTCCCTTGTGTTTAATTTTCAGATGAACTAAATGACTGTATTTGGTATTTAAGATAACACATTAAAACAGCTGTGAACATAACAAACATAGGCAGGATTACCAAGAGTCATCATAGTGAAGCCAATAAACAAACCTGATGAGGAAATTGAGTCCTCAAAAGTGTGAGGAAAGAACCTTGAGTAAGTCTGTCTTTTAATTTAAACTTATGAAGAATAGCAGTTAACAAGCCTTTGCTGAAATGTGGCAATGTTCTCCACGTGTGACAGGTTTAAGTTTACACATAATTGCTGGAGCAAATGGATGAGCTGATTGCCCAAAATGTGATCCTAAGTTATGGTAACCCTTTACCCCAGCTTGACTGTCTCCTATATCATGCTGCTGTGAGCCCTACCAGAGCTAAAGGAATGACTTGATGAATGAGCTTTTGAAGCAGTTAAGCTAATGCTCCCATAAACCTTGGGGAAGTATGCAAATGGGTTGCTCTTCTGCATGCTGATAAAAAGCACTATTAATAAATAGAAAATAATTGTTTGACAAGCAAGATAACCTTCTTCATGGTTGTTGGTATGCAATAAACAATATCAGAAGCTTTAAAATCCCAGTAACAGGAGCACTGGGAGAGCAGTGCTTCTCCCTCTGGAATTTTGCAGTGTTTTCCAGAGTTGGCTTTAAAAGTAGGCTGTGGTAAAGAAAGAGAAGAGAGGTTCAAGAATGAATAAAATCTGCCTCCTAGCTAACCACCCTCTCATCTGTCCTTTCATAAGTCTGTCTTTTCCCCATCGGTTTTGTCCCAGCTGTGATCCTTGAGAACATGATTTTTCTGTACCAAGGGTGGAAGGAATGGAGAAAAAACCCAGAAAACCAGTAATGTTCATCCAAAAAAATAGGAAATTGTCACAAAGCAAACATGTACCAATTTTTCCTTTTCTTTCACAAACGTTACTGAAGAAAGCGTCCCCACCCCAAAAGTAAAAATACGTGTGGTGAAATACTGAGAAAAATACTGCACAAGAGCAGATCTTGTTGTGCTTGTGTATCTCACAATTCAAGATGGAAAAGGGCAGAGCAGACTTTCTTCATCTCTATAAATAACATGCTGCTTTTTATCTGTGTTAAAAGATTTACAGAATCCTTTCTTTTGGCACTTGATCACTCTAACTGGCAGTAGAAACGCAGGAACTTCATGAACAAAGAGAATCAGAGAAGAAAAATGGCTCTGCAGTCCTACTGGGATCCATTACCATGGCAGTTTGGGCTCTCACACATTAAGAAATGTTTCTTGATTTTTTTTCCTTTTATAGCCAATACCAGCACAGTGAACACAGAATACAGGAAACACAGCAAATTGTTCAGAAATTAAGGGAAAATTAAGTTTTGACCCATGAGTTATGTAGACCTTGCCTTAGTGTTTCTAGCCAATCCCAGTGCTCCAGTTTCTACACTAAAGCTCTTGCAGTTGCTGAAATTGAGGCAAATCAAAACAGATCCTGTGGGCAGAAGAACAAGTGCACTGCTATATAAAATGCCTTATTTACTACCAATGGCACGAATTTGGTATTAGAACTGATAGAAGCATTTTAAAATTACTTGTGTAAAGAATTTCAAAGTGACTTTTTGAATTAAAGAATACATATCAGAAAAATACAACAATCAAATCCAAAATGTTTTTTAATTGTGCCTTTTATTTTTCAGATGTTTACCCCTTCTTTCCCTTTACTGAATTCCATGCCATTGTCATTATTAGAGCTTAATAAGATATGCAATCTCAGAAAGATGAGGCAAGGCAAGGCAAGGCAAGGCATATTCAAAGGAAGGGTTTCAGCCATTATAAAAGCTGAAAAATTACCTTTTATTAGAAAAAAAATTAAAAGAAGAAATGACTTGCACTTGGTTATGTGATTGTGAGCTGTCTATCCTGGTCATTTCCAGACTGTATCTTAACCAGACTTGATGCTATTAACAAGAATTTTTTTTTCTTCCTGTACCATCTATCATTGTTTTTTTAAGCAAATTTTACTGGAATTCATATTAGCACATTTTCTTTTCCACTATTATTTTTTAAAAAATATAATAAAAATATAACTATTATATGGCAATTATTTGGAAAGTACAATTACTTACAAAGGAAGAATATGAAAGTTAGTGAAACCATCTGGTTATCAATAACTGAAAAATATTTTTCCTCTAACCCAGACCAGATTCATGGTATATAGTAGGCACATATTTTATATTGCATTCTGTTCACTTGCAAGTTTTCTTATCAAAATCCAGTCATGAAGAATGTCCACAGAGTACAGTGTGACTTGATTAAAACTGACAGTGAAATAATCTCTATTTTACTGTAGTGAATAAAAATTATGAGGTATTCCTCTCAATTTCTTAGCTTTCTGAACATATTTTTTTTGACAAATTTTTCTGAACTATACAATTACTTTTTTCATTCATTGCATCCAAACACCCCACATTAGAAATAAAGATAAGAAAATCCCATTGTTCTGTCAATGCATTTTCTAGGAATTCAGTGGACTCTGGATGGTCTCACTGACGCCCCGTCTGGGCTGAACAGATTTTAACACCAGACAGTGTATCCCTGTCAGTAAGTAACAACAAGGACTTAGGCAGGTGCAGGAAAGGAATTCCCATATTTGCTGTGGGCACAGTAGCGCATCTTTAGTTATTCCCTTAAACAAGGTGAACTTGGCAGCAGGGCTGATGAGTTCAACAGGGACATGGGAACAAAGCTAAAGCAGAACAGGAGGTATCCACCACTAAATATACCTGGGAAAGGAGTGGGATTGGGAGATCTGGGAAATGGGACTGCTGCTTGTGAAACAGTTAGTGTGTCACCAAAATAAATTATTTCATTCTTATTTGGCCTAAAAAACCTGGTCATTTGGAGAAAACATGTTTATCATTCCATGAAATCTCACTGTTTCCAGCACAAGAAGACACTACTACTTCCTTTCTACACAGCCATGAATATATGTTTTCAAGAAAACATAGATTTTTGAAGTCAAGATATTCTAAGATTGCCTGGTGTAAATACTGGAATTATGTTTATTTACCCCAGATGATATATTAGTCTTTTTTTATTTTTTTTTAAGCTAGCAGTGCTTTTAATGGAAGTGATGTGATGAGAAGATTGACTTTTCCCCTTTCAATTCTTGCTTTTGTAGTCACTGTTATTTTCCATCTTTTTCTGCATTTAAAGAAAAAACAACTAGGTTTGCATCACAAAAAACATGATTTTTTTACAATTGCTTCACCAAGATTAGTTAGTCTTTTTTTCAATTTAAATACCCGGATTTCATATTTAAAAATGAACACTGTTTATTATAACTACATTAAAAAATTTAAAATATTATTATTCAAAATAGAGTAAGATGGCTTTTGAAACTTATTAGGAATATGTCCAAATGTTCAGCATTGTGCAAATGTTCAACTCAAGTACTTTTAAAATGCTAATGTCACTGGATGCATTCCACTGTCTAGAACTAATGCCATTTAAGAATATAACATTTTTCCTTCATGAAAGTTAAGAGAAACTTACAGCTTGCTAAATATTTCTGATATGATTACAGACTTTTACTGGATGTCTTCTTTAAACACCTGCTCATGTGAGAACTATCTCATTGCCTACCTGCTAAAGTGATTTTTAATATCAGTGACTTGAAGTCTGTAGGATTGAGTCTAATGCTAGATATTATTTTTTTAACTCTCTTACTGCCTACATTGAAAGTAGATTATGAAATCTGGCCATTTTAGCTTGTACAAGCACAAAACAGTGGGTTGATCATAGCAGTGAAAAAAAAAACAAACCTGGATAAATTTGATCATAGGATCTGCTTATGAAGGATGAAACTTCCATAGCTCGAAGAAGAAACCAGTATGTTGAGAAATAACTGTATAGTTATAGTTATAGTTATAGTTATAGTTATAGTTATAACCCCACAAACGCAACAGAATTTTAATGAAATATGGAATTAGGATAATATGCAGTTAGAATAGGCCTGGAGTCAGCTGTGCAGTGATAAATAAATCCCACAAAATGCTTATCTGGAGTAGTCCTTTTGCTTATCAGAATTTTCAAAAAATGCTTCACCATGATTGCAGACATACCATAGCTGTAGTGAAAATTATCTTTCTTTTGTTACTCCAGCATTTCTGTTCTTATAGCTGCTGATGTAAATTTAAAAGAAATGGAAAAATAAAAAAGGGAGAAGTAATTATAAGCTTCCTCATATTTCCTCCTTTTTTCTGAAAGTTGATTGGAAGAAATTGTCAGGTATTCTGAGATAACTTTATTTCTATCTGTTTTCCATCAGTCACAAAAATTCTTCTGAAAACATGAGGGAAAAGGTTGTAGAAAATGTTAGTTTAGATCTAGCAGGCTGTGGTGTTGTCGCATGCTGATTTAGTGAAGAAAGAGAAGTTAATTCTAAGAATTTTGGCTATATTATTAAAACAGCTTTTTGTGCTTTGGTTTTCAGAGATTTTTGAGGTAATTAGGTCACAAAACCAAGCAGTATGATCAAGACCTCCATTTGGACACAGTTAGAGTCTAGCATAAAGACCTGTAAAGTATAGAGGATATGCTCTACAGAACACAAGTTTATGCAAATGGCACTGTATGCAAGCATTTTTTAATAATAAGGCAGGAGGTCTGTAATTTTTGCAGCAGAAGTAAGAACTGTGCATCTGAGGCTGAAAACGTTACCTTTCAAAGATGGTTTCCTTTGATCCTGAACCCTGGGATTGAAATTGTACATGATAAGAATTTAATATTTAAGGTTTCAATTATTTAAGTCTTTCTTATTTTTAAATTTTCTGGACAGTATATCTCAGGAGCATGTAACTTTGACATGTTACACCAATTGATTAGCATTAACTCAAGTAAAGATATTGAACTGTGATATTTAGAAATGTAATCTTGATTCTACTTAGCTGTTTCTGGCTGGTATCTGAAGGATATGCTACAAAATTAAGTTCTGATGACAGCTCCAGAAAGAAATCCCTAAGAAAACCCTGGTTTGGGTTTCTTTTTCGGGTGTGGAGCAAAATCTAGATTTACTATGTTAAAATGCTGGTAACCCTTTTTTCCTTAACATTTACAATATGCCATCGCAGAAGCCCAAACAAAATGTTTTAATCACAATTTTGTGATCCTGCGGGCCCTGCAACATCTGCAGTTTTTGTTTCTAATGCTCCCATCTCACTCTTGGACCCGTGTTTGTGGGTAAGCCCATTTCCCCTTGTACAGTTCAGCCTCCTCCCCAGACATTTGCTGCAGCAGCCTCGCAGTAGTTGGTGATGGGTTGCTCACCGTAACATGCTGGTAGCAAGTGTGAGCTGCACAGAAGCCAGAAAGGCAGAGCTGAGCAGCCCTTGGATCTAGAGTCTGTGCAGTCACCCAAATAAATCCCTTTGTCTAGATTTTCAGGTTAAAATAAAAGACAGTAAATTTTAAAGCACAAAAAGTTTTAAAGTTTTTAAAGTTTTTAACTTTTTCTCTTGTTTAGCTACTACATGTAGCTAGCTGATTTCCTCAGGAAAATGGAAATAAATGTTGTAATATTTATAATTTTTCCATGTAATAGACTCTGGGATTTTTGAAGACATCTAGAATGGCACATCAGTGCTATCACATCTTCCAAAATAGATCTGGACAGGACAAGCACATGCACTGTCTCACAGCCAGTGTAGGAACTCCTCTAGGGCTAAAATGCAAGTCACAGCAATTTAGGGCACAGGTTTAAAAATCTGAAATATTTCTTTTCACGATGTTTTGAAGAATATCTAAGTGTTTATCTCAGATATATAAGGCCCATTTTTACACAGTCTAAGGGCATTTTTAGTACTTTTGCAAGCTTTAAAAGAACTGTGACTATCACTGGCTTTGCCATTAAAAACTTTTAATACTGCCATAGTGAGAAAATGGGAGTTTAAATCCAAGATTTCTTCAAGACAATGATTTTATCTTTTTTTTTTTTCCTCTCTGCAAATTTTTTCCTAAGTCCTTGATTCTTAACGAATCAGCAACTTTCTGACTGTTTGTTTAGTTGGTGTGCGACATATATTGACCAAAAAATGGTCTTCAGTAGAGGAAAAAACAGGCTTATTCTTTTTTATGACAGTTGCCTGTATGTAGGATTTTTTTTTTTTTATTTTCTTGAAAGTGGAAAATGGGAAAAAAATGAGGAAGAAAATAATAAGTAGGAGGATGACCGTAAAACCAGGATGTTTCAGTGATAGAAGACCAAACTTTTGACAATATGCAGATTGCGAACAGCGTCCTGAAAAACATGATCCTTCTTTTTGGAATTGCTCATTTGCATTTGCACACAGCTATGAGCATGTTTCTTCTGTATGTGGCAACACAGAACATGAGATGGAAGGGACATTGTCCCGGTGATGTACGAGGATTTCCTCACTCTTCCTTCCAAGTTCACTGGTTACAGAGGCTGTAGTTGAATTCCTGTTTTGACTTTATTTTCTCTGAATGACTGTTACGGCCTACCTCCTCTCTCAGTTGGGAATTAATGATTTTCTCAGTTAAAGCAAACAAAAATGAGGATCTGTTCTACTGTGGGTATTTAAGCACAGCAGGTGTGTGTATGTGGATAAAGGGCACTAGGACTTCTTTTCTGGGTTTGCAAGAGATGTCACCTGGAAAAAGATGAGAAAAAAAGCACAGTTTAAATGTCACATCAGGCTTCTGAATATACCTCTCCAATGTGTCTTTTCCAGTTTTCTGTTATCTCCCTTCAGCCCACTTTCTTATTTTTTTCATCTGGCAGCCTCTTTGCATGCATGTGAATGATGATTCAAATGTTTCAGAAGCTGTTGTTTTCAACTTTTATTAATGTTTCCCAACTCATTCTCTTGTTTTCCTCCTAACAGGCTGCCAAAATCACCCTCTGGTGAATTCTAAAAGGGTCTGGGTAGCAGAAATTGGACCAAACATTTTTTGCAGATAATTACTTGATCTTAGTCATAGAAAATATTTGACAGCCCGCATTTCTCTATTTCTTAGCAGCCCACAACACAGGGCTATCAGATTATTTTTTCATTAAGTGTAAGAAGCACATTGCTAGATCAAAGATATTTTGATTAATTGAGTAACATACTTGATTCTACATAATTTTTGGTTAATTCTTGTGAATCAAGACTGTAGACTTAGACTGTATTTAGACCATGTCCAAGAGTATACACTGTTCCCTCCTGCTTCTGGGAATAGTACACTGCAGTGGTAATCAAATCTGAGTTGTTTCATCCCCAATGTCATTCAGTATGGCATTACCAGTAATAGTCTGCCAAGGGACATTTCTGCCAAGTTCCAAATCTAGATCTTGAACAAAGCACAGGAAAAAGAAAAAAAAACAACAACAAAAATACAAACAAACAAACAAACAAAAAACCCAAACAGAACAAAACAAAAAAAAAACCACAAGAAACCAGTCAGAGATTGTGCTCTGATTACAATCTATCTTAGGATAGGTTTTCAGCAATTTAATAACTGCTGTGTGAATACTCATAGATATAGACATGATCAATAAAGTTAATACTTAATGTTTTCCACTTCTGAAGTTCAGTTGAATTTGATTTATGACTTTTTCCAAGCAACCTGGGACATAATATTGCATATTTACAAAAGACAATAAATTCATAGTATTTCATTTAAACCATGCTGGGATATTTTACAAAAGTTGAGGCCACTAAAACAAATCCAAAGTCATGTGAGAAAAAAAAAAAATTCTTGCTGGAAAAAGACCTGCCATAAGAAGAAAATAGAAAACAAAAAGAATAGGAGAAAAGAAGGATATAGATTTTAAAATTGTGTGGAAAAGGAGAAAATAAAAGAATCATGCTTTCAAAGCCTGCCATATAGGAAC
Organism: Cinclus cinclus; assembly: GCF_963662255.1. Classification (NCBI taxonomy): domain Eukaryota; kingdom Metazoa; phylum Chordata; class Aves; order Passeriformes; family Cinclidae; genus Cinclus; species Cinclus cinclus. The sequence goes on from NC_085046.1 coordinate 72,021,851, forward strand.
TAAATAATAAAGGGAACATGCTGGTGACTTGCAGAGGAGCATAGGATAGGATTAAGGAAGAAAGAGAGACCATGAATATCTGATTGTAATACCATTTATTAGTAGGATCTTACCAATTTTTGAGACGTTCTTAGAATGAAGGCATCTCTTCTGGCTGTGGGATTTTAGATGACCAGCTAAAATTGGAAGTATTAAAAAACCCAAGCAACCAAAAACCAAGGAGAAATGAGAGGAGAAAGAGGGCAAAGAAAGTAAGATAAAACCCAAGCAGAGTAAGACTCTCCAGTGCTTATGGTAATGCCACCCTTTTTTTTTCTGTTGGTTCTTGACAATATTACAGTTGTGTGCTGCTCCACTTGTAAGCAAGTCTTCTGTTCCTCACCTGGTTCATATGCATTAATTGCAAGTTTTCAGGGAGGAAGGTTGGTTGCAGCAACTTGAAAGAATTAATCTAATTTGTTTTTATATTTATTAACCACAACTCTTTCAGTAAGTGGACTTCAGCTACAGGTTGCAATAATCTCACTGACATGCAAATTGACATGTATTATACATTTTTAACTCATAAAATTTCTTGCTCAAACACCAAATCTTTACTTACAAGCCTTTCTGTCCTGACCTGGTACAACTCAAAGTCTTTGATTAGTCTGCATGTTTGAACATCTGCTGGGGTGTTCTTTTAAACCTTGTTTGCACCTGTTGACATTTGAACAAGTTGAGGCTCAGTGCTGGAGCACAGATTTAAAGTGTGTGCTGTGTGATTATTTTCAGCAGCAGAACTAGAGCTCTTGGTATGAAGAAATTGTAGGTCATTAAATAGCTTCATGTACTCCAGAGGGCATGCATTTCCTGGCAAACACCTTGAGTGAGATATACCTTCATCCAGGGATAATTATTCCATTGACAAGAAATGCAGCAACGAAACCTAAACTCTGGTGTCACACATTCTTACAGTTTAATGCTAAATTGTCAGCATCCTTGTCTTCAGACCTTAACTGATGAATCCTCACGGCAGATCTGTTTGTAAAGTACTTAGTGTTTTTGTTTTATAGCCTGGGCAAGCAGGAAGGCTTAAACCAGTCATTTGGAGCTCAGACACTGTTGCACTCCCCAGACAGAAGTATTTCTGACCAAACACCAAACCAATAGGTTAATCTGAAAATAAGCTGTATAGAAGGAAAAATAATACTTGGTGGTAGGGTAAACACAGTCAAAATAAATAAGTAAACATTTAATTTGAAGGAAGCAACAAAAGAATTATTAAATCTTTAAAAGATTAAACAAAATAAACACCTTTTTTAAAGTTTATTAAGCAAAAAAAGTCTTATATGTGCATAAAATTATTGTAACCTTGGGTTTAGAAATTAAGTCCTGTATAAATTTAGAAAGTCTCCGGTTCTTTGAAAAGAAGGCAGCCAAAAGATTTATCAGGCCTCATTGTCTTCTAACAAGTGTTTGAAAGAGACTTTTGTCCTAAATTTTAATATTGCATTTTGGGTCAAATTATCTTCAATTTCACTGAAATCCGATTTGATAAAATCTTTTTCTACACTGAATTCAAGGGGGAATTTATTGTTCATAAGTCTAGAACAGAAAAATAGAAGGGTGCACAATCATTAAATTAATATGCCTATAAATTGTGGAAGATATGGCAGATGAAGTAGAAAATAAGAAGGACATTCACAAGGTGGCATTCACACTACCCCAGTGTTAGATTTTGGAGCAACCCTGTCAATACAAGAGCATTTTGATTTTTTCCAGGCTCTTGAAGTGTTTTCTGGATGTGTATGTGGGTCAGAAAGTTCAATCTACAAACAGATTGACTCTGCACACTTCCCATATGAGGAAGGCTGAAGCCATCATCTTTTTATTGAGAGGGTCTGCTAGATGTAAAAAAACCCCAAAACTGGGCCATGTCTCATACCTTCTGTACACAATAAGCTTCTGATTGTCTTTTGGGAAACTCTTTGCCAGGCCTTCAACAGCAGCTTGGTTTTAACCTTCATTATTTTTAGCCCTTTATTTTTTGTAAAATGCACAGTAAAAAATTGCTACATCTAGGCTCAAGGTTGCCAAACATGTCACTTATAAATTATAGTGATTAAAAAAAACCAACAAAACCAAAACAAAACCTAAACAAACAAACAAACAAGCCAACAAAAAAACCCACAACAAAACCAAATCTCCTCAAAATGTGCAGCCTTAATTTCTGACATTCTGTGTGAGTAAAAATTATTTAGAAATTTATGTGTGAAATGTGGAAAGAGAGGGAGGGAAAAAAAAACCACTGGTCTTTGAACACCATTTTTCAATCAGTCCAATTCCTGTTTTTGTATTAGGCCGAAATGATACAACTGGGGAGCACAGCACAGCAGAAGAAATCATCCAAGCACATTTCTTTTCATGATCTCTGTGTTATCCCAGACTGTAAAGTGTTCTTAATTTCTAGGACCTTAATTTACAGCCCTCCCAAATAACTTTTCAATCTGTAGATTTTTAATTTGAAATAAGGCCTGAGCATTAATAACATAACATAATTTAAACTGGGCAATAAAACAGGAAACAGAATGTAAACCAAATTAATAACTGTTAGTCTTTTAAACTAGGAAAAGTGGTTAATTCTTTAGAGGAATTCGTGTTACTTTTGCTTCTCAATTCTTGTTAGGTCTATCTTTAAATATGGACATAAGGCTAAGGCTTTACTTAACACTGAGGGCTTTTGGGACTGTTAAACCAGTGATTTTGTCAACAATTATAACATCCACAAACACCTCAAGTAGTAATGATGGTAGTACATGAAAAGCTGATACAATGGCAGTCTTAAGGCAAACCAAGAAACTGAAGGATTATCAGGATCTGGTACTACCAGAAATGTGAGGGAGGATGGCAAGTGAGCAAAGGTTGACAAAGGCTATGAATGTGAAGAAAACTATATTACGGCAGAATTATAAATGCAGCGATTTTAAAAAATGTGAATAGCAAAACAACCACCTGTTAAATCATATTGATTTAAATCAAAAATCTATTGTATTTTCCATAAGCAGCTGGATGTTTTGCTGTCATGTGTTTTCTAAAGGAGAAAGTAAAATGAAACTGTAAGATGTAGAAACTGTGAGAGAAACAGTGGGGAAAGAAAGATGTGGAACTCCATTATCTCTTGGGTATGCCTCTTGGGTATCTCTTGTAATATGGCTCTGCAGGATAATTGCTCTTTGGATCAGCTTGCTACCTCTGGAGCTTCATTTGGAAGCTGATTTTCTTTGTCCCTTCTCCCCAAATTTTTTCACCCTATTACTTAAAACCTAATTATCTTATGAAATATTAATTGCCAAGCTGGGAAACTTAATTTTCCAAACTGTTTTCTTCATTATTGTCACTTGCCATTTTTGATTCAGGAAGACTTCCAGGGAACAGTTTTACTTTTATGAATAGTTCTTCAGCCCACCAAAGTCTGGAGCTAAGATACATCATGAGATCCCACGTTTTTTCCTTGAAGTGCATTTTGCATTGCTATTTTATCTTCTTGCAGGCTTTGACAGAACAAGGAACCTGATGGTGGAAACAGGGAAAATGAAACAGATCTAAAATAATGTGTGAAGACCTTGCTTGGATACAGCAGATGCCTGCCCTGATGGTAAATAGCAACTGCCTTGAACCAAGCAAGTATGACAGATCCTGCATCTCTCTGATTTCCAAAATTTGTGGAACTGCACAATGTCACAGCCCATGAAACATGAAATGAAAGTGAGATGATAATATCCTTGAGTAGGTGAGTAGTTAGAGATAGTTTTCTTGTAGATTGTTTTCCCCCTAAGTGTTATCTCCTCACTTTTTCTTCTCTTCTTCACCTCTCTTCAGTGGAGCAAATGGCAACCTTATGAAGGCAGCTCCATCCTGTATCCATTCCTTTTACCTTTTAAATAGAAATGCCTGACATAGCACACATCCTGCACACTTCCAAGACAAGGTGAGCGAGGTAAGACCTAAAAGGACTGATATATTTTTTAGCTTATATCTGCCTTCATGTTAGTATATTTGTGCTGTTATGGAGTGATAAAAAGAAACTGCAATAAAACCCCAGTGTGTGGTATATTTCTAAAGGCTATTTATATTATGGACCTAGAAATAAAGATCAGACCAACACACACATTTGTCTATCTATGCATAAATGTGACTAGCTAAAGATTATGAAGATGGATTCTTACTGAATTTCCAAGCATCACTCTAGCTGCAGCATAGATGAATCTTTTGTATATGTGTCTGCCAATATGCTATGCTTGTTTGTTTTTGAAAAGCTCCACAGTAAATCCCTTTCTGGTTCAGAGAAAATAACTTGGATTCAAGAAGAAAAGGAGCCTACTTACCTGGGATTACTCTAATTCCAATACTGAGAAATAAGAGACAGCCGCTTGGTAAGGACTGTATTCTGATGACACATTCCTGTACCTATGGGTGAAGGGTGAAATAGCATCTCTTTTGTGAGCCTTATCCAACACCAATTACTCCCATTTGTCTTTGCAGAGTGTGTTCTTAAGCAGGGAATATATGGACTGAAAGGCAGTTTGAAGGATGAATAATTCAAAGAGAAGACCATGCCCTCACTGAGGTAAACTAATTTAAAGGAGAGTTTTACCAGATGACACATGCTTAAGTTTTCATTTGGAATATTATGTTAAATTTTGTTATATAATATTACATTATCTTGGACAGTTTGTTTTTTTTTTTTTTCATTCTATAGAGTTCTTATTTACCTTTGGTTTAAACCCATGTAGCTCTGTAGATTTCATTGGTGGCATTTTACACTCTGTAAATTAAATTAGCATCCAGCATTTGCTTTCTCTGACCTGCTCAGTTATCACATTTCCTCCTTTATGAACCTCTGACTGATGTATTTACAGCAACTGTACTCACAGTACCACATGTGTATTGTTATTGGGTTAATCTGTGGAAAAGAGGGAGTGGACAACATTGCAAAGTGCAGCAGCAAAATTGGCTTATTGAGAAAAAAAAAACAAACTAATAACTTTTGGGGGAATACTTCAGGTTAATAGAGCAAAAGTTTTCACTTTCAAAATGCAATTTTAGGGAAAGAAGCTGAAAAATAGCCCACAGTTTGTTGTGTACCTGCTCTGCCTGACTCTAAAGTAGATCTACCAAATGCAAGAAGATCTTCCTAATAAACCTGCTTATAAACTCAGCTGGAAATATGAAACCCAAACTGCTCTAATGAGAATCAATAAGAGATTCAGCAGCTGAAACTTTTCCTTTTCCAGTGGAATGTGGCAGTTTGTCACAATTAAAATGTTTCTCAGGAGCACCACAGTTATAACCAATTTTTCAAGCAGATATATTGTCTTGAAAGTAATTTCCAGTGATTGGAAACTCAGACTCATGCTGGCTGCAGTGAGGGCACCCAGCTTCCCAGGGGCTCTCCATAGCTTGCCTGTGGATTAGTCTGCCCGTGAATCCAAGTTCTTTCCTTATTTATAGCCAGCCAGGTGAGCAAGATGATTTTGCTGCTGGTTGGGGAACTATGTTAGACTGTGTAGAGAAGTCTTACGTGTAATGTACATGCTTGGGTTTTCCTCTTAATTCTAGAGAAATGTAAATAAGAAAAAAAAAAAGAGCAAGATATCAAAATAAAATAAAACAAATAAACATGTTAATTTTTTTGTAATTTTTTTTTTGTTTTGTGTTTCATTTACTCTAGGACTTAATTGGCAATGGCAGTAGGCAACCAGAATATTATTAGCAAAGTGGCAGTTCACATCAAAGTCCATAATTTCTTTGTTTCTTTCCTTCCTCTCAAATTTTTATCATTGTTCTTGATGCTTCAGTGTTTTCCAGTTAGGCCTGGTGAGAATGAAGCAGCAGTGGATGAAGTCTGGTACTTAGATATTCTGCAGTCTGGTATTTGGATATTCTGCTGTGTTAAGAGTGTTTCCAATAAATTGTTGGTGGGGTTTTTTTTAGCAATTATTTCTTTATCAATATAGCAAACTCTATCTTTGAGTAATTCAATCCTCAGCTAAGTCCCAGTGACCCACCACTTATTTTGCAAACAATTCAAGGACATTTTACTCCTTCCTTATTTTTGTCACTCAAAAATTGTGCCACTGGATTTAAATAGATACCTCAAACTTTCATTTGGATGCCAGATATCATTCTCTGAAGTGAAATAAATTTCTGATACAATTTTGATGATAGGATGCTTCTTTGGCTACTTCCACAGTTTTGTGAGCTCTGTTGTGTGAGCTCTGTTTTGTGAGATCTGTTATTTTCAAAGCTTGAAAATAACCTGTGAGCTTTGTTATATGAAGGTTTTAGCTGGGAAATACCCTAGAGACTAGATATTTTTCTGAGTTGGCAAAAGTGCTCAAACTCAGAGAGGTAATTCTATTATGGATTCTTCCAAGGTCTGATCTTGGTGATTCTTTTCTGACATCCTATCTGCCTGAGCACAGTGCTTTTTTTCCTGGATTCTTCTTCCCATAGTCTCCAGGACTTGTGCACATCAGCACTTCTTCTGTGTGACACTTGATGAGACAAAAGAGAAATTCTTCCAAACAGGAAAACTCCATGTTCTTCTCATTTAATTTTTGCTAAGTAAAAGTTTACTGAAATTGATTTTATTCAAATGATGACACAATAAAAAAAAAAAAAAAGAATAAGCAAAAAAATTTATAAAAGGAGCAAAATGCACTGAGGCTTCACATTATTGCATGATATTTTTCAATGTCACAGGCAAGTCTTCAGTTTGATATCAATATATTGATTTATATCTACTGAAGGTCTGGCCTGAATAAAATTAGCATGTATATATGCCTGTCAAGAAGTTGTGGTCTTTAAAGAAAATATCTTCTTGTTATCAGGGCTGTAACTGTAGCAGATTCCTAATGTTGCACTTAGAATCCTTGTATTTAAAATGTACTTTAGCACTTAGCCACCTCCTGTGCAATAAACCAGCTAGTCAGGGGGAAAAAAAATCTGTTTAACATATTGGTGATATAATCCTTGTAAAGCTAACTTCTGTTAGGCAGAGGCTGCTAAGCACACAACAGGCAAGAGAGAAGGGAAAGAGAAAAGTTGGGAAATGTTGCCAAAATGACACTAAATGTTAATGATCCGATCACGAAAATTGTCCTTCAAACTGGAGTGTGTAGTAAATAGCAATGAATAAATGTACTTGTCAGGAAGATTTGATTTGTCTAGCAAATCCTTACTGACATGTACACTCATTTACTACTATATAGCCTTTTGAAAATGCCATTCCAGCAGAGCATAAAAAAGGTTATTTAGATTAAGTATAGCAACAAGATGAGCAGCATACTGAGTTCATTGGACTACAGGCACACTCATTTAATACCCAGTGCTCCATTACTCTGAATGAAGCTGTCTGAAAAAAACAAAAGGAAAGAAACAGCAAATAAAAAAAAAAAAGCATAATGATAAAAAAAGAGCTTCAGTGTAATACTGTGTATCACAAGTATCTATATTCAACCCCTGCATAATAGTGCTGGAAAAGGCATAACCATATCAGATGGTGCCAAACCATCACCACCCTGTCCCTTTCCCTGCTTACTGACAGCAAAGTTGTGACAACCAAAAATCCATCTTCATGATCACCATTTGAAAATACCGTACAGTGAAAGGAAGAGAAAGAGTCAAATCCAACTTTACGTAGCACTCTTAGGCCTACTTTTCTTATTCAGGAAAATGAGACAGCCACGTTCTGCACTCAGCTGCACTCTGGCTTTATTGAAAGGATCATTAGGTGGAAACAAACTAGTCTCACTCTTTGATTGATTAAGGCAATGCTAACATCTCATGATATACCATTGACTTCAGGTTTAATGCCCAGCTTGTATTTTTTCTACTCCTTATCTAACCTTATTGCCATCTCAAGTCAACTTAGGTCTCCCTACATACATTTTCTGCTGTTATAGGTTAACAGCTTCACATCCTCTTCCTTCAACACAAGCTTTTGTCAGGAGCAGTTCAAGCATGACAGTCAGGTCAATCATTATTATGATTGCTTCTTTCCATGCAGGCAGTGCAGATCTGCCACAGGAAGAAACAAGGAACATCAAACTAAATCCAAAACAGAGTCCAAGGAATGCAAGGGTGTGTAGACACCTGCACACACACTTTCACGTACATGTTTGCACACAGACATATAGCTATAATATAAAGTATCAGCACTTTCACATTTGTGAGCAGTACAATTGAACATTGTGATAAAAATATGTGCAGAATTATAGGATGGCAGCATGTAAAATAACATGGGACTATGCCAGGAGTTTCTGCTATTACACTTTATACCAAATAGTCTATAGTAGTGAAAAGATGCTTTATTGTGCTCCTTTCCTGGAAGCCTGATTACAGTCCTAATTTCTCCAGTGTATGTAGAACAAAGAGAAAGCAAAATGACATTAGCTGGTAAATAATACAAAATCCTTTTCCTCAGGCCCCAAAACAAGATCTCTTCTCCCATCTACAAGAATTCAGGAAGAAAGTTTGAAGCTATTTAACTTATGTGGCCCGGAGTATGTTTTCTGTCCTATTATACCCAGCAGAATTCAAAGGTGAATGTTAAGGGCCAGCCTTTCTGCCAAGGGAAACTAAGCATCGGTTTATGCTCAAAGACATCACAGAAGAACACACAAGAAATTGCAACTGCTTTATCTGTCTGTCTATAAGAGAAATGTAATTGTTTGAGCAGAATGTATTTTTCACTTGGCTCATCACTATCTCTTGCCTGAATAGTGGAAAACAAAGAACAATTTTCTATTTCCACCTTCACAAAAAGCAATTACTGAAATCATTTCAGAGGGTTAAGAAGGATTCCTTAGAAGTTTGCATGAGCTCATTAGCCCCACTGTCCTTTTTCTTCCTCTTTCCCCTGGGGTTTTTCCATTTTTTAAATCCAGTCTTCCATATTTCTCTTCTCTTTCTTTTTTTCTTTTTTTCTTTTTTTTAGAAGAAACAGTGCTGTCACACTTGTGACAGAGCAGAATAATCAGATCTGTTGAGAAAGCAGGAGATGCAGAGAGGAGAGGAGGAACATGCTCTTTCTTCCTCCAGCTTCCTTTTCCTAGATCCTGCTCTGCTATCATTCTAAAAATGTGGACCAAGTATATTGGCTGATGCTCCTGTGAAGCCTTTAATTGGTACCATGTTGTAGCAGTAGAGCAACATGCACATAATCTCCAATCTGTTAATATTTTTTTTGAAGACTTAACAAAACTTTTTCATTGAAACATTCTTTTTATTCAAAACCTCTTGTCTGTGAAAAAGGAAAAAAAAAGAGTTTCACACAAAAATACTTTGACTAGTTACATTCATAAACAAAGACTCATAGAAACCTCTTTTTATCTGGTGCATAAAAATCTTACCTCGTTATGCTCAGATAAAGCATTTCCTGGGTATCTGGGTATCTACATACATAGAATAACAGAATATGCCAAGTTGGAAAGGACCCATCAGGATCAATAAGTCCAACTCCTAGCCCTGCACAGGATACTCCAAAAAAATCACATGTGTACTTGAGAGCATTGTCCAAATGCTTCTTGAATGGTCAGGGTTGGGTCAGGCTTGGGGTGGTAAACACTTCCCTGGGGAGCCTGTTCCAGTGCCCAGTCACTCTCTGGGTGAAGAACCTATCCCTAATATCCGACCTAAACCTCCCCCAACTCAGCTTTAGACCACTCTTTTGTGTCCTGTAACTGGTCATGAGAGTGAAGAGATCAATATCTACTTCTCCTCTTCCCCTCATGAGGATGCTGAAGACCACAATGAGGTCTACCCTGAGTCTCCTCCAGGCTGAACAGACCAAGTGACTTCAGCCAATCCTCATAAGCCTTCACCTCCAGACCTCCCCCTCTTTCACCATCTTCATGGCCCTCCTTTGGACATTCTCTAATAGCTTAGTGTCATTTTTATATTGTGGTGCCCAAAACTGCTCGCATTATTGAAGCTGAGGCCACACCAGTGCAAAGCAGAGGAGGAAAATCACCTCCCTCAACTGGCTGGCAACGTCTCTGTGCATACTAAACAACCCAGAGCAGTACCTCTACCTCCGTCTCTGACTCTTTTTTCCTCTCTTTCTCTGTTCACAGCAGTTTATTTTTCTTGGGTGCTTCACTGTAAATCTAAATTATGTGCTTATGTGCAGCAAAGCACTCTATGTTCACAGGCAGAGCCTAATTGAAGGAATGGAGTTTAGCTGAGCACTCTTAGTATGAAACTTCCTGAAGACCCAAATGCAATTTATTTTGGACTAACAAGGTTACTCAGGATTCTCCCTTTGCAAAGACTAAAATGTCAGGTGACACCCTTATCATAAGTCCACTTCCAGCCTGAGCAAGAGAGGGACAGTTAACAGGCAGATCCAAAGCCTGCTGAGAAAAATGAGAGCTTTTGCACTTTTCAGAGGCAGTAGGAGTTGGTCAATAACTGAAGGACTGAATTTGGGTTCTCTCCTTATCACCTTTGTGCAGAAATATGAATCACCATTTTAGTCCTCTTCAACCCAAAAAAGTTGTGATTGGAAAACTACATACAGCAATAAAGAACTCTGTCCTCATATAACCCACATCAATAAATAACTCACTTGTAATTGAAATTATAGAAAAGGTTTTGCACTTTTACTGCCCATTGTGAGAATACAAACCACAAAATCTTATTAAATTATTAAGGAGAAACTGATCCTTTCCAATTCCCTGTTTAGTACTCATGGTATGATGCAAAAGCCTTATTTTCCTTTAATTGGCTTATCTATAAAAATGATAATTTTCAGACAGTTGGTAGTAAAATCCCTCAGGACTTCAGGAAGCATAATTCCCCTTTTAAAATTCTCTACATTTATTAATGAACTTGAAAAATAACACTTAAAATTGCTCGGTAGGTTTTCCCTCCTGTGCATTGTACTCTCTGTAGACTTTAGTGGTGTACTTCAGGAAGTTCTTCCGAATTTTTGCCTCCAAGCTATGTTTCCCAAGTGATAACCTGGATAATCACTGTTAAATTCTGCCCATTAAATGTTTTTGAGAAGATGGAGAGTTGCCTAACAGATGTATTTCACCAAGGCCAAGACATGGGCAGGGAATGGTAACATGCCGGCAAAAAGATATGTTCACCCCGACTTTCATCACCGTGCTTTTAAAGTCTGCATTTTCTTATTTTCATACTAAACGAGAACAATTGCGTTAATTTCAGTCTTGTCAACACAGAGCACATTAAGGTTAATGGGAAGGTGGAAAAGCAGATTCTCTTTCAACTCTTATCTACCAAGACTGCCTTTTTTTTTTTTTTTTGTTTTGTCATCTCTCCAAGCACCAGAATTCGCATTCTAAACTTGTCACTGGATTCTTCAGTGTTACTGCAACGCAAATGAAAGATGTTAGCAATCACTTGAAAGGCACAAGCTAGTCACATACTCAACAAGTGAGTAATATTTTGAATATTTTGTTATCTTAGGTATAATTTCCTCAAGTTTGACCACCAAAAGAAGTAATGCTAACATTTTAGAATAAAAATCTAAATTCAGACTGCCATTTCAATTTTTGCTTTCTCATTAGAGACTGGGGACATCAACTCAGCTGAGACACTTATCCTTTGAAAAGTGATCATAGACTTTGTGTAGGCCTTAAAGCTGAAGAGAAGAAATTGCTTATTTGTTCTGTACATACTTATTTTTTTTTATTATTTGGTAACCTTGAAATAAAAACTGCTAGTTCCTTACTATATGCTAGCAGATAATTAGTGTATGGTGACTTGGAAGACCAGAAAATGTTGCCCAAGCATTATCACAGAAAAATTATCTTCTCCAACACTCTTTTATCACTTTTCAAAAGAAGAAGGCAGCACACTAAATGTTTACATGCTTCATAGGAAATTTTCAATTGAAGTAAGTTGGGAATTCTAACATTGACTGGGATGAATGTTATTGAGGCAGAATTTAACTACTGCCTGGCAAGGAGACTCAGCTCAGTGAAGGTTGTGGTGAAGATTTGGAAGTGCAAAGGGGTGGGAACTAGTTGTCTCTAAGATCCCTCACAACCCAAAATATTTTGATTCCAACATGCTATGTCCACATGTAATGGTGGTTACCATTCCCAGCTTGGATGAGTCCTCCTTCCCTCTTGAGTCTTGTGAAAAAACACCTTGTCCCAAGCTGCAGACAGTCCAAATAGATAAAGGGGAGAAAGAAGGAGGAGGACAGGAACTACGAGATGTTCACACAGTGAGCAGAATGTGAGCCCTTCATCTCAGAAGGGTGAGTTTCTCAACATTAGCAAAGAACAAAAAGAGCAGATTTGCTCTTTCTTTCCTTAGAAGACTACTCATTCACTTTGCTATGTTGCATACAGAGATTCATTTCTAATTGAATTGGGATCACTTGGTAAAAGACAAGCCTACAGTCACATCTGCATTAGAGGGAGAGGTGAAATATGACAGAGATGTGAGTTGGCCTTACTGGCATAATTAGCCAACTGTTTGAAGAAAGAAGGCAAAAGTAAAGGGGAAAACAAAAAAAAAAGCTTTTTACATGCAATTAATTCTGTCAAAAGAAATAAAGAGCAACAGAACTGTATTAAATGGAATTATAAGCCAGGAAATTCAAAGAGAGAATAATTCTCAGGTTGTGTTAACAACCTATACTTATGGTTTGTGGCTGTAAAAATAATGCAAATTTGTGATTTTTCTGCTTTTTATCTGATGGACCAATGGAAAGAAATTTAGAAATATATCAATAATATGAAGTGCAATAGTATTCTATTTTATCATTGCAATTAATTTTCTTTTCTTAGTATATTAGAATACAAAATTCCTATATTTTGACCATTTATATTTTCCTATAGCCTTCATTGCTAAGGTGTTGTGGGGTTTTTGTTTGCTTGCTTATTTTTAGTGTTTTGGGTTTTTTTTAAAATCTATAATTTATTTTTTATTCTTGCCATATTATCCTTAGGTCCAATACAAAAGTCTGTTGTGGATCTGACCAAGCAGGTGGAAGCTGCAGAAGACTTCTAAATTTTATACCCAAATCCAGAATTTAAATATTATGGGGTTTTTTAATATATAGGAAGATACTTCTATGTCACAAAGAGCTTTATTGGAAAACACAAAAAATGCTTATTTTTTAGATTACAAAAGCGAAGAAAGATGGAAAACAGTGATGTTGCAGCAATCAAAGCATCTGGTTTTTTTGAGTTTGAATACTTTCCCTACTGAATCATACTGATAAATAAATGAGAGCTTATTATCATCTGTGTGTTACCACCCTTGCATGATCATTTGCTCTGTGAATTCTATTAAGCAACATTTAACATAGAGCAAAACCAAAATCCCTCAGGTCTATCCCTAGCAAGGATCTAGCTCAGGGTTTGAACTATTACCAGTGGCACTGTGAGAAAATCAGCTTTGCCAACAAATCTAGGTGACTGGGCAGCGTATCATTTTTCTGCTTTCTCACTGACTGAATGATCATGTTAGTGTTGCAAGCATAAATACTATCCTTCACTTTTACCAATATACTGCCAATGCTCATCAAGCTTGAAAATAGAATAAGGTGGAAACAAAGCAAAACATTTATTTAAAATGTGGGCAAATATTTGCAGAAACTATTTTGTATTCTTTTTCTCCTCTGTTCAGCATTCTCATTTCCCAGTGGTACTATGAGAGTTTGAAATACAGAATGTCTCCCAGAGGTGCTCAGCAATTTGTAAGAACAGCCCCACAGCTAATATATTTTTGCTTCAACAGCTTCAAAATAAATTAGAATATTTCTGGTTTTTACTGGCACTGAAAAAGATTGAATAGATAAGAGCTATTTGAGAAACTTATTCGGAGGCCCTGTCTTACTAAGTTTTCTTTCTTTTAGGACAAGTTCATCAAGGCCATATTACAATGTTTTATTTCTTTTCAGGATGAATTCATCAGGCAGTATTTTAATGATTGTCATAACTGTATATAAACAGACAGGAAAAAAAGGAAAAAAAAACCTAAGGGCACTAAATTATCTCCTTGTAGCTTGATTAACTGTGAAAATTTTCTGTATAAACTGCAACTCAGATGTGTTTCGTAAACAGGCCACCAAATGTGCAGGGAGGAATGTTTCCATTGCAAAAAGAATGGTGTGAACTCCAAGATTCTTACAACCACTGGGGGTTGGTCTAAATGTTTAATTGAAGATATTACAGGAAATGGACAAGGATCAACTGTAAAGAAAACTTTATCATTTTTTTCAGAAATTTGTTAGGACAAGCCTGTATAGTTAAATTCAGACATTTGAATATGATTTTATATTGAATGTGCAAAGGATTATAGGCTAGGACAATAAAGAATTAGAGGGCATTCCACCAGTAATTAGTCTCTATGACTCATAATTATTATGAGAATGAAGGCATCAAGATGATGCAAGTGTTACTGCAATACTGAGAAAACAAACTATAGACACATGCTAAAGGAAAAGAAACTGAAGGATATCATAACAGTGTGATTACTGTTTTTAGTTTTCCAGAACTTTTTGTGTCCCCTACAGTTCTTTCTCATTTGCTGTAAAACCTGTAGGAATAAGATGCCAGATGTCACAGTTTTGAAGTTTTCCTTAGAAAATAGTTAATTTCTGCACAAAATCAAACCTCAGTGTAATGTGTCTCTAAACCCAGACCAAATTTCTTGTGGTTGAGCAGGTCTGGAATGGTGAAGTTACATGCAGTGTGAAAAGAACAGGAAAAGTGCTTTAGCTGAGATTACTTACTGAATACTCATGACAACCTAAAGTACCCTTGTGTTTGCTATCAGAATTTTCCCACAATTGTTTTCCTGCTTTTATTTGTCTCCATTAGGTTTTTGATTAAAAGATTGATGTTGATATTAAGTCTGTAGCATCCAACTTTTAGGTGTTGGTAAGTTATGACTGATAATATAAATTACACACTTTTCAATTTCTCTGGTACAATGAGTCACTTCTTATAAACACTTGCAAACAAATTTATTACTATTATTTATTTAAATTACCAATTGACAAATTCTAGCTATAAGCACATGAAATAGCTTTCTTTTTAATTGTGGAGATCTAGCTATAAGCACATGAAATTGCTTTCTTTTTAATTGTGGAGATCTAGCTCCCTAAAATATTTGCCTGTTTAATGAAGCACTCTTGAGTTTAATAATCTGTAAGTCTGACCTACTCATCATCATTATCACAGTTATTTTTCACGAAGTTTGTAGAGTCTATTTTTTATTTCCAGAAGTGGAATTTGATAATATTTGAATTAAAATGCAGGTGTTTAAATGAACTTCTCTACAGAAAAACATCTTGTATCTATTTAAGGATAATATTCTGAGCATTGTGATACAAGCAAACTTTTCTTGAATATAATAAAAGGTATAAAAACCAGATTATCTGAAGAAAAATGGCTCCCAGAGGGAAGTAGAAATAGCGCAGCTTGAAATGCCTTGTGCTTTGTAATGTCCTTAGCCACCAGCATGGCAAGTGTCCTGCGGAAAAGACAAATGCCTGACATCATAGTATATGCAAGGATGTAGCTCAGGAGGGTTTGTTGGATAAATACGAAAGCACAAGTGGGAATTTGTTCTTCTCTCACAGCACTCCTAATGGCATAGGACAGCAGGGGAATAATCCTGACTGGGATCTGGATAAATAAGAGCAACGATTTATGTTTTACTTAAATCCATAACTTGAGGGTAGGAGGGCAGAGGGAAAGAGAGACCATGCTTTACTCAGAGGAAATCAGTACAAATTTTTCCTTCAAATTTGGGAAAACAGGATATTACTCTCAAGTTTATAGAACTGAGGCCAAAAGGGAACCCTACCAAAGGCATTGTACAGCTTTCCCTGAGGGGCAATGCCTTGAAAATTCACCTTTTTTGTCATTTTTTCTCTATGCTCAATCTATTCTGATGGGATGAGGCATAAATAGTAAAACTAGACACCTGTTCAATGATACTGAGGACATTAAAGAAAAATATTCTGTTATTATTTATATCTGTTAAACCAGGTTTAATCGATGACTTGCCAGCAAAGTTTTGACTTGACAGAAGCTACAGACAGCCTACCAGAATCCAGTTGGATAAACACCATCTTAACTATAAATCTTTATTTGCTTTCATCAGTGAACAATAAAAACTTCAGAAAAGTAACCTGCTCTGCACAGATGTAAATCAACAAATAAGTTTCTGGTCAAAACAGGGTAAGGGCTTTCTCACATGGTAACATCCTGCTTATCCTCTAAGACAGTCAAAACCTGTATTATTGCAGTGATATTGGCACAAACGCTCCATCATTAAATTTTTTTCTGCTTACTTAAAAGTCAATTTCACATAAGTATGTTTTATATCAATATGAGAAGTTTCTAAGGTATAGAATATCTTGGGAATCCATTGAGGGTAAAAACTGGTAGATTAGTTTTTATGGGGTCTTGATCTGCATATGCATAAGAAAGAGAGTGAAAGAATGTATTTGGTTTATAGAACTATGTCCACCCAGAGATGTCAGGCTTGGTTTGTTACTGCTTTGCACTTTGAATATTATGTTTTTTGTACCAGGTATAAAGTCTACCAAATGCTACCAATTCAGAAAAGTAGTGTTTTACATACTTCCCTGGTACATGTTCTATGAGCTCTGAAGTAATTGTGACTCCAGTCTGTTAAAGGCATGCCATTTGCTTTGCTGCCATATACTATGCTGAACAGCAGTCAAGTGTTGTGAATGCCTAGAATGAAGGACATAACAAATTCCGGTTATTATTACAAGAAAAACAGGAGAAAAGCTACTGCCAAAAAAATGGAAACAAATGAACCCAAAGATGAAGGATATGTATAAAGTTGTGCAATTAAGGCACATGGTGTTGTAAAAGACATATCCATGTTTATACTCTGTGACTTTCAAGGGTCTTAGATTTTAGTTTGTTTCCTTTAAAGGCAACATTGCCAGTTTAGGTAATGTTCAATTGGCTTGTTTAAAGAAAAGTTTGTATAAAGATTAAGACGTCTCAAAGTGAAAAGTTTGCAGAGATAAAGGTAGAATGAAATAAAAAGAAGCAATAGATAAACATAGAGTAGACAAAAGCATAAAAAGATGACAGGTGATCAGAAGAGAGAAAGCTTACCAAAACATTAACTTTGGCAAGGAAAAAAACTTTGTTTAAACATAGTGTGAGTCTCAGTGTCCAGCTGAATAACATCACTGATATTAAGCAGACAAAGGAACTGTACTAAATGTGAACTTCTTTCACAGTATAAACTTTGAGTAGTGTTTTGCTTTGTTGTAATGGGTAAAATGAACAGATATCTCCACTTCTACTACCTTTATTCTTCTCCAGGTTGTGCAGAACTTCATCTGTACAGGTCTGTCCCATACTGTACATCAGGGAAGTTTGCACTTGCTTTTAGTTGGGCTAAAAAAAAACCAAAATTCATTGTTATTTAATTAGTAATATAATTTACAGAAGTCAGTCCTTTGTCTTAAATTTAAATGATATAATTGGAAATTTCATATATTTTTCTTTTCTCTTCTATTTATTCTGTCTCCAAGTTGAGAAAATCAGTACTCCTATGGAGGGCCAAACAGTTTTCACTATGCTCGGGGATGGCTCAAGATTATCATGGAAGTTAAAAAATTATTGGCAGCTGTTCCTATTATAATTCTTATAATTGGAGTGAATATTTTAAATTTCCAGTTTTAGGATTGCATTCTCCAATATGTCAAAATGTAATGCTTCACTTAAGTTGTTTCATGTTTTTTTCTTAATATGTTCTTTCTTTAGACTTGCTGGGGAGAATTGAAATTGAACTCAGCAAAGAATAAAGCCAGTCCATATTTACACTTACTGAAAACAAATCTGTATCAAAAATTAAGAGTAAGAATTCTTGGAAGATCTTACAGGCCTTAGTTATTTATTATAAATTGAAAAGGATATGAGTGCCAAAGACTCTGAGACTCCCTTAAGAACTCACCTTTTTAAATCCTCTTGAAGGCAAGAAAAATGTCAGAGGAAATTCCAACTCCTTTGCCACACAGCTAAGCAGATCTGATAGTTAACTTCATGCCCATCACAAGCAATACTTTTCACTTTTTTATGAAAGAAACATTGGAGAAAAAGAAAGGTGATACATGAGCCTTTGGAGAAAATTTTACCAAAACAGCTGTTAACTGGGGACTGTTTATTTATGAATAGGCACAGGATGTTTTAAATATTTTGTAAATTGGGGTAAATTATATAGTGATCACAGTGATTACAAATTCTAACAGCACTTAAAATGAGGAGCAGGAGTTGGAATGAGCAGAAATATCTGTGTGATGGGGCAGATAATGAAACCTTTCCATGAGTTTCCACCTTCCCCTATCTGATGCATATTTCTGGAGTTATGTACTTCTCTGGACTGTGTAGCTAAAGAGCATTTGCCATGTGAAGACCTGTCAAGCACAATGCATTGGTTGACTTATTTTGCAGAAATGTCTAGACTTTTTTTGGCCAAAACTTGCATAGACAATTTTTCTGAATGTATGAACTCCTTATTTTCAGAGTTAAGTGCTAAAGTCTTTAAAGAATGACCCAAATTGTTGTCATCAGTGGAGGACTTTTCTTTTACTTCAAACAGCTTAAGATCAGTGATCAGTGATCATTTTACAAAGGGAAAAAAAAATGAAATCAAGTGTTTCTTTCTCTGAAACCCCAAAGGTCAGCTGTACTAAAATTGGAATTAATTCAGCTTCCTCTAGTTTAGAGATGTATTCGTATGTTTTTCTTTCCATTGCACACTTCAAGGTTATAATGAGTCTTGTTAGTATATACAAGGAGACAAAATGTCTGTTATGGCAGAAAAAAAAGTGTATTATATTTTAAGCATTGGTTTATTGATACAGGTGAAACCAGGCACAAATTTACCATCAAATGAGCCACCCAGAAGGCATATTAATTGGAACTGCAAATTTAAGTGAGCAATATAAAATTCATGCTGTGAGCCAAACTTGAATTCATAATAGGAACTCTTTTCATTGCAGAAACTGGAATCTAAGAGTGAAGTCAATTCTGTTAGAGGACTTAAATTTCTTTTATTGCTCACAGCTATCAAACTCTCAGTTAATGTAAAGCATTGCAATTTCATAGATTTTACTGGAGCTATGCAGTTTATACTACCCAAAGATCTCACTTAGAAGTGTATCTGGTAAAAGCAGCACAGATTTAAAGTACTGAATACGCTGATAAATAACTTCAGGAAAGTTATTAGTAATTAATTCAGAATATTAAATGCACCCAAACACCATAGAAAATCCTATAAAATTAGAAAGTTTGCCTTTTGCCTGTTGCTGTCTCTGTAGGGACAGAGGCGTGTTGTGATTCATTTCTGAAGGTGGTTCAACCCATGTCTTAGAGATATATCTTAGGTGATCTGCTGTCAGGGTTAGGCTTGTATCCCTTCAAAGGATATGATATTCTGTAAATAATATGTCTTTGGTAGCCATTGTTGTGGTTACTGTTGTCAGGAGAGCTAATAAAACTGACAACTAGAAAGAGCTCATCCTCCTCAAAGAATTGACTGTTAGAACCCTCTCACGCACCTTGTTCCTGACCTTTGCCTTGGGCATGGCCATCTCTCAGATTTTGTGATTAGTCTGTTGGCAGGCAAGAATTGCAACATCAGTTCTACTCCTGATAGGTGGAAACAAAAAGAGTGGGGATTTTATCACTCAGTAATATAATTTAGAACACAGCAAGATCCCAATCAGGCCTTCAGCACCTGCATCTTGCCAGAAGACACAGAGAGGCAGCATTAATTATGCCCTTTTTCCAATTAAAATCTATGTAGAATAGGGAAAACCATTCTGAATGGAAGATTAGGAAAGTTGTCTGAATTTTTCCTTAGTACCCTGCTCAGAAAAAAAAAAAAAAAAACAAAAAAAAACCACAAGGCATGGTTAGTAAGCCTTATAATGCATTACTAAATGAGGCCCCATCTGGTTGTTCAAGTGAAGTGTAAGTTTTCATTGCAGACAGATTCCCCAGTGTGGCTGCGCCACAAGCCATCCTGCTAGAAGAGGCAACAGCAACAGAATATGCATATTAATAATAATAATGTGAAGTAAATATATCTCACAAAATAATTAGCTGAAGGTGTATGTAATGAAGACTCAGCAGATATCCACAGTGTACTACAGCTGTGCCCTGTGAGGATTTTAGCCATACTTAGGGTCAGGGCTAATGCTATTACTGCTATATATCAGGATTTTGTAGTTTAAATATAGTGTTTTGTGTTTTATAATTTTAACTAAAGTTTGCTTAGGGGGTGGCAAGAAAGCAATAAATTATTTTGCTGCACTAAGGCTCAATATTTGGATCTACAGAATTCCTCTATAAAGCCACTTCAGTTGTTTCATCCATAGGAAAGCAATCTGTTGTTGACTCTGATACCTCATTATACTTAAAACCCCTTAGAAATTAGTGGCTAGGATCTCGTGCTGTTTGTCTTTTTAACTGACAGTGCAATGCTGCCCCATTCAGTTTTGAAAGTACCTGTACTTTTTTTTTTATGTATTCATTTTCCCTACACCACATTTGTTTTAAAGCTAAATGATTTGACAAGTCTGTACCACTGTGAGCTTTACTACTGACTTCAAGGGGAACACAGCTCAAATCTGTATAGATCTTTACTTTGACTTAAATAGACTTTAGATGAGTGCCTCTGGTTTCATGCTATACTCAGCTGTCAGTCTTGAGTTAAAAAAAAAAAAAAGAAAAAAAATGCAACTCCCTCAGGTGAAAAAACCAAAATCATGATTTACTTGCATCTTCACTATTCTCATGGACAATGCCTAGTTGATACACCTTTGTGTGTTTCTTGTAAATGAAAGCCATAAGTTTTGAAAATCAGCCCTTCCATAGCCTTGAACTTTCAATATATGACCTATCAGGTTATCAAAAATGTTGTCTTTTAAATTATGATGTGCTGTAGAACTTCACAGGAATTGTGCCTTGCATGTCTTGGCATTTCTTTGCATGTATAAAGAAAAGTTATCTGAGTGGGTTTTTTAGAACGTTCCTTAGTTGCATATCACTTCCCGCTCAATAATTCTATTTCTCCTCTTCCTTGGAGAAGAAGGGCATATTTTGCTATTATCACAAGAGCCTCATGAATGGTCTTTATCTACTTATGTATTCCACCTCTTGAAGTCAGCAATAAACTTGAACTATAACTCACATGAAATATTTCAGCATTTTATAAAAATATGTTCAATGGTTCAGGTTGAAAAAGAAAACAAAACTTTTTCTTACACAGTGAAGACTTCTCTTACATTTCTTTTTCTACATAAATTAGATATTTTTTCCCACATACTGTACATAAATAGATATAATAAAAAACCTTCCGAACTTTCTTAGAGAAAGAGTGGCTACAAATTGATTTCTGTTAAAAGTAATAAATGCAATTAAGCAGCAAAGAGTGCTGAGATTAATTTCTAAAAGTTCAGCTGGTTGCCTAAAAGTTAGGGGCATTATAGACATTAATCTCTTAAGCATTTTTTTTTGTCCTTGTTTCAGCATAGACAATACCTGAGCATAATAAACAGGTACAGTCCATCTAATTTTAAATGTCTTATAAAGCCAGAGGTAGGAGATAATCATACACAACTCTCCACTATAGTATTACTTAGACAATTGAAGTCAATCATTATGGTTATTGAGATGTGTACAATTTGACTACTGAGCTTTATATTTTTATCTGTCTGAAGATATTATGAGACCCCTTACATTTGTAACTTACAACATGACAACCCAGGTTCATTTGATCTGTCAGCTGAGTTGTGTTTCTGGAGACTCTTAGTATTTCTGGCAAGTTGGAGCTTGATAAGGGTTAAAAACAAAATAACAAACTTGAAAAATCAGCACTTGACTGCAACAATCCACTTCAATTTGCAGTATCTGGAAATAAAATCAAAACCTTCCTGAGAAGAATTAGCACAGCACTAATGAGCATAACAGCTGAGCATAATGCATGATAAGACATGTTTTGGTCTTGTTTTATTTAACATTATCTCCTCTTCAAAGGTGCTGTGTAAGTAACACTACCTTTTCCCACATATTTTTAACTTTTAAAAAGTGCACATGCACCTTAGATTTTCCTTGCCCATCTGGCTACTGAAATCTTTGGTAATAGAGACAATGAAATCCAAGAAATGGCAAGTTTACATCTAAAATATAGTGGGACCAAAGTTTAGAAGTTGCTTCAGAAATGCTGCCTCTGTTCATATCTGTTTCTTTCAACATTGAAAGGCTCGACATTAGCCTGTCATTCTTCCTTTTTAGTATCCATCACATAAAGTACATTCTGATTGGACTGCTGCTGGCATTTAATACATGACCAAGATGACATCTTTCTGGGGAGGGAATACTTGGTTCAGCTTTTAAAACCACAAAGAACTCCTGAAAGTGAACTTCACATTCGTGTTTCATTTAGATCATACCAGATACTATGAATCACTTCCTATTATGTATAATTCAAACATCCAAATTCATATGTTCCTAAACTTCAAATACACACCTTCTACCTCAAAATAACACAGTAGAAAATGAATATCAAATTCTGGTCTAATTTTTTCATTTTCTTAAATGAAAGAGGACAATCTGTTCAATCTCCAGAGGTGTGCTACAGGCAGAATGTCCAGATGGATGTTAAATAGTAGACAAAAGTCAGTGACTTATGAATTGTTTCATTCATTAGTCTACAAGCACCTTAAAAATAATAAAGACAAACATAATTTTTACATCCGAAGAAATAAAATAGTAAGGTAAATGCTCTAGTCACTGTTACAGTATAGGAGAGTTCCAAGCCTGGAAAGAGAAACCAGAGATGTACTTATATAGCTTCTTGTGTCTGAAGTAGAAAACATGGCAAGTACTAAATGTAAAAGGTTGTAAGATATTTATTTATCTTACTGCATTTTGCTTAGATGTTATGGCAGGACAGATTATTTCACATGGTCTTATTTAGCTGACAGACCCTTGTAAAGGAATTTTGAGTTACCATGATCTTGCATCACAGACTGTGCACTTTGTAATTTCTGTATCTTGTTAGATTTTTTTTTCTGTTGCGTTCACTACGGAGTATCCAGTGCAAGGGTGAATTGCAGCCCCACAAGCCACTCCTCAGAAACTCCCCTTGTGCCCTCCCTTACCTTCTGACAGTCAGCACAGTCCATTACTGAGAGGACAGACCAGTTAATCTGCTGTTAAGCAAAAGAGGACCCTAAACACTAGGTAGTAGGCTAATGAAATAATGAGAAACACAAGAAACTGAGGTGAACTGAACTAAATTTATTCAGCCAATAACCAGATTTGACCAGCAAAATGAGCTCTGAGAAAAAAGTTCAAGTCTATGGCTTAATTACCACGGTGATTTCATGGTAGATTAGATTAAACATCCATGTGGAATTATATGCTGTATTATCAGAAAATATCTACAGCCACCTGTTTCAAATGGCTCTGACTCTAAAGAAGTTACCTTGACAGTGGCAATGATACACAGTTCTGCCAGATTGCACAAGATGCTCTACTAAGGATCCAAATCTTCCAGATTGCCTTAAGTTTCTTTCAGATACAACTCAGTCTCAAAGTAATTGAAAAATGGATTAGTGATTTTGGAATAAATTACTTTTCTGTAGTCCACAATGTTGTTTCACAAAAGGCCCTGCACGATTGTTAATCATATAGATAGTAAAAAAATAAGTTGTTTACAATAAGTAGAAGGCTGGGAAGATATTTACTACAACAGCAGCCCTGAAAAGACTTTCAGAAATGTATTTGCTTAGATGCGAATCATAGTTGTTTCTCCATAGCACTTTCCATGTAAAGTGAACCCAGGGACTTAAAAGAAACGTTGCAATCCAGTAAAGAAACCATGCCAAATGCTAAATGTCTTATTATGAATTAATTTGCGGTCCCTAATGACAATTGAAATTGTCTTGACAGGAGTAAAAGAAACACTTCTAATTGCTAATGCAGACAGCAAAGTTAAATAAATGCCTGCACAGAGTGATGTATCAACTTTGGAATAACTATATTTACCAGGATTTATTTTTTTCATGAGACAGATTGTATTTAATATGTAGGTTTCAATCACCATGATGTAGCTCCACATTGTTGGTCTAGAGAGCGTGTTGCAGGATGATGCTATAAATTTATTAAATAGAGTGTGTTTTGTGACAAAGTAGATCTCCCAGTCATGGAAAAGAAGAAAGTACTTGGCTTGAGGCAAACAAACACTGATACCCAAAGGAGTACTTGCAAGCAGTCCGTTTGCAATGACACAGGCTACAAGTTGCTTGTGCAGAATAATCAGCAAGTAGTTGGGAGGAACAAAGAAATGGCAGCAATCATTGTCCGCTCATAGGTAATTACCATAAGAAGAAAAAGAACTAAAGTAATTGAATAAAATGTACATAGATTGTTTACTCAGCTCTATTAGCAACAAACAGCACGGTCTCATTAAGACTAAAAGACAAGAAATAAAACATTGCTTAGAGCCTCAGTGAAACAGCGATATTGGTTTCCACAACATTACCTGGCATACTAGCAGAAAACAAGAATTCAAAAGCACCCCATAAACACTTTTACAAGTTTACTTACTTGGTATGGATTATGTGCTATGACTTGAATACATTTGCCACTGCCAAAGATTTCAATGAAATTTGGGCAACAATTTAGAGATGGATTTCACCCTTTCTGATGTCAAAAACAGTCTGCTTTTTGTTTTGATAAATCTTAGCAACTGATATGGAAAAGAGATAAAAATGCTAAACTCTGCTCAGAGCAGCAAAAGAATTTCAATGGTAATTTTTTGTGAGAAAATCCTTTTGCAGTCTTTTTTTTTTTTCTAATATGTTTATATGTTTCTGCTTCTGCATTTTTTTTTGTACTTATATTTTCTTTTTGTGGTGGGGGACTTAATTTCCTATCTCCTTTAAAGAAATTTTTATTGGCCTAAATGAATCTTTCCTATTTACCCTTCCACAGTTTGTCAGCTAGTCTAAGAATCCTCTTCTACAAAATAATAACAGCACAACTGGACAAATCAGCTTCTCTTTACTCATATAGACAAACTCTGAAGATTCCACTTCCCCCAGGGCTATAGGTAAGCAGGCATTAGAGTAGTGATTGGAAAGCTTTAAGACTGCTTGGACTGCTGCAGCATTCATTCTGCTGGAAAGAATGTCCTTAGAAGGAGGACAGAATTGCAATTTGTAGTTTAGTTTTACAGATGCTTCCCATAGTTTATGCATACATGTATAAATATATGTATGTTCATGTGCACACATACAGACACACTTTTACTGATATCAACTTTTGTCTATTTATTCTAGTCTTTTTTCTCTTCTCTGATACAGCTCTTCCTTTGAGCATTTTAAAGATCCTTCTTAGTTGATGACAAAGCTCAATTCAAGTCCTAAAAAATCCCACAAAACCTTTAAGGATTAGCTAAGATTAGTTTTGAACTGAAACTCTGCCTTTCAAGACAGTCTTTATATAATTTTTAAACAACATACACAATAAAGGCCTCCTTAAAACCACTTTTACATTAGTAGGTCATACAACTGAGTCCACAGGGAAAGAACCTTATTTATTATTTACATTTTAGTAGCACACCTTGTGTAAGGCTCTGTCCATAGAGAGAACCAAGCAGGTGGTTTCACTGATTTCCTGCAGTATTCCCAAACACAGGTTTTCAAAAAGCCCCCAAAGGTCTGTATGCTGATGTCCAAAGTAGAAGAGCAAAGAGATGGTATCTGGCTGTATGCCTTGGTGTTGCAAGCAGTACGGAAGCTCTGCAATATCCCATGGGGCAGAATTCTCCAAACTGGCTTGAAGAGTTAGGTCTAGCGCTGGAAACAGCTTAGGGACATAAATTTAATGTGCAAGTGAATTAGCCCAGATGAGAGGGAAGCCTAATTAGCTAGGACAGTACTCCCCACTAGCTGTGCATACCATTCTTATGGTGATTCCATGTAGATCACTGCTGCTTGCAGTCTTCAGATTTAACCAACTTTTACTCCCAGTGAACACTGGTGTGAGCTTGGATTTAGCGACTGGGGTAACAAAAAATACTTTAATATCTCTGGTATTTTTTTCCTAGTTTTACCATAAAAATGTCTCTGAATTCAAGGATCTCATATTTACTTTTTTGATTTTACTGCTCAGAACCAGTGTAAGAGGCAGAATTAATTTATAATTCCAAAAGTAATAGGAGGTTAGGAGAATAAAAAGTGTGATATTTATCTGAGGATATACTTCCCTTAAGAGTCAAGTAGATTTCAAATTCTTCATAAAGAAAAAGAATAAACAACTTATTTTCTTCCTGACCCACCTCTAGGAATGGAAACTTGGGAAGTGCCTGAAAAAAAACTACTAATAAGCACTTAAAAATTAGGCACAATAAGCAAAATTGATAATGGTTACTGGAGTATTTCCATGTTGCCAACTTGTCATGTTGATTTGACAGGACAGTGAGATATAAAGGAAAAAGAAGCAAAAGAGATTAATCTCGTGACAGGCATGAGGAAAATGAAGGAAAGGAAAAGAAAGGAATTTGTGTACTTTAGGGCTTAAGAAAAAATTATTCTGCTCATGAAGTGGCACTGCACTCAGCTGAGCTGAACTGATTCTTATTGTCTTAGGATGTCCAAGGCTGAGATTGCTATTTTTTGCCTTCAGTACAAAAGAAAAACAGAAAGGTGAGCTGTCCCTTTTCACTAGATTTTTTCTTTTCTTCAAAACTAATTTCTTAAAAAGCAGAGTTATTTACCATCAGTGTCCCCTCCAATCTTCTCCAACTCCTCTTTGTTATCCCATTGCTCTCAAATTGAGAAAGGGTAAAATGTGAGATGAACAGTAAGATTAAAAAGGCTTCTGGGGATCAATTCCATCACTTCTAAGGGCAAGAGGACATGGGTTTATGGTCTGAAGGTCAGTTGAGTGTTTTCTCCAGAGGAGCCGTTTCCTGGAACATAAACATGTAATTTAAAGTATATGGTGTCAGCAGCATTTTTGAGGCCTGATCCAGCAGCAATAATTGCAAGTTTCCAGGCAAGGTGGCCTTTGGGTTCTCATTAGTGCAGTAGGGCTGCAATTGCATAGTCATTTGCATTTCTGCTCTGTGTGATCAACCTTTGGCAGCTCACCTATCCAGCAAGAGGCCAGCCTGCTGCAAACTAGAGGGCACACGTTCCCTCCTTGCCTCCTGCCATCACTGTATTCTGCCAAGTTGCTGCCACACTGTTTGAAGAAGGAAACCTTTCATGAAAATGGTGTTTCTGTTTTCAGTGTTCTGATATTATCTCTGATGAACTAACTCTATTTACCCTTTATCCTGTGTAAGGCTCTTGAAAAAAAATTATGTGGTCAAAGGAGAAAGCATTTGCTTTGAGCTCTTATCCATTGTATGAGACTAGGGGAAAGAGAAATTAGTAACATGAAGTCCAAAAACAGATAATTGCTAGGTAGGATAAAAATGCTGTAGCGTTTCCATGCTGCCATTTTCCTCTGTGGGATGCACATTGCTTGTCATGTGGCTTGGAATTATATTCTTTCCTTATTCAGAGTAAAACTGCATTCATTTAACAGAGCCCATTTTTAGCTATTAAAAACAAAAAAAGCCAAAAAAACCCAAAAAAACAAAAATCCCTCTTCCCTCCCCACGTGAGTTTTACATCTAAGTTATTTCTGTGCTTAGTCACATTCTTTCAAAGCCTAAAGTGTCTGCTGGGACCTAACACCATCAGTTGTATCTAGAGAGTGCATACATGTACATTTAGACACACACACATGTACATATGAAAATGTTACTCACTCATCTATCTGTCTCTGCACTAAAACATATTTTTACACCTAAGTGCATAAACTGAATTTATTGTATTATTACAACTTTTAGTTGTAATAAATGGCATAAACTCTTTGATAAACTGTGTCTTTATCAAACTGCAGAGACACAGACTGAATTCAGCTACAGCATGTGTACATCCGTCCACACACGTGTGCATGTGCATGGATATGTGAGCTGTGTGTGCATATAGACACACAAGAACAGTTCCACAGTCCTCCTAATTTGTGAAGCATCCTTTCCTGTTAAGGCACTATGAGCAGCAAATGAAGCAGAAAGCACCCAGTACTTTGCAAGTAAGATGCTATCTTGAGGCTCCAAGGATTTCTTAATTGAGTAGGGTGAGGTCAGGAGCTAAAATGACTGAGCAGCAATGATGTGTGCAAAAACATTTTTGCTGCTTCGATTTCCATTCCTAACATCCAGGAAATATCTCTCAGAGAAAGAAGAAAACCTTTTGAGTGTCACCAGTGCAGGACAGGATTTTACACTGAACAGCTGAAAGAATAAAGAATGTATCCAATGCAAAGCTTTATGCAAGACAGCAAAGGCAGCATTAGTTTGCAATTGTGAAATCAGGATACTGGGCTTATTTCAACTCCTGCCCCAAATATACAGTATGATCACTTTATCTTTCTTTATCCCTTTATCTTTCAATTAAATTGGAAATGCTTTGTTGCAGGCATTGCATTCTGTACAGCTCCAAATAAAATCAAAACTGAAGTCAGGAAAAGAGCCACTGAAAATATTTGGATAAATATTATAGGTATTTAAAACAATAGTCAAATCTATTGATGCCTCACTTGATTATTAACCTGAAATAGGAAGAAATGCTGATTAATTAAGATGGATTTTGCATATCCAGTGAGCAGTATTCTACTATGGTCATAACAAAAAACAAACATTATAATTTGTGCATTCCCATTGGTTTTAATTTGACAGCTAGTGTATAAACTACTATATAATTATGTGCCAGAACAGACATATATTATGAGCCATCAGCATGACCCTGCTCTCCATGCCAGTTTCATACCACCAGTTGTTTAAACAGTCTTTGTTTCCTCAGTCTTCAGGACCTTTTTTGGGTGACCTTTGAACTTGATAACTCAGAAACTGAATTAAAATTCTTCTTTTCGTTTAAATCTAGAACTGCGTACATTTGAAATTACATTTTCCATAAACTTTACAATTACTACACTTTCATGGTGGATAATGTGCTCAATGAATGAAAATATTTGATTACCTCTTAAAACTGGAAATATATTGAGGAAAAAATGGTATTTACAGACACTTTCTACGAATTTAATTGTTAATTTACTTCACAGAATGTGTGCCAGATGCCTATAATGTCTCCATATTTACTAGAATTACTACAGCTTACGTGACTCTGCTATGTCCTTTTATCTCAGATTGTACCAGAACTTCCTCTGTTGCTCCCTCTTTCTTTTTTTTTTAATTTTATTTTTTTATCAGCTATTATTTTCTATATTTTCTATTTCTCACTCCTTCAGGTCTCCCTTTCATTGCATGACTGATTCTATGCCTTTCTATACCTTTTCTTATTCCAAAGTGTCTAAGTCCAGATCTACTTCCTCTTTTATCTGCTTTTATTCCCCAAGTCCAAGATCTCTATTTCCCCATATCCTTATAACACCATCAGTTCCATCTTGATTTTGCTGATACCACACAATATCCAGTTCCTGCTTCACAGTTTGGCCACCAATTGAAATTTGATTGACTGGCTGAGCTTAGATAGGACTGAATAAGCTGTTATTTAAATCTTTTCATGGCTGGCTTTTTAAAGTGCACCAAAAGAATGGAGACCATCAGACTTCAGCAGTTGTCAGCAAATTTTAAACTCACTGTGTTTAATTGGTTTTGGAAAAATAATCTTACAAATCTTGCCTTTTCTATATACTGAGACAGCATATCCACAGAATTGCTCCAATCTACTCTGGAGTGCTGAAACCTGGCAGTGAATTTTGAATGTCCGTCTCCCTGAAACCTTTTTTGCTGCAGTAAGTTTTCAGTATCATTGAAGTCTTGGCATGCTAGTTTATGTATAATTAATATAAACCACTTAAGTTTCATTGAAAAAGACCAAAGAACCATGGTTTATATTATTTGAATGTTACCTTGCCAACACAGATTAGGAGTTGAGATTCTGTCATGCACTGATTTTTTTACAGGACCAGAGTAACCAGATGATGAAAAGCAGGTCTTTCCTCTCAGAAAATAAATCTTTAGTGAATTCTTCAGGTCTTTGAACACAGAAAAAATAAAATAAAATCAAGACTTTTACCACACACAATGTTTATCGTAAATTAATACAATGTAGACAGAAGTTAAATATTTAAGATATGACCCATGCACTGGGGAAAGCAATTTTGAATAAACACTGTCAGATTTCAAAGAAGTGCTTTTCAGTAAGTCATAAAATTAATATCTGTGAACATTGCTCTGATGAAATTCCCTCCTAAATGGAATTCTTGTTTGAAAATTTCATTTCAAATCAGGCTCTACAAGCCTGCTTGCAATTTTTAAGAAAGAGCTAAAGACATCTTTTATGAGGAGGCTGGGGCAAACAAAGCAGTATGAATAAACCAAAAATTACTGAAAATTTTTCCTTTCTGTCCTCTGACTTAAACCCTTTTCAAGAACTGTACATAATAAATAATATTGGATTAATGTAATGTATCTTTCTTTTGAGATCAGGAAGGAACACAAATAGAAAGGTAAAATTATTATTTCAAAATGGTCTTCAAGAACAATCACTATGCCTGTTTTCTGTGAGAGACCAGACAGCACTTTGAGGAAGAATAAAAAGGTATGATTAAAAAAGGTGAACTTAATGTTTTGGTCAGAACAAAGGCCATGTTTCTCTCATTCCCACAGAGTTCACTGCTTCATTTCCCAGGCTTTGTGTCAGTAGAGGTTTGAGTCCATTATTCTTGGAAAAGGAAGACAGTTGTGGTCCTCTAGTCAGATTGATTCCCATGATCCATCAGGTTCTCAGGCACAGTCCCTCGCTGAGTATGTGAGTTGACTAAAACACCAGCTGATTTCTTTACACGATATTCCACTGCAACAGAACAGGGAGCCTTTCAGAGCTTCAGGCACATCAGCAAATACAGGTGGCTGCTGATACAAGTGTTGAAGTGAACACAGTGTTCAAATACCCCCTTTTTAACTTGAGTTTTAATTTAGTTCATTTCCATACTCCAAAATAACTTTTGATGTAACTTGGTGGTTTTGATGGTTAATATTTTATATATTATACAAACTTTCAGAAGAAAGGTGGCTACATTGTCCGGGGACATTTAGAACATTTGGCAGTCACCAAGCATAAGAAGCAGCTCAGATTTTCAGTATCAGCTTATTAAAGTAATATATCTTAAAAATCAGCACAGAGATTTCTAAGCATGATGAGGAAAATGTTCATTCCTAGCTGAGACAGTTAACATCTCATTAGAAGGAAAGTATTACTTGCTTTTTAGGACAGTTAACATTATTGAGGAATAAAGTAAGAGTGATGGAAGATCTGAGATATGAAAGGTTTTGTTTCTAGGCTTCACTAGAAAAACTAGCTGTGATCAGATGGCTGACTAGCCTCATTCACAGTGGGATAAGAACTCAGTTCAATACAGAAGAACTGCTTAGAGATTTCTTGTAGAAATTTTGTTGAAACTAAATTGAACCAAAAAAAAATTAGTCTAGAACCCCTAAGGAGTATCTGAAACATGCTCAAACAGTATTGTACTTATCTATGAGAACATTTGGAGAACAGTTACATTTTCAGGATGCTCAGGAAAAGCAGAGTACTGATCTGTAAAAGGAGAGGTAAGAAGAAGCACAAACCAGGAAATTATGGATCACATTTTCAGACTTCTTAGCAACATAAAGGTATGGATAAATACTGATTGCATATACATAAAAATAACAAAAGAAAAAAATTATATATATATATATATATATATATATATATATATATATATATATATATTAAAAAAACTACTAACAACAAACCAACCAAACAAACAATAATCTGGTTTTAACATTCTAAAGAACAATTTGGGAAGTAACAACCAGCATAGATTTGTCTAGAAGAAATTATATCAGGCAATCTGATTAAGTTTTCTGAGAAAAGGTAGCTGGTAATGTGTGGAGAAGAAGGGAATGCATCATAGCTGAAGATATTAGCAGGTATTCTGCTAATATAATAAATCTGGAGAACATTCAGATAGAGTAAAACTATAATTTTCAGAACGCAAAAATTTTCAAATGGAAAAAGCTTTCTATTTATTCCTCACAGATAGAACAGGAAGCAATGGGTTTAAATGACAGTAAGGAAGACTTAGGTTGGCAATTGGGAGAAACCTTTTCAGCTATAGGCACAGCAGAGCACTAATGTACACTGCCAAGGGACAATGTGCAAACTTCTGCCACTGGAAGTTTCCAAGAACTGGTGAGACAAAAACCTGTCAAGAATAGTTTAGTCATAGTTGATCTTGCCTTTGGGCAATAAGATGTATTAGATGACCCCTTGGGACTTTATTTGCTATGATTCTGTGATTCCCATGTAAACATAACGCTGTTGACTCAAATTAAATTAATGTCTAGAAACTTACATAAATTATTTAAAGAAGGAAAAAAGAAGAAAAATAAAATGCACACTTAAAGAAATGCTACATGCAAAGGTTAGACAGTTTTCATTGTTTTACAAAAATCATAAGGATGAGGAATGCTGGAATGAAGCTACATCTCCTTGATGAGCTTTGACCTCCATGCTCTCTACTGGCTACAGTTGCATTTCACAGCACATTTAGGTACGTGTCTTTTTCACTACCCACCATTTCACTGTCCTAGTTGTAGAAGAACTTTCAACACAAATAGTTTAGAATCTGGAAAATTGCCCAGAAGTAAAGATTCAAGCTAAATTACTTGTGCAATGCCATCCCTCCAGAATACATCACCTCTACTCTCAATGCCCAAAACAATTGGGTTTTCCCAGGGGATATAAGAAGACACCCAGAAGGACTTTTGAGGGTGCAGAACTGTCAAGGACTGCTTGATAGAGGTATGGTTTCTTATAAGGGCTTGGCCAACCTGGTTGCTCAGTCTTGGGAGCTGAATTTGCTTTAGGAAGAGTGTTGTTAAGAGCTTGAGAAGTCTGAAGAAAGCTTCAAAAGCATTTTGTTCTACATAAAAAAAATGTTATTAGCTGGCACTGAACACTGAACAGTTAGGATCTCCATCACTGCTTTGCTCCAAAGATTTCATTTAATCCTCTTAAAGCACTTACCTGAGCAAAATAAAATAAAATTTAGGTGTCTTAATCTCCTATTTTCCACCTCAGTAGTACTGAAAGATTCAGAAAATTGAAGTTACACTTCCTTTTGACTACAGAGAGGACCTAGGCAGGCCAAGCCTCTCATTCAAGCACATCAGAGAAGTCTGTCAAGAAAGGAGTGAGGAAGGTAAAGTTCTGGGCCCAGGTTATCTGCGTAAGTCAAGAGAGATGAATTAGGGCTAACTCCTCAACACTTCACTCATCAGCCAGGATAACTTTGCAGTGTGTAGATCAATTGGATATTCTACAGAAAAGTACAAAGACTCTTACAACAATGTACCATCAAAACTACTCTCCTGTTTCATTGATCTTAGAAATGTGTGATAGGAGGTCTCTACAGCAAGGATACAACTTTCAAAAATTGGAAGAATTCTATATAATCACAATGAGCTATGAAGGTACAGGAAGTGGGAAAAGTTGAAGGCATTGTTCTGATTTCTGTTGTTGGGTTGCATTTTCTGCAGGAGTATCTTTCTGTTCAAGACCACTGCATGCATTCCTAAGGCTGATCCTACTCCTATTTTTTTTTTTTTTTTTTTTTTTTTTTTTGCGGTAGAAACAATTGTTTACAGAGGTTGAGTTCTTATTCCTGTGCAGCTCTCAGGAGGGAACAAGACCCCATAGCAGGAAGTACTGAACATCTTGAGAAAGCTGCAGTTGCCTTTTGCAGACTCTGGAGGCACGTAAAATTCAGACAGTGTTTGTGTGTTCAATAAACTGAACACTACCTAAACTGAAACAAACTTCAGAAGCTGTTGGGGATGCAGGATCATTATGGCAGATGTCTGAAAATGGGAGATTATAATGAACTAACTTGTGTATGTGCATTTATGCATATCATTGTGCAGATAGACAAATACAGTTATTCACTAGAGCATGAGGTGTTAGGTACCTGTGAAATAGAGATGGGTGTATTCAATTTTAGTAGGGGACAAAAGTGTATTCTCTATTCTACAGCAATTCAGTTGCTGATGGTGATGGCTGGAGACTCCTATAGATTAACTCTGGCAGTGGCATTATGGCTGCTCTGTGGGTATTTTAAAAGACAATCTAACTATGAAAAAGACCAAGCAGAACTGTTAAAATGCAGCAAAGTGCTTGGGTGGCTGAACTTCTCACAGTGAGAAAACCCAGTGTCTTAAATAACCCAAGACATGCAGTTCTGCATCAAGAAAAGTTTCTTAATTTTCAGTGCATTACAAAAGTTAATATAATTGAAAATAGAACTTCTTGTAAGTCTCATCTTTTCTTATGGTCTGGTAATTTTCCAATATTGCACCTTTAAAGTACAGAGGTACAATGTGTGATAATCCCAGTTGGATCCAAAATCTAATTATTACAGTGAAGGAACACAAAATAAAACAAAAGCACCAAATTCCTCATGGGAGTGAACAAGAATCGTGCAAATTCAGGTTCACGTCAACACAGGGACTCAAAAGGCAGGAAACGTGCTTATAATGATGTCAGCTATGTAAGCTACTTCTACACAGTAGCTGTGAGGCTGCACCTGGAATACTGTGTCCAGTTTGGTCCCCACTAGTGAAGAAAGAAGCAGACAGGCTGGACAGGGTTCAAAGCAGGGCCATGAAGGTGATCAAAGGGCTGGAGAACCTGCCCTAGGAGGAAAGATGGAAGGAGTTAAATCTTTTCTGCCTGAGGAGAGAGGGCTCAGTGGGGAGCTGATCACAGTACTCCACTAGTTTTAGGATGCTACAAAGATGACAGAGGCTCCCTCTTCACAAGGGACCATGTGAAGAAGACAAATGGCAGTGTTTAAGAGCTGTACTGGGAAAGGCTTCCTCTGGACATAAGAAAGGAGCTTTTTACAGTGAAAACAGTCATTCCCTGCAACCACTGGTTGTGAGAGTCACCATCACGGGGAAGTTTCCAAGATACAATTAAACAGGGTTTTAGATAATTTTATCGAGGCTTCCTTTCCCACAGAATGTTGGACTGGGTGATCTATCAAGGCCCTTTCCAACCTGTGCTGTTTTATGATTGATTCTATAAACACAAAGAATACATATCTGTTTCTTCTCTTTTACGTAATTATCTTATATTGCTTTTCTTAACAGCAAGTGATTCACAACTTTCTATTAGAATAAAGCAATCTATTCCTTCAAAAGAATATGCATGACAAATCCTTTCTGGCAGAAGTGAGGCTCATGTGTGTCAGATATTCCAGATTTTACTGCAAGACCTATTTTTCTACTACCTGTTTGTATGATATCATGTTAGTCTACAGTGATTTCTTGTGTACTGTGGATTATGTATGCACTGGATCCTGTGTCTGAAGGAAAGTCTTAAAATTTATTCAGACTGCTTAGAGCTGTCTGCTACAAGATTCTCAACTTCACTTTGGAATTGTAGTTGTAGTTTAAATCTGAGACATTATGTCTGCATTTGAATGCAGTGTTTTCTCTCTTTTTTTTTTTCTTCTTTATAAATAGACTAATCCCAGAAATTAGCTGCTAAGCATTCAGCTGATGAGAAGGTAAATAAGCAAGCTCCACTTTGAGTATTGTGGCTCACTCCATTTAGTACACACTTTGGTGTCCAGGTTCAGCTGAAAGAAACATTTTTCCTACCCTCCATTATGCATAATGGATCCCAGGTGGCAGCAGTTGCTGGGGAAGATAGGTTCTCCTAAAACAAAATGGTTTAATGCTTCATAGCCCACTGCTAAGAAGAATTTGAGGTTTTGGTCTCTGTTTCAAAGACTGCACATGCAGTCTTGACTTTAAATGGGGAAGATGCTGAAATAGTGTTGGGAGGAGAAAATCTCCCAGACTGGTCTAGACCTTCCTCCCAGCCTCATGTGGAAAAAAATACATACTTAAGGAAAGGGTTAAATGGGACTTTGGCATGTCAGATTTTTCAAAGCTGAATTTTCAGAGCTAGTCTGCAACTGAAGTCCAACCTTAGTCGTGTTTTCTTGCAGTTCCTTACTACTTGTTCATGAGCAGTGATTTTGATAAGCTTGGGAAGTTAGGCTCCCAGCAAATCCATGCCTAAATTCCTTTTAGGTGTGCATGCAAAATTTTCCCTTTGCCTTCAATGCATGGACATTTATGAAGTGTTACTGACAATTCACAAAAACTATTGAGAAAAGCAAGAAGCAAAGATATTTTCTTGATTTTCCCTACTAGTTCAAGTTAATGAAATTGAACACAGAGTGCAAGAACAATTTTTATATATGTCCCATTGAAAAGAAGTACTTTTGACATCTAGAACCTTTTCTAGACTTCTAATTTAAAGACCAGTTTAATAATATATATTCTTTTCAGTTATCAGCCTGGTAGTATTCAGAAATTTCTCTGTTCATTCTAAATAGACTGAAAACAACAATGAGGATGCAACACAACATTTTATATTAATGACATTAATTAATACAGAGAGATCAGTGCTGTAGTCAAAGGTTATAACAGAATCTGAAGTTTCCAATTTTGTATTTATATATATATTTTAGTCACTGTATGCAACATTATCTTCTAGTTATCCTATGTTATTGAGAAATGATGAAAAAATGGTTTCAACCATTACAACATATTTATACTAAAATAAGTATAAAGTACATTATGCAAGGGAGAAGAAATATGTGGATATTTACTAGAAAAATTACCATATAACTAGTTAATAGAAGATTATAGGGAAAAGAATGAAAATTATACTTGCTAATTTGAACCGAGCTGTTAGAGAAATAACTTTGGAGGATAGTTAAGTGATTTTTTAAGTGCAAAAAACAGTGAGGCAAACAAATCCATCACTTAATGCTCTTTGCTCATTTTAAATGAAAATACTTTCTTTTTTATCTTTCCCCATACCTGAGTCTCTTGCTTTCTGTTTTTTTCTCTTTTGCTTTTTGTTGCTTTGTTTTGTTTGGAGTTTTTTTGGTTTTGATTTTGTTTTTAAATTTGCACAGCCTGCTCCAGAGCACATGGATATTCCTGAGGGATCCGCAGCCAATGAAGAGGCCACACTGGACCATGAAGGACTGCAGTTCATGGGAAGGTCTCACACTGGAATGGGAGAAGAGTGTGTGGAAGAAGAAGCAGCAGAGAGAAACTATTAGGCTGACTGCAGCCCCTCACTCCTCACCCCTCTTAGCTGCTTGGTAAAGAGGATGTATAAAAGTTGGAGATGAAGGAGTAAAACTAGCCTGGGGAAGAGCAGGGAGTAGGCTTTAGTTCTTATCTGTTATTTAGTTTTTGTCTCTTCTT
Source organism: Cinclus cinclus (assembly GCF_963662255.1). Classification (NCBI taxonomy): domain Eukaryota; kingdom Metazoa; phylum Chordata; class Aves; order Passeriformes; family Cinclidae; genus Cinclus; species Cinclus cinclus. The sequence continues at coordinate 72,059,318 of NC_085046.1, forward strand.
GTCTGTTTCTCATCATCAAACTATGAATTATTTTCTAATCGGTTAATTTTCCCCAGATTGAGTCTGTTTTGTCCATGACAGTAACTTGCTAAGTGACTGCCCCATCTTTATCTTGATGCACCAGCTTTTCCATCTTATTTTCTCCTATTCCATGTTTCAAATACTTGTGTCAATGTGAAACCTGATGCATGTTTCTCTCCCTCAGGCTGAAAGAAAGGATTTGTGGAAAAATGCTTAAAAATGCTTAACCTGCCATTTTCTTTAACATATGTGTAATCAAATTATAACCATAATCCACTGTCATGCATGTGCACTTTCTTAAAAATAAACATGTTAACATGTGTATACATTCCTAAACATAATAATTTCTCCTAGCTTTGGTATGAGAAGGTATTTTAGCCCACAGACCTCAGCCCCTGATGTGTACATGTCACTGAAACAGAATGTAAACCCGACTTGAAAGACAACTAAAAAATTATTTGAGTAAGAATGGAAAATACAGATTTAATTAAGGCAACAATGAATAACTAACCTCTGGGTCAAGTGATTCATAGAGAGAAAAATAAAGTCCTCCTTTTAAAATTCAGTGACAAAGTAATTGTTTCTGATAGTGTAATACTTTGGTCAAGGCAAAGATCACATATGGTCTTCTTCTTCCCAAAGAGTGACATATAATAGAAGATGAGAAAACTCTCCTAATCGAGACACATCTGTATGTGAACATGATTTTTCAAAGTGTTTAAGAGTAACACGCAAAAGTGGTGACTTTCTGATGAAAAAAATTTATCAGTGAGCATGCTGCTGCTGGAATGACTTGGGCTTTGGACCCAACTCTCTTTAATTTAAATTTCAAACTCTTCTGTTTGGAAATGTTAAATGGTCATGATTTGTTAACCAAGGATTGCAGCTCCATAGTGAGCTAAACAATCCGTCCAAACACTTAGTCATTTATCATTTATTTTCCTTAGTAAATTGTGTAGCTCAGCTATTGAATGTACAGGTTTCAACACCGTAAGTTCAAAGTGTAGGTTATTTTCTGTGTGAGTGTCAGAGAAAATTATGTCCCTATTTGTTATTCAGAGGCTTCTCTGAGGATTAACAACTCACTCCTGGCTTCAGTTCATGCTCTTCTGCAGCAATATTTCCTGTCCATTTGGCTTCAGAGGAATATTTTCTCTCACTGTTTTGGCCATCATGAAATAGAGAAGTTCTGCAGGCCAGATTCAGACACACAAAGTTGTGCCCAGCAGCATCTTTTTCCCCAGTATAATATGACATAGAGAAAAGATGTTTCTAAGTAAATTCATCACCATCTAACACATCTAAACACATCTAATACATCTAAAGTTCCATCATCTTTATTTATTTTATCTCATGTTTCTGTAAATATAAATACCTAAAGATAGTTGCCTTAATAAGACATATGCAAGGAGTATATTTTCACAAACCATTGAGATTCACTTGATCTCCACAGACCTTTAGATATGACTAAAATCTAAATCTAAAGTTACCTTTAGATAGACTTTGATATGGGTAAAGGCATTTGAAGTAAATACTGTAGCAATTGTGTCTTCAATGAAAATTCTGCATTTCCTCAGAGGGATTTGAGAATGAATGCTTCTAGCTTAGCACTGCTGGAAATGAGATCCAAACATTTCTCCATCAGATTTTGTCTTTGCTTCTTAAGATCCAATTATTAGGACTATTAGAGAGATGTCTCTGTTTGAATTAAGGTGCAAACAAGACCATATGCCAAGTCAATAATATCGATTTTATTTAATAGTAAATGTGAGGGGAAGAGAGGCAAAAAGAAATAGGAAAAGGGTGGGGGAGCAGGTAGGAGAGAAAAGGAATAAAAGACAGGTTAAGTAGAAAGACATCACCACCTGTGGGTCTGATGGTTTCCCTTTGGTCCTTTTCTTCTGGTCTTCTCAGTGGTGGGGGTCCCACAAAAGCAGAGTTCAATGGGTTAAGATATGTTCAGGTGCTCTTGGGCATGGCCAAACACCTCCCCTGGGAGGGGGAATGTTTTACACTGTCTTTTCCAACACTGCAGATGCCATGCAGAACTCTGAAGCATATTGTGGGGGTGGGCTTTGGTTGGTTGCAGAGTCGCAGATGCTTTTTCGCACAGATTTCTACAGAGGTCAAAGTTCTACTGTGATCTTAACAGTCTTGGAGGCAATCGTGATCTTTTAGTCTTTTACACTGTTACCAGAAAGTTATTAACTAATTAGTTACAAATTAGTACAAATGTGATTTCTGAAAAGTAAGGAAGATGCTACGGAAAACTGAATTTGGATTTTCTGTTGATTAACTTAACTAAAAAGAAACACAAAAAGTATTAGAAAATTAATATTTTCATTTGGAGAAATCAAAATCAAAATTTAAAAAATGAAATAATAATGAAAATTATCGGTATATACCTTCAAAGATCTGTCATTTTTACTGCAAGTAAGGCAGAAAAATATTAAGGAACGATTTCCAGACTTAACTAGACAAATTACTTCTTCTGTAAGAGAGTAAGAATAAATAGGAAGTATATAAGGACTGTAAAAAGAGAGATCATCAACTCCATCAGGGAAATATTAGATCTTGAAAAGGTTGTTTTAACAAATAAAAGCTTCTTCAGCTATATAAAGGGGAAAAGAACAAGAAATACCGAAGTGGGGTCAATATACAATAGGGATATGTTGAAGTTTAAAAGGGAGCTGGAAACTGCCCTCAAATAAATAAGCATTTTGTCCCAGTTTTCAGTAAAATAATGATGTCTGGTAAAGTATGTCCTGTGGAGATCATCTCCACTAACACAAAACACTTTCTGTCCTCCATTAAGTAAGAAAAAATAGTGTAGTAATTATAACACAGTTGCTTATTCAAATTTATAACTATTTATGGCATCATATTAAGCTAATTTAAATTCAAGCAAATTCAGTTTCATCCATTGTTAATAGACTGGGATTACTGTAGCTGTTGAGAATTCATATGTCCCCTGGTTCTTTTTTTGATAGCAAGAATCTCCAAATTCACCCTATTTCTTTTGAGTGGATTTTTCCTCACTTCAAAATCAGTGAAAGCATTAATCAGCTTTTCCAAATGAATGAGTTTGAATTCCTTTGTTTCCTCCTCTCTTAAAAGTTAAGTTATAAAAAGACTGAGCAGGCTTCTAAATGGGTGATTTGAAACTTTCTCTTTTTCCAATAGGGAGTGAAAAGATATATGGGAGGACAGATCCTTCTCTTTGTGCTCTGTATGTTCAGCAATATAAAAAAAAGTCTCCTGAGAGCTGGTGCTTTCTCTCTCAAGCATACATCTCCTTTTGCAGAAGTTGTACTAACAGAGAACTTTGGTTTTCTTTCAATTTTTAGTCTTCAGAAAAAAAAGAAGCCAAAACAAACAAACAACAAACAACAATGACAACAACAATCCTAACAACACAAACAAAATCCCAAAACCCAACAACAACAAACCAACCAGCCAAGCAAAAAAAAAAAAAAAAAAAGAAAAACAAAAGAAACCAAGAAGCTAAAACCCCCCCAAAAAACCTAATGCAGAAAAGTGATTATAGCACAGCAGATATGTTAAACAAAGACACAAACTTCTATACAGATAGTGTACATGTATGTATACATCTTATATGCTCTAAAAGCATCTGGATTTAAAAGATTAGTGGATCCTTGTTGCATTTTTACAGGTTTCTTTCAAAAGGGAGAGCTTGGTAAATAAAAATTTGGACATGAAAATTACCAATATAATTTTGTAACAAAAGCAAAAAAGAAAAACAACTTCCTAAGTACTTTTTGAATGTTTAAGGAGGAATTAGTTATCTTAGTTTCTACATTGAGAAAGTAAATATGTATGCAAACATATGTCCAGAAAGAAACAATTTTTTTCCCCCATTTTCCATCTATCCCTGGGGAAAGATGAACCACAACATTTTAAGCCAACATTCAACAATAATCAAAACATGAGCATGAATTCTGAAGGAAAATATAACTAAGGAGGTGAAAGTAATGAAAAATGGCATAAAACCAGGAAAAATATCTTAGTGGTATATTTTACTATAGATTTTACAAAGAAACCTTAATTAATTTTAAGATAGACTTTACTTGGTTTAAGAAAGGAAGTAGATGAAGGAGTTGCCTCTGACTGCAGATAGTTGTCCCTGATAACCCAGACAACTCTTTCCACTTCAATCTGCTAAAGACATGACATACTTCAGGTGGGGTTATTGAACTATTCACCACAACCTCCCATGGGGATTATTTCACTTCAATATTGCCTACATCATTCAGGAGCTGGTGGAGAGATGCACGGCAAAGAAAGGAAGAAATAAGATCTGACACCAAGTGAAATTCCTGACTGAGTCAGGTAAACTATTGTCTTTCTTGGTCCACTTTAAGTTTGTTAAAGACCCAGCTCCTGCAGAGTTCACTTCTGAACTGATGAGTTTTTGATGACAAACTGACTTGAGTGCAAGTTGAAGTCAGTATTTTAAGGGCCGCACAAGAACAGCCCAAGTCCACAGGGCATTGTTTAGTGACATAAACACAGAGGTTCTTTGAGATGGTCAGACTTTCTAACACCTCATATCCAAATCCCTGTAAATTCCACCTGGTCTTTACAGCCTTCTGAGCTATACTCAATTTCCAGAATGCTTTTAAGGTGAAACCTTTCTAGTAAGATAGACAAATGTCATGACTCTCTTTGTAGAAACTGCAGTTTATCCCACTTTTCTCGTACCAAATTTGTTCTTCCTCTACAAGACTCTCTTCTATTTACTGCTCAGCTGCCGCTTTTAAGCCCAAAAGTAAACACATTTTTGTAGAGCTGTCTAGATGCAATATTGTTGTGAAACTTCTTTGGAAACTAAGTATGTATTATTGTTGTAGTAGTAGCAGTAGTAGTAGTAGTAGTAGAAGTAGTAGTAGTAGTAGTAATGATGGTGATGACAAAAACTATTATTATTAATGTTATTATTATTATTATGCTTGAGGGATAGATTGGGAAAAAATCACATCCAGCATATCCAGAATTCATACAGAATTTATTTCTCGGCTTAGGAAAGAAGATAAAAGCTAGGTGATGTATCATATTATGATATACCTTAACAATGTGGTAGTCCCCTAGCAGAGAGCAGAAAATAAGAAGGCCTGGTAAAATCTACCTGCAAAGAAGATGATATTTGGTTTGTTTCCCACTTTGCAGAAGGAAACAGTGAGGTTGAGAAGTGCCTGAACACCAGGGGTGGAAAGAGGCTCAGTCTTTTTATGTCCTCAGAGCCTTAGGGTAGGGCCCACGTCAAGTTTTGACTCCAGTGTAATTCTTGTATTTCCTAGAATTTGAAGTTGTTTAGAAGTAGACTTGGATAAGTGTCTGAGGCCTTATTCCCTGCCAATCAGTGGAAAGCAGAGGTCTCTACATACTGAGCAATGCAGTGAGAAGTGAAGGGAACCCCTTGATTCCCTCCATGGACAGGTCTTGCCCTGCCTCACTTCACTGCTGAGACAGGGACAGCGCCCATGGCTCCCTCCAAATTGCAATTCCTGCAGATAAATGATCAACTATTTTAAAAATACAAAATATCACAAAGGTTTCAGAGCTCCTGGTGTGGAGAAAAATGCAAAGAGATAAACACTGAGAGTTCTGTATGGAATGCAAATTTTTGAAAGGAAAATAGCACTATTTTAATTCTCGTGGATTTTTTGCGGAGGCAGGGAGATGAGGAAAGAGTGCAGAACTGAGAACAAGAAAGACTGATTTTGTGTTTTTAAAAACAATCTGTGTTTGGCACTCCTCCACCATGCTCTAGAAAACCAAGATGTATTCATGAAGCTTCCTATCGCATTTTGTGGCCTTTTTGTGTAGAATGGAACTACTAATGAAAAATAATTTTAATTGCCTGTCTTATACTAAAAAGAGGAACAGCTTTTTCCTCCTGTCTTGCTTGCATAATCAGAGCCAGTTGAGTAGATTTTTCCCTTATGTAGCTAGAAAAAATTCTCTAAAAGCAAGTCACACCCGTAATTTCATCTATTCCCTAATATGCCATTAATACTTATCTGATAAGTATTTTTGTTTTTTCCTAACGTTATTAGTTTGTTTGAACACAGCATTTTGAGGGCCACAGACACTTTTCTCTTTTTTGACTCATTAGCACTAAAATACCATTTTAAAAAGGACTTTAAAAAAAGCCCAAAAAATCAGAATTAGTTATCTGCAAACAGCAAAAGCAGATAATTAAGAGGGAGTATGGATATGTCAAAGCACATATTTGGTGGTTATGATGTATCTTAAAAAACAATTCAAAATATGGGTAGAAAGGAGGAAATTATTTTGGATAAGAGCAAAAAAAACCCCCCAAAAAACAGCAATATAAAAAAAAATATTAATTTTGCTTTTTTTTTTTTTTCAAGTATAAGAATGGACAAAATGGACAGAATTCTCTATTTTTATTTCTTATGAGAATTTCTCTAAGGTTTCTTTTAGTCTTTGCATTCCAAGAAACACTAAACATAATCTGGAAAGCAGTCAGACTTTAAAAAAACCCCCAAAAAGATAGAGAAAATAATTCAAGACTTTAGGAACTCATCCTTTGTAATCCTTGTGAGATTGCTGCTCCTACGGCTTTCTTGATTATATAGGTAGACAGGAGAAAAAGAAATAAATCTTTCTGATGCACCTGAAATCCTGTGTGAAGCATGTTCCCAGCCAGAGGCTGAATGCTGGACATACATATGACTGCAATGGAATCTGTTTCATTTTAGTTTTGTAATATCATCTCTAAAATAGTCTTACTTTTGATAGCATTTTACATTTGTAAGATTATTTTTAGAACATTTCTACCACTCTAACAGACCTGACAATTCCAATCCTTTTAAGGCCAAGGCTTCTGGGGGAGAAAAATTAAAAAAGAAGACAAGACTTCTAAGAAGATGTCAGAAGCCTTTTGAGACACCTAATAGACTTACTGTGCCAAATGCAAACATTTTAGAAAAACAATGTGCTGTTAAGTGTCTTTGATATATCACTATTCACTGTTCTGAAGGCACAGATTAGTATAAAATCTGATCAGTTCTTCAGATAAACTTTATAAAATAAACTGGTTTTTTTGGAGAGCAAGTCTCAAACGACATAATGAAATTAATTAAACTGTTTTTGATTTGTCTGTGTTTATACATTTCAGGAGACAAAGTAAAACTGAATATTACAATTTATGCCATTTCTTAAAACACAAGGCTTGACTATTTCTTTTTCCGTTCTTATGTGGTTAAAGATAGCATAGAAAGAGACTTTACATATATATATATATATATTTATAATGTACATTGAATCTTGACAATATGATATACTGAAATTTAAAAAGCCCATGCAATCCTTGGAGCTTTGAGAGCTTTGGGTAACTCTGTATAGTTATAACAGCATAAATGAGTGAGTTTTATTTAAATTAGTAACAGAACTGTCATGGAATCAAACAAAAAGGAACTTGTAAGCCACAATTTTTACCTGCAAGTATGATGACATCCACCCTTCAGAAGGCAAAGAAAGCAAACATCCTCTCAGACCCAAACAAAATATGCAGTTACTCTAAAATTTTGGTTTTTTAAGATGAAAAAAAAGAAACACTTTTCTACTGTTTGCTGTGCAAACACTTTCAAAATCAGGATTTTGCCTTTTACACTGAATATTTGATCTACCTGTCAAAGTACAGGAGTAGATGTAACCTGTATGCCAAACAATTGGGAAATGCATGCCTGATTTTATACTTTCCCTATACTGGCTGAAGTATGTCAGGTGCAATTAATATGACCTAAAGGAATATTCACATAAACACATAACTGCATAGTAAACAAGTGGTCAAGGAAATATTATCCTGTGAAACCATTCTGCTGGCACTTGCTCCTTTTAAATGAAAATATGGCACAGAATGGCCATTTTATCTCTTGCACTTATGAAGTTTATAACCAGGCAATTCTCCTGGCTAATGAAGAAAGAACCTATGATCAGACATTCAGCTGCAGAGCCTGAGCCAATAGTATTAAACTTTCTTTGCAATATTATCTTTTCAACAGTAAGGGAGACTTTAGAAATTTAGGATATATATTACAGTTGCAGGAAAACTTATGTCTCTGAAATTTCTTTTTGAGTTACCTTTCTTGGGTTTCATAGGAATCCATATAAACATGCACATAAAAGTCTGAAAATTTCACTTTAGATTAACAAAAAATATATGGAATTTAGCTGAGAAACAGAAATAAGAAATAGTATTAGTTACTTCACTAAATTCTATATAACTAAACTATATATAACTCCATTTCTTTTAAGATTAATAGAAATTTTGAACTTAGAGAAAAAGCCCTCAAAATTTCACATAGTTTTGTTGCTTTCAGATGTGACGTCTATTTGTAAGGATTGTCTTTGTTCCTAGTAGAAATGGTGATTTGTTTGTGCTCGAGGTATTTGTCAGAAAACAGACAAACACTGATATTTTAGAGACCAGGCTGCTCCAGAACATAATACTGTTCCTCTTATTCCTGCCAGGAAACAATGCTGGCTTATAAACTGTGATGTTATTGCATTTTTTTTAACATAGAAAAATATTGTAAGAGAAGTATTTGATTCTTTCTCAGCTTTGCTGAAGGTAATGGACTTCCTTTCTAGCACTGTCAGAAAAAAACAAATTTGAGACTTTAGATGTTTTTCACTGAGGGGTTATTGTTTAACTAACACTAGTTCCTGCACAAGGAACTGTTCTTTTGTGCTTGAGTTCCTGTAGACAAAGGCAATGTAAAATCTTACATCCATTAGAGTAAACCTGTATTTTTTCCAGCTGCTTTGCACACACATCACTCTCACTGTTGCATTGTGTGAGGCAGATGAACTATTAGGTGTCAGGATTATGCTGCAATGAGGATGTCTTCCTTTCTAACTAACTTCACAGCTAAACTGTAGGAGAAATGTAGGATTTAGGCAAAGTGTTAGGACAATATGACTGTTTTAATCTAGGTCACAGAGTACAAATGCCTTGAATACTTAGGTTGTAGGAAACAGGCATTTCAATGTCCACTACAACACTTTATTTGTTGTTGGTATGTAATGGTAAATTTTATATCAAGCAATGATTATTCCCTAAGATAAGATGCAGAAATGAGATGAGTTTTGAAGATGGATTCAACCCTGGCTTTAATGGTTACTGATTGTTAAGATCCCAAATTGTCTTATTATGTTTTCTGTCTTTTAATTAATTACGACGGGCAGTGATTTTAATTAATTTGTGATGGAAAGTGTTGGATTCAATACAAGAAGAATCCTACTGTCTTTTGAACAAAACACAGCACTTGGACAAAATTCACATACTATATTCTTGCAATATTTTACAGTCTTAAACATTTTGCTAATGCAAAGAATATCATCAACATCAGAAAACACTTACTTGTGTTGAAATGTAGGCAATAAACTAAATGCACTGTGTCTAGGAGTTGAATTATTCATACATACTAACCAAACAAGGACCTCATGTTCTTGATGCTGGTTTGAACATTGATAGTCATTGCCACCCCAAAAGTGTTTATGTTTAAGAAGACAGGCAGGTGTGTGATCATCTGCTTGAAAACAAAAGCAGGGTTTTATCTCCTTTACATATTGTCTTCACAGATTACACATTGTAATCTTAGGTCCTTATCCTTAGCTCTGCCACTTCCCTTCTCCTTCCTTTCTTTTTAAATGCAAAAGCATATGTCCTAATTTCTCCTCTTTTGCTTGAGGGTATAAAGAGATTTAGGGAAACACTGTCTGCATGAAAACACCAGGAAACTACACTATAATTTCTTCCATCACTGTGGAGCAAATACTTGATTATTTCACATGCCAGTTTTCATTACTGTTTCCAGTGCTGTGTCCCTTTCCATAGCTTTTTGAAAAAATCCTTGCAGCTAGCTGCAGTTGTGCTTATTACACTACTGACCACTTGGCTCCTTGATTTCAGACCAAGGATATATGCAGAAGCAAGCCAAAATATTGTTGCCTTTGGATTGTATATTCAACTAGTTTAAGACTACATTCTAAACATAATCATATAATTTTGTAATAGAGGAACATGTCTAATAGCAACTCATGGAAAAATCTAGGTTCAAAGGAACCTCGGGAGGTCATCTGCCAGAATGTGAAAGCAAGGCCTTATTCAGATTAGGATTTGCAAATTAAGTCTTGCAACAGAGAGATTCTTTTGGGCAACCTGTCCCAAATCTCAGTTGTTCTCTTTGCGAAGAACTTGTAAACAAACTGAAGAAGCTTATGTTCATATTCTTTTCTTCTGCTGTCATTACATTTTCATTAAGAGAGTATCTCCATCTTCTCTTTAGCCTCCTTTCAGATGTTGGAAAACTGAGTTCCACCTGAGACTTCTCATTACAAATTTGAATTCTCCAACCTTTCTTTATATACTAAGATTTTAATTATCTCAGCTCCTTACTGGTCTTGTGCTGGACTCACTCTCACCTCATTCTTTTGAACTGGAGAGATCAAAACTGGACACAGTATTCCAGGTGTGGCCTAACAAGTGCCTATATAGTCAACAATAATTCTTTCTTCCGGGACAGGAGTTGCTTAACAAGAATATACAAAGTAAAACATATCACTTAAAGAAAAGTTTAGTGATTATGTGACTGTGATTGTGTACAGACACTTATATGTTCACAGAATACCCATATAAATGAGGTTGTAGGTGAGATTTGCAGCTTGAAAATTTCAGGTAGGCATTTAACTGCTTCTATGCCTGCAGAAATTAGTATGAACATAATAAATATACACCTAACAAGATAGTCACTGACTAGTTTATTTCTTCCTTTAATGTCTTCCTTAATTTGTTTCTGTTTTTTTCTTTCCATTGCCTTTCGGACGCATTGTCTACAACCTACATGACAGAGAAGGAGAGCTTGCCATTGAAAAATACAGAAGAGCAACAGTATTTTCTGTTTTCCATAAGAGCTTTAAAAAAAAAAAGGCTTTTACTTTAGAAGGTTTGACATAATGATAATTTAAAGGAGCAGGGAAATGAAATTCATGCCGTTTTAATGAGGGGAACCCTTTCCTAAGTGAAGCTGAAAACTTTACTCAGTGTAAATTTCTTTCTTGATATCCTTTCGTGGCAAGATGGACAGAGTCCTTTGTTATTTTCTCTTCCTTATAAGATTGACTGCCTTGCTAAATAGAGTTTTTTTTCTGTCCAAGCTGCAGTGAGAGGGTTACATGTTCCTATGATCCTCTCGCCTACGTTCACTGGTCTTTCAGCTGCTAGGGTTGGGTTCGTAGCAATATTTTTGTAAAGCAGTCTCATCTTACCAAGTAGACCTTCGAGAATTTCCTTCAATCTTCCTATTTGTCAAAATAGTCAAAAGCCCCATTGGTTATCTTGACACTAACAATTTTAGAAAGATATTTTTTACTGAATTCTCCTGGGTTGGATATTCAGTTTTGCTTGCAGACCTGTATAAGGCAATGAGATTATACTGGTGCCAGAGACCAGTAGAGTATTTCCAATTTCAGTAGTTCTCATATTTCTAGCAGATCTGCATATTTTGGACTTTAATCTGGAAAGCACTGTGTGGAAAACATGCAAAGGCAACAGCTACCTGACTTGTAAATGAATAACTTGCATGAATTTAGGCAAGTACTGCAAGTTTTGCAAAACTCTATTACAGAATTTCCAGATAAAAGAGTACATTTGCTGAGTACCAAAGCTTTCTGCTTAAGAGGTCTCCTCTGTAATTTCCTCTATCTGTTACCTAAGTGAAAAGACAGAAAACAGCATTTGCTGTTAGTTTATTGCTTTGGCTCAGGGATTCTCATATTAGTGTTAACTGCCACTGAGAACAGCAGGTGGCAATTTCCAATGGAAACAAGCAGCTACTAGACCAGACAACCCTCATTTACTTACACCCTGTGCAATGCTTCTCGGGAATATTGTAAACTGTGGGCTCTTTCTCATTTGTCCTTGTTTCAGTTGACATTGCCATTCATGACTATACTGTGAGTGTAAATGATGATCTAATGTCACTTCTATAATTACTTGGCACCCTGAATAAACTGTAATCCCCCTGGGTCAATAACTGCTCTCAGCTTGACATTCAATAAACAAGGTTTGGAGAATTGCTGTAGGTTTTTTGTTTGTTTGTTTGGTTGGTTGGTTTTTTCTTTTTTTTTTCCCAGTCCTTTCTGGTGCTTTCGGTGAACGCTATTCAGGAGTAGCTCAGGACCATTAAGAAAAGAAAGGAAACAACTGCACACAGTGTGAGACTGCTGAAGGGACACCTCTGATTTTTAACACTTACTAACAAAGGCCTCTTAGCTGTAGGGTCCAATTCATCTTTAATGCAATTTTTGAGAATTACTTCAGGGGGGTGAAACCCCCTGTCTGGGAGACTTCTCTTTGTAGTGTCATGAATCATGTTTTAAAGGCACACATTACAGGTATTGTGACTATGTCTGTCATATCCCTCCTTTATGCCTCAAGATTTTTGTCAGAACTTGACTTTTGTTGCTGTAGTCTTGAATGTGGCTACACATAATGCAACCCAGGTAGGTGCAACCAAGCCTTTCAGTTATAAAATAAATTGCCTCTGTCATGCACAAGGATGACATGTAACAAGGACAAATCAAGCATTGCTGCAACCCTATCTGTGTTGGTTTCTGCTACCCTAACAACTACTCAAAAATCCCTGCTCCATGTCTACTCGGGGTCCACTTCTGCCCAGACTGCCCAAAGGTCACAGTGGTCTTGAGTCTAATTCTCAGTTTTCCCATATTGTTCATCTTCTACATTATGGAAACAATACCTTGTTTACTTGTACATTATCATGTCTTATGTGCACATGCCATTGTCTAAGAAAAACAAACCCAACTTGTCCATTTCTGCCAAACCTAAGAAGGACTTTATTGGGTGGTAGGATTTATATACTGAAATTGCTGACACAGCAGTCACTACAAGAAATTATTAATAAACTAAGATTATAGTAATTCTGAGAAGCAAATGATTAGTAAACAGCAGAGGTAAAGAAATAGGTCAAACCTGCCATAAGGTGACAGCTGAGAAAAGTAAATCTGGAGCTGCTTTGAGGGACCTAACTTTTCAAAAGACACTTGCATGACACAGAAGCTCAGAGTCACCTGGACTTCTGATCTGTATGTTGTGTTTAGAACAAAGAAGAACAGCACATAAAGAAGGAGTGAAAGGGAGAAAAACTGAAGTGGTCCAGCCATTGTGAACAGAATTGAATGAAACTGCAAGAAAGTGATCATAGGAAAGAAGATGGAAGGTATATGATGCCAGAATTTCTTGCCAGAGTGGTTTTGTTCTGTCTGAGACCAATATTTCATGGTTTTGCAGGGGCAGATGGACTCTGAGGACTCTTTAAAGAAGCATTTCCATTATTTATATTTACTATTTATTATTTTATATAATATTTAGAGGTATGTTTTGCACACAGCTCCAGAAAACTTTGGAGTCACTGTTAAATGTTGATACTGTAAACAGTAATAAGCCAGCTGCATCCCTGCCAACAAAGCTGTGCCTCGCCACTGTGAACAAAAAACACAAGAGAAAATTAATATTTGCCTAATTGAATATTTGTGTTTGATGGCCAATCCTGGGATTCTTCTAAATATAAATATATTAAAATAATGTATTGGTCCCAGACAGACCATTCATGAACGTGCTGAGAAAAGTTGAAAGTAACATGGCTGGCACAGAGGCAAGGGCAAGAAAAGAGGGTTGCTTTTCTGGTGTGTATTGCTAAGTAGCAGAAACATACCCAAATCTTATGTTAGGATGTCTGTTGGTCTATAGACAAACATCCTGGGCACTTTAGTAGATGCACTCAGTATTTTTAATAAAAATGCATATAGATTTTTTCCCAAGATACTTTAGAGTGCCAGCATGTAGTGAAATCCACAGAGATCCTTTCTGTGTGCAATTAGGTAGCACAGGGACAGTAAAAAGTCTTAACACTCTCAGGAATAAAAATTGCAGCCTTAACCACATTATATGTTATAAGATCCTTAAATTGTTCTCTATAGTTTTAAACTCCTCTTAAACACCATTCCCTGTGGCTGGGAACTAAGATCGCCACACAGGAGAATATCTGTGCACTTAAAAAGTAAAAGGAAGAAAAATACTTTGATCTTCTACATATCAGTAAGAGAATCTTCATAGGGGACAAAGTATAGAGAGGAAATAGAAGTGTAGATTGATTTCAACATTATTTTGTCCCTATTGAACAGTCATGTTATCTTTCTTGATCAGTGTTTTTGTCAGAAACCCTTCACAGCATTCAAAGACTGACTCAGATCAGGGAGTGCAAATGAAAACTTTGAGTGAGCAATGAGGAACAGAGAGGATGGAGCACTGGAGAGGAAACAGAAGACCTGTGGAAGAAGGAACAGAGACTGAAAGAAGCAGAGGACAGTCCCCCAGGACACCATAAGTCTTCAAAGTTATGTGTATAATTGCATAAATTGCCCAACATGCCATCACTTCCAATGCACCTCTAGCAGTATTCAGTCTTTGTGCTGCTGTGCAGGTGTTCCAGGACAGTAAATACAACCCATGGAACCCATGTCTTTAACAACTCATTCTGGGCATGCAGTGAATAAAATGAAATATGACAATCCTCGGGGGCTAGAGCTTCCATAATCACAGGGGAAAAGCCCAGGTAGAAAGTACATTCCCTGTCCCTGGAAACATCCAAAGTCAGGTTGAACTCTGAGAAACCTAATCTAGATGCAGGTGTCCCTGCTCATTGCAGGGTGGTTGGACTAACTAGCCCATAAGTACATTTGAAATGTCACTTCCAAACCAAATTATTCTGTGATTCTATGACAAACAGCTTGCAGTCTCCTCACACTGGTTTTATTTTTTTTTTTTTTCAGGAAAATATTACACAGTGTTTTTAAGAATTTTTGACTTATCAACATTCTTTTTTTTAACACCATGATAAATCTCTGTTGCTTTTCAAAGCTCTATAAGTGTGTCAATGAAACATTTTTCAAATATTTTTTTTTGTTATATGACTAACAGGTGTGGCATAATTCTATATTTGTTTTTCATTGAATGATTGAGTTTAATGTCTTTTTGCATGCAATGAAAATGTTAAGGATACAAAATCATGCGATGCATAGTATTATGTGTTAAAATATTATCCAGGCTTTCCTCTCAGAGAACTGTCAACAATACTGCATATATGACAAATATTTGTCAGTCAGGCACAAACAAAAATATTTTTCTTCATAGCTCACCACTTAGAGATTTTTTTAAAGCATATCATCATCTAACAGGTTGACAGACTCTAATAAATGCTCTTATTAATGACCACTCTGTCTGTGTCCAGCTATCATCTCACTGACAAGGCAGTCTACAGACACTGAAACACGCAGAAATTCCAGGTATACTGGCCCTCCTGAGATCTAGGCTACCACAAAATCTTTCCCAAAGAAAGACTTTCTTTCTGTGAAGACACCACACGACATCTGTGCAGAGAAGAACTGTGGAAAGTTAGAGACTGTGGACTTAAAACCCTCAAAAACCTCAGGATCCAGAAAATACTTATTTTGTTGGAGGCAAGCAAGGAAGAATATGAGCATAATAGTCAGATTTGCACCATACAGTGATAAGGTAAGGAGTGTAAGGTGGCAAAACTTGCTGATGTAAATAAAGGCCTAGACAGTAGACACTATCTGTGTGTAATTCTTTCGGACATCTGCAAAAGTACCATTTTTTTTTTTTTTTTGAAGTGGAGACAATGGTCTAAATATCCCTTCTAACAATGTATTTACATCTGATCTACAGCATTGTGTTAGAAGACACAATGCACTTGTCCCCGGGCTTGTTCTCAGTTCGCGGAGGTTCAATGAGGGCCAGAGAAGCAGGGTATAATTTTTCATTTTGTCCCTATATCTAGTCCCTATAGTGTGATCATGACATACTGCATGTCTGTGTTAGATATCGCTGTGCATGACTTTCATTTTTTCTCTAACCATGTGGCCATTTCATACCATCCTCTCATCCCTCTATCCTCCTTCGGCACAATCAACTGTTTAGAAAAAAGGTTGCTGAGAGCCTGTGTTTCATATTCCCTAGAGTACAGTCAAAGCTTGGAAAACCAGGGGTGTGTTTCCAGCTACATCACTTATTTCTTGCTGTATGCCTGAAACCAAGGTTGCTCTGAGCATCTGTGGCAAGTGCTGAAGTAGCAATGAGGAGAGGCAGAAAACTGAGGTGGGGAAACATCTGTCCACAGCCATGAAATGGCAGAACTTTTCTACTTTCACACAATTCACACAGACACCAGTACCTGTATTAGAATACTGAAATACTGGATATTAAGCATGTTTCTACTGTATTGAAAAGCTCAGACCTAAGACAGATCTGCTTGGCCCAAAATCTCTCATTTTTAGTAGTTGTTCAGTGAGCTGTGTAAAGTGAATTGATAAGTTAATCTGGTTTTAGGAGAAATATGATTTGTTTGTTTGAAGACCTTTCACTGGCTGTCTAAGAAGAGACAATAAAGTTTGGGATAAACCAGGCTACATTTAATTTTATTTTTTAAGCAATTGGAAAAATGCCCTTAATTTTTTTTGCATATACATTTCCAACTCAATTAAAATTATTAGCACTTTATCTTATTTACAAAATTGCCTGATTTGGATACAAAATCTCCTTTGGAATATTGCAAATAAATTTATTGATTTCTATTGTTGTCTTTGCACATAATTTTCAATGATGGTTAGTTCTGGGTTACACATTGTTCTCTAACAAAAAAAAAAAAAAAAAAAAAAAAAAGGAAATGCGCAGACAGGAAGCTGAGTGGGATGCCTGAAACTAGAGATTCTGAGAGTTTGAACAGGATTACATATGCACTTGTTTCTTCATTTTCTCTCTTTTTTTTTTATTTTATATGTTGCAGAAAATAAAAATCTCATGTAATACCCTTGAGAGAAAGGCAGTTCATACTCATCTTCTTTCATTGAATATCTTGAGCCACAGTTTCTTTATCTGGATACCAACAGCCTGGTCACAGAGGCACATACAGAGCTCTGTTCAATGGGGAAATTGGTTCCAAAAATAAAATCCAAAGGGGAAGGCTTATAATTTCATTGTTATCAAACAAGAAAAGTCACTGCATCTTTTTATTGCAACTTTTATTACATTTTTAAATTTAAGTCATTGGCCACTTTCTCTTCCTTTTCTTGCCAACTTTTTACTGGAGCTAATGACCAATTTCTGCTCCAACATACAAAAAGCTTTGTACCTTTGATAAATTACAGCATTTGTCAAAAGACTGTCATTGCTTTAATGATGCCCCTGTCTTGAGATGTTTCACTTGTGTTTTGCTTGTCTAGAGAAAACTTATGCTATGTGCTTGGAAGCACAGTCTTTTTACATTTCTATACCTAAGAGAGTCTAATGAAACACTTCCAATTACAGTAATTTCATGCTGCTTTTTTTAGACCATATAGAACGAGAATACTGTGTCTTTGCAGGAGCACATTATTGATTTTGCATTGAGTACTATCCCTTCATTCCAGTAAGGCAAATACTTTCCTTGTACCATATAATATCAGGTTGCTTATATGACTAAAATCCATAACATATCTTTAAGAAAAAAACACCACTGAATATGCAGCCTTATACATAAAGAACATGCACAGTTTTTGAAAACCACCAGGCCTTGACTGTCAATAAGTGCGGTTTTTAAGAGCTTATGGCCTGTTTTTGTTAGAAAAAAATCCCCAACTAAACAAAACCAAACAAGACGGCCATCTGCAATAGCACCACCTGCTGGTCCTCAAAATTTGATACAAATTGTCAGCCTGTGACTGAAAACCATACTGCTCATCATGGACACAGTTAATGAGTAGGGAACTGCTGGTATTAATGGAAAAATTTGAAGTAAAAAACAGCTTATTCTAGTCCATAATGATATTATTTTGTAGAGTGGCCAAGAGTTGGCAAGAGTTCTTGTTTCTTTTTATAGTAGTCTGTAAGCTTTAAAATGGGAATGACTGCCTCCTGTTTGCATTTCACCTGAAATTAGGATTAAAAATAGGGAGTGGAAGGAATTGTGAGTGATGCATATAATTTGTCTAGAAGGGAATTTGTACCACCTAACTTCTTTTCAAAATGTTTTTATTCTTAAAATGGAAGATACATATAAAAATACATATCGGTTAACAGTTTTGGTTTTAGTTTCCATTAGTGAAATTAAAAATATATTTTCAAGACTGGGTAAAGAACGACAGAATCAGACTAACTGAGTATAAAGCATAATAGAGAAGAAAATTTTACATATGGAAAGAAAAAAAGTTGAGGTGAAATCTTAATGTTACCAAACTTCATTATCAGCATCCTTTAAAACTCAAAGAAGGATGTTGGGTTGTCTTCAGATCAATTGCAGTTTTCCTCAAGTACTGATAAAGTTAAATGAGGTTGCTAAACAAAGAGCGTCTACATTTCAAATAAGAAAAGATAGCATAGAAAGGATTTGTAAAGCAAAATAGTTTGTAAATGCACCTTGGGTTAGCCAATATCAATCACTTCAGTCACCAAGCAGTCTTTCTTCAGGACTCTATTCACTTCTTTGCAATAATGAATCAAAAAGTAATATTCAGTTAGCACTGGATATTCTGCCAATACTCAGAGTGCTTGCTTCTAGAATTTTTTTTAAATCTGACCAAAAGAATTTTTCCTAACAACTTACACAAGTTCCCCGTCTGTGTCAGATGATCCCCAGAACAGTTTCTTCTTTTCATACTGAACTTTGGATCCCTGCAGAAAAGCAAATCAGAATGGACCTGAATTATGCATTTCAGACAGTTATGTATTCACAGAAATGTGTTTTCCAAAATGGAGGGCTTCAGAAAATATCATGTCTGAAGCCAAATTATCCAACAAGGTTTACACAAAATAAAAAAAAAGGTGGTAGATATGGTGAAGGATTGTTTCGTAACTTCTGAGGTTTTTGTTTTTCACGTACTACTAACAAAAAGCAAAGAAATTAAGGATTAAATACATCAAATTAGTACCACTGATGACAACATGAACATGAAGCTCAACAAGGCCAAGTGCAAGGTCCTGAACTTGGGCCAGGACAATCCCAAGCACAGATACAGAATGAGGAAGGGGTCCTGGATGTAGAGCAACCCTGAGGAGAAGGACCTGTGCTGTGGTTTGATGAGAAGCTGAATATGACCCGGCAACGTGCACTTGCAGATCAGAAAGCCAGATGTGTTCTGGCTGCTTCAAAAGAAGCATGGCCAGCAGACCCAGGGAGGTGATTCAGCCTTTCTACTCTGTCCTCATGAGACAGAGCTCACCTGGAGCACTGCACCCGCTCTGGGGCCCCCAGCACTGACCTGTGTGAGTGAGTCCAGAGGAGTCCCCCAAGAACCTTCTTCCTGTGAAGACAGGCTGAGAGAGCTGAGGCTCTGCAGCATGGAGAAAGCTCTCTGGCTTACAGCAGTGTGGCTGTACCTGAAGGGACACTACAAGAAAGATGGAGTGGGACCTTTTACAAGGGCATGCAGTGGCAAGACAAAGAGAAATGTTTTTAAACCGAATGAGAGTAGATTTAGATTAGATTTTAAGAAGTAATTCTTTACTGTGAGGAGGGTGAGGCACTGGTACAGGCGGCACAGAAAAGTTGTGGATGTCCCATCCCTGGGAGTGTTTAAGGCTATTTTGGCTGTGGCTTTGAGCAACCTGGTCTAGTGGAAGCTGCCCATTCTATGGCAGAGTATTTTGGAAATAGATCACAGAATATTCAAGGTTGGAAGAGATCTTCTAGGTCATATAGTAAAAATGTCAACTCAGCATGACCATAATAGCATCCAAACCATATCCCTAAGTGTCATATCCAGATGTCACTTGGACAATTCCAGAGAGAGCAACTCCACCACCCCCCTGGGCAGCTTAGTCCAACCACTCATTCAGTGTTTTGCTTTTTCTTTTCCTAATATTCAACCTTGTTCTTTCACTTGAGACATGCCAGAAGAGATGATCATTAAGGTCCTTTTGAACCCAAATCATTCTGATTCACAAAGGGTGAGGAAGTGACCTGCAGAGGGTCTCCAAGGAAACTGGAGACAGAACCAGAAACTTAGGTCAACCCTCACTGTCATACTCCACTTGTTATAAGTTAGGCTATAAAAAAGATCACTGAATTTCTTCAAGGTTCTTTAACATGGTCTATAAGAAAAAATTTGTTTGATTCTTATTCATAGGTGTCAGGCTATGAAAACCGTAGCAAAAAGCATAGATATATCCTGACCTATGTACCAACCAGGAACCAGATATTATTCAATAAAAAGGTTTCCTTTTTGATTGAAAATTATTTGAACTCAGTTTCCAGTTTCTCAGAAATTAGAACACCCAAATACATGGAGGAATTTTCCATGCATAGAGGTTCTGCAATTTTTGACATCCTTTCATTTGATAAGAGCAAGCCTTTATTTGTTATTAGAATATGTAGCATACTTCTAGCACTTCATCAAAATTTTTTAAAGACCACTAACACAACCGGAATATTTCAGTGACCTTGCCAAAACAACTTGAAAATAATGTGTTCTATTTAAAAAGTCATACTAGAATTGCATATTTCCCCAGAACCATGTAGTTTTGCTTGAAATGGTGAAAGTAAGTATTTTATTTTATCTTTGCCTTCCTTTTGAGCATATTCAGGCAGTAATTTTAGTCAAAATGCAGTAGACAAGCTTCAGCAGTCAGAATTGTCATCAAGATTGTAATTTATTAGATACATATTCAAGTTCATCCTGTTGCTATTAACCAAATATTTTTTGTCTAGCCCAGACAAAACAGAAGTAAATAAATAGTTTCATTTACATCCTATTCTTAACCACTGAATAATAGGACCCAGTACACTACATGATCATACAGAGTGGAACAGCTGCTGCAGTACAAGTTGAAAAGACAAGCTGAAGTCTCATTCTGTAGATAAGTAGGATGCTCAAGTGAATTCAAATAAATCTGTAGCATCCGTCTTCTTCCTCATATTTTTCTCCAGAAAGACATAAGGAAAGTTCACTTATTTGGGAATCAGAATAAAGCCAATGTCACAAACAAAGCATAATTTAGTACACAATTATTTTTCCCTGCCATCTTGATTTTATGCAGTACTTAGAGTAAAATAGTACTTTCATAAACCAAGGGATGCACATGTAAATTTGATAATACTTTTTTGTTCAGTTTTCTCCACTTCTCTCAACAGTCCAAAAAAAGATGCCTCTCTTCTTTCCTAAATTCTCTATGTAGAGTGGACCTACTGACATCCCTAGTCATTGAACACCAGAAATCCTCTCTTTCTTGAAATTCTGAAGTGTCCACCGTTTAAAACAGAAATATTCATGAAAATGAAGAGGTTGACATGTTTCTCCATGAGTCATGCTAGGTAAGTTTTGTGCTGTTTGTGCCATAGATGGATCATTTATAGAGAAAATTACTGAAATAAGTGATGATTCATGTAAGTGGAGCTATCACACCAGAAACATACACTGACATAGAAATTTTACAAATGCTGGCATAATACACATGCAAATTTGTTGACACTTTTTGTTCCGTTTTCTACATTTCTCATAACTTTTATAAAAGATTTCCTGGTCCATGTAGTTCTTCTTGCAATGCAAAGCACCTTCAAGAAGAAAAATATGAATAGCTATATGAAGATTACTCATGGCATAGCCTGTATTTTGTGATATGTTTAGTCCAGCTTAGAGTAAGCCTTAATAGTTTAAACCATTTAGCTATAACACAACATGCTATTTGCATTTCCAGACAAACAGACAAGAATGTGCTAAACAACACATTAGAAAACATTATTTTGATATTTCTGTCTTACTCAAAAACAAGTCTTGCTATAAGTATAAAGAAACACTTTGCTCCTTTATTCAGTGATACTGTGTGGTTTATTTTTTGTGACACAGATTTCATTTTACGTAAACTAGTTACAACACTGCCTGTAAAAGAAATCGATCTCATCAGCACAGAGGGGGCAATTTTTTCATCTCCAGTATGACAGGAAAGGGTACTGAAAAATGAATTACTGGAGGAAAGATGTGAGGATTACTTCTAAGTACCTGCTGACATGTTCCTCCCAGATATCTTTTGGCACAATTTGAGTGGGAACTGTCTCAAGCTTTTCAGAAAAATGTGTTTACAGAGGACCCATGGTTAGTATAATAGATTTTTTCAGAGCAGCCTGAACCAGATCTATAGTATTGTTGATCTTACTATATGCAATAGCTTAGTCTGCCTGTGGGTGCTTCATGAGTAATGGAGTCAGGAGACTACAACTCTTTCATTAATGAAGTTATTTAAATATGGGATTTTAATCCATTTTTGTTTGATTGAAACAAAGAAAGATGATGACTGTTGTTAGGTGGTTATGATGTTGAGATGAGGATGTGGGGGATAGCTACAAATACTAATGAGCAATCCTCAGGGTGAAAGGGAGAACTTTGATCTACAGGGGACTTACAAAATTCCCAAAATCCATACTCTTCACGTGACCTGCATACCACTCCCTGTAATATGCCTATCTCTTTTGCCCATGTTGCAGATGAAGAATAAGGTCTATGGTAATTCTCTAGTGCTATTTTGTACATGATTTCTTCCTCATTATGTGGAATACTTCTATGACTGTGATATAGGAGACAAAAACATCTTCCTTCTTTCATGTATGCATGTACATACATGTGCAAATGTACACATACGTATTTCTTATATGATTCATCAAAATGTCTGCATCCTCTGTGTATGTGAAATGCTCTGTTATAATTGATGAGGGCATTAGGGAAAATCTTTAAGCTTCATATCATTTAATAGAAATTTTTATGTGTTCCATTTATATTGTTTTATCTAGTTTATTTCACTAATTCATGAGGGAGAGTTCTGTTGTTAGGGTTATTAACACAGAGTGTGAGAGAGAAATACCCCTGAGTAAAAACCTTATTAACAGCTTATATTCAGTGAGTTTAATTCTTCCTGGAATACTGCCACCAATTACTTTTTGTCATGCTGACTCACAGAAGTTTCACAGTATCTTATACCCACAGTTGCCATGAATACCTACCATCAGAATTACCTTGGCTGAGTATTTTGAAAGTTTCAGCCTGGCATGACCTGAGCTCACATGGACTAGAAATATGAGAAAGGAGAGCAAAAAAGAAGTAAAACTTGATGCTGAGTTACACTAAGTCTGACCACCCTTCCTGAACTGTAAAGATTTTATTTTCCTTCTTTCTCTGTCATGTTTTATCCTTAGAGATTCCCATTTATTATGAATAAAATTAATTTTCAGGGAAAAGAGGAGGCTCATAATGGAATGTTCTTTATGTTCTTGTATTGAGTGATCCAGTGGCCTGGTTTTGGCCAGGACAGAATTGATTTTTCTCAGTAGCTGTGAGCAAGAGGGGCTGGGACCCCTATGAGAATGTCTAGATTGTTATTCATATCAACTCAGGTCATCATTGCAGTGTGAAGAAGGGTGTGGTGGTGTAGGGAACAATTACACATTGTTTCCCAGAGTCTGCAGTGAGCACTTTTTTACATGAGCTCTCTTTTTGTATACTTTTTCTATTAATATTTTTGCTGTTAATTTTCTTAACTCACTCCTCTTTCCAGTAAGTTCTTTCTTATCTCAACCCATGCTTATGACGTTTTTGTGCTTCTGGTTTTCAAGTCCATCCCCAAAGTGAGAAGGGGAAGGGGTAAGGGAGAGGAAGGGAGCAAATGAGCAGTATCTAATTTGGGATAGTCTTGGTGGGGGGTGGGACACTGAACCCGGGAGTGCCATTCCTAAACCATAACATTCAGCAAAAGCAGCATACATGTAGAAGGACTGAGAGGCATTTTGTGGACTTTAGACATGAAGTGCTCAGTTCAGGTGGATAAGGATTTAGTTGGATGCATCCTGAAGGTAGTGGTCAAGAGCTCAGAATCCTGATGGACATCAGATGAGTGGTGTCCCTGAGGAGTTTGTACTGGGATCAGTGTTATTTATTATCTTATTTGATGACATAGATCAAGGAATTGAGTGCAACCTCAGCAAACTGCAGATATCACCAAGCTGAAGAGTGTGGTTGCCACACTTGAAGGATGGAATGCCATCTAGAGACACCTGGACAAAGCTCAAGTGGGTCCATGGGAACATCATGGAGCCTAATAAGACCAAGAGAAGGTGCTGCACCTAATTTGAGGCAACCCCCAGTACCAGTCCAAGCTGGGGAATGAAAATATCAAGAGTATCCTGCGAGAGGAACTAGGAGGTGCTGGCTGGATATGAGCCAGTAATGTGCAGTTGCAGCCCAAAAGACCAGTTGTATCCTGGGTTGAATCATAAGAAGCATGGGCAGCCATTTGAGTGACATAATTCTGCTCCTCCATTCTGCTGAGACCCCATGTGGAGTGTCCAATCCAGCTCTGGGATCCCCAGCATGTGAAGGAGATGGACCTGTTGGAATGAGTCTAACAAAGGAACACCAAGATGATTGGTAGGATACAGCATCTCTCCAAGAGAGAATTGCAATCATTCAGCCTGGGAAAGACAAGGCTTTAGGGTGACCTTCGCAATGTCTCCCAGTACCTGGAGGAAGTCTGCATGAAAAATGTAGAGTGACTTTTTACAGAGGCATCTAGTGATAGGACAAGGGAGGGATGGCTTCAAACTAAAAGAGAGTAGATTTAGACTAGATACAAGGAAGAAATCTCTTACTGTGGAGATGTGACAGGTTGGCCAGAAAAGCTGTGGATGCTGAATTCCTGGAAGCACTCAAGGCCAGGAAGCATAGGCCCCAGAGCAACCTGGTTTTAGGAAAAAAGATCCTGCCTATGGCATGGGGATCTGATCTTTAAGGTCTCTATGAACCCAAACCATTTTAAGGTTCTAAGATTTTATACATGAATAGGTATTTTCATAACTCTTAATAAAATTAAGAACGTTTTCATTAGGAGTGGAAATTTCTGAAACAATTCTTAGTCCGGGCCAGAAGGGAAATCTTGAGTCCAGTCACCTAAGGTTTTTTCTGACAATAACAAATTTCATATATGGGACAAGTGCTAATGTGTGATTGTGGACTGACATGGAAGAAGCTTTTCTTTATCCTACATTTCTAATGACAGTTCATAATTTTGTCACATTGACTGTGAGTTTCCTATTGTAAGCATAGTTATTCTTGTTGTCCACGAATATATTAGGATGATATGAATCCTATTGAACCTTGACCTAAAAGACAAGCTGTGGAATAATTATCTCAAGCTAATGGTGAATTGTGTATATATCTATTTCCTTTCTACTCATTTGGAAGGGGTTGTCTTTCAGTTCTATAAACTGTCACATCTAGTTAATAGAAGAGATGATTTTATTTGCTGTCCCTAAATCATACATTATTTCTCTAATCCTATAAACTATTTTTTCTTTAAATGCTACTTTTTTGGGCTATGTAGATAGATAGATAGACAGATAGATAGATACATAGATAGATACATATACATATATTAATCTATATTTTGTGCTTTCAGGAGTAGACAAAACATTCAGATCCATATGTCACTTACATAGCTTTATAAAAACAAGAAAATAGCTCTTTAATTAAAGTCAAACCAGTTTTTTTTCTCATTAAGATCATCTTAATGTCTCATTTCTGAAAAAAATATTTATGTGAATCTTAGGTCTAAGTGTGTCAAATGGTCATTGCAAACAGAAATATGAATCAGAAATTCTCTGTCAGTTTTCAAAGTCCTTTTATTTTTTTGTTGACCTGATTTCAACAATAAAAATTATTTTTCTTGCTTTCCAATGTTAAATTTACCGATCTTTCCTAGGTGTGAAAGACATTACAAAAATTAAGACTACGCAGTATTTTCTGAAAATATCAACTAACTGCATTTGTTTATATCAATGGTCAGTAAATATAAATAAGAAAAATCTATGCCTTCTCCATGCTGAGTACCAGAATGTGAAGTGAAGGTTTCCAAGTAAATCAGATGCAGATGCACAATTCTTACCCAATCTGTGTTTTCTTTATAAAGTTTTCATGTATTACTTAAAATCTAGAATACCATGGGCCTTAAAAACAATACACTCCCAAGAACTTAATGCAGAGCGAAAAACAACCCTTACTCTAAAGTGCTCACAGACTAAAGAGCCTCACAATTCAAATGCTTTGATTGAGAAACTGAAGTAAAGATACTGCTGTAATAAGGGAATAAAAATTGTCCCATTCAAGGGAAAGAATTTGAGAGAGAGCCCACTGGGGAAAAAAAAAAAAAAAAGGCCCACAAAACAATACTGTCTAGAAAAATTTTAAAATCAGACATGTATAGACTATACCCACTGTTCTCACTGAGAGCTGTCTGCCTACAACAGAGAGCTGGGTTCATCTTTACCAGTTTAGGCACAGCTCCTAAGTGATGCTTTGTATGTTGTACAAAGCTTACATTATTCCTAGGTTGACAAAAATAACAGACAAGATTCTCCCCTACTCTCTTGGCTTTTTGCCATTATACCCATTACTGAAACAAATTGTCCAGTGCTTGTTATAAGGATGAGGTCATGTCTTGTGAGGTAGTTTTGGGGCTAATTTCCCAAGTAAATCAGGAATGTATAGCTCATTTAAGACACATTGCAAAATCCAGCAAAATCAGGAGGGCTGTGTATTCAATGTCAGATTGAGCCTGGTATCATTTGCCAGTTAAAAAGAAAGATGTGGATCTTTAAGCTCCATCATTAAAAGCAGCATCAAATGTTTTACCTATTGAGTTATTGCTTATGTTTAGAATATAATATAATACAAAAGGACAACAGAAAATACTTGCTAATTTTGTGATAGGATGACAGTATTAACTTTTTTTTTCTTTATGAGTCCCTCTATACTTGTTAGCATTTAAAATAATGAAACACATTCTTATTAAAGATAAATCAAAAATAAAGCCTCTGGGAACTAAACTGTTGAATATATATGAAGGCTTGAAAGTCTTATTGAAATGTCCATACTCAGCTAATAATATGTACTTTGCTTTCAGCTTGAGCAAGAGGAAAAGCTTTCTGTCTTACAGACAATACTAAAGAGACATCAAATATATAAAATTTTATGTAACAATGGATTCAGTAAAACAACTTGCTAATAGTCAGAAATTTATCTTATGTCCCTAAAATGCTACAAACAATGGTAAATAGCAAACTCAAACAGGTGGTCTCAAAGAGAGTTATTAAAAAATTCTCAGGAAAACTTGGAAGATGATTATTTGAACTGAGAACCTGAGAACTGAGTCAGAAGCCCAAATGTAAGGAAATATTTGTATTCCAGTTCTGATGTTTTTTATCTATGTTTGCACTGACAAAGATAAAGTTCTTAGTGGAAAAAACATGGCTGGTTTGTTGAGCCTGTGTATTTTCTATTTTCAAATGTCTCATCTACAAGACAGCAAATAAACAATACATGACACCTACCTTCAGTGTAGATGTGAGTCCAGCATTTCGTAACCAGAACAAATTCAGGTGAAAACTCTGTCAAACACTTTGGTCAAGACTAAAGCTGACTGAAAGATGAAAATATATTTTTAATGGAAAAGAAAGGAAACACAAAGGTTCACTTCACTTTTAATAGACAGAAATCATAACTTTTTTTCCCCAAAATTTTAAATATCACAGAAAAAAGCTTAATTTAAGAGATAGCAAACATTATATTTATCATATTCATATATGTATGTAGGTGCATCGATATACATATCCATTAATATTTATGTGTGAATCTGTAGAAATTTATTTTCCTTTTCTTACTCACATCCAATATATGATAGTGAAAGAAATAGCCCTGTGTATAAATGAGGATGGGAACCTATGTTTTTTCAGAGGCAGAGTGTGGATCACCACCTTGATGTAACATTTGACACACTGGACAAGCTGAAATGCAGAAGAATGCACAATTAATTTTTTCTTTTAGGAAGAAGGAGCTGTCATGTGAAGAGAAGGAGATTTCCTCAGCCTTTGGTGTGAGGAGCTTTCCCCAACCCTTAGTGTTTGGATGGTCTG
Source organism: Cinclus cinclus (assembly GCF_963662255.1). NCBI lineage: Eukaryota > Metazoa > Chordata > Aves > Passeriformes > Cinclidae > Cinclus > Cinclus cinclus. Next base: position 72,087,415 of record NC_085046.1, read on the forward strand.
TCAGTGCCCCAGGAAAGGAGATCTTTGTACCTGACCAGTCTGTCAGCACCCCTTTAGGGGAACCCTTCACTGAGCAATGCTGCTGGACTGGAGGGCACTTCGACTGACTTATTCAGGGACAAGCACCAACAGCACAAGGAACACCTCTCAGCAGGTCTTCCCAATTTATGATACCTCAGTGGGTCTTAGACTTTACTCAAGAATGTTATCCACTGCCAGAGATTGCCAGCACCTGTGAAGGACTTATCAACACTTTACAGCATAACACTCTTTATTAATATACTTTTGTGACAGGTTAAGCTTCGAGGACTGCCGGTGACAGTATCTTATTGCAAGCACGTGTTCAAATCACTATCTCGAATCCCCAACAAAAGTAGCAAGCATGCACAGAGTTTAGTTCTTACCCAACAGGCATCCCTATGAGGGAGAAAGAAGGTTCAGCCTGTTGACTGATCCCAGCAATAATGATGGTGTCTTCTCAAACTTTTCCTCTGTTCTTGACCTATTTTTATACTGTTTCTTTATGTTTAGGTGGAATTCGGGTGACTCTAGTCCTGCCTCCCATTGTTACTGATTGGTGTAAAATTCTCTAATTTCTCTTTTAAAGACACCGGTAAAAAAAACCATAGTGCACATGCCCAGTGAGGGATGGCTGTACTCTGGGAGTGGGCAACTTTGGGATGGATGTGTGCGTTATTCTTAAAATTAGGCTATAATGTACCAAGTTCATCTAAGGAGAGAGATGTCATCACAGTTTTTGGGTCAGCAGTAGGACAGCAGCAGTGTCCTCCCTCTGCTGGTTGACAGGTGCTGTGTGGCATGGTGACATGGTGTCGCCACTCTGCTCCACCCTACATTCCATCCCCCTTAGATGGTGCTTACTGTTGGGAAATCATCGTGGAGCATAGCAGCTGTGTTCCATACAGGGAGTATCAGCTGTATTTTACCCTACAATTTCTGTACCATTACAACTTCTGTTAGGATGTGAACATAACTTCTTAGTTTTGTCTGATTGTATCCCCAGCCATCTGTCCACAAGAAGCACAAGGATCCAATCTCGCTTTAGGTCAAAATGCCTAGTCTACATGGAGAATTAAAGCTCTGCTCTTTCTGTGATTCTGTTTTGCACTTGCACTCAAGGCAGAATTTATGAGGAAATGACAGAGTCCTTCAAAGGTTCTGGTTTACTTTTTAGGTTTCTATCCTTTGGCACTCTTTCTTAAACAACATAACATTGAAGACACTCTCTTTTCCTAATAAAGAGATGAAAGGCTTTTTTGGTGGTTTAAAAACAAAAATAAAATCAATTCTATATAGAAGTAACAAGTAAAAAGTCTTGAACTTCAGAGGTTTTGCTCCACTTCGTTCTGCTGAAAATATTTACTTATGAACTTTTGCAATGGACAATGTCATTTGGGTGAAGACCATTATTGAATTCTGGTTTATAAACCACTGTATTTGATTTAATAATAGACCTAGAGAATCTTAACTACAAAGTCTTATGAGATCTTCTATACTGTTACATTGTGAATAAAAGCCTTTCAGGGTACCTTCAATTTAAAGTCAATCTAAGCCTCAGGTGCTGTCAAACTGAGCTAAGCACAAGAAAATTGTGAAAGAAAATGAAGTCACAGAGTCACAGAAGGGTTGGTGTTGGAAGGGACTTCTGTAGGTTACTTAGTCCAATCCCCCCATTGAAGAGGATTGATGTAGATCAGAGTGCACAGGTTCACATCTGGGCAGGTTTGGAATATCTCTAGAGAAGACACCTCAACCTACCCGGAAACCTGCTAAAGTGCTCCATCACCTTCAGAGTAAGTAAGTTCTTCCTCATATTCAACTGAAACTTCCCATATTTCAGTTTGTGCCTGTTGCCCCTTATCATGTCAATGAGCACCACTCAAAAGAGCATGACCCCATTCTCTTGCTGCCTGACCTGAAGATATTTGCTTCCATTGATCAGGTCTGCACTCCATCTTCTCCAGGCCAAACAGGCTGAGCTCCCTCAGCTTTTCCAGCAGATAGGCCCCCAGTGTGTCCTGTTCCAGGCCCCCACATTTTCCTTTGTTTCCTTACATTAGGTTCCTCTCCACCAGCTCTATTGCCTGTCCAGGTCTCACAGAATGTCAGCACAGCCTCCTGGTGTGTCAGACACTCCTTCAAGTTTTTATTATCAGCAGAGTTGCTGAGAAGACTCTCTGTCCTTTCATCTAGGTCACTGATAAATAAGTCAAACAAGACTGGACTCAGTGCTGTCTCCTGGGCACCAATGCTAGCTAAAGGGTTCCAACTAAGTCCTGTGCCACTGATCACAGCCCTCTGAGCTCTGCCATTCAGACAGTTCTCAATCCACCTCACTGTTCACTCAACCAGCTCAAACTTCCCTAGGTTACCTTGGAGGATGTTATGGCAGACAATGCCAAAAGGCTTGCTGAAGTCCAAATAGACCACATCCACATCTATCCTTCCCTCATCTAGCCATCATAGAAGCCATCAGATTTGTCAAGCAGGGTTTTCCTTTAGAAAAATCTGTGTCAACTACTTCCAATTAACTTCTTGACTTCCATGTGCTTAGAGATGACACCCAGCATGAGCTGTTTCATTACTTTTCCTGGAATGGAGGTGATGCCATAGTTCTCTGGGTCCTCCTTCTTGCCTTTTTGAAGACTAGAGTGACACTGGCCTTCCTTCAATCTTCAGGTACCTCTCCTTTTCTCCATGACCTTTCCAAGATGTTGAAGAGTGGCTTAGCAATATCAGTTAAAATATTATCACTTTCCTTCCTCAAAACAACTAGGTTCATGTAGTCTGTCTCTTAGATAAAATGAAATATAATTCATGGATGAGACTACCCCACAATATTAAACTATACTGTTGATATCCCTGACACAAATGTGACCCATTAAAATAAAGATATTAATATAGCATAGTTCTCATGTGCAAAAAAAATCTACAAAGAAAATCTCGTGGAAAACTTGTGTGAACCAGAATTTATAAATGCAACATAGAAGCAGCAAGCAACTTCAATGAAATCTTTCCCATCTTGCTGCCTCCACTATCTATAGCAGTAACCATATGAAAACTATAGTATATTTCTTACCATGTATTATTCATTTTGAAAAGTAATGATTAGTGGTTCTTTGTAAAATTTTCACTGTGAATGTGCAAATCTTAAAGACTTCTGCTCTCTTCATTCATTGATGTGATTCTTTCAATTCTAGGCAAATTTGAGTTGCTAATCACCAACAGACAAACTTTTAAATTTTCTCTTTTTTGGAGGATTTTAATCTGGTGTGTGATTTTGATCTGTATGTTCTCTGGTAGTTCATTGTCCTACAGTCAACCTGATAATGTACCATCCATTCATTGTTAGCTCTCATATGATGTCCCTCAGGGGTCAGTCCTGAAGCTGGTACTGCTCAACATCCTGTGACATGGCGTGACATGGACAGTGGGATCGAGGGCACCCTCAGCAAGTTCACTGATGACACCGAGCTGTGTGGGGCAGTCGACACGCTGGAGGGAAGGGCTGGCATCCGGAGGGGCCTGGACAGGCTGGAGAGCTGGGCCTGTGCCAGCCTCATGAAGTTCAACAGAACAAGGTCCTACACCTGGGTCGAGAGCAGCCCTGTAGAGAAGGACCTGGCTGATGAAAAACTCAACATGAGCCAGCAGTGTGTGCTCCCAGCCCAGAAAGCCAATGGAACCCTGGGCTGCATCCAAAGAGGCACGGCCAGCAGGTCAGAGGAGGTGATATTCCTCCTCTAACTTGCTATTCTGAGACACCACCTGGAGTGCTGCATCCAGCTTCTGGAGTCTCCAGTGTAAAAAGACATGGAACATTTGAAGCAAGTCCCAAGAAGGGCCACAAAGTTGATGAGAGAACTGGAGAACCTCCCCTATGAAGCAAAACTGGGGCCATTCAGCCTGGAGAAGAGAAGGTTGTGTGGAGACCCTTCCAAAGAGGACCTACCAGGAAGCTGGAGAGTGACTCTCTGTTAGGAACAATAGTAAGTAGGACAAAGGGGAACGGGTACAAACTGAAAGAGAAGTTCAGGATCAATAGGAAGAAATTCTAGGCTGTGAGGGTGGTAAGACACTGGAACAGATTGCCCAGGAAGCTGTGGATGCCCCAATCCTGGAAGTATTCAAGGCCAGGCTGGACAAGTCCTTGAGCAACCTGGTTGAGTGGGAGGTGTCCCTGCCTATGGCAACAGGGGTTGAGAATAAATGACCTTAAGTTCCCATCTAATCCTTATTTTTCTATGTTTCTATAATTCATATGATTCATTATTATTAGTTAGTTATGATGTAATAATGTATTATGTCTATGAAAATGTTACAGAGCATTGTTCTGCTATTACTGCAAATGCCAGGATAACAAGCAGATTTTGTTAGAAGTACAGAAAATAAAAACAAATTTTGAATTTTTTGGTATCAGGGTTTTCATCCATTTAAAAATAGATTAAGTGAGAAATTAATTTTATCTGAAAGTCTTATCAATTACCTGGAATCTTAATGAGATCCTGGAACTGAAATTAAGTTAATATACATAAAGGTGGCATCTAAAGTTTATGGGGAAAAAATTGAATCTTACTATTTCCAGGAGAGGCTGCCTTGAGAAAAAATTATGATCATCTAATATAAATAACTCCAAACAAAGTAGAAAAGACAAGGAATTGGTACTGCTTGGCACCTACACTCCACCACTATGTTTCCCCCTCATCTCACCAAAACCCCATGAAGCTGCTAGATGCATTTTCTTTAACTTAGTGCCATACTTGTTGTGAGAAGTTAATGATTCTATTTTGAACCGGAATACATATGCCAGGGTGCTCTATTTGTGCTGTACTCTTCACATTAGAATGACACTTGAAATTCTCCATGATACATTAGTAACATTTAAACATCTGATGTAAAATTAGATTCCCAATACCACCTTTACTATCCAGAATGCATTCCAAATAAAGTCTGCTTCACTATGTCTACCTAAATGTAATAGTGAATCTACGTTCAATAGACTTCAAGAAGTGTGAGGTCAAAACCATCAGTAACAATAACAAAAACTCTTAAATGATTTATTAGCAACAGTCATATCCAGCAGAAATCTGTATTCTTAGGTTTCAGTCATAATATTAAAACTAGCACTAGAAATTACTCTTCAAGCTTGAAAATTGTTACACCTTTCTGTGAATAAACTAAAGAACAATGTATGCTGCTATATGTAATTGTTTATGATTAATTAAAAAAATGATAGTCTCCTGCTTTGCTAGTAAAAAGCTGGTGTCCAAAAGGTAATTTTTTTTCTTTATTTATAAAACATCACCTTCTGAGTGTACCATCTAATACAAATAGACATAAATTTTCCCAATTTCAAAGTTTCTTTAAAATTCACTCGTGGATTAAGTCATCAACCTTCCTTGGGAAAAATCATGTTTCTGAAGTATTGAGAATATTTAAAGACTAGGTTTTTTTTATTTAAAACTTTCTATCTAACTTATTTTCAGTGTTTAGGGAGAATTCTCATTTTAAACCATTTTAGGTTTTTTTATTGTGAATAATTCAGCCATAGCTTATGCTGACTTCAAGTGAACTTGTAAAGTGTAGATACTCAAATGTGTGTGCGTGTATAAGATGCACATATGTATTCATTATAAACAAATATTGCAAAATGAAAGCATGTTCTAATATGTGCTTGATCATTCAAAAATAATTTAGAACATTTAGACTTTTCTTTTTTTCTCCATAAAGAAATTAATATTTTCTCACTCATACTGAGTGCCATCATTCCAATATCTAGAAGTAAAAACTGTCAGAAATTAATTTTCAGAGTAATTCAGAAGGTATAATTTCTGCTTTGCAATTATTTGTTCACGTACATGTTGGCATGCCAAGAAAACATTTGATCAGAAAAAGCAATAGGAAATTTACTGATATTTAAGACAATTTCATGATCCTTTTCTTTATATGCTTTAGACTTGAAGACACTTGGAAGTAAAACTAAGGCAATATTTCACAGTGGAAATTAAACAAAAGCAATTTAAAGTTCTCTGGGGTTAAACCCATATTTGCATATCTAATAATTGGCATAATGATACTATTGGCTCTCCAGTGAAAGGGTAGGTGAGACTTCTGACATTAGCTTTAAAATATGCTCTGATCATTTGTTCAGGTTTCATCTGAATATGCAGTATAATTCTGCTATTCACTTAAAAGTAAGAGCAATTTATACAGCCATAGTAGAAATATACATAGTATATATTACTTGCAAGCTACATTAAAGTTCCTCAGAAATTATTTGCTTTCAGTTTGACTTGTGCTGATGTGCAATACTCTTTTAGACACAATAAGAAATCCCCATATTTTATTTTTTCTCAAAATATACTAGTTAATATTTCTAACAGTGCTTTACTATTAAGTATTAATATTTAATATTAAATATTATATTTGTGACTGACTTACATTTTATTGATGAAGATTTTGATAGTGCTTTTAGGCTTACCCCTAAAATGAAAGATGAAGACTAATTCATTCCCAAATAAATACAGTGGAGAAGAAATATCCCTCACAAAGGTATGAGATTCATTGTCAGAAAAATATTTTCCTAATCTCTGATTGTTAATGTCTTTCTTATATTCTGAAGCAAGAGGTTTTTTATCCTTTCTGAAATTCTTTTTCCCAATCAGGATCTCACACCACTGAAGTTGTAGGAAACCCATTCAGTCCAACTGATGCAGGGTCAAACACTTATTCCTACTGTTAGGGGTTTGCATATTCTTGTTATCAGTGTCAATGTTAAATCCTGTTTTCAGCCCTGATAAGATCTTGGCCTTGGAGATACCTTCAGGCAATTAGTTCCCAAAGGTGCTTGTGTAAGAATGTTTTTTTTTTTTTAATCAGTAATAAAGTGGCAGCATTTCAGTTTTCCTGGATGTCTAGTACTGTGAGAGAAGGTGGATGCATTTCTTTTAAGTTTTCTCTACGCTATACTAATTTTTCCATTTCTAAATTTTATGATCATGTTTCTTCAGTAAACAGTTCAGCCCTTTTCAGTTACAGGGAAGGAGAATTATGAGGGTCTTTCTGCTGTAAGTAACGCTGAACGAGTTTGTTCTGGGTTTAATTGAACATTAGCTCTCAGGACTGCTACTTCCACATTCTGATCTACAGCTTTTTTTGGTGTTATGTCTAATTTGATTTTAAAATAAGTGTTAATTTAACTATTTTGGGAAAGATGTTGATGATTTTGACATATGGGAAATGTTTTCCACCAGCTAATCTTCCTAAAATATATGTGAGAGAAATTATCTCAAAAAAAGAATTCAGAGTATAGAAGCAGACAAATAAATCAGAAGAAATTTTGGATTTATTTATACATTTAATGTATTTTAATTACACTGGCAGTTTCATTTTTTTTGGTAATTGCACCTTAATTGCATATATTTTTCTAAATTTAAAAAAGTAGTTAAAATGGAATTGTACTAGATGAAATAATTTCAGGCACTTACTGCAGCTGTTTCAAACAATCCATATGTGGAATAATTTCATAGTCTTATTATATAAGGTATTTAAAAACTGCACTTGAACAATTCTGCCTGCAGTCAACAACAATCCTACAATATAATTTTTCAGTCATCAAAAAAGAAAAAAAAAGCTGAAAACTGTGAACTAAAAAAGACTAACCTTTTTGCCTTCTGGAAGGCTTTTTGAAGCTCCAAAGTTTTGAAAATAATTTAACTTAGGTGCCACCTTCTCAGTTTTGGGGACTGTTATGGTTTATCTGGCAACTAAGCACCTTGCAGCCATTCATTCACACTCTCCTGGCAGGATGGGGAAAAGAATCAGAAAGGTAAAAGTGATAAAACTCATGGGTTGAGAAAAAGACAGTATAATAGGGAAAGCAAAAGCCATACACAGAAACAAAGCAAAACAAGGAATTAATTCACTGCTTCCCATGGGCAGACAGGTGTTCAGCTATACCCAGGAAAGCCTGGCTCCATCCCATGTAACGATGACTTGGGTAGGCAAACACCATTGCTCTGGACATCCCTCCTCTTCCTTCTCTCCCAGTTTTATGTGCTGAGTGTGACACTCTATGATCTGAAATATCCCTTTGGTCATTTGGGGCCAGATGTCTCAACTGTGTTTCCTCCCAACTTCCCATGCATCCCCTACTTCCTTGACAGCAGGGCAGTGAGGAGCAGAAAAGGCTTTGGCTCTGTGCAAGCACTGCTCAGCAATTACAAAAGCATCCCTGTGTTATCAGCACTTTTCAGTATAAATCCAAACCCAGCCCCTTATCAGATACTAGAAGGAAAATTTTCTTTTTTCCTAACTGAAACTAGCACAGGGACTAACTCAAGGAATTTTCCTTACAGACGTGGCTCTTACTGTTTATTACTTTCTGATACCTTCTTATATTGTGCCTGTCTGAATAGTAAAGCCGTGAACCCAAAATTTATGCCAGATTTTTGTATGTGGCTGGTGCTTTGGATTCTGAGAAACACCCTACAACACATATTTCTTGAAAATGTAGGACTTTATTTGAATACCACTAACGTGTGCAATGTGTATCCTGAGACCACAGTCAGTTTGTGGAGCCTGAGATCACATTTCAGTTTAGAAGATTTTAGCCTTTTAATTGTAGAGAATTGCAATTATCTAACAGACTACTATCACTGCAGCAATTAGCATTGCAATTAATATAATTTTAGTGGCCAGGTACCACTCTGAAGGTGAAGACTCATTTTGTACAAGGCATTAACATGTTCTACAATAACCTTTGAAGGATTTGTTATTGAATCTAAAACTAAAGACAAATGTGGCCATGATGAACAATCTGAAAAAAGTTGAAACCAGCAAATAGCACCTTTGCCAGAAATCTGTTGTTGTATGTCTATGGATTTCATTATACCTTAAATGTTTATCCTAAAACTCTTAGTTAATTCTGCAGGAGTTCTGTTTAAAAGAAAGAAATTTCATTTTGGCTCTTCATGTTGGATGTGTGCTATTTTTGCTGTCATGCATTTTGCTTTTTCATAGTCCAGGGTGTGATTAACAGTATGTAGGCTATTTCCTCTTGTCCTGCACATATTATTTATACAGATCCAGTATTGGTGAACCAATAAACTGTTTATAGGCCTTTGCTAATGAGAAAAAAATATTTGTAATTTTAGATTTTGAGATGTTTATAGAGACATTGCAATAAAGTTTATGAAACTATTAAGTTTCTTATAGCCCAGTGATGTGCACCATTAGCAACTGGCACAAAGGTACTGAAAACAAAAAGCAGACAATTACAGCTGGATGAAGTATGAAAAAAGAGAGAGTGAACAGAGAAGCATCCCTGATTCAATACATACATACAACAGTGAAATGAATTTGCCATCTTTGTTCTGTTTCCACCCAGGTAAAACTGTCCCTTTGCTTTAATAATGGAAGCAGATGGTAGGGCATAGAGCAAATGTTCCAAATACTTACATTATCAAAATGAGTTATCTGTACAGTCCCCTTTCCAAGCATAAACATAAAAAAGTAATGTGCAGTTTACTCTAGCTTAATATATAATAAATAATAACAGCAGTATTATTTAGAACTTTTATAGCACTTTTCATCTGGAAATCTCAAAGCAGCTTACACAAGGGGGATAGCAGAGTAGCTCTGGCATCACGAAGCCTTTCAAATTCACACATCATCCATTTGAGGAGTGCAGAGAACACAAAGTCTGAGTAGTACGTTCCTCCCGTAGGCAAAGTTACAGCTAAATCTTGCATTAGTGGTGTGTTTGAGTTTATTTTAACAACAGTCTAAAAGAGGTAGAATTGCAGCACTAAAACTATGAAGGTATGTGAAGACCTAAAGCTTGCTATCCAAACTTCTCCCAAAAAGTAGAAAGTGAGTTCTAGGCTAAAATCCACGTCACAATGCTTTGATATCAGTCACAGAAGTATCTCCCCTTCCCTGGTGAATGAGAATGGTACTAGTACTTAAATTCTATCAGTTCTAATTCTATGCTGTGAAAGAATCAGACAAGGATTAAGTCCACCAAATTATCACTGGTCTTTACAGATAAATAGCTTTTATATGGACAGTCAAAGAAAGAAAAAAGCTCAAAAAATCATCAGATTTTTTTTTGCAATGATAAGTCTTAACAAAAATCCACACAGCAAAATGTATATTATTTTAACATTTTTGGGAAAGAGACAGTGTTGTTAAAAAGAGCAATCCTCATCTCTGCAATTGTCCTTTTTATTCATTTTTTTTTCTTTCTTCATCTATTTTCCCAGCCTTTTGTACTCAAACAATTAGAAAGGGTGAATTTAAAGGGGAAATGTAGGAGGAAAAGTAAGAAATTAAAAATATTTCAGATTAATTTTTTATTCCTATTATTTATTTAAAATATTATTTGAAAATCAAAATTTTTCAATCTTTTGAGCAAAATTCTTTAGAAATAAGGTCATATAGATCACACAGAGCATCTAGTATATTGTGAATGCTGTGGAAGACAAAATAATTTGATATTTCTAACACAAATAGTTTTGGAACTATTTTCATGGTGTTTCTTCCTCATGTAATTTAATGCTCCATTTGATACCTACATAATTGTGTGATAACAGGAAACAGTCAGGAAAGATCACCAGAAATTTTCTTCATTTCTTTAAAAAGCAAAAGGAAAAAAAAATGAAGGAGCTACATTCTAGCAACTTTTGGCACATTTTTCTGTAATTTTCAGTTGATTTTTATCTTGAAGTATTGCTAGACAGACAGCAGGTTACATATCACTGATTCTTTGATCTCCTACATTTAACTGGGGGCACCAACAAGATCTTTTATGTTTAGAGGCCAGAAATGAGTAAAAAGCAATGTTTCATATAAAGACTGACAAATTGTCTTTCCTTCTTTTTCTCTCCCCCCCCCCCTTTTTTTTTTTCTCTTTGTTGTTTTAAAACTGTCAAGTTCTGTCTCAGAGATTAAAAAAAATGAGATTAATATAAAAAGCAGAACTGTCATTCCTAGAGTAGGGTGACTAGCTTGAATTTCTTCTGCTTTTCCTGATGAAAGCTGGGAGATGTGCTAGTCTGTCTGTGCACTGAACTCACTCCACCTAATGTAAAAGTAATGCATTTCATTCCTTAGGTACAATGATAACTATTTCACAATTCTACTTCCATATGAAATGAAATGTATTTTAAGAAAACCTATTGCTAGAAAGGCACGGCTCTTGACACCAAAGATTTCCAAAGAGCCAATGCAATGGAAAGGAAGGCTTTTCCTGTGCCAATCACCTGTACACAAGTCTGTACCTTAACATCCTCCTTTGTGTTTCAGTTAAATATGAAATCAGAAGAGGCCTTCTGACATGAAAAAAAATATAAGCATTTAAGTTAAATTCTACCTGATTAAGTGATATTAACAAACCTATTAGGATTAGATTGTCATGTATCCTTCAGACTTTTACTAATGCATCAGAGAAATTAAAAACAACTAGTTCTTGTTGTCTGTATTTAGATCTCGCTGTTAAATCTCCAGGATGTTTTATACAGTGTTACATCCTAACTCCAAGTGCGTAAAGGAGATTGTGCATACAAAACTTAAATGAATAATCCTCACGTGCTGCAGATGGAGCCTTGTCACATACAGAGGTAATGGTGAAGCCTCCCCTCCCCAGGATAAATGGTATAATTGCTTCTTGATTGTGACCTTTTTCACTTGTCCAACAATTCTCAGCATTTTGAGAGAGATTTTAAAAGATTTCTAAAGTGAAGGCCCTATGTTTAAAGTGATTCACTGGTTGACTAGGTAAGTAGCAATGTCTATTTCCATTTGAGCTCCAGATATTGCTGTGCAGTAATTTTGGCTGCACTGGATTGCTCTCCTAGCATTGAAGCACAAACTACAGAAATCATTCTTCAGAACAGCTTTTTAAAAAAAGGAACAACAGAAAAAATATCTGTAATCTCCTCCTTTGGTGTGAACTGTAGTTGAACAAGCAAGATGACCACATTTTGTTTGAACAGAATTTAACTATTGAAGCTAAGTGGTGTTGATTAAGCAATTGTTCCTGCTAAAGCAAAAGGCTTCAGTGGTTAAGTGTGCTTTTTGAAAACTGACCTTTTTTATCATCAAATCTGATTGATGGCTTTTCTTTACAACTTACCTATTGCTAATAGGCTTCTTTGTGTCTGTCTTTTCAGATAGATTGCATCTTTAAAGCAGGTTAATTTAAAAGGTCACCTTATCAAACATTTTGCTATTGACTAAAACTTGTAGTCAGCCAATTATGCTTCATTTATGTGGCTGCCTTCCTGATGTCCTGTGATTACCCATAAACTTTTTTCTGAAACATCTGATTGCTTTTAGAATTGTGACAGTATTTAAACATATACAATCCTGAATATCTTTGTTCCTTGACTTCAGGCCATAGGAATCTGGTGGGATTTGATTTATTTTCAAATGCAATGGGTGAAATTTTAGACTGACTAAAGTTAAAATAAAAATTGATGAAATTCAGTGAGGCCAAATGTTCACTTGCAAATTCAATTTCTATTAAAAAAAACAAACCATCATTTATAGCTATTTGATCTAGCATCAATTAAGTCAACTAGAAAAACTATCACTGACTTCAAACCAGACATGGATTAGTTCCAAATGGATTTCTTTCAACTGGCTGTAGATTCTCCAGCCTTTCAATTTCACTTCAGGAAGAATGAATGCTAAAGCTAAATTACTAAAGAAAAAATAATTGCCATTTCTCTCTTTTTTTGTTTGTCCATTTTTGTTTCAGGGCTGGATGGAGCTCACGGTATGAATAGGAAAATTTCATGTTACCATGCCCACACTCTAAGCTTTCTCTAACACAAGTGATTCATGTGCGTTAGATTGTCTGAAGTGAAATGTGTCTTCCCTTTCAGACTTAAAATGAAAAGCCATTGGGAAACATAATAACCTGTTCAGTTGCTCTTTCTAAGGTTGGAAACCAGACCTTGGAATACTGAGATAAAAATGAAGCACAGCTGTTAACATTACCAGCATGCAAAGATCATCACCTTGTACATGACAGTGGTTTGTCATTATTTAGGACAATAACAGAAGACAAGAAAAACATTTTGTGAGGGTATTGCAAATGCAAGAGTTGACCATGATAGATGAACAACAAAGAAATCTTAGTTTATATTTGTTTAAAGGTTTTGACTGGTACAATTTCTTAGAGGAAGAAGGAGATGGCTGTCTAGCTTACAGCATATCACAGTACAGAGCACCCTCTTGCACTTCATCTTAGCTTCTCTGTAGCAAGGTAGTAAGGCTAAGTTTCAACAGTGTATTTGCAGACAAAAGGTGAGATAGAGCCAGATGTAATTCACCCATTGCTGAGGCAAGCAAGGATATTCTTCCCCTGTACTCGGTGCTTGCGAGGTCACACCTTGAGTGCTGTGTCCAGTTCTGTCCCTTCAGGTTTTGGAAGGACGTTGAGATGCTTGAGCATGTCCAGAGGAGGGAACAAGGCTGGGGAGGGGCTTGGAACACAAACACTATGAAGGAACAGCTGAGGGAGCTGGGGTTGTTCAGCCCGGAGAAAAGGAGACTCAGAGGTGACCTTATCACTCTCTACAACTCCCTGAAAGGTGTTTGTAGTCAGGTGGGGATCAGTCTATTTCAGCAGGCAGCAACTGACAGCACAAGAGGACACGGTCCCAAGCTGCACCAAGAGAAATATAGGTTGGGTATTAGGAAAAAGGTTTATATGGAAAGAGTGATGACATACTGGAATGGTCTGCCCAGGGAGGTGGTAGAGTCACCATTCCTGGATATGTTTAAAACAGAGACTGGATGTGGCATTCAGTGCCATGACTTAGTTGAGGTGTTAGGGCATCGGTTGGACTCAATGACCTTGAAGGTCTCTTCCAACGTAGTGTTTTTGTGATTCTGATTTTAAAATTGTTTGTGCAATTTAGTAGCTCCTAATACTACTGCTATTGTTAAACTCTTAATTATTTCTGGAGGAAAACAAAGTAATTCTAAACTAATTATTCAATCAGAAAATTAGCTGTTCACCATAATTCTCATTCTAACAGTAATAAGAAGTAGCAAATTCAACTTCCAAAATTAATAAACAATGTGTCTTTTAGAAAAAGTTTGCTTTTGACTCTAAACAGCAATGGAAAAATGTATTTGAAAAATCCGAAAAAAAATGAAAAATCTATATTCTGTAAGATTGAGATTATAAGAGAAAAGAAATCCCATTTTTTACTTCTGGAGAGATGTAATCACGATGTAGTTTACAGGATGAATTTAAAGCACTTTTCTCAATTGCTACCTTCATGGCACAATTTGTAATTATAAGAAGTAAAGGTTATAAAATATTAACTGTTCTTAGTGACTGCTGCCAAGAAATGCTACCCAACAACAGAAACAATTTAGAGGGCAGAGAAAGGCTATAAAGGAAAAGAAGTAAATTATAACATTTTGTCAGAGAAATTGGACAGAGTAAAAAAACTATGACTGGACATGTCAGTAACTGAAGAGAAATTGATCAGAGGGGTAATTGAGAGTAAATTGGAAATTGCATCAAAAATTCCTTTTCTATTCCCAGTCTTTAAATTAATAAATAAATAGATAAATATGCACCAAACCCTAAAAGAATAAAACAACTTTCTCTGAACACTTAGAGAATAAAATCTTTTCATAAGAGTTCTTTTTTCTTCAAAGAAACATGACTGAGAAAAAAATGATTCCATTTAGTGACTGTTCTCAAACTGACAGTAATGAACCAAAAAACTATTTCACTAACATTTGAGTTAAAAAGAGGGCTCTAAATAACTTTGAACAATGATATAAGTAAACTCCCATTGTATCTTATTTTAGATGCTACAGTTTTAGTTGATGACACTGCTTCACTGTCTTAATCTTAAAAGAAAACTTTATATAATCGGAAAATAGTGCCGGGAAAAAAAAACCAAAAAACAAAACAACCGTACATCCCCTGATGAGCCATGCTATTGTTCTAAGTTTGAAGACACGGACATCCCTTGCATAAATTCTGAATTTATTTTATAGTCTAGGAACAAAAATATATTTTCTATTTCTGCTTGTGTTTAGTTTATTTGAATGTTTTTTCTCTCCCTACTTAGTAAATCTATATTCTATTGCAAGGGTATGTGCAATAATAAAACAGAAAACACTAAAAATAATCTGAAGCCAAGCAGGCCAGACTGGGTATGCTGCCTGTCTGACCCAGTAGGAAAAGTCTTACACTTGAGGGAATCAGAGCACCTTGTGTGGTCCTTGAGTTCTCACATTAAATAACACCTATTATTAGATCAGAAATCCTTTCTGGGATATGGTTGGTCAAGTTTTTGCATATGCAGTTTACAACTACTTACATGGTTCCCAAGTGTTACACACGATGAAACACTTTTTGGTGGCAAAATCCAGATGTAATTACTGGGAAAAAAGTTGTATTTTTGAGCCTTTTAGCTGTAAAACTTAATTAACAAAAAAAGTGCATTTCATTCTGAGTCCCTCTGGCCAGTGTGCTGATGCAGTGTGTTTAATGCAGAAAACAGAAATCCCTGAATATATTGAGTACAAAGTATGAGCCTGTGAGTGATCTCAAAGGCTGTATCTTGATGACCTTTTTCAAGACTCTTAGAAAGAAAATTCTTTGTCAGCTGTTACTTGATTGGTAATTAATGTCTGAAACAGCAGGCCATGCCACAGGCATTATTCTAGATACTTTTCAGGTAGAGTAGTTTCAGTTATCTTTGTTAATATGTACATAAATATATATGCACCCCTATGTTTACATATTTATTCATGCTGCAAATACATTGATTTGGTGATAGCTGGCTAGAAAGAGAGGATTCAGAGCTGTTAAAATGCATGTGCTTTAAAAAAAAAACTCCCTGAAATTGGAGAGCAGTATGGATAAGTAAATTTTCTCTTTGTTTCTTCTACATGTCTGCAACATAGACCATCTGACCAAGGACTGAGCTCCCAGCTAGAATGGTTAGTAGAGATCTGAACTTAACTCATTCGGATCTTATTACACTAATTGATGGATTGTGATACCAAGAATTTAGGGTCCTTCTCCTTTTTACCAGAAAGACTCTCAAGGACTTGATAAAAGTTTGTCAAAACAAATATTTGAACTTCTCACTCATATTGTGCTAACCTTTCATATTTACTGTGGTGCGGGCAAAATTATAGGAAGAAATTTGAAAACAACCAATCACATATATACATCAAAATTTGGACCTAATGTACCACTTGAGTATGCTTCCAACCAAAATCTGATATGTCTTGAGGACAGCTAAGAAGAAGACCTAGCTGGATGCCATTCTGAAAGATAAGCAGTAATTAAGCCAGAAGTTATGAGTTTCATGAGGAAAGCAGTGTGGCGTATCATGATCTGAACTACACGGGGGATCTTAGTGAATTGCCTGATTTAATTGTAGGATGCACTGTATTACATGATCATATGAATTAAAACGTATTGCTCAAATATCTCTGCACTAGAAAAGTCTGTTAGAATAATAAAGGGAGTTGCTTACTGCCATGGAGCAAAACTGTCACAAAGCTTAATTATACATTTGATTTGTTCCTATTACCATCTTTATGAGCTCAGGTTCAAAAAGTAACATTTAGAGTTTTGCCATAGTGTTGCTCACTACATATGTTCTCTCCTCTTGGTTGTCACACCTGGACCACATAACTTCTCTCTGGTGAAGCTATTGGCATGTTTAGTAGCTGCAGGACACGTGAACTCACATCAGTGTTTCTCTCTGCCTTGCTCTGCTTGGTTGTCAGTCTTTTCTGTTGGGTTAAGTCTGAGTCTGTTTCTGGTGAGTGTGATTGTTTATTGCATTATATTAAATTCACTCTGGATGGCTGGGTAGAAATGGACAAACCATAAGCTGGAGCCATGCACTGAGTGGGGAAAACTATGCTTAATTCACCTGCGTATTTATGCCTAGCCTATGTCTTGCCTTGGTACTCCTCTTAGCTTATCATGTCATGTGAACAATGTAATCACATTACTCTCACCTTTTCCTGGCTTCTCAAATCCATTAATATTTTGTTATTGCATTTTTCAGCACAGGAAATTACCTCTTTTGGCCCTTTTCCTTCTACTGTCCCTTACTCTCTCTTACTGTCAAAAGCTGTCAAAAAGAAAAGGAAGGACAAAATTGTTTTTGGCTTGGTGTAGTTTTCTAAATAATGTTATTTAATTGATTCTCTTGCAGTTGTTTTTATTCCCACACTTGTGTACAGTTTCAGCTACTGCATCTATTGTTTTACTTTAGAATAGAGGTCACCATAGCTTAGTTGGTCCCATAATTGCATGCTATTATATTCTCTTCATCATGGATTGCCTATCACCATTTTCTTTTTTTTTTTTTTCTACTTTCTTTTCTATGTTAGTCTTTCCTGGAATTAGTTTTTGGGTTTCTAGTTTCCTGGAGAGGGGAATCAAGAGGCTTTGCAATTTGACACGACATCATATTTTCCAGGGTGTCCAGATATATTACATACATATATTCCATATGTATCCCTGAAAATCAATTTGATAGATGTTTCCATTTACCAGAAATTTTGGAGGATTACTGTTTTTAAAGAAAAATAGCTCTTGAATATGCCTGGAGGCTGCAAGATCAAGCTCTTGGTTTTAACATTCTCTTTTGCATACTGAGAATAAGTCACATGCTTGATCAATTATGCAGTTTTTCAAGATTTCTATGGAAATAGTATGATTAAAGTTCTGCATGAAATTCTAACCTTGTGCAGTCAGTAGCAGTATTCCATTAGTGGTGGGCAGGGAGAGGTTCTAGCCATACCTACAGTTTAAGGCTTTTTGTCAGATGATTTCTATGATTTTTCTCAGCTCTCTGGCATAATTCTGTCAGAAGAATGCTGAAGTAGTGTACTAAGAATCTAAAAATGGTCCCTAGCAGTGTCACAGATTTAGTGTGTAAGATGAGAAAGGACATGTAAGCTTTATATTTTTGTGCTTTTTTCCTCAAATATAAAGTTTCAATTAATTCTAATACTTGATGTTAATGGGACATCATTGTTCCTTTAAATTTTGTATTCCTTGGAACACAACCTCCTTATTTCTATGTGGAATTAGTTGAGTGTTTCTGAAATATCAATAAATACTGAAATCCTACTAGCTTTTCCAAGAAAAGGAAAATAGAAAATTTATAAAAAGGAAATTTATATTTTCTTGCTCAGAGAGTTGCATGGAATTAGACCTGAGAAAAAAATCTGTTTTCCTACCACCCACAGTGTTCCAAGAACAAAATTAATATTTCTACAGCTGCAGCCTGTAGCAAATATTTCATAACGGATTATAGGAAATTATACACAACTGATTACTGCAAAATATTAAACATCTATTGAAAACACTCTTTTTGTCACTTTCTCCCTAGCAAGGACACTGTTCTAAGAGCTTAAAAATAGTCTATTTGAGAGCCTTATGTTCTGTTACATAATGAAATTGTTTTAAATGCACCCATCAGACTAAGGGTTTAAACTTAAATTTTTGAAGTTTCAACCAAACACAAATTAAAGCTACTGCACTTTCTCAGCACTTTACCCTCACACTAATTGATTCTTTATTTACATCTGTATGTTTCATTTATAAAGCTTTTTCTTAGATGAATATTCAAACTTTCAAGAAATAAAATAATCAAAAACAGACAAAAGAGAAGGCATTTGGTACCATAAAGAATATTAAGCAGCTACATTTGTTTAGAATAACATTAAAGAACTTTGTTGTTCAACTAATATAAATCTGCATGCAAAAAAACCCAATAACCTTCTGCAGAACCTGGGCTTTATGAGAATAAACTTCCTATATAAGAGGCTTACATATTGTTTTCATGACAACATTTTAATTTGGATAACCAGATGAACCTGAAAAATCATGGATCTTTCTAGAGGAAAGAAAAGGTGGAACAGATGTTCTTGGGCAGATCAGCTACCAAAGACAAGATATAATTTTTCTTTAATATAATTAAAGATAAAAAGATAAAATGCAGAATTTCTAATCTTCTGCAAAAATTGTCAAGACTATATCATATTTGAACAAATACAAAGTTTAAGTAATTTTCAAGGTGGCTTCAGTATAAATGAAGTACTGGGTTCTTATGAAGTACTTATGAATAAAGTACTCCCAGTTCTAGGACTTCATTAATTTTGTTCTTCAGCCTTCCTTAGCCTGTTGGTTGTCTGACAGCTTGCCTACTAAAACTTCTCTTTAAAGTCTTGCACTTCTATAGAGTGTAAACTACATTTTCTGCTAAACTCCATCTAGAAAGTTGTAGGAGAGTATAACATATGAAGGCATTGCAAGGAGATTCACAGAGTGGGTAAGGTTGGAAGGGATCTCAGTGGATCACAGCTGGTGGAAATCCATCCATTTGAAAGCCAAAGCATGCCTGATTACTCCTAATTGGTTTTTCATCTTTCAGTGACCTTAACTAGGCAAACATTCCTAATAAGTTCAGGATGGAACAGTGCTTGCTACAGGCAAAGGCAGCAAAAAAGGAAAGCATTCTTGCCTCACCAGCTGTTTCCTGCCTCCTGAGCTAGCCAAGATAAATCTTAAATTTTACATATACAATTTCCAGTGAAAATAGCTTTCAATTTTCTGCACACTTTCAGCATCTGTCCAACATATACAGATTTTTTTTTTTTTTGGAGTCTTGGAGACTGTGAAAGGAAATAACAGCAAGAAAATTTATGCCAGCCATTTCTTGCAGCAGTTCTAGAGCTCAAGCCCAGGATATATATTCTGATGTGTTCTGCTTGGAGGCTGGTGATTACATGTCCAAGATGAAAAGCCCCTCTGCATTATGAACCTTTTAGTTACAAATGAGCATTTCTTGATGCGTATTAAACTTGACACATCAACTCCTGGATGAATTGCTTACAAAGGGAACTGCTTAAGACTATTAAGATATATACAGTGAAATCCTAGGTGCTAAGTAGAGTTAACACTATTCTGAAGTGTATTTCTTTTTAAAGTGTCTGGTTTAGCTTAAGTTTCTCTCTTTAATCATGCAGAGTGCCCCAGGCTGCCAAAGATGCAGCCACCAGCATCGCTTAGTGAAGGCAGCTTAGTGCTGTCAGCCATCTTATCTTCCCTGCTGCATGGGCCATAGCTTTTATCTGTGAGTATAAACATTAAAATGGAACTGTAATCCCACCTTAGTCCTACAGAAGATTTCCAGCTGTTTCTCAGATATGGAAAAACTCCTCCTGTTAGAGACAGGAATGTGTGCCTCTGTGCTTCTTTGTGCATATGTATGTTTGGACAGTAAAAATCATAATGAGCTGGAATTTGGAAAAATTAAATTCTACTATAGGAAGTTTTCTGGAAAAGCTAGTTAAGCCAAGGAGACGGTTTTGTTTGACAATATCAATCTAACATATGGAATGTCATTTAAAATATTAAGTGTGACATATATAATGTCATGTTATAATGTGACTCCATGGCCACAAGTTTTAAAACTTCATTCTCTTTAATGCACCTTTCATTTTGTCTTTCAGGGCTTTTCCTGTACAGCATCTCAGACCATCAGTTTAATTATGGAAATAAAAGACAGAAAAGCCACCAGTATATGATATCCTAAACATAAGTTTGTTTCAGCATTATCTGTAAAATAGAAAAAAAAATGTAATCAATATCTTAAGATAATGTTAACATTTCTTCCTGGGAACAGAAAGTTCTTTCCTTCTCAGTCATCGGTTGAATGCAGCAATGTTTTCCAAAGCATGCTAAGTATGCAAATCTAGAAAATAACACGTTTTTTTCTAAAATCAGTAAAAACCATGCAGGATTGTTAAGAGTTATATTGTCTCATCATTCTGTTAATATATTATTCTGTCCTCTTGTCACTGTCCGTGCATGCAGCCACATCATTATTAGATCCTTTGTGCTTATAGAACTGCCATTTGGAGCAACCTCCCTGCATCATTTTTACTGCAATAACGCTTCTATTTTTTCTAACCATAAATTATTAATTTCTTAGTCTTAGTTGCTTTCTTCTCCTGTTAATGTTGTATGAAACTTAACTTTGGGAGTACAAGGAGTGGTCCTGGTTGAGCTGGGGTTGACAGAAAAGAGGAAAAGATGAATGGTGTTGGGCAGTCTTTCTTTTACTTTTACACTGTTTCCTCAAAATGGAGTGTGAATCAGACCAGAGAATACAGAATGTGAAGGTCATCAAGACAGAAAAATTCCCATTTTCTCAGCTGACCACTGACTTCCATTGAAGACTCCTACTTCATTCTGAATTAAACCCCAAACTGGATGCAAATGATGATAAAGGTTATGTTTAACTTAAAGAGTATAAGTAACTGTCTTAATGTCAATTCACATACTTGAAGTAGAATTCTTCCCTAAAGGTTTATCGAAGTCCTGAAAATATTTCTGTTGGGTTATCAAAGCCAGACAAAGGGTTTTGATTCCCAATTATCATTAGAAATTAATTGAAACAGGGTATTGAAATCCCTTACGTAAAGTCCTGAATATGCAACTCATGTAATGTGGATAAGCAGAAATTAATAAGAAATGTCTGCCCCCAATGCACTAAAAGCCTTGGTCTTGGTGTTCAGTTATACTGAAAATAAATTTATTGTATATTTTTGAGAGTCTAACAATTCTCTTCGAATTTAATTCCCTAGCACTAAAATGACAATGAAAAACTCAGCAAAAAATTATAGGAAAAAATGTGTCACATTTTAGAATCTCAGATGTATATTTATGTAACAGATAGTTACAGAAAGGAAAACCTCTGTTAATTTAACAAGACAGAACCACATTTCTATGAAAAATTTACGCAGAAAAGCATTATTATATTTAATAGAATCTCTATGTTCTTTCTTCCTTCTCACTTTACGCCTTTCAAGGACTTTTGATTGTAGCTGGTTTTAAGCCTCTCTGGAAGCATTTGTCATTCTTACCCTGGGATTTGATCCAGGAATGTGTCCTCAAATAAAGACAAGTCTCATCAGACTGGGATTATTACTGTCCTCCCTCACTAAAATCAATAGTCTATACCAGCTAGATTAGAATAGACTAGATATATAAACTGTTCCTTGTCATTGCTAACTGCACAAAAGTAAATGTATTAAACTAAATGAATTCAAAAAAGGCCTTGACCATTTCCATTTGGAATATGCCCTCTTGATGGAAAAAAAAAAAATCCTCTCTATTTTCACTGAATATTTTATATATATTATCACAAAACTAGAATTATCAAATTATTCTTGCTTTTATTAAAATCAGAAGGAAAAAACATCCATTTCTCATTCTGTAGATCTGGATCAAGCCCCTTATAAGCAGTTCCAGTAAAACCAGTGAAATTGCTTACAACAGAATTTAACCAGAACTTTTAATAATTATTCTAGTATCATCTGAATTAAGAAAAAAAAAAAAAAGGTGGAACTGAAAAAAAAATATTTTTGATGAAGTACAGAGGTTTTTTGAAATGTAAATTTTTATCTTGTGATGGTTAAACTGGAACAAATCATTAAAATAGTTCCCAACTTCCTAGTCATATTGAATGAGGGGGAAATTTTACACTGAAGAGATAATTGGCATATTTAGTTAATCTTTTATTAATGTAACACAATTGTAACATACATCTTGTCTCAGAAAAGTCAGCATGGAAATTTTTATGTCATTATGCTGTGGCTCCACTTTTTAATAATTTTCTGTAGATTTAGTTTTTTGCAACAAAAATGAGATTTTTATTTTATGTGTACTGTATACTCCACAGTTATATTTGGTGAAGAAAGAGCAGGTTCCTTTCATTACTAAATCTTTATGCAATGTACTTCTATTGTGGGAACTACGCAAAAATTTCAGTTATACATTTTAATCTAGAGAAAAATAATAATAGTAATTCATCTTTATGCTTTTGATATCTAGCTTTTTATACAAAATCATGTTTTTTGGAATGTGTAAAAAATACATTCTCAATCACAAAATGTCACCTGATTTACATGAGGTTTGTGACATCTCAAAAAGCTATACAGAAAGGTATCAATTATAATTCTTCAGCACATCAATGTGAAAAGTTTGACTCCTAATTTTGCAATCAGTATTTCAGATAAAAGAGATTTCTCCAGGAGTACAGAAATTCAAGTTATACATTAATGATAGATGTATACTTGAAAAACTGTCACTAGACATAAAGAATAGTCAAGAAATCCTTATTGATGGAAGGACAAAACTATCTTCACCCACCAAAGTTTAAAGAGGGTGAGAGTATTTAATACTGTCGAGTGTCCATTCCAGTGCTTTAGAAAGAATGCAAAACAACTGAAAGGGAAATAGTATATAAACAGGATCCATTCCATATTTTAAATGTAGCCACCTAGGACAGAATGTGGTGAATCTTGTTGGTACTACATGAATACTCACACTAGAATGATATGATCAATAACATCAATACCATTGCACTTCTGCACTGATTTTTACTATCTGGATTGTCGTACTCACATTAATTTGGATTCAAATTCTCCAAAGGTTTGAGCACTCAAAAAAGACACATCATCTAGGAACAGCAAATATAATGCTGGATAGCACTGGTCTTAATAATTAGGTATCATGTGAATGAAATTAGGTTTTTAGAATCACTGGATTCTTAAGGCTAGAGGAGGCCCCCTGAGGTCATGTTGTCCAAACCTCTACCCAAAGTGGAGTCATAAATTGCAGATGCAGTTGCACAAATGCTGAGTAGAGTGAAAGGATCCCGTGGCCTGCTTGCTACCATGCTGCTCGTGCAGCCCAGGATATGGACAGCCATATTATCTCCAAGGCACATTGCTGACTCCTCTTCAGTTTGCTGTCTCCTAATCAGCCAAACCCCATTTTGTACTGTTGAGTGGGATTATTCTACCCTAGCTCTATGAAATAGCATTTGATTTGTTTCCTCCTGTTAAATTTGCATCAGCCCGTCTTTCCAAGTTTGTCTAGATCACAGCAGCAGCCCTGTCCTCCAGCATAATGACCATGAGCAACAATGACATGAGCCCGGTATTTACTGAATTTCTAAGGGTAGATTCAATTTCATGTCATATTCCATGTCAGTAATAAAGTCATTCAACAGTTCTGATGCAGGAGTCAGTTCCTAAATAGTATCATCTAAATAAGAAGATGACAGAAATCTTTCCAAATTTCAATTCACTTTTGTAGTCCTATTATCCTTTTCCTATCTCACTGATTTGCCTATAATGACACCATGGTAATGGGGTCAGGAGTCTTGCTGAAGTCAAGGAAAACAACATCTGTTGTCCTTGTTCACAGAGATGGCCTATTCAACATAATTTAACAAGAAAATATTTGCCCTTAGTAAACTCATGAGAGTTATTCCTTATCATTGTCTTGTTATCCATGCATTTGTAAATGGCTTCTGTTGGATTTGCTCCATAACACTGTCATAGACCAAGGTGAGGCTGAATAGTTTGGAGTTCCCTAGTTCCTCCCTCTTGCTTTCTTGAAGATGACTGCAATGTCTGTCTTTTCAAACACCAGCAAGTTCCCTGATTGGTATGACCTTTCCATTATGGCAAAGACCTTGCAGTGGCATTGGTCAGTTCCCTCAGTACCTCTGGGTGCAATCCCACCGCAGCCCTTTAATTTATGCACGTCTAGATGACCCAGTGCTCTATAATGCATCTTTCTCTAGTGTGGTTGCTGTTTCCCTTGCAAACACTGAAAGCTGTACAAGGAGCTGAATCATGTAAGAGCAGACTCTACCACTTTTGGAAAAAGAAAAGCAAAAAGGCATAGAGAATCTTGGCCTTTTCTCTGTCCTGTATCAACAGGTTCATTATCCTATTTAATAGTGTATCCACCTTTTTCTTAGTCTTTTTGCTGCTGCTACATTTATACTACTCTATATCTACTAAAAGTAAATGATGAGAACAAATAATTTTCTATTGGTTTTATTTTCTTTACAAGATAGGGGAGAAAACAAGTTTCAACCAACTTTATTTGTGATCAGAAGCTAGAGGTGAGGGACAACTACACAAAAAATTGTACTTTTCTAGGCAGCTGATGTTAAAATACTAGCAAATAGTTATTCAGCTTTTTTTTGTCACTAATCTGAAGTCTGCATTCAACAAAAATAATATTTATTGAATATCTACAAATAAAAAGATTACACAAGACATCACCATGGCTGACATGCGTTTTCTGTTAAGCATTCTAAGCTGTTTAATTTTCTTGTGCAATTTGAAATAGTTCCAGAGCAGCACAAACAGATTTAAATTGGGATACAGCAGTTCCCCACTTCCTCCCTCTTCTTTTGCAGCAGCTCATGCTTTCACTTGGCCTACCAATGAATCAAATCAATTCAACTTACTGAGCTTGCAGGAATCTATTCTATTTCTTCTTCTTTTTTTTTTTTTTTTTTATTTAGTTAGTTTTCTGCTGAGTCTGCAAGTGAACTGACACATCAGAGAGCCAAGATAAACAAATATGCCAGAGCAAAAGGTGCACTGACACTTAGACTTCCTTAATCTCTCATGAAACGTCACCCTGAACTAGTATCCAAAATATAATGCTCGTCTACATAGTTGAAATTCTACCTTTGTCTATGCTGGTTTTTTTTTTTTTTTTAGTTTATTCTACTTTTGTCTATTTTGTTTGTTCTTTCTATTTATTTACAGTAGTAGCTAGAAGTAAGTTAGAATTGCCTGTGAGTTATTGTTCAAGTACAGGATAAGAAAAAAATCATCATCTAATGGCCATAGTAAAAGAAAGGCTGAGAAACAGAAGAACAGAATCTTCTCCAAACAGTGTCGGTATCTTAACTGAAAGCAGAGCTGAGGCCTTCTTAATTCAATTTTAATGCCTGTCTGCTAGAGAGAAAACAGGATTATGAGTGCATTTCCCGCTCAGAAAAAAGTCTGCTCCCTGCATATGAATATTAGTCTTGTTCTCCTCCCTGGCTGGGAAGTATCTTCTAAATACTGATAAGGTTTGACAGTCCTCCACAAAGTCAATAGCAAAACTAGTAATTCACTTCCAGCTCCAATTTATTTTATTAAAATGATTTCTACTGAAGTTTGGACTGCAAACAGATAGGTCTTCCAGCTTATGACTATCAGTGCAAGGGAAAGGTTAAAAGCCAAGGAATGATAAAACACCCACCATTTTATAGATATCACCCAACTTACAGAGGATTCTGATGAAAATATTTATTCCATCACAAACAGTAAATATGTCATCTTTCTAGTTTGTGCTTTGTTTTTGATTGCTTGTTTTCCTTTCTTTCCACTAGACTTATTTGTTCAATAAATTACAAAACTTAAGGAAATCTTGTTTGTGCTTTTTGAAATCATGGCTACACAAATCCCTTGTATCAAGAGAAGAATGTGTTAGCAAAGCTACACGTAATTAAATTTAATGCTAGAACAGTATTTTACTATTTCTCCTGGAGGAACGATAATGAAAAGCATTGAAATACACGAAAATGTTCTTTATGTGGCAAGATGTGAGATGTACCGGGGATGTCCCGAGGCTGTCCCGGTGTTGTCCCGGTTCTGTCCCGGCTCTGTCCCGGGGCTGTCCCGGCTCTGTCCCGGTGCTGTCCCGGTTCTGTCCCGGCTCTGTCCCGGTGCTGTCCCGAGGCTGTCCCGAAGCTGTCCCGGCTCTGTCCCGGCTCTGTCCCGGCTCTGTCCCGGTGCTGTCCCGGCTCTGTCCCGGCTCTGTCCCGGCTCTGTCCCGGCTCTGTCCCGGTGCTGTCCCGGCTCTGTCCCGGCTCTGTCCCGGCTCTGTCCCGGTGTTGTCCCGAAGCTGTCCCGAGGCTGTCCCGGGGCTGTCCCGGCTCTGTCCCGGCTCTGTCCCGGCTCTGCCCGGCCCCAGCGCAGGGCACGGCTGAGCCCCTCAGCCCCGGGGAAAGCCTGGGCAAGGGAGGGCAAAACGCTGCCCGGCAGCCAGGGCTGAGCCAGGGGAAGGCAGGGAGCGAGAAACAGCCCTGGGAGCCCCGAGGGGACAGCGGGAGAGGGACGGGGGCAGGAGAGACCCGGCAGGGATGATGGCCCTGCTGCCATTGCTACAAATTGTTGAAAGTTGATTAAATTGATTATTGATTAGGTTGATTAAATTGATATTATGGAACATTTAAGTTCTCCAACAAATGTTATAACCTGCAGGGTTTTTTGTTGTTTTTTTTTTCCTCATTCTTTGAAAGATTGAAGATGGTTGGAGAAACAGAAATAATAACTGACATTAGAAATTTAGAGTTCCTCTTTTGTGTTTGCTTTACTATTCAAAACTGAATGTAATCAGCTATAAAGTCAACAGGACGTAAGACCACTTTTAATTCATTGATTGACAGGAATATGTTTAAGTATATACTTAAGAGATTAAGCCTATACTTAAGAGATTAAACCTTCGCTGCTGAATTACAACACTTTTGGGATGTTATGGCAGTAGTAGCATCATTGATCTTAGACAGGAATACACCTAGTTAATTAATGTCTTAGAGGAATGGGAATGATTTTCAAGCTCAAGTGCTTTTTTAGCACTTTCCCTAATTATTTAGATCTGAAATGAGAGTACATTGTATTATATAAGTTCTCTGAGATGTATATCTATAAAGAAGATGTCCAATCTAACCAGGTGAGCATTAAAAGTGGTTCTCCTTAACAATACCACTGCCATTTTCCAAATCAACTTGCTAATGATCTTGAACAAAGTAGAGCTCCATCAGTGATGCATCCTCTTACAAACTTCCAAAGTCTTTTTCAGAAGTACGCCCTTGGGTTACCAAGCCAACAGCAAAATGTACATTATTTCCAAAGTGGCTTAGATTTTAGATAAAAATCATTGTTATAAATAGAAATCTGAAAAAGGAAGATTTTACTTTAGAAGTCTGTCTTCTGAGGAAGGAAAATTGATCATGATGGCTATTTTTGGGGGAAAGAAACATAGGGGCAAGTGTTAGAGAGTGTAGAATCATAGCTGTTGACTGGAGCTTATTTGAGCATTACAGTAATACAGGGATGAATAGATAGCAAATACTGTCTGAACTTTAAAATTGAGGTCAGATGTCTTTGTCAAGCATATGTTCTAATACCATGGGTTATTTGTTATGGTGCAGGAATTAGGAAATATAGCTTCTGAGGCTATATTTGAGGAACAGTGTCCAAAGGTCAGGCTGGTTCATTGCATTGTCCTTAACAGCATGTAAATTCTATGAGAGTATGAGCTTTGGAGCTGAATCTTGCATACCAAAGTAATTGTTCTCCTGTATAGAATAATGAAGCTCCTTTATGTGAGAGACTTGACATACCAGAATAAAGTGCATCAGCTTGCTTTCTGAAATATTATCTATCAGAACCATTGTGAGAAAATTACCCTTTATGTATCTGGGGGTATACATATTGCATAAATTGACAGTTTTCACAAAATTTTCTCTACTCTTCTTTACTATGATATAGGCTGGTGTTCAAAAGATACTGTACTATTGATACTGTGCTATTTCCTCTCTACAGCACTGAATTTTAATGTGTATTTGATAAGATTTGAGTTGCAATGATGTTTAACACTTTAGCACTTTACAATTTTTGCTCCTGATTTGTACTTACATATTTTATAAGTTACTGGTTTTGTTTGGTACTTGCAAGGTACTAGCAACAGTTTATGCTATATTTGATTACACAGTTAGACATCACAGTTTAGTACAATATAGTGCAATTAGAACTACTCAAAAAATCTACTTAGCTTTCATCTTGTAAAGTCACGAGTGGTCTAAATATACAATATGCCCTTTTCATATAGACATTTTGCAGGAATATGCATAAACAGGGTTTTTATTTTATTTCTTCCATCTGTAAAGAGGGAGTAAACTGAAATGACAAGCTAAATCCTGTGTGAATATTCCCTCTGGAACTTTCAAGAAATGTAGAAAGAAGCCTGATTAATTTCTGGTCCAGAGCATAAAGAGCGATAGAAGTTAGAGAAGAAAGACTGGAGGAAACTAAACAAGTAGAATTGAAAATATTTAAGTAGAGCTCTGTTTGGAGTGTTATTTTGCAAAAGATTTTTTTTTTGTCCCTCATCAGAAGACACTGATTCCATAATATTCAAAATTCCCCATGATGATATTTCAGGGACATATATTAAAAATTTGTATGTTCTTTAGGATTAGGATAGAACTTCTTGGTTTTGGAATCTGCACCTTTCTCAGTCCTTACTTATATCTAAAGGATTAGAGCATGTGATTTTATGTTCCAATGACTACAAAAGTCACTAAATCACTGGGATGTGAGAAGTTATTTAACAGTGGTTGATCACTTGATTAGTTTGAAGAGATAGCAAAAGGGCCGAACAAGTCTGGTCCATATTAATAAATCGCCAGGTGGCTAAAATACTTCTGGGGAAATAACCAAGTCCAAGTTTCCCACTTCCTAAGTTAAGACCCTCCTTAATAGCATTTTTTGGTATTTTCACTTCTGCAGAATTAATCTCTAAAATCTGCAAAGTTTCACTCTTGTAACACTCATGAGGAACTGAAAAGCATTCTGGGCTTGAAAATGTACAAAAGCACAGGAGAGATTTTCAACACAGCTCTAATGACCCGGATAACAGGAGAAAGAACTGATGTAGTGCTGGACTTGAATCCCTGATGCTACAATTACCTAAGTCCTAACAAACATTCAAAGTCACAATGCTTGACATTATCAACAATTTTTACACTGGTGGTCTGAAGGTTTTCTCTCTTTTCATAAGTTTATCTCAGTTTCTTTAATCTATGTCCGCATTTTGCAAAACAGATTTTTAAATGTTATTGTAATTTCCTGATTATTAATAGATCAAAAATATAAGGAGATCACAGTTTTCAAACACTTTATTTTCAGATTTTTGCTCTTGATCTCAGAAATAAAGAAAATTAAGTGTAAAATGATTGCACCAGTCTTTAAAAACTTTAGCTTCTTTATGAAGATACAAAAAATTTCAACCATAGAATATTTGTTTACTCCTTTTACAAATATTTCAGCATATATTTTTACAGCTTGCAGGCTACTGTTGGAGCTACCTATTTACTAACTCTGTTGCTAACACCAAGTAAAGCCCTGTTATATTTAAAACCTTTTATATTTTTCATCTCCTGCATGAGGAAGATTATAGTATGGAAGAAAAGGTGACTTCTGAAAGGTACATCACAAAGTAACTCTTAAAGCTGATGACCACTAATGGTGATATTTGCTGCTGTTACTCAAGGCCAGATGACCACTAGATTAAGCAGGTGACAATCCTCAACCTTGTCTCAAGTACAAATTTATGTGAAATAAATATTGTTTGCATTTTAGGTGGTCTGTGTTTTACAAACTCATGAAGGCTCATTCATGAGCTCCAGCTAACTGAGTCCTTACTGTAAGTGTTTCTTATAATTTTAGAAGAAATTACAGAGAGTATTATTTACAGTGCATTTTACATAAAAGTGTTAATGGCCTTTTCAATCTGCCTCTAACCTAGAGCTATAAATACAGGCTAACTTGAGAAGCTGTCAGTTTTTTTGCAGTTACACT
This sequence comes from Cinclus cinclus, assembly GCF_963662255.1. NCBI lineage: Eukaryota > Metazoa > Chordata > Aves > Passeriformes > Cinclidae > Cinclus > Cinclus cinclus. The sequence goes on from NC_085046.1 coordinate 72,117,970, forward strand.
GGCATAACTGTGTCAGCAGTGCTTCAGAGTAGGCAATGTGTACACTAGCAGAAGGAATTTCTCCCTCAGTAGTTTTACTACCTCCATGCAAAATAAGCTGGCAAACCTATTCTGGTAGAAAAGCTGCATTTATATGAGGGAAGAAGAATTATTTCAGCTGGAGTATGGTTTTCTCACATTACACTGACAATACTAAGTGGTAAAACTTGTGGATCAAGCTTAGGTATTTGTCCTTGCTCTCTTGATGCATTTCCATCTATATACCATCTTCCTGCTTAGCCAATCTCAGCTCAAGGAACCTAATTTAAACAATAAAAAAGAAATTATACCGAGGCATGGTTAGGCCTTAAGATAACTGAATGCTATGCATTTCCTTCATTTTATTTCCAGCCAAGTGGTTTCTCTTCTTTCCATACATTAAACTGTGTATATTGGTGCTCTCAGATATGCTTCCTAAACAGTATGTCATGAAAATAATATTCCCCCATAATTGTAATTTGTAGACCAGTAAATGCTACAATTCATGTGAGGGGGGAAAAAAAAAAAGGAAGAAGAAAGGAAGAAATAATATCTTTGCATTTCTTGGAGCACAAAGCTCTGTAACAACAGTAAAATCAAAACACAGCATAATTAGTGAATGCAGATAATGTGATCCTTACAAAAGCACTGAAACAATGAAATACAGTCTTTGCTGTATTTTCTTGACACTGTTATAAAGAGAAAGAGTATTTCACACAAAACCATCATGAAAATCTTCATGCCTTTCAAGAGGCTCTCTGTCTTTATACATCCACATATATTTTAAATGTAACACCAAATGTAGCTAGTTAGTTTGTGTAGCAGACTGATACTGTGGTATTTCAGGTGCTTATTGAAATATTCCAACTGCAACATGTTGGCATTGTTGTTGGCATTTTTATGTGCCTATATTTTCAGGCAGATAATTCTCTGGTATAACACTTCTCAGAATGGCCTACTGTACCAAGTCTGAGAAGTTTGGGCAGTTCCAACCTCAAGTGTCTCTCAAGTATCTTGTAATTTGTCTTTGATACATTATTGGAGTTCTCTCATTTCATGGTATTAAGCCATTTCCTCAGGCACAGGATGCCTTTTTTCCAGACTTGTTCCTTTGAGATCTGGGCAGCAAATTTGGGTTTAATCCACTTCCATCTTCATTGCAGTTTTACTGGAAGCAGCTGTTACCCCTTCTTTAAGAGTTTGCTGGCTGTCAGGCAGCCTGAGGGATCCACCATATGACATCCGTCCTGGGTTCTAAATATACACCTGCACAATGTGTTTTCTTGGGGCAAGAGTAGAGCAAAGGGACTTCTGCTTCCTTTTGCACAAATGTATTTTCATCTCTTGACTGAAAAACTTTTATTTGTTCCCTGTACTTGTACTTAGAAACTTTTCATCATTTGAGTAGAAGGGTTAATTATACTTTTTGTACAGTCTGAAAATGTAGCATAGCTTCATTGCCTGCTTTACTAGACAAAAACAACACTACAGAATGTAAATGTGTTGCCAGTTAAATCTCACTGCAGCTTTATACCAAATATTTAGGCAAATTTTGGTTAAGAGAATAAGAGAGTCCATGGAGATATCCCATGAGTCTTGACTTAACTCTCATATTATAAGAAGTAGTCTCAGAAACAATGTGTGCAAAATGGCAATGGTTTTGCAGAACAGAAGATAACAGTGAGATTAAGCATGATAGTGTACATGTCAGCTATAAATATAAAAATGTCAAAAAGTAAAAGAAAGTTCTCTAGCATGATAGGGACAAAAAAGACAGTAACAATACAGAAACCTGTTATTACATTTTTAGTTTCCTGGACTTTTTGACAGACTGATGGGTCATAGTAATGGAATCAAAAGTGAAGGCTAGAGAACAAACCTTCACCAAAAGAAAAAAGAAAAAAAAAAAAGAAAATAAAAGTCTAGAATAATAGTACTTGTCAGGGAAAAGATAATTCTGAATAGATGCAATATATATTACTTGCAAAGCTGAATAGTGAATTTATAGCTATTGTACCTTAAATATATAGCAATTTTGTAAGAGGTTGTCTCACTCTTAAAGACACTCGTGTACGTACAGTGCAAAAAATATAATAAAATAATATTTTAAGGAGGAGGGGGAAATTTACTCAGTATCTTAATGAAAAAAAGCAGTAGAAATCTCAAATTAGCTAACTCTATACTAGCTTATCAATAATGTCCTTTAGTGCTGTTATTGGGAAAACGTGTACTTATAAGACTCTGATATTAGATATTGGAGATGGAAATGACCAAAATTTTTAATCAGAATATTCTGTTCTTCATTCTTGTGTTTTCAACTGTGACATTAGACAGAATGGAATTTACACATTGAGTTATTTTTTTTAGACCTTGTCTTTTTGTGTTAGAACATGTTAGAATATTTATTATTACAACCAAAAATTTGTTTTCTCATATAACAGTAAATAATAATTTGTCTCTTATAAACTCATTTTTAGCAAGTATATCCGTAAGCTATCCTGGCTGTTTCTAAACATTGTATATCAATAGCAAAACTCTCAAAAATGCTTCCAATATCTGCTATTTATAAGACTGCAAGGAGGGAAGGATTTATATTACTCACTAGAAATCTCCTTTACATTGTTCCTCGTTTACAGCTATTGTTAACCGGTCACTGAACAACAACAATAACAAAAGGTATATGGCTTAGATGATGCCGTACAAGTAGTCAAAGATAAAGATAAAGGTGTGACAAATAATTGTGAACTTCTTGAAAAAGATATATTAAGCACTAGCATAGGTTAGGCCTGGACCATTGTTCTATTTTCAGGACCAGGCTGAGATAGTTACGTAGCGTAGGTAGTGCAAGAGATCTCTGAAATTAGCTCAAAATATCTTAAGCTCTGAGCACCTCCATCCACACTGCTCATTTTCTAGTTGAAATCCACTGTGATATCTGAGATCCTGAAGGCACAGAGCAGGTGTTACTCTCCTTTTGAAAGCTGATCAAGACCATGTTAGATGATGTAAACACCAGTAACGAAACAAAAAGTAAGTCGAGCACACACAATGCTATCTAGCTGGTATTTTAAATGCAAAAACCCAAACAACACACCCCTCTCAAAAGAAAATTAATGAAACCAAAATATCCATAAAGGAATTAAATGGATTGTTATAGTCTACAAACAGGTGAAATTGAATGGACAAATTAGCCAGTACAAACAGCAGTCGCTGCATTCGGTGATTCAAAGTGAACAAAAAGATACACTGTTCTGCAGGTGTTTTACATTGGAGGAATGATACAGAAAACCATTTAATGGGGATTAAATGTTTAAATACAGGAAATATTTTCACATATGCTTAGAAGTTCTGGTAAGTCATATGCAAGAAAGACCTCTTTCACTGGTCAATGCATTTTCAATAATATTGAGGAAATATCTGTTTTTAGCACCTGTATCACTAAAGAGTGTGTGGTTTGTAGAAGATTAGAAACCTTGAACTTCCTTTAGAAGTTCAAGTGGACAATAAAAACCAGAAGTAACAGTTATCTGTAGTAATTTTTAAAGTGGAGCCCAACACAGAAATGAGTGAAAGTAAATGTGCATGTTGTTGAAGAATTTCAGGCCTAGAGTCAGATTTCAGGATGAACAAATGAAAGGAGTAGAGCTCAGGGGAGCTGGAGTCACACTTCTAATTTGGATTTGTGAACCTACATGGCTGGGCTGAGGCTGTGGTCTGGAATTTTTCCACGGTTCAGTTCATCTTTTCATTTGGGCTGACTGCTAGCAGAAATAGGAATGCTACAATTGGTTAAATTAATTGCCATTTTCTTGTTTGCCAATACTCTTAGCTTTAATAATCTAGTCTATTTTCAAGATCTACCAACAGTATATTCATGTACTTTTCATCTCTTTACATCAGTCTGACTTTCAGTCAATTTGCCCTACCGTACGTCACATACATAGCTACACTATTTATTGATTCCTTACTTCCACCCACAAATGGCCTATAAAACCTCTCAAAACAAAGGGTATGATTTACAAGGCAATCTCAGCAAGAAACAGCAAATGGTCTCATACATTTAAATGCCCCTGTAAGATCAAGTGAATACACTGGGCAAAATATAAGTTGTTCTGTACAAATCTGAAGTGCATTTCAGGCAATTTTTTTATGTATAGAGAATATGAAGTGACCTACTTTCAGATGCAAAAATATTTATTGTCAGGGACCAAACTCAGGGTAATGAGTGTTTCTTATTTCCCCATAAAAATAATGCAAGGGAAATGCATGATTGGTCAGCTGAACTTAGTCTCGGGTAGGGTCCATTTCCTGCAGAAGTCATCGTACTCCAGATTCAAGGTGCGTAAGTTATCTGGAACAAAACACTCTGCCACATATGACATGGAAAAGGAATGTTTCAATGGTGCCATTTCAAGCAGAAATTCAGTCCTTATACATTTTGAGACAGATTTGTGGAGTTGTTAATGGAGTTGTAATGCAATAAGAAACAGGAGTATTAGCTTTCTGTTAATACCCTGGATAGGTGACAACAATGAATATGAAGTGAGAAATCTTCAGGAACTTGGCAGTAGTACTGCTAAAGGAAAATTTTGCACTGTAATACTTTTCTTGGCCTCATAATATTATTTTCATGGTCAACCTATGACTCCATATAAAAATAGAGGAAAATTATAGTAAAAACTGTACATTTTTTTCTCATTGTCGAAATTTATCCTATCACATCTTTTTGTATAAAATGAGAAAAATAAGTGAAACTTGCTGAATTGTATTCAATATGGAATATATTCTACATAGTCCTATCTAACACAACATTGAGTATTGCTAGAAAATGTTAAATGTGCTGGTGATCACGTATCCAGAATTTTAAAGAGTAGGAGCCTGAACTAAAGTTCTTAAATACATGTTTAAGCATCTAATAAAAGCCTTGAGATGGTTTTTGCTGGATTAATATTCTTCATAGTAGTTAGCAAGGGGCTATGTTTTGGATCTGTGCTGGAAATAGTGTTGACAAATAAAGATATGTTAGATACTGCTGAGCAGGGCATGAGCAGAGCTAAGACCTTTTCTGCTCCTCACGCTGTCCAACCAGTAAGGAAGCTGGGAATATACAAGGACTTGGAGAAAACACAGCTGGGACATCTTATCCCAAAGGGATGCTCCAGACCACATGGTGTCATGCTCAACATATAAAGCTGAGAACAAAGAAGGAGGAAGGGGATGTTCATTGTGATGGTGCTTGTCTTCTCCAGTCACTTTAAGCCATGATGGAGTCTGGCTTTCCTGGAAGTGGCTGCTCATGGGAAGTGATGAATTAAGTCTCCTTGTTTTCCTTTGCTTGTATGTGTGGCTTTTCCTTTCCCTCTTAAACTGTCCTTATCTCAACCCATGAGTTCTCTCACTTTTACCCTTCCAATTCTTACTCTCACCCCACCAAGGAAGGAGTGAGTGAGGGGCTGTGTGGGGCTTAGTTGCCAGCTGGGTTTAAACTATGACAGGCCTGTTGTTTTGAGATGATAAGACGTGTAGCTTTCTGTCACTGGACTGGACTGTGGTGCTCTTTTGCAAAGAAAAAGTCACGTTCAAAAAAGTACTTCGATGTAAAATCTTTAAAAGAGAGATTTAATAACATGCTACATTGGAATTCTAATTAGCACAATGCAGCTTATTAGAACCAAGATATTAAAATTCCTAAGAATCAAGATACTAAATAACTCAGTCTGGTTGTGTAAATAATGTACTTGCTGACAATAAGTTTACTTGGTCCAGAGAATAACTGGTTTAAAGTAGTGGAATGATGCCAAACATAATGAAAAAGAATGTGAAAAATATGAAGAAAAATAGACATACTAGTGTATCATTAACATTTTCATAGTGGTAAATAAAGCATATTAAGTATCAACCTATAAATATGTAAAATTATATAGCTTCATTTTACTTGAGGGATTGGAGAATATTTTCAGATTTTAGTTCCTAAATGGAAAATGTGTTCAGGGTTTTTTTGTCAGGTTTGATCCTGAGTTCAGGAATCCTTGATTCAGGAATCTGTGGCAATACAGCAAGATACATTTAGTGATGTCTATGGTACCCCAATGCCTAAAGGTGGTGTATAAACACATGCTGTATTCATTTATTTATTTCTTGTGGACAGAATTTAATACTTTTGCTTTCAACACTAAGCAGCAAAATAAGTAAACCAACTGTATGCAGGGTTACACGTGGATGAAGCGTTACAGTTCCATTTATTTTTGTATTTTAAGGGTATAAAGAGATAAAAAACAAAGGAAACCTCTCAATACTGGTATTATCAGATGACAAAACTTTTTTGAGAGAGATTAAAAATTATTTATAAAGGTCACACCAAGTAGAATTTCAGAAAGGTCTTAATATTAACTTTCTTAAAACTTTCTGGAGGTATAAAAAATATATGATTTTTACCAGCTATTCCCTCTTGATGAGTCCATCGTTTACTCACTGTGCTATATGATTGCCACTTTGAATTAAACACCTTTTCACACCATTTGCTGGGCAGATGGCAAAGTGCTCTGAGAATGACAGAGCTGAAACCCCAGGAGCTCCGAGCAGTGCATTGGAAATACATCACAATAAGCAGATACCTATTATCTACTCTTGACTTGGCTGTAATCTCCTCCTCCAAATCCTTGTCTGTCTGCTCTTCCCTTTGACTTTTTTCTCAAAATACACTATCTCTGCACTTTTTTTAGTAAGCTTTGGAGAGGAGATCTCTGTCAAAGTCTAGACCACCCTCCATAGAGTTCAACAGTTTGACAATTTGCACCTCTCACTGCCTGGCAGCCAGCAGTGGGTGTCATCTCTTCTGTGCTCATAGCTGTGAACATGTTTGTCAGTGGTGAGAGAGAAAGAGCTGCTTAAAGCAGATGTAGAGCAAGTCCTGTGGTGGTTCCCATGCCCCTAGGCCATCCAGATTCTGCCAGCTGTTGCTCTGGAAGATGGATACAAGAGCAGGGACATCGCATCACCTCTCCTCCATGTATCCTGATTCTGAGGCTTTCATATCTTACTGCGGCATTCATCCCTTTCTAAACTTTCATACCTTGCTTTCAGCTTAAACCCTTGTACTAGATTTTCAAATGATCATTTCCTAGCCAGATCTCAAGAATTGTTGTCTATCACCCTGCTCATTTTGCCCATCAACTATCCTTGACAGTTAATCATAATTTTCTCCATGAGTTATTCTCTCTATTACATTGACTTCAGAGCCTATGCCCTTCCCTGTGTTTCCTCCTAGGTTTTTACCAACAACTCTTTACTTAGTGCGCCATTTAAGGGACATTTTCTTCTTAAAATTCCTGTTTTCTGGAGTTCAGTCGCAACTATTTATTCTCTGTATTTTCAGGTTAACTACAATCATAGATGTATATTTTACTCTTAATATTTTGCAGGCAATGTACTGCTTTAAATCCTTAATCCTAAAGAATATCTTAAATTTTCATCTTGTCTCTCTAACATAAACAGCTAACACCTCAGCCCTTCCTTCTTTCTCCCAATTCATTTTCTATCCTTTACCTCACTTCATGCTTCAACGCTTACTTTGACATCATCAGATTTTGACATATCTCATCATCCACAAATCAAGGTTAAGTTAGATATGTACAGATTTTCTGTGTAGTGTTTTCAACTTTAGCTTTTGATAAAATGGCTGCTTGCCCTCTCCTTGAAAAATCTTTTACAGGTATGAGAACAGAATAATTTTCAACTGTCCTCCTTCCAAATGCTACTTATGGAATTTAATCCCGGCTTCCCTTTTGCCCATTTCTCTACTTGTCTTGCCTTAATTATGTCAAACATACTATTTGTTTTCATTCCCAGGACTCTCCAAGTACATCTCTATTGATTTCTTTAAAAGGAAAAGTTCTATTCTCCTTCTACAGAATATTTTTTATTATATCTTCTTGTTATTGAAATAGTCTATAAACATCTTGCTTTATCATACTTTAAATCCGTCTTAAAAGTCCTTCATTTTAAGGACAGCTTTAATGAACAAGAGGCTTATAAGAAAGATGGGACAGATTTTTTAATAGGGCCAAAGGATAATGGTTTTAAACTAAAAGATGTAGCTTCAGATTAGAGATAGAGAAGATATTTTTACAATGAAGGTAGGGGAACAGGTGAGAGTAGTGGAAGTTGGAACAGGCTTCCCAGAGAGGTGGTAGATGTTGCATCTCTGCAAACATTCAAGGTCAGGCTGGATGGGGGCCCTAGCAACTTCATCTACTTGATGATGTCCCTGCTCAGTGCAGGGAGGTTTGGACTTAGAAGGCCTTTAAAGGTCCCTTCCAACCCAAACCATGTAATGATTCTATAACATATTTCTACTGTACCAAGATCTTTCATTCTCTTGTGGTCTTCAAATTGACTGTCTCACACTATTACTTCTTGTTATATTCTAAAAGCCCTTTGAACCTTAGATGATCTTTCCATTCTGTTTTGAGTCTGTACATTCCTCATTCATTACAATATTCTTGCTCCATCATGAATTGGCTACTAAAATTGCTTTTTTTACTGAGCCATTGTTCCAGAAAATATCCATAAAATGTTTATCACTTTCTCAAGGATTTAGTTTACTAATTAACAACTTTTTTGCAATAAAATAACATAATTTAGTGTACATTTTGGCAATTCTCATATTTATAACACTGGTGACTATCATGTCATCACAAGGAACAGGAGGTCAAAATTTAAATGCATGATGGACATGTTTATGTCTGGATTGCAGAACAGAACTGGAAGCTGATCTGGCTTACTGGGGAGATCTCAGAGTTAATTCATACAAGTAAGTGACTATTTAGGTGCACTTTATGCAACAGTGAAATACTCTGCTGTGTCCTGCACAAGAGAATGAGCTCAAACAATGTGCTAAGGGAGGGGGAGAACTGAAGTTAAAAATACCCTGCTACTTTTTTTTTTTTTTTTTTTCGCTTGGGGAGAAAAAAAAAGACCAATTAACAAAACTAAAAAAAAACAAACTATTTAAAGATCTCAGAAAAGGAAATAGATCTAAGAACAACTATATCTACAGACAGAAGCAATAACTGAAACTTGTTACAATGGAATAACTGTACAAACTTATAAAACTGAACAAAATCTTTCTATCACATCTAAAAATTGACACAAAAAGATGTTCAGAAACACTCTTGTTTATAGGGACTTACAATTAATAATGCATTCTACTTTTCCAAGAAATCTTTTTGGCAAAATTGGTATGTGATATGAACATATAGTATCGCCCTCTCCTCACCCAGCATAAGCATATATTCTAAGAAAATGAATCATTATAAACACCCTCCTGACCTGGCATCTCATGCCCTGGGAAATACCAGCTTTCTTTCTCTGGCTTTCAAACAGGTAAGCCACCCATAGGTCCCTCTCTCAGAGTCCACAACATGTGTAGCAGAGGTTAAATAATCTATGTAGAGTGAGTATGAAATCACACACTGGTCCTAAACTCCTTACTTTAGAATGCTATCAGTAATCTGAAAAGTACTGCAAGTTTTCATGTGAGACGTGCTATTATTCTTGATGAAATAAAGCCATTTTGATGTCAACAAAGAGAAATAGTATGATTTATCTGTACCTAGGTGTCTACTATAGCATGACATTAATTATTTTCTGGAAGCACTTATTTCTCCTTAATGACTATAGAGAAAGAGCCTAGGGTGATTCCAATGTAGAACTCCAGACAACATACTTGGATTAGTGAATCTCAAATCTGCATGGCAGTCAACTTCATGTGTTTAGCTACAGCTCACCTGAGACAAGTTCTTTAGTCAGATTAACCATAACTCACAGAGTGGTTTAACACTGCTTTATTCGTGTTCATTCAGCTCTCACACCTGTGGAAGTATCAATAAGAAAATAAGGAAAAATAAATGCTTCTTGGGCAGCCCAAATCTCTGAGTTGTAATCAAGATCTGTACATTGCAACTGGACACAACCAAATCTCTTACATGAACTCTGTACCAAACAGTAATTGCTTTTCTGTTGTGCTCAGCTCTGGAGTGGGATGCTATTCAGCATTTATGGCCAGATATGCAGGAAAACCTCATCTTTCCTCTCATTGGGATGAGCCATTTCAAAGGATGAAGATCTTCCTATGTACGACCTAGGTATCTAGCTGGGGTGTATAAGGGTCTTACTGTTAATTTAATCATTAATCTTATAATGAATGGTGGTGAGTTTATTAGTCAGAGGCTCAGTATTTAACATCATGAACTCAAGATCAGCATCCCCATCTGTCAGTACCTTGTATTTCTGAGATGAAACAGATGGCAAAGCTAATGGAGTTGAAATTAGACCCCTCAGCCTAGGCTTACAACTAACTGCATCACCTTTTGCTGTCTTATGATTGGCTGTAAAGGGGGAAAAACTTAGGATTCTTTATTTGTAGAATACCTGACTACAAGGAATGGGAAGGAATGCTACTGCATTGCTAAGGCCCAGGAGAGGAGCTATGCTCCTGAGAAGTTGCCCAGCATCACCGATGAGTTCTCAGTTTTTATTGAAGAATGAGCTTTTTTTTAATAAGCATGAGTATGCAGAAATACAAAGTTATGTTTCTAACTCAGCTAAGCCAGGCTCAGATGCAAAAAGAATAGACACTTTCACCCATTCCTAGAGTTTCAGCCATATCATTTTAAAAAGATTGATTTTTTTCATCAACACTAAACTTGATTGCAGGCAACTGTAAGATACAATAAATTTCTTTTAAAAGGGAATTAAGTTATACAAAAGAAAAACAAAGCTGTTTCCTTCCAACATTTTAATTAGTTGCTTAATATGCTTTACTCTGAAGAAGACACCAGGTGTATGCATTATATTTTCAACTCCCAACAGCCTGAACAGGCAAAGTTTAGTTAATAATTTTTATAATAAATACTTAAATGTTATATGCAGAGAGTCCTTATCTTTCTAATTCTTAAAAGTGTATATAGATGAAAAATTGGTTTGTGCCATAGAGGTAAGTTATGTAAATTTTGACTGTGATAGTTCTTACCTTGCAGTGGGACTAGACTTTTCTTTACAGAAACAGAAACTCAGCACTGAAGTTCAAAGTTTGAAAAGTTTTGGAATATTTTATCTGTAATGCAGCCATATCTTCAATATTTTTGGCGCCACATAAACTTAAGCAAATAGCATAATATAGTCCTCAATTTATAGCAGGTTTGCAATTGTGACAGAACAGGAGGGTTTCTTATGAGTATGGTTTAGTATAGGGTAGTGCTGTCTGACAGAAATGTCACTGCATCTGGTAACTCCAAAAATGTGTGTGATCTTCCTTGAAAGCCTACTTTATGGAAATTAGTTAATGCAGATCTCTATTTTGGTTTAGTATGTTTGGTTGGGTTTTTTTAATAACTAGTTGGGGTTTTCTTCCTTGATCACAAGGAATTTGTGTTAAAAATTTTCAGTAGATTAAAAGTATTAGAAATACCTTGATTGTATTGATTCTGTCACTCTTTAAAATGAGATATTGCAGTTTCTTCTTTACCTTCTCCTTCCAACAAAATAAATTATAATTGTCAAAAAAGGAAAACTTCAGGGTTTTTTAATTTTTTTTTTGTTTGTTTCTGGCAGTTAATTAATTCTTACATCATTAGGTCATTAGTCTATGTAATTCAATCATTTTTGTAATTACTGGAGTAGCATCTGAAATAAAATATTCTTCCCCATAAAAATATACAAATGTTTTAGTCTCATATTTCTTCATTTTCCCAAATTTAGTGGTTCAAAAGTTACATTTATTGCCTGAGTCACTGAGATTCCTCCACTAGTCAAGTCTCAAGATTATTATCTCCAGGCAAAAAGAAGCTTTGAAGACTAAAATGGTATAAACTCCTAATTTTGGAATTACTACGGTTAGGGGCCAAGAATCCCATCTGTAGTCATGATGTTTTCAAAATCATAGTTTTATCATAACTTGGAGCTTAATGTTTTTCTAGTCCAACATCTAAGTACACTCTGGGTGCTACAAAAGAAGGATTATGCAGTATGGTGGATTTAATTTACACATATTATGTCTTAAAATTTCTGGTGAATATACAAAGGAAAGTATCCAAAATGAGTAAAATATCTTTCCATATTGATCTCTTACATTTCTACTCTGATTTTGAGTGCTGTTTATGTTTCATCTAATTTCTGAATGAAACAGGAATGATATTTCACCAAAAAAAAAAAAGAAAAAAGAAAAAGAAAAAAAATCTATTCTGATGAAAAGTTAAAATGTGTTTTATGTTGCAAATACTTTAAGATGTCTGAAAATATTAATTTATTTAAATTTTATTGTTGTGTTTGTTTTTATCACCTGTTTTGATACATAGCAGAAAAAGAGGATTTTAATCTTGTCAAAGTAGTGGTTCCTCAGACTCTCTAATTGTGTTAGAACTTTTAGAGGGCCCTGTTTGCAATTGCAGTGAGAGGGTGTCTATGGTTTTTCCCTGCTTCCTGATGGAATGGTCAATACATGAGGAAGCTTCTGATAGCTTTTACCTTTACTGATACTGAGTTACTATACTGTTCCAAGATTATTTTTGTCTTGCCCATATTCCTTCCTCCTTAACGTTCATAAAATCATTTCCCCTTCCCCCTGATAATTTTTATCCTGAGTTTGTACCTAATTTTGGAACGAGCTGTTGGTATGCTACCACCTTTCTATAATTTATCTTCCTCAGTCTTACCGGTTGTTGTGGCAGGACGTGTCCCTCCCCTCCCTACCACAGATAGCTGGTGCAGATATGGAAGAGAGCCCAGAGTGAAAGGCTCAGCAAGGGGAAACTCTGGTGCCAAAAAGGCTCAGGCCCCAGCTAAGAATCAGCACCTTAGTCTGGGAAGAGATAAAAGAAGTATCCTTGACTGAGAGACACTGCTTTACAAACTATAAAAGACACACGAGTTATCAAAGAGGCAGAAGCCTCTTACACCCTAACAAGTGTTAGAGACTCCTTCCTGGAGTTTGAGCACAGATGCTGGAGTTACTTCCCTGGGAATTGAGGGAAAGAGTCTCAATCTGTGCCGCAGCAACAACTGGATGGCAAGATACATTTAATCCTAAATTATATCATTTCTTTGCTAGCTGTAAAATTAGTGGTACTGTTAACCTCAAGATGAATATACCTACTAGTAGAAATTTTTGTCCTTATTCCTGTGTACTATATAGTTTAAGTCTTATGCGTGTTAGTTTTGTGTCTATTAAATAAATAATTCATTCTATAATAGACCAAATCAGGCATTATTAAACAGCTTGTTGATGAGAGTGGGTTTTGGGGTGCTGGCCACTTCAATAAAGCTACTGCCTGCTGCTGGAGACCTGGGCAAAAGGCAGGGACTTATCTAAACCCCCACATCTCTTAAAAGGAAAGAGACTGAAGTTAATGCTACCAGCATGTAAAGACCTGCTGTACTGAAAACAAAAATAGCCACCATATTATTAAAACTACAGAAAAGTACTCTGGAGTTTTAGTTTGCTTGATTATCCAATAACATTAAAATATGTATCTCTATTTGCTATTTACAGTAGTGTCCATGTCCCGCTCTGAAAAGGACCAGGGAGGTTCTAATGATTCCTCTGGTAAAATTAGACACAAACTAGGTCAATGTTACACCCACAAGCAGTTTATTAATACAGAAATTGATCCTAGAAGAAGTGACAGGAAAGGTAGAGATAAAGGAAGAAGAAGCAATATTTCACAGAGGAGAGAGAGAGAGGGAGGGAGGAGAGTTACCACCATGGATCCTGCAGTGTCCTGTCAGTCTGGATGACAGGTGATGCAGCTCATAATTCCTTATATACAGCATAGCCTCTCCCACAGTCTTGTTGTCTAGAGAAATTATTGGTTCTCAAGGGGCTTGCTTGAAGAAATATTGCTAGCAACAGAGCCTCCCTCTGCCCTCAAAGGGGTTGTCCAAAGAAATCTTCTTAGGAGTAGAATCATCCAGCAACAGAGCCTCTCTCTGTCCTCCTCCTCCGCCAACCATGGATTCCAGAACATTCTTTTTTCATGTCTGCTGCCATAGGTCAAATGCTGCTTCTCCAGTACTTTTCTGAATACAAAAGTGGCAACTAAAGCAATTAACACTAGTCCTTGCAGTAAAACAGATTTCTAAGCAAGAATTCAAAATAAAGTTCAAACAACATTGAGACCTTTTTATTCCAACATTCTTCAGTCTCTCACAAGCGGCCATATGCCATAAATGTTTATGCTGGTGTATGTCTTTTATGAAGTCTATAGTTATTCTTATATTTTGGTGTTTTCTGCATATTCAGGTATTCATTGTGCAGCATCTGAACAGGAACTACAGTTCCTACAGGAACTACTACATCATACAGGATCTGCAAGTTCACTTGTTAGTCCAGAGGACTAGGGAGGATCACTGCTGCTCCAGAGAAATCTCAGAAAAACTTGTATCACATAAAATATTCCATGCACTAGAACTAAGGGGAACACAGACAGCAAGATAGGCCTTGCTTTTCTTATTCAAGACTAAAACAGAGAGGCATCCACTGCTGTTCATTCACTGCGCAGAGAGTGAGATCTGTCCCTCCCTGTATGTCATCCCTGCTGACTATGCTGGCTCTCTCTGCCTCCCAAGGACCTAAGAAGGAGCTAATACTTCTTTCAATCCTAAATAAATTTACACAAAATAAAATTAAAACAACTCATCCAAGAATGATGTCTCACTTGGTCTCACTCTCTCTGTCGAATACCTCTTTTGCTCACTGTAATATTCTAGTGTTATAAAGAACACAGTTTATAAACTTTCCAGGGGTAGAGGATAGTCAAGTTGCTGTAAGCATTTCACCACTTTGCACCAACGCTCTCTAGGAAACTTCAATATGTTCTGTTTATTGAAAAAGCCTGGAATGATCAATTAAAATGAAAAAAATCTACCATGTATGTCTAGAGTTGAAGAAAGGCATTTATGTTTTATATTTTAAAATTTATGTATGTAGAATTATATATATCTTATAATATGTAATAATTACACAATGCGGTTACAGGTGCAAGAATAATGTGAACTCAATGCTAAATATTTTCAACAGATTCTTTCCCCTTCATTAGTAGGATATCAGTTAGATAGACTTGTTTCTGCATAGCTACTAAATATATTTGTAGGATTGCTGCTTACATGCTTTAATTAGCATGAAGTCTTTTTCGCAAAAAGTACTGTCCTATCTGATATTAAATCCTACACTTTGATATATCCATTCCACAGAGTTACCCAGATTACTATAAATTACTTTCTGACTTATTTTGTGAATGGTTCTGCATTTCCCTAAAAATCAACCTCCTCCCCTGCAAAAACACCCCACCAAAATACCAAGACACAAACAAAGAAACCAAATAGAAACTCAACAAATATCTTCCTCTGCTCCTCAGTTTCATTCAGGTCAAGGGTGGAAAGATTTTCAAATGGATTTGGGAATAAAATTTTTCACATTAGATAAGAGAAATAAAATTTAAGGTCAGGTTGGAGAGGGTTTTGAGCAACCTTATATAGTGGAAGGTGTCTTTGACCCTGGAAGGGAGGGTTAGAACTGGATGATGTTTAGGGTCACTTTCAACTTAGGCCATTCTAAGATTTTATGAAAAGCAGACAGTTTTGCAAGATGGGCAAGATATTTTATTGCTATATAAGTTTTCAGAATCAAGTGTTGCACCCTTTAACTAATAGATTAAAAATGTCTTTGAATTTCAGAAGTCTGGAGTGCTGAAATCCCATTGACTTCCTCACCAATAGGAAGAATACTGGATACTGGTGCTGTGAAAAAGTGAAAAAATTGGGCTGCCTTTCTAAAAGGCCATTTTTTAGTACTGATGTGGTTTTCCTGATTTAAAAAAGAAAACCAAAATAATTTTATGATGCTAGTCTACTGTATAAATGGTGCATATATTTTTTGAACTCTGGATTTTCAAACGTGCTTTGCAATTAAACTACATTTTATTGTTCTAGGAAAAACTGAGAGGAGAATGAAATTGCTATCAAATAACTAAATAGTTCCTGGAATGTGCAGTCTGATATTGCTATGAATCCTGAAATGAGCATATTTTTTCCTCTAACTACTCTTTTTTAGTGGGAAGGAGGGCATCATATATTTAACAACTGTCTAAAAGTCAAATCAAGAAAACTTGGCTGCCTCAGTACACATACACAAACAACTGGAAACAATCCATTTGGAGAAGGAAAACACATGATAAAGAAAGACTGTAATGGTCTTGCACTGAGATAACTATTCTATGCAGCATAGAGATCTGAAAAAGCTTCTTTGGAACAGAATAATTTCTTGGGATTGAACTTTATACTTGGGAGGGTTTTTTACAGCCTTAGATAATTTTATTTCATCTTTCTGTGTTGTTTGTTGTTGTATTCATTAAACCTAACATTTTGATAAAATGGGCCAGAAAATGGGAAAAGGGGTAGAAAAAAAAAGTCTTTGGAACTGGACTATTTCATAAATCTGGAAGACAACAATTAATGTCAAAACAAGTTATTTATTTCATGTTTCATGAAACGCACGAAAAGATACATTCTTTTTAAATGATGTTTAGTGTACAAAAGCAAAATAATTAAAAGGATTGATTTACCTCACATCTGGATCTGAAAGTAGAAAAAGCAGATGCTGATATTATTGTCTTCTGAACTGGCTTTTGTATCTGTCCATTAGCTCCATGCAGATGTGAGCAACTGATGACCCATTTGAGCAGGAAATGGAGGTTAAAGGCCACATTTTCTGTTCCCAGTCTCACTACTACAAAGTTTAAGGAAAGTTTGTCTTGCTATAGCCATGCTCCTGGAGCTCCTCCTGCTCTACTCGTGTCTCTGAAGCTGATCTTGAGGCAATAGCTGATGTTCAGTAAGCAAACTGGTAAAAAAAGCATCTGTAAATGCACTCTACTGTCCAGATTAGCAGAACATGAGCTGCTTTATTTCCCAAAAGGGGAACTGCATTATTTGAAATATACATCTTTTTCCCCCTCCTCTCTGGTGAGGATTCAAACATCCAGGAAATTTTGCTGAGAAACTGACTTAACAAGATACAGAAAACTGCTAACAGAAACTGGGCAGCAGCCAACTGGTTGACATCTAGATATGACAAAAAGTGAAAGCAACATGTAATTCAAATACTAGAAAAGGGCAGAGAAATTTGTTCTATCAAAGGTGGCTGTTCTTCAAGGAGAACTTGTCATGAATGTTCATCTTCTTGTCATGAGCAATCTTGATCTTGAGCATCACTTCTGTTCAAAAGTTAAAGTTTATAATGGTTTTTCAGACATGACAGTGCAGACAGAAAAAATGCTTCTGAGCACTAAATATTCATGCTACAAGAGGACAGAATGATTAATAGAAATGCTTAAGAGTAAGAAAAAAGTAGTTCTCATTTGTGATATCTTCTATTATTACCACAGTGGAAAAAGAACTCTGACAAAATCCAAATCCAAGCAAAATTAAATTTTCAAATGAGGCTGTGGAAACTGGACATGGTTCTTCAGTTAGCTGTCTATTCAGAGTTAAAAATATACACCTAGGAACATTTTAATAATATTCTTAGCTTTGAAACTAAATTTTACTTTTTCAGGCAGTTCTAATAATAAAATTGCAATAGCACTGACATATGGCAAGATGACAAGTGGTAGAACTCGTTAGGTATAGCTCTTCCTAGGAAAATGGTTTCATTTAGAAGAAATTTACCTTCAGCATTGAGACTTTTGAAACTATCTGCCAACTATGGAGTCATGTGGAGCTGTGACTTCTGAGATGCAGGGTATGGATATTTTGCTGGATCCTGGGCCATAAGGTTTATATTCAAACTGTGGAACATCAGTGCATGATTTCATGCCAGGGCAAGGTCTGGAAGTATCCCAAATGCCTGCCTCTTGCCTTCCCCAGTTGGATTCCCATCAAAAGGCAGAGTAGAGGCCTAGGGTATTAGGAAGCTGGACCTGGTTTGGACAGGTCTAGAGGAGTCCATCATCTTGCCAGGGTATCCACAAGAACTGCAAACTAGTTGAGGCATAAAAGTCTCCCACCTTCATGTTATCAAGAAATACTTTACTGATATCAAGGCTATTCAAAAGCGAAGGAGTCATATTCTATGCAGAAGGCTACTCCACTCCTTTGTAATTTGGGAATAACATGAGCAAGCAAGAGTGTTGTTCTAAAATACATTGTCAGGGCTGCCTTGCCCTTTCAGGCTGAACCAAAGCATTTATTACCATCTTTGCTGTTCTTTTCTTCTAGCTCTGCTGTAATATTTATATAAACTGTTTGGAGCTGCGCATGATTCCCCAAAATACATTATTTGCAATTGGAACTGTTACTTGCAACTTTGAGGTAGCTCATGGCCACTATTTTCTGGTTACTTGAGACTAGAGAAACATAATCCCCAAATGTATTTTCCACCCACCAGCACAGACTGTTTGTTCACATACAATGACAGTCAAAGCAGTTGCATTAAACTGACTCAGCTGCTTGTGTCCTTTCCTGCTTATTCTAAAATGTATAAAAGTGAAGACACAGTGAGGCACAGCACACATTACAGCAAAGTAATGTGAGAATACAAGCAAAAAAGTAGCAAAGACAGGAAAGTATGAAAGCTGTCTAACATTTTCATTGCTGTTTTGGTGCTTTTTCCCCCCTTAAGAGTCATGTCTGCATATAACTCTATATTTACAAAATTATTATAATTTAGTGAAATTTCTTCCTAACCAAAGGATAGTGTAATCAGTACAGATAGTGGAATGGATTTTTCTGTATTATTATCTCAGCTCTCCTGCCACAATAATCAAATGTGAATAAGCTACTCCAGCAGAAATGTTTTTATACCAGTTCACTTATACCTATTCTAGAGCTGGTAGTTTATATGGTGAATGTGATGAAAACACTTTCACATGTGAACAAACCTTTTACATTCCAGTGAAATTGTGTCTTACCAACTTCAATATGACTGGGAATACCCAGCTGTGCAGATTTCCCATTAATCAGGATTAACAATGTTTGCTTACGTCATAGCAGTGAAGGAAAGATTTTTATATTTTTAATATTTTTAGGATGCTACACAGATAGTAACCACTGCAAAAGAAGCTGTGATGACCTACAGAACAAGGTACTGCTTAGCTATGCCATGCTTTCCACTGGAACTGCCTGTTCACATACATTATCTCTTCCTGAAATCCATCAAGTGAATGCTTTCAAAGTGTTTAGGATTTTTAGGTCTGAGCAAAAGCAACTGCAGTGCATTGCAGTGTTCAGTGAGTGAAAAATGCCAAACTTATGATATCATTAATTGTGTCTCTTCCAAGGTGAGGCAGTAATTTTGTGAAAAGACAAAGTTGTATTTTTGCCCCTGTCCAAAGCAAATTCCTGGAGTTGCCCCAACCATGATACATTTGTTACCTCACATTGGGCAGGGCTTCATCTTTCCACTGAGAAGCTATAGGTGCTTCACCTATGATTTACAGCAAGGACTATTAATCCCACAGATGTCACTGGGTTTTACACAGTAGTGCCACCGTAAAAACGTAAATATTTCACTCTGTAGTATTGTAAATAATCAGTTTCGTTCTCCCTGATGTTTTGCAATTAGCAGCCCTAAGAACAAAAATTGCATGTGCTACAGATCTGGCCTTGAAAATGTCATTATACATGAACATGCTTGATGCTATAATAACAAAGTGCAAAGGACACAGTTAGAAAAATACCAAATTAGTACCTGTGTCAGAAGAAAAGCAAAGAGCTTACAGTTGTATTTCTTTCCTAATTTTCTCTAATTTTATAAAAGTAAAGGGGAAAGCAGGAATGGCAAGATGTGATGTTTCCCACGAAACTGCAGAGTTAGATCACCAAAGCAACTGTAACATAAAGGGAAAAAATGCTGCTGAAGAACAGCCTACAGAAGAAGCAGCTTTGTGTAGTTTGACTTTCTTTTGCTACAGAGCAAATTTTTGCTGATACCAAGATTTATATTTCACTGTTGACTATTTAGAATATATTTATTTGTCGTCAAGAAAAGACTACTGCTATTTGAAGGAAAAAAAAAATCATCAATTTATTTTTATTATTTTATTATCTTACTAATCAGTGGAAAAATATGCAAATATTTTTCGTAACATGCTTTTAATAACCATTCCCTGAAGAAGTAATATTCTTTAAATTTTCATTTAAAACTGCTTTTATTGCTAAGCTCTGCTACCATTATATTGCATAGGGGTTTAATCACTATTCTTGGTGTGTACACAATTTCTACTAATGACGATTAATAAGCGCTGATTGAAAAAAAAATACATAATTGTTTCTAATTTTCATTTTTCACAGGAATTGTTTTGGCAAACAATTTAGTTACTTTTATGGTGATATAAATACATTTCCATTAAAACTAAATAATCAGCAGAAGATTTAGCTGTGCATTTTTTCTCCTTTTTTTCCCATTTGCATATACAAAACCTATTAATTTGTGAATTTAATGAAATTTAATAATGTGAATTTTTGTGAATTTAAAGGAAATTCAAAAAATTCAGTGAGGTTGGATCATGTATTTCCTTGACATCAGTTGATGTATGAATTATATCTATTAGATATGAAATTGTAGAGAAAGGTGTAATATTCATGGTTTGGCATTTTCTCACAGAAGCAAGACCAAAGTTCTTGTGGAATTTCAATTCCCTCATATTCTGGGGCAAAGTTTGGTGAAGACAGGCCTGGATTTCACATGCTTATTTGGAAGCATTCTGCTCACATGTGATACTACCTCAATGTGAAAATATGAGTCAGATAGTCTGGGTTTGGAGTCATCTGCACAAAGAACTTCCTGTACTGCTCTTCTGTATGTCCTTTTAAACATGTTTATAAATAACTGCACTAAAAGTTATTAAAAATTTCAGCTCTTTCCGACATTTTTACCTTCATATTGCTAAAAAGTTTTAATTTTCTTCTATCTCTGCAAAAAAATAGATTGTAAGACAATCTAATTTTATCAAAAATATTTTTATATGTTGTCATTTCTTGCACTACATATATGTGTGTATGTGTGTGTGTGTGTGTGTGTGTGTGTGTGTGTGTATTACACTGTTTCCAGCAGGGGAACATTTAAAAATCACCTGCATGTTGATTTTCAGTGTTAAGTTTTAAAGTTACACTTTTCTCCTTCGAGAGTCATTAACCACAACTAATATTAATTGCTTTTTTTTTAGAAGAACTTAGCACTCACTTCTAAACAAATGGAAATTATACTATATTCTGAATCTATATATCTTAATATAATTTATTGACAAGTGTAGGTATCCAACTTAAAATATCACGTACTACTTGGCAAACGTGCACATATATTCTGTCTGCAGCCTGAATGTCCCTTCTTACAATGTTTTATATTTCTACTGATTTTTGTTTAAAAATAAGTTTTTATGGGTGGGATAACCCATTTGTATTGGAAGAGTATTAATCTCTAATATATATACGTAAGTTTGAAAACTAATTTTTTGGCAGGTGTCTTTTTTATTCCCAAAATAACAATGTTTGGTGACAAAGCAAATTGGTATAATTTACTCTTTTGTCAATGAGAAATTAAATTGAAAATACAAGACTAGTATATTATCAACCTGTGACTGTTTATAATTGTGGACATCAATCCCAGTTTTCAGGATAGGTTGTTTTACTTTTTTTCTCAAAAGGTTCGATAAATAATCTACACAGATTTATTGCAACATACCAAAAGTTTGGCTATGGAGCACTGCGGTGGGGGACTGATTTATCTTAAAAATGCACAGAACTCAGTATACTGCTGATTCTAATCACACATTTCTCTAAAACTCATTTGAGTGTGTTTTTTCAACAGAGCAGAAGCTGAAAATCTGTCTCAAGCAGAATGCCAAATGTATCAATATGCCAGAGTGGCTCGAGGCAGGAGTGGCTCAAGTGTTGTAGCATCAATCTCTACTTTCACAGCTTTTCTCAAGTTTGCAGCACTATTTGGGATGAAATATATGCATACATGTACTTCACGATGCCATACCAATGATTTTTAATAAACGCACTTAGAAAAAAGTAGAAAAAAATTGAACACCTTGCTGTGTAAAAATATAAGATAGTAATAGATTAATTGTAACATACAGGCATGGTAGACTGTTGTTAAAATTGAAAATTAGTTTTAACATACCCTCACTCCCATCATCATAATTTCTGCTTTCTAAATGTTCATTGAAGGTGTTATAATTTTACTAAAATGCTATCTTATTAAACTAAAGCTTGTATGCAGTGGTTGGTTTCGTTGGGATTTTTTTTTATTTTATTTTGTTTGGGTTTTTTTGTTTGTTGTTGTTGTTATTGTAGTTTATGCAATGAAAAGGCATTGGGATTCCTTAAAACACAGCATTTTAGCTTTCTTGATGTTACTATTTTGGTTTAAAAAATGTGTAACAACAAGACAAGCAAACGTATTAAAAGCACACTGTAAGCTGGACCTTGAGCAAGGAAAGTGAGAGCAGTGTCCTGTTCCTAGCTCATCCTGTCTCCCTGCAAAATAAGCTGCAAACAACATGGTTTTTATCTTCCCATCTGGGTAAAAAAAACAAAACCAGTGGAAATAAACTAAACAACTGGATCTATAACTGTTCATAGTCTCCATTAACTTATCTTGAATAGGTATTCCTGAACAGGAAATTGCTGTGTGTGCATAAAAATGGGGGTTTAGTTTACCCATATCAGCCATAAGATTATACAGGTATGTTTAAATTCTTTGCTTTTACCACAGTTTGTTTCTGTAAAAGTATATAGAATATACTTAAGAGTATGCATATTGGTTTCTTTCTGTATTATATATACTAAGTTTTGCTTTGGAAAATAAAAGAAATATCTGTAAAGGGTGTATGAAAATAAAACAACTTTTAAGAGAGGATTTTAAAGAACAAGGGGATTTCCGATTATTTTGTGAACCTTAAAATATACATTTTCTAATTAAAAGATACTTTAAAAAAGATGTGGATGAAATTAAAAACTCTCTTTGTATTCAACCATAAAAAAGAAAGAAAAAAATTTTATGTGAATCTTACTTTTTAACAACAGAAAAAAATTTCTATTCATGTCCTTGAATCCACATGTTCCATATACTTATTCAAATATATTTTTACTCAGAATTCACAAAATTTGCTGTTTTTACGCTAACCACTTTCAGAAAATGCAATTATAAATATTTACAGCATTCTGGTAACTATTTCACATGCATTTCAAGAGCCAAATTGCATGAATTTTAACATCTTCCAATTAACTGAAGAAGTTCAGTAATAGCCAGTTTAAGAGTGTTTTTCCCTTCTTCTCAAGTGAAACCACCTGGCAGCTATTCAGCTATTCCTCTCTATTTTTTTTTTTTTCTTTTTGGTCATTGTTTGTAAATTGCTATTTGAAACGTTTGGAAAGATGTATGCTAGTAAGGAGAGCAGCATGAAAAATATTAAACTGAGGAAGACAATACGTAAAGTTATTCAGAATAAATTTGAGTCAAAGAAAGCTATCACGTTATTTAGAAAACATGACGTTCAGGAATCATCAATAAGGAATAAGCAACTTTTTATATTCTCTAGATTTCATTTTGTTCAGTTGAAATAATTTGTTTCCTTGTCCTGTAGTAACTGGTTATTAATTTGAAAATCAGAGCAAAAGAAAAGCCAGATTCATGTCAAAAAGATGACTTTTGAAGCATCTCTTCAACTTTATGGATGAATAAAATAAACAAGAGCCTGGACAAGTGTATTTCTATTGACCAAAAACCTGAACATCTGAAGAGGATATTTGGAAAGGCTTTGTGTCTCACAGAAGACCTTTTTGACTTTTAACTTATTCAATTTATTTCTGATTTCACACTTTGCTTCTGCAACATTTTTGGGGGAATTTTAGGATGGTTTTTTGTTGTTGTTGTTGTTGTTGTTTTCTAGTTAACTTTCCAAAGTCTTTTTTGGAGAATTGGAACAGAAAAGAAGGAAAACTTTTAAGGTGAGAAATCACTTAACCTAACCAAGATGGTTAGACAGAAGAAGAGGTGCAAATAATTAAACGTATTTCAAAATGGCATAACCAAATTTTGCATATAAGGTTAACGTATAACTGCAATATGAATACAACTCTGTGTGTGCAGGGTAGGGTACCAGAAACCTCCCCTTACTATACTTTATCAGAGCATATGAACAATTCTGTAGTATAGTCAGGTCTTATGTATGGAGAAGTGTGCGTGCCTTGTACATATGCAGAGCTGGATACGCTTTCCCCAAACCCTTGAAACCTCCTGCAAATCTCTTGATATTTTTGCAACAGGCATTACTTCGGTTGCAGCTCTCAGTTTGTTGTCAGCTTTTTGGACACACCAGCCTGGAGTAGGCCCAGCCCATGGTGGAACTAAGCTCTGAGATTTTGTTAAGATTTTCCTACATTAAGACCCCTGCTATAGCAGAGTATAAAAATTAATCATTACACTCACTGGTTTCCTTTATCTGACTGAAAACCATACATTGCCCTTGAATAAACAGAACAGCAATGACTGACTCATACAGTCCTTCAGGTTTCTGTGATTCTTTTCCAAACCCACATTTGAAAGCATGGGCAACTTTACTTCTGTGACAAAAAAGATTTCCTTCCCTCCAAATCAAGTTAGTGAGGGATATATATTTAAACTTAGAAAATAAACATTGGCCTTCAATTGCAGGATCCCCACATATTTGCAAGTGATTAATAGAAGATGGAAATTGTGTGGGGAGATGACTTCAGGGATGCAGCCATAAAAATGGATGAAGCTTAAGAGATGTTCCAATGCTGAGATTGGAAAGGACGTACCTTTAGAGAAAACTACACAACTTGGAAATTCATGGTTATAGACCAAATGCTGCTACTCTCATTGTTCATTTTCCTACCCTCACTCTGTAATGTCCCCCAGATAAACTGATTCTTTTTAGCTATATAGGATTTCAAATCATTAAAAAATGGAAAGCAGACAAAGAAGAAAAAATTGTATTTTCAAGATTCAGATTAAGTATTCTATCTCCAAAGCTAAATTTACTATAGCCATTATTCTGAGCAATTATTCATAAAAGGACAAACTATTAACAAAAAACCCACCATCAAACTTTCATTCATGCCCAACTGAGGATATTAACTTTCAGAACCTTTTTAAAGCTGTTTTTCGAATTTCATAGAAAAGTGCGTGGCATGCACTGCATAGTCCTAGTCTAATCAAAAATTATTTCATTAAAAAATTGCTGCATAGGTGTTTTTTTCCAGTAGACTACACACAGCATTTTAAGTTATCTATCACTTTTTCCCTTTGGACTTTACCGCTTACAAATGGAGTTTCATGCTTCATGAAACAAAGACTTTCAGGCTGCTTAGGCAACCACAAGCAACAGGGCAGGAAGATGACATCTGAGTCAGAATCTGAAATGCCAGGCTAAAGAACATCAGACTGGCAGTCAGTTTACAACACCTCTGGTGCCTGCCCCACAGGAGTGAGGAATGGCAACTTCTGTGATTTTGCAGAGGTTTTTTACAGTTCTACAAGTCACTGTCTCTGTGCATCATGCTGACCCAAGTCCTGGAGTCACAGTATTTTAGAAAAGATTGTCTGTTTCACACTCTTGTCAGGTGCCTTATTATTTCTGGGATGTGTTGCTATTCCTGTTTGGTAGAACAGTTCTCATCCAGCTGTATAGTCCTGTCCCCAGTGATTCCCATGGATGCCTCCCTTTGAGAGGATAACAAAGAGGGCTGCTAAGAATAACATGAATGAAAAAAATTATTTCTGCCCCAATGAGCAGAGCATTGCATACCCTGAGGGCAGTGCACAATTGCTGTGTTGACTCAGTGAAAAGCAAGAGAATTCCTACTGTCTTGAGGGAATGAACCTCTGGTATCCCAACATGCACATAACACATGCTTGCTCCTTTCCTATTCAATCCAGTTCACTGCCTCATTTTTTCCTGGAATGAATACTGAGTAGCAACTGGATTTGCATGTTTTGTTTCCCGTTAAACAAAAATAATAATAAAAAGTCCTCTAAACTTGTTCAGATAGAGGGGAAATACAAATTCCTCCCACAGTAAGAATAAGTATTGAATTAATATTTTTCTTTAAATATGCAGCTGTGTTCTATAGTCAAACATTGCCTATACTACTGATCTGCTTGATGCAGCATTAGAGTGGTGCTATGGAGATAGTTGAATCCATGCACTTTTAAGCTCATGTGGGACCACCCCGGAGCAAAGCTAACAGGATAAATCAGAAATTACTTCAAGATGAGGAGTAATTAAATTCACAGTGCTGGATAACATAAGAGAAGGAACTAAGCAATTATGCAGCCAGAGCAAAAATGTTCATACAAATGCAAAGCACAGCAAATTAACTCAAAGATACTCAAGAAAAACCCTGAGATCACACCAAAGTTATAGATACATGCTTGACATTACAAGGGCTTGTTTTATACGCTGCTGTCAAGATTTCTGTACAACCAGTATACTGTGGGTATACAGTGGATCCCATGTTTTGTAGTGAGTAGTCTTGATGGTGTTTTTTTCCTCAGCCAATCACTGACCTAATGTCTAGTCTCTGGAAAACAGTTTGTAGCTTCACATTGCTAAGGATGAAACAGGGAGCAGGCACTGCTTGGGTTGTTCTTCACAGTATCTCTATCGGCTGCACCCTGCCAGCACCCTCCCCACCAAGTAACCAGTTTCTTTCCTAAGCACAGGCATTTTCATGTATAGAGACTGCAATGTGAAGAGAGCCAGATTAAACCTTTTTCCAAAGGGACACCTTATGTCTGTATTTCCATAGGAGTTATGCCTGCTCTTAGGGGTCTCACACTCCACTGAACTCATATGATTGAAATGGCTCTCTCCACAACCATCTCAGATAACCCTTTATATCGCTCATATTTCCTACCTTTTACTTCTGCCACCGTTTTAGGGGTGGCTTAAACAGATCTGTGGACAGCTTCTCCATGACCCTGTATTGTCACCTCATCTGTGCTGACACTTGGGACCACCATGGCAATGGCAGTCACGCCATCTGGATCCTGTGGCAAAGGAAGCCAAGGCACAGGACTCACAGCGCCACTCTCCTCGAATGACATAATTGGCCTTGGTCATAACTGTGACATTTGGGCATGTCACTGCTAGTAGTTTAATAAATTTTAAGGAAATAAATAAAATAAAAAAATTATAACCACAACTTCGCTATTTGAATATCCCCATATCTATTTCAGCACACTATGAAACATGGGTATTAGAAGGGTTTTCATGCACCTTATTTCTGAGGAAATAGATATTCTTTCCTGTGCACAGTTGAAAAAAAACAACAAAAACAAAACAAAACAAAACAAAAAATGGGCTTTCACAAACTGCAGTTCAAATCTTGCATTAAACATGACTGATTTTCTGTCTTACTTCAATAGTAGAGATTTCTGGAGATTTCAGTAGGAGTTTGCAGCACACATCAAAACATACATATCTATTTGTTTGGATTCCCACAGACTTGCTTAATTCCCATTGAGTGACTAGAAACATTCTGGTTGACTTAAATAGCTTTTTGATCCATATCAGTCTCCTTTAGAGCAGCCAAATTCTTGAATGAGAACAAGCTTCCTAAGAGTTATCACAGTATGCATCTATATCCTTGTTTCATGAAACTTTTTCTTCCCTGCTAGCACCATTAACTTTTTGAAATTGTACCAGGAGTTCCTTAATGCTAAATTCTCTCTACAGCCATCTAATTCCAAATACAAAGAGACTTTGATTAACATGATAAAAGACACTTAAGCATAATCAAAACCCATTAGAAAAATATTACACATCCACAAATTCCTTGGTATCTTTTAGTCAACATTGTTTTTCTTAATGTTAATAGTTTTATTCCCTGCCTTTTTAAAGTATTGACTTCACCTATGTATTCCTCTCAAATGGAACAAAACATTAGATTACAAAGACTAATGGCCACCTGTCTACTACTTTCATGAGCAAATGCAGTATAAATTGACCAAAACCAGTCTGTACACTGCTCTGTGCTTGTGAGATGAAAATGTATTAATTTGGACTCTTTCTATTTACATGAAATACTCAAAAAATCTATTGTTGGCACTTGGCTGTTAGAAAATATTACAATCAGAAATAGAGAGGTAAGAAAATTAGTTTCTGTACTGGATACAATTTGACATTTATATTTAGCTTACTCTACTTTTTCTGAGCAGAAATTTTCCACATTTTGGGCCATTTCATAGTCTTTCATGACATGGAATGCAACAGATAATTTTCTTCTAACAGAGGTTAGCAAAAGAAAGAGTTCTAAAATATCATCATTAGTCTGGCAATCCCTAAACAAATCTTTCACTTTTCAAAAAATACAGTAATCATATTCAATAATGTGTTTATATTTCAGCCTTATCTCCCTTTCTAACAGCTCATTTTATAAGTCTATCACAGTTTTTCACTTTCTAAGGTCTTTGACACTAGAATACTTTAAATAACAAGATGAATATATTTTAATTGAAAAACTTCAGAAAATTGCAGCATACTATAATTGTTGATGATCTAATCTGTCTAGGCTATGGTGATGCCACAGTGGCATCATATTGGATGATATAGCTGCTTTTCATGCAAGAAACTGCATCTCCTCCAAAGATGCACCTTTCATATCATGAAAATATGAACTTTGTTACCAGCCCAACTATAATAATTCTATTATTTTTTTTCCTTTTGTAAATTCTCTAAGAATTTTCAGTTTTCTGCATACAGACGTTTTTCATTCTTACTTTTCCTCTGGTCAAACTGTGTTATTCCTCTGGATAAATTGTGTTATTTAGTACTTGTTCATAAGTGCATTGTATTTGGAACTGCAAGGCTCTGCTCACAAAATAGTTGTAAAAGCTTAGGAGAAGTTTTCAACTCTCCTGCAAATGCACAAAATGCAGCAGCTCCCACCCAAGGAAAATAAATCTTTAATGGAACGTCTAGCATATCCATACACCAGCCCATATCCAGACTAGAGGCTTAAATGTTAATGCCTAAGATACACTGAAGTTTTCCATGTGGAAATGTCATTTATGAAATTATTTACATTTCTATTAAGGCTGTGTGAAATGAGTATTTCATTTTGTATAATATTTTTAGAACACAACACAATTCTTTTCAATTACAAATGAAAAAAAATCTTCTATTTAGAGTTCAGTTTTATAATTTATCTTCTTTTTCTACATTTGACTGAGAAAAAAAAAGAGAAGAGAAAAGAAAATAACAGAGTGTGAAAAAGATTTTTTCATGTAACCTTTTTATATTTTTTCAAAACCTTGCTTTCTGGGTTATCCTAGCTGGAAGCCAAAAAGTATGGAAAGTAGTTCCTTTCAAATTGTCTCCTTTGTCTTGCTTCCTTCAGTACACTTAATTGATGGCAACTGGTTTTTCCAAAAGAATTAAAGTAGCAGGGGGCAAAGGGGCAGGGAAAGATTATATCCGTAGTGTGGATAGTCATAACAAGGCATGAAATCTCTTATCACAGCGTTTTAGACTAGAAAAAGAACAGGAAACCTGATAATGCTCAGTATTCATTGCCATTCCTGCCTGAAAGCAGATTATCTGCCTGAAAACTAAAGTATGTGTTGTGAAAAACACCTGGCAGAAGTTGCCACACATCATCTATAATCAAGCATATGACTGTGATATTCTGCTATATTCTATTTATGTGTACTAAACTGTATATGAAATGCCATTGTCATGTGTATACACAAGGTAGCTCCAGGTAGATTAACACAGCCCTTTTTTTTTCCTTTTTTTTTTTCCTTTTATTTTTTTAAATACAAAAATATAATGGACATTTTAGGTGAATTTGTTCCATCTAATGAGAAAGATGAGAAAGCTTAAACTTAAACCCTACTTTCACCTCAGAATTAAAAAGAAAAAAAAAAAGGAAAGAAAGTGATGTTAAGTGCAAAGATTTGTTGAGAATTTTGGTCAAGAATAAGGCAAGGAAAACTACAGGCTAGTTTTAAAGCTGTGTGACGTTTTTCTGCACGTGAAATTGTTTGTTTGCATACATATTGCACACTGCAGAGCACAGTTGCTTCCATCAAATCACAAAAGTGTGTCTCAATATGCCAAAGTATGATGAGCTATGCTTTCAGAATAAAATGCATAATTACAGAACAATTGCATCCTGTGGTACACGGATGAATGAGATGCAGCTGAGTTACCTCTTGCACCTACCAGCAAATGTGCATCAGTCCCTTGGGTTCTGCCAGAGCATAGGAAAGAAAGCCAAAACCTTGTAGTCTATTAGGAATACAAATTCAATATATTTTTCCTAATTGCTTTTTAATTTCCATCTCATTTATGTATCGTAGCTACAGAAGGAAAAAGAGTAAAAGAGTTCTATTCCGTATTCTGCTGCTGTCTTACATATTTGACCTTAGTCATATCACAATTACTCTGTTGCTTAATTGATTCTTCTGCATCATATGCATAATTAAAACTACTTGTCTTTTAGGTGTTAAGTGGACCTAAGATTGCCTTTTACACTGTAAGAGAAATGTTTTAAAGAAGAAGCTCAAATGATTTTTTTTTTAAATTCAAATTGTTACTTTAGAGTCCTGAGCTCAAAATTAATTTACTAAATTATTAACTTTGTCCATGAGTTACATATTGCTTTAAAATGTTCAATTCTAATGCAATTTAACTTAAACCTTCTTTTTAGTACTAGAAATATCCTTTTTTTGTTGTTGTTGTTCAGCTAATAAAAAAAAGGAATTCACAGGCTAGGAAAAATGCTTTTCTGTCTTTCTTTTCAAATACTGATCTTTAGGATATTGTCCTGACTATTGGAAGAAAGGCCTCATTTCAAAGTTCTATAAAAAGCAAGTAGGATTGCAGAGTATAGATCAAAGTGTATAAAATCTTCCTGGAAATTAAGACAATGGAAATCAATGAACATTATAGGAGCAATTTTTATAGAGAAATAATCCTTTTTTTTCCCCCTAAGTAAGATTGGATCTTACTTTATTAAATGTACCTATTGACTTCTGTGTGATCACCTATACACTAAGGAAATAATGCTATGGGGATTTTATTGTGCCCTATTGTGCAGTCTCATTCTGAACAAAGGTAACCAAAATATCTAAGACTGGGATTTGAGGAAAAGTAGGCAAGTAAAATAAGCAAAGAGGCTAAATATAATATATTATGACTAGATACTCAATATAGAATATAAAAATTTTGGTATATTGTGTGTTCTGTAATGAATGGTAAGACAGATGAGTGACTAGCACAGTTATTGTTATTTCACTCAACACTTACATTAAATTTTACTTTGAAATGCTGACCCTGCATTTCTCTTGTGGATAAATTATGCCTCAATGTCAGTTCTGTGTTTGAAGCAGTCTTCAAAGGAAAATATAATTCCAGATGCACTGTATGTAGAACAAGACAGAAATCAAGTCTTCTCTCTTGATTCTCTTGTTTTTCCTCCTTGTGGTCCTCTGCAAACCAGCAGCATCTCTTGTCACGATAAGTCACCTCTGTCACTCAGCCTTTATCTTTATGAAAGCAGTCAGAAACATCCAAAAGTGAAATGCAGAAGCCTCTTCTGCAGACAGAATACAATTATCAATGCTATCTGTTCCTGTGCTTACTTATCAGCTGAATTTGCTATATACAGAATATGCTGTGTATCAAATACAAAGTCATCCAGGAAAACAGTGCATGTCAACTGGTCAAAAATAAGAATTAATCCAACCGTTAATGGATATTTCACAGATACATGATTCGACCTATGACAACCATGAAGCCTGATACTATAAGAAAATTTATACAGAAAGAATAGAATATATCTATTTTTAATAACTTGAAATATTCTGTGAGAGTATGTTGCTGAAAATTGTCCTATGAAGAATGGACATGGCTTACATAATTTAAAGTTATTCTCTGAGTTGTGCTGGAAGGTCCATCTGGAATTGGAGGTAATGTCTTGCACCTTGATTACATAACAAATGACAGTGTTCTGCAAATGAGCCAGAAACTGAAAATATCACTTTCAGCCTACTATGAAAAAAATAAAAATCCTTCAATGCATACATTTTCAAAAGTTTAGGATGATTTTTAATAGTTATCTTTTCTGTTGATAGAGGTACTTAACCTAATTATAATGTATGTCTGTTTTCAAAGCAAATCAATACATTTCAGGGTACAGTACTAGTTTTACTAGTCATAACTGTGTATATTGTGCTTTCTTTAAGATTCAGAGCATTGTAAAGACCAGAATCTCATGAAACAACTTTGTTGTATCTCCCAAATTGTTGAAGTAAATCAGAGTTCTTCTAACTATTGATGCAGAGATCATAGTTGTAGTGCAGTAGTTCTGATTCTATCTCATAGAAGTGAATGGAAAATATCAGTATAAAATAGGGTATGTTTGTCCCTGTACCACAGACAGAACACTTACAGCAAACAGTGAGGTGACATAAGAATTCTGAGGGCTTAATTTAAACATGAATTTTTTAACATTACAAGCCTTAAACTTGCGTTGCTAGGGACTTTATGGTAAAACTCTTGCTCACTCTGATTTGAGCTGCTTGAGCGTGCTGAAGTGATAAAGTTGATCTTGCTTACAAATTAAATTTTTAAAGCTGGTAGATTAGTATGACCATACTTGATCCATATAAAGTACTGAAGCTTTCTAGATTCACATGGGATTAGGAGACAAGCCTCAAGTAAAACCTTTCTCTAACAGAGACTTGTATAGACACTCAAAACCCAATTACGCTGTGCTGCTTGAAGGTGTGAGTTCTATTGCCAGCATTACCTCTATCAGATAAGTTTCTTAACCTCTCTACATATCATTTCTATATTCTATAGAAAAAGGATATCATCATCTCCCATACTGTTGAAAGGCTTTCAGATAAAAGACTTTATGTAGTCAAAAAAGCAGTGGTAAGTCATGGCTATCAATATATGAGTTTAATTTAAGCAAAGTGGAATATCATTCTGTGTTCCATTGTATCATTATATGCTTGCTAAAACTGTTATACGATGTGTTCTTATGATAACTTGAGATGTCTTGTGACACTGGCTGAAAACATGAAAGAACTCATGTTATAATGCGCACTGTAGAATTCATTTTCTCACCACCTTTAAAGTAACATAGCCTCATAAAATACCCTTTATCTAAAATAGCTTGTATGTTCAAGAGTCTGGTCAAGCCTGGATGTAGACAAACCCATCTATTAAATTTTTCTAGTGTTGAAAATCAAGGGACGTTCTGGCATGAGGGAGAGAAAAAACCCCAAATTACCATCATCTTTACGTGGTCCATGCCACTGACTACTTGCTGAATGCATATCCATGCAAAGTTTGTGGTACATCCTGAAGATTATGAGACAATTTTTCTAAAACTTTTTACTCTCCTTATCTGCAAAACAAAGACAGAAACCTAAGATTAGTATTCCCAACGTTTTACAAACTGTTTGAAAATTCATTAGGGATCTGTGATGCAAAGGTTAGTTTGCCTGTGTGTACCTCTGAGCTGTGCCACACAGCTGCCTCTTATACCAGTGCTGACCTGTGTTAAAAGCACTGTGGTGTCTTTACAGACAACTGCTCCCAGAACATCACATACTCCCTCCCTGAATAACAACTAAGTCAGTTCCTCTACCAAAAAATTGGGATGGACCCCAGCACAGTGTGACAGATGCTTTCAGACATGTCAACAGCTTCCTTATAGGCAAAGATTGTTTCACAATTCCATTAATAATTTAACAGCTGTTGTCAAAAAATTGGATCACTAGCTTACAATAGCCAAATATGACTATTTGATACCCTGCCTTTTTTTCTGTGCCAGCATGGATACTCTGTTAGATACGTGATACTGATACGCTATAGAGACATGAATTGTCATGCATATTCATCTATTTTTTCTCACATTATCTGCCCACTTCTCTTCTATATGTCTTTTAAAAACCCACGTGATTCCACAGTTAAGAGCTGTGGATTCTTGCCCTTAATAGCCATGAAGCTGTCTTTAGTTAGAGATTGCTTTAGCTTGAATCAAACTGTAGTGACTTCATCATACTCTTAGTATAGTGTGACCAGGAGAATCACCTGACTTGTGTCAGACACAGTGACATGATTTTAGTGGTGAACTCATAGACGCCTTGTGAATATGGTCACAAGAGTGGTCCCACAAACTGTGGCTTCCACACTGGGGAATCTGTCAAATCTTTGCACCAGCTTCATGAACCTTCTTTTCACTCACCTTGTGTCAAAAAATTCGGGCTATGGAAGAAGCACCAAAATAGGTGAGGATGCTGAAGGGAAGAGTCGTGATACTGACACAGGCTGCCAGGGACTGCTTTGGCCCACAGCAGAGCAAGGTGGGATCCTTGTCATCGGTAGCATTATCTTGGCTGAAGTGCAGCGTGAATGTTACATATCCCAGAGCTGAAATACAGGACTGTGCATGGCAATATGTGGGTCAGGCAGCCCAGGATTGCTGTCATGAAGACTGCTCTCAAAAGCAGCCTGTAGCTATTACACCTCTATGATAGCCTCTAAACAGAGCCAGAGAAAGATCCTTGGCACAAGGGAAATCTAAAATGATTAATTTGTTTCTCCCTTTTTGTACCAAAGGTAAGTTGTATCTGTCAAACTATTTTGGCAAGTGCTGCATAAAAGCTGGTGAAGGGTAGCTTGTATGCTTACCTTAATTTTTCTCCTTGTATCCATTTTTAGTAGGTCCCACTGGGATGTCAGAAATGGAACTTAGTCCTGGAGGTAGTAGAAACACCAGCACACGAAGGGCTGCCCCTTTACCGTTGCTTTCTCTGTACAAAGTACAACAGCTGCTCTTGTAACAGCTGGAAGGAAATAATTAGCATGACAAAAAGACATGTCATAGTGTTGCATCAAAAAAAATTCAGCAAATGAGACCTTGGTCTTCAGATATCAAGAGATCTAAATGTATTTGAATGGATTATTTCTAGCTAAAATCTAGTCAGCTGAAAACAGTGAGATAAGTGTCATTTCAGGTAAGCCCCTGAGTCCTCCAGTAATTTTGTTACTTGCTAGTCACCACCTCACCTATTCTTTGGCCAGCAGAGACTAAGAATAACAGAACAAACAGAGCAAAATACAGAACAAAAAGGAGATGCAAATCACTGTTTCTCTTATTTAACTGACAATATTCTCTGGTTTCTGATCAGTTTGAGGGATAAGTGAGGAAAGCAGCAATTAGAATTTACTAATTAAAGGATTTATTAAATTTAGTAAGTAAAAAACCTGCCTATCCTTCAATTTATTGAACTCTTTTATTTTGTCTTACCCATTTGCACACATCACCAATATAGGATTCTCTTGTTTACTTACATATAAAAGCTATGAAAAACTAGAGACATTTTCCTTTTTCCTTTTCCCTATTTCCTTACCATAACTCTGAATCCCTGAATCCCTAAGTAATCTAAAACCCATAATCTCACCAGCACAATGGTAAAACCACATTTTTCATTTGAAAAGCACCATATTTGAAATCCTCTTTGTGTTTATAGAGTCACAGAATCATTTAGGATGTAAGACGTCATTGAGTCTAACCATAAACAACACTGCCAGGTCCACCACTAAACCATGTCCCTAAGTTCCACATCTACAGTGCCACAACTTTAGTGCCATGCCATTTTAATTCCTCCAGAGATGGTGACTCAAGCACTTCCCTGAGCAGGTTGATACAGTGCTTGACAACCCTTTGGGTGAAGAAATTTTTCCTAGTGTCCAAAAGAAAGCCTCCCTGGTGCCACTCGAGGCCATTTCTTCCTGTCTTGTGGCTTGTTATTTGGGAGAAGAGACTGACAGTCACTGCACTACAGCCTTCTTTCAGGTAGTTGTACAGAGGAGATTGTAAAATAAATTAGTCAGAGAAACTACTTTGAGGATTAACATTTATTTACTCACTAAACCACATTTATAATGTAAATTATGAATGATATCTTTAATTATATTAGAACATGAAAAGATATCCACAAATATGACAACAAAGAGTTAGTAAAGACGGTTTTTAACAGTCACTGCATTTCCCCCTGTCTTCTGATTTTAAATAACTCCAAGTTCAACTAATGTTAGCAAAAGACATCTTTAAAACCCTGAGCTTAAAATTTCCATACACAAAACTGCCCACTCTCATTAGAAGGACTGGAAAAAGTGTTAAAGAGCATTAAGCAGCAAATGAGGTCAGGTAATTTGGGATGTTCATTTCAATGCAGTAAGCTGTCCTATGCTGTTAAAGGCTTTTGGAGATGGAGCTAAATAGTACCAAGTGAAGAATTACTTTATAATTTTTTTTTTAAAGGTGGAATGATTGTGCCATCCAGACTGAAGTCCAGAATGATTGAACAGTATAAGAAGGACATAGCAAAACATGGGTGTCAGAGGTTGGCCTCACAACAGTGATGAGTAAGAAGGTCCCTTGAGATCTGTCAGCATCAGGGGATGGTTGCAGGATACAGCACCTCTTCATTACTGTGGGACGGGCTCCACAGAACATCAAACTGAGCACATGGGGCAGGCCAGGAGGGCTGTAGTCATGCTGGACTTTCTCCATCTGCCACCCAGTACCTACTCATCAGCAACTCCAGATAAGCGGGCAGTTGTAGCTGGTTAACACCACCAGAATAATTCTAACATCTGCTTCCTGACTGCCACGTCCTCCTCACGTGTTTATGGAACAATAATCATGTCCAGAACAACTAATTCAACTTGCTGCCTGCTGTCTGTACCATCCCTATATGGCTTCTATCCGCAGGGCAAACATGGTCCTACAAACAGCCACAATCACTGAAAGAGACGACAATAATGATCTCAGGAACCATTGCCAGGGACAAATCATAACAATTGGTTATTGTCAAACAACCTGCCTTAACTAACATTAGAGAATTGTCAAATATTTTCTCCTCAGGCTAATGCCAAAGCAAGAGCAATAGGCCTATACATTTTTTTTCTCAATGTCAATAATTATATTTAAAAATAGAATTCTATATTTTTTTTCCTCTGGAATTAACAATGACCATAAAAAGAGTCTATATATGTTATCACCTTGAAGTTCTTGACCATGAGATATATTTTATTTGGAGAAAAAATTCCTTAAATCCATCAGAGCTACAAAGAAAAACACTTCTGAAAAAGATCACAAATCAAAACATCACATGAAATAAGCAGATAGCTAAGCAGGAAAAAAAAAAGAAAAAAAAAGGAGAAAAATTGGCATGCAGACAGACAGATATATGCAAAAGAAGTGGTAGTTAATGTCTTTTAACAAATCTGATTCTATTTTGATCCCCAAAATATCCCTGCTCCAGAGAATATGTAAGAGAGAGCAGTCAAAGAAAGGTTTGGACATTCATAGTATTTGTTCTTATGAGGGGGGAAAAAAAAAGGATACATTTTTTCTCTTCGGAAAAGGGAAGACTTTGAGGTGACCTACTTAGCTTCAGTGGTCTTTGTTACTTGGCAACATATGAAATAAGATGGCAAATAGAATAAATGTGTTTAAGAGCCAGGAAAGACATTTTTATAGGCAAAAGGGTTAAATTATATAGTTACAAACCAGAGAAGTGAGGTTAAAATAAATCTAAAGGATGCAACGTTACTGAGGCATGTGGCCTTTTACTGACCAACAATCTTTTATGTCCTTATGATAGTTTTATTAATCAAAATAAAATACGAAGTTTTACATGTGCTGGCTCCAGTGCAGTAAGTGAAATGGTAGGTATAAGAAAGAAAAATATGAATTTCATGAAGCATTTTTCTCATTAATACCTATATTTTGTTTTTAGAAGCAGCCACACACTGTCCACTGATAGGAGGTAGTGAAGGAGGCACCTTTAAATCTATTAGGGCTGACAAGTACATGACTATTTGAAACACTGCCTTTTTCTCATCCCAGTTCTCTCTTGTCCCCAAATGTCACTATTCTAATCAAAGTACTGTTCTTCAGTAACTGCTAATGTCATCTAGACACAGAATCATGCTTTGGACATTTAAAATATCTCAAAAATGTGTTAAAAGATTTTTAATCCTGTGAGAAAAAAAAAAAAAACCAAGGAAAATTAAAAGGATTAAACAACAACAAAGATTTTTAAGGTGGAAGACCAGAAGAGGCTACTCCAATCCCACTTGGCATCCATCTCCCATATTTTGTTGTGTTTTACAGTATTTAACTCAATTAATTGCCATCTTTGATTATCTGCAAAGGATCACTTTAGAAAGCCAGCTTAAGTTCAACCTTAGTACATTGCATGAAAACAGTTATTTTGAAACATTTCCAGTGGGAGGGTTGAGGTAAGAAGAAAGGAGTCAATTCTGGAGGCAGGAGCTCCATAAAATTGGATTCCTGCATACAGGATCCAGGAGGATGTTGCCCTTGGCAAGGTCAGGAGGGCTTTTGGATGTTTTCTTGGGGAATTTACAGCAGAAGGAGACATCAGAGAGCAGATGGTGCAACCCAGAAAGTCATGGTTGTTGCCTGCGATTAAGGCACCTCTGACAAGTGTTTGGCTGTTGGCCAACCTGCCTCATTTCCTCATACCTGCTCCAAAAAAAATTACCCTGTGCCCCCACTGGCACAGCACCTGGGGAAGGCAGGAAGGCTGAGGGCAAGATCCATATAGACAAGATAGGTTCCTCATGAGTTTGGAAGATCCAGACTCAGACAGGAGAAGAGGAAAGCTTGAGATTAGGTAAATTTCTTTGTAGGTACAAAAAGGCATATATATGTATGCATGTATACATAATGTATTTTGAACTTCTTGGAACTAGTGAAAATTATTTCTTTTTTACCTGCAAGGACATTTCACCCACTCATAATCTTAAAAAACTGTAACGAGATTTCAGCAAAAGATATTCTTATATTGTAACTTCCTAATAGAAGGAGAGATAATTGAAACTACAGTTCATTGTAAGCACTCAAATTTTTAGATTAAATTTGGTCAAATTAAGCAAATTAAAAGCCATTGCAACATTTAAATTTAGCAGAAAATTACATTAAAATTACAGTTATATGATTTGTTAAGTTCTAACTCATTTACAAGTATCTGCTGAGGTGAGCTGTTACCTTGGAAAATTACTACTAGAGAATAATATGAAACAACACGGAGAGATGCTACATCATTGCTATAAAAATGCCAGCAGAAAAATTAAATAATCAAATTTTATCAGTCACCCCCTTTTACCTGCAAATCATACCAGACTGGCCTGTGATTTTTGACTGTTTAATGTGCATTGTCATAGAAGGAAATGCTGTGAGGAGTATGCAGTACTCTGTTGTCCTGTCTCAAGAGAACAGAGAACCACGAAATCCTCATCCAAAAGATGAGAGAAATAATGAAGCTCAGTGTTTTTCGAACAAACAAACAAGGAAGAAAACAGGCTCAACATAACTTGGAGATAAATGCTAATCTCAATTGTTTTAGTTTTGATTATCCAATAGTCAACTTGTTGAAAATTGAACATATTGCTCCGCTCCAATTTCAAAACTCAAATAGAAACACATTTTGCTTACAATGAACTTTAATTGCCTGAATTTTTCAGAGTACCCTTGAGTCAGCCAGATAATAAGGGTTTAGCTCTATTCAGCAAATATGAGCAGAAAATGCACATCCATAGAGCAGCACGATGCAGTTGTTGCTGGCTCGGACAGCAGCAATGTTTTCTAAATATATAAGATTTTATTCCATGAGGGACTTGAATTCAATCTCCTCATTGAAACAGGAGAGATTATATACTGAGATGAAGAAAATCATAATATTTTCATGGCTTTTAATGAATGCAGTGTACATTAGTTAGATAAGTTAATTATCTGTATTCCTTATAGCAATAATCTGTGCTTCAAGGAAATCTCTTTTCTACATCAAAGTCCATCCTAATGGTTGATTATCTTCTGCCATATGGTAACAATGTACACTTACAATCAATTTCTTTAAGTGTAAATTTTAGGTTGAGTGTTTGTGTTTTTTTCCCTGTAATTCATTTTTAGCACACCATTTATGATATATATATATATTGACTTTTATCTGTTGAAGGGAAGATTGTGTTTGAACCCCAAGCATAATAATATTTATGATAATAATGTAAAAAAGACAAAATGCTGAGATGGATCTTAGGTGCCCTGAAGGGTTATTTTGTAGATTATTAGCAGAAAACTATTGTTACTGCTATGAGCTGATACAGCTATGCTGAAAATCTGTCAGATTTGATTCATGCTGTGTACTTACTAGCATATCCAAATTTAATATCAAGAGGGACTTTTATTTTTGCATGATGTATCTTCACCTTAAAACACTAGAAATGTGTCTTCTAGCTTACAGGAGTCACGGTTAGAAGTGAGCATAGTTTATGCCCCTCCTCTCATTAATTTATTGACTAAGACAAATGGCATTTTCTCATGCATTGTATGTTTGTCTGTATCCATTTATGTATAGGTACATAAATGTTGTCAAAACAACAGTAACAACAGCAATAAATAACTATAACACAAGAAAAGCATCACCCAAACCCACCCTCCCACAAAAGAACACTCCCTGCAACTTACTAGGAATACTTAGTTGTACCTAATCTTGTCTATGAAAAAGGGCAGTGAAATGATTAGTGAAAACTCCCCACCTAAGCAAAACATCATGTCCTTCCCATCCTCCATTTCCTCCCAACACCCATCACTGCTTTTTCATATTGCTTCACTGATAACAGTTCCTCCAGAGTTCAAGCTCAAGCCAAGAAACATGGCAGAATTTATTGGCCTCTCTCCTCCCAAAACTTTTCATGGTTTTTTTTGCTGTTGTTGTTTTGTTTTGTTTTGTTTTGTGTTTTTTTGAGCAATAAAATATGTAATAGCAAAATAAATTTTATAAATAAATTACTTTATGTCAGAAATAAAGGTGTGTATATATATATATTGGTGATAGGTACAGGGAACTGTGGGTCATATTCCTTATAGAGAAACAAATTTGAAGATTTACCAAATGTATACAGAATATTTCTATCACTGATGGTGAAAACAGTGAGCATTGGCAGGAAAATCCTTAAAAAAAACCCCGTGGAAATAAACCAAACACCCTCACATATTCATAGTACAGGAGACATAAGCTATTCACTTAATACAAGAATTTCACTGCTATTTTATTTCTAATATGAAAAGAAAGAGCTATTCAATAGAATGTATCTTGAGAAAATCCTAAACCCTTTCAGACAGAAAAGTCTCAAGAAAAATCATGCCTGTGAATATTAAAACCTTCTACAAACTCAAACAGGAAAACAGAATCCAGTGATTTTTAGTAAGAAATGACAAGTGAATTTTCATCTGTAAGGGTAAAGTTAAATCTTTAATATCCCCATTTCTGTATATGGAAAACACCACCCAAACAATTTCTCTCAAAAGAAATGATGAAACACCATAGCAATATTTTTCACAGAGGCTACTTATTTTCATCAAAAGGTTGTTTTTACGGTTCCATCATCTTAATTCCACATGCATTACTTCTTTATATCTGTTGCAGCATGGTGAGGGAAAGGATAAGGTTTACTTTTTTTAAAGTCTTGCTTTTTTACTACATTCTCAGTTCTTGTTATGCTGTCACAGTACCAAGAGTAAATAAGTCAGAAATTACAAAGCCCTGCACCTCCATCTTTCAGAAGGAACTTGGAGCTGTACCTGCTACTAATATTATTCCAATTCTGCTGCAGATAGTGTCTGGCAAGTGCATGCCAGTGGAGTATAAGCATTTGGCTAAAAAGCTACACTTCAAAATTAGATGACTTTTCTGTACACTGTTCATGTCTCTAATATTAAAAGATAAAAGTCTGATGCAAGTAAACAGAAGAACAATGTTCCTCCTGACAGAAAACACTTCTGTGACCACTCATTGCTCCTCATCTATTCTTGAGTTCAAAAAGAAGAGAGGACCAGAAAATGGGGAGTCAGAGAAAAATCTCCTTTGTAGAATCATTCCCAGCACACAAAGTACCTCCCAGCAATTACTTCATATTGACTTCATGTGCTAGAAAAGTTTCATGGAGGAAAATTTTAACCATCATACAAGATTTACACAGAACACATGGTGGGATGAAAATCTGTGAAATGAGTATCTCGCATGTTTGTTCCTACATGTCCTAATTAATTTCCAGTAGTTCTTGTCTATTCTTTAAAATGTCCACTGATAAAACTGTCCAAATACTGATGTATTTCAATGCTCCAAGGCTCTTCTCAATTTTTGGTGACAAGGCAGGAGAGATATTTTTTCCATCTTTGTACCATTCCTTGAACATTGAGGGTTACTGTGTTGACCTTTTATTTGTCCATTTTCTCAAGTTCTCACTACTTTGTTTTTTCCAGGTTTATGAC
This sequence comes from Cinclus cinclus, assembly GCF_963662255.1. NCBI lineage: Eukaryota > Metazoa > Chordata > Aves > Passeriformes > Cinclidae > Cinclus > Cinclus cinclus. Next base: position 72,160,408 of record NC_085046.1, read on the forward strand.
ATATCTAATTTTTCCATGCAGTTCTTCCACATTCACATTCTTGGTGGTCCTGATTCAGAGCAATAGCCATAAAGTAATTATTAATATATAGTGCACATATCAATTAATGCAAAGAGATTGAAAACAAATTCATGAGCTCCTCTTTGCCATGGTTTGCACAAATGCTTATTATAGATTATCAGTACTTTCAGCTGCTTAAGATTCAGTAGTTTATGTGAGGTATTATAGCTAGATCATTAGACCAGGGCACCTGTTTTTCTCTCTCTATTAGCAATTTTTAAGTAGACACATTATTTTAGACATGCACTTTCATATATACACATATATAAGTATTTTCTATTCTCTATTTAAAATTGGATTAAGATCTTATTAAAATTGATAATTTTCCTAAACAAAAGATTAGGTTATTTTATGTGAATGGTTGTTTTTGGAAAGAAGCTATGTGATTACTTGCTTTGCTGTAACTGTGATGGTACTATCCTCGGTAGCTTTACTGGACTTCACGCTTGAGTTTCCACAGCCAAGTGTTCCAGGAATTTGTATCTACAAAAGCTTGTGGGGCGGCATGTGAGGCTGTTCTCTTCTTAGCCTGCAGAGCTGTCTGGCTTCAGGAAGAGTATTCACTGAAATATGCTATATGAATAGCCAAGTATTATGAAATGATAACCCATGGAAAATGCATTTATGACATTTGGACAACCAAACCTGTTCAGGGTAGTGCTGACATAAATTAACGTGCTCATCAAGTCAATAAAGCTTTCTTTCCTTTCTATCCTTCCCCCCTTTAGTAATTTACCCAGCAGATCTCGACAGGTCACAGTCAGACAGAACTAGACAGGGATGAATGAAAGATAAAGGGGAGGTACCTATTTCAACGAAACTATTCCATGTAGTCCAGGCATGAAATTATTCTCATGCAATGGTAATGGGAAAGATGAAACATTGTTTCTGTTCACAGATGGAGAACCAGGACAAATTGTAAATCTTCAGAGGTTTGCCTTACTGAGGAATTCCTGTTACTGTCATTACAAGTGAATCCTACATCTCCTTTATCCTCAAGGATATTTGAACATTTCAGTGATTCCAGTATCCCTTAAATCTGTGAGAATTCTTGCCTAATTTCTAGACAACACTGGTTCTTATTAGTACAGCTAAAGGTAGACACCTGACTTAAAAACAGCTGAAGCCTTCAAATGTCCTGGAGTACTTAAATACTACACGTGTTTCTGTTAAGAGCAGCCACTGTTAACACTTTCAGAAAACCTAGAGCTGATGAAGATTTATGATATTTCACATACCCTACAACACTGATAAATGTGACATTCACATCCCAAGTCATATGAATTATTCTTGAACAAACGTTACTATTTGTAGTTAAAATATGAAGGGTCTATTTGCAAAGTTTAGAAGATTGAGGGGAGAAGACTGAAAAAATAATCCTAAAACTCATGTAATCTACACTTGCTGTGTAAGGGAAAAAATATTAAATTAAATTGTAAGACTTTGAAAACCATAGTCAAGGTAATACATCAATGTTGCATGAAGACCACAGAATGCTATCTATAAAAATAAAACTGTAAAAAGGAGGGGAAATTAAGCAATTTCCAAGTCCTGAAGAGAGTATTTTTAAGTAAACTGACAGCTACTATTATTACTATTATTACTATTATTACTATTATTACTATTATTACTATTATTACTATTATTACTATTATTATTATTGCTATTATTACTATTATTATTATTACTGCTATTACTATTATTACTGTGATTACTGTGATTATTGTTATTACTATTACTATTACTATTGATTGTTGTTGGTTTTGTTTTACTTTGGTTTTTATTTCTCTACTTATTTCTACTATGACACTGTAAACCTAGAGTAATTTTCTAGGGGAAAACAAAAAAAGAATCTAATTTTACATTGGATATGTTTCTTCAGCAGTGAGCATCATTACAGTTAATTGCAAGCACTAAATGGAACACAAGACTGAGTCTGTTTTGCAATTTTGAGTACTGCATTAGCATTTATATTTGATTCAATGTAAATGATTTTTTATTTTGAGTATATGCCCCTCACTCTTTATCTACATGTGCATTGCCAATGAATCAAGATGTGAACCAAGTGCCAATGGTAAACTGCAATAGCTCAAGAGGTTATAGCCTATTCTCATCTCTGATCAGAAGTCTGGGTAGCTTGTTTATATAATGAGATTTTATTTCATTCAAGTTCAGAAAATTCTGGCCTACTTCGTTAAATTTTCACTGGAAAAATTCAAATTTAAGTCTCCATTTTAAAGAAAGCAAGCCAAGTACTGAAATCTCACTCTACAAAGAGCAAAAACTCCCTGGTGATCACCTGAGCTACTGAGTCTTCTACTTCATCTTTCTTTGTCTTTGAGAGCTATTTCACTGTTTAAAAGCAATCAATCTTTGGAGCAGAGACAGAAGTAATTAGCAGCTCTTATGAACAGAATTTTGTCTTACTCATGTCCAGCCACATTCTTTCTTTGCTTCTGAGCTTTGACCTCTCTGGTGTTATATATGAGCCATCTCCATGGATGTATATATGGAGAAAATTAAATCTCAGGCCTCTTCAATAGTGAGGGTAGCTATAGTACCTCACAGTAGCTGTACTAAGGAGAGGTAGTCAGTCTTCCAATGTGTATTTATAATGCTGACAGTGGTGGTGTGTATGACCTTTCTGATGTCAAGACAGCATAAATGACCCATGGAAGAGATATATATTTTCACAGTCATTTGCAGGTGGAACTTACCCATAATACAGAATCTGAGTTTCTTTGATCTTTTCAATGTGAAGAATCTGACTTTAAATCCTGATTTTGCTCAGCACTTTACAAACATTGCTGATTTTAAATTTCAGGATTTGGTTCTGCATAAATGTTCTTAACTGTAAAGCCATAATTTCTTTCTTCAGTACATGCCAGTTCTTAGCTAAGCCTACAGGTCTTAGTTAAATGCAACAATGTCTTACATGTATAAGTTATCTTTTGTTTTAAAGAATACTAGATGAGGAGGGCAAACAAGTTCCCATTTCTCTCAGGTGCTGCTGAATCTAGATATCCTTGGTAATAGCTACTAATTATGTGTTACTCCCTAATCCAACAAGCTGCCGTCATAAGTGCTTCTGGCGGTAGCTCTGCTATTAATTTATATGTTAATTTTCCAGTGATGTTGAAAAATTGTAGCCAAAATTTCTTACAATACATTTCCTTGAGCAATCTTCTAGTTATAAATACCATGACTTCATTAAACTTGCATTTTACATTAATCCTGTGTAAGGCTTGATCCAAACCCATGAAAGTCAACGCATACCTTAATTGTAGCATATACAAACACACTCACAACTTCATGTAAGAATTTTCCTGTCAATGCTAAGAGATAAATATGACAGGAAGTTTTTGCGTTAGTACCTGTCACTGACATTTGTCCCAAATTTGAGATTCCTAACACTTTTCTATTGATTTCTGATGTCTCAAAATAATTTCAAAAAATATTTAATAAGAAATAAGTAGAAAAAATAGTAATAATTTTATTTTTAAAAGTCCAGTAGTGGCAAGCTTAATATTCAATTCAATATTGAAACTGTAGTTTGAACTTTTATCAAGTTTATTCAAATTAGCATTTGAACTTTGTCCTCTTTTCTTAATTAAAATGTAAGGGTTCACATGGGAGTTTAGAAAGAAAACAAACTCAGGCAAAAAATATAAACACATTAATTATGGTGATGATTTAAAATATAATTGTTTGGGCTGAGTAGACAATCACAGTGCAAATTTAGACAGACTTATGACTACTTTATACTTCTTATGGAATACTAAGCACTGATTTTGAATTTTGTGGTGTCAGGTATTTTCTACAGGAAGTTCTTTGATATTATAGGGGCAAATCACCAATAGATCTTTGTCCTTCCACACTAAATCCAGATGTTCTTAGTGCAGCATTTTCATGATTTCACTTAAAATGTCATTTCTCTATGTCAGCTTCCAGCATTTATTAAGAAGGCATATAATTATGAGCAATTTTTAAATGCATTTAAATGTGTCATTAAAATATAATGTATGGAATTTAATGACTAACATTTTATTGTGAAATTTCAAAACATCTCTCTAGCCACAGTATTTAAAGTCCATATAATGATATCAGTGGGCACAAAAATGTCTCAAAATGTCAGTTACAAGCATCTATTTCTGAGCACACATATAATAGTGCCATAATACTTTTCCTGTGAAATTATGCAGATTTTTTAATACTTATATGTAATACAAATATGATTTCAACATGGCATCAGAAAAGAAAGTATGGGAATCTAACTTTTAACTGGAAGCTCTGGCTTTGGAGGTCAGAGGTCCTTCCTTCAACCAATACAGAAGTCAACCAGAAACATTTTGAGGAAATGCAATGGTGAAACAACAACCCACCTGGGACTGCCAAATTTCTGAAAATACCCCCTGGAAAACAAATATGAAAAGAAATAATTCTCATATTCAAGTTCAACCCAATGGAAGGTTGACAGCTTAAGATGCTTAAAAAACTTTTGTGCTTCATTTCCTCTGGCAGAAACTGTCTTTGACCAACATGTTAAAAGGTGCTTTTTTTTGTTATATTCTGCAGTAAGCCCGGCCCCACAGACACCCAG